>NC_072387.2:20063204-21313204 GCF_028885625.2 Pongo pygmaeus | reverse complement strand
TAGAATGGAATGGAATGGAAAGAAATGCAATGAAATGGAGTGCAAAGGGGTATAATGGAGTGGATTGATGTGGAATGGAATGGAGTGGAATGGAATGGATTGGAGTGGAATGGAGTGGAGTGGAGTTGAATTTAGTGGCGTGTCATGGAATGGATTGAAATGTAATGAAGTGGATTGGAATGGAGTGGATTGGAATCGAGTGGAGTGGAATGGAATGGCATGCATTGGAGTGGAATGCAAGGGAATGGACTTGAGTGGAAAGGAGTGATGTGGAAAGGAATGGAATAAATTGGAGTGGAGTGGAGAGGAATGTGGTGGTGTGGAGCGGAATCGAGTTAAAAGCAAAAGAATAGAATGGAGTGGAGTGGAATGGAGTGGAGTGGAATGTAGTGGAGTGAAGTGCATTGGGGTGGAATGGAACGGAATGGCGTGGAGTGCAGTGGATTGAAGAGGAGTGGAATGTAATGGATTGGAATCTAAAGGATTGATGTGGAATGGAGTAAATTGGAGTGGAAAGGAGGGGAATTGAATGAGGTGGAAGGGAATGGAATGGAGTGCAGTGGAGTGGAGTGGAGAGAAATTGAATGGAATCTAGTGGAATCGAGTGGAATGGAATGCAGTGGAGTTGAGTGGACTATAATGGAATGGAAAGGAGTGGAGTTGAGTGGACTGTAACAGAATGAAATGAAGTTGAGTGGAATGGAGTGAAATGGAATGAGAGGAATGGAGGTGAAAGGAGTTGAATGGAGTTGAGTAAAGTGGATGGAACAGAGTGGAGTGGATGCACTGGAGTGCACTGAAATGAAATGGAATGATGGGGAGTGGAAAAGAATGGAGTGCAGTGGAAAGGAATGTAGGTCAGTGGAGTGATGTGGTATGGATTGGAGAGAACTCGAATGGAGTGGAGTGGAATGGAATGGAGTGGAGTGGAATGGAATTGAATGAAATGGAGTGGAGTGGAGTGTAATGGCGTGGAGTGAAGTGGAATGGAGTGGAGTTAAATGGAATGGAATGGAATGAAATGGAGTGCAGTGGAATGGAGTGTAGTGGAGTAGAATGAAGTTGAATGTAATGGAACATAGTGGAGTAGAGTGGATTGGACTGGAATGGAGTGGAATGGAATTGAATGTAATGGAGTGGAATGGCATCGAATGGCATGGAATGGAGTGGAGTGAAATGGAATGGAGTGGAGTGAATGGAATGGAATTGAATGGATTGCAGTGGAGTGGAGTGGAATGGAGTGGAGTGGAATGTAGTGGAGTGGAGTTGAATTGAAAGGAATGCAGTGGAGGGCAATGGAGTGGAATGTAATGGAATGGAATGAATGGAGTGGAGTGGAGTGGAATAGAGTGGAGTGCAGTGGAATGGAATGGAAAGGAATGGAATGGGGTGGATTGGAATGTAGTAGAATGGAATGGAGGGGAATTGAATGTAGTGGCGTGCAGTGGAACAGAATGGAATGCAATGGAATGAAATGGTGTGAAGTGAAATGGAATCTCATGGAATTGAGTCCAGTTTTGTGTAGTGGAGTGTAGTGGAGTGGAATGGAGTGCAGTGGAGTGGATTGGAGTGGAACGGAATGGAATGGAATGGAATGGAATGGAATGGAATGGAATGGAATGGAATGGAGTTTTATTGAGTGGAGTGGATTACAAAACAGAGGAATGGAAAGCAATAGAGTGGAATGGAATGGAGTGCAGTGGAGTGAAGGGGAGAGTAATGGAATGGAACGTAGTGGAGTGGAAAGGAGTGGAGTGGAATGGAGTTTAATTGAATGGAAAGGAGTGGAGTGGACTGAATTGCAATTGAGTGGAATGTGATGGAATGGATTAGAAAGGAATGGAATGGAATTGAATGGAATTAAATGGAGTGGAATGGAATATAACGGAGTGCAGTGGAGTGGAATGGAATGTAGCAGAATGGAATGGATTCGACAGGAATGGAGTGGCGGGGTGTTGTATTTAATGGAGTGTCATGGAATTGATTGGAATGTAATAGAGTGGATTGGAATGGAGTTGAATGGAATGGAGTGGAGTGGAATGGAATGGCATTCAATGGAGTATAATGCAAGGGAATGGAGTCGAGTGGAAAAGATTGGTATGGAATAGAATGGAATAAAATGGAGTGGAGTGGAGTGGAATGTAGTGGAGTGGAGTGGAATGGAGTTAAAAGGAAAAGAATGGAAAGCAGTGGAATGGAATGAGGTGGAGTGGAACATAGTGGAGTGAAGTGCATTGGAGTGGAATGGAAACTAATGGCGTGGAGTAGAGTGGAGAGAAGTGGAGAGGAATGAAATGGATTGGAATCGAATGGATTGGAGTGGAATGGTTTAGAGTGGAGTGGTAAGTAGGGGGATGGAATGAGATGGAACGGAATGGAATGGAGTGGAGTGGAGAGGAGAGGAATGGAATGGATTCTAGCGGAATGGAGTGGAATGGAATGGAGTGGAGTTGAGAGGACTGCAGTAGAATGAAATGGAGTGGAGTAGAATGGAGTGAAATGGAATGGAGAGGAATGGTTGGGAATGGAGTTTAATGGAGTTGAGTGAAGTGGAATGGATTGGAGTGGAGAGGATTAAGTGGAGTGCAGTGTAGTTGAATGGAATGGAATGGAGTGGAGTGGAATGGAATGTAGTGGAGTGGAGTGAAGTGTAATGGAGTGGAGTGGACTCGAATGGAGTGGAGTGGAATGGAATGGAGTGGAGTGGAATGGAATTGAATTCAATGGAGTGGAGTGGAATGGAGTGGAGTGAAATTAAATGGAATTTAATTCAATGGAGTGGAGTGGAGTGGAATGGAGTGGAGTGAAATTAAATGGAATTAAATGCAATGGAATGGAATGAATTGGATTTGAGTGGAATGGAGTGTAGTGGGGTGGAATGAAGTTGAATGGAATGGAATGAAGTGGAGTGGAGTGGAATGGAATACAATGAAATGTAGAGGAGTGCCTGGAGTGGAAACGGGTGGAATTGAATGTTATGGAATGGAGTGTAGTGGAATGGAATGGAATGGAATGGAGTGGAGTGGAGTGGAAGATTGCATTGCAGTAGAAAGGAATGAAATGGAATGGAGTGGAGTGGAACGGAATTTAGTGGAGTGGAGTGGAATGGAGTGTAATGGAATGCAGGGCAGTGGAATGCAATGAAGTAGAATGGAATGGAATTGAATGGAATGGAGTGAAATGGAGTGGGATGGAGTGGAGTGGAGTGGGGTAGAATAAAGTGATTTTGACAGGAATGGAGTGGAGTGGAATGGAATGTAATGGAGTGATATGGCATCAAATGGCATGGAATAGAGTGGAGTGAAGTAGAATAGATTGGAGTGGAGTGGAGTCAAAAGGAGTGAAATGGAATGGAATGGATTGGAATGGAAAGAATGCAGTGGAGTGGAGTGGAATGGAGTGGAGTGGAGTTGAACTGAAAGGAATGGAATGGTGTGCAATGGAGTGGAATGGAATGGAATGGAATGGAAGGGAATGGAAAGGAATGGAGTGAAACTGAAAGTAGTGGAGTGCAATGGAATAGAATGGAATGAAGTGGAATGGAATGGAATGAAGTGGAATGGAATATCAAGGACTTGAGTCGAGTGTAGTGGAGTTGAGTGTAGAGGAGTGGAATGGAATTGAATGGAATGGAATTGAATGGAAGGGAATGGACTGGAGTGGAGTGGAGTGCAATGGAGTGGAGTGGAATTCAATGGAATAGAACAGAGTGGACTGGAGTGGATTGCAGTGGAATGGAGAGGAATGAAATGGAATGGAGTGGAATGGAATGGAATGGAATGGAAAGGAATGGAATGGAAAGGAATGGAATGGAATGGAGTGGAATGGAAAGGAGTGGATTGGAATGGAGTGCAATGGAATGGAAAAGAGTGGAGTGCAGTGGATTGGAATGCAATGAAGAGGTGTGGAGGGGTTTGGACTGGAATGGAGTGGCATGGAGAGGAATGCAGATTAACGGAGTGGAGTGGACTCGACTGGAATGGAATGGAATGGAATGGAGTAGAGTGGAATGGAATTGAGTGCGGTGGATTGCAGTGGACTGGGGTGGAGTGGAAAGAAGTAGCGTAGAGTGGATTGGAAAGGAATGGAGTGGACAGAAATGGAATGGAATGGAGTATTATTGAATGCAATGGAATGGAGTGGAATGGAATGGATTTGGTTGAAATTGCGGGCAATGGAATGGAGTAGAATGGAGTGGAGCAGAATGGAATGGAATGGAGGGAGTCGAATCGATTGGAATGGAATGGAGCGGAATGCCGTTAAGTGGACTGTTGAGCAGTGGAATGGATTGGAATGTAATGGAGTTGAGTGGATGAAATTGAGTGGAGTGGAACAGAATGGATTGGAGTGGAGTGGAATGTAGTGGTGGGGAATGGAATAGAGAGGAATGGAACAGAATGAAGTGGAATGGAATGGAATAAAAAGGATTGCAGTAGAGTAGAATGCAATGGAACGGATTGGAATGGAGTGGAGTGGAGTTAAATGGTATCGACTGGAATGGAGCAGAATGGAGTGGAATGAAGTGGAGAGAAATGGAGTTGAGTTGAGCGGAATGGAATGGAATGCAGAGGAGTAGAAAGTTGTGGAACGGAACGGGGTGAAATTGAGTGGAGTGCAGTGGGTGGAGAGGAGTGCAGTGGAATGGAATTGAATGATATGGAATGGAGTGGAATGGAATGGAGTTTAGTGGAAAAGAATGTAGTGGAATAAAAGGGAGTGGAGTGGAATGGAGTTGAATGGAATGGAATAGAATGGAGTGGAATGGAATGGTATGGAGTGCATTGGGGTGGAATGGAGTGGAGTGTAGTGGAATGGAGTGGAGTGGAGAAGAATGGAATGGTACAGAATGGAATGAAGTGGATTGGAGTGGAGTGGATCAGAATGTTTTGACAAGGAGTGGAATATAGTTGAATGGAATGGAATGGAATCAATGTATTGGAGTGGAATGGATTGTAATGGAATGGAGTAAAGTGGAATCGAATGGAGTGAAGTTGAACGGAATAAAATGGAATGGAATGGAGTGTACTTAAGAGGAATGGAGTGGAGTGAAATGGACTGTAGTGGAGTGTATTGGAGTGGAACGGAATGGAGTGGAGTGGAGTGGGGTGGAATGAAATGGAATGGAATGGAATAAGATGCAGTGGAATGGAGTGGACTGGAGTGGAATGCAAAGGAACAGAATGGAGTGGAATGGATTGGATTGGACTGGAGTGGAGAGGAATGGAATGGAGTACAGTGGAATGGAGCGGATTGGAAAGGAGTGGATTGGAGTGCAGTGTAATGGAATGGAATACAGTGGAGTGCAATGGAGTGGAATGGAATGCAGTGGAGTGAAGGGAACAGAGTGGAATGGATTGGAAAGGAGTGGAATGGAGTGGAATTGACTAGAAAGGAGTGGAATGGAATGGAGTGGAATGCAGTGTAGTGGAACGGAATAGAGTGGAGTGGATTGGAGTGGAATGGAATGGAGTGGAATGGAGGGAACAGAGTGGAATGGATTGGAAAGGAGTGGAATGGAGTGAAATTGACAAGAAAGGAGGGGAATGGAATGGAGTGGAATGCATTGGAATGGAATGGGTTGGAATGAAAAGGAATTGATAGGAATTTAATGGTATAGCATGGAATGGAGTAGAGTGGAGAGGAGTGGATTGGAATGGATAGGAATTGAATGGAGTGGAGTGCAGTGGAATGTAATGGAATAGAGTGGAGTGGAGTCGACGGGAATGGAGTGGAATGGAGTGGGATAGAGTGGAGTGGACTCGAGTGGAATGAAATGCAATCGTATGGAATGGAGGGTAATGGAGTGGAATGGAGTGGAATGGATTTGAAAGGAGTGGAGTGGAGTGGAATGGAATGGAATGGAGTGGAGTGGAGTGGAATGCAGTTGAAAGGAATGAAGTGGAGTGGAGTGGAATGGAATGGACTGGAGTGGAGAGGAATGGAGTGGATTGTAGAGGAATGGAGTGTAATGAAATGGAGTGGAATGGAATGGGGTGGAGTGGAGTGGAGAAGAGTTGAGTGCAGTAAAATGGAATGGAGTGGAGTGGAATGCTTTGGAATGGAATGGAATGGATTGCAGTGGAGTGGAGTGGACTGGATTGGAGTGGAACAGAGAGGAATCGAGAGCAATGCCGTGGAGTCGAATGGAGTGGAATGGAATGGAATGGAATGGTATGGAGTAGAGTGGACTGAACTGGATTGGAGTGGAATGAAATTGAGTGGAGTGGAGTGGAATTGAATGTAGTGAAGTGGAGTGGAATGGAATGGAGTGGAATGGAATGAAAGGGAGTAGAAAGGAAAGGAGTGGAGTGGAATGGAGTGCAATGGAATGTAGCGGACTGGAGTGCAGTGGAATGGAACGGAATGGAGTGGAGTGGAGTTGAGTGAACTGCAATGGTCTGAAATGGAGTGGAATGAAATGGAATAGAATGTAATGGAGTAGAGTGGAATGGAATGGAGTGGAGTGGAATGGAGTGTAATAGAATGGATTATAGTGCAGTGGAGCAGAATGGAATGGAATGGAGTGCAGTGGAATGTAAAGGAGTGGAGTGGAGTGGAGAGGAGTGAAGTGGAATGGAATGGAATTGTATGGAGTGGAGTAGAGAGGATTGGAATGGAGTGGAATAGAACGGAATGGAGTGGAGTGGAATGGAGTGGAGAGAAATGAAGTAGAGTGGAATGCAATGGAATGGAGCAGAATGGAATGGAATGCAATGCAATGGAGTGAAGTGGAGTGGAGTGGAGTGAAATGGATTGGAATGTAGTGGAGTGGAGTAGAATGTAATGGAATGGATGGGAGTGGAGGGCATGGAGTGGAGTGGAGTGGAATGGAAGGGAATGAAATGGAATAAAATGCAGTGGAGTGGAGTGTAATGGAGTGGAGTGATTTGTAGTTGAGTGCAGTTGAATTGAAAGAAATGGAGTGGAGTGCAACAAAGTTGAATGGAATGTAATGGAATGAAATGCAGTGGAGGGGAGTGGAATAGAGTGGAGTGGAGTGGAATGGAATGTGGTGAAGTGGATTGGAATCCAATGGAATGGAGTGGAATTGATTGTACTGTAGTGGAATGGAATCCAAGGGAATGGAGTGGAATTGAGTGTAGTGGAGTGTAAAGGAAAAGAATGGAATAGAATGGAATGGAATGGAATGGAGTGGAGTGGAATGGAATGGAATGCAATGGAGTGGAAAGGAGAGGAATGGAGTTGAATGGAGTTGAGTTAAATGGAATGGAGTTCAATGGACAGGAATGTAGTGGAATCGAATGGAATGGAGTGTATTGGAGTGGAATGGACTGTAATGAAGTGGAAAGCAATGATATGGAGTGGAATGAAAAGGAAAGGTTTGGAATGGAATGGAAAGGATTGGAGTGGAGTGGAATGGAGGGGAATGTACTGCTATAGAATGGAGTGGAGTGGAATGGAACAGAGTGGAGTGGAATGGTTTGGAATTGAATGGATTAGATTGCAGTAGAGTGGAATGGAACGGAGTGGAGTAGAGTGGAGTGGATGGAATGCTGTGAAATGGAGTGGAATTGAGTGGATTGGAATGGAGTGGAATTTAGTGGAATGGAATGGAGTAGACAGCAATGGAATGGAGTAGAGTGGAATGGAGTGTAATGGAATGAAGTGGAGTGGAGTGTAAAATAAAGGAATTTCTTGGAGTGGACTTGACCTGAATGGAATGGAGCGGAATGAAGGGAAATGGAGTTGAATGGAGTAGAGTGGAGAGGAATGGAATGTAAAGCAGTGGAGTGGAGTGGAAAAGATTGAAATGGAGTGGAATGGAATGGAAAGGAGCTGAATGAAATGGAGTGGTATAAATGGAATGGAATTGCCTGGCAAGGCGTGAAATGGATTGGATTGGAATGGATTGGACTAGAGTGGATTGGAATAATGTGGAAGGGAATGGAGTAGACTGGAATGGAATGGAGTGGAGTACAGTGGAGTGAAGTTGAGTGGACAGGAATAGAGTGGAGTGGAGTGGAATGGAATGCAGTGGAGAGAAATGGATTGGAATAGAATGGAGTGCAGTACAATGGAATGGAATGGAATTGAGTGGAGTGGAGTGGATTGGAATGGAGTGGCATTGTGTGGAATGGAATGGAATGGAGTGGATTGGAATGGAATGGAATGGAGAGGAATGGAGTATAGTGAAGTGGATTGGAAAGGATTGGAAATGAATGAAACGGAGTGGAGTGGAATAGAATGTCATGGAATGGAGTGGAGTGTGGTGGAGTGCAGGAGAATGAAGTGGAATGGAAGGCAGTGAAATGGAATGTAGTGGAATGGAACGGAATGCAGTGGAATGCAATGGAATGGAATGGAGTGTAGTGGAGTCGAGAGGATTGGAGTGAAATGGAAAGGAGTGAAATGAAACGTAATGGAAAGAATGGAGTGGAGTGGAATGGAGTGTAGTATAGTGGATTTGAGAGGAGTGGAGTGGAGTGAAGTTGAGTGGAGAGGATTGGAGTGTAATGGAATGGAATTGAATGGAATGGAATGGAATGGAGTTCAGTGGAATGCAAAGGAGTGGAGAGGAGTACAGTGGAATGAATTGGAATGGATGGAGTGGAATGGAATGGAATGGAGTGCAGTGCAGTGAAATGGAATGGAGAGGAAAGGACTGGAAAATATTGGAATTGAATGGAATTTAATAGAATGGAATAAAATGGAGTGGAATGCAATAGAATGTAGTGGAGTGGAGTGGAATGGAGTGGAATAAAGTGGAATGGAGTGGAGTGGAATTGAGTGCAGTAGAGTGGAATTTAGTGGAGTGGAATGGAATGGATTGCAATAGAACGGAGTGAAGTGGAATGGAGAGGAGTGGAACGGAGTGGAGTGGATTGCAATGACTTGGAATGGAGTGGAATACAATGGAATGGAGTGGAGTGGAATGGAGTGGATTTGAGTAGAATGGAATGGAACGGAGTGGGGTGTAGTGTAATGTAGTGGAGTGGAATGGAATCGTGTTGAATGGAATGTTATGTAAAGGAGTGGAGTGGAATGGAATAGAGTGCAATGGAATGGAATGGAGTGGAGTCGAATAGAGTGGATTGTTGTGGGATGGAGTGGAGAGAGGGGAATGGAATGGAATGGAATGGAATACAGTAGAATGGAGTGGAGTGGAATGGAATGGAGTGGAATGCATTGGAGTGGAATGGGATGGAGTGGAGTTGAGTGGACTGGAAAGAAATAAATTGGAATGGAATGGATTGGAGTCAAATGGATTATAGTGGAGTGGAATGGATAGGAAGGGAAAGGGGTGGAAAGGAACGGAGTGGAGTGTAGTGGAGTGTAGTACAGGGAAATGCAATGGAGTGGACTGGAATGGAGTGGAAAGGAATGGAGTGGAGTAGAGTAGAGTGTAATAGAATGGAATGGTGTGGAATGGAATGGAGTGGAATGGAACGGAGTGGAATGGAACAAAGTTGAATGGAGCTGAATGGAGTAGAATGGAGTGGTGTGGAGTGGAATGTAGTGCAATGGAAGGGAATGGAATGGAATGGCATGGATTGGAGTGGAATGCAATGGCCCGGTGTTGAGTGGAATGGAATGGAATGGAGGGGAATGAAATGGAATGCATTGGAATGGAATGGAATGTCATTAAATGGAGTGGAGAGGAGTGGAATGGTGTGGAGTGGACTGGAGTGGAACGGAGTGAAATGGAGTGGAATGGAATGGAGTGTAGTGGAATGGGTTGGAATGGAATTGAGTGGAGTGCAGTACAGTGGAATGGAATGGAGTTGAGTGGAGTGGATTCAAATGAAGTGAAATGTAGGGGAATGGATTGGAATGGAGTGGAGTGGATTGGACTGGAATGGAATGGAGTGGAGTGGACTGGAATGGATTGGAATGGAATGGAATGGAATTGAGTGGAATGGAGTGGAATGCAGTAGAGTGGAATTGATTGGAGTGGACTGGAATGGATTGTAGTGGAGTGGAAAGGAGTGGAATTGAATGGAGCGCAATGGAATGGAGTGGAGTGGAGTGGAGTAGAGGTGAGTGGTATGGAATGGAGTGCAGTGGAGTGCAATTGAGTGGAATGGAATGAAGTGGAGTACAAAGGTTTGGAATTTAATGGAGTGTAGAGGAGTGCAGTGGGATGACATGGAATTTATTGGAGTGGAGTTGACTGGACTGGAATGGAGTGGAATGGAGTGGAAACGAGACGAATGTAGTGGATTGGAATAGAGTGGAAAGTAACGCAATGGAATGTAGTATGGTGAACTGGAATAGAGTGGATTGCAGTGGAGTTTTGTGGAAAGCAATGGAGTGGAGTTGAATGGAATTGAGTGCGGGGTTGTATTTTGGAATGGAATTGAGTGGAATGGAATGGAGTGGAGTGAAATTAAGTGCAGTTAAATGGAGTGGAGTGCAGTGGAGTGAACTGCAACGGTTGGATTGGAGTGGAATTTAGTGGAATGGAATGGAATGGAATGGAATGGAATGGAAAAGAATGGAGTGGTGTGCAGTCGTGTGCAGTGGAGTGCAGTGGAGTGGAGTGTAGTGGAATGGAATAGAAAAGAGTGGAGTGGGATAGAATTAAGAGGAGTGAAATGGAAAGAAATAGAGTGGAGAGGAATGGAGTGGAGAGGAATGGAGTAGGGTGTAATGGAATGGAATGGAGTGGAATGGAATGGAATGGAATGGAATGTAGCTGAGTGCAGTGGAATGGAGTGGAATGGATTGGAATGGAGTGGAGTGGAGTGGAATGGAATAGAATGGAATGGAATGGATTGGAGTGGAGTGGTTGGAGTGGAGTGCAGTGGAATGGAATGGCATGGAATGGAATAGAATGGAGTGGCTTGCAATGGAATGGAGAGGAATGGAGTGGAATGGAGTGGAGTGAAGTGGATGGAGTGAAGTGCAGTGGAATGGAATGGAATGGAATGGAATGGAGTGTAGTGCAATGGAATGGGATGGAGGGGAATGGAAAGTAGTGGATTGAAGTTGAGAGGTGTGGAATGCAGTGGAGTGGATTGGAATGCAGAGGAGTGGAATGGTATGCAGAAGAATGCAGTGGAATTTAACGGAACGGATTGGAGTGTAGTGGAATGGAGTGGAGTGGAGTGAAGTGGAATGGAGTGGAGTGGACTGGAATGGAGTAGAGAGGAATGGAGTGGAATGGAATGGAATGCAATGGAATGGAATGAAATGGAGTGTAATGGAGCAAAGTGAAATGAAGTGGATTGCAGTGGAGTGGACTGGAATGAAGTGGAGTGGAATGAAATGGAAAGGAGTGGCATGGCGTGGAATGGAATGGAATGGAGAGGATTGGAGAGGTATGGAGTGGACTGGAGTAGAAAGAGTGGATTGTAGTGGACTGCAGTGGAATGCAGTGGAGTGGATGGGAATGGAGTGGAGGGGAATGGAGTGGAGTGGAATGGAGTCGACTGGAGTTGAATGGAAAGGAATGGAGTGGAGTGCAGTGGAGGGAAACGGAATGCAATGGAATGGAATGGAATGGAGTAGAGTGGAATGGAATGGAGTGGAATGGAGTAGACTGGAGTGGATGGAGTGGAGTGCAGTGGAATTCAATGGAATGGAATGCAGTGGAGTGGAATGGAATGTAGTGGAGTGGAATGGAATGGTATGGACTGGAATGGAGTGGAGTGGAATGGAATTGACTGGAATCGAGTGGAGTGGATTGGAATTTAGTGGATTGGAGAGGAGTGGAATGGAATGGTGTGGAGTGGACTGGAATGGAGTGGAGTGGAATGGAAAGGAATGGAGTGGTATGTCATGGAGTTGTATGTAACGGAGAGGCCTGGAATGGAGTGAATTGGAGTGCAGTAGAGAGGAGTGGAATGTAATGGAAAACAAAGGAATGCCGTGGAGAGGAGGGGAATGGAGTGGAGTGGAATTGAGTGGACTGGAGTTGAATGGAAAGGATTGGTGTGGAGTGCAAAGGAGTGGAACGTAATGGAATGGATTGGAATGGTGTGAAATGGAGTGGAGTGGAGTGAAACTTAATTGAATGGAATGGAAAGGGGTGGAGTGGAATGGAATGCAATGGAATGGAGTGGAATTGAGTGGAATCAAGTGGAATGGAATAGAATGGAATGCAGTTGAATGGAACGGAGTGTTCTGGAATGGAATACAGTGGAATGGGTTGGAATGGAGCTCACTGGTGTGGAATGAAGTGGAATGGAATGGAAGGAAACGGAGCAGAGTGGAATGGAATCCATTGGAGTTGAGTGGAGCTGAGTGGACTGGAGTGGAATGGAGTGGAGAGGATTGGAGTGGAATTCAATTTAGTTGAGTGGAATGGAGTGCAATAAAATGGAATGGAGTGGAGTTGAACGGAATGGAAAAGTTGAAGCGGAGTTGATTTGAGTGGAATGGAATGGAATGGAGTGAAGTGGAGTGCAGTGGAGTGGAGAGGATTAGAATCTCATGGAATGGAGTGGAGTTTAATGGAATGGAGTGGAGTGGTGTGCAATGGAATGGAATGGAGTGGAAATGAATGGAAAGGAATGGTGTTAAATGCAATGAAGTGGAGCAGAATGGAGTGGAATGCAGTGGAATAGAATGCAGTGGAGTGGAGTGGAGTGGAGTGGAATGGAATGGAATGGAGTGTAGTGGAATGGAGTGTAATGGAATGAAGAGGAATGGAATGAAGAGGAATGGAGTGGAGTGGGGTAGATTGGAGTGTAGTGGATTGCAGTGGAATGCAATGTTATGGAATGGAGTGGAGAGGAATGGAATGGATTGGAGTGGAATGGAATAGAAAGGAATGTAGTTGAGTGCAATGGAGTGGAGTGGACTGGAATGGAGTGGAGTGGAGTGGAAAGAAATGGATTGCAATGGAACTGATTGGAATGGAATTGAGTGGAGTGGAGTGGAATGGAGAGGAAAGGAATGTGGTGGTCTGGAATGGAGTGGAGTGGAGCTGAGAGAAGTGCAGTGGAGAGGAATGGAATGGAGTGGATTGGAATGGATTGGAATGGAATGGATTGTAATGGATTAGATTGGAGTGGAAAGGAGGGGAGTAGAATGGAGTAGATTGGAGTGGAATGGAATGGAATGGAGTGGAGTGGAATGGAATGGAATGGAGTAGAGTGGAATGGGATGAAATTGAATATACTGGAATGGGGTGGAGTGGAGTGGATGGAGTGGAGTGCAAAAGAGTGGAGTGGAATGGAATGGAGTGGAGTGGAATGGAACACAGTGGAGTGAAATGGAATGGAGTGGAGTGGAATGGAATGGAGTGCAGCGGGTTGCGGTGGACTGGAATGGAGTGGAGTGGACTAGAGTGGAGTGGAGTGGAATGGAATAGAATGGAGTGGAAAGGAATGTTATGCAATGGAGTGGGGTTGAGTGGAATGGATAGGATTGGAATACAATGGAATGCAAAAAATGGAGTGGAGTGGAATGGAATGGAATGGACTGGAGTGGAGTGGAGTGGAATGCAGTGAAGTGGAGAGGATTGGAGTGGAACGGAATGGAATTGAATGGAATGGTATGGAATGGAGTGGAGTGGATTGGAGTGGAGTGGATTAGAAAGGAGAGGAATGAAATGGAATTGAGTGGACTGGAATGGAGTGGAGTGGAGTGGAGTGGAGAAGAATGGAATGGAATGTAATGTAATGTAGCAGAGTTGAGTGGAATGGAATGGATTGTAATGGAGTGGAGTGCACTGCAGTGGAATGGAATGGAATGGAATAGAGTGGAGTAGAATGGAGTACAGAGGAAAGGAATGGAAAGGAATGGATGGGAGGGGAATGGAGTGGAGGGGAATGGTGTGTAATGGAGTGGAGTGGAATTGAGTGGAGAGGCATAAAGTAGAGTGGAATCGAATAGAATGGAGTGGAATGGACTGGGTAGGAATGGAATGGAGTGGAACGAAATGGAATGGAATGGAGTGGAGGGGGTGCTGTGAAATGAAGTGGAATGGATAGGATTGGAGTTCAGTGGTGTGGAATGCAACGGAATGGATATAAGCAGAGGGGAGTGGATGTAGTGGAGTGTAGTGGAATGAAATGGAATGGAATGGAATGGACTGGACTGGAATGGAATGGAGTGAAATCGAGTGGTGTGCCATGGATTGAGTGGAGTGCAGTGGAATGGAATGGAATGGAATCGAGGGGAGTGGAATGGAATGTATTGGAGAGGGGTGGAATGGAGTGGAATGTAATGGTGTGGACTGGAACGGAGTGCAGAGGACTGGAATGGAGTGGAATGGAATGGAATGGAATGGAGTGGAGTGGAGTGGAATCAAGTGGAGTGTAGTTTAGTGGACAGGAATGGAGTGGATTGGACTGGAATTGAGTGTAGTGGAATGGAATGTAATGGAGAGGAATGGCATCGAATGGCATGGAATTGAATGGAATGAAGTGGAATGGAGTGGAGTGGAGTCCAAAGGACTGAAAGGGAATGGAATGTAGTGGAATGCAGTGGAGTGGAGTGGAATGGAGTGTAGTAGAATGGAGTGGAGTGGAGTTGAATTGAAAGGAATTGAGTGGTGTACAATGGAGTGGAAGTGAATGTAATGGAATAGAATGGAGTGAAGTGGAGTGGAATGTAGTGGAGTGGAGTGGAATGGAATGGAAAGGAATGGTATGGAAAGGAATGGAATGTAGTAGAGGATACTAGAAAGGAGTCCAGTGGAATTGAGTATAATGGAGTGAAATGGAATTGAATGGAATGCAATGGAATGGAATAGAATGGAGTGGAGTGGAATGCAATGGCATGGAATGGAGTGGAGAGGAGTGGCGTGGAGTGGAATGGAGTCTAGTGGAATGGAGTGGAATGGGAAGGAGTGGAATGGCATGGAATGGAATGGAATGGAGTGGAGGGGAACGGAGTGGAGGGCAGTGGAGTGGAATAGAGTGGAGTGGAATGCATTGGAATGGAATGGAAAGGAAGTGAATGGAATGGAATGGAATGGAATGGAATGGAGTTGAGTGGAAAGGAGTGGAGTGGATTAGAAAGGAGTGGAATGGGAAGGAATCGAGTAGAATGGAATGGAATGCAGTAAAGTGCAGTGGAGAGGAGTGGACAGAAATGGAGTCTAGTTAAAAGGAGTGCGATGGAATAGAGTGGAATATAATGGAGTGGAATGGAATGGTGTGGAGCGGAATAGCGTGGAGTGGAATGGAACGGCATGGAATGGAGTGGAGTACAATGGAATGGGGTGGAGTAGAAAGGAGTGGAGAGGAAAAGAATGCAACAAAATGGAGTGGAGAGGAGTGGAATTGGGTGGAGTGAAATGGAGTAGAGTGTAATGGAATGGAATGGAGAGGAATGGAAAGGAATGGAATGCACTGGAATGGAATGGAATGGAATGGAGTGGAGTAGAGCAGAATGGAGTGTTGTGGGGTGGTATGGGGTGGAGTGAAAGGGAACGGAATGGAATGGATTGGGGTGGAATGGAGAGCCGTGGAATATAGAGGATTGAAGTCCATTGCTTAGGAATGGAATGGAAAGGCATGGAGTGGAGCGAAGTGGAGTGGAATGAAATAGATTGGAATGAAATGTATTGGAGTTGAATGGAGTAGAGTGGGGTTGAAATTGAGGGGAATGGAAAGGGGTGGAATGGAATGGATTGGAATGCACTGGAGGGGAGTGTAGGAAAATGGAATGGAGTTGAATGGAATGCAGTGGAATTGAGTGCAGTGTAATAGAATGGAGTGGAGTGGAGTGAAATGCACTGGAATGGAATGGAGTGGAATGGAGAGGAATGGAGTTGAATAGAGATGAGTGAAGTGGAATGGAGTATGATGGACTGGAATATAGTGGAGTGGAATGGAATGGAATGGAGTGTGTTGGAGTGGAAGGGACTGGAACGAAGTGGAATGGAATGGAAAGCTGTGGAATGAAAAGGAAAGGTATGGAATGGAAAGGAGTGGAATGTAATGGAGTGAAGTGGACTTAAATGGAGTGGAGTGGAGTGGAATAGAGTGGAATAGAATGGAGAGGAATGGAGTGGAGTGCAGTAGAGTGGAGTGGAGCGCATTGCAGAGGAATGGAATGGAGTGGAGTGGAAAGCAAAGGAGTGGAATGGAATGGTACAGAATGGAATGGAGTTGAGTGGAGTGGAGAGAAGTGGAATGGATTTGTGTGGTCTAGAATGGAGTGGAGTGGAATGGAATAGAGTGGAATGGAATGTACTGCAATGGAATGGAGTGGAGTGGAATGGACTGGAGAGGAATCGAATGGAAATGAGTGCGGTGGATTGGATTTGAATGGAGTGGAATGGATAGGAGTGGAGATGAACGGAATGGAATGCAATGGAGTGGAGTGGGTAGGTGTGTAGAGGATTTGAGAAGAGAAAAATGGAATGGAATGGAGTGGAATGGATTGAAATGGAACGGAATGGAATGGAGTGTAGTGGATTGGAGATGAGTGCAGTGTAACGGATTGGATTGCAGTGGAATGGAATGGAATGGAATGGAATGGATTGAGGTGGAGTGGAATGAAATGGAAAGGAAAGGAGTGGAATTGAGTAGAGTGGAGTGGTGTGGAGTGGAATGGCACGGAAGACAGTGGAATGAAATGGAATGTAAGGCAGTGGACTGTAATGGAATCTTGTAGAATGGAATTGAATGGCGTGGAATAGAGTGGAGTGAAGTGGAGTGGAGTGGAATTTAGAGGAATGGAATGGAAGGGATAGGAGTCTATTGGAGAGGAATAGAATGGAATGGAGTGGAGTGAAATGTAGTAGAGTGCAGTAGAATGGAATTGAAAGGAATGGAGTAGAAAGGAGTGGAAGGGAATGGAATGGAAAGGAAGTGAATGGAATGAAATAGTATGCAGTGGAGTGGAATGGAGTGGATTGGAATGGAATGGAATGGAATGCAGTGGACTGGAGTAGAATGGAGACGAATGGAGAGGAATGGAATGGATTGGAATGCAATGGAATGGAAAGGAGTGTAATGCAATGGATTGGAGCGGCATGGAGTGCAATTTAATCGAATGCAGTGGAGTGCAGTGGAATGGAGAGGAATGAAGTGGAGTGGAGTGGATTGGACAGGAAAGGATTGGAATGGAGAGGAATGGAGTGGAGGGGAGTTGAGTGGAATAGAATGGAATGGAAGGGAGTAGAGTGGAATGGAATGGAATGGAGTAGAGTGGAATGGAATGGAGTGTGATGCAGTGAACTGGACTGATGTGGAGTGGGAAAAATTGGAACAGAGTGGAATGGAATTGCGTGGAGTGAACTTGAATGGAATGGAATGGAGTGGAATTGCAATGGAATGGAGTACAATGGAAGGCAGTGGGTTGGAATGGAGTGTAATGGAATGGAGTGGAGTGGAGTGGAGTAGAATTGAATGGAATTGTGGGGAGTGGAATTGAATGGAGAGGAATGAAATGGAATGGAGTGGAGTGGATTGGAGAGTAGTGGAATGGACTAGAATGGAATGGAGAGGAGTGGAGTAGAATGGAGTGCAGTGAAGTGGAACAAAATGTGGAATGGAGTGGAGTGGAATGGAATGGAATGGAAAGAAATGGAGTGGAGTGGAATGGAGTGTATTGGAGTGAAATGGAGTTGAATGTCATAGAATAGAATGGAGTGCAGTGGAGTGGAATGGAAAGGATTAGAATGGAATCGAGGGGCATGGAGTGAAGTGGAATAGAATGGAATACAATGGAGTGCAATGGAATGGAATGGAAAGGATTGGAATGGAATCGAGTGGAGTGGAGTGGAGTGGAATTTAATGGAATAGAATGGAGTGGACTCGAGTGGAAAGGAGTGAAATGGAGAGGAATGGAAAGCAATAGAGTGGAATGGAATGGAATGGGGTGGAATGCAATGCAATGGAACAGAGTGGAATGGAAAGGAGCAGAGTGGAATGGAGTGCAATGGGAGGGAATGGAGTTGAGGGCAGTGGAATGGATTGGATTGGAGTGGATTGGAGTGGATTGCACTGGTATGCAGTTGAATGCAGTGGAATGTAGAGGAATGGAGTGTAGTGGAGTTGAGTGGAATTGAATGGAATGGAATGTAGTAGAGTGGAATGGAATTGAGTGGGGTTGAGTGAAGTCGACTGGTGTGGAGAGGAAAGGAGTAGAGTGGAATGGAATGGAATAGAATGGAGTGGAAATGAATGCAATGCAATGGAGTGGAAAGGAATGGAGGACAATGGAATGGAGAGGAGTGGAGTGGAGTGAAGCGGAATGGAATGGAATGGAGGGAGTGGAATGGATTACAATGGAATGGAATGGAATGGAGTGGAGTAGAATGGAGAGCTTTCGACTGGATTGGAATGAAATGGATTGGAGTGGATTGGAATGTTGTGGAGTGGAATGGAATGGAAAGGAGTGGAGTGGAATGGAGCGGAAAAATATGGAGTAGAGTGGAATGGAATGGAATGAAGTGGAATGGAATGGAACGGAATGGAATAGAATGGAATGGAATGGAATGGTGTGGAGTGGAGTGGAATGGAATGGAGTGGAGTGGAATGTAGGTGAATGGAAGGGAATAGAATGGAGTGGATTGGAATGGAGTCGAATGAGAAGAAATGGAATTGAGTGGAGTGTAGGGGAGTGGAATGGAGTGTAGTGGAGTCGAAAGGAGTGGGGTGGAGTAGAATAGAATGGAATGGAATTGAATGGAGTGGAACGGAAGGCAACGGAATGGAGTGGAATGGATTGGAGTGGAGTGAAATGGATTGTAATGGAATGGAGTAAAGTGGATTGGAATGAAAAGAAGTGGAATGGAATGGAATGGAATGTAGTGGAGTAGAGGTGAGTGGAATGCAGTGGAGTGGAATGGACTGGAGTGGAGTGCAGTAGAGTGGAACGGAATGGAGTGAAATGGAGTGAAGTGGAGTGGAATGAAAGGAATGAAGTTCAATAGGATGGAGAGGAAGAGAGTGGACTGGACTTGAATGCAAAGGAATAGAATGGAGAGGAATTGAATGGAGTGGAGTGGAGTGGAATGGAATGGAGGAGAGTGGAATGGAGTGGAATGGAATGGAGTAGAGTGGAATGGAATGGAATGGAGTGAAATGGAAAGGAATGGAATTGAATGGAATGGGGTGGAGTGGAGTGGAATGGAGTGAAATGGAATTGATGGAGTTGAGTGGAGAGGAACGAAATGGAATGGAATGGAATGGAATGGAGTGGAATGGAGTGGAGTGGAACATAGTGGAGTGAAGTGCATTTTAGTGGAATGGAATTGAATGAGGTGGAGTGGATTGGATTGAAGTGGAGTGTAATTAAATGGTTTGGAATGGATTGGAGTGGAATGGAGTAGAGTGAAGTGGAATGGAGGGGAATGGAATAGGACAAAATAGAATGGAGTGAAGTGAAGTGGAAGGGAATGGAATGGAGTAGAGTGGAATGGAGTGGAAGGGAATGGAGTGGAGTTGACTGGAGTGTAACAGAATGTTGTGGAGTGGAGTGGAATGGAGTGAAATGGAATGGAGTGGAATGGAGGTGAATGGAGATGAATGGAGTTTAGTGAAGTGCAATGTCTTGGAGTGGAGTGGATAGAGTGCAGTGCAGTCGAGTGGAATGAAATGGAACGGAGTGGAGTGGAATGGAATAGAGTGGATTGGAGTGGAGTGGAATGGATTGGAGAAGACTACAAAGGAGTGGAGTGGAATGGGATGGATTGGAATGGAATAGAACGGAATGGAATGGAAAGAAATGGAATGGAGAGGTGTGGAGTGGAGTGGAACGGAGTGGACTGGAATGGAATGGAATAGAACATAGTGGACTGTTTTGGAATGCAGATGAAAGGAGAGGAATGGAATGCAAAGGAGGGGAATGAAATGAAATGGAATGGAGTGGAATGGAAAGGAGTGGAGTAAAATTGATTTCAATGGAACGGAATGGAGTGAAGTGCAGTGGAATGGAATGGAATGGAGAGGAGTGGAGTCTATTGGACTGAAAAGGAGTAGAATAGAGTTTAATGGAAAGGAGAGGAGTGGAATGGAGTGCAATAGAATGGAACGGAGTGGAGTGAAGTGGAATGGAATGGAGAGGAATGGAGTGGAATAGAATGGAATGGAGTGGAGTGAAGTGGAATGGAATGGAATGGAATGGAGTGGAGTGGAGTGGATTGGCCTGGAATAGAGTGGAATGGAGTGGAATGGAGAGGACTGGAGTGGAGTCAAGTAGAATGCAATGGAATGGAGTAGAGTGGAAACGAAATGAGTGCGGTGGAGTGGAGTGGACTGGTGTGGAGTGGAAAGGAGTAGAGTGGAGTGGAATGGAATGGAGTGGAGTGGAATGGAATTTAGTGGAGTGTAAGCGAGTGGAGTGTAATAGAGTGGAGTGGAGTGGAGTGGAATGGAGTTGAAAGGAATGGATTAGAATGGAGTGGAATGGAATGGAAGGGAATGGAAAGGAATGCAATTGAATGGAGTGTATTGGATTGGAATGGAGCGGAGTGGAGTGGAATGGAGTGGAGTGGAGTAGAATGGAATGGAATAGAATGGAATGGAGTGGAGTGGTGTGCAATGGAGTGCAGTGGAGTGGAATGGACGGGAGTGGAGTGGAATATAGTTGAATGGAATGGAATGGAATGCATTGGAGTGGAATGGATTGTACTGGAATGAGTAGAGTGTAATGGAAATGTATGATGTGGAAGGGAATGGAATGGAATGGAATGGAATAGAATAAAGTAGAATGGAATGGAATGGAGTGGAGTGGAAAGGACTAGAGTGGAGTGCAGTGGAGTGGAAAAGAATGGAGTGGAGTGGAGTGGAGAGGAATGAAATGGAATGGAATGAAAAGGGATGGAGTGGAATGGAGAGAACTGGAATGGAATGCAGATGAATAGAATGAAGTGGAATGGAACTGATCAGAGGGGAGTGGAGTAGTCTGAAATGCAATGGAACAGAGTGGAATAGAGTGGAATGGAATGGAGTGGATTGCAGTGCAGTGCAATGAAATGGGAAGGAGTGGATTTCAAAGGAGGGGAATGGAATGGTTTGGAGAGGAGGGGAATACAGAAGAATGGAGTATAGTATAGTGGAATGGAGCGGAATGGACTGGAATGGGGTGGAATCGTGTGGAATGGAGTGGAGTGTAACGAAGTGGAATGGATTGTAATGGAGTGGAGTGGAGTGGAATGAAACAGAAAGGAGCGGAGTGGAGTGAAATGCAGTGGAGTGGAATGGATTGTAGAGGAATGAGTAGAGTGGAATGCAATGGTATGAAGTGGAAAGGAATGGAAAGGAATCGAATGAAATGCAATCGAATCGAGTAGAGTAGAGTGGAGTGGAATGGAGTGGAGTGGAAAGGACTGGAGTGAAGTGCAGTGGAGTGGAAAAGAATGGAGTGGAGTGGAGTGGAATGAATTGGAATCGAGTGGAATGGGATGGAGTGGAACGCAGTGGACTGGACTGGAATGCAAAGAAATAGAATGGATTGGAATTGAACGGAGTGGAGTGGAGTGTTGTGTAATGGAATGGAGGACAATGGAATGGTGTGGAATGGAATGGAGCAAAATGGAGTTGAATGGAGTGAAATGGAGTGCGTGTAGTTGAATGAAGTGGAACGGAATGGAATGGAATGGAGTGGAATGGAATGGAATGGAATGGAATCGAATGGAATGGAGTGGAATCGAATGGAATGGAGTGGAATGGAGTTTAATGGAATGGGGTGGAATTAAACGGAATAGATTGGAATGGAATGGAATGGCATGGATTGGAGAGGAGTGGACCGGAATGGATTGGAATGGAATGGAGTGGAGTGCACTGGAATGGAAAGGAATAGAGTGGAGTGCAGTGGAGTGGATTGCAATGTACTGTAAGGGAGTGGAATGGATTGGAGTGCAGTGGAATGGAAAGGAATAGAGTGGAGTGCAGTGTAGTGGACTGCAATGTACTGTAAGGGAGTGGAATGGAGTGGAGTGGACTGGAGTAGAACAGAATGTATTGATATGTAATGGAGTGGAGTGGAGTGGAGAGGAATATCTTGGAATGGATTGGAATGGAGTGGAGTTGAGTGAAATGGAATGAAATGGAACGGAGTGAAGTAGAAGGCAGCGGAGTGGAATACAGTGGAGTTGAGTGGAATGGAATGGACAGGAGCGGAGTGGAATGGAGTGGATTGGATTTGAATGGAGTGGAATGGAATGGGGTGGAGTGGAGTGGAGTAGAATGGGGGAGAGTGGAACGGAATGGAGTGGAGCGGAAAGGTTTGTAAAGGAATAGAATGGATTGGAGTGGAGTGGAGTGGATTGGAATGGAGTGGAAAGGGGTGGAATCGAGTGGAATGCAGTGGAGTGTAATGGAGTGGAATCGAAAGGAATGGAATGGAGTAGAGTGGACTGGAATGGAGTGGGGTGGAATGGAGTGGAATGGAGTGTAGTGGAGTGGAAGGAAATTGAGTGGAGTAGAGCGGAAGGCAATGGAGTGGAAAGGGATAGAATTCAGTGGAATGGAAAGGAGTGGAGTGGAATGGAGTGAAATGGAATGGAGTGGAGTAGAGTGCAGTGGAATGGAATCGAATACAGTGGAGTGCATTTGAGTGTACTGGAATGGACTGAAATGGAGTGGAATGGAAAGGAATGGAATGGAATGGAATAGAGTGAAACGGAATAGAGTGGAGTGGAATAGAGTGCAATGGAATGGAATGGAATGACAAGGAGTGGAGTACAATTTAATGGAATGGAGTGCAGTGAAATTGAGTGAAATACAGTGGAGTGGAATGGAGTGGAGTGGAATGGATTAGAGTGAAATGGAATGGAAAGCAGTGGGATGGAATGGAACGTATTGCAGTGGGGTAGATTTTACTGGAATGGAGTGGAATGGATTGGAATATAGTGGAGTAGAGTGGAATAGAATGGAATGGAGCAGAGTGGAGTGGAATGGAATGAAGTTGAATGGAGTGGAGTCGAGAGGATGAAGAGCAGTGCAGTGGAATGGAATGAAATGGAATGGAATGAAGCGGAGTGGAATGGAATGTACTGGTTTGGAGTTGAATGGAGTGGAATGGAGTGGAATCGACTAGAAAGGAGTGGAGTGGAATGGAATGGAATGGAGTTGAATGGCATCGAATGGCATGGAATGGAGTAGAGTGAAGTGGAATGGAGTGGAGTGGAGTTGGAAGGAGTGAAATGGAATCTAATCGAAAAGAATGGAATGTAGTGGAGTGAAATGGAAAGGAGTGGAGTGGATTGCAGTGGAGTGGAGTTGAATTGGAAGAAATGGAGTGGATTGCAGCAGAGAGGAATAGAATGGAACGGAACGGAATGGAGTGGAGTGCAGTGGAATAGAGTGCCGTGGAGTGGATTAGAATGCGAAGAATGGAATAGGGTGTAGTGGGATGAAATGGAATGGAATGGAATGCTGAGAAATTGAGTGAAGTGGAGTGGAATGGAGTAGAATGGAATGCAGTGGAATGAAATGGAATGGAGTGGAGAAGAACGGAAAAGCATGGAATGGAGTGGAGTGGAGTGGAGTGGAGTGGAGTGGAGTGGAGTGGAATTGAATGGCGTGGAGTGAATTGCAGTGGAATATTATGGAATTGAATCGAATGGAATGGAGTAGAGTGGAATGGAGTTGAGTGGATTAGAACGGAGTGGAATGGAAAGGAATGGAGTGGAATGGAATGGAGTGCAGCGGAGTGGAGTGAAGACTGATGGAATGCAACAGAGAGGATTGGAATTGATTGGAATGGAATGGAGTGGAAAGCAGCGGAGTGCAGACAAGCTCAATTGAGCGGAATGGCATGGAATGGATTGGAATGGAATGGAATGGAATGGAATGGAATGGAATAAAATGGAGTGGAATGGAATAGATTGGAGTGGAGTGGAGTAGAATAGAATACATTGGATTGGAGTGGAATGGAATTGAATGGAGTGGCAAGGAATGGATTGGAATATAAAGGAGTGGAGTGAAATGCAGTGGAGTTGAATGGAATGGCATGCAATGCAGTGGAATGCAAGTGAATGGAGTGGATTGGAATGGAGAGGATTGTAATAGAATGGAATAAAATGGAGTGGAGTGGAGTGGAATGTAGTAGATTAGATTGGAAAGGAGTTATATGGAAAAGAATAGAATCGAGTGGAGTGGGATGGAATGGAGTGGATTCGAGCAGAGTGGGATGGAATGGAATGTATTGGAATGGAAAGGAATGTAATCGAATGGAAAGGAATGGAGAGGAGTGGAGTAGGATGGATTGTAAGTGAATTCACAAAGTTGAGTAGAGAGGAATGTAATGGAATGGAATGGATTGGAGTGTAATGCAAAGGAGTGGAGTGGAATGGATTGCAAAGGATTGGAATGGAGTGGAGTGCAGTGGAATGTAATGGAATGGAGAGGAGTGGAGTCTATTGGACTGGAAAGGAGTGGAATTGAGTTATTGGAAAGGAGTGGAGTGGAATGGAGTGCAATAAAATGGAATGGAGTGGAGTGCAAGGGAATGTAATAGAATGGAGTGGAGTGGAGAGGATTGGACTGAAATGCAGTGAAATGGAGTGGAAGGGAGAAGAGTGGAGTGGTGAGGAGTCAAGTGGAATGGAATGGAACGTCATGGAATGGAATGGAGTAGAGTGGAAAGGAATTGAGTGGGGTGGAGTAGAGTGGACTGGTGTGGAGTGGAAAGGAGTAGAGTGGAGTGGAATGGAATGCAGTGGAGTGGAATAGAACATAGTGGAGTGGAAGGGAGTGGAGTGTAATGGAGTAAAGCAGAGTGGAATGGAGTTGAAAGGAATGGAATAGAATGGAAAGGAATGGAATGGAATGGAGGAGAGTGGAGTGGAATGGAGAGGAGTGGAGTAGAATGCAATGGAATAGAAGGGAATGGAGTGGAGTGGTGTGGAACGGAGTGAACTGGAGTGGAATGCAGGGGAGTGGAGTGGAATATAGTGGAATGGAATGGAATGGAGTGGAATGTATTGCAGTGGAATGAGTAGAGTTGAAAGGAATGGTATGAAGTGGAAGGAAATGGAATGGAATGGAAAGGAAAGGAATGGATTGGAATCTAATAAAGCAGAGTGGAGTGGAAAGAAGTGGAGTGGAAAGGACTGAAGCAGAGTGCTGTGGAGTGGAAAAGAATAGAGTGGAGTGGAGTGGAGAAGAATGAAATGAAATAGAAACAAAGGGATGGAGTGGGATGGAGTGAACTGGAGTGAAATTCAGAGGAAAAGACTGGAGTGAAATGGAATTGAGCAGAGTGGAGGGGAGTAGAGTTGATTGGAATGGAACAGAGTGCAATGGAGTGGAATAGAATGGAGTGGACTGGAGTGCAGTGCAATGAAATGGAAAGGAGTGGACTGCAAAGGAGTGGAACAGAAAGGTGTGGAGAGGAGGGGAATGGAGTGGAAGGGAGAATAGTATAGTGGAATGGAGTGGAATGGACTGGAATGGAGTGGGATGGTGTGGAATAGAGTGGAGTTGACTGGAGTGGAATGGAATGGAAGGGTGTGGAATGGAGTGGAGTGGAGTGGAATGGAGTGGAGAGGATTGGAATGGAGTGAAAAGGATGGGAATGGAGTGAAGTTAGTGGAATGGAATGGAACAGAGTGGAGTGGATTGAAATGAAGTGGAGAGGAATGATGAGGAGTACAGTGGAAGGGAAAGGACTGAAGATGAACGGAGGGAAGTGGAATGGAAAGTAGTTGAAAGGAATGGAATGGAATGGATTGGAGTGGAATGCATTGTAGTGGAATGAGTACAGTGGAATGGAATTTTATGAAGTGGAAGGGAATGGAAAGGAATGGAATGGAATGGAATGGAATCGAATCAAATGGAGTAGAGTGGAGTGGAATGGATTGCAGTGCAAAGTAATGGACTGAAGTGCACTGGAGTGGAAAATAATGGAGGGGAGAGGAGTGGAGTGGAATGAAAAGAAACGGAGTGAAATGGGATGTAGAGGAAAGGGGAGGACAGGACTGGACTGCAAAGGAATAGAATGGATTGGAATTGAATGGAGTGGAGTGGAGTGGAGTGTTGTGGAATGGAATGGAGGAGAAAGGAACGGAATGGAATGGAATGGAATGCAATGGAATGGAGTGGAGTGGAATGCAGTGGAAAGGAATGGAACGTCGAATGGAATGGAAAGGAATGTGGAATGCAATCTGCAATGGACGTGGAATGCAGTGGAATGGAATATGGAAAGGAATGTGGAATGAAATGGAATCTGGAATGGAATGGAATGGACTGGAATGTGGAATGGAATGGAATGGAATGTGGAATGGAAGGTGGAATGGAAATGAATGTAATGGAATGGAAAGTAATGGAAAGAGGAATGGAATGGAATGGAATGTGGAATGGAATGTGGAATGGAATGTGGAATGGAATGTAATAAAAAGTTTAATGGAATGAAATGGAATGGAATGGAATGTGGAAAGGAATGTAGAATGGAATAGAATGGAATGTGGAATGGAATGCAATGGAATCAGGAATGGAATGTGGAATGCAACGTGGAATGCAATGAAGTGGAAGATGGAATGCAACATGGAATGGAATATAATGGAACGTGGAAAGGAACGGAATGCAAAGTGGAATGGAATGTGGAATTGAATTTGGAATGGAACGTTAAATGGAATGTGGAAAGGAATGTGGAATGGAGAGGAATGGAATGTGGAATGGAATGGAAAGGAATTTGGAATGGAATAGAATGGAATGGAATGTGGAATTGAATCGAATGGAACGGTTTCAAATATGGAATGGAATGGAATGGATCATGGAATGGAAAGTGCAATGGAATGTGGAAAGGAACATGGAATGGAATGTGGAGTGGATTGGAAAGGAATGTGGAATGGAATGGAATGGAATGTGGAATGGGAAGGAATAGAATGTTGAATGCAATGGAATGGTATGGAAAGTAGAATAGAATTAAATGCAATGTGATGGAATGTGGAATGAAATGGAATGGATTGTGGAATGGAATGTAATGGAATGTGGAATGGAATGGAATGGACTGAGGAATGGAATAGAATGGAATCCAATTTGGAATGGAGTGGAATGGAATGGAATGCCTAATGGAATGCGGAAAGGAACGGAATGGAATGCGGAATTGAACGGAATGGAATGGAATGGAATGTGGAACTGAACGGAAGGGAATGTAGAATGGAATGGAATGGAATGTGGAATGAAACGGAATAGAACCTGTAATCGAATGTGGAATGGAATTCAGAATGGAATGGAATGGAATGGAATGTGGAATTCAATAGAATGGAATGTGTAATGGAATGAATTGGAATGTGTAAAGGAACAGAATGGAACGTGGAATGGAATGTAGAAAGGAATGTGGAATGGAATGGAATGGAATAGAATGTGGAATGGAATGGAAAGTAATGTGGAAGGGAATGTAACGTGGAATGGAAAGGAATGGAGTGTGGATTGGAATGTAATGGAAAGTGAGCTGTAATGGAATGTAATGGAATGGAATGTGAAATGGAATGTGAAATGGAATTTGGAATGGAATGTGAAATGGAATATGAAATGGAATTTGGAATGGAATGTGAAAGGGAATGTGGAATGCAATGAGGAATGGAATGAAATGCAACGTGGAATGGAAAGGAAAGGAAAGTGGAATGGAATGGAATGCAACGTGTAATGGAATACAGAATGGAAAGTGGAATGGAATGTGGAATATAATGTGGAATGGAACGTGGAATGGAATGTGGAATGGAATGGAATGGTATGTGGAATGGAATGTGGAATATAATGTGGAATGGAACGTGGAATGGAATGTGGAATGGAATGGAATGGTATGTGGAATGGAATGTGGAATGGAATTAAATGGAATGTGTAATGGAATAGAATGGAATGAAATGGCATGATAAATGGACTGTGGAAGGGAATGTGAAATGGAATGTTGGAGTAAAATGCTGAATGGAATGAAGTGGAACGCGGAATGGTATGGAATGTAACATGGAATTGAATGGAATGGAATGTGGAGTGGAATGAGGAATGGTATGTGGAGCGGAACTTAGACTGGAACGTAGAAAGGAATGGAATGGAATGTGGAATGGAAAGTGGAATGGAATGCAATGGAATGTGGAATGGAAAGTGGAATGGAATGGAATGGAATGTGGAAATCAATGGAACGGAATGTGGAATGGAATGTGGAATGGAATGCAATGTGAGTGGAAAGTGGAATCCTATGGAATGTGGAATGGAATATGGAATGCAATGGAATTGGTTTGTGTAGAATGTGGAACGGAATGGAATTGAATGTGGAATGGAAAGCGGAATTTAATGGAATGGAAAGTGAAATGGAACGTGGAATAGAACGTGAAATGGAATGTGGAATGGAACGTGGAATGGAACGTGGAATGTAACAGAAGGAAATGTGGAATGCAATGGAAGGCAATGTGGTATGGAATGGAATGGAAGGGAATGGAATGTGAAAAGGAATGTGGAATGGAATGTGAGATGGAATGTAGAATCGAATGTGGAATTGAATGAAATTGAACGTGGAATAGAATGGAATGGAAAGTGGAATGGAATGAAATGGGAAGTGGAATGGAAGGTGGAATTGAACGTGGAATGGAATGTGCAATGGAATGCGGAATGGAAAGTGGAATGGAATGGAATAGAACGTGGAATGGATCGTTGAATGGAATGGAATGGAAAGTGTAATGGAATGTCGAAATGGTCGTGGAATGGAACGTAGAATGGAATGGAATGGAATGTGGAATTGAATGTGGAATGGAATGGAGTGGAATGTGGAATGGAATGAGCAAAGGAATCGAATGGAATGTGGAAGGAAATGTGGATTGGAATGAAGTAGAATGTGGAATGGAATGGAATGGAAAGTGGAATGGAATGTTGAAGGTATGCAATGGAATTTGGAATGGAATGTGGAATGGAATGGAATGTGGAATGGAATGTGGATCGAAAGTAGCATGGAATGGAATGTAACGTGCAATGTAATGTGGAATGGAACGGAAAGGTATGTGGAATGGAATGTTGAATGGAAAGTGGAATGTAAATTGGAATGGAATGGAATGGAACGTGGAGAGCAATGCGGAATGGAATGTGGAATGGAATGGAATGGAATGTGGAATGGAATGTGTAATGGAATGGAAAGTGGAATGGAATGTGGTATGGAATGTTGAATGGAATGGAATGGAATGCGGAATGAAATGTGGAATAGAATGTGGAATGCAATGTGGAATGGAATGGAATGGAATATGGAGTGGAACGTGGAATGAAACGTGGAATGGAACGTAAAATGGAATGTGGAAAGGAGCGTGGAAAGCAATGTAGAATGGAAAGTGGAATGGAATGTGGAATGGAATTTGGAATGGAATGGAATGGAATACAGAATGGAACAAGGAATGGAATGGAATGGAATTTCGAATGGAAACTGGAATTCAGTGCGGAATAGAATGTGGAATGGAAAGTGGAATGGAATGGAATGGAATGGAAAAGAACCTGGAATGGAATGTGGAATTGAATTTGGAATGGAACGTTAAATGGAATGTGGAATGCCACGTGGAATGGAAAGAATGGAATGTGGAAGGGAATGGAAAGGAATGGAGTGGAATTTGGAATGGAATGGAGTGGAATGTGGAATGGAATGGAATGGAATGGAATGTGGAATGCAATGGAATGGAATTTGGAATGAAATGGAATGGAAAGAGGAATGGGATGGAATGGAATGTGGAATGGAATGGAACGTGGAATTGAATGGAATGGAATGTGGATTCGAATTGAATGCAATATGCAAGAGTATGGAATTAAATGGAATGTGAAAAGGAAAGTGTAATGGAATGTGGAAACGAATGTGGAATGGAATGAATTGTAACGTGGAATGGAGTGTAGTGGAAACTGGAATGGAATGCAATGGAAGATAGATAGGAACGTGGAATTGAATGTGGAATGGAATGTGGAATGGAATGGAATGGAATGTGGAATGGAATGTGGAGTGGAATGGAACGGAATGTCGAATGGAATGTGGAATGGAATGGAATGGAATGTGGAATGGAATGTGGAATGGAATGGAATAAAACATGGAATGCAAAGGGGAATGGAAACGAATGCAACGTAGAATGGAATGGAATGTGGAATGGAACGTGGAGTGCAATGTGGAATGGAATGTTGTATGGAATGGAATTGTATGTGGGATGGAAAGTGGAATGGAATGGAATGGAATGTGAAACGTAATGGAATGGAAAGTGGAATAGAATGGAATGGAATGGAATGGAATGTGGAATGGAATGGAAAGGAATTGAATGGAATGTGGAATGAAATGGAAGGGAATGTGGAATGTAATGGAATTGAATGTAGAATGGAATTGTACGGTATGTGGAATGGAATGTGGAATGAAATTGAATGGAACGTGGAATGGAATAGAATAAAATGAAATGGCATGGGAAATGGAATGTGGAATGGAATGTGAAATGGAATGTGGAGTAGAATTTGGAATTGAATGAAGTCGAACGTGAAATGATATGGAATGGAACGTGGAAGTGAATGGAATGGAATGTGGAATGGAATGTGGAATGAAACGTGGAATGGAACATAGAATGGAATGTGGAAAGGAATGGAATGGAATGTGGAATGGAATGGAATGGAAAGTGAAATGGAAAGGGGAATGGAATGCAATGGAATGTAGAATGGAAACTAGAATGGAATGGAAGGGAAAGTGGAATGCAATGTGGGATGGAATGGAATGGAATGTGGAAAGGAAAGTGGAATGCAATGGAATGTGGAATGGAATGTGGAAAGCAATGTGGAATGGAATGGATTAGCATGTGGAATGGGAAGTGGAATAGAATGTAATCGAATGTGGAATGGAATGGAATTGGTTTGCATGGAATGAGGAAAGGAATAGAATTGAATGTGTAGTGGAATGTGGAATGGAATGGAATGGAACGTGAAATGGAAAGTGGAATGGAAAGTGGAATGGAAAGTGGAATGATTTGGGGAATGGAATGTGGAATGTAATGGAAGGGAATGTGTATTGTAATGGAATGGAATGTGGAAAGGAAAGGAATGGAATGGAAAGGAATGTGCAGAGGAATGTGGAATGCAATGTGAAATGGAATGTAGAAAGCAATGTGAAATTGAATGAAATGGAACGTGGAATGGAATGGAATGGAATGGAACATGCAATGGAATGAAATGGGACTTGGAACGGAAGGTGGAATGGAACGTGGAATGGAAGGTGTAATGGAATGCCGAATGGAACATGGAATGGAACGGAAAGGAACGTGGAATGGTATTTGGAATTTGTCGTGGAATTGAACGTGGAATGGAATGGAATGGAATGTGGAATTGAATGCGGAATTGAATGGAATGGAAAGATTAATGGAAAGTGCAATGAAATCGAATGGAATGTGGAATGGAATGTGAATTGGAATGGAGTGGAATGTTGAATGGAATGGAATGGAGAGTGGAATGGAATGTGGACAGGAATGCAATGGAATTTGGAATGGAATGAGGAATGGAATGGAAAGTGGAATGGAATGTGGTATCAAAAGTGGAATGGAATGGAATGGAACGCAGAAGGTAATGTGAAATGGAAAGGAATGGCATGTGGAATGGAATGTGGAATCGAAAGTGGAATGGAAATTGTAATGGCATGGAATGGAATGGAATATGGAGTGCAATGTGGAATGGAATGTGGAATCGATTGGAATGGAAAGTGGAATGGAATATGGAATGGAATGGAATGTGGAATAGAATGTTGAATGGAATGGAATGGAATGTGGAATGGAATTTGGAATAGAATATCGAATGGAACGCAGAATGGAATGGAATGGAATGTGGAAGGAAACGTGGAATGGAACGTGGAATGGAACGTGTAATGGAACGTGAAAAGGAACGTGGAATGGAATGTGGAATGGAAAGAGGAATGGAATATGGAATGGAATCTGGAATGGAATGGAATGGAATGGAAGATGGAATGGAACGTGGAATGCAATGTGAAATGGAATTTGGAATGAAATGTGGAATGGAATGAAATGAAAAGTGGAATGGAATGCAATGGAAGGTGGAATGGAATGGAATGATACTTGGAATGGAAAATGGAATATAACGTGGAATGGAATTGACCGGAAAGTGGAATGCAATGGAATGAAATGTGGAATGGAATGGAAAGGAATGGAATGTGGAATGGAAAGGAATGGATTGTGGAACAGAATGTGGAATGGAATGGAATGGAATGTGGAACGGAATGGAATTTGGAATGGAATGGAATGTGGAATAGAAAGTGGAATGGAAAGGAATGGAATGCAATGGAATGAGAAATGGAATGGAATGGAATGGAATGTGGAATCGAATGGATTATGGAATGGAATGGAATGCATTCGAGTATGGAATGGATTGTAATGGAATGGAATGGAAAGTTGAATAGAATGCGGAATGCAAGGTGGAATGGAAAGTGGAATGGAACATGGAATGGATTGGAACGGAAGGTGGAATAAAAAGTGGAATGTAATGTGGAATGGAACGTGGAATGGAATCTTTAAAGGAATGTGGAATGGAATTGAACGTGGAATGGAATGAGTAATGGAATTGAATGGAATGTGGAATGGAAGGGAATGGAATGAGGAATGGAAAGTTGAATGGAACGTGGAATGGAATGTGGAATGTAATGCAATGGAACGTGGAATGGAATGGTATGAAAAGTGGAATGGAACGGAATGGAATGTGGAATGGGAAGGAGAGGAATGCGGAATGCAATGTGGAATGGAATATGGAATGGAATGCGGAATGAAATGGAATGGAACGTGGAATAGAATGGAATGGAATGTGGAATGGAATGGAATGAAAGGTAGAATTGAATGGAATGTGTTGGAATGTGGAATGGAATGGAATGGAAATTGGAATGGAATGGAATGGAATGTGGAATTCAATGGAATGGAATTGAATACTTAATGGAATGGAATGGAATGTGGAATGGAATGGAATGTGAAATCAATGCAATGGAATGTGGAATATATTGTGGAATGGAATGTGGAATGGAAAGGAATGTGTAATGGAATGGAATGAAATGCGTAATGGAATGGAAGGGAATGTGGAAGCAAGCGGAATGGAATGTATAATGGAATGGAAAAGAATGTGGAATTGAGAGGAATGCAATGTGGAAAGAATGGAATGGAACGAAATGTAGAATGGAATGTGGAATGGAATGGAAGGGAATGTGGAATGCAATGGAATGGAATCAAATGTGGAATGGAATGGAATGGAATATAATGTGGAATGGAATTGAATGGAATGTAGAATGGAATGGAATGTGTTGGAATGTTAAATGAAATGGAATGGAATGTGGAATTTAATGGAATGGAATTGAATATTTAATGGAATGGAATGGAATGCTGAATGGAATGGAATGGAAAGCAATGCAATGCAATGGAATGTGGAATGCAATGGAATGTGAAATGGAATGGAATGGAATGTGTAATAGACTGTGGAATGGAATGTGGAATGGAATAGAATGTGTAATGGAATGGAATGGAATGTGTGAAGGAATGGAAGGGAATGTGGAATCGAGCAGAATGGAATGTGTAATGGAACGGAATGGAATGTGGAATCGAGAGGAATGAAATGTGGAAAGAATGGAATGGAATGGAATGTGAGATGGAATGTGGAAAGGAATGGATTGGAACGTGGAATGGAATGTGGAATGGAATGGAATGGAATGTGGAATGGAATGTGAAATTGAATGGAAAGGAATGGAATGTGGAATGGAATGTGTACTGGGTTGCAAAGGAATGGAATGAAATGTCGAATGGAATGGAATGTAATAAAATGTGGAATGGAATGGAATGGAATGAAGAATGGAATGGATTGTGTTGGAACGTGGAATGAAATGGAAAGGAATGTGGAATTTAATGGGATGAAATTAAATATTAAATGGAATGGAATGGAATGCTGAATGAAATGGAATGGAATGGAATGCTGAATGGAATGGAATGGAATGCAATGGAATGTGTAATGGAATGGAATGTGAAATGGAATGGAATGGAATGTGGAATAGATTGTGGAATGGAATGTGGAATGGAATGGAATGGGCAATGGAACGGAATGTAATGTGTAAAGGAATGGAAGGGAATCTGGAATCGAGCAGAATGCAATGTGTTATGGAATGTAATGGAATGTGGAATTGAGAAGACTGCAATGTGGAAAGAATGGAATGGAATGGAATGTGGAATGGAATGTGGAAAGGAATGGATTGGAATGTGGAATGGAATGTGGAATGGAATGGAATGTGGAATTCAATGGAACGGAACGTAATGTGGAATGGAATGAGAAGGAATGTGGAATGCAATATGTACTGGATTGCAATGGAATGGAATGGAAAGTGGAATGGAATGCAATGGATTGGAATGTGGAATGGAATGGAATGGAAAGTGGAATTCAATGGAACACAATGGAATGTGGAATTGAACGGAATGGAATGGCATCGAAAGGAATGTGGAATGGAACGGAATGTGGATTGGAACATGGAAGAGAATGGGACGGATAGTTGAATTGAATGCTCAATAGAATGGAAAGATAATTGAAATGGAATGTGGAATGGAATGGAACGTGGAACTCAATGGAATCGAACGTGGAATGGAATAGAATGGATTGGAATGGAAAGTGGAATGGAATGAAATGGAATGGAATGCAATGCAATGTGGAACGGAAAGGAATGGAATGCGGAATGGAATGTGGAATGGAATGTGGAATGGAAAGTGATGGAATGTGGAATGGAATGGAATGGAATGGAATTTGGAATGGAATTAAATGGTATGGAATGTGGAATGGAATGGAAAGTCGAATGAAATGGAATGGAATGTGGAATGGAATGTTGAATGGAATGTGGAGTAGAACGGAATTGAATGTGGAATGGAAGGTGGAATGGAATTTATTGGAATGTGGAATGGAATGTGGAATTGAATGGAACGGAATGTGGAATGGAATGGAAGGCAATGTGAAATAGAAAGGAATGGAATGTGGAATGGAATGCTTTGGAATGTGGAATGCAATTGAACGGAATGGAATGGTTTGTAATTTGGAATGCAATTGAACGGAATCTAATGAAATGTGGAATGGAATTGAATGGAATGCGGAATGGAATGTGGAATGAAATTGAATGGAATGTGGAATGGACTATGGAATGGAATGTGAAATGCAAAGTGAAATGGAATGTGGAATAGAATGGAATGGAATGAGCAATCGAAAGTGGAATGGAACACGGAATGGAAAGTGGAATGGAATGTGGAATGGAATGGAATGAAATGTGGAATGGAATGGAATCGAATGTGGAATGGAATGGAATCGAATGTGTAATGGAATGTGGAATGGAATGTGAAATGGAATTTGGAATGCAATGTGAAATAGAATGTGGAAAGGATTGTCGAATGGAAAGAAATGGAACGTGGAGTGGAGTGGAATGGAGAGTGGAATGGAACGTAGAATGCAACGTGCAATGTAATGGAATGGAATGTGCGATGGAATTGAATGGAATGTGGAAAGGAATGGAATGGAATGTGGAATGGAATGTGGAATGGAATGGAATGGAATTTGGAATGGAATGGATGAAACGTAGAATGGAAAGAATGGATTGTGGAATGGAATGTGTAATGAAATGGAATGGAACGAGGACTGGAACGTGGAATGAAATGTGGAATGGAACGTGGAATGGAATGAGTAATACAATGGAATGGAATGTGGAATGGAAGTGAATGGAATGATGAATGGAATGTGGAATGAAATTTGGAATGGAGTGTGGAATGGAAGGGACTGGAATGAGGAATGGAATGTGGAATGGAATATGGAATGGATTGTTAAAAGGAGTGGAAAGGAACCTGCAATGGAATGGAATGGAAAGCGGAATGGAATGGAAAGGAATGTGGAATGGAATGGAATGAAATGGAATGTGGAATGGAATGGAATGTAATCAAATGTGGAATTAAATGGAACCAAATGTGGAATAGAATGGCATGGAGTGGAATGTGGAACAGAATTGAAAGAAATGTGGAATTGAATGGAATGGAATGTGGAATGCAATGGAATGAAACGTGGATTGGAATGTGGAATGGAATGTGGAATGGACTGTGTACTCTAATGTGGAATGGACTGTGGAATGGAATGAAATGGAACGTGGAATGGAATGGAATGGAACAAGGAATCGTATGGAATGGAACGTGGAATGGAATGTGGAATGGAATGTGGAATGGAAAGTGGAATAGAATGTGGAATGGAATGGAATGGAATGTGGAATGGATTGTGGAATGGAACGGAAGGTTGATTGCAGAGTGGAATGCCAGGGTTTGGAATGTGGAATGGAATGGATTGGAATATGGAATGGAATTGAAAGGAATGTGGAATGGAATGGAAAGAGATGGAATGGAATGTGGAATGGAAAGGAATAGCATGTGTAATGCAATGGAATGGAATATGGAATGGAATGGAATGTCGAATGGAATTGAACGGAATTCAGTTGAATGGAAAGTGGAATGGAATGGAATGGAATGGAATGTGGAATGGAATGTGGAATAGAAAGTGGAATGGAATGGAATGGAATGAGCAATGGAATGCGGAATGAAATTGAATGGAATGGAATGTGGAATGGAATGGAAAGGAATGGATTGTGGAATGGTATGTGGAATGGTTTGTAAAGGAAAGTGGAATGGAAAGTGGAATGGCATGTGGAATGAAATGGAATGGAATGTGGAATGGTAGGAAATGGAATGTGGAATGGAATGGAATGGAATGTTTAATTGAATTGAATGGAATGGAATGTGGAATGGAATGGAATATGGAATGGAATGTAGAATAGAAGGGAAGGAAATGGGGAATGAAACGTGGAAAGGAAAGGAATGGAATGTGGAATGCAATGTGGAATGAAATGTGGAATGCAAAGTTATGGAATGTTTAATGGAATGGAATGGAATGTGGAAGGGAATGGAATGGAATGGGAAATGGAATGGAATGGAAAGTGGAATCGAAAGGAGTGGAATGGAAAGCAAAGTGGAAAGGAATGTGGAATGGAAAGTGGAGTGGAATGGAATGGAATGCAATGGAATGTGGAATGGAATATGGAATGGAAGGTGTAATGGAATGTGGAATGGAATGGAATGGAATGTGGAATGCAATGTGGAATGGAATGTGGAATGGATAGTGAAATGGAATGGAATGCAGTGTGGAATGCAACGTGCAATGGAATGGAAGGGAACGTGTAATGGAACATGGAATAGAACCTGGAATGGAATGTGGAATGGAATGTGGAATGGAGCGTGGAATGGAATGCAGAATGGAGTGTGGAATGGAACTTGGAATGGAATGGCATAGAACGTGGAATGGAACGTGGAATTGAATGGTTTGGATCGTGGAATGGAATGTGGAAAGTAATGTGAAATGGAACGTGGAATGGAAAGACGAATGGAATGGAATGTACTGTGGAATGGAACGTGGAAAGGAATGTGGAATGGATTGCGGAATGGAATGTGGAATGAAATATGGAATGGAGAGGAATGGAATATGGAATGGAATGGAATGGAAATTGGAATGGAATGCAATTTACTATGGATTGGAATTTGGAATGGAATGGAATGGTAAGATTAATAGAATGAGGAACGGAATGGAATGGATTCCAGTATGGAATGGAATGGAATGGTACGGAATGAGGAATCGAATGGAATAGATCTTGGAATGGAATGTGGAATAGAACGTAGAATGGAATGTGGAATGGAATGTGCAATGCAATTTGGAATGGAATGGAATGGAATGTGGACTGGAATGGAATGTTGAATGGAACGTGGAATGGGGTGCAAAGGAATTTAATGAAATGTGAAATTGAATGGAATGGAATGTGGAATTGAATGTGGAATGGAATAGAATGGAATGTGGAACGGAATGTGGAATGGAATGGAATGGAATGTGGAATGGAATGTGGAAGGGAATGTGGAATGGAACAGAATGAAATGTGGAATGGAATCTGGAATGGAATTTGGAATGGAACGTGGAATTGAATGCTATAGAATGTGGAATGAAACGGAATGGAATGTGGAATGGTATGTGGAATGGAACGGAATGGAGTGTTGAATGGAATGTGGAATGGAACGTGGAATGGAATGGAATGGATTTTGGAATGGAATGGAATGGCATTGAATGTGGAATGGAATGGAATGGAACGTGAAATGGAAAGTGGAATGGAAAATGGAATGGAATGTGGAATGGATCATGGAATGGAAAGTGGAATGGAATGGAATGGAACCTCTAATGGAATGTGGAATGGAATGGAATGGAATGTAGAATCGAATGGTATGGTATGTGGAATGGAATGTGGAAAGGAATGTTGAATGTCATGGAATGGAATGTGGAAAGGAATGTGGAAGGGAATTTGGAATAGAATGTGGAATGGAATGAAATGGAACTTGGAATGAAATGGAATGAAATATGGAATGGAACGTGGAATGGAATGGAACGGAAAGTGGAATGGAACGCGTAATGGAATGCGCAATGGAACGTGGAATAGGGTGGAATGGAACGTGGGATGGAATGTGGAATGGAGCATGGAATGGAATGGAATGGAAGGTGGAAAGGAAGGTGGAAAGGATTGTGGAATGGAAAGTGGAATGGAACGAAAATGGAATGGAAATGAACGTGGAATGGAACGTGGAATGGAACGTGGAATGGAACGTGGAATAGAACATGGAAAGGAATGTGGAATGTAATGTGGAATGAAAAGGAATGGAATGTGGAATAGAATTTGGATTGGCACGGAATGGAATCCGGAATGGAATGTAAAGGAATGGTATGGAATGTGGAATGGAATTGAAGGGAACATGGAATGGTATGTGGAATGGACCGTGGAATGGAATGTGGAAGGGAATGGAATGGAATGTGGAATGGAATGGAATGGAATGTGGCATGGAAGGGAATGGAATGTGAAATGGAATGTGGAATGGAATGGAGTGGAATGGAATGTGGAATGGAATGGAGTTTAATGGAATGTGGAATGAAAAGGAATGGAATGTGGAATGAAATGGAATGGAATGTGGAATGGAAAGTAATGGAATGTGGAATGAAATGGAATTTATGCAATGTGGAATGGAATGGAATGGAATGGAATGTGGGCTGGAAAGGAATGGAATGTGTAATGGAATGGAATGGAATGAGGAATGTAATGGAATGGAATGGAATGGAATGTGGAATGGAATGCAAATGAATGGAATGGAATGCAGAATGGAAAGGAAAGGAATGTGGAATTGAAAGGAATGGAAGGTGGAATGGAACGTGGACGGAAATGGAATGCAATGTGGATTGGAATGTGGAATGGAATGTGGAAAGGAATGGAACGGAATATGGAATGGAATGGAATGGAATGTGGAATGGAATGTGGACTGCAACGGAATGCAATGTGGAATGTAATGTGGAACGTAATGGAATGGAAAGTGAAATGGAATGTGGAATGGAATGGAATGGAATGTGGAATGGAATGTGGAAAGGAATGTGGAATGGAAAGTGGAATGCAACGGAGCGGAATGTGCAATGCAATGTGGAATGCAATGTGGAATTGAAAGTGGAAGGTAATGGAATGCAACCTAAAATGGAAGGTGCAATGGAATGGAATGGAACTTGGAATGGAACTTGGAATAGAACATGGAATGGAATGTGGAATGGAAAGTGGAATGGAGGATGGAATGTAATGTGGAATGGATTGTGGAAAAGAACGTGGAATGGAATGGAATGGAACGTGGAATAGACGTCGAATTGATTGGAATGGAACGTGGAATGGAATGTGGAAAGGAATGTGGAATGGAACGTGGAATTGAATGTGGAATGGAATGGAATGGAACGTGGAACGGAACGTGGAACAGGATGTGAAATGGAACGTGGAATGGAAGGTGGAATGGAATGTGGAATAGAGAGGAATGGAATGTGGAATGCACTGGAATTGAATCTGGAATGGAATGCAATTTAATGGGGAATGGAATGTGGAATCGAACGGAAAGGTATGATTAATAGAATGTGGAATGCAATGGAATGGAATACAGTATGGATTGGAATGGAATGGTATTTAATGAGTATTCGAATGGAATGGTTCGTGGAATGGAACGTGGAATGGAAAGTAGAATGGACAGTGGAATGGAATGTGTAATGCAATTTGGAATGGAATGGAATGGAATGTGGACTGGAATGGAATGCAATGTGCAATGCAGTTTGGAATGGAATGGAATGGAATGCGCAATGGAATGGAATGTGGAATGGAATATGGAATGGAATGTTCAAAAGAATGCAAAGTGGAATGCAATGTGGAATGGAGTGGAATGGAATGTGGAATGGAACGTGTAATGGAAGGTGGAATGAAACATGGAATGGAATGGAATAGAACGTGGAACGGAAAGTGGAATGGAATGGAAAGGAATGTGCTAAAGAATGTAATCGAATCTGGAGTGGAATGTGGAATGGAATGGATTGGAATGTGGAATGGAATGGAATGGAATGTGGAATGCAATGTAGAATGGAATGGAATGGAATGTGGAAGGGAATGTACAATGCAATGTAGAATGTGATGTAGAATGGAATGCAATGGAATGGAATGTGGAATGCAATGTGGAATGGAATGGTATGGAATGTGGAAGGGAATGTGAAATGGAAGCAGGAATGGAATGTGGAATGGAGTGGAATGGAATGGAATGTGGAAGAGAATGTGGAATGGAATGTGGAATGGACGGTGGAAAGGAATGGAATAGAATGTGGAAGAGAATGTGGAATGCAATCAGGAATGAAATGTGGAATGGAATGGAATGGAACGTGGAAGGGAACGTAGAATGGAATGTGGAATATAATGTTGAATGGAATGGAATGAAATGTGGAATGCAATGTGGAATTGAATGGAATGGAATGTGGAAGGGAATGTGGAATGTTAGGAGGAATGGAATGTGGAATGGAGTTGAATGGAATGGAATGTGGAAGGGAATGTGGAACGGAATGTGGAATGGAATGGAATGGAATGTGGAAGAGAATGTGGAATGCAATCTGGAATGGAATGTGGAATGGAATGGAAAGGAATGTGGAATACACTGCGGAATGGAAAGGAATGGAATGGAATGGAATGTGGAAAGCAATGTGAAATGGAATGGAATGGAATGCAGAATGTAATGTGGTATGCATTGGAATTGAATGTGGAATGAAATGTGGAATGCAATGGAATGGAAAGTTTAATTTAATGTGGAATGGAATGGAATGCAATGAGGAATGGAATGTGGAATGGAACGTGGAATGGAAGATGGAACAGAATGGAATGGAATGTGGAATGGAAGATGGAACAGAATGGAATGGAATGTGTAATAGAATAGAATGTGGAATGGAAGGTGCAATGGAATGGAATGGAATTTGGAATAGAATAGAATGTGTAATGGAATATGGAATGGAATGTTTAAAAAGAATTGAATGGAATGTGCAATGGAATGTGGACTGGAATGGAATGCTATGTGGAAAACAATGTGTAATGGAATGGAATGGAAAGTTGAATGGAATGTTCAATGGAACGTGGAATAGAATGGGGAATGGAATGTGGAATGGAATGTGGAATGGAACGTGGAATGGAACCTAATGGAATGTTGAATTCAATATGGAATGGAATGTGGAAAGGAACAGGGAATGGAATGTGGAATGGAAAGCGGAATGGAACGGAATGGAAAGTGGAATTTAATGTGGAATGGAATGGAGTGTGGACTGGAACGTGGAATGGAAATTGGAATGGAAAGGAATGGAACGTAGCATGGAATGTGGAGTGGAATGGAATGGAACGTGGAATGGAATGGAATGGAAAGTGGAATGGAAAGGAATGGAACGAGGAATGGAACATAGAATAGAACGTGCAAAGCAACATGGAATGGAACGTGGAATGGAATGTGAAATGGAATGGAATGGAATGTGGAATGGAATAGAATGGAATGCGGAATCGAGTGGAATGGAATGTTGAATGGAATGTGGAATGCAGAGGGGAATGGAATGTGGAATGGAACAAAATGGAATGTGCAATGGTATGTGGAATGGAGTGTGGAATGCAATGTAGAGTGGAAAAGAATGGAATGTGGAATGGAATGTGGAAGGGAGTGTGGAATGGAATGGGGAGTAGAACGGAATGGAATATGGAATGGAATACGGAATGAAATGTGGAATGGAATGGAAGAGAGTGTGGAATGGAATGGAATGTAAAGGTACGGAACATGGAATGGAACAGAATGGAATGTGGAATGGAACGTGGAAACGAACGTGGAAGGGAACTTGGAATGGAACGAGGAATGGAAGATGGAACAGAATGGAATGGTACATGGAATGGAATATGGAATGGAGTAAAAAGGAACATGTAATGGAATGTGGAATGTAAGGTGGAATGGAACGTGGAATGGAACGGAATAGAATGTGGAAAGGAATGTGGAATGGAATGTGGAATGGAACGTGAAATGGAATGGAACAGAATGTGAAATGGAACTTGGAATGGAATGGAAAGTGGAAAGGAACATTGAATCTAACGTGGAATGTTGCGTGGAATGGAACGTGGAGTGGTACGTGGAATAGAAAGTGGAATGGAATTGAATGGAATGTGGAATTGAATGTGAAATGGAATGTGGAATGGAATGGAATGGAATGTAGTAGAGAATGGAATGGAATGTGGAGAGGAATGGAATGGAAACTGGAATGGAATGTGTAATGGAATGTAATTGAACGTGGAATGGAACCTGGAATGGAATGTGGAATGGAACGTGGAAAGGAATCTGGAAAGGAACGTAGAATGGAATGGAATGGAATGGAATGTGGAATGGAATTTGGAATGCAATGGAAAGGAATGTGGAATGGAATGTGGAATGCAATGGAATGGAATATAGAATGCAATCTGGAATGGAATAGAATGGAATTTGGAATGGAATGGAATGGAATGGAATGTGGAATGGAATGAGCAATGCAATGGAATGGAATGTGGAATGGAAAGCAATGGAATGGAATGTGGAAGGGATTGGAATATGTAATGGAATGGAATGGAATGTGGAAGGGAATGGAATGGAAAGTGGAAGGGAACGGAATGGAATGTGGAATGGAATGAGGAATGGAATTTAATGGAATGAGGAAAGGAATGGAATGGAATGGAATGGAATGTGGAATGGAATGGAATGGAATGTGGAATGGAATGAAATGAAATGGAATCGAATGTGGAATGGTATGGAATGGAATGTGGAATGAAATGTGGAATTGAATGGAATGGAAATTGGAATCGACTGTGGATTGGAATGGAATGGAATATGGATTGGAATTTGTAATGGAATATGGAATGGAATTTGAAATGGAATGGAATGGAATTTGGAATGGAATGTAAAGGAATGTGGATTGGAATGGAATGTGGAATGGAATGGAATGCACTATACAATGGAATGGAATGGAATGTGGAATGGAATGGAATGGAAATTGGTATGGAATGGAATGCAATGTGGAATGGAATGTGTATTGGAATGGAATGTGGAGTGGAATGGAATGGAATGTGGAATGGAATGAAATGGAATGTGGAATGGATTGTGGAATCGATTGGAATGGAATGTGGAATGAAATGTTAAATGAAATGGAATGGAATTTCATGGAATTTGGAATGGAATGGAATGGAAAGTGGAATCGAATGGAATGGAATGCTATGTGGAATGGATTGGAAAGGAATGGAAAGGAATGGAATGCGGAAAGCAATGGAATGGAATGCGGAATGGAATGGAATGGAATCTGGAACAAAACGGAATGGAATGTGGATTGGAATGTGGAATGGAGTTTGGAATGGAATGCGGAATGGAATGGAATTGAATGTGGAATGGAATAGGGAATGTAATGTGGAATGGAAAGGAACAGAGTGTGGAATGCAATGGAATGGAAAGGTATGGAACATGGACTGGAATGGAATGGAATGTGGAATGGAACGTGGAAACGAACGTGGAATGGAACTTGGAATGGAACGTGGAATGGAAGGTGGAATGGAATGGAATGGTAGGTGGAATGGAATGTGGAATGTAATGAAATGGAACATGTAATGGAACGTGGGATGGAATGTAATGGAATGTGGAATGTAAGGTGGAATGGAAAGTGGAATGGAAAGGAAAAGAATGTGGAAAGCAACGTGAAATGGAATGTGGAATGGAACGTGAAATGGAATGGAATGGAATGTGAAATGGAACTTGGAATGGAATGGAATGGAAAGTGGAAAGGAACATTGAATCTAAAGTGGAGTGTTACACGGAATGGAACGTGGAGTGGTACGTGGAATAGAAAGTGGAATGGAATTGAATGGAACGTGGAATTGAATGTGAAAAGGAATGTGGAATGGAATGCAATGGAATGTAGCAGAGAATGGAATGGAATGTGGAATGAAATGTGGAATGCAATGGAATGGAATGTGGAATGGAATGGAATGGAAACTGGAATGGAATGTGCAGTGGAATGTTATTGAACGTGGAATGGAACGTGGAATGGAACCTGGAATGGAACGTGGAATGGAACGTGGAAAGGCATATGGAAAGGAATGTAGAATGGAATGGAATGGAATGAGTATTGGAATGGAATGGAATGTGGAATGGAATTTGGAATGCAATGGAATGGAATGTGGAATGGAATGTGGAATGAAATGGAATGGAATATAGAATGCAAAGTGGAATTGAATAGAATGGAATTTGGAATGGAATGTAATGGAATGGAATGTGGAATGGAATGAGGAATAGAATGGAATGGAATGTGGAATGGAAAGGAATGGAATGGAATGTGGAAGGGAATGGAATGAGGAATGGAATGGAATGGAATGTGGAAGGGAATGGAATGGAATGTGGAATGGAATGAGGAATGGAATGGAATGGAATGTGGAAAGGAATGGAATGGAATGGAATGTGGATTGGAATGGAATGTGGAAAGGAATGGAATGGAATGGAATGTGGAATGGAATGGAATGTGGAATGGAATAGAACGGAATGAGGAATGAATGGAGTGGAATGTGGAATGGAATGTTGAATGAAATGTGGAATCTTATGTGTCTTGCAATGTAATGGAAAGTGGAATGGAAAGTTGAATTGAATGTGTAATGGAATGTGGAATGGAATGAAATGGAATGGGGTATCAAATAGAATGGAATGTTGAACGGAATGTGGAATGTAATGCAATAGATTATGGAAAGGATTTTGGAATAGAATGTGGAATGGAATGGAACAGAATGTGGAATGGATTGTGCAATGGAGTAGAATGGAATGCGGAATGGAATGTGGAATGGAAAGGAATGTGGAAAGGAATGGAATGCAACGTGGAATGGAATGGAATGGAATGTGGAATGGAATGGAATGGAATGTGGATTGGAATGTTGAATGGAATGTGGAATGGTATGTGGAATGGAATTTAATGGATTCTGCAATGGAATGTGGAATGGAATGTGGAATGGAATGGAATGGAATGTGGAATAGAGTGGAATGCAATGTTGAATGGAATGTGGAATGTAATGAAAGGGAATGTGGAATGAATTTTGTAATGGAATGTGGAATGAAATGGAATAGAATGTGGGATGGAATGGAATGTGGAATGGAATGTTAAAAGGAATGGAATGTGGAATGGAAATGAATGGAATGGAATGGAATGTGAAATGGAATGGAATGGAAAGTGGAATAGAATGGAGTGGAATGGAATGTGGAACGGAAAGTGCAATAGAATGGAGTGGTATGTAATGCGGAATGGAATGTGGAGTGGAATGTGGAATGGAAAGTTATGGGATGCGGAATAGAATGGAACGCAATGCGGAATGGAATGGAATGAAATGCAGAATGGAATTTGAAATGAAATGCAATGGAATGTGGAATGGAATGTGGAATGGAATGGAATTTAATGGTATGGAATGTGTAATTTAATGTAATGCGGAATGGAATGTGGAATGGAATGTGGAATGGAATTCAGTGGAACATGGAATGGAACGTGGAATTGAACGTGGAATGGAACATGGAATGCAACGTAAAATGAAACATGGAATGAAATATATAATGGAATGTAATGGAATGTGGAATGGAAGGGAATGGAATGAAATGGAATGTGGAATGCAATGTATTGGAATGTGTAGTGGAAAGGAATGGAATGTGGAATGGAATGGAATCATAGGGAAAGTGGAATGCAATAGAATGGAATGAAATGTGGAATGGAAAGTAATGGAATGTGGAATAGAATGGAATGGAAAGTGGAATGAATTTCAATGAAATGTGGAATGAAACGTGGAATGATATTGAAAGGAACTTGGAATAGAATGTAGAATGGAAAGTGGGATGGAATGTGGAATGGAATGGAATGGAATGTGAAATGGAATGGAATCAAAAGTGGTATGAAATGGCATGGAATATGGCATGGAATGTGGAATGGAATGTGGAATGGAATGGACTGGAATGCGGAATGACACATGGAATGGAATGTGGAATGCAATGTGGAGTGGAACGGAATGGAATGTGGAATGGAATGTGGAGTGTAGTGTGGAGTGGAATGTGGAATGGAAAGGAATAGAAAGTAGAATGGAATATGGAATGGAATGTGGAATGGAACTTTAAATGGAATGGAAAGCAATGTGGAATTGAACGTGGAATGGAATGTGGAAAGGATTGGAATGCGGAAAGTAACGGAATGGAAATTGGAATTTAATGGAATATAATGGAATGTGAAATGGAAAGTGAAATGGAACGGAATGGAATGTGGAATGGAATGGAATGGAAAGTTGATTGGAACCCCGAATGGAATGTGGAATGGAAAGTGGAATGCAAAGTCGAATGGAATGGAATGGAATGTGGAAAGGAATGTAATGGAATGTGCAATGGAATGTGGAAGGGAAAGGAATGCAATGTGGAATGGAATGTGAAATGCTATGTGGAAGGTAATGTGGAATGGAATGTGAAATGGAATGTGAATTGGAATGGAATGCAATGTGGAATGGAATTGCATGGAATGTGGATTAGAATGTAATGGAATGGAACTTAATGTGGAAAGGAACGTGGAATGGAATGTGGAATGGAATGGAATGGAATGTGGAATGGAATGGAATGTGGAATAGAATGGAATGGAATGGAATGTGGAATAGAATGGGAAGAAAAGGAATGGAATTCGGAATGCAATGGAAAGGAATTAGGAATGGAATGGAATGGAATTCCGAACATAACGGAATGGAATGTGGAATGCAATGTAATGTAATCTAATGTTAAATTGTATGGAATGGAATGTGGAAAGGAATGGAATGGAATGTGGAAAGAAATGGAATAGAACGTGGAATGGAAAGTGGAATGGAGTGTGGAATGGAATGTGCAAAGGAATGGAATGGAATGGAATGTGGAATAGAATGGAATGGAATCAAAGGTGGAATGGAATGTGGAATAGAATGGAATGGAACGTGGAATGGAATGCAATGGAATGTGTAATGGAATGGAATGGAATGGAATGGAGAATGAAATGGACTGCGGAATGAAATGTGGAATGGAATGTGGAATGGAATGGAAAGTGGAATGGAAAGTGGAATGGAACGTGGAAGGGAATGGAAAGGAACGTGGAATGGAACCTGGAAGGGAATGGAAAGGAACGTGTAATGGAACGTGGAATGGAACGTGGAATGGAAAGTGGAGTGGAAGGTGGAATGTAATGGAATGGAATGCAAACTGGAATGGAATGTAATGGAATGTGGAATGGAATCGAATGGAATGTGGATTGGAGTGGAATGGAATGCAATGTGGAATAAAATGGAATGCTCTACAATGTGGAATGGAATGGTATTGAATGTGGAATGGAAAGCAATGGAATGTAGAATGGAATGGAATGGAATGGCATAGAATGTGGAATGGAATGGAATGGAAAGTTGAATGGAATGGATTTGAATCTGGAATGCAATGGAATGGAATGGAATTCAATTTGCTATGGAATAGAATGCAACGTTGAATGGAATGCAATCGAATGTGGAATGGAATGGAATGGAATGGAATGAAATGTGGAATGGAATGGAATGGAGTGCAATCTGGAATGGAGTAGAATGGAATGTGGAATGCAATGGAATGGAATTTGGAATGGAACGGAATGAAATGTGGAATAGAATGGAATGGAATGTAGAATGGAAAGTGGAATGGAATGGAATGGAATGAAATGTGGAATGGAATGGAATGGAATGCAATGTGGAATGGAATGCAATGTGGAATGGAATGTGGAAAGGAATGGAATGACATGGAATGGAATATGGAACGGAATGGATCGTGGAGTGGAATGTGGAATGTAATGGAATGGAAAGTGGAATGGAATGTGGAATGGAATGGGATGGAATGTGGACTGGAATCTGGAATGGAATTGAATGGAATGGAATATGGAACGGAATGTAATGGAATGGAATGGAATGTGGAACGCAATGTCATGGAATGTGGAATGTAACGGAATGTGCAATGGCATGGAATACAATGTTTAATGGAATGTGAAATGGAATGGAATGGAATGTGGAATGGAATGGAATGGAACGTGGAAAGAAAATGAATGGAATGTGGAATGGAATGGAATGGAATGAGGAATGCAATTGAATGGAATGGAATAAAATGTGGAATAGAATTGAATGGAATGTGGAATGGAATGTCGTATGGAATGGAATGGAAAGTGGAATGAAATGTAGAATCGAACGTAATGGAAGGTGGAATGGAACATGGAATGGAATGTGGGATGGAACGTGGAATGGAATGCAATGGAATGTGGAATGGAATGTGAAATGCAATGTGGAATGGAAAGTGGAATGGAATGTCTACTTTAATGTGGAATGGAATGTGAAGTGGTAGGGAATGGAAAGTGGAATGGAATGTGGAATGCAATGTGGAATGGAATGTGGAAAGGAATGTCAACTTTAATGTGGAATGGAATGTGGAATGGAATGGAACGGAATGTGGAATCAAATGGAATGGAATTCTATAGAATGTGGAATGGAATGGAATGGAATGTGCAATGGAATGGAATGGAATGTGCAATGGAACGGAATGGAATGTGGAATGGAATGGAATGGAATGAGGAATGGAATGGAATGAAATTTGGAATTAAATGGAAAGGAGTGGAATGTGGAATGGAGTGGAATGTGGAATGGAGTGGAATGTGGAATGGAATGGAATGGATCGTGGAATGGAATGTGGAATGTAAAGTGGAAGGGAATGTGAAATGGGATGTGGAATGGAATGTGGAAAGGAATGCAATGGAAAGTGGAATGGAAAATGGAATGGAATGGAATGTAGTGTGAAAGGATTGGAATGGGATGTGGAAATTAATGTGGAATGGAATTGAATGGAACGTGGAATAGAGGGGAATGGAATGTGGAATGGAATGTGGAACGTGGAATGGAACTTGGAATGGTATGTTGATTGGATTTCGATGGGATGTGGAATGGATAGTGGACTGGAATGGAATGGAATTTGGAATGGAATGATATGGAAAGTGGAATGGAATTGAATGGAATGGAATGGAATGTGGACTGGAATGGAATGGAATGTGGAATAGAATGGAACGGAATGGAAAATGGAATGGAAAGGAATGGAATGTGGAGTGGAATGGAAAGGAATGGAATGTGGAGTAGAATGGAATGGAATGGAATGTGGAATGGAATGGAATGGAATGTGCAATGGAGTGGAGTGGATTGTGTAATGCAATGTAAAATGGAATAGGATGGAATGTGGAATGGAATGTTTAATGGAATGGAATGAAATGTGGAATGGAATGTGCAATGGCATGGAAAAGAATGGAATGGAATATGGAATGGAATGGAATCGAATGGAATGGAATGTTGAATGGAATGGTATGTGGGAATCAATGGAACGGTGTGGAAAGTGGAATGGAATGGAAAGGAATGGTATGGAATGGAATGTGGGATGGAATGGAATGGAATGTGGAATGGAATATGGAATGGAATAGGAGGCAATGTGGAATGGAAAGTGGAATAAAATGGAATGGAATGTGGAATGGAAAGTGGAATGGAATGGAATGGGTAATGGAACGGAACGGAAAGGAATGTGGAATGGAATAGAATGGGATGGAATGGAATGTGGAAAGGAAAGGAATCGAAAGGAATGGAATGTGGAATGGAACGGAATGGAATATGGAAAGGAAAGAATGGAATTTGGAGTGGAATGGAAAGGAACGGAATGAGGAATGGAAGGGTATGTGTTATGGAATGGAATGGAATTGAAGGTGGAATGGAGTGGAATGGAATGAGGAATGCAATGGAGAACGGAAAGGGATGGAATGTGGAATGGAATGTTTAATTAAATGGAATGAAATGTGCAATGGAATGTCCAATGGAATGGGCTGGAATGTGGAATGGATTGTGAAATGGAACGTGGAATGGAATGGAATGGAATGTGGAATAGAATGGGATGGAAAGGAATGGAATTCGGAATGGAATGGAAAGGAATTAGGAATGGAATGGAATGGAAATCCGAACGCAATGTGATGGAATGTGGAATGCAATTGAACGGAATGGAATGGTTTGGAATTTGGAATGCAATTGAACGGAATTTAATGAAATGTGGAATGGAATTGAATGGAATGCGGAATGGAATGTGGAATGAAATTGAATGGAATGTGGAATGGAATGTGGAATGGAATGTGGAATGGAAAGTGGAATGGAATGGAATGGAATGGAATTTGGAATATAATGTGGAATGGAATGCAATGGGATGTGAATGGAATTTAATGGAAAGTGGAATGGAATGGAGTGGAAAGTGGAATGGAATGTAGAATGAAATGTAATGTAATGTGGAATGGAATGTGGAATGGAATGGGGTGGAATGTGGAATGGAAAGTGGAATGTAATGTAATGGAATGTGGAATGGAATGTGGAATGGAGGGTGGGGTTGATTTGAATGTGGAGTGGAAGGTGGAATGGAATGGAATGGAATGTGGAATGGAATGTGGAAAGGAAAGTGGAAGGGAATGTGGAAGGGAACGTGGAAATGAAAGTGTAATGGAATGTGGAATGGAATGTGGAATGTGGAATGGAACGTGGAATGAAATTTGGAATGGAAGTGAAGGGAATGTGGAAAGGAATGTGGAATGGAATGGCATGAATCGTGGAATGGAATGGAATGGAATGTGGAATGGAATGTGGAATGCAATGGAATGGAATGTAGAGTGGAATGTGGACTGGAACGTGGAATATAATGCAACGTGGAATTGAATGGAATGAAATGGAATGAGGAATGGAATTGAATGGAATGGAAAGGAATGTGGAATGGAATGTGGAACAAATGGAATGGAATGTGAAATGGATTGTGGAATGGAATGTGGAATGAAAAGGAATGGAAAGTGGAGTGGAATGTGCAATGAAAAGGAATGGAAAGTGGAGTGGAATGCGGAATGGAACGTGGAATAGAATGTAACGTGGAATGGATTGGAATGTAGAAAGTAATGTGGAACGGAATGGAATGAAATGGAATGTGGAATGGAATGGAATGGAATGTGGAATTCAAAGGAACGAAATGAAATGTGGAATGGAATCCAATGGAATGGCATGGAATGGAATGCGGAATGAAATGGAATGTGGAACCTAATGGAATCAAATGTGGAATGGAAAAGACTGGATTGGCATGGAAAGTGGAATGGAATGGAATGACATGGAATGTGGAACGGAATGGAATGGAGTTTGGAATGGAATGTGGAATGGAATGCTATGGAATGTGGAATGGAATGGAATGGAATGGAATGGAATGGAATGTGGAATTAAATGCTATGGAATGTGGAATGGAATTGAATGGCATATGGAATGGAAAGTCGAATGTAATGGAATGGAATGTGGAATGGAATGTGGAGTAGAATGGAAAGGAATGTGGAATGGAAGGTTGAAGGGAATTTATTGCAATGTGGAAAGGAATGTGGAATGGAATCAAATGGAATGGGGAATATATTGTGCAATGGAATGGAATAGATAGTGAATGGAATGGCATGGAAAGTGGAATGGAATGGAGTGGAATGTGGAATGGAATATGGAATGTAATGTAATGTAATGTGGAATGGAATGTGGAATGGAATATGGGATGGATTTGAATGTGGAATGGAATGTCAAGTGGAATGCAATGTAATGTGGAATGGACTGTGGAATGTTATGTAATGTAATGTGGAATGGAATATGGAATGGAATGTGGAATGCAATCTGGAATGGAATGTGGAATGGAATGGAAAGGAATGTGGAATACACTGCGGAATGGAAAGGAATGGAATGGAATGGAATGTGGAAAGCAATGTGAAATGGAATGGAATGGAATGCAGAATGTAATGTGGTATGCATTGGAATTGAATGTGGAATGAAATGTGGAATGCAATGGAATGGAAAGTTTAATTTAATGTGGAATGGAATGGAATGCAATGAGGAATGGAATGTGGAATGGAACGTGGAATGGAAGATGGAACAGAATGGAATGGAATGTGGAATGGAAGATGGAACAGAATGGAATGGAATGTGTAATAGAATAGAATGTGGAATGGAAGGTGCAATGGAATGGAATGGAATTTGGAATAGAATAGAATGTGTAATGGAATATGGAATGGAATGTTTAAAAAGAATTGAATGGAATGTGCAATGGAATGTGGACTGGAATGGAATGCTATGTGGAAAACAATGTGTAATGGAATGGAATGGAAAGTTGAATGGAATGTTCAATGGAACGTGGAATAGAATGGGGAATGGAATGTGGAATGGAATGTGGAATGGAACGTGGAATGGAACCTAATGGAATGTTGAATTCAATATGGAATGGAATGTGGAAAGGAACAGGGAATGGAATGTGGAATGGAAAGCGGAATGGAACGGAATGGAAAGTGGAATTTAATGTGGAATGGAATGGAGTGTGGACTGGAACGTGGAATGGAAATTGGAATGGAAAGGAATGGAACGTAGCATGGAATGTGGAGTGGAATGGAATGGAACGTGGAATGGAATGGAATGGAAAGTGGAATGGAAAGGAATGGAACGAGGAATGGAACATAGAATAGAACGTGCAAAGCAACATGGAATGGAACGTGGAATGGAATGTGAAATGGAATGGAATGGAATGTGGAATGGAATAGAATGGAATGCGGAATCGAGTGGAATGGAATGTTGAATGGAATGTGGAATGCAGAGGGGAATGGAATGTGGAATGGAACAAAATGGAATGTGCAATGGTATGTGGAATGGAGTGTGGAATGCAATGTAGAGTGGAAAAGAATGGAATGTGGAATGGAATGTGGAAGGGAGTGTGGAATGGAATGGGGAGTAGAACAGAATGGAATATGGAATGGAATACGGAATGAAATGTGGAATGGAATGGAAGAGAGTGTGGAATGGAATGGAATGTAAAGGTACGGAACATGGAATGGAACAGAATGGAATGTGGAATGGAACGTGGAAACGAACGTGGAAGGGAACTTGGAATGGAACGAGGAATGGAAGATGGAACAGAATGGAATGGTACATGGAATGGAATATGGAATGGAGTAAAAAGGAACATGTAATGGAATGTGGAATGTAAGGTGGAATGGAACGTGGAATGGAACGGAATAGAATGTGGAAAGGAATGTGGAATGGAATGTGGAATGGAACGTGAAATGGAATGGAACGGAATGTGAAATGGAACTTGGAATGGAATGGAAAGTGGAAAGGAACATTGAATCTAACGTGGAATGTTGCGTGGAATGGAACGTGGAGTGGTACGTGGAATAGAAAGTGGAATGGAATTGAATGGAATGTGGAATTGAATGTGAAATGGAATGTGGAATGGAATGGAATGGAATGTAGTAGAGAATGGAATGGAATGTGGAGAGGAATGGAATGGAAACTGGAATGGAATGTGTAATGGAATGTAATTGAACGTGGAATGGAACCTGGAATGGAATGTGGAATGGAACGTGGAAAGGAATCTGGAAAGGAACGTAGAATGGAATGGAATGGAATGGAATGTGGAATGGAATTTGGAATGCAATGGAAAGGAATGTGGAATGGAATGTGGAATGCAATGGAATGGAATATAGAATGCAATCTGGAATGGAATAGAATGGAATTTGGAATGGAATGGAATGGAATGGAATGTGGAATGGAATGAGCAATGCAATGGAATGGAATGTGGAATGGATAGCAATGGAATGGAATGTGGAAGGGATTGGAATATGTAATGGAATGGAATGGAATGTGGAAGGGAATGGAATGGAAAGTGGAAGGGAACGGAATGGAATGTGGAATGGAATGAGGAATGGAATTTAATGGAATGAGGAAAGGAATGGAATGGAATGGAATGGAATGTGGAATGGAATGGAATGGAATGTGGAATGGAATGAAATGAAATGGAATCGAATGTGGAATGGTATGGAATGGAATGTGGAATGAAATGTGGAATTGAATGGAATGGAAATTGGAATCGACTGTGGATTGGAATGGAATGGAATAGGGATTGGAATTTGTAATGGAATATGGAATGGAATTTGAAATGGAATGGAATGGAATTTGGAATGGAATGTAAAGGAATGTGGATTGGAATGGAATGTGGAATGGAATGGAATGGACTATACAGTGGAATGGAATGGAATGTGGAATGGAATGGAATGGAAATTGGTATGGAATGGAATGCAATGTGGAATGGAATGTGTATTGGAATGGAATGTGGAGTGGAATGGAATGGAATGTGGAATGGAATGAAATGGAATGTGGAATGGATTGTGGAATCGATTGGAATGGAATGTGGAATGAAATGTTAAATGAAATGGAATGGAATTTAATGGAATTTGGAATGGAATGGAATGGAAAGTGGAATGGAATGGAATGGAAATTGGAATCGAATGGAATGGAATGCTATGTGGAATGGATTGGAAAGGAATGGAAAGGAATGGAATGCGGAAAGCAATGGAATGGAATGCGGAATGGAATGGAATGGAATCTGGAACAAAACGGAATGGAATGTGGATTGGAATGTGGAATGGAGTTTGGAATGGAATGTGGAATGGAACGGAATTGAATGTGGAATGGAATAGGGAATGTAATGTGGAATGGAAAGGAACAGAGTGTGGAATGCAATGGAATGGAAAGGTATGGAACATGGACTGGAATGGAATGGAATGTGGAATGGAACGTGGAAACGAACGTGGAATGGAACTTGGAATGGAACGTGGAATGGAAGGTGGAACGGAATGGAATGGTAGGTGGAATGGAATGTGGAATGTAATGAAATGGAACATGTAATGGAACGTGGGATGGAATGTAATGGAATGTGGAATGTAAGGTGGAATGGAAAGTGGAATGGAAAGGAAAAGAATGTGGAAAGCAACGTGAAATGGAATGTGGAATGGAACGTGAAATGGAATGGAATGGAATGTGAAATGGAACTTGGAATGGAATGGAATGGAAAGTGGAAAGGAACATTGAATCTAAAGTGGAGTGTTACATGGAATGGAACGTGGAGTGGTACGTGGAATAGAAAGTGGAATGGAATTGAATGGAACGTGGAATTGAATGTGAAAAGGAATGTGGAATGGAATGCAATGGAATGTAGCAGAGAATGGAATGGAATGTGGAATGAAATGTGGAATGCAATGGAATGGAATGTGGAATGGAATGGAATGGAAACTGGAATGGAATGTGCAGTGGAATGTTATTGAACGTGGAATGGAACGTGGAATGGAACCTGGAATGGAACGTGGAATGGAACGTGGAAAGGCATATGGAAAGGAATGTAGAATGGAATGGAATGGAATGAGTATTGGAATGGAATGGAATGTGGAATGGAATTTGGAATGCAATGGAATGGAATGTGGAATGGAATGTGGAATGAAATGGAATGGAATATAGAATGCAAAGTGGAATTGAATAGAATGGAATTTGGAATGGAATGTAATGGAATGGAATGTGGAATGGAATGAGGAATAGAATGGAATGGAATGTGGAATGGAAAGGAATGGAATGGAATGTGGAAGGGAATGGAATGAGGAATGGAATGGAATGGAATGTGGAAGGGAATGGAATGGAATGTGGAATGGAATGAGGAATGGAATGGAATGGAATGTGGAAAGGAATGGAATGGAATGGAATGTGGATTGGAATGGAATGTGGAAAGGAATGGAATGGAATGGAATGTGGAATGGAATGGAATGTGGAATGGAATAGAACGGAATGAGGAATGAATGGAGTGGAATGTGGAATGGAATGTTGAATGAAATGTGGAATCTTATGTGTCTTGCAATGTAATGGAAAGTGGAATGGAAAGTTGAATTGAATGTGTAATGGAATGTGGAATGGAATGAAATGGAATGGGGTATCAAATAGAATGGAATGTTGAACGGAATGTGGAATGTAATGCAATAGATTATGGAAAGGATTTTGGAATGGAATGTGGAATGGAATGGAACAGAATGTGGAATGGATTGTGCAATGGAGTAGAATGGAATGCGGAATGGAATGTGGAATGGAAAGGAATGTGGAAAGGAATGGAATGCAACGTGGAATGGAATGGAATGGAATGTGGAATGGAATGGAATGGAATGTGGATTGGAATGTTGAATGGAATGTGGAATGGTATGTGGAATGGAATTTAATGGATTCTGCAATGGAATGTGGAATGGAATGTGGAATGGAATGGAATGGAATGTGGAATAGAGTGGAATGCAATGTTGAATGGAATGTGGAATGTAATGAAAGGGAATGTGGAATGAATTTTGTAATGGAATGTGGAATGAAATGGAATAGAATGTGGGATGGAATGGAACGTGGAATGGAATGTTAAAAGGAATGGAATGTGGAATGGAAATGAATGGAATGGAATGGAATGTGAAATGGAATGGAATGGAAAGTGGAATAGAATGGAGTGGAATGGAATGTGGAACGGAAAGTGCAATAGAATGGAGTGGTATGTAATGCGGAATGGAATGTGGAGTGGAATGTGGAATGGAAAGTTATGGGATGCGGAATAGAATGGAACGCAATGCGGAATGGAATGGAATGAAATGCAGAATGGAATTTGAAATGAAATGCAATGGAATGTGGAATGGAATGTGGAATGGAATGGAATTTAATGGTATGGAATGTGTAATTTAATGTAATGCGGAATGGAATGTGGAATGGAATGTGGAATGGAATTCAGTGGAACATGGAATGGAACGTGGAATTGAACGTGGAATGGAACATGGAATGCAACGTAAAATGAAACATGGAATGAAATATATAATGGAATGTAATGGAATGTGGAATGGAAGGGAATGGAATGAAATGGAATGTGGAATGCAATGTATTGGAATGTGTAATGGAAAGGAATGGAATGTGGAATGGAATGGAATCATAGGGAAAGTGGAATGCAATAGAATGGAATGAAATGTGGAATGGAAAGTAATGGAATGTGGAATAGAATGGAATGGAAAGTGGAATGAATTTCAATGAAATGTGGAATGAAACGTGGAATGATATTGAAAGGAACTTGGAATAGAATGTAGAATGGAAAGTGGGATGGAATGTGGAATGGAATGGAATGGAATGTGAAATGGAATGGAATCAAAAGTGGTATGAAATGGCATGGAATATGGCATGGAATGTGGAATGGAATGTGGAATGGAATGGACTGGAATGCGGAATGACACATGGAATGGAATGTGGAATGCAATGTGGAGTGGAACGGAATGGAATGTGGAATGGAATGTGGAGTGTAGTGTGGAGTGGAATGTGGAATGGAAAGGAATAGAAAGTAGAATGGAATATGGAATGGAATGTGGAATGGAACTTTAAATGGAATGGAAAGCAATGTGGAATTGAACGTGGAATGGAATGTGGAAAGGATTGGAATGTGGAAAGTAACGGAATGGAAATTGGAATTTAATGGAATATAATGGAATGTGAAATGGAAAGTGAAATGGAACGCAATGCAATGTGGAATGGAATGGAATGGAAAGTTGATTGGAACCCCGAATGGAATGTGGAATGGAAAGTGGAATGCAAAGTCGAATGGAATGGAATGGAATGTAGAAAGGAATGTAATGGAATGTGCAATGGAATGTGGAAGGGAAAGGAATGCAATGTGGAATGGAATGTGAAATGCTATGTGGAAGGTAATGTGGAATGGAATGTGAAATGGAATGTGAATTGGAATGGAATGCAATGTGGAATGGAATTGCATGGAATGTGGATTAGAATGTAATGGAATGGAACTTAATGTGGAAAGGAACGTGGAATGGAATGTGGAATGGAACGGAATGGAATGTGGAATGGAATGGAATGTGGAATAGAATGGAATGGAATGGAATGTGGAATAGAATGGGAAGAAAAGGAATGGAATTCGGAATGCAATGGAAAGGAGTTAGGAATGGAATGGAATGGAATTCCGAACGTAATGGAATGGAATGTGGAATGCAATGTAATGTAATCTAATGTTAAATTGTATGGAATGGAATGTGGAAAGGAATGGAATGGAATGTGGAAAGAAATGGAATAGAACGTGGAATGGAAAGTGGAATGGAGTGTGGAATGGAATGTGCAAAGGAATGGAATGGAATGGAATGTGGAATAGAATGGAATGGAATCAAAGGTGGAATGGAATGTGGAATAGAATGGAATGGAACGTGGAATGGAATGCAATGGAATGTGTAATGGAATGGAATGGAGAATGAAATGGACTGCGGAATGAAATGTGGAATGGAATGTGGAATGGAATGGAAAGTGGAATGGAAAGTGGAATGGAACGTGGAAGGGAATGGAAAGGAACGTGGAATGGAACCTGGAAGGGAATGGAAAGGAACGTGTAATGGAACGTGGAATGGAACGTGGAATGGAAAGTGGAGTGGAAGGTGGAATGGAATGGAATGGAATGCAAACTGGAATGGAATGTAATGGAATGTGTAATGGAATCGAATGGAATGTGGATTGGAGTGGAATGGAATGCAATGTGGAATAAAATGGAATGCTCTACAATGTGGAATGGAATGGTATTGAATGTGGAATGGAAAGCAATGGAATGTAGAATGGAATGGAATGGAATGGCATAGAATGTGGAATGGAATGGAATGGAAAGTTGAATGGAATGGATTTGAATCTGGAATGCAATGGAATGGAATGGAATTCAATTTGCTATGGAATAGAATGCAACGTTGAATGGAATGCAATCGAATGTGGAATGGAATGGAATGGAATGGAATGAAATGTGGAATGGAATGGAATGGAGTGCAATCTGGAATGGAGTAGAATGGAATGTGGAATGCAATGGAATGGAATTTGGAATGGAACGGAATGAAATGTGGAATAGAATGGAATGGAATGTAGAATGGAAAGTGGAATGGAATGGAATGGAATGAAATGTGGAATGGAATGGAATGGAATGCAATGTGGAATGGAATGCAATGTGGAATGGAATGTGGAAAGGAATGGAATGACATGGAATGGAATATGGAACGGAATGGATCGTGGAGTGGAATGTGGAATGTAATGGAATGGAAAGTGGAATGGAATGTGGAATGGAATGGGATGGAATGTGGACTGGAATCTGGAATGGAATTGAATGGAATGGAATATGGAACGGAATGTAATGGAATGGAATGGAATGTGGAACGCAATGTCATGGAATGTGGAATGTAACGGAATGTGCAATGGCATGGAATACAATGTTTAATGGAATGTGAAATGGAATGGAATGGAATGTGGAATGGAATGGAATGGAACGTGGAAAGAAAATGAATGGAATGTGGAATGGAATGGAATGGAATGAGGAATGCAATTGAATGGAATGGAATAAAATGTGGAATAGAATTGAATGGAATGTGGAATGGAATGTCGTATGGAATGGAATGGAAAGTGGAATGAAATGTAGAATCGAACGTAATGGAAGGTGGAATGGAACATGGAATGGAATGTGGGATGGAACGTGGAATGGAATGCAATGGAATGTGGAATGGAATGTGAAATGCAATGTGGAATGGAAAGTGGAATGGAATGTCTACTTTAATGTGGAATGGAATGTGAAGTGGTAGGGAATGGAAAGTGGAATGGAATGTGGAATGCAATGTGGAATGGAATGTGGAAAGGAATGTCAACTTTAATGTGGAATGGAATGTGGAATGGAATGGAACGGAATGTGGAATCAAATGGAATGGAATTCTATAGAATGTGGAATGGAATGGAATGGAATGTGCAATGGAATGGAATGGAATGTGCAATGGAACGGAATGGAATGTGGAATGGAATGGAATGGAATGAGGAATGGAATGGAATGAAATTTGGAATTAAATGGAAAGGAGTGGAATGTGGAATGGAGTGGAATGTGGAATGGAGTGGAATGTGGAATGGAATGGAATGGATCGTGGAATGGAATGTGGAATGTAAAGTGGAAGGGAATGTGAAATGGGATGTGGAATGGAATGTGGAAAGGAATGCAATGGAAAGTGGAATGGAAAATGGAATGGAATGGAATGTAGTGTGAAAGGATTGGAATGGGATGTGGAAATTAATGTGGAATGGAATTGAATGGAACGTGGAATAGAGGGGAATGGAATGTGGAATGGAATGTGGAACGTGGAATGGAACTTGGAATGGTATGTTGATTGGATTTCAATGGGATGTGGAATGGATAGTGGACTGGAATGGAATGGAATTTGGAATGGAATGATATGGAAAGTGGAATGGAATTGAATGGAATGGAATGGAATGTGGACTGGAATGGAATGGAATGTGGAATAGAATGGAACGGAATGGAAAATGGAATGGAAAGGAATGGAATGTGGAGTGGAATGGAAAGGAATGGAATGTGGAGTAGAATGGAATGGAATGGAATGTGGAATGGAATGGAATGGAATGTGCAATGGAGTGGAGTGGATTGTGTAATGCAATGTAAAATGGAATAGGATGGAATGTGGAATGGAATGTTTAATGGAATGGAATGAAATGTGGAATGGAATGTGCAATGGCATGGAAAAGAATGGAATGGAATATGGAATGGAATGGAATCGAATGGAATGGAACGTTGAATGGAATGGTATGTGGGAATCAATGGAACGGTGTGGAAAGTGGAATGGAATGGAAAGGAATGGTATGGAATGGAATGTGGGATGGAATGGAATGGAATGTGGAATGGAATATGGAATGGAATAGGAGGCAATGTGGAATGGAAAGTGGAATAAAATGGAATGGAATGTGGAATGGAAAGTGGAATGGAATGGAATGGGTAATGGAACGGAACGGAAAGGAATGTGGAATGGAATAGAATGGGATGGAATGGAATGTGGAAAGGAAAGGAATCGAAAGGAATGGAATGTGGAATGGAACGGAATGGAATATGGAAAGGAAAGAATGGAATTTGGAGTGGAATGGAAAGGAACGGAATGAGGAATGGAAGGGTATGTGTTATGGAATGGAATGGAATTGAAGGTGGAATGGAGTGGAATGGAATGAGGAATGCAATGGAGAACGGAAAGGGATGGAATGTGGAATGGAATGTTTAATTAAATGGAATGAAATGTGCAATGGAATGTCCAATGGAATGGGCTGGAATGTGGAATGGATTGTGAAATGGCACGTGGAATGGAATGGAATGGAATGTGGAATAGAATGGGATGGAAAGGAATGGAATTCGGAATGGAATGGAAAGGAATTAGGAATGGAATGGAATGGAAATCCGAACGCAATGTGATGGAATGTGGAATGCAATTGAACGGAATGGAATGGTTTGGAATTTGGAATGCAATTGAACGGAATTTAATGAAATGTGGAATGGAATTGAATGGAATGCGGAATGGAATGTGGAATGAAATTGAATGGAATGTGGAATGGAATGTGGAATGGAATGTGGAATGGAAAGTGGAATGGAATGGAATGGAATGGAATTTGGAATATAATGTGGAATGGAATGCAATGGGATGTGAATGGAATTTAATGGAAAGTGGAATGGAATGGAGTGGAAAGTGGAATGGAATGTAGAATGAAATGTAATGTAATGTGGAATGGAATGTGGAATGGAATGGGGTGGAATGTGGAATGGAAAGTGGAATGTAATGTAATGGAATGTGGAATGGAATGTGGAATGGAGGGTGGGGTTGATTTGAATGTGGAGTGGAAGGTGGAATGGAATGGAATGGAATGTGGAATGGAATGTGGAAAGGAAAGTGGAAGGGAATGTGGAAGGGAACGTGGAAATGAAAGTGTAATGGAATGTGGAATGGAATGTGGAATGTGGAATGGAACGTGGAATGAAATTTGGAATGGAAGTGAAGGGAATGTGGAAAGGAATGTGGAATGGAATGGCATGAATCGTGGAATGGAATGGAATGGAATGTGGAATGGAATGTGGAATGCAATGGAATGGAATGTAGAGTGGAATGTGGACTGGAACGTGGAATATAATGCAACGTGGAATTGAATGGAATGAAATGGAATGAGGAATGGAATTGAATGGAATGGAAAGGAATGTGGAATGGAATGTGGAACAAATGGAATGGAATGTGAAATGGATTGTGGAATGGAATGTGGAATGAAAAGGAATGGAAAGTGGAGTGGAATGTGCAATGAAAAGGAATGGAAAGTGGAGTGGAATGCGGAATGGAACGTGGAATAGAATGTAACGTGGAATGGATTGGAATGTAGAAAGTAATGTGGAACGGAATGGAATGAAATGGAATGTGGAATGGAATGGAATGGAATGTGGAATTCAAAGGAACGAAATGAAATGTGGAATGGAATCCAATGGAATGGCATGGAATGGAATGCGGAATGAAATGGAATGTGGAACCTAATGGAATCAAATGTGGAATGGAAAAGACTGGATTGGCATGGAAAGTGGAATGGAATGGAATGACATGGAATGTGGAACGGAATGGAATGGAGTTTGGAATGGAATGTGGAATGGAATGCTATGGAATGTGGAATGGAATGGAATGGAATGGAATGGAATGTGGAATTAAATGCTATGGAATGTGGAATGGAATTGAATGGCATATGGAATGGAAAGTCGAATGTAATGGAATGGAATGTGGAATGGAATGTGGAGTAGAATGGAAAGGAATGTGGAATGGAAGGTTGAAGGGAATTTATTGCAATGTGGAAAGGAATGTGGAATGGAATCAAATGGAATGGGGAATATATTGTGCAATGGAATGGAATAGATAGTGAATGGAATGGCATGGAAAGTGGAATGGAATGGAGTGGAATGTGGAATGGAATATGGAATGTAATGTAATGTAATGTGGAATGGAATGTGGAATGGAATATGGGATGGATTTGAATGTGGAATGGAATGTCAAGTGGAATGCAATGTAATGTGGAATGGACTGTGGAATGTTATGTAATGTAATGTGGAATGGAATATGGAATGGAATGTGGAAGAGAATGTGGAATGCAATCTGGAATGGAATGTGGAATGGAATGGAAAGGAATGTGGAATACACTGCGGAATGGAAAGGAATGGAATGGAATGGAATGTGGAAAGCAATGTGAAATGGAATGGAATGGAATGCAGAATGTAATGTGGTATGCATTGGAATTGAATGTGGAATGAAATGTGGAATGCAATGGAATGGAAAGTTTAATTTAATGTGGAATGGAATGGAATGCAATGAGGAATGGAATGTGGAACGGAACGTGGAATGGAAGATGGAACAGAATGGAATGGAATGTGGAATGGAAGATGGAACAGAATGGAATGGAATGTGTAATAGAATAGAATGTGGAATGGAAGGTGCAATGGAATGGAATGGAATTTGGAATAGAATAGAATGTGTAATGGAATATGGAATGGAATGTTTAAAAAGAATTGAATGGAATGTGCAATGGAATGTGGACTGGAATGGAATGCTATGTGGAAAACAATGTGTAATGGAATGGAATGGAAAGTTGAATGGAATGTTCAATGGAACGTGGAATAGAATGGGGAATGGAATGTGGAATGGAATGTGGAATGGAACGTGGAATGGAACCTAATGGAATGTTGAATTCAATATGGAATGGAATGTGGAAAGGAACAGGGAATGGAATGTGGAATGGAAAGCGGAATGGAACGGAATGGAAAGTGGAATTTAATGTGGAATGGAATGGAGTGTGGACTGGAACGTGGAATGGAAATTGGAATGGAATGGAATGGAACGTAGCATGGAATGTGGAGTGGAATGGAATGGAACGTGGAATGGAATGGAATGGAAAGTGGAATGGAAAGGAATGGAACGAGGAATGGAACATAGAATAGAACGTGCAAAGCAACATGGAATGGAACGTGGAATGGAATGTGAAATGGAATGGAATGGAATGTGGAATGGAATAGAATGGAATGCGGAATCGAGTGGAATGGAATGTTGAATGGAATGTGGAATGCAGAGGGGAATGGAATGTGGAATGGAACAAAATGGAATGTGCAATGGTATGTGGAATGGAGTGTGGAATGCAATGTAGAGTGGAAAAGAATGGAATGTGGAATGGAATGTGGAAGGGAGTGTGGAATGGAATGGGGAGTAGAACAGAATGGAATATGGAATGGAATACGGAATGAAATGTGGAATGGAATGGAAGAGAGTGTGGAATGGAATGGATTGTAAAGGTACGGAACATGGAATGGAACAGAATGGAATGTGGAATGGAACGTGGAAACGAACGTGGAAGGGAACTTGGAATGGAACGAGGAATGGAAGATGGAACAGAATGGAATGGTACATGGAATGGAATATGGAATGGAGTAAAAAGGAACATGTAATGGAATGTGGAATGTAAGGTGGAATGGAACGTGGAATGGAACGGAATAGAATGTGGAAAGGAATGTGGAATGGAATGTGGAATGGAACGTGAAATGGAATGGAACGGAATGTGAAATGGAACTTGGAATGGAATGGAAAGTGGAAAGGAACATTGAATCTAACGTGGAATGTTGCGTGGAATGGAACGTGGAGTGGTACGTGGAATAGAAAGTGGAATGGAATTGAATGGAATGTGGAATTGAATGTGAAATGGAATGTGGAATGGAATGGAATGGAATGTAGTAGAGAATGGAATGGAATGTGGAGAGGAATGGAATGGAAACTGGAATGGAATGTGTAATGGAATGTAATTGAACGTGGAATGGAACCTGGAATGGAATGTGGAATGGAACGTGGAAAGGAATCTGGAAAGGAACGTAGAATGGAATGGAATGGAATGGAATGTGGAATGGAATTTGGAATGCAATGGAAAGGAATGTGGAATGGAATGTGGAATGCAATGGAATGGAATATAGAATGCAATCTGGAATGGAATAGAATGGAATTTGGAATGGAATGGAATGGAATGGAATGTGGAATGGAATGAGCAATGCAATGGAATGGAATGTGGAATGGAAAGCAATGGAATGGAATGTGGAAGGGATTGGAATATGTAATGGAATGGAATGGAATGTGGAAGGGAATGGAATGGAAAGTGGAAGGGAACGGAATGGAATGTGGAATGGAATGAGGAATGGAATTTAATGGAATGAGGAAAGGAATGGAATGGAATGGAATGGAATGTGGAATGGAATGGAATGGAATGTGGAATGGAATGAAATGAAATGGAATCGAATGTGGAATGGTATGGAATGGAATGTGGAATGAAATGTGGAATTGAATGGAATGGAAATTGGAATCGACTGTGGATTGGAATGGAATGGAATATGGATTGGAATTTGTAATGGAATATGGAATGGAATTTGAAATGGAATGGAATGGAATTTGGAATGGAATGTAAAGGAATGTGGATTGGAATGGAATGTGGAATGGAATGGAATGGACTATACAATGGAATGGAATGGAATGTGGAATGGAATGGAATGGAAATTGGTATGGAATGGAATGCAATGTGGAATGGAATGTGTATTGGAATGGAATGTGGAGTGGAATGGAATGGAATGTGGAATGGAATGAAATGGAATGTGGAATGGATTGTGGAATCGATTGGAATGGAATGTGGAATGAAATGTTAAATGAAATGGAATGGAATTTAATGGAATTTGGAATGGAATGGAATGGAAAGTGGAATCGAATGGAATGGAATGCTATGTGGAATGGATTGGAAAGGAATGGAAAGGAATGGAATGCGGAAAGCAATGGAATGGAATGCGGAATGGAATGGAATGGAATCTGGAACAAAACGGAATGGAATGTGGATTGGAATGTGGAATGGAGTTTGGAATGGAATGCGGAATGGAATGGAATTGAATGTGGAATGGAATAGGGAATGTAATGTGGAATGGAAAGGAACAGAGTGTGGAATGCAATGGAATGGAAAGGTATGGAACATGGACTGGAATGGAATGGAATGTGGAATGGAACGTGGAAACGAACGTGGAATGGAACTTGGAATGGAACGTGGAATGGAAGGTGGAATGGAATGGAATGGTAGGTGGAATGGAATGTGGAATGTAATGAAATGGAACATGTAATGGAACGTGGGATGGAATGTAATGGAATGTGGAATGTAAGGTGGAATGGAAAGTGGAATGGAAAGGAAAAGAATGTGGAAAGCAACGTGAAATGGAATGTGGAATGGAACGTGAAATGGAATGGAATGGAATGTGAAATGGAACTTGGAATGGAATGGAATGGAAAGTGGAAAGGAACATTGAATCTAAAGTGGAGTGTTACACGGAATGGAACGTGGAGTGGTACGTGGAATAGAAAGTGGAATGGAATTGAATGGAACGTGGAATTGAATGTGAAAAGGAATGTGGAATGGAATGCAATGGAATGTAGCAGAGAATGGAATGGAATGTGGAATGAAATGTGGAATGCAATGGAATGGAATGTGGAATGGAATGGAATGGAAACTGGAATGGAATGTGCAGTGGAATGTTATTGAACGTGGAATGGAACGTGGAATGGAACCTGGAATGGAACGTGGAATGGAACGTGGAAAGGCATATGGAAAGGAATGTAGAATGGAATGGAATGGAATGAGTATTGGAATGGAATGGAATGTGGAATGGAATTTGGAATGCAATGGAATGGAATGTGGAATGGAATGTGGAATGAAATGGAATGGAATATAGAATGCAAAGTGGAATTGAATAGAATGGAATTTGGAATGGAATGTAATGGAATGGAATGTGGAATGGAATGAGGAATAGAATGGAATGGAATGTGGAATGGAAAGGAATGGAATGGAATGTGGAAGGGAATGGAATGAGGAATGGAATGGAATGGAATGTGGAAGGGAATGGAATGGAATGTGGAATGGAATGAGGAATGGAATGGAATGGAATGTGGAAAGGAATGGAATGGAATTGAATGTGGATTGGAATGGAATGTGGAAATGGAATGTGGAATGGAATGAGGAATGGAATGGAATGGAATGTGGAAAGGAATGGAATGGAATTGAATGTGGATTGGAATGGAATGTGGAAAGGAATGGAATGGAATGGAATGTGGAATGGAATGGAATGTGGAATGGAATAGAACAGAATGAGGAATGAATGGAGTGGAATGTGGAATGGAATGTTGAATGAAATGTGGAATCTTATGTGTCTTGCAATGTAATGGAAAGTGGAATGGAAAGTTGAATTGAATGTGTAATGGAATGTGGAATGGAATGAAATGGAATGGGGTATCAAATAGAATGGAATGTTGAACGGAATGTGGAATGTAATGCAATAGATTATGGAAAGGATTTTGGAATGGAATGTGGAATGGAATGGAACAGAATGTGGAATGGATTGTGCAATGGAGTAGAATGGAATGCGGAATGGAATGTGGAATGGAAAGGAATGTGGAAAGGAATGGAATGCAACGTGGAATGGAATGGAATGGAATGTGGAATGGAATGGAATGGAATGTGGATTGGAATGTTGAATGGAATGTGGAATGGTATGTGGAATGGAATTTAATGGATTCTGCAATGGAATGTGGAATGGAATGTGGAATGGAATGGAATGGAATGTGGAATAGAGTGGAATGCAATGTTGAATGGAATGTGGAATGTAATGAAAGGGAATGTGGAATGAATTTTGTAATGGAATGTGGAATGAAATGGAATAGAATGTGGGATGGAATGGAATGTGGAATGGAATGTTAAAAGGAATGGAATGTGGAATGGAAATGAATGGAATGGAATGGAATGTGAAATGGAATGGAATGGAAAGTGGAATAGAATGGAGTGGAATGGAATGTGGAACGGAAAGTGCAATAGAATGGAGTGGTATGTAATGCGGAATGGAATGTGGAGTGGAATGTGGAATGGAAAGTTATGGGATGCGGAATAGAATGGAACGCAATGCGGAATGGAATGGAATGAAATGCAGAATGGAATTTGAAATGAAATGCAATGGAATGTGGAATGGAATGTGGAATGGAATGGAATTTAATGGTATGGAATGTGTAATTTAATGTAATGCGGAATGGAATGTGGAATGGAATGTGGAATGGAATTCAGTGGAACATGGAATGGAACGTGGAATTGAACGTGGAATGGAACATGGAATGCAACGTAAAATGAAACATGGAATGAAATATATAATGGAATGTAATGGAATGTGGAATGGAAGGGAATGGAATGAAATGGAATGTGGAATGCAATGTATTGGAATGTGTAGTGGAAAGGAATGGAATGTGGAATGGAATGGAATCATAGGGAAAGTGGAATGCAATAGAATGGAATGAAATGCGGAATGGAAAGTAATGGAATGTGGAATAGAATGGAATGGAAAGTGGAATGAATTTCAATGAAATGTGGAATGAAACGTGGAATGATATTGAAAGGAACTTGGAATAGAATGTAGAATGGAAAGTGGGATGGAATGTGGAATGGAATGGAATGGAATGTGAAATGGAATGGAATCAAAAGTGGTATGAAATGGCATGGAATATGGCATGGAATGTGGAATGGAATGTGGAATGGAATGGACTGGAATGCGGAATCACACATGGAATGGAATGTGGAATGCAATGTGGAGTGGAACGGAATGGAATGTGGAATGGAATGTGGAGTGTAGTGTGGAGTGGAATGTGGAATGGAAAGGAATAGAAAGTAGAATGGAATATGGAATGGAATGTGGAATGGAACTTTAAATGGAATGGAAAGCAATGTGGAATTGAACGTGGAATGGAATGTGGAAAGGATTGGAATCTGGAAAGTAACGGAATGGAAATTGGAATTTAATGGAATATAATGGAATGTGAAATGGAAAGTGAAATGGAACGGAATGGAATGTGGAATGGAATGGAATGGAAAGTTGATTGGAACCCCGAATGGAATGTGGAATGGAAAGTGGAATGCAAAGTCGAATGGAATGGAATGGAATGTGGAAAGGAATGTAATGGAATGTGCAATGGAATGTGGAAGGGAAAGGAATGCAATGTGGAATGGAATGTGAAATGCTATGTGGAAGGTAATGTGGAATGGAATGTGAAATGGAATGTGAATTGGAATGGAATGCAATGTGGAATGGAATTGCATGGAATGTGGATTAGAATGTAATGGAATGGAACTTAATGTGGAAAGGAACGTGGAATGGAATGTGGAATGGAATGGAATGGAATGTGGAATGGAATGGAATGTGGAATAGAATGGAATGGAATGGAATGTGGAATAGAATGGGAAGAAAAGGAATGGAATTCGGAATGCAATGGAAAGGAATTAGGAATGGAATGGAATGGAATTCCGAACATAACGGAATGGAATGTGGAATGCAATGTAATGTAATCTAATGTTAAATTGTATGGAATGGAATGTGGAAAGGAATGGAATGGAATGTGGAAAGAAATGGAATAGAACGTGGAATGGAAAGTGGAATGGAGTGTGGAATGGAATGTGCAAAGGAATGGAATGGAATGGAATGTGGAATAGAATGGAATGGAATCAAAGGTGGAATGGAATGTGGAATAGAATGGAATGGAACGTGGAATGGAATGCAATGGAATGTGTAATGGAATGGAATGGAATGGAATGGAGAATGAAATGGACTGCGGAATGAAATGTGGAATGGAATGTGGAATGGAATGGAAAGTGGAATGGAAAGTGGAATGGAACGTGGAAGGGAATGGAAAGGAACGTGGAATGGAACCTGGAAGGGAATGGAAAGGAACGTGTAATGGAACGTGGAATGGAACGTGGAATGGAAAGTGGAGTGGAAGGTGGAATGTAATGGAATGGAATGCAAACTGGAATGGAATGTAATGGAATGTGGAATGGAATCGAATGGAATGTGGATTGGAGTGGAATGGAATGCAATGTGGAATAAAATGGAATGCTCTACAATGTGGAATGGAATGGTATTGAATGTGGAATGGAAAGCAATGGAATGTAGAATGGAATGGAATGGAATGGCATAGAATGTGGAATGGAATGGAATGGAAAGTTGAATGGAATGGATTTGAATCTGGAATGCAATGGAATGGAATGGAATTCAATTTGCTATGGAATAGAATGCAACGTTGAATGGAATGCAATCGAATGTGGAATGGAATGGAATGGAATGGAATGAAATGTGGAATGGAATGGAATGGAGTGCAATCTGGAATGGAGTAGAATGGAATGTGGAATGCAATGGAATGGAATTTGGAATGGAACGGAATGAAATGTGGAATAGAATGGAATGGAATGTAGAATGGAAAGTGGAATGGAATGGAATGGAATGAAATGTGGAATGGAATGGAATGGAATGCAATGTGGAATGGAATGCAATGTGGAATGGAATGTGGAAAGGAATGGAATGACATGGAATGGAATATGGAACGGAATGGATCGTGGAGTGGAATGTGGAATGTAATGGAATGGAAAGTGGAATGGAATGTGGAATGGAATGGGATGGAATGTGGACTGGAATCTGGAATGGAATTGAATGGAATGGAATATGGAACGGAATGTAATGGAATGGAATGGAATGTGGAACGCAATGTCATGGAATGTGGAATGTAACGGAATGTGCAATGGCATGGAATACAATGTTTAATGGAATGTGAAATGGAATGGAATGGAATGTGGAATGGAATGGAATGGAACGTGGAAAGAAAATGAATGGAATGTGGAATGGAATGGAATGGAATGAGGAATGCAATTGAATGGAATGGAATAAAATGTGGAATAGAATTGAATGGAATGTGGAATGGAATGTCGTATGGAATGGAATGGAAAGTGGAATGAAATGTAGAATCGAACGTAATGGAAGGTGGAATGGAACATGGAATGGAATGTGGGATGGAACGTGGAATGGAATGCAATGGAATGTGGAATGGAATGTGAAATGCAATGTGGAATGGAAAGTGGAATGGAATGTCTACTTTAATGTGGAATGGAATGTGAAGTGGTAGGGAATGGAAAGTGGAATGGAATGTGGAATGCAATGTGGAATGGAATGTGGAAAGGAATGTCAACTTTAATGTGGAATGGAATGTGGAATGGAATGGAACGGAATGTGGAATCAAATGGAATGGAATTCTATAGAATGTGGAATGGAATGGAATGGAATGTGCAATGGAATGGAATGGAATGTGCAATGGAACGGAATGGAATGTGGAATGGAATGGAATGGAATGAGGAATGGAATGGAATGAAATTTGGAATTAAATGGAAAGGAGTGGAATGTGGAATGGAGTGGAATGTGGAATGGAGTGGAATGTGGAATGGAATGGAATGGATCGTGGAATGGAATGTGGAATGTAAAGTGGAAGGGAATGTGAAATGGGATGTGGAATGGAATGTGGAAAGGAATGCAATGGAAAGTGGAATGGAAAATGGAATGGAATGGAATGTAGTGTGAAAGGATTGGAATGGGATGTGGAAATTAATGTGGAATGGAATTGAATGGAACGTGGAATAGAGGGGAATGGAATGTGGAATGGAATGTGGAACGTGGAATGGAACTTGGAATGGTATGTTGATTGGATTTCAATGGGATGTGGAATGGATAGTGGACTGGAATGGAATGGAATTTGGAATGGAATGATATGGAAAGTGGAATGGAATTGAATGGAATGGAATGGAATGTGGACTGGAATGGAATGGAATGTGGAATAGAATGGAACTGAATGGAAAATGGAATGGAAAGGAATGGAATGTGGAGTGGAATGGAAAGGAATGGAATGTGGAGTAGAATGGAATGGAATGGAATGTGGAATGGAATGGAATGGAATGTGCAATGGAGTGGAGTGGATTGTGTAATGCAATGTAAAATGGAATAGGATGGAATGTGGAATGGAATGTTTAATGGAATGGAATGAAATGTGGAATGGAATGTGCAATGGCATGGAAAAGAATGGAATGGAATATGGAATGGAATGGAATCGAATGGAATGGAACGTTGAATGGAATGGTATGTGGGAATCAATGGAACGGTGTGGAAAGTGGAATGGAATGGAAAGGAATGGTATGGAATGGAATGTGGGATGGAATGGAATGGAATGTGGAATGGAATATGGAATGGAATAGGAGGCAATGTGGAATGGAAAGTGGAATAAAATGGAATGGAATGTGGAATGGAAAGTGGAATGGAATGGAATGGGTAATGGAACGGAACCGAAAGGAATGTGGAATGGAATAGAATGGGATGGAATGGAATGTGGAAAGGAAAGGAATCGAAAGGAATGGAATGTGGAATGGAACGGAATGGAATATGGAAAGGAAAGAATGGAATTTGGAGTGGAATGGAAAGGAACGGAATGAGGAATGGAAGGGTATGTGTTATGGAATGGAATGGAATTGAAGGTGGAATGGAGTGGAATGGAATGAGGAATGCAATGGAGAACGGAAAGGGATGGAATGTGGAATGGAATGTTTAATTAAATGGAATGAAATGTGCAATGGAATGTCCAATGGAATGGGCTGGAATGTGGAATGGATTGTGAAATGGAACGTGGAATGGAATGGAATGGAATGTGGAATAGAATGGGATGGAAAGGAATGGAATTCGGAATGGAATGGAAAGGAATTAGGAATGGAATGGAATGGAAATCCGAACGCAATGTGATGGAATGTGGAATGCAATTGAACGGAATGGAATGGTTTGGAATTTGGAATGCAATTGAACGGAATTTAATGAAATGTGGAATGGAATTGAATGGAATGCGGAATGGAATGTGGAATGAAATTGAATGGAATGTGGAATGGAATGTGGAATGGAATGTGGAATGGAAAGTGGAATGGAATGGAATGGAATGGAATTTGGAATATAATGTGGAATGGAATGCAATGGGATGTGAATGGAATTTAATGGAAAGTGGAATGGAATGGAGTGGAAAGTGGAATGGAATGTAGAATGAAATGTAATGTAATGTGGAATGGAATGTGGAATGGAATGGGGTGGAATGTGGAATGGAAAGTGGAATGTAATGTAATGGAATGTGGAATGGAATGTGGAATGGAGGGTGGGGTTGATTTGAATGTGGAGTGGAAGGTGGAATGGAATGGAATGGAATGTGGAATGGAATGTGGAAAGGAAAGTGGAAGGGAATGTGGAAGGGAACGTGGAAATGAAAGTGTAATGGAATGTGGAATGGAATGTGGAATGTGGAATGGAACGTGGAATGAAATTTGGAATGGAAGTGAAGGGAATGTGGAAAGGAATGTGGAATGGAATGGCATGAATCGTGGAATGGAATGGAATGGAATGTGGAATGGAATGTGGAATGCAATGGAATGGAATGTAGAGTGGAATGTGGACTGGAACGTGGAATATAATGCAACGTGGAATTGAATGGAATGAAATGGAATGAGGAATGGAATTGAATGGAATGGAAAGGAATGTGGAATGGAATGTGGAACAAATGGAATGGAATGTGAAATGGATTGTGGAATGGAATGTGGAATGAAAAGGAATGGAAAGTGGAGTGGAATGTGCAATGAAAAGGAATGGAAAGTGGAGTGGAATGCGGAATGGAACGTGGAATAGAATGTAACGTGGAATGGATTGGAATGTAGAAAGTAATGTGGAACGGAATGGAATGAAATGGAATGTGGAATGGAATGGAATGGAATGTGGAATTCAAAGGAACGAAATGAAATGTGGAATGGAATCCAATGGAATGGCATGGAATGGAATGCGGAATGAAATGGAATGTGGAACCTAATGGAATCAAATGTGGAATGGAAAAGACTGGATTGGCATGGAAAGTGGAATGGAATGGAATGACATGGAATGTGGAACGGAATGGAATGGAGTTTGGAATGGAATGTGGAATGGAATGCTATGGAATGTGGAATGGAATGGAATGGAATGGAATGGAATGGAATGGAATGTGGAATTAAATGCTATGGAATGTGGAATGGAATTGAATGGCATATGGAATGGAAAGTCGAATGTAATGGAATGGAATGTGGAATGGAATGTGGAGTAGAATGGAAAGGAATGTGGAATGGAAGGTTGAAGGGAATTTATTGCAATGTGGAAAGGAATGTGGAATGGAATCAAATGGAATGGGGAATATATTGTGCAATGGAATGGAATAGATAGTGAATGGAATGGCATGGAAAGTGGAATGGAATGGAGTGGAATGTGGAATGGAATATGGAATGTAATGTAATGTAATGTGGAATGGAATGTGGAATGGAATATGGGATGGATTTGAATGTGGAATGGAATGTCAAGTGGAATGCAATGTAATGTGGAATGGACTGTGGAATGTTATGTAATGTAATGTGGAATGGAATATGGAATGGAATGTGGAAGAGAATGTGGAATGCAATCTGGAATGGAATGTGGAATGGAATGGAAAGGAATGTGGAATACACTGCGGAATGGAAAGGAATGGAATGGAATGGAATGTGGAAAGCAATGTGAAATGGAATGGAATGGAATGCAGAATGTAATGTGGTATGCATTGGAATTGAATGTGGAATGAAATGTGGAATGCAATGGAATGGAAAGTTTAATTTAATGTGGAATGGAATGGAATGCAATGAGGAATGGAATGTGGAACGGAACGTGGAATGGAAGATGGAACAGAATGGAATGGAATGTGGAATGGAAGATGGAACAGAATGGAATGGAATGTGTAATAGAATAGAATGTGGAATGGAAGGTGCAATGGAATGGAATGGAATTTGGAATAGAATAGAATGTGTAATGGAATATGGAATGGAATGTTTAAAAAGAATTGAATGGAATGTGCAATGGAATGTGGACTGGAATGGAATGCTATGTGGAAAACAATGTGTAATGGAATGGAATGGAAAGTTGAATGGAATGTTCAATGGAACGTGGAATAGAATGGGGAATGGAATGTGGAATGGAATGTGGAATGGAACGTGGAATGGAACCTAATGGAATGTTGAATTCAATATGGAATGGAATGTGGAAAGGAACAGGGAATGGAATGTGGAATGGAAAGCGGAATGGAACGGAATGGAAAGTGGAATTTAATGTGGAATGGAATAGAGTGTGGACTGGAACGTGGAATGGAAATTGGAATGGAATGGAATGGAACGTAGCATGGAATGTGGAGTGGAATGGAATGGAACGTGGAATGGAATGGAATGGAAAGTGGAATGGAAAGGAATGGAACGAGGAATGGAACATAGAATAGAACGTGCAAAGCAACATGGAATGGAACGTGGAATGGAATGTGAAATGGAATGGAATGGAATGTGGAATGGAATAGAATGGAATGCGGAATCGAGTGGAATGGAATGTTGAATGGAATGTGGAATGCAGAGGGGAATGGAATGTGGAATGGAACAAAATGGAATGTGCAATGGTATGTGGAATGGAGTGTGGAATGCAATGTAGAGTGGAAAAGAATGGAATGTGGAATGGAATGTGGAAGGGAGTGTGGAATGGAATGGGGAGTAGAACGGAATGGAATATGGAATGGAATACGGAATGAAATGTGGAATGGAATGGAAGAGAGTGTGGAATGGAATGGAATGTAAAGGTACGGATCATGGAATGGAACAGAATGGAATGTGGAATGGAACGTGGAAACGAACATGGAAGGGAACTTGGAATGGAACGAGGAATGGAAGATGGAACAGAATGGAATGGTACATGGAATGGAATATGGAATGGAGTAAAAAGGAACATGTAATGGAATGTGGAATGTAAGGTGGAATGGAACGTGGAATGGAACGGAATAGAATGTGGAAAGGAATGTGGAATGGAATGTGGAATGGAACGTGAAATGGAATGGAACGGAATGTGAAATGGAACTTGGAATGGAATGGAAAGTGGAAAGGAACATTGAATCTAACGTGGAATGTTGCGTGGAATGGAACGTGGAGTGGTACGTGGAATAGAAAGTGGAATGGAATTGAATGGAATGTGGAATTGAATGTGAAATGGAATGTGGAATGGAATGGAATGGAATGTAGTAGAGAATGGAATGGAATGTGGAGAGGAATGGAATGGAAACTGGAATGGAATGTGTAATGGAATGTAATTGAACGTGGAATGGAACCTGGAATGGAATGTGGAATGGAACGTGGAAAGGAATCTGGAAAGGAACGTAGAATGGAATGGAATGGAATGGAATGTGGAATGGAATTTGGAATGCAATGGAAAGGAATGTGGAATGGAATGTGGAATGCAATGGAATGGAATATAGAATGCAATCTGGAATGGAATAGAATGGAATTTGGAATGGAATGGAATGGAATGGAATGTGGAATGGAATGAGCAATGCAATGGAATGGAATGTGGAATGGAAAGCAATGGAATGGAATGTGGAAGGGATTGGAATATGTAATGGAATGGAATGGAATGTGGAAGGGAATGGAATGGAAAGTGGAAGGGAACGGAATGGAATGTGGAATGGAATGAGGAATGGAATTTAATGGAATGAGGAAAGGAATGGAATGGAATGGAATGGAATGTGGAATGGAATGGAATGGAATGTGGAATGGAATGAAATGAAATGGAATCGAATGTGGAATGGTATGGAATGGAATGTGGAATGAAATGTGGAATTGAATGGAATGGAAATTGGAATCGACTGTGGATTGGAATGGAATGGAATATGGATTGGAATTTGTAATGGAATATGGAATGGAATTTGAAATGGAATGGAATGGAATTTGGAATGGAATGTAAAGGAATGTGGATTGGAATGGAATGTGGAATGGAATGGAATGCACTATACAATGGAATGGAATGGAATGTGGAATGGAATGGAATGGAAATTGGTATGGAATGGAATGCAATGTGGAATGGAATGTGTATTGGAATGGAATGTGGAGTGGAATGGAATGGAATGTGGAATGGAATGAAATGGAATGTGGAATGGATTGTGGAATCGATTGGAATGGAATGTGGAATGAAATGTTAAATGAAATGGAATGGAATTTCATGGAATTTGGAATGGAATGGAATGGAAAGTGGAATCGAATGGAATGGAATGCTATGTGGAATGGATTGGAAAGGAATGGAAAGGAATGGAATGCGGAAAGCAATGGAATGGAATGCGGAATGGAATGGAATGGAATCTGGAACAAAACGGAATGGAATGTGGATTGGAATGTGGAATGGAGTTTGGAATGGAATGTGGAATGGAACGGAATTGAATGTGGAATGGAATAGGGAATGTAATGTGGAATGGAAAGGAACAGAGTGTGGAATGCAATGGAATGGAAAGGTATGGAACATGGACTGGAATGGAATGGAATGTGGAATGGAACGTGGAAACGAACGTGGAATGGAATGTGGAATGGAACGTGGAAACGAACGTGGAATGGAACTTGGAATGGAACGTGGAATGGAAGGTGGAACGGAATGGAATGGTAGGTGGAATGGAATGTGGAATGTAATGAAATGGAACATGTAATGGAACGTGGGATGGAATGTAATGGAATGTGGAATGTAAGGTGGAATGGAAAGTGGAATGGAAAGGAAAAGAATGTGGAAAGCAACGTGAAATGGAATGTGGAATGGAACGTGAAATGGAATGGAATGGAATGTGAAATGGAACTTGGAATGGAATGGAATGGAAAGTGGAAAGGAACATTGAATCTAAAGTGGAGTGTTACACGGAATGGAACGTGGAGTGGTACGTGGAATAGAAAGTGGAATGGAATTGAATGGAACGTGGAATTGAATGTGAAAAGGAATGTGGAATGGAATGCAATGGAATGTAGCAGAGAATGGAATGGAATGTGGAATGAAATGTGGAATGCAATGGAATGGAATGTGGAATGGAATGGAATGGAAACTGGAATGGAATGTGCAGTGGAATGTTATTGAACGTGGAATGGAATGTGGAATGGAACCTGGAATGGAACGTGGAATGGAACGTGGAAAGGCATATGGAAAGGAATGTAGAATGGAATGGAATGGAATGAGTATTGGAATGGAATGGAATGTGGAATGAAATTTGGAATGCAATGGAATGGAATGTGGAATGGAATGTGGAATGAAATGGAATGGAATATAGAATGCAAAGTGGAATTGAATAGAATGGAATTTGGAATGGAATGTAATGGAATGGAATGTGGAATGGAATGAGGAATAGAATGGAATGGAATGTGGAATGGAAAGGAATGGAATGGAATGTGGAAGGGAATGGAATGAGGAATGGAATGGAATGGAATGTGGAAGGGAATGGAATGGAATGTGGAATGGAATGAGGAATGGAATGGAATGGAATGTGGAAAGGAATGGAATGGAATGGAATGTGGATTGGAATGGAATGTGGAAAGGAATGGAATGGAATGGAATGTGGAATGGAATGGAATGTGGAATGGAATAGAACGGAATGAGGAATGAATGGAGTGGAATGTGGAATGGAATGTTGAATGAAATGTGGAATCTTATGTGTCTTGCAATGTAATGGAAAGTGGAATGGAAAGTTGAATTGAATGTGTAATGGAATGTGGAATGGAATGAAATGGAATGGGGTATCAAATAGAATGGAATGTTGAACGGAATGTGGAATGTAATGCAATAGATTATGGAAAGGATTTTGGAATGGAATGTGGAATGGAATGGAACAGAATGTGGAATGGATTGTGCAATGGAGTAGAATGGAATGCGGAATGGAATGTGGAATGGAAAGGAATGTGGAAAGGAATGGAATGCAACGTGGAATGGAATGGAATGGAATGTGGAATGGAATGGAATGGAATGTGGATTGGAATGTTGAATGGAATGTGGAATGGTATGTGGAATGGAATTTAATGGATTCTGCAATGGAATGTGGAATGGAATGTGGAATGGAATGGAATGGAATGTGGAATAGAGTGGAATGCAATGTTGAATGGAATGTGGAATGTAATGAAAGGGAATGTGGAATGAATTTTGTAATGGAATGTGGAATGAAATGGAATAGAATGTGGGATGGAATGGAACGTGGAATGGAATGTTAAAAGGAATGGAATGTGGAATGGAAATGAATGGAATGGAATGGAATGTGAAATGGAATGGAATGGAAAGTGGAATAGAATGGAGTGGAATGGAATGTGGAACGGAAAGTGCAATAGAATGGAGTGGTATGTAATGCGGAATGGAATGTGGAGTGGAATGTGGAATGGAAAGTTATGGGATGCGGAATAGAATGGAACGCAATGCGGAATGGAATGGAATGAAATGCAGAATGGAATTTGAAATGAAATGCAATGGAATGTGGAATGGAATGTGGAATGGAATGGAATTTAATGGTATGGAATGTGTAATTTAATGTAATGCGAAATGGAATGTGGAATGGAATTCAGTGGAACATGGAATGGAACGTGGAATTGAACGTGGAATGGAACATGGAATGCAACGTAAAATGAAACACGGAATGAAATATATAATGGAATGTAATGGAATGTGGAATGGAAGGGAATGGAATGAAATGGAATGTGGAATGCAATGTATTGGAATGTGTAATGGAAAGGAATGGAATGTGGAATGGAATGGAATCATAGGGAAAGTGGAATGCAATAGAATGGAATGAAATGTGGAATGGAAAGTAATGGAATGTGGAATAGAATGGAATGGAAAGTGGAATGAATTTCAATGAAATGTGGAATGAAACGTGGAATGATATTGAAAGGAACTTGGAATAGAATGTAGAATGGAAAGTGGGATGGAATGTGGAATGGAATGGAATGGAATGTGAAATGGAATGGAATCAAAAGTGGTATGAAATGGCATGGAATATGGCATGGAATGTGGAATGGAATGTGGAATGGAATGGACTGGAATGCGGAATGAAACATGGAATGGAATGTGGAATGCAATGTGGAGTGGAACGGAATGGAATGTGGAATGGAATGTGGAGTGTAGTGTGGAGTGGAATGTGGAATGGAAAGGAATAGAAAGTAGAATGGAATATGGAATGGAATGTGGAATGGAACTTTAAATGGAATGGAAAGCAATGTGGAATTGAACGTGGAATGGAATGTGGAAAGGATTGGAATGCGGAAAGTAACGGAATGGAAATTGGAATTTAATGAAATATAATGGAATGTGAAATGGAAAGTGAAATGGAACGGAATGGAATGTGGAATGGAATGGAATGGAAAGTTGATTGGAACCCCGAATGGAATGTGGAATGGGAAGTGGAATGCAAAGTCGAATGGAATGGAATGGAATGTGGAAAGGAATGTAATGGAATGTGCAATGGAATGTGGAAGGGAAAGGAATGCAATGTGGAATGGAATGTGAAATGCTATGTGGAAGGTAATGTGGAATGGAATGTGAAATGGAATGTGAATTGGAATGGAATGCAATGTGGAATGGAATTGCATGGAATGTGGATTAGAATGTAATGGAATGGAACTTAATGTGGAAAGGAACGTGGAATGGAATGTGGAATGGAACGGAATGGAATGTGGAATGGAATGGAATGTGGAATAGAATGGAATGGAATGGAATGTGGAATAGAATGGGAAGAAAAGGAATGGAATTCGGAATGCAATGGAAAGGAATTAGGAATGGAATGGAATGGAATTCCGAACGTAACGGAATGGAATGTGGAATGCAATGTAATGTAATCTAATGTTAAATTGTATGGAATGGAATGTGGAAAGGAATGGAATGGAATGTGGAAAGAAATGGAATAGAACGTGGAATGGAAAGTGGAATGGAGTGTGGAATGGAATGTGCAAAGGAATGGAATGGAATGGAATGTGGAATAGAATGGAATGGAATCAAAGGTGGAATGGAATGTGGAATAGAATGGAATGGAACGTGGAATGGAATGCAATGGAATGTGTAATGGAATGGAATGGAATGGAATGGAGAATGAAATGGACTGCGGAATGAAATGTGGAATGGAATGTGGAATGGAATGGAAAGTGGAATGGAAAGTGGAATGGAACGTGGAAGGGAATGGAAAGGAACGTGGAATGGAACCTGGAAGGGAATGGAAAGGAACGTGTAATGGAACGTGGAATGGAACGTGGAATGGAAAGTGGAGTGGAAGGTGGAATGTAATGGAATGGAATGCAAACTGGAATGGAATGTAATGGAATGTGTAATGGAATCGAATGGAATGTGGATTGGAGTGGAATGGAATGCAATGTGGAATAAAATGGAATGCTCTACAATGTGGAATGGAATGGTATTGAATGTGGAATGGAAAGCAATGGAATGTAGAATGGAATGGAATGGAATGGCATAGAATGTGGAATGGAATGGAATGGAAAGTTGAATGGAATGGATTTGAATCTGGAATGCAATGGAATGGAATGGAATTCAATTTGCTATGGAATAGAATGCAACGTTGAATGGAATGCAATCGAATGTGGAATGGAATGGAATGGAATGGAATGAAATGTGGAATGGAATGGAATGGAGTGCAATCTGGAATGGAGTAGAATGGAATGTGGAATGCAATGGAATGGAATTTGGAATGGAACGGAATGAAATGTGGAATAGAATGGAATGGAATGTAGAATGGAAAGTGGAATGGAATGGAATGGAATGAAATGTGGAATGGAATGGAATGGAATGCAATGTGGAATGGAATGCAATGTGGAATGGAATGTGGAAAGGAATGGAATGACATGGAATGGAATATGGAACGGAATGGATCGTGGAGTGGAATGTGGAATGTAATGGAATGGAAAGTGGAATGGAATGTGGAATGGAATGGGATGGAATGTGGACTGGAATCTGGAATGGAATTGAATGGAATGGAATATGGAACGGAATGTAATGGAATGGAATGGAATGTGGAACGCAATGTCATGGAATGTGGAATGTAACGGAATGTGCAATGGCATGGAATACAATGTTTAATGGAATGTGAAATGGAATGGAATGGAATGTGGAATGGAATGGAATGGAACGTGGAAAGAAAATGAATGGAATGTGGAATGGAATGGAATGGAATGAGGAATGCAATTGAATGGAATGGAATAAAATGTGGAATAGAATTGAATGGAATGTGGAATGGAATGTCGTATGGAATGGAATGGAAAGTGGAATGAAATGTAGAATCGAACGTAATGGAAGGTGGAATGGAACATGGAATGGAATGTGGGATGGAACGTGGAATGGAATGCAATGGAATGTGGAATGGAATGTGAAATGCAATGTGGAATGGAAAGTGGAATGGAATGTCTACTTTAATGTGGAATGGAATGTGAAGTGGTAGGGAATGGAAAGTGGAATGGAATGTGGAATGCAATGTGGAATGGAATGTGGAAAGGAATGTCAACTTTAATGTGGAATGGAATGTGGAATGGAATGGAACGGAATGTGGAATCAAATGGAATGGAATTCTATAGAATGTGGAATGGAATGGAATGGAATGTGCAATGGAATGGAATGGAATGTGCAATGGAACGGAATGGAATGTGGAATGGAATGGAATGGAATGAGGAATGGAATGGAATGAAATTTGGAATTAAATGGAAAGGAGTGGAATGTGGAATGGAGTGGAATGTGGAATGGAGTGGAATGTGGAATGGAATGGAATGGATCGTGGAATGGAATGTGGAATGTAAAGTGGAAGGGAATGTGAAATGGGATGTGGAATGGAATGTGGAAAGGAATGCAATGGAAAGTGGAATGGAAAATGGAATGGAATGGAATGTAGTGTGAAAGGATTGGAATGGGATGTGGAAATTAATGTGGAATGGAATTGAATGGAACGTGGAATAGAGGGGAATGGAATGTGGAATGGAATGTGGAACGTGGAATGGAACTTGGAATGGTATGTTGATTGGATTTCGATGGGATGTGGAATGGATAGTGGACTGGAATGGAATGGAATTTGGAATGGAATGATATGGAAAGTGGAATGGAATTGAATGGAATGGAATGGAATGTGGACTGGAATGGAATGGAATGTGGAATAGAATGGAACGGAATGGAAAATGGAATGGAAAGGAATGGAATGTGGAGTGGAATGGAAAGGAATGGAATGTGGAGTAGAATGGAATGGAATGGAATGTGGAATGGAATGGAATGGAATGTGCAATGGAGTGGAGTGGATTGTGTAATGCAATGTAAAATGGAATAGGATGGAATGTGGAATGGAATGTTTAATGGAATGGAATGAAATGTGGAATGGAATGTGCAATGGCATGGAAAAGAATGGAATGGAATATGGAATGGAATGGAATCGAATGGAATGGAACGTTGAATGGAATGGTATGTGGGAATCAATGGAACGGTGTGGAAAGTGGAATGGAATGGAAAGGAATGGTATGGAATGGAATGTGGGATGGAATGGAATGGAATGTGGAATGGAATATGGAATGGAATAGGAGGCAATGTGGAATGGAAAGTGGAATAAAATGGAATGGAATGTGGAATGGAAAGTGGAATGGAATGGAATGGGTAATGGAACGGAACGGAAAGGAATGTGGAATGGAATAGAATGGGATGGAATGGAATGTGGAAAGGAAAGGAATCGAAAGGAATGGAATGTGGAATGGAACGGAATGGAATATGGAAAGGAAAGAATGGAATTTGGAGTGGAATGGAAAGGAACGGAATGAGGAATGGAAGGGTATGTGTTATGGAATGGAATGGAATTGAAGGTGGAATGGAGTGGAATGGAATGAGGAATGCAATGGAGAACGGAAAGGGATGGAATGTGGAATGGAATGTTTAATTAAATGGAATGAAATGTGCAATGGAATGTCCAATGGAATGGGCTGGAATGTGGAATGGATTGTGAAATGGCACGTGGAATGGAATGGAATGGAATGTGGAATAGAATGGGATGGAAAGGAATGGAATTCGGAATGGAATGGAAAGGAATTAGGAATGGAATGGAATGGAAATCCGAACGCAATGTGATGGAATGTGGAATGCAATTGAACGGAATGGAATGGTTTGGAATTTGGAATGCAATTGAACGGAATTTAATGAAATGTGGAATGGAATTGAATGGAATGCGGAATGGAATGTGGAATGAAATTGAATGGAATGTGGAATGGAATGTGGAATGGAATGTGGAATGGAAAGTGGAATGGAATGGAATGGAATGGAATTTGGAATATAATGTGGAATGGAATGCAATGGGATGTGAATGGAATTTAATGGAAAGTGGAATGGAATGGAGTGGAAAGTGGAATGGAATGTAGAATGAAATGTAATGTAATGTGGAATGGAATGTGGAATGGAATGGGGTGGAATGTGGAATGGAAAGTGGAATGTAATGTAATGGAATGTGGAATGGAATGTGGAATGGAGGGTGGGGTTGATTTGAATGTGGAGTGGAAGGTGGAATGGAATGGAATGGAATGTGGAATGGAATGTGGAAAGGAAAGTGGAAGGGAATGTGGAAGGGAACGTGGAAATGAAAGTGTAATGGAATGTGGAATGGAATGTGGAATGTGGAATGGAACGTGGAATGAAATTTGGAATGGAAGTGAAGGGAATGTGGAAAGGAATGTGGAATGGAATGGCATGAATCGTGGAATGGAATGGAATGGAATGTGGAATGGAATGTGGAATGCAATGGAATGGAATGTAGAGTGGAATGTGGACTGGAACGTGGAATATAATGCAACGTGGAATTGAATGGAATGAAATGGAATGAGGAATGGAATTGAATGGAATGGAAAGGAATGTGGAATGGAATGTGGAACAAATGGAATGGAATGTGAAATGGATTGTGGAATGGAATGTGGAATGAAAAGGAATGGAAAGTGGAGTGGAATGTGCAATGAAAAGGAATGGAAAGTGGAGTGGAATGCGGAATGGAACGTGGAATAGAATGTAACGTGGAATGGATTGGAATGTAGAAAGTAATGTGGAACGGAATGGAATGAAATGGAATGTGGAATGGAATGGAATGGAATGTGGAATTCAAAGGAACGAAATGAAATGTGGAATGGAATCCAATGGAATGGCATGGAATGGAATGCGGAATGAAATGGAATGTGGAACCTAATGGAATCAAATGTGGAATGGAAAAGACTGGATTGGCATGGAAAGTGGAATGGAATGGAATGACATGGAATGTGGAACGGAATGGAATGGAGTTTGGAATGGAATGTGGAATGGAATGCTATGGAATGTGGAATGGAATGGAATGGAATGGAATGGAATGGAATGTGGAATTAAATGCTATGGAATGTGGAATGGAATTGAATGGCATATGGAATGGAAAGTCGAATGTAATGGAATGGAATGTGGAATGGAATGTGGAGTAGAATGGAAAGGAATGTGGAATGGAAGGTTGAAGGGAATTTATTACAATGTGTAAAGGAATGTGGAATGGAATCAAATGGAATGGGGAATATATTGTGCAATGGAATGGAATAGATAGTGAATGGAATGGCATGGAAAGTGGAATGGAATGGAGTGGAATGTGGAATGGAATATGGAATGTAATGTAATGTAATGTGGAATGGAATGTGGAATGGAATATGGGATGGATTTGAATGTGGAATGGAATGTCAAGTGGAATGCAATGTAATGTGGAATGGACTGTGGAATGTTATGTAATGTAATGTGGAATGGAATATGGAATGGAATGTGGAAGAGAATGTGGAATGCAATCTGGAATGGAATGTGGAATGGAATGGAAAGGAATGTGGAATACACTGCGGAATGGAAAGGAATGGAATGGAATGGAATGTGGAAAGCAATGTGAAATGGAATGGAATGGAATGCAGAATGTAATGTGGTATGCATTGGAATTGAATGTGGAATGAAATGTGGAATGCAATGGAATGGAAAGTTTAATTTAATGTGGAATGGAATGGAATGCAATGAGGAATGGAATGTGGAACGGAATGTGGAATGGAAGATGGAACAGAATGGAATGGAATGTGGAATGGAAGATGGAACAGAATGGAATGGAATGTGTAATAGAATAGAATGTGGAATGGAAGGTGCAATGGAATGTAATGGAATTTGGAATAGAATAGAATGTGTAATGGAATATGGAATGGAATGTTTAAAAAGAATTGAATGGAATGTGCAATGGAATGTGGACTGGAATGGAATGCTATGTGGAAAACAATGTGTAATGGAATGGAATGGAAAGTTGAATGGAATGTTCAATGGAACGTGGAATAGAATGGGGAATGGAATGTGGAATGGAATGTGGAATGGAACGTGGAATGGAACCTAATGGAATGTTGAATTCAATATGGAATGGAATGTGGAAAGGAACAGGGAATGGAATGTGGAATGGAAAGCGGAATGGAACGGAATGGAAAGTGGAATTTAATGTGGAATGGAATAGAGTGTGGACTGGAACGTGGAATGGAAATTGGAATGGAATGGAATGGAACGTAGCATGGAATGTGGAGTGGAATGGAATGGAACGTGGAATGGAATGGAATGGAAAGTGGAATGGAAAGGAATGGAACGAGGAATGGAACATAGAATAGAACGTGCAAAGCAACATGGAATGGAACGTGGAATGGAATGTGAAATGGAATGGAATGGAATGTGGAATGGAATAGAATGGAATGCGGAATCGAGTGGAATGGAATGTTGAATGGAATGTGGAATGCAGAGGGGAATGGAATGTGGAATGGAACAAAATGGAATGTGCAATGGTATGTGGAATGGAGTGTGGAATGCAATGTAGAGTGGAAAAGAATGGAATGTGGAATGGAATGTGGAAGGGAGTGTGGAATGGAATGGGGAGTAGAACGGAATGGAATATGGAATGGAATACGGAATGAAATGTGGAATGGAATGGAAGAGAGTGTGGAATGGAATGGAATGTAAAGGTACGGAACATGGAATGGAACAGAATGGAATGTGGAATGGAACGTGGAAAAGAACATGGAAGGGAACTTGGAATGGAACGAGGAATGGAAGATGGAACAGAATGGAATGGTACATGGAATGGAATATGGAATGGAGTAAAAAGGAACATGTAATGGAATGTGGAATGTAAGGTGGAATGGAACGTGGAATGGAACGGAATAGAATGTGGAAAGGAATGTGGAATGGAATGTGGAATGGAACGTGAAATGGAATGGAACGGAATGTGAAATGGAACTTGGAATGGAATGGAAAGTGGAAAGGAACATTGAATCTAACGTGGAATGTTGCGTGGAATGGAACGTGGAGTGGTACGTGGAATAGAAAGTGGAATGGAATTGAATGGAATGTGGAATTGAATGTGAAATGGAATGTGGAATGGAATGGAATGGAATGTAGTAGAGAATGGAATGGAATGTGGAGAGGAATGGAATGGAAACTGGAATGGAATGTGTAATGGAATGTAATTGAACGTGGAATGGAACCTGGAATGGAATGTGGAATGGAACGTGGAAAGGAATCTGGAAAGGAACGTAGAATGGAATGGAATGGAATGGAATGTGGAATGGAATTTGGAATGCAATGGAAAGGAATGTGGAATGGAATGTGGAATGCAATGGAATGGAATATAGAATGCAATCTGGAATGGAATAGAATGGAATTTGGAATGGAATGGAATGGAATGGAATGTGGAATGGAATGAGCAATGCAATGGAATGGAATGTGGAATGGAAAGCAATGGAATGGAATGTGGAAGGGATTGGAATATGTAATGGAATGGAATGGAATGTGGAAGGGAATGGAATGGAAAGTGGAAGGGAACGGAATGGAATGTGGAATGGAATGAGGAATGGAATTTAATGGAATGAGGAAAGGAATGGAATGGAATGGAATGGAATGTGGAATGGAATGGAATGGAATCTGGAATGGAATGAAATGAAATGGAATCGAATGTGGAATGGTATGGAATGGAATGTGGAATGAAATGTGGAATTGAATGGAATGGAAATTGGAATCGACTGTGGATTGGAATGGAATGGAATATGGATTGGAATTTGTAATGGAATATGGAATGGAATTTGAAATGGAATGGAATGGAATTTGGAATGGAATGTAAAGGAATGTGGATTGGAATGGAATGTGGAATGGAATGGAATGCACTATACAATGGAATGGAATGGAATGTGGAATGGAATGGAATGGAAATTGGTATGGAATGGAATGCAATGTGGAATGGAATGTGTATTGGAATGGAATGTGGAGTGGAATGGAATGGAATGTGGAATGGAATGAAATGGAATGTGGAATGGATTGTGGAATCGATTGGAATGGAATGTGGAATGAAATGTTAAATGAAATGGAATGGAATTTCATGGAATTTGGAATGGAATGGAATGGAAAGTGGAATCGAATGGAATGGAATGCTATGTGGAATGGATTGGAAAGGAATGGAAAGGAATGGAATGCGGAAAGCAATGGAATGGAATGCGGAATGGAATGGAATGGAATCTGGAACAAAACGGAATGGAATGTGGATTGGAATGTGGAATGGAGTTTGGAATGGAATGTGGAATGGAACGGAATTGAATGTGGAATGGAATAGGGAATGTAATGTGGAATGGAAAGGAACAGAGTGTGGAATGCAATGGAATGGAAAGGTATGGAACATGGACTGGAATGGAATGGAATGTGGAATGGAACGTGGAAACGAACGTGGAATGGAACTTGCAATGGAACGTGGAATGGAAGGTGGAATGGAATGGAATGGTAGGTGGAATGGAATGTGGAATGTAATGAAATGGAACATGTAATGGAACGTGGGATGGAATGTAATGGAATGTGGAATGTAAGGTGGAATGGAAAGTGGAATGGAAAGGAAAAGAATGTGGAAAGCAACGTGAAATGGAATGTGGAATGGAACGTGAAATGGAATGGAATGGAATGTGAAATGGAACTTGGAATGGAATGGAATGGAAAGTGGAAAGGAACATTGAATCTAAAGTGGAGTGTTACACGGAATGGAACGTGGAGTGGTACGTGGAATAGAAAGTGGAATGGAATTGAATGGAACGTGGAATTGAATGTGAAAAGGAATGTGGAATGGAATGCAATGGAATGTAGCAGAGAATGGAATGGAATGTGGAATGAAATGTGGAATGCAATGGAATGGAATGTGGAATGGAATGGAATGGAAACTGGAATGGAATGTGCAGTGGAATGTTATTGAACGTGGAATGGAACGTGGAATGGAACCTGGAATGGAACGTGGAATGGAACGTGGAAAGGCATATGGAAAGGAATGTAGAATGGAATGGAATGGAATGAGTATTGGAATGGAATGGAATGTGGAATGGAATTTGGAATGCAATGGAATGGAATGTGGAATGGAATGTGGAATGAAATGGAATGGAATATAGAATGCAAAGTGGAATTGAATAGAATGGAATTTGGAATGGAATGGAATGGAATGGAATGTGGAATGGAATGAGGAATAGAATGGAATGGAATGTGGAATGGAAAGGAATGGAATGGAATGTGGAAGGGAATGGAATGAGGAATGGAATGGAATGGAATGTGGAAGGGAATGGAATGGAATGTGGAATGGAATGAGGAATGGAATGGAATGGAATGTGGAAAGGAATGGAATGGAATGGAATGTGGATTGGAATGGAATGTGGAAAGGAATGGAATGGAATGGAATGTGGAATGGAATGGAATGTGGAATGGAATAGAACGGAATGAGGAATGAATGGAGTGGAATGTGGAATGGAATGTTGAATGAAATGTGGAATCTTATGTGTCTTGCAATGTAATGGAAAGTGGAATGGAAAGTTGAATTGAATGTGTAATGGAATGTGGAATGGAATGAAATGGAATGGGGTATCAAATAGAATGGAATGTTGAACGGAATGTGGAATGTAATGCAATAGATTATGGAAAGGATTTTGGAATGGAATGTGGAATGGAATGGAACAGAATGTGGAATGGATTGTGCAATGGAGTAGAATGGAATGCGGAATGGAATGTGGAATGGAAAGGAATGTGGAAAGGAATGGAATGCAACGTGGAATGGAATGGAATGGAATGTGGAATGGAATGGAATGGAATGTGGATTGGAATGTTGAATGGAATGTGGAATGGTATGTGGAATGGAATTTAATGGATTCTGCAATGGAATGTGGAATGGAATGTGGAATGGAATGGAATGGAATGTGGAATAGAGTGGAATGCAATGTTGAATGGAATGTGGAATGTAATGAAAGGGAATGTGGAATGAATTTTGTAATGGAATGTGGAATGAAATGGAATAGAATGTGGGATGGAATGGAACGTGGAATGGAATGTTAAAAGGAATGGAATGTGGAATGGAAATGAATGGAATGGAATGGAATGTGAAATGGAATGGAATGGAAAGTGGAATAGAATGGAGTGGAATGGAATGTGGAACGGAAAGTGCAATAGAATGGAGTGGTATGTAATGCGGAATGGAATGTGGAGTGGAATGTGGAATGGAAAGTTATGGGATGCGGAATAGAATGGAACGCAATGCGGAATGGAATGGAATGAAATGCAGAATGGAATTTGAAATGAAATGCAATGGAATGTGGAATGGAATGTGGAATGGAATGGAATTTAATGGTATGGAATGTGTAATTTAATGTAATGCGAAATGGAATGTGGAATGGAATTCAGTGGAACATGGAATGGAACGTGGAATTGAACGTGGAATGGAACATGGAATGCAACGTAAAATGAAACATGGAATGAAATATATAATGGAATGTAATGGAATGTGGAATGGAAGGGAATGGAATGAAATGGAATGTGGAATGCAATGTATTGGAATGTGTAATGGAAAGGAATGGAATGTGGAATGGAATGGAATCATAGGGAAAGTGGAATGCAATAGAATGGAATGAAATGTGGAATGGAAAGTAATGGAATGTGGAATAGAATGGAATGGAAAGTGGAATGAATTTCAATGAAATGTGGAATGAAACGTGGAATGATATTGAAAGGAACTTGGAATAGAATGTAGAATGGAAAGTGGGATGGAATGTGGAATGGAATGGAATGGAATGTGAAATGGAATGGAATCAAAAGTGGTATGAAATGGCATGGAATATGGCATGGAATGTGGAATGGAATGTGGAATGGAATGGACTGGAATGCGGAATGAAACATGGAATGGAATGTGGAATGCAATGTGGAGTGGAACGGAATGGAATGTGGAATGGAATGTGGAGTGTAGTGTGGAGTGGAATGTGGAATGGAAAGGAATAGAAAGTAGAATGGAATATGGAATGGAATGTGGAATGGAACTTTAAATGGAATGGAAAGCAATGTGGAATTGAACGTGGAATGGAATGTGGAAAGGATTGGAATGCGGAAAGTAACGGAATGGAAATTGGAATTTAATGAAATATAATGGAATGTGAAATGGAAAGTGAAATGGAACGGAATGGAATGTGGAATGGAATGGAATGGAAAGTTGATTGGAACCCCGAATGGAATGTGGAATGGGAAGTGGAATGCAAAGTCGAATGGAATGGAATGGAATGTGGAAAGGAATGTAATGGAATGTGCAATGGAATGTGGAAGGGAAAGGAATGCAATGTGGAATGGAATGTGAAATGCTATGTGGAAGGTAATGTGGAATGGAATGTGAAATGGAATGTGAATTGGAATGGAATGCAATGTGGAATGGAATTGCATGGAATGTGGATTAGAATGTAATGGAATGGAACTTAATGTGGAAAGGAACGTGGAATGGAATGTGGAATGGAACGGAATGGAATGTGGAATGGAATGGAATGTGGAATAGAATGGAATGGAATGGAATGTGGAATAGAATGGGAAGAAAAGGAATGGAATTCGGAATGCAATGGAAAGGAATTAGGAATGGAATGGAATGGAATTCCGAACGTAACGGAATGGAATGTGGAATGCAATGTAATGTAATCTAATGTTAAATTGTGTGGAATGGAATGTGGAAAGGAATGGAATGGAATGTGGAAAGAAATGGAATAGAACGTGGAATGGAAAGTGGAATGGAGTGTGGAATGGAATGTGCAAAGGAATGGAATGGAATGGAATGTGGAATAGAATGGAATGGAATCAAAGGTGGAATGGAATGTGGAATAGAATGGAATGGAATGTGGAATGGAATGCAATGGAATGTGTAATGGAATGGAATGGAATGGAATGGAGAATGAAATGGACTGCGGAATGAAATGTGGAATGGAATGTGGAATGGAATGGAAAGTGGAATGGAACGTGGAAGGGAATGGAAAGGAACGTGGAATGGAACCTGGAAGGGAATGGAAAGGAACGTGTAATGGAACGTGGAATGGAACGTGGAATGGAAAGTGGAGTGGAAGGTGGAATGTAATGGAATGGAATGCAAACTGGAATGGAATGTAATGGAATGTGGAATGGAATCGAATGGAATGTGGATTGGAGTGGAATGGAATGCAATGTGGAATAAAATGGAATGCTCTACAATGTGGAATGGAATGGTATTGAATGTGGAATGGAAAGCAATGGAATGTAGAATGGAATGGAATGGAATGGCATAGAATGTGGAATGGAATGGAATGGAAAGTTGAATGGAATGGATTTGAATCTGGAATGCAATGGAATGGAATGGAATTCAATTTGCTATGGAATAGAATGCAACGTTGAATGGAATGCAATCGAATGTGGAATGGAATGGAATGGAATGGAATGAAATGTGGAATGGAATGGAATGGAGTGCAATCTGGAATGGAGTAGAATGGAATGTGGAATGCAATGGAATGGAATTTGGAATGGAACGGAATGAAATGTGGAATAGAATGGAATGGAATGTAGAATGGAAAGTGGAATGGAATGGAATGGAATGAAATGTGGAATGGAATGGAATGGAATGCAATGTGGAATGGAATGCAATGTGGAATGGAATGTGGAAAGGAATGGAATGACATGGAATGGAATATGGAACGGAATGGATCGTGGAGTGGAATGTGGAATGTAATGGAATGGAAAGTGGAATGGAATGTGGAATGGAATGGGATGGAATGTGGACTGGAATCTGGAATGGAATTGAATGGAATGGAATATGGAACGGAATGTAATGGAATGGAATGGAATGTGGAACGCAATGTCATGGAATGTGGAATGTAACGGAATGTGCAATGGCATGGAATACAATGTTTAATGGAATGTGAAATGGAATGGAATGGAATGTGGAATGGAATGGAATGGAACGTGGAAAGAAAATGAATGGAATGTGGAATGGAATGGAATGGAATGAGGAATGCAATTGAATGGAATGGAATAAAATGTGGAATAGAATTGAATGGAATGTGGAATGGAATGTCGTATGGAATGGAATGGAAAGTGGAATGAAATGTAGAATCGAACGTAATGGAAGGTGGAATGGAACATGGAATGGAATGTGGGATGGAACGTGGAATGGAATGCAATGGAATGTGGAATGGAATGTGAAATGCAATGTGGAATGGAAAGTGGAATGGAATGTCTACTTTAATGTGGAATGGAATGTGAAGTGGTAGGGAATGGAAAGTGGAATGGAATGTGGAATGCAATGTGGAATGGAATGTGGAAAGGAATGTCAACTTTAATGTGGAATGGAATGTGGAATGGAATGGAACGGAATGTGGAATCAAATGGAATGGAATTCTATAGAATGTGGAATGGAATGGAATGGAATGTGCAATGGAATGGAATGGAATGTGCAATGGAACGGAATGGAATGTGGAATGGAATGGAATGGAATGAGGAATGGAATGGAATGAAATTTGGAATTAAATGGAAAGGAGTCGAATGTGGAATGGAGTGGAATGTGGAATGGAGTGGAATGTGGAATGGAATGGAATGGATCGTGGAATGGAATGTGGAATGTAAAGTGGAAGGGAATGTGAAATGGGATGTGGAATGGAATGTGGAAAGGAATGCAATGGAAAGTGGAATGGAAAATGGAATGGAATGGAATGTAGTGTGAAAGGATTGGAATGGGATGTGGAAATTAATGTGGAATGGAATTGAATGGAACGTGGAATAGAGGGGAATGGAATGTGGAATGGAATGTGGAACGTGGAATGGAACTTGGAATGGTATGTTGATTGGATTTCAATGGGATGTGGAATGGATAGTGGACTGGAATGGAATGGAATTTGGAATGGAATGATATGGAAAGTGGAATGGAATTGAATGGAATGGAGTGGAATGTGGACTGGAATGGAATGGAATGTGGAATAGAATGGAACGGAATGGAAAATGGAATGGAAAGGAATGGAATGTGGAGTGGAATGGAATGGAATGGAATGTGGAATGGAATGGAATGGAATGTGCAATGGAGTGGAGTGGATTGTGTAATGCAATGTAAAATGGAATAGGATGGAATGTGGAATGGAATGTTTAATGGAATGGAATGAAATGTGGAATGGAATGTGCAATGGCATAGAAAAGAATGGAATGGAATATGGAATGGAATGGAATCGAATGGAATGGAACGTTGAATGGAATGGTATGTGGGAATCAATGGAACGGTGTGGAAAGTGGAATGGAATGGAAAGGAATGGTATGGAATGGAATGTGGGATGGAATGGAATGGAATGTGGAATGGAATATGGAATGGAATAGGAGGCAATGTGGAATGGAAAGTGGAATAAAATGGAATGGAATGTGGAATGGAAAGTGGAATGGAATGGAATGGGTAATGGAACGGAACGGAAAGGAATGTGGAATGGAATAGAATGGGATGGAATGGAATGTGGAAAGGAAAGGAATCGAAAGGAATGGAATGTGGAATGGAACGGAATGGAATATGGAAAGGAAAGAATGGAATTTGGAGTGGAATGGAAAGGAACGGAATGAGGAATGGAAGGGTATGTGTTATGGAATGGAATGGAATTGAAGGTGGAATGGAGTGGAATGGAATGAGGAATGCAATGGAGAACGGAAAGGGATGGAATGTGGAATGGAATGTTTAATTAAATGGAATGAAATGTGCAATGGAATGTCCAATGGAATGGGCTGGAATGTGGAATGGATTGTGAAATGGCACGTGGAATGGAATGGAATGGAATGTGGAATAGAATGGGATGGAAAGGAATGGAATTCGGAATGGAATGGAAAGGAATTAGGAATGGAATGGAATGGAAATCCGAACGCAATGTGATGGAATGTGGAATGCAATTGAACGGAATGGAATGGTTTGGAATTTGGAATGCAATTGAACGGAATTTAATGAAATGTGGAATGGAATTGAATGGAATGCGGAATGGAATGTGGAATGAAATTGAATGGAATGTGGAATGGAATGTGGAATGGAATGTGGAATGGAAAGTGGAATGGAATGGAATGGAATGGAATTTGGAATATAATGTGGAATGGAATGCAATGGGATGTGAATGGAATTGAATGGAAAGTGGAATGGAATGGAGTGGAAAGTGGAATGGAATGTAGAATGAAATGTAATGTAATGTGGAATGGAATGTGGAATGGAATGGGGTGGAATGTGGAATGGAAAGTGGAATGTAATGTAATGGAATGTGGAATGGAATGTGGAATGGAGGGTGGGGTTGATTTGAATGTGGAGTGGAAGGTGGAATGGAATGGAATGGAATGTGGAATGGAATGTGGAAAGGAAAGTGGAAGGGAATGTGGAAGGGAACGTGGAAATGAAAGTGTAATGGAATGTGGAATGGAATGTGGAATGTGGAATGGAACGTGGAATGAAATTTGGAATGGAAGTGAAGGGAATGTGGAAAGGAATGTGGAATGGAATGGCATGAATCGTGGAATGGAATGGAATGGAATGTGGAATGGAATGTGGAATGCAATGGAATGGAATGTAGAGTGGAATGTGGACTGGAACGTGGAATATAATGCAACGTGGAATTGAATGGAATGAAATGGAATGAGGAATGGAATTGAATGGAATGGAAAGGAATGTGGAATGGAATGTGGAACAAATGGAATGGAATGTGAAATGGATTGTGGAATGGAATGTGGAATGAAAAGGAATGGAAAGTGGAGTGGAATGTGCAATGAAAAGGAATGGAAAGTGGAGTGGAATGCGGAATGGAACGTGGAATAGAATGTAACGTGGAATGGATTGGAATGTAGAAAGTAATGTGGAACGGAATGGAATGAAATGGAATGTGGAATGGAATGGAATGGAATGTGGAATTCAAAGGAACGAAATGAAATGTGGAATGGAATCCAATGGAATGGCATGGAATGGAATGCGGAATGAAATGGAATGTGGAACCTAATGGAATCAAATGTGGAATGGAAAAGACTGGATTGGCATGGAAAGTGGAATGGAATGGAATGACATGGAATGTGGAACGGAATGGAATGGAGTTTGGAATGGAATGTGGAATGGAATGCTATGGAATGTGGAATGGAATGGAATGGAATGGAATAGAATGTGGAATTAAATGCTATGGAATGTGGAATGGAATTGAATGGCATATGGAATGGAAAGTCGAATGGAATGGAATGGAATGTGGAATGGAATGTGGAGTAGAATGGAAAGGAATGTGGAATGGAAGGTTGAAGGGAATTTATTGCAATGTGGAAAGGAATGTGGAATGGAATCAAATGGAATGGGGAATATATTGTGCAATGGAATGGAATAGATAGTGAATGGAATGGCATGGAAAGTGGAATGGAATGGAGTGGAATGTGGAATGGAATATGGAATGTAATGTAATGTAATGTGGAATGGAATGTGGAATGGAATATGGGATGGATTTGAATGTGGAATGGAATGTCAAGTGGAATGCAATGTAATGTGGAATGGACTGTGGAATGTTATGTAATGTAATGTGGAATGGAATATGGAATGGAATGTGGAATGCAATCTGGAATGGAATGTGGAATGGAATGGAAAGGAATGTGGAATACACTGCGGAATGGAAAGGAATGGAATGGAATGGAATGTGGAAAGCAATGTGAAATGGAATGGAATGGAATGCAGAATGTAATGTGGTATGCATTGGAATTGAATGTGGAATGAAATGTGGAATGCAATGGAATGGAAAGTTTAATTTAATGTGGAATGGAATGGAATGCAATGAGGAATGGAATGTGGAATGGAACGTGGAATGGAAGATGGAACAGAATGGAATGGAATGTGGAATGGAAGATGGAACAGAATGGAATGGAATGTGTAATAGAATAGAATGTGGAATGGAAGGTGCAATGGAATGGAATGGAATTTGGAATAGAATAGAATGTGTAATGGAATATGGAATGGAATGTTTAAAAAGAATTGAATGGAATGTGCAATGGAATGTGGACTGGAATGGAATGCTATGTGGAAAACAATGTGTAATGGAATGGAATGGAAAGTTGAATGGAATGTTCAATGGAACGTGGAATAGAATGGGGAATGGAATGTGGAATGGAATGTGGAATGGAACGTGGAATGGAACCTAATGGAATGTTGAATTCAATATGGAATGGAATGTGGAAAGGAACAGGGAATGGAATGTGGAATGGAAAGCGGAATGGAACGGAATGGAAAGTGGAATTTAATGTGGAATGGAATAGAGTGTGGACTGGAACGTGGAATGGAATTTGGAATGGAATGGAATGGAACGTGGAATGGAATGGAATGGAAAGTGGAATGGAAAGGAATGGAACGAGGAATGGAACATAGAATAGAACGTGCAAAGCAACATGGAATGGAACGTGGAATGGAATGTGAAATGGAATGGAATGGAATGGAATGTGGAATGGAATAGAATGGAATGCGGAATCGAGTGGAATGGAATGTTGAATGGAATGTGGAATGCAGAGGGGAATGGAATGTGGAATGGAACAAAATGGAATGTGCAATGATATGTGGAATGGATTGTGGAATGCAATGTAGAGTGGAAAAGAATGGAATGTGGAATGGAATGTGGAAGGGAGTGTGGAATGGAATGGGGAGTAGAACGGAATGGAATATGGAATGGAATACGGAATGAAATGTGGAATGGAATGGAAGAGAGTGTGGAATGGAATGGATTGTAAAGGTACGGAACATGGAATGGAACAGAATGGAATGTGGAATGGAACGTGGAAACGAACGTGGAAGGGAACTTGGAATGGAACGAGGAATGGAAGATGGAACAGAATGGAATGGTACATGGAATGGAATATGGAATGGAGTAAAAAGGAACATGTAATGGAATGTGGAATGTAAGGTGGAATGGAACGTGGAATGGAACGGAATAGAATGTGGGAAGGAATGTGGAATGGAATGTGGAATGGAACGTGAAATGGAATGGAATGGAATGTGAAATGGAACTTGGAATGGAATGGAAAGTGGAAAGGAACATTGAATCTAACGTGGAATGTTGCGTGGAATGGAACGTGGAGTGGTACGTGGAATAGAAAGTGGAATGGAATTGAATGGAATGTGGAATTGAATGTGAAATGGAATGTGGAATGGAATGGAATGGAATGTAGTAGAGAATGGAATGGAATGTGGAGAGGAATGGAATGGAAACTGGAATGGAATGTGTAATGGAATGTAATTGAACGTGGAATGGAACCTGGAATGGAATGTGGAATGGAACGTGGAAAGGAATCTGGAAAGGAACGTAGAATGGAATGGAATGGAATGGAATTTGGAATGCAATGGAAAGGAATGTGGAATGCAATGTGGAATGCAATGGAATGGAATATAGAATGCAATCTGGAATGGAATAGAATGGAATTTGGAATGGAATGGAATGGAATGGAATGTGGAATGGAATGAGCAATGCAATGGAATGGAATGTGGAATGGAAAGCAATGGAATGGAATGTGGAAGGGATTGGAATATGTAATGGAATGGAATGGAATGTGGAAGGGAATGGAATGGAAAGTGGAAGGGAACGGAATGGAATGTGGAATGGAATGAGGAATGGAATTTAATGGAATGAGGAAAGGAATGGAATGGAATGGAATGGAATGTGGAATGGAATGGAATGGAATGTGGAATGGAATGAAATGAAATGGAATCGAATGTGGAATGGTATGGAATGGAATGTGGAATGAAATGTGGAATTGAATGGAATGGAAATTGGAATCGACTGTGGATTGGAATGGAATGGAATATGGATTGGAATTTGTAATGGAATATGGAATGGAATTTGAAATGGAATGGAATGGAATTTGGAATGGAATGTAAAGGAATGTGGATTGGAATGGAATGTGGAATGGAATGGAATGGACTATACAATGGAATGGAATGGAATGTGGAATGGAATGGAATGGAAATTGGTATGGAATGGAATGCAATGTGGAATGGAATGTGTATTGGAATGGAATGTGTATTGGAATGGAATGTTGAGTGGAATGGAATGGAATGTGGAATGGAATGAAATGGAATGTGGAATGGATTGTGGAATCGATTGGAATGGAATGTGGAATGAAATGTTAAATGAAATGGAATGGAATTTAATGGAATTTGGAATGGAATGGAATGGAAAGTGGAATCGAATGGAATGGAATGCTATGTGGAATGGATTGGAAAGGAATGGAAAGGAATGGAATGCGGAAAGCAATGGAATGGAATGCGGAATGGAATGGAATGGAATCTGGAACAAAACGGAATGGAATGTGGATTGGAATGTGGAATGGAGTATGGAATGGAATGCGGAATGGAACGGAATTGAATGTGGAATGGAATAGGGAATGTAATGTGGAATGGAAAGGAACAGAATGTGGAATGCAATGGAATGGAAAGGTATGGAACATGGACTGGAATGGAATGGAATGTGGAATGGAACGTGGAAACGAACGTGGAATGGAACTTGGAATGGAACGTGGAATGGAAGGTGGAATGGAATGGAATGGTATGTGGAATGGAATGTGGAATGTAATGAAATGGAACATGTAATGGAACGTGGGATGGAATGTAATGGAATGTGGAATGTAAGGTGGAATGGAAAGTGGAATGGAAAGGAAAAGAATGTGGAAAGCAACGTGAAATGGAATGTGGAATGGAACGTGAAATGGAATGGAATGGAATGTGAAATGGAACTTGGAATGGAATGGAATGGAAAGTGGAAAGGAACATTGAATCTAAAGTGGAGTGTTACACGGAATGGAACGTGGAGTGGTACGTGGAATAGAAAGTGGAATGGAATTGAATGGAACGTGGAATTGAATGTGAAAAGGAATGTGGAATGGAATGCAATGGAATGTAGCAGAGAATGGAATGGAATGTGGAATGAAATGTGGAATGCAATGGAATGGAATGTGGAATGGAATGGAATGGAAACTGGAATGGAATGTGCAGTGGAATGTTATTGAACGTGGAATGGAACGTGGAATGGAACCTGGAATGGAACGTGGAATGGAACGTGGAAAGGCATATGGAAAGGAATGTAGAATGGAATGGAATGGAATGAGTATTGGAATGGAATGGAATGTGGAATGGAATTTGGAATGCAATGGAATGGAATGTGGAATGGAATGTGGAATGAAATGGAATGGAATATAGAATGCAAAGTGGAATTGAATAGAATGGAATTTGGAATGGAATGTAATGGAATGGAATGTGGAATGGAATGAGGAATAGAATGGAATGGAATGTGGAATGGAAAGGAATGGAATGGAATGTGGAAGGGAATGGAATGAGGAATGGAATGGAATGGAATGTGGAAGGGAATGGAATGGAATGTGGAATGGAATGAGGAATGGAATGGAATGGAATGTGGAAAGGAATGGAATGGAATTGAATGTGGATTGGAATGGAATGTGGAAAGGAATGGAATGGAATGGAATGTGGAATGGAATGGAATGTGGAATGGAATAGAACGGAATGAGGAATGAATGGAGTGGAATGTGGAATGGAATGTTGAATGAAATGTGGAATCTTATGTGTCTTGCAATGTAATGGAAAGTGGAATGGAAAGTTGAATTGAATGTGTAATGGAATGTGGAATGGAATGAAATGGAATGGGGTATCAAATAGAATGGAATGTTGAACGGAATGTGGAATGTAATGCAATAGATTATGGAAAGGATTTTGGAATGGAATGTGGAATGGAATGGAACAGAATGTGGAATGGATTGTGCAATGGAGTAGAATGGAATGCGGAATGGAATGTGGAATGGAAAGGAATGTGGAAAGGAATGGAATGCAACGTGGAATGGAATGGAATGGAATGTGGAATGGAATGGAATGGAATGTGGATTGGAATGTTGAATGGAATGTGGAATGGTATGTGGAATGGAATTTAATGGATTCTGCAATGGAATGTGGAATGGAATGTGGAATGGAATGGAATGGAATGTGGAATAGAGTGGAATGCAATGTTGAATGGAATGTGGAATGTAATGAAAGGGAATGTGGAATGAATTTTGTAATGGAATGTGGAATGAAATGGAATAGAATGTGGGATGGAATGGAACGTGGAATGGAATGTTAAAAGGAATGGAATGTGGAATGGAAATGAATGGAATGGAATGGAATGTGAAATGGAATGGAATGGAAAGTGGAATAGAATGGAGTGGAATGGAATGTGGAACGGAAAGTGCAATAGAATGGAGTGGTATGTAATGCGGAATGGAATGTGGAGTGGAATGTGGAATGGAAAGTTATGGGATGCGGAATAGAATGGAACGCAATGCGGAATGGAATGGAATGAAATGCAGAATGGAATTTGAAATGAAATGCAATGGAATGTGGAATGGAATGTGGAATGGAATGGAATTTAATGGTATGGAATGTGTAATTTAATGTAATGCGAAATGGAATGTGGAATGGAATTCAGTGGAACATGGAATGGAACGTGGAATTGAACGTGGAATGGAACATGGAATGCAACGTAAAATGAAACATGGAATGAAATATATAATGGAATGTAATGGAATGTGGAATGGAAGGGAATGGAATGAAATGGAATGTGGAATGCAATGTATTGGAATGTGTAATGGAAAGAAATGGAATGTGGAATGGAATGGAATCATAGGGAAAGTGGAATGCAATAGAATGGAATGAAATGTGGAATGGAAAGTAATGGAATGTGGAATAGAATGGAATGGAAAGTGGAATGAATTTCAATGAAATGTGGAATGAAACGTGGAATGATATTGAAAGGAACTTGGAATAGAATGTAGAATGGAAAGTGGGATGGAATGTGGAATGGAATGGAATGGAATGTGAAATGGAATGGAATCAAAAGTGGTATGAAATGGCATGGAATATGGCATGGAATGTGGAATGGAATGTGGAATGGAATGGACTGGAATGCGGAATGAAACATGGAATGGAATGTGGAATGCAATGTGGAGTGGAACGGAATGGAATGTGGAATGGAATGTGGAGTGTAGTGTGGAGTGGAATGTGGAATGGAAAGGAATAGAAAGTAGAATGGAATATGGAATGGAATGTGGAATGGAACTTTAAATGGAATGGAAAGCAATGTGGAATTGAACGTGGAATGGAATGTGGAAAGGATTGGAATGCGGAAAGTAACGGAATGGAAATTGGAATTTAATGAAATATAATGGAATGTGAAATGGAAAGTGAAATGGAACGGAATGGAATGTGGAATGGAATGGAATGGAAAGTTGATTGGAACCCCGAATGGAATGTGGAATGGGAAGTGGAATGCAAAGTCGAATGGAATGGAATGGAATGTGGAAAGGAATGTAATGGAATGTGCAATGGAATGTGGAAGGGAAAGGAATGCAATGTGGAATGGAATGTGAAATGCTATGTGGAAGGTAATGTGGAATGGAATGTGAAATGGAATGTGAATTGGAATGGAATGCAATGTGGAATGGAATTGCATGGAATGTGGATTAGAATGTAATGGAATGGAACTTAATGTGGAAAGGAACGTGGAATGGAATGTGGAATGGAACGGAATGGAATGTGGAATGGAATGGAATGTGGAATAGAATGGAATGGAATGGAATGTGGAATAGAATGGGAAGAAAAGGAATGGAATTCGGAATGCAATGGAAAGGAATTAGGAATGGAATGGAATGGAATTCCGAACGTAACGGAATGGAATGTGGAATGCAATGTAATGTAATCTAATGTTAAATTGTATGGAATGGAATGTGGAAAGGAATGGAATGGAATGTGGAAAGAAATGGAATAGAACGTGGAATGGAAAGTGGAATGGAGTGTGGAATGGAATGTGCAAAGGAATGGAATGGAATGGAATGTGGAATAGAATGGAATGGAATCAAAGGTGGAATGGAATGTGGAATAGAATGGAATGGAATGTGGAATGGAATGCAATGGAATGTGTAATGGAATGGAATGGAATGGAATGGAGAATGAAATGGACTGCGGAATGAAATGTGGAATGGAATGTGGAATGGAATGGAAAGTGGAATGGAAAGTGGAATGGAACGTGGAAGGGAATGGAAAGGAACATGGAATGGAACCTGGAAGGGAATGGAAAGGAACGTGTAATGGAACGTGGAATGGAACGTGGAATGGAAAGTGGAGTGGAAGGTGGAATGTAATGGAATGGAATGCAAACTGGAATGGAATGTAATGGAATGTGGAATGGAATCGAATGGAATGTGGATTGGAGTGGAATGGAATGCAATGTGGAATAAAATGGAATGCTCTACAATGTGGAATGGAATGGTATTGAATGTGGAATGGAAAGCAATGGAATGTAGAATGGAATGGAATGGAATGGCATAGAATGTGGAATGGAATGGAATGGAAAGTTGAATGGAATGGATTTGAATCTGGAATGCAATGGAATGGAATGGAATTCAATTTGCTATGGAATAGAATGCAACGTTGAATGGAATGCAATCGAATGTGGAATGGAATGGAATGGAATGGAATGAAATGTGGAATGGAATGGAATGGAGTGCAATCTGGAATGGAGTAGAATGGAATGTGGAATGCAATGGAATGGAATTTGGAATGGAACGGAATGAAATGTGGAATAGAATGGAATGGAATGTAGAATGGAAAGTGGAATGGAATGGAATGGAATGAAATGTGGAATGGAATGGAATGGAATGCAATGTGGAATGGAATGCAATGTGGAATGGAATGTGGAAAGGAATGGAATGACATGGAATGGAATATGGAACGGAATGGATCGTGGAGTGGAATGTGGAATGTAATGGAATGGAAAGTGGAATGGAATGTGGAATGGAATGGGATGGAATGTGGACTGGAATCTGGAATGGAATTGAATGGAATGGAATATGGAACGGAATGTAATGGAATGGAATGGAATGTGGAACGCAATGTCATGGAATGTGGAATGTAACGGAATGTGCAATGGCATGGAATACAATGTTTAATGGAATGTGAAATGGAATGGAATGGAATGTGGAATGGAATGGAATGGAACGTGGAAAGAAAATGAATGGAATGTGGAATGGAATGGAATGGAATGAGGAATGCAATTGAATGGAATGGAATAAAATGTGGAATAGAATTGAATGGAATGTGGAATGGAATGTCGTATGGAATGGAATGGAAAGTGGAATGAAATGTAGAATCGAACGTAATGGAAGGTGGAATGGAACATGGAATGGAATGTGGGATGGAACGTGGAATGGAATGCAATGGAATGTGGAATGGAATGTGAAATGCAATGTGGAATGGAAAGTGGAATGGAATGTCTACTTTAATGTGGAATGGAATGTGAAGTGGTAGGGAATGGAAAGTGGAATGGAATGTGGAATGCAATGTGGAATGGAATGTGGAAAGGAATGTCAACTTTAATGTGGAATGGAATGTGGAATGGAATGGAACGGAATGTGGAATCAAATGGAATGGAATTCTATAGAATGTGGAATGGAATGGAATGGAATGTGCAATGGAATGGAATGGAATGTGCAATGGAACGGAATGGAATGTGGAATGGAATGGAATGGAATGAGGAATGGAATGGAATGAAATTTGGAATTAAATGGAAAGGAGTCGAATGTGGAATGGAGTGGAATGTGGAATGGAATGGAATGGATCGTGGAATGGAATGTGGAATGTAAAGTGGAAGGGAATGTGAAATGGGATGTGGAATGGAATGTGGAAAGGAATGCAATGGAAAGTGGAATGGAAAATGGAATGGAATGGAATGTAGTGTGAAAGGATTGGAATGGGATGTGGAAATTAATGTGGAATGGAATTGAATGGAACGTGGAATAGAGGGGAATGGAATGTGGAATGGAATGTGGAACGTGGAATGGAACTTGGAATGGTATGTTGATTGGATTTCAATGGGATGTGGAATGGATAGTGGACTGGAATGGAATGGAATTTGGAATGGAATGATATGGAAAGTGGAATGGAATTGAATGGAATGGAATGGAATGTGGACTGGAATGGAATGGAATGTGGAATAGAATGGAACGGAATGGAAAATGGAATGGAAAGGAATGGAATGTGGAGTGGAATGGAAAGGAATGGAATGTGGAGTAGAAAGGAATGGAATGGAATGTGGAATGGAATGGAATGGAATGTGCAATGGAGTGGAGTGGATTGTGTAATGCAATGTAAAATGGAATAGGATGGAATGTGGAATGGAATGTTTAATGGAATGGAATGAAATGTGGAATGGAATGTGCAATGGCATGGAAAAGAATGGAATGGAATATGGAATGGAATGGAATCGAATGGAATGGAACGTTGAATGGAATGGTATGTGGGAATCAATGGAACGGTGTGGAAAGTGGAATGGAATGGAAAGGAATGGTATGGAATGGAATGTGGGATGGAATGGAATGGAATGTGGAATGGAATATGGAATGGAATAGGAGGCAATGTGGAATGGAAAGTGGAATAAAATGGAATGGAATGTGGAATGGAAAGTGGAATGGAATGGAATGGGTAATGGAACGCAACGGAAAGGAATGTGGAATGGAATAGAATGGGATGGAATGGAATGTGGAAAGGAAAGGAATCGAAAGGAATGGAATGTGGAATGGAACGGAATGGAATATGGAAAGGAAAGAATGGAATTTGGAGTGGAATGGAAAGGAACGGAATGAGGAATGGAAGGGTATGTGTTATGGAATGGAATGGAATTGAAGGTGGAATGGAGTGGAATGGAATGAGGAATGCAATGGAGAACGGAAAGGGATGGAATGTGGAATGGAATGTTTAATTAAATGGAATGAAATGTGCAATGGAATGTCCAATGGAATGGGCTGGAATGTGGAATGGATTGTGAAATGGAACGTGGAATGGAATGGAATGGAATGTGGAATAGAATGGGATGGAAAGGAATGGAATTCGGAATGGAATGGAAAGGAATTAGGAATGGAATGGAATGGAAATCCGAACGCAATGTGATGGAATGTGGAATGCAATTGAACGGAATGGAATGGTTTGGAATTTGGAATGCAATTGAACGGAATTTAATGAAATGTGGAATGGAATTGAATGGAATGCGGAATGGAATGTGGAATGAAATTGAATGGAATGTGGAATGGAATGTGGAATGGAATGTGGAATGGAAAGTGGAATGGAATGGAATGGAATGGAATTTGGAATATAATGTGGAATGGAATGCAATGGGATGTGAATGGAATTTAATGGAAAGTGGAATGGAATGGAGTGGAAAGTGGAATGGAATGTAGAATGAAATGTAATGTAATGTGGAATGGAATGTGGAATGGAATGGGGTGGAATGTGGAATGGAAAGTGGAATGTAATGTAATGGAATGTGGAATGGAATGTGGAATGGAGGGTGGGGTTGATTTGAATGTGGAGTGGAAGGTGGAATGGAATGGAATGGAATGTGGAATGGAATGTGGAAAGGAAAGTGGAAGGGAATGTGGAAGGGAACGTGGAAATGAAAGTGTAATGGAATGTGGAATGGAATGTGGAATGTGGAATGGAACGTGGAATGAAATTTGGAATGGAAGTGAAGGGAATGTGGAAAGGAATGTGGAACGGAATGGCATGAATCGTGGAATGGAATGGAATGGAATGTGGAATGGAATGTGGAATGCAATGGAATGGAATGTAGAGTGGAATGTGGACTGGAACGTGGAATATAATGCAACGTGGAATTGAATGGAATGAAATGGAATGAGGAATGGAATTGAATGGAATGGAAAGGAATGTGGAATGGAATGTGGAACAAATGGAATGGAATGTGAAATGGATTGTGGAATGGAATGTGGAATGAAAAGGAATGGAAAGTGGAGTGGAATGTGCAATGAAAAGGAATGGAAAGTGGAGTGGAATGCGGAATGGAACGTGGAATAGAATGTAATGTGTAATGGATTGGAATGTAGAAAGTAATGTGGAACGGAATGGAATGAAATGGAATGTGGAATGGAATGGAATGGAATGTGGAATTCAAAGGAACGAAATGAAATGTGGAATGGAATCCAATGGAATGGCATGGAATGGAATGCGGAAGGAAATGGAATGTGGAACCTAATGGAATCAAATGTGGAATGGAAAAGACTGGATTGGCATGGAAAGTGGAATGGAATGGAATGACATGGAATGTGGAACGGAATGGAATGGAGTTTGGAATGGAATGTGGAATGGAATGCTATGGAATGTGGAATGGAATGGAATGGAATGGAATGTGGAATTAAATGCTATGGAATGTGGAATGGAATTGAATGGCATATGGAATGGAAAGTCGAATGTAATGGAATGGAATGTGGAATGGAATGTGGAGTAGAATGGAAAGGAATGTGGAATGGAAGGTTGAAGGGAATTTATTGCAATGTGGAAAGGAATGTGGAATGGAATCAAATGGAATGGGGAATATATTGTGCAATGGAATGGAATAGATAGTGAATGGAATGGCATGGAAAGTGGAATGGAATGGAGTGGAATGTGGAATGGAATATGGAATGTAATGTAATGTAATGTGGAATGGAATGTGGAATGGAATATGGGATGGATTTGAATGTGGAATGGAATGTCAAGTGGAATGCAATGCAATGTGGAATGGACTGTGGAATGTTATGTAATGTAATGTGGAATGGAATATGGAATGGAATGTGGAATGCAATCTGGAATGGAATGTGGAATGTAATGGAAAGGAATGTGGAATACACTGCGGAATGGAAAGGAATGGAATGGAATGGAATGTGGAAAGCAATGTGAAATGGAATGGAATGGAATGCAGAATGTAATGTGGTATGCATTGGAATTGAATGTGGAATGAAATGTGGAATGCAATGGAATGGAAAGTTTAATTTAATGTGGAAAGGAATGGAATGCAATGAGGAATGGAATGTGGAATGGAACGTGGAATGGAAGATGGAACAGAATGGAATGGAATGTGGAATGGAAGATGGAACAGAATGGAATGGAATGTGTAATAGAATAGAATGTGGAATGGAAGGTGCAATGGAATGGAATGGAATTTGGAATAGAATAGAATGTGTAATGGAATATGGAATGGAATGTTTAAAAAGAATTGAATGGAATGTGCAATGGAATGTGGACTGGAATGGAATGCTATGTGGAAAACAATGTGTAATGGAATGGAATGGAAAGTTGAATGGAATGTTCAATGGAACGTGGAATAGAATGGGGAATGGAATGTGGAATGGAATGTGGAATGCAACGTGGAATGGAACCTAATGGAATGTTGAATTCAATATGGAATGGAATGTGGAAAGGAACAGGGAATGGAATGTGGAATGGAAAGCGGAATGGAACGGAATGGAAAGTGGAATTTAATGTGGAATGGAATAGAGTGTGGACTGGAACGTGGAATGGAAATTGGAATGGAATGGAATGGAACATAGCATGGAATGTGGAGTGGAATGGAATGGAACGTGGAATGGAATGGAATGGAAAGTGGAATGGAAAGGAATGGAACGAGGAATGGAACATAGAATAGAACGTGCAAAGCAACATGGAATGGAACGTGGAATGGAATGTGAAATGGAATGGAATGGAATGTGGAATGGAATAGAATGGAATGCGGAATCGAGTGGAATGGAATGTTGAATGGAATGTGGAATGCAGAGGGGAATGGAATGTGGAATGGAACAAAATGGAATGTGCAATGGTATGTGGAATGGAGTGTGGAATGCAATGTAGAGTGGAAAAGAATGGAATGTGGAATGGAATGTGGAAGGGAGTGTGGAATGGAATGGGGAGTAGAACGGAATGGAATATGGAATGGAATACGGAATGAAATGTGGAATGGAATGGAAGAGAGTGTGGAATGGAATGGAATGTAAAGGTACGGAACATGGAATGGAACAGAATGGAATGTGGAATGGAACGTGGAAACGAACGTGGAAGGGAACTTGGAATGGAACGAGGAATGGAAGATGGAACAGAATGGAATGGTACATGGAATGGAATATGGAATGGAGTAAAAAGGAACATGTAATGGAATGTGGAATGTAAGGTGGAATGGAACGTGGAATGGAACGGAATAGAATGTGGAAAGGAATGTGGAATGGAATGTGGAATGGAACGTGAAATGGAATGGAACGGAATGTGAAATGGAACTTGGAATGGAATGGAAAGTGGAAAGGAACATTGAATCTAACGTGGAATGTTGCGTGGAATGGAACGTGGAGTGGTACGTGGAATAGAAAGTGGAATGGAATTGAATGGAATGTGGAATTGAATGTGAAATGGAATGTGGAATGGAATGGAATGGAATGTAGTAGAGAATGGAATGGAATGTGGAGAGGAATGGAATGGAAACTGGAATGGAATGTGTAATGGAATGTAATTGAACGTGGAATGGAACCTGGAATGGAATGTGGAATGGAACGTGGAAAGGAATCTGGAAAGGAACGTAGAATGGAATGGAATGGAATGGAATGTGGAATGGAATTTGGAATGCAATGGAAAGGAATGTGGAATGGAATGTGGAATGCAATGGAATGGAATATAGAATGCAATCTGGAATGGAATAGAATGGAATTTGGAATGGAATGGAATGGAATGGAATGTGGAATGGAATGAGCAATGCAATGGAATGGAATGTGGAATGGAAAGCAATGGAATGGAATGTGGAAGGGATTGGAATATGTAATGGAATGGAATGGAATGTGGAAGGGAATGGAATGGAAAGTGGAAGGGAACGGAATGGAATGTGGAATGGAATGAGGAATGGAATTTAATGGAATGAGGAAAGGAATGGAATGGAATGGAATGGAATGTGGAATGGAATGGAATGGAATGTGGAATGGAATGAAATGAAATGGAATCGAATGTGGAATGGTATGGAATGGAATGTGGAATGAAATGTGGAATTGAATGGAATGGAAATTGGAATCGACTGTGGATTGGAATGGAATGGAATATGGATTGGAATTTGTAACGGAATATGGAATGGAATTTGAAATGGAATGGAATGGAATTTGGAATGGAATGTAAAGGAATGTGGATTGGAATGGAATGTGGAATGGAATGGAATGGACTATACAATGGAATGGAATGGAAAGTGGAATGGAATGGAATGGAAATTGGTATGGAATGGAATGCAATGTGGAATGGAATGTGTATTGGAATGGAATGTGGAGTGGAATGGAATGGAATGTGGAATGGAATGAAATGGAATGTGGAATGGATTGTGGAATCGATTGGAATGGAATGTGGAATGAAATGTTAAATGAAATGGAATGGAATTTAATGGAATTTGGAATGGAATGGAATGGAAAGTGGAATTGAATGGAATGGAAATTGGAATCGAATGGAATGGAATGCTATGTGGAATGGATTGGAAAGGAATGGAAAGGAATGGAATACGGAAAGCAATGGAATGGAATGCGGAATGGAATGGAATGGAATCTGGAACAAAACGGAATGGAATGTGGATTGGAATGTGGAATGGAGTTTGGAATGGAATGTGGAATGGAACGGAATTGAATGTGGAATGGAATAGGGAATGTAATGTGGAATGGAAAGGAACAGAGTGTGGAATGCAATGGAATGGAAAGGTATGGAACATGGACTGGAATGGAATGGAATGTGGAATGGAACGTGGAAACGAACGTGGAATGGAACTTGGAATGGAACGTGGAATGGAAGGTGGAACGGAATGGAATGGTAGGTGGAATGGAATGTGGAATGTAATGAAATGGAACATGTAATGGAACGTGGGATGGAATGTAATGGAATGTGGAATGTAAGGTGGAATGGAAAGTGGAATGGAAAGGAAAAGAATGTGGAAAGCAACGTGAAATGGAATGTGGAATGGAACGTGAAATGGAATGGAATGGAATGTGAAATGGAACTTGGAATGGAATGGAATGGAAAGTGGAAAGGAACATTGAATCTAAAGTGGAGTGTTACACGGAATGGAACGTGGAGTGGTACGTGGAATAGAAAGTGGAATGGAATTGAATGGAACGTGGAATTGAATGTGAAAAGGAATGTGGAATGGAATGCAATGGAATGTAGCAGAGAATGGAATGGAATGTGGAATGAAATGTGGAATGCAATGGAATGGAATGTGGAATGGAATGGAATGGAAACTGGAATGGAATGTGCAGTGGAATGGTATTGAACGTGGAATGGAACGTGGAATGGAACCAGGAATGGAACGTGGAATGGAACGTGGAAAGGCATATGGAAAGGAATGTAGAATGGAATGGAATGGAATGAGTATTGGAATGGAATGGAATGTGGAATGGAATTTGGAATGCAATGGAATGGAATGTGGAATGGAATGTGGAATGAAATGGAATGGAATATAGAATGCAAAGTGGAATTGAATAGAATGGAATTTGGAATGGAATGTAATGGAACGGAATGTGGAATGGAATGAGGAATAGAATGGAATGGAATGTGGAATGGAAAGGAATGGAATGGAATGTGGAAGGGAATGGAATGAGGAATGGAATGGAATGGAATGTGGAAGGGAATGGAATGGAATGTGGAATGGAATGAGGAATGGAATGGAATGGAATGTGGAAAGGAATGGAATGGAATGGAATGTGGATTGGAATGGAATGTGGAAAGGAATGGAATGGAATGGAATGTGGAATGGAATGGAATGTGGAATGGAATAGAACGGAATGAGGAATGAATGGAGTGGAATGTGGAATGGAATGTTGAATGAAATGTGGAATCTTATGTGTCTTGCAATGTAATGGAAAGTGGAATGGAAAGTTGAATTGAATGTGGAATGGAATGTGGAATGGAATGAAATGGAATGGGGTATCAAATAGAATGGAATGTTGAACGGAATGTGGAATGTAATGCAATAGATTATGGAAAGGATTTTGGAATGGAATGTGGAATGGAATGGAACAGAATGTGGAATGGATTGTGCAATGGAGTAGAATGGAATGCGGAATGGAATGTGGAATGGAAAGGAATGTGGAAAGGAATGGAATGCAACGTGGAATGGAATGGAATGGAATGTGGAATGGAATGGAATGGAATGTGGATTGGAATGTTGAATGGAATGTGGAATGGTATGTGGAATGGAATTTAATGGATTCTGCAATGGAATGTGGAATGGAATGTGGAATGGAATGGAATGGAATGTGGAATAGAGTGGAATGCAATGTTGAATGGAATGTGGAATGTAATGAAAGGGAATGTGGAATGAATTTTGTAATGGAATGTGGAATGAAATGGAATAGAATGTGGGATGGAATGGAACGTGGAATGGAATGTTAAAAGGAATGGAATGTGGAATGGAAATGAATGGAATGGAATGGAATGTGAAATGGAATGGAATGGAAAGTGGAATAGAATGGAGTGGAATGGAATGTGGAACGGAAAGTGCAATAGAATGGAGTGGTATGTAATGCGGAATGGAATGTGGAGTGGAATGTGGAATGGAAAGTTATGGGATGCGGAATAGAATGGAACGCAATGCGGAATGGAATGGAATGAAATGCAGAATGGAATTTGAAATGAAATGCAATGGAATGTGGAATGGAATGTGGAATGGAATGGAATTTAATGGTATGGAATGTGTAATTTAATGTAATGCGAAATGGAATGTGGAATGGAATTCAGTGGAACATGGAATGGAACGTGGAATTGAACGTGGAATGGAACATGGAATGCAACGTAAAATGAAACATGGAATGAAATATATAATGGAATGTAATGGAATGTGGAATGGAAGGGAATGGAATGAAATGGAATGTGGAATGCAATGTATTGGAATGTGTAATGGAAAGAAATGGAATGTGGAATGGAATGGAATCATAGGGAAAGTGGAATGCAATAGAATGGAATGAAATGTGGAATGGAAAGTAATGGAATGTGGAATAGAATGGAATGGAAAGTGGAATGAATTTCAATGAAATGTGGAATGAAACGTGGAATGATATTGAAAGGAACTTGGAATAGAATGTAGAATGGAAAGTGGGATGGAATGTGGAATGGAATGGAATGGAATGTGAAATGGAATGGAATCAAAAGTGGTATGAAATGGCATGGAATATGGCATGGAATGTGGAATGGAATGTGGAATGGAATGGACTGGAATGCGGAATGAAACATGGAATGGAATGTGGAATGCAATGTGGAGTGGAACGGAATGGAATGTGGAATGGAATGTGGAGTGTAGTGTGGAGTGGAATGTGGAATGGAAAGGAATAGAAAGTAGAATGGAATATGGAATGGAATGTGGAATGGAACTTTAAATGGAATGGAAAGCAATGTGGAATTGAACGTGGAATGGAATGTGGAAAGGATTGGAATGCGGAAAGTAACGGAATGGAAATTGGAATTTAATGAAATATAATGGAATGTGAAATGGAAAGTGAAATGGAACGGAATGGAATGTGGAATGGAATGGAATGGAAAGTTGATTGGAACCCCGAATGGAATGTGGAATGGGAAGTGGAATGCAAAGTCGAATGGAATGGAATGGAATGTGGAAAGGAATGTAATGGAATGTGCAATGGAATGTGGAAGGGAAAGGAATGCAATGTGGAATGGAATGTGAAATGCTATGTGGAAGGTAATGTGGAATGGAATGTGAAATGGAATGTGAATTGGAATGGAATGCAATGTGGAATGGAATTGCATGGAATGTGGATTAGAATGTAATGGAATGGAACTTAATGTGGAAAGGAACGTGGAATGGAATGTGGAATGGAACGGAATGGAATGTGGAATGGAATGGAATGTGGAATAGAATGGAATGGAATGGAATGTGGAATAGAATGGGAAGAAAAGGAATGGAATTCGGAATGCAATGGAAAGGAATTAGGAATGGAATGGAATGGAATTCCGAACGTAACGGAATGGAATGTGGAATGCAATGTAATGTAATCTAATGTTAAATTGTATGGAATGGAATGTGGAAAGGAATGGAATGGAATGTGGAAAGAAATGGAATAGAACGTGGAATGGAAAGTGGAATGGAGTGTGGAATGGAATGTGCAAAGGAATGGAATGGAATGGAATGTGGAATAGAATGGAATGGAATCAAAGGTGGAATGGAATGTGGAATAGAATGGAATGGAATGTGGAATGGAATGCAATGGAATGTGTAATGGAATGGAATGGAATGGAATGGAGAATGAAATGGACTGCGGAATGAAATGTGGAATGGAATGTGGAATGGAATGGAAAGTGGAATGGAAAGTGGAATGGAACGTGGAAGGGAATGGAAAGGAACATGGAATGGAACCTGGAAGGGAATGGAAAGGAACGTGTAATGGAACGTGGAATGGAACGTGGAATGGAAAGTGGAGTGGAAGGTGGAATGTAATGGAATGGAATGCAAACTGGAATGGAATGTAATGGAATGTGGAATGGAATCGAATGGAATGTGGATTGGAGTGGAATGGAATGCAATGTGGAATAAAATGGAATGCTCTACAATGTGGAATGGAATGGTATTGAATGTGGAATGGAAAGCAATGGAATGTAGAATGGAATGGAATGGAATGGCATAGAATGTGGAATGGAATGGAATGGAAAGTTGAATGGAATGGATTTGAATCTGGAATGCAATGGAATGGAATGGAATTCAATTTGCTATGGAATAGAATGCAACGTTGAATGGAATGCAATCGAATGTGGAATGGAATGGAATGGAATGGAATGAAATGTGGAATGGAATGGAATGGAGTGCAATCTGGAATGGAGTAGAATGGAATGTGGAATGCAATGGAATGGAATTTGGAATGGAACGGAATGAAATGTGGAATAGAATGGAATGGAATGTAGAATGGAAAGTGGAATGGAATGGAATGGAATGAAATGTGGAATGGAATGGAATGGAATGCAATGTGGAATGGAATGCAATGTGGAATGGAATGTGGAAAGGAATGGAATGACATGGAATGGAATATGGAACGGAATGGATCGTGGAGTGGAATGTGGAATGTAATGGAATGGAAAGTGGAATGGAATGTGGAATGGAATGGGATGGAATGTGGACTGGAATCTGGAATGGAATTGAATGGAATGGAATATGGAACGGAATGTAATGGAATGGAATGGAATGTGGAACGCAATGTCATGGAATGTGGAATGTAACGGAATGTGCAATGGCATGGAATACAATGTTTAATGGAATGTGAAATGGAATGGAATGGAATGTGGAATGGAATGGAATGGAACGTGGAAAGAAAATGAATGGAATGTGGAATGGAATGGAATGGAATGAGGAATGCAATTGAATGGAATGGAATAAAATGTGGAATAGAATTGAATGGAATGTGGAATGGAATGTCGTATGGAATGGAATGGAAAGTGGAATGAAATGTAGAATCGAACGTAATGGAAGGTGGAATGGAACATGGAATGGAATGTGGGATGGAACGTGGAATGGAATGCAATGGAATGTGGAATGGAATGTGAAATGCAATGTGGAATGGAAAGTGGAATGGAATGTCTACTTTAATGTGGAATGGAATGTGAAGTGGTAGGGAATGGAAAGTGGAATGGAATGTGGAATGCAATGTGGAATGGAATGTGGAAAGGAATGTCAACTTTAATGTGGAATGGAATGTGGAATGGAATGGAACGGAATGTGGAATCAAATGGAATGGAATTCTATAGAATGTGGAATGGAATGGAATGGAATGTGCAATGGAATGGAATGGAATGTGCAATGGAACGGAATGGAATGTGGAATGGAATGGAATGGAATGAGGAATGGAATGGAATGAAATTTGGAATTAAATGGAAAGGAGTGGAATGTGGAATGGAGTGGAATGTGGAATGGAGTGGAATGTGGAATGGAATGGAATGGATCGTGGAATGGAATGTGGAATGTAAAGTGGAAGGGAATGTGAAATGGGATGTGGAATGGAATGTGGAAAGGAATGCAATGGAAAGTGGAATGGAAAATGGAATGGAATGGAATGTAGTGTGAAAGGATTGGAATGGGATGTGGAAATTAATGTGGAATGGAATTGAATGGAACGTGGAATAGAGGGGAATGGAATGTGGAATGGAATGTGGAACGTGGAATGGAACTTGGAATGGTATGTTGATTGGATTTCGATGGGATGTGGAATGGATAGTGGACTGGAATGGAATGGAATTTGGAATGGAATGATATGGAAAGTGGAATGGAATTGAATGGAATGGAATGGAATGTGGACTGGAATGGAATGGAATGTGGAATAGAATGGAACGGAATGGAAAATGGAATGGAAAGGAATGGAATGTGGAGTGGAATGGAAAGGAATGGAATGTGGAGTAGAAAGGAATGGAATGGAATGTGGAATGGAATGGAATGGAATGTGCAATGGAGTGGAGTGGATTGTGTAATGCAATGTAAAATGGAATAGGATGGAATGTGGAATGGAATGTTTAATGGAATGGAATGAAATGTGGAATGGAATGTGCAATGGCATGGAAAAGAATGGAATGGAATATGGAATGGAATGGAATCGAATGGAATGGAACGTTGAATGGAATGGTATGTGGGAATCAATGGAACGGTGTGGAAAGTGGAATGGAATGGAAAGGAATGGTATGGAATGGAATGTGGGATGGAATGGAATGGAATGTGGAATGGAATATGGAATGGAATAGGAGGCAATGTGGAATGGAAAGTGGAATAAAATGGAATGGAATGTGGAATGGAAAGTGGAATGGAATGGAATGGGTAATGGAACGGAACGGAAAGGAATGTGGAATGGAATAGAATGGGATGGAATGGAATGTGGAAAGGAAAGGAATCGAAAGGAATGGAATGTGGAATGGAACGGAATGGAATATGGAAAGGAAAGAATGGAATTTGGAGTGGAATGGAAAGGAACGGAATGAGGAATGGAAGGGTATGTGTTATGGAATGGAATGGAATTGAAGGTGGAATGGAGTGGAATGGAATGAGGAATGCAATGGAGAACGGAAAGGGATGGAATGTGGAATGGAATGTTTAATTAAATGGAATGAAATGTGCAATGGAATGTCCAATGGAATGGGCTGGAATGTGGAATGGATTGTGAAATGGCACGTGGAATGGAATGGAATGGAATGTGGAATAGAATGGGATGGAAAGGAATGGAATTCGGAATGGAATGGAAAGGAATTAGGAATGGAATGGAATGGAAATCCGAACGCAATGTGATGGAATGTGGAATGCAATTGAACGGAATGGAATGGTTTGGAATTTGGAATGCAATTGAACGGAATTTAATGAAATGTGGAATGGAATTGAATGGAATGCGGAATGGAATGTGGAATGAAATTGAATGGAATGTGGAATGGAATGTGGAATGGAATGTGGAATGGAAAGTGGAATGGAATGGAATGGAATGGAATTTGGAATATAATGTGGAATGGAATGCAATGGGATGTGAATGGAATTGAATGGAAAGTGGAATGGAATGGAGTGGAAAGTGGAATGGAATGTAGAATGAAATGTAATGTAATGTGGAATGGAATGTGGAATGGAATGGGGTGGAATGTGGAATGGAAAGTGGAATGTAATGTAATGGAATGTGGAATGGAATGTGGAATGGAGGGTGGGGTTGATTTGAATGTGGAGTGGAAGGTGGAATGGAATGGAATGGAATGTGGAATGGAATGTGGAAAGGAAAGTGGAAGGGAATGTGGAAGGGAACGTGGAAATGAAAGTGTAATGGAATGTGGAATGGAATGTGGAATGTGGAATGGAACGTGGAATGAAATTTGGAATGGAAGTGAAGGGAATGTGGAAAGGAATGTGGAATGGAATGGCATGAATCGTGGAATGGAATGGAATGGAATGTGGAATGGAATGTGGAATGCAATGGAATGGAATGTAGAGTGGAATGTGGACTGGAACGTGGAATATAATGCAACGTGGAATTGAATGGAATGAAATGGAATGAGGAATGGAATTGAATGGAATGGAAAGGAATGTGGAATGGAATGTGGAACAAATGGAATGGAATGTGAAATGGATTGTGGAATGGAATGTGGAATGAAAAGGAATGGAAAGTGGAGTGGAATGTGCAATGAAAAGGAATGGAAAGTGGAGTGGAATGCGGAATGGAACGTGGAATAGAATGTAATGTGTAATGGATTGGAATGTAGAAAGTAATGTGGAACGGAATGGAATGAAATGGAATGTGGAATGGAATGGAATGGAATGTGGAATTCAAAGGAACGAAATGAAATGTGGAATGGAATCCAATGGAATGGCATGGAATGGAATGCGGAATGAAATGGAATGTGGAACCTAATGGAATCAAATGTGGAATGGAAAAGACTGGATTGGCATGGAAAGTGGAATGGAATGGAATGACATGGAATGTGGAACGGAATGGAATGGAGTTTGGAATGGAATGTGGAATGGAATGCTATGGAATGTGGAATGGAATGGAATGGAATGGAATGTGGAATTAAATGCTATGGAATGTGGAATGGAATTGAATGGCATATGGAATGGAAAGTCGAATGTAATGGAATGGAATGTGGAATGGAATGTGGAGTAGAATGGAAAGGAATGTGGAATGGAAGGTTGAAGGGAATTTATTGCAATGTGGAAAGGAATGTGGAATGGAATCAAATGGAATGGGGAATATATTGTGCAATGGAATGGAATAGATAGTGAATGGAATGGCATGGAAAGTGGAATGGAATGGAGTGGAATGTGGAATGGAATATGGAATGTAATGTAATGTAATGTGGAATGGAATGTGGAATGGAATATGGGATGGATTTGAATGTGGAATGGAATGTCAAGTGGAATGCAATGCAATGTGGAATGGACTGTGGAATGTTATGTAATGTAATGTGGAATGGAATATGGAATGGAATGTGGAATGCAATCTGGAATGGAATGTGGAATGGAATGGAAAGGAATGTGGAATACACTGCGGAATGGAAAGGAATGGAATGGAATGGAATGTGGAAAGCAATGTGAAATGGAATGGAATGGAATGCAGAATGTAATGTGGTATGCATTGGAATTGAATGTGGAATGAAATGTGGAATGCAATGGAATGGAAAGTTTAATTTAATGTGGAAAGGAATGGAATGCAATGAGGAATGGAATGTGGAATGGAACGTGGAATGGAAGATGGAACAGAATGGAATGGAATGTGGAATGGAAGATGGAACAGAATGGAATGGAATGTGTAATAGAATAGAATGTGGAATGGAAGGTGCAATGGAATGGAATGGAATTTGGAATAGAATAGAATGTGTAATGGAATATGGAATGGAATGTTTAAAAAGAATTGAATGGAATGTGCAATGGAATGTGGACTGGAATGGAATGCTATGTGGAAAACAATGTGTAATGGAATGGAATGGAAAGTTGAATGGAATGTTCAATGGAACGTGGAATAGAATGGGGAATGGAATGTGGAATGGAATGTGGAATGCAACGTGGAATGGAACCTAATGGAATGTTGAATTCAATATGGAATGGAATGTGGAAAGGAACAGGGAATGGAATGTGGAATGGAAAGCGGAATGGAACGGAATGGAAAGTGGAATTTAATGTGGAATGGAATAGAGTGTGGACTGGAACGTGGAATGGAAATTGGAATGGAATGGAATGGAACATAGCATGGAATGTGGAGTGGAATGGAATGGAACGTGGAATGGAATGGAATGGAAAGTGGAATGGAAAGGAATGGAACGAGGAATGGAACATAGAATAGAACGTGCAAAGCAACATGGAATGGAACGTGGAATGGAATGTGAAATGGAATGGAATGGAATGTGGAATGGAATAGAATGGAATGCGGAATCGAGTGGAATGGAATGTTGAATGGAATGTGGAATGCAGAGGGGAATGGAATGTGGAATGGAACAAAATGGAATGTGCAATGGTATGTGGAATGGAGTGTGGAATGCAATGTAGAGTGGAAAAGAATGGAATGTGGAATGGAATGTGGAAGGGAGTGTGGAATGGAATGGGGAGTAGAACGGAATGGAATATGGAATGGAATACGGAATGAAATGTGGAATGGAATGGAAGAGAGTGTGGAATGGAATGGAATGTAAAGGTACGGAACATGGAATGGAACAGAATGGAATGTGGAATGGAACGTGGAAACGAACGTGGAAGGGAACTTGGAATGGAACGAGGAATGGAAGATGGAACAGAATGGAATGGTACATGGAATGGAATATGGAATGGAGTAAAAAGGAACATGTAATGGAATGTGGAATGTAAGGTGGAATGGAACGTGGAATGGAACGGAATAGAATGTGGAAAGGAATGTGGAATGGAATGTGGAATGGAACGTGAAATGGAATGGAACGGAATGTGAAATGGAACTTGGAATGGAATGGAAAGTGGAAAGGAACATTGAATCTAACGTGGAATGTTGCGTGGAATGGAACGTGGAGTGGTACGTGGAATAGAAAGTGGAATGGAATTGAATGGAATGTGGAATTGAATGTGAAATGGAATGTGGAATGGAATGGAATGGAATGTAGTAGAGAATGGAATGGAATGTGGAGAGGAATGGAATGGAAACTGGAATGGAATGTGTAATGGAATGTAATTGAACGTGGAATGGAACCTGGAATGGAATGTGGAATGGAACGTGGAAAGGAATCTGGAAAGGAACGTAGAATGGAATGGAATGGAATGGAATGTGGAATGGAATTTGGAATGCAATGGAAAGGAATGTGGAATGGAATGTGGAATGCAATGGAATGGAATATAGAATGCAATCTGGAATGGAATAGAATGGAATTTGGAATGGAATGGAATGGAATGGAATGTGGAATGGAATGAGCAATGCAATGGAATGGAATGTGGAATGGAAAGCAATGGAATGGAATGTGGAAGGGATTGGAATATGTAATGGAATGGAATGGAATGTGGAAGGGAATGGAATGGAAAGTGGAAGGGAACGGAATGGAATGTGGAATGGAATGAGGAATGGAATTTAATGGAATGAGGAAAGGAATGGAATGGAATGGAATGGAATGTGGAATGGAATGGAATGGAATGTGGAATGGAATGAAATGAAATGGAATCGAATGTGGAATGGTATGGAATGGAATGTGGAATGAAATGTGGAATTGAATGGAATGGAAATTGGAATCGACTGTGGATTGGAATGGAATGGAATATGGATTGGAATTTGTAACGGAATATGGAATGGAATTTGAAATGGAATGGAATGGAATTTGGAATGGAATGTAAAGGAATGTGGATTGGAATGGAATGTGGAATGGAATGGAATGGACTATACAATGGAATGGAATGGAAAGTGGAATGGAATGGAATGGAAATTGGTATGGAATGGAATGCAATGTGGAATGGAATGTGTATTGGAATGGAATGTGGAGTGGAATGGAATGGAATGTGGAATGGAATGAAATGGAATGTGGAATGGATTGTGGAATCGATTGGAATGGAATGTGGAATGAAATGTTAAATGAAATGGAATGGAATTTAATGGAATTTGGAATGGAATGGAATGGAAAGTGGAATCGAATGGAATGGAATGCTATGTGGAATGGATTGGAAAGGAATGGAAAGGAATGGAATGCGGAAAGCAATGGAATGGAATGCGGAATGGAATGGAATGGAATCTGGAACAAAACGGAATGGAATGTGGATTGGAATGTGGAATGGAGTTTGGAAGGGAATACGGAATGGAACGGAATTGAATGTGGAATGGAATAGGGAATGTAATGTGGAATGGAAAGGAACAGAGTGTGGAATGCAATGGAATGGAAAGGTATGGAACATGGACTGGAATGGAATGGAATGTGGAATGGAACGTGGAAACGAACGTGGAATGGAACTTGCAATGGAACGTGGAATGGAAGGTGGAATGGAATGGAATGGTAGGTGGAATGGAATGTGGAATGTAATGAAATGGAACATGTAATGGAACGTGGGATGGAATGTAATGGAATGTGGAATGTAAGGTGGAATGGAAAGTGGAATGGAAAGGAAAAGAATGTGGAAAGCAACGTGAAATGGAATGTGGAATGGAACGTGAAATGGAATGGAATGGAATGTGAAATGGAACTTGGAATGGAATGGAATGGAAAGTGGAAAGGAACATTGAATCTAAAGTGGAGTGTTACACGGAATGGAACGTGGAGTGGTACGTGGAATAGAAAGTGGAATGGAATTGAATGGAACGTGGAATTGAATGTGAAAAGGAATGTGGAATGGAATGCAATGGAATGTAGCAGAGAATGGAATGGAATGTGGAATGAAATGTGGAATGCAATGGAATGGAATGTGGAATGGAATGGAATGGAAACTGGAATGGAATGTGCAGTGGAATGTTATTGAACGTGGAATGGAACGTGGAATGGAACCTGGAATGGAACGTGGAATGGAACGTGGAAAGGCATATGGAAAGGAATGTAGAATGGAATGGAATGGAATGAGTATTGGAATGGAATGGAATGTGGAATGGAATTTGGAATGCAATGGAATGGAATGTGGAATGGAATGTGGAATGAAATGGAATGGAATATAGAATGCAAAGTGGAATTGAATAGAATGGAATTTGGAATGGAATGGAATGGAATGGAATGTGGAATGGAATGAGGAATAGAATGGAATGGAATGTGGAATGGAAAGGAATGGAATGGAATGTGGAAGGGAATGGAATGAGGAATGGAATGGAATGGAATGTGGAAGGGAATGGAATGGAATGTGGAATGGAATGAGGAATGGAATGGAATGGAATGTGGAAAGGAATGGAATGGAATGGAATGTGGATTGGAATGGAATGTGGAAAGGAATGGAATGGAATGGAATGTGGAATGGAATGGAATGTGGAATGGAATAGAACGGAATGAGGAATGAATGGAGTGGAATGTGGAATGGAATGTTGAATGAAATGTGGAATCTTATGTGTCTTGCAATGTAATGGAAAGTGGAATGGAAAGTTGAATTGAATGTGTAATGGAATGTGGAATGGAATGAAATGGAATGGGGTATCAAATAGAATGGAATGTTGAACGGAATGTGGAATGTAATGCAATAGATTATGGAAAGGATTTTGGAATGGAATGTGGAATGGAATGGAACAGAATGTGGAATGGATTGTGCAATGGAGTAGAATGGAATGCGGAATGGAATGTGGAATGGAAAGGAATGTGGAAAGGAATGGAATGCAACGTGGAATGGAATGGAATGGAATGTGGAATGGAATGGAATGGAATGTGGATTGGAATGTTGAATGGAATGTGGAATGGTATGTGGAATGGAATTTAATGGATTCTGCAATGGAATGTGGAATGGAATGTGGAATGGAATGGAATGGAATGTGGAATAGAGTGGAATGCAATGTTGAATGGAATGTGGAATGTAATGAAAGGGAATGTGGAATGAATTTTGTAATGGAATGTGGAATGAAATGGAATAGAATGTGGGATGGAATGGAACGTGGAATGGAATGTTAAAAGGAATGGAATGTGGAATGGAAATGAATGGAATGGAATGGAATGTGAAATGGAATGGAATGGAAAGTGGAATAGAATGGAGTGGAATGGAATGTGGAACGGAAAGTGCAATAGAATGGAGTGGTATGTAATGCGGAATGGAATGTGGAGTGGAATGTGGAATGGAAAGTTATGGGATGCGGAATAGAATGGAACGCAATGCGGAATGGAATGGAATGAAATGCAGAATGGAATTTGAAATGAAATGCAATGGAATGTGGAATGGAATGTGGAATGGAATGGAATTTAATGGTATGGAATGTGTAATTTAATGTAATGCGAAATGGAATGTGGAATGGAATGTGGAATGGAATTCAGTGGAACATGGAATGGAACGTGGAATTGAACGTGGAATGGAACATGGAATGCAACGTAAAATGAAACATGGAATGAAATATATAATGGAATGTAATGGAATGTGGAATGGAAGGGAATGGAATGAAATGGAATGTGGAATGCAATGTATTGGAATGTGTAATGGAAAGGAATGGAATGTGGAATGGAATGGAATCATAGGGAAAGTGGAATGCAATAGAATGGAATGAAATGTGGAATGGAAAGTAATGGAATGTGGAATAGAATGGAATGGAAAGTGGAATGAATTTCAATGAAATGTGGAATGAAACGTGGAATGATATTGAAAGGAACTTGGAATAGAATGTAGAATGGAAAGTGGGATGGAATGTGGAATGGAATGGAATGGAATGTGAAATGGAATGGAATCAAAAGTGGTATGAAATGGCATGGAATATGGCATGGAATGTGGAATGGAATGTGGAATGGAATGGACTGGAATGCGGAATGAAACATGGAATGGAATGTGGAATGCAATGTGGAGTGGAACGGAATGGAATGTGGAATGGAATGTGGAGTGTAGTGTGGAGTGGAATGTGGAATGGAAAGGAATAGAAAGTAGAATGGAATATGGAATGGAATGTGGAATGGAACTTTAAATGGAATGGAAAGCAATGTGGAATTGAACGTGGAATGGAATGTGGAAAGGATTGGAATGCGGAAAGTAACGGAATGGAAATTGGAATTTAATGGAATATAATGGAATGTGAAATGGAAAGTGAAATGGAACGCAATGGAATGTGGAATGGAATGGAATGGAAAGTTGATTGGAACCCCGAATGGAATGTGGAATGGAAAGTGGAATGCAAAGTCGAATGGAATGGAATGGAATGTAGAAAGGAATGTAATGGAATGTGCAATGGAATGTGGAAGGGAAAGGAATGCAATGTGGAATGGAATGTGAAATGCTATGTGGAAGGTAATGTGGAATGGAATGTGAAATGGAATGTGAATTGGAATGGAATGCAATGTGGAATGGAATTGCATGGAATGTGGATTAGAATGTAATGGAATGGAACTTAATGTGGAAAGGAACGTGGAATGGAATGTGGAATGGAACGGAATGGAATGTGGAATGGAATGGAATGTGGAATAGAATGGAATGGAATGGAATGTGGAATAGAATGGGAAGAAAAGGAATGGAATTCGGAATGCAATGGAAAGGAATTAGGAATGGAATGGAATGGAATTCCGAACGTAACGGAATGGAATGTGGAATGCAATGTAATGTAATCTAATGTTAAATTGTATGGAATGGAATGTGGAAAGGAATGGAATGGAATGTGGAAAGAAATGGAATAGAACGTGGAATGGAAAGTGGAATGGAGTGTGGAATGGAATGTGCAAAGGAATGGAATGGAATGGAATGTGGAATAGAATGGAATGGAATCAAAGGTGGAATGGAATGTGGAATAGAATGGAATGGAATGTGGAATGGAATGCAATGGAATGTGTAATGGAATGGAATGGAATGGAATGGAGAATGAAATGGACTGCGGAATGAAATGTGGAATGGAATGTGGAATGGAATGGAAAGTGGAATGGAAAGTGGAATGGAACGTGGAAGGGAATGGAAAGGAACGTGGAATGGAACCTGGAAGGGAATGGAAAGGAACGTGTAATGGAACGTGGAATGGAACGTGGAATGGAAAGTGGAGTGGAAGGTGGAATGTAATGGAATGGAATGCAAACTGGAATGGAATGGAATGGAATGTGGAATGGAATCGAATGGAATGTGGATTGGAGTGGAATGGAATGCAATGTGGAATAAAATGGAATGCTCTACAATGTGGAATGGAATGGTATTGAATGTGGAATGGAAAGCAATGGAATGTAGAATGGAATGGAATGGAATGGCATAGAATGTGGAATGGAATGGAATGGAAAGTTGAATGGAATGGATTTGAATCTGGAATGCAATGGAATGGAATGGAATTCAATTTGCTATGGAATAGAATGCAACGTTGAATGGAATGCAATCGAATGTGGAATGGAATGGAATGGAATGGAATGAAATGTGGAATGGAATGGAATGGAGTGCAATCTGGAATGGAGTAGAATGGAATGTGGAATGCAATGGAATGGAATTTGGAATGGAACGGAATGAAATGTGGAATAGAATGGAATGGAATGTAGAATGGAAAGTGGAATGGAATGGAATGGAATGAAATGTGGAATGGAATGGAATGGAATGCAATGTGGAATGGAATGCAATGTGGAATGGAATGTGGAAAGGAATGGAATGACATGGAATGGAATATGGAACGGAATGGATCGTGGAGTGGAATGTGGAATGTAATGGAATGGAAAGTGGAATGGAATGTGGAATGGAATGGGATGGAATGTGGACTGGAATCTGGAATGGAATTGAATGGAATGGAATATGGAACGGAATGTAATGGAATGGAATGGAATGTGGAACGCAATGTCATGGAATGTGGAATGTAACGGAATGTGCAATGGCATGGAATACAATGTTTAATGGAATGTGAAATGGAATGGAATGGAATGTGGAATGGAATGGAATGGAACATGGAAAGAAAATGAATGGAATGTGGAATGGAATGGAATGGAATGAGGAATGCAATTGAATGGAATGGAATAAAATGTGGAATAGAATTGAATGGAATGTGGAATGGAATGTCGTATGGAATGGAATGGAAAGTGGAATGAAATGTCGAATCGAACGTAATGGAAGGTGGAATGGAACATGGAATGGAATGTGGGATGGAACGTGGAATGGAATGCAATGGAATGTGGAATGGAATGTGAAATGCAATGTGGAATGGAAAGTGGAATGGAATGTCTACTTTAATGTGGAATGGAATGTGAAGTGGTAGGGAATGGAAAGTGGAATGGAATGTGGAATGCAATGTGGAATGGAATGTGGAAAGGAATGTCAACTTTAATGTGGAATGGAATGTGGAATGGAATGGAACGGAATGTGGAATCAAATGGAATGGAATTCTATAGAATGTGGAATGGAATGGAATGGAATGTGCAATGGAATGGAATGGAATGTGCAATGGAACGGGATGGAATGTGGAATGGAATGGAATGGAATGAGGAATGGAATGGAATGAAATTTGGAATTAAATGGAAAGGAGTGGAATGTGGAATGGAGTGGAATGTGGAATGGAATGGAATGGATCGTGGAATGGAATGTGGAATGTAAAGTGGAAGGGAATGTGAAATGGGATGTGGAATGGAATGTGGAAAGGAATGCAATGGAAAGTGGAATGGAAAATGGAATGGAATGGAATGTAGTGTGAAAGGATTGGAATGGGATGTGGAAATTAATGTGGAATGGAATTGAATGGAACGTGGAATAGAGGGGAATGGAATGTGGAATGGAATGTGGAACGTGGAATGGAACTTGGAATGGTATGTTGATTGGATTTCAATGGGATGTGGAATGGATAGTGGACTGGAATGGAATGGAATTTGGAATGGAATGATATGGAAAGTGGAATGGAATTGAATGGAATGGAATGGAATGTGGACTGGAATGGAATGGAATGTGGAATAGAATGGAACGGAATGGAAAATGGAATGGAAAGGAATGGAATGTGGAGTGGAATGGAAAGGAATGGAATGTGGAGTAGAATGGAATGGAATGGAATGTGGAATGGAATGGAATGGAATGTGCAATGGAGTGGAGTGGATTGTGTAATGCAATGTAAAATGGAATAGGATGGAATGTGGAATGGAATGTTTAATGGAATGGAATGAAATGTGGAATGGAATGTGCAATGGCATAGAAAAGAATGGAATGGAATATGGAATGGAATGGAATCGAATGGAATGGAACGTTGAATGGAATGGTATGTGGGAATCAATGGAACGGTGTGGAAAGTGGAATGGAATGGAAAGGAATGGTATGGAATGGAATGTGGGATGGAATGGAATGGAATGTGGAATGGAATATGGAATGGAATAGGAGGCAATGTGGAATGGAAAGTGGAATAAAATGGAATGGAATGTGGAATGGAAAGTGGAATGGAATGGAATGGGTAATGGAACGGAACGGAAAGGAATGTGGAATGGAATAGAATGGGATGGAATGGAATGTGGAAAGGAAAGGAATCGAAAGGAATGGAATGTGGAATGGAACGGAATGGAATATGGAAAGGAAAGAATGGAATTTGGAGTGGAATGGAAAGGAACGGAATGAGGAATGGAAGGGTATGTGTTATGGAATGGAATGGAATTGAAGGTGGAATGGAGTGGAATGGAATGAGGAATGCAATGGAGAACGGAAAGGGATGGAATGTGGAATGGAATGTTTAATTAAATGGAATGAAATGTGCAATGGAATGTCCAATGGAATGGGCTGGAATGTGGAATGGATTGTGAAATGGCACGTGGAATGGAATGGAATGGAATGTGGAATAGAATGGGATGGAAAGGAATGGAATTCGGAATGGAATGGAAAGGAATTAGGAATGGAATGGAATGGAAATCCGAACGCAATGTGATGGAATGTGGAATGCAATTGAACGGAATGGAATGGTTTGGAATTTGGAATGCAATTGAACGGAATTTAATGAAATGTGGAATGGAATTGAATGGAATGCGGAATGGAATGTGGAATGAAATTGAATGGAATGTGGAATGGAATGTGGAATGGAATGTGGAATGGAAAGTGGAATGGAATGGAATGGAATGGAATTTGGAATATAATGTGGAATGGAATGCAATGGGATGTGAATGGAATTTAATGGAAAGTGGAATGGAATGGAGTGGAAAGTGGAATGGAATGTAGAATGAAATGTAATGTAATGTGGAATGGAATGTGGAATGGAATGGGGTGGAATGTGGAATGGAAAGTGGAATGTAATGTAATGGAATGTGGAATGGAATGTGGAATGGAGGGTGGGGTTGATTTGAATGTGGAGTGGAAGGTGGAATGGAATGGAATGGAATGTGGAATGGAATGTGGAAAGGAAAGTGGAAGGGAATGTGGAAGGGAACGTGGAAATGAAAGTGTAATGGAATGTGGAATGGAATGTGGAATGTGGAATGGAACGTGGAATGAAATTTGGAATGGAAGTGAAGGGAATGTGGAAAGGAATGTGGAATGGAATGGCATGAATCGTGGAATGGAATGGAATGGAATGTGGAATGGAATGTGGAATGCAATGGAATGGAATGTAGAGTGGAATGTGGACTGGAACGTGGAATATAATGCAACGTGGAATTGAATGGAATGAAATGGAATGAGGAATGGAATTGAATGGAATGGAAAGGAATGTGGAATGGAATGTGGAACAAATGGAATGGAATGTGAAATGGATTGTGGAATGGAATGTGGAATGAAAAGGAATGGAAAGTGGAGTGGAATGTGCAATGAAAAGGAATGGAAAGTGGAGTGGAATGCGGAATGGAACGTGGAATAGAATGTAACGTGGAATGGATTGGAATGTAGAAAGTAATGTGGAACGGAATGGAATGAAATGGAATGTGGAATGGAATGGAATGGAATGTGGAATTCAAAGGAACGAAATGAAATGTGGAATGGAATCCAATGGAATGGCATGGAATGGAATGCGGAATGAAATGGAATGTGGAACCTAATGGAATCAAATGTGGAATGGAAAAGACTGGATTGGCATGGAAAGTGGAATGGAATGGAATGACATGGAATGTGGAACGGAATGGAATGGAGTTTGGAATGGAATGTGGAATGGAATGCAATGGAATGTGGAATGGAATGGAATGGAATGGAATGGAATGGAATGTGGAATTAAATGCTATGGAATGTGGAATGGAATTGAATGGCATATGGAATGGAAAGTCGAATGTAATGGAATGGAATGTGGAATGGAATGTGGAGTAGAATGGAAAGGAATGTGGAATGGAAGGTTGAAGGGAATTTATTACAATGTGTAAAGGAATGTGGAATGGAATCAAATGGAATGGGGAATATATTGTGCAATGGAATGGAATAGATAGTGAATGGAATGGCATGGAAAGTGGAATGGAATGGAGTGGAATGTGGAATGGAATATGGAATGTAATGTAATGTAATGTGGAATGGAATGTGGAATGGAATATGGGATGGATTTGAATGAGGAATTGAATGTCAAGTGGAATGCAATGTAATGTGGAATGGACTGTGGAATGTTATGTAATGTAATGTGGAATGGAATATGGAATGGAATGTGGAATGCAATCTGGAATGGAATGTAGAATGGAATGGAAAGGAATGTGGAATACACTGCGGAATGAAAAGGAATGGAATGGAATGGAATGTGGAAAGCAATGTGAAATGGAATGGAATGGAATGCAGAATGTAATGTGGTATGCATTGGAATTGAATGTGGAATGAAATGTGGAATGCAATGGAATGGAAAGTTTAATTTAATGTGGAATGGAATGGAATGCAATGAGGAATGGAATGTGGAATGGAACGTGGAATGGAAGATGGAACAGAATGGAATGGAATGTGGAATGGAAGATGGAACAGAATGGAATGGAATGTGTAATAGAATAGAATGTGGAATGGAAGGTGCAATGGAATGGAATGGAATTTGGAATAGAATAGAATGTGTAATGGAATATGGAATGGAATGTTTAAAAAGAATTGAATGGAATGTGCAATGGAATGTGGACTGGAATGGAATGCTATGTGGAAAACAATGTGTAATGGAATGGAATGGAAAGTTGAATGGAATGTTCAATGGAACGTGGAATAGAATGGGGAATGGAATGTGGAATGGAATGTGGAATGGAACGTGGAATGGAACCTAATGGAATGTTGAATTCAATATGGAATGGAATGTGGAAAGGAACAGGGAATGGAATGTGGAATGGAAAGCGGAATGGAACGGAATGGAAAGTGGAATTTAATGTGGAATGGAATAGAGTGTGGACTGGAACGTGGAATGGAAATTGGAATGGAATGGAATGGAACGTAGCATGGAATGTGGAGTGGAATGGAATGGAACGTGGAATGGAATGGAATGGAAAGTGGAATGGAAAGGAATGGAACGAGGAATGGAACATAGAATAGAACGTGCAAAGCAACATGGAATGGAACGTGGAATGGAATGTGAAATGGAATGGAATGGAATGTGGAATGGAATAGAATGGAATGCGGAATCGAGTGGAATGGAATGTTGAATGGAATGTGGAATGCAGAGGGGAATGGAATGTGGAATGGAACAAAATGGAATGTGCAATGGTATGTGGAATGGAGTGTGGAATGCAATGTAGAGTGGAAAAGAATGGAATGTGGAATGGAATGTGGAAGGGAGTGTGGAATGGAATGGGGAGTAGAACGGAATGGAATATGGAATGGAATACGGAATGAAATGTGGAATGGAATGGAAGAGAGTGTGGAATGGAATGGAATGTAAAGGTACGGAACATGGAATGGAACAGAATGGAATGTGGAATGGAACGTGGAAACGAACGTGGAAGGGAACTTGGAATGGAACGAGGAATGGAAGATGGAACAGAATGGAATGGTACATGGAATGGAATATGGAATGGAGTAAAAAGGAACATGTAATGGAATGTGGAATGTAAGGTGGAATGGAACGTGGAATGGAACGGAATAGAATGTGGAAAGGAATGTGGAATGGAATGTGGAATGGAACGTGAAATGGAATGGAACGGAATGTGAAATGGAACTTGGAATGGAATGGAAAGTGGAAAGGAACATTGAATCTAACGTGGAATGTTGCGTGGAATGGAACGTGGAGTGGTACGTGGAATAGAAAGTGGAATGGAATTGAATGGAATGTGGAATTGAATGTGAAATGGAATGTGGAATGGAATGGAATGGAATGTAGTAGAGAATGGAATGGAATGTGGAGAGGAATGGAATGGAAACTGGAATGGAATGTGTAATGGAATGTAATTGAACGTGGAATGGAACCTGGAATGGAATGTGGAATGGAACGTGGAAAGGAATCTGGAAAGGAACGTAGAATGGAATGGAATGGAATGGAATGTGGAATGGAATTTGGAATGCAATGGAAAGGAATGTGAAATGGAATGTGGAATGCAATGGAATGGAATATAGAATGCAATCTGGAATGGAATAGAATGGAATTTGGAATGGAATGGAATGGAATGGAATGTGGAATGGAATGAGCAATGCAATGGAATGGAATGTGGAATGGAAAGCAATGGAATGGAATGTGGAAGGGATTGGAATATGTAATGGAATGGAATGGAATGTGGAAGGGAATGGAATGGAAAGTGGAAGGGAACGGAATGGAATGTGGAATGGAATGAGGAATGGAATTTAATGGAATGAGGAAAGGAATGGAATGGAATGGAATGGAATGTGGAATGGAATGGAATGGAATGTGGAATGGAATGAAATGAAATGGAATCGAATGTGGAATGGTATGGAATGGAATGTGGAATGAAATGTGGAATTGAATGGAATGGAAATTGGAATCGACTGTGGATTGGAATGGAATGGAATATGGATTGGAATTTGTAATGGAATATGGAATGGAATTTGAAATGGAATGGAATGGAATTTGGAATGGAATGTAAAGGAATGTGGATTGGAATGGAATGTGGAATGGAATGCAATGGACTATACAATGGAATGGAATAGAAAGTGGAATGGAATGGAATGGAAATTGGTATGGAATGGAATGCAATGTGGAATGGAATGTGTATTGGAATGGAATGTGGAGTGGAATGGAATGGAATGTGGAATGGAATGAAATGGAATGTGGAATGGATTGTGGAATCGATTGGAATGGAATGTGGAATGAAATGTTAAATGAAATGGAATGGAATTTAATGGAATTTGGAATGGAATGGAATGGAAAGTGGAATCGAATGGAATGGAATGCTATGTGGAATGGATTGGAAAGGAATGGAAAGGAATGGAATGCGGAAAGCAATGGAATGGAATGCGGAATAGAATGGAATGGAATCTGGAACAAAACGGAATGGAATGTGGATTGGAATGTGGAATGGAGTTTGGAATGGAATACGGAATGGAACGGAATTGAATGTGGAATGGAATAGGGAATGTAATGTGGAATGGAAAGGAACAGAGTGTGGAATGCAATGGAATGGAAAGGTATGGAACATGGACTGGAATGGAATGGAATGTGGAATGGAACGTGGAAACGAACGTGGAATGGAACTTGCAATGGAACGTGGAATGGAAGGTGGAATGGAATGGAATGGTAGGTGGAATGGAATGTGGAATGTAATGAAATGGAACATGTAATGGAACGTGGGATGGAATGTAATGGAATGTGGAATGTAAGGTGGAATGGAAAGTGGAATGGAAAGGAAAAGAATGTGGAAAGCAACGTGAAATGGAATGTGGAATGGAACGTGAAATGGAATGGAATGGAATGTGAAATGGAACTTGGAATGGAATGGAATGGAAAGTGGAAAGGAACATTGAATCTAAAGTGGAGTGTTACACGGAATGGAACGTGGAGTGGTACGTGGAATAGAAAGTGGAATGGAATTGAATGGAACGTGGAATTGAATGTGAAAAGGAATGTGGAATGGAATGCAATGGAATGTAGCAGAGAATGGAATGGAATGTGGAATGAAATGTGGAATGCAATGGAATGGAATGTGGAATGGAATGGAATGGAAACTGAAATGGAATGTGCAGTGGAATGTTATTGAACGTGGAATGGAACGTGGAATGGAACCTGGAATGGAACGTGGAATGGAACGTGGAAAGGCATATGGAAAGGAATGTAGAATGGAATGGAATGGAATGAGTATTGGAATGGAATGGAATGTGGAATGGAATTTGGAATGCAATGGAATGGAATGTGGAATGGAATGTGGAATGAAATGGAATGGAATATAGAATGCAAAGTGGAATTGAATAGAATGGAATTTGGAATGGAATGTAATGGAATGGAATGTGGAATGGAATGAGGAATAGAATGGAATGGAATGTGGAATGGAAAGGAATGGAATGGAATGTGGAAGGGAATGGAATGAGGAATGGAATGGAATGGAATGTGGAAGGGAATGGAATGGAATGTGGAATGGAATGAGGAATGGAATGGAATGGAATGTGGAAAGGAATGGAATGGAATGGAATGTGGATTGGAATGGAATGTGGAAAGGAATGGAATGGAATGGAATGTGGAATGGAATGGAATGTGGAATGGAATAGAACGGAATGAGGAATGAATGGAGTGGAATGTGGAATGGAATGTTGAATGAAATGTGGAATCTTATGTGTCTTGCAATGTAATGGAAAGTGGAATGGAAAGTTGAATTGAATGTGTAATGGAATGTGGAATGGAATGAAATGGAATGGGGTATCAAATAGAATGGAATGTTGAACGGAATGTGGAATGTAATGCAATAGATTATGGAAAGGATTTTGGAATGGAATGTGGAATAGAATGGAACAGAATGTGGAATGGATTGTGCAATGGAGTAGAATGGAATGCGGAATGGAATGTGGAATGGAAAGGAATGTGGAAAGGAATGGAATGCAACGTGGAATGGAATGGAATGGAATGTGGAATGGAATGGAATGGAATGTGGATTGGAATGTTGAATGGAATGTGGAATGGTATGTGGAATGGAATTTAATGGATTCTGCAATGGAATGTGGAATGGAATGTGGAATGGAATGGAATGGAATGTGGAATAGAGTGGAATGCAATGTTGAATGGAATGTGGAATGTAATGAAAGGGAATGTGGAATGAATTTTGTAATGGAATGTGGAATGAAATGGAATAGAATGTGGGATGGAATGGAACGTGGAATGGAATGTTAAAAGGAATGGAATGTGGAATGGAAATGAATGGAATGGAATGGAATGTGAAATGGAATGGAATGGAAAGTGGAATAGAATGGAGTGGAATGGAATGTGGAACGGAAAGTGCAATAGAATGGAGTGGTATGTAATGCGGAATGGAATGTGGAGTGGAATGTGGAATGGAAAGTTATGGGATGCGGAATAGAATGGAACGCAATGCGGAATGGAATGGAATGAAATGCAGAATGGAATTTGAAATGAAATGCAATGGAATGTGGAATGGAATGTGGAATGGAATGGAATTTAATGGTATGGAATGTGTAATTTAATGTAATGCGGAATGGAATGTGGAATGGAATGTGGAATGGAATTCAGTGGAACATGGAATGGAACGTGGAATTGAACGTGGAATGGAACATGGAATGCAACGTAAAATGAAACATGGAATGAAATATATAATGGAATGTAATGGAATGTGGAATGGAAGGGAATGGAATGAAATGGAATGTGGAATGCAATGTATTGGAATGTGTAATGGAAAGGAATGGAATGTGGAATGGAATGGAATCATAGGGAAAGTGGAATGCAATAGAATGGAATGAAATGTGGAATGGAAAGTAATGGAATGTGGAATAGAATGGAATCGAAAGTGGAATGAATTTCAATGAAATGTGGAATGAAACGTGGAATGATATTGAAAGGAACTTGGAATAGAATGTAGAATGGAAAGTGGGATGGAATGTGGAATGGAATGGAATGGAATGTGAAATGGAATGGAATCAAAAGTGGTATGAAATGGCATGGAATATGGCATGGAATGTGGAATGGAATGTGGAATGGAATGGACTGGAATGCGGAATGAAACATGGAATGGAATGTGGAATGCAATGTGGAGTGGAACGGAATGGAATGTGGAATTGAATGTGGAGTGGAGTGTGCAGTGGAATGTGGAATGGAAAGGAATAGAAAGTAGAATGGAATATGGAATGGAATGTGGAATGGAACTTTAAATGGAATGGAAAGCAATGTGGAATTGAACGTGGAATGGAATGTGGAAAGGATTGGAATGCGGAAAGTAACGGAATGGAAATTGGAATTTAATGAAATATAATGGAATGTGAAATGGAAAGTGAAATGGAACGGAATGGAATGTGGAATGGAATGGAATGGAAAGTTGATTGGAACCCCGAATGGAATGTGGAATGGGAAGTGGAATGCAAAGTCGAATGGAATGGAATGGAATGTGGAAAGGAATGTAATGGAATGTGCAATGGAATGTGGAAGGGAAAGGAATGCAATGTGGAATGGAATGTGAAATGCTATGTGGAAGGTAATGTGGAATGGAATGTGAAATGGAATGTGAATTGGAATGGAATGCAATGTGGAATGGAATTGCATGGAATGTGGATTAGAATGTAATGGAATGGAACTTAATGTGGAAAGGAACGTGGAATGGAATGTGGAATGGAACGGAATGGAATGTGGAATGGAATGGAATGTGGAATAGAATGGAATGGAATGGAATGTGGAATAGAATGGGAAGAAAAGGAATGGAATTCGGAATGCAATGGAAAGGAATTAGGAATGGAATGGAATGGAATTCCGAACGTAACGGAATGGAATGTGGAATGCAATGTAATGTAATCTAATGTTAAATTGTATGGAATGGAATGTGGAAAGGAATGGAATGGAATGTGGAAAGAAATGGAATAGAACGTGGAATGGAAAGTGGAATGGAGTGTGGAATGGAATGTGCAAAGGAATGGAATGGAATGGAATGTGGAATAGAATGGAATGGAATCAAAGGTGGAATGGAATGTGGAATAGAATGGAATGGAATGTGGAATGGAATGCAATGGAATGTGTAATGGAATGGAATGGAATGGAATGGAGAATGAAATGGACTGCGGAATGAAATGTGGAATGGAATGTGGAATGGAATGGAAAGTGGAATGGAAAGTGGAATGGAACGTGGAAGGGAATGGAAAGGAACATGGAATGGAACCTGGAAGGGAATGGAAAGGAACGTGTAATGGAACGTGGAATGGAACGTGGAATGGAAAGTGGAGTGGAAGGTGGAATGTAATGGAATGGAATGCAAACTGGAATGGAATGTAATGGAATGTGGAATGGAATCGAATGGAATGTGGATTGGAGTGGAATGGAATGCAATGTGGAATAAAATGGAATGCTCTACAATGTGGAATGGAATGGTATTGAATGTGGAATGGAAAGCAATGGAATGTAGAATGGAATGGAATGGAATGGCATAGAATGTGGAATGGAATGGAATGGAAAGTTGAATGGAATGGATTTGAATCTGGAATGCAATGGAATGGAATGGAATTCAATTTGCTATGGAATAGAATGCAACGTTGAATGGAATGCAATCGAATGTGGAATGGAATGGAATGGAATGGAATGAAATGTGGAATGGAATGGAATGGAGTGCAATCTGGAATGGAGTAGAATGGAATGTGGAATGCAATGGAATGGAATTTGGAATGGAACGGAATGAAATGTGGAATAGAATGGAATGGAATGTAGAATGGAAAGTGGAATGGAATGGAATGGAATGAAATGTGGAATGGAATGGAATGGAATGCAATGTGGAATGGAATGCAATGTGGAATGGAATGTGGAAAGGAATGGAATGACATGGAATGGAATATGGAACGGAATGGATCGTGGAGTGGAATGTGGAATGTAATGGAATGGAAAGTGGAATGGAATGTGGAATGGAATGGGATGGAATGTGGACTGGAATCTGGAATGGAATTGAATGGAATGGAATATGGAACGGAATGTAATGGAATGGAATGGAATGTGGAACGCAATGTCATGGAATGTGGAATGTAACGGAATGTGCAATGGCATGGAATACAATGTTTAATGGAATGTGAAATGGAATGGAATGGAATGTGGAATGGAATGGAATGGAACGTGGAAAGAAAATGAATGGAATGTGGAATGGAATGGAATGGAATGAGGAATGCAATTGAATGGAATGGAATAAAATGTGGAATAGAATTGAATGGAATGTGGAATGGAATGTCGTATGGAATGGAATGGAAAGTGGAATGAAATGTAGAATCGAACGTAATGGAAGGTGGAATGGAACATGGAATGGAATGTGGGATGGAACGTGGAATGGAATGCAATGGAATGTGGAATGGAATGTGAAATGCAATGTGGAATGGAAAGTGGAATGGAATGTCTACTTTAATGTGGAATGGAATGTGAAGTGGTAGGGAATGGAAAGTGGAATGGAATGTGGAATGCAATGTGGAATGGAATGTGGAAAGGAATGTCAACTTTAATGTGGAATGGAATGTGGAATGGAATGGAACGGAATGTGGAATCAAATGGAATGGAATTCTATAGAATGTGGAATGGAATGGAATGGAATGTGCAATGGAATGGAATGGAATGTGCAATGGAACGGAATGGAATGTGGAATGGAATGGAATGGAATGAGGAATGGAATGGAATGAAATTTGGAATTAAATGGAAAGGAGTGGAATGTGGAATGGAGTGGAATGTGGAATGGAGTGGAATGTGGAATGGAATGGAATGGATCGTGGAATGGAATGTGGAATGTAAAGTGGAAGGGAATGTGAAATGGGATGTGGAATGGAATGTGGAAAGGAATGCAATGGAAAGTGGAATGGAAAATGGAATGGAATGGAATGTAGTGTGAAAGGATTGGAATGGGATGTGGAAATTAATGTGGAATGGAATTGAATGGAACGTGGAATAGAGGGGAATGGAATGTGGAATGGAATGTGGAACGTGGAATGGAACTTGGAATGGTATGTTGATTGGATTTCAATGGGATGTGGAATGGATAGTGGACTGGAATGGAATGGAATTTGGAATGGAATGATATGGAAAGTGGAATGGAATTGAATGGAATGGAATGGAATGTGGACTGGAATGGAAGGGAATGTGGAATAGAATGGAACGGAATGGAAAATGGAATGGAAAGGAATGGAATGTGGAGTGGAATGGAAAGGAATGGAATGTGGAGTAGAATGGAATGGAATGGAATGTGGAATGGAATGGAATGGAATGTGCAATGGAGTGGAGTGGATTGTGTAATGCAATGTAAAATGGAATAGGATGGAATGTGGAATGGAATGTTTAATGGAATGGAATGAAATGTGGAATGGAATGTGCAATGGCATGGAAAAGAATGGAATGGAATATGGAATGGAATGGAATCGAATGGAATGGAACGTTGAATGGAATGGTATGTGGGAATCAATGGAACGGTGTGGAAAGTGGAATGGAATGGAAAGGAATGGTATGGAATGGAATGTGGGATGGAATGGAATGGAATGTGGAATGGAATATGGAATGGAATAGGAGGCAATGTGGAATGGAAAGTGGAATAAAATGGAATGGAATGTGGAATGGAAAGTGGAATGGAATGGAATGGGTAATGGAACGGAACGGAAAGGAATGTGGAATGGAATAGAATGGGATGGAATGGAATGTGGAAAGGAAAGGAATCGAAAGGAATGGAATGTGGAATGGAACGGAATGGAATATGGAAAGGAAAGAATGGAATTTGGAGTGGAATGGAAAGGAACGGAATGAGGAATGGAAGGGTATGTGTTATGGAATGGAATGGAATTGAAGGTGGAATGGAGTGGAATGGAATGAGGAATGCAATGGAGAACGGAAAGGGATGGAATGTGGAATGGAATGTTTAATTAAATGGAATGAAATGTGCAATGGAATGTCCAATGGAATGGGCTGGAATGTGGAATGGATTGTGAAATGGCACGTGGAATGGAATGGAATGGAATGTGGAATAGAATGGGATGGAAAGGAATGGAATTCGGAATGGAATGGAAAGGAATTAGGAATGGAATGGAATGGAAATCCGAACGCAATGTGATGGAATGTGGAATGCAATTGAACGGAATGGAATGGTTTGGAATTTGGAATGCAATTGAACGGAATTTAATGAAATGTGGAATGGAATTGAATGGAATGCGGAATGGAATGTGGAATGAAATTGAATGGAATGTGGAATGGAATGTGGAATGGAATGTGGAATGGAAAGTGGAATGGAATGGAATGGAATGGAATTTGGAATATAATGTGGAATGGAATGCAATGGGATGTGAATGGAATTTAATGGAAAGTGGAATGGAATGGAGTGGAAAGTGGAATGGAATGTAGAATGAAATGTAATGTAATGTGGAATGGAATGTGGAATGGAATGGGGTGGAATGTGGAATGGAAAGTGGAATGTAATGTAATGGAATGTGGAATGGAATGTGGAATGGAGGGTGGGGTTGATTTGAATGTGGAGTGGAAGGTGGAATGGAATGGAATGGAATGTGGAATGGAATGTGGAAAGGAAAGTGGAAGGGAATGTGGAAGGGAACGTGGAAATGAAAGTGTAATGGAATGTGGAATGGAATGTGGAATGTGGAATGGAACGTGGAATGAAATTTGGAATGGAAGTGAAGGGAATGTGGAAAGGAATGTGGAATGGAATGGCATGAATCGTGGAATGGAATGGAATGGAATGTGGAATGGAATGTGGAATGCAATGGAATGGAATGTAGAGTGGAATGTGGACTGGAACGTGGAATATAATGCAACGTGGAATTGAATGGAATGAAATGGAATGAGGAATGGAATTGAATGGAATGGAAAGGAATGTGGAATGGAATGTGGAACAAATGGAATGGAATGTGAAATGGATTGTGGAATGGAATGTGGAATGAAAAGGAATGGAAAGTGGAGTGGAATGTGCAATGAAAAGGAATGGAAAGTGGAGTGGAATGCGGAATGGAACGTGGAATAGAATGTAACGTGGAATGGATTGGAATGTAGAAAGTAATGTGGAACGGAATGGAATGAAATGGAATGTGGAATGGAATGGAATGGAATGTGGAATTCAAAGGAACGAAATGAAATGTGGAATGGAATCCAATGGAATGGCATGGAATGGAATGCGGAATGAAATGGAATGTGGAACCTAATGGAATCAAATGTGGAATGGAAAAGACTGGATTGGCATGGAAAGTGGAATGGAATGGAATGACATGGAATGTGGAACGGAATGGAATGGAGTTTGGAATGGAATGTGGAATGGAATGCTATGGAATGTGGAATGGAATGGAATGGAATGGAATGGAATGGAATGTGGAATTAAATGCTATGGAATGTGGAATGGAATTGAATGGCATATGGAATGGAAAGTCGAATGTAATGGAATGGAATGTGGAATGGAATGTGGAGTAGAATGGAAAGGAATGTGGAATGGAAGGTTGAAGGGAATTTATTACAATGTGTAAAGGAATGTGGAATGGAATCAAATGGAATGGGGAATATATTGTGCAATGGAATGGAATAGATAGTGAATGGAATGGCATGGAAAGTGGAATGGAATGGAGTGGAATGTGGAATGGAATATGGAATGTAATGTAATGTAATGTGGAATGGAATGTGGAATGGAATATGGGATGGATTTGAATGAGGAATTGAATGTCAAGTGGAATGCAATGTAATGTGGAATGGACTGTGGAATGTTATGTAATGTAATGTGGAATGGAATATGGAATGGAATGTGGAAGAGAATGTGGAATGCAATCTGGAATGGAATGTGGAATGGAATGGAAAGGAATGTGGAATACACTGCGGAATGGAAAGGAATGGAATGGAATGGAATGTGGAAAACAATGTGAAATGGAATGTAATGGAATGTAGAATGTAATGTGGTATGCATTGGAATTGAATGTGGAATGAAATGTGGAATGCAATGGAATGGAAAGTTTAATTTAATGTGTAATGGAATGGAATGCAATGAGGAATGGAATGTGGAACGGAACGTGGAATGGAAGATGGAACAGAATGGAATGGAATGTGGAATGGAAGATGGAACAGAATGGAATGGAATGTGTAATAGAATAGAATGTGGAATGGAAGGTGCAATGGAATGGAATGGAATTTGGAATAGAATAGAATGTGTAATGGAATATGGAATGGAATGTTTAAAAAGAATGAATGGAATGTGCAATGGAATGTGGACTGGAATGGAATGCTATGTGGAAAACAATGTGTAATGGAATGGAATGGAAAGTTGAATGGAATGTTCAATGGAACGTGGAATAGAATGGGGAATGGAATGTGGAATGGAATGTGGAATGGAACGTGGAATGGAACCTAATGGAATGTTGAATTCAATATGGAATGGAATGTGGAAAGGAACAGGGAATGGAATGTGGAATGGAAAGCGGAATGGAACGGAATGGAAAGTGGAATTTAATGTGGAATGGAATAGAGTGTGGACTGGAACGTGGAATGGAAATTGGAATGGAATGGAATGGAACGTAGCATGGAATGTGGAGTGGAATGGAATGGAACGTGGAATGGAATGGAATGGAAAGTGGAATGGAAAGGAATGGAACGAGGAATGGAACATAGAATAGAACGTGCAAAGCAACATGGAATGGAACGTGGAATGGAATGTGAAATGGAATGGAATGGAATGTGGAATGGAATAGAATGGAATGCGGAATCGAGTGGAATGGAATGTTGAATGGAATGTGGAATGCAGAGGGGAATGGAATGTGGAATGGAACAAAATGGAATGTGCAATGGTATGTGGAATGGAGTGTGGAATGCAATGTAGAGTGGAAAAGAATGGAATGTGGAATGGAATGTGGAAGGGAGTGTGGAATGGAATGGGGAGTAGAACGGAATGGAATATGGAATGGAATACGGAATGAAATGTGGAATGGAATGGAAGAGAGTGTGGAATGGAATGGAATGTAAAGGTACGGAACATGGAATGGAACAGAATGGAATGTGGAATGGAACGTGGAAACGAACGTGGAAGGGAACTTGGAATGGAACGAGGAATGGAAGATGGAACAGAATGGAATGGTACATGGAATGGAATATGGAATGGAGTAAAAAGGAACATGTAATGGAATGTGGAATGTAAGGTGGAATGGAACGTGGAATGGAACGGAATAGAATGTGGAAAGGAATGTGGAATGGAATGTGGAATGGAACGTGAAATGGAATGGAACGGAATGTGAAATGGAACTTGGAATGGAATGGAAAGTGGAAAGGAACATTGAATCTAACGTGGAATGTTGCGTGGAATGGAACGTGGAGTGGTACGTGGAATAGAAAGTGGAATGGAATTGAATGGAATGTGGAATTGAATGTGAAATGGAATGTGGACTGGAATGGAATGGAATGTGGAATGGAATGGAATGGAATGTAGTAGAGAATGGAATGGAATGTGGAGAGGAATGGAATGGAAACTGGAATGGAATGTGTAATGGAATGTAATTGAACGTGGAATGGAACCTGGAATGGAATGTGGAATGGAACGTGGAAAGGAATCTGGAAAGGAACGTAGAATGGAATGGAATGGAATGGAATGTGGAATGGAATTTGGAATGCAATGGGAAGGAATGTGGAATGGAATGTGGAATGCAATGGAATGGAATATAGAATGCAATCTGGAATGGAATAGAATGGAATTTGGAATGGAATGGAATGGAATGGAATGTGGAATGGAATGAGCAATGCATTGGAATGGAATGTGGAATAGAAAGCAATGGAATGGAATGTGGAAGGGATTGGAATATGTAATGGAATGGAATGGAATGTGGAAGGGAATGGAATGGAAAGTGGAAGGGAACGGAATGGAATGTGGAATGGAATGAGGAATGGAATTTAATGGAATGAGGAAAGGAATGGAATGGAATGGAATGGAATGTGGAATGGAAAGGAATGGAATGTGGAATGGAATGAAATGAAATGGAATCGAATGTGGAATGGTATGGAATGGAATGTGGAATGAAATGTGGAATTGAATGGAATGGAAATTGGAATCGACTGTGGATTGGAATGGAATGGAATATGGATTGGAATTTGTAATGGAATATGGAATGGAATTTGAAATGGAATGGAATGGAATTTGGAATGGAATGTAAAGGAATGTGGATTGGAATGGAATGTGGAATGGAATGGAATGCACTATACAATGGAATGGAATGGAATGTGGAATGGAATGGAATGGAAATTGGTATGGAATGGAATGCAATGTGGAATGGAATGTGTATTGGAATGGAATGTGGAGTGGAATGGAATGGAATGTGGAATGGAATGAAATGGAATGTGGAATGGATTGTGGAATCGATTGGAATGGAATGTGGAATGAAATGTTAAATGAAATGGAATGGAATTTAATGGAATTTGGAATGGAATGGAATGGAAAGTGGAATCGAATGGAATGGAAATTGGAATCGAATGGAATGGAATGCTATGTGGAATGGATTGGAAAGGAATGGAAAGGAATGGAATACGGAAAGCAATGGAATGGAATGCGGAATGGAATGGAATGGAATCTGGAACAAAACGGAATGGAATGTGGATTGGAATGTGGAATGGAGTTTGGAATGGAATGTGGAATGGAACGGAATTGAATGTGGAATGGAATAGGGAATGTAATGTGGAATGGAAAGGAACAGAGTGTGGAATGCAATGGAATGGAAAGGTATGGAACATGGACTGGAATGGAATGGAATGTGGAATGGAACGTGGAAACGAACGTGGAATGGAACTTGGAATGGAACGTGGAATGGAAGGTGGAATGGAATGGAATGGTAGGTGGAATGGAATGTGGAATGTAATGAAATGGAACATGTAATGGAACGTGGGATGGAATGTAATGGAATGTGGAATGTAAGGTGGAATGGAAAGTGGAATGGAAAGGAAAAGAATGTGGAAAGCAACGTGAAATGGAATGTGGAATGGAACGTGAAATGGAATGGAATGGAATGTGAAATGGAACTTGGAATGGAATGGAATGGAAAGTGGAAAGGAACATTGAATCTAAAGTGGAGTGTTACACGGAATGGAACGTGGAGTGGTACGTGGAATAGAAAGTGGAATGGAATTGAATGGAACGTGGAATTGAATGTGAAAAGGAATGTGGAATGGAATGCAATGGAATGTAGCAGAGAATGGAATGGAATGTGGAATGAAATGTGGAATGCAATGGAATGGAATGTGGAATGGAATGGAATGGAAACTGGAATGGAATGTGCAGTGGAATGTTATTGAACGTGGAATGGAACGTGGAATGGAACCTGGAATGGAACGTGGAATGGAACGTGGAAAGGCATATGGAAAGGAATGTAGAATGGAATGGAATGGAATGAGTATTGGAATGGAATGGAATGTGGAATGGAATTTGGAATGCAATGGAATGGAATGTGGAATGGAATGTGGAATGAAATGGAATGGAATATAGAATGCAAAGTGGAATTGAATAGAATGGAATTTGGAATGGAATGTAATGGAATGGAATGTGGAATGGAATGAGGAATAGAATGGAATGGAATGTGGAATGGAAAGGAATGGAATGGAATGTGGAAGGGAATGGAATGAGGAATGGAATGGAATGGAATGTGGAAGGGAATGGAATGGAATGTGGAATGGAATGAGGAATGGAATGGAATGGAATGTGGAAAGGAATGGAATGGAATGGAATGTGGATTGGAATGGAATGTGGAAAGGAATGGAATGGAATGGAATGTGGAATGGAATGGAATGTGGAATGGAATAGAACGGAATGAGGAATGAATGGAGTGGAATGTGGAATGGAATGTTGAATGAAATGTGGAATCTTATGTGTCTTGCAATGTAATGGAAAGTGGAATGGAAAGTTGAATTGAATGTGTAATGGAATGTGGAATGGAATGAAATGGAATGGGGTATCAAATAGAATGGAATGTTGAACGGAATGTGGAATGTAATGCAATAGATTATGGAAAGGATTTTGGAATGGAATGTGGAATGGAATGGAACAGAATGTGGAATGGATTGTGCAATGGAGTAGAATGGAATGCGGAATGGAATGTGGAATGGAAAGGAATGTGGAAAGGAATGGAATGCAACGTGGAATGGAATGGAATGGAATGTGGAATGGAATGGAATGGAATGTGGATTGGAATGTTGAATGGAATGTGGAATGGTATGTGGAATGGAATTTAATGGATTCTGCAATGGAATGTGGAATGGAATGTGGAATGGAATGGAATGGAATGTGGAATAGAGTGGAATGCAATGTTGAATGGAATGTGGAATGTAATGAAAGGGAATGTGGAATGAATTTTGTAATGGAATGTGGAATGAAATGGAATAGAATGTGGGATGGAATGGAACGTGGAATGGAATGTTAAAAGGAATGGAATGTGGAATGGAAATGAATGGAATGGAATGGAATGTGAAATGGAATGGAATGGAAAGTGGAATAGAATGGAGTGGAATGGAATGTGGAACGGAAAGTGCAATAGAATGGAGTGGTATGTAATGCGGAATGGAATGTGGAGTGGAATGTGGAATGGAAAGTTATGGGATGCGGAATAGAATGGAACGCAATGCGGAATGGAATGGAATGAAATGCAGAATGGAATTTGAAATGAAATGCAATGGAATGTGGAATGGAATGTGGAATGGAATGGAATTTAATGGTATGGAATGTGTAATTTAATGTAATGCGAAATGGAATGTGGAATGGAATTCAGTGGAACATGGAATGGAACGTGGAATTGAACGTGGAATGGAACATGGAATGCAACGTAAAATGAAACATGGAATGAAATATATAATGGAATGTAATGGAATGTGGAATGGAAGGGAATGGAATGAAATGGAATGTGGAATGCAATGTATTGGAATGTGTAATGGAAAGGAATGGAATGTGGAATGGAATGGAATCATAGGGAAAGTGGAATGCAATAGAATGGAATGAAATGTGGAATGGAAAGTAATGGAATGTGGAATAGAATGGAATGGAAAGTGGAATGAATTTCAATGAAATGTGGAATGAAACGTGGAATGATATTGAAAGGAACTTGGAATAGAATGTAGAATGGAAAGTGGGATGGAATGTGGAATGGAATGGAATGGAATGTGAAATGGAATGGAATCAAAAGTGGTATGAAATGGCATGGAATATGGCATGGAATGTGGAATGGAATGTGGAATGGAATGGACTGGAATGCGGAATGAAACATGGAATGGAATGTGGAATGCAATGTGGAGTGGAACGGAATGGAATGTGGAATGGAATGTGGAGTGTAGTGTGGAGTGGAATGTGGAATGGAAAGGAATAGAAAGTAGAATGGAATATGGAATGGAATGTGGAATGGAACTTTAAATGGAATGGAAAGCAATGTGGAATTGAACGTGGAATGGAATGTGGAAAGGATTGGAATGCGGAAAGTAACGGAATGGAAATTGGAATTTAATGGAATATAATGGAATGTGAAATGGAAAGTGAAATGGAACGCAATGGAATGTGGAATGGAATGGAATGGAAAGTTGATTGGAACCCCGAATGGAATGTGGAATGGAAAGTGGAATGCAAAGTCGAATGGAATGGAATGGAATGTAGAAAGGAATGTAATGGAATGTGCAATGGAATGTGGAAGGGAAAGGAATGCAATGTGGAATGGAATGTGAAATGCTATGTGGAAGGTAATGTGGAATGGAATGTGAAATGGAATGTGAATTGGAATGGAATGCAATGTGGAATGGAATTGCATGGAATGTGGATTAGAATGTAATGGAATGGAACTTAATGTGGAAAGGAACGTGGAATGGAATGTGGAATGGAACGGAATGGAATGTGGAATGGAATGGAATGTGGAATAGAATGGAATGGAATGGAATGTGGAATAGAATGGGAAGAAAAGGAATGGAATTCGGAATGCAATGGAAAGGAATTAGGAATGGAATGGAATGGAATTCCGAACGTAACGGAATGGAATGTGGAATGCAATGTAATGTAATCTAATGTTAAATTGTATGGAATGGAATGTGGAAAGGAATGGAATGGAATGTGGAAAGAAATGGAATAGAACGTGGAATGGAAAGTGGAATGGAGTGTGGAATGGAATGTGCAAAGGAATGGAATGGAATGGAATGTGGAATAGAATGGAATGGAATCAAAGGTGGAATGGAATGTGGAATAGAATGGAATGGAATGTGGAATGGAATGCAATGGAATGTGTAATGGAATGGAATGGAATGGAATGGAGAATGAAATGGACTGCGGAATGAAATGTGGAATGGAATGTGGAATGGAATGGAAAGTGGAATGGAAAGTGGAATGGAACGTGGAAGGGAATGGAAAGGAACGTGGAATGGAACCTGGAAGGGAATGGAAAGGAACGTGTAATGGAACGTGGAATGGAACGTGGAATGGAAAGTGGAGTGGAAGGTGGAATGTAATGGAATGGAATGCAAACTGGAATGGAATGGAATGGAATGTGGAATGGAATCGAATGGAATGTGGATTGGAGTGGAATGGAATGCAATGTGGAATAAAATGGAATGCTCTACAATGTGGAATGGAATGGTATTGAATGTGGAATGGAAAGCAATGGAATGTAGAATGGAATGGAATGGAATGGCATAGAATGTGGAATGGAATGGAATGGAAAGTTGAATGGAATGGATTTGAATCTGGAATGCAATGGAATGGAATGGAATTCAATTTGCTATGGAATAGAATGCAACGTTGAATGGAATGCAATCGAATGTGGAATGGAATGGAATGGAATGGAATGAAATGTGGAATGGAATGGAATGGAGTGCAATCTGGAATGGAGTAGAATGGAATGTGGAATGCAATGGAATGGAATTTGGAATGGAACGGAATGAAATGTGGAATAGAATGGAATGGAATGTAGAATGGAAAGTGGAATGGAATGGAATGGAATGAAATGTGGAATGGAATGGAATGGAATGCAATGTGGAATGGAATGCAATGTGGAATGGAATGTGGAAAGGAATGGAATGACATGGAATGGAATATGGAACGGAATGGATCGTGGAGTGGAATGTGGAATGTAATGGAATGGAAAGTGGAATGGAATGTGGAATGGAATGGGATGGAATGTGGACTGGAATCTGGAATGGAATTGAATGGAATGGAATATGGAACGGAATGTAATGGAATGGAATGGAATGTGGAACGCAATGTCATGGAATGTGGAATGTAACGGAATGTGCAATGGCATGGAATACAATGTTTAATGGAATGTGAAATGGAATGGAATGGAATGTGGAATGGAATGGAATGGAACGTGGAAAGAAAATGAATGGAATGTGGAATGGAATGGAATGGAATGAGGAATGCAATTGAATGGAATGGAATAAAATGTGGAATAGAATTGAATGGAATGTGGAATGGAATGTCGTATGGAATGGAATGGAAAGTGGAATGAAATGTAGAATCGAACGTAATGGAAGGTGGAATGGAACATGGAATGGAATGTGGGATGGAACGTGGAATGGAATGCAATGGAATGTGGAATGGAATGTGAAATGCAATGTGGAATGGAAAGTGGAATGGAATGTCTACTTTAATGTGGAATGGAATGTGAAGTGGTAGGGAATGGAAAGTGGAATGGAATGTGGAATGCAATGTGGAATGGAATGTGGAAAGGAATGTCAACTTTAATGTGGAATGGAATGTGGAATGGAATGGAACGGAATGTGGAATCAAATGGAATGGAATTCTATAGAATGTGGAATGGAATGGAATGGAATGTGCAATGGAATGGAATGGAATGTGCAATGGAACGGAATGGAATGTGGAATGGAATGGAATGGAATGAGGAATGGAATGGAATGAAATTTGGAATTAAATGGAAAGGAGTGGAATGTGGAATGGAGTGGAATGTGGAATGGAGTGGAATGTGGAATGGAATGGAATGGATCGTGGAATGGAATGTGGAATGTAAAGTGGAAGGGAATGTGAAATGGGATGTGGAATGGAATGTGGAAAGGAATGCAATGGAAAGTGGAATGGAAAATGGAATGGAATGGAATGTAGTGTGAAAGGATTGGAATGGGATGTGGAAATTAATGTGGAATGGAATTGAATGGAACGTGGAATAGAGGGGAATGGAATGTGGAATGGAATGTGGAACGTGGAATGGAACTTGGAATGGTATGTTGATTGGATTTCGATGGGATGTGGAATGGATAGTGGACTGGAATGGAATGGAATTTGGAATGGAATGATATGGAAAGTGGAATGGAATTGAATGGAATGGAATGGAATGTGGACTGGAATGGAATGGAATGTGGAATAGAATGGAACGGAATGGAAAATGGAATGGAAAGGAATGGAATGTGGAGTGGAATGGAAAGGAATGGAATGTGGAGTAGAATGGAATGGAATGGAATGTGGAATGGAATGGAATGGAATGTGCAATGGAGTGGAGTGGATTGTGTAATGCAATGTAAAATGGAATAGGATGGAATGTGGAATGGAATGTTTAATGGAATGGAATGAAATGTGGAATGGAATGTGCAATGGCATGGAAAAGAATGGAATGGAATATGGAATGGAATGGAATCGAATGGAATGGAATGTTGAATGGAATGGTATGTGGGAATCAATGGAACGGTGTGGAAAGTGGAATGGAATGGAAAGGAATGGTATGGAATGGAATGTGGGATGGAATGGAATGGAATGTGGAATGGAATATGGAATGGAATAGGAGGCAATGTGGAATGGAAAGTGGAATAAAATGGAATGGAATGTGGAATGGAAAGTGGAATGGAATGGAATGGGTAATGGAACGGAACGGAAAGGAATGTGGAATGGAATAGAATGGGATGGAATGGAATGTGGAAAGGAAAGGAATCGAAAGGAATGGAATGTGGAATGGAACGGAATGGAATATGGAAAGGAAAGAATGGAATTTGGAGTGGAATGGAAAGGAACGGAATGAGGAATGGAAGGGTATGTGTTATGGAATGGAATGGAATTGAAGGTGGAATGGAGTGGAATGGAATGAGGAATGCAATGGAGAACGGAAAGGGATGGAATGTGGAATGGAATGTTTAATTAAATGGAATGAAATGTGCAATGGAATGTCCAATGGAATGGGCTGGAATGTGGAATGGATTGTGAAATGGCACGTGGAATGGAATGGAATGGAATGTGGAATAGAATGGGATGGAAAGGAATGGAATTCGGAATGGAATGGAAAGGAATTAGGAATGGAATGGAATGGAAATCCGAACGCAATGTGATGGAATGTGGAATGCAATTGAACGGAATGGAATGGTTTGGAATTTGGAATGCAATTGAACGGAATTTAATGAAATGTGGAATGGAATTGAATGGAATGCGGAATGGAATGTGGAATGAAATTGAATGGAATGTGGAATGGAATGTGGAATGGAATGTGGAATGGAAAGTGGAATGGAATGGAATGGAATGGAATTTGGAATATAATGTGGAATGGAATGCAATGGGATGTGAATGGAATTGAATGGAAAGTGGAATGGAATGGAGTGGAAAGTGGAATGGAATGTAGAATGAAATGTAATGTAATGTGGAATGGAATGTGGAATGGAATGGGGTGGAATGTGGAATGGAAAGTGGAATGTAATGTAATGGAATGTGGAATGGAATGTGGAATGGAGGGTGGGGTTGATTTGAATGTGGAGTGGAAGGTGGAATGGAATGGAATGGAATGTGGAATGGAATGTGGAAAGGAAAGTGGAAGGGAATGTGGAAGGGAACGTGGAAATGAAAGTGTAATGGAATGTGGAATGGAATGTGGAATGTGGAATGGAACGTGGAATGAAATTTGGAATGGAAGTGAAGGGAATGTGGAAAGGAATGTGGAATGGAATGGCATGAATCGTGGAATGGAATGGAATGGAATGTGGAATGGAATGTGGAATGCAATGGAATGGAATGTAGAGTGGAATGTGGACTGGAACGTGGAATATAATGCAACGTGGAATTGAATGGAATGAAATGGAATGAGGAATGGAATTGAATGGAATGGAAAGGAATGTGGAATGGAATGTGGAACAAATGGAATGGAATGTGAAATGGATTGTGGAATGGAATGTGGAATGAAAAGGAATGGAAAGTGGAGTGGAATGTGCAATGAAAAGGAATGGAAAGTGGAGTGGAATGCGGAATGGAACGTGGAATAGAATGTAACGTGGAATGGATTGGAATGTAGAAAGTAATGTGGAACGGAATGGAATGAAATGGAATGTGGAATGGAATGGAATGGAATGTGGAATTCAAAGGAACGAAATGAAATGTGGAATGGAATCCAATGGAATGGCATGGAATGGAATGCGGAATGAAATGGAATGTGGAACCTAATGGAATCAAATGTGGAATGGAAAAGACTGGATTGGCATGGAAAGTGGAATGGAATGGAATGACATGGAATGTGGAACGGAATGGAATGGAGTTTGGAATGGAATGTGGAATGGAATGCTATGGAATGTGGAATGGAATGGAATGGAATGGAATGGAATGGAATGTGGAATTAAATGCTATGGAATGTGGAATGGAATTGAATGGCATATGGAATGGAAAGTCGAATGTAATGGAATGGAATGTGGAATGGAATGTGGAGTAGAATGGAAAGTAATGTGGAATGGGAGGTTGAAGGGAATTTATTGCAATGTGGAAAGGAATGTGGAATGGAATCAAATGGAATGGGGAATATATTGTGCAATGGAATGGAATAGATAGTGAATGGAATGGCATGGAAAGTGGAATGGAATGGTGTGGAATGTGGAATGGAATATGGAATGTAATGTAATGTAATGTGGAATGGAATGTGGAATGGAATATGGGATGGATTTGAATGTGGAATGGAATGTCAAGTGGAATGCAATGTAATGTGGAATGGACTGTGGAATGTTATGTAATGTAATGTGGAATGGAATATGGAATGGAATGTGGAATGCAATCTGGAATGGAATGTGGAATGGAATGGAAAGGAATGTGGAATACACTGCGGAATGGAAAGGAATGGAATGGAATGGAATGTGGAAAGCAATGTGAAATGGAATGGAATGGAATGCAGAATGTAATGTGGTATGCATTGGAATTGAATGTGGAATGAAATGTGGAATGCAATGGAATGGAAAGTTTAATTTAATGTGGAATGGAATGGAATGCAATGAGGAATGGAATGTGGAATGGAACGTGGAATGGAAGATGGAACAGAATGGAATGGAATGTGGAATGGAAGATGGAACAGAATGGAATGGAATGTGTAATAGAATAGAATGTGGAATGGAAGGTGCAATGGAATGGAATGGAATTTGGAATAGAATAGAATGTGTAATGGAATATGGAATGGAATGTTTAAAAAGAATTGAATGGAATGTGCAATGGAATGTGGACTGGAATGGAATGCTATGTGGAAAACAATGTGTAATGGAATGGAATGGAAAGTTGAATGGAATGTTCAATGGAACGTGGAATAGAATGGGGAATGGAATGTGGAATGGAATGTGGAATGGAACGTGGAATGGAACCTAATGGAATGTTGAATTCAATATGGAATGGAATGTGGAAAGGAACAGGGAATGGAATGTGGAATGGAAAGCGGAATGGAACGGAATGGAAAGTGGAATTTAATGTGGAATGGAATAGAGTGTGGACTGGAACGTGGAATGGAAATTGGAATGGAATGGAATGGAACGTAGCATGGAATGTGGAGTGGAATGGAATGGAACGTGGAATGGAATGGAATGGAAAGTGGAATGGAAAGGAATGGAACGAGGAATGGAACATAGAATAGAACGTGCAAAGCAACATGGAATGGAACGTGGAATGGAATGTGAAATGGAATGGAATGGAATGTGGAATTGAATAGAATGGAATGCGGAATCGAGTGGAATGGAATGTTGAATGGAATGTGGAATGCAGAGGGGAATGGAATGTGGAATGGAACAAAATGGAATGTGCAATGGTATGTGGAATGGAGTGTGGAATGCAATGTAGAGTGGAAAAGAATGGAATGTGGAATGGAATGTGGAAGGGAGTGTGGAATGGAATGGGGAGTAGAACGGAATGGAATATGGAATGGAATACGGAATGAAATATGGAATGGAATGGAAGAGAGTGTGGAATGGAATGGAATGTAAAGGTACGGAACATGGAATGGAACAGAATGGAATGTGGAATGGAACGTGGAAACGAACGTGGAAGGGAACTTGGAATGGAACGAGGAATGGAAGATGGAACAGAATGGAATGGTACATGGAATGGAATATGGAATGGAGTAAAAAGGAACATGTAATGGAATGTGGAATGTAAGGTGGAATGGAACGTGGAATGGAACGGAATAGAATGTGGAAAGGAATGTGGAATGGAATGTGGAATGGAACGTGAAATGGAATGGAACGGAATGTGAAATGGAACTTGGAATGGAATGGAAAGTGGAAAGGAACATTGAATCTAACGTGGAATGTTGCGTGGAATGGAACGTGGAGTGGTACGTGGAATAGAAAGTGGAATGGAATTGAATGGAATGTGGAATTGAATGTGAAATGGAATGTGGACTGGAATGGAATGGAATGTGGAATGGAATGGAATGGAATGTAGTAGAGAATGGAATGGAATGTGGAGAGGAATGGAATGGAAACTGGAATGGAATGTGTAATGGAATGTAATTGAACGTGGAATGGAACCTGGAATGGAATGTGGAATGGAACGTGGAAAGGAATCTGGAAAGGAACGTAGAATGGAATGGAATGGAATGGAATGTGGAATGGAATTTGGAATGCAATGGAAAGGAATGTGGAATGGAATGTGGAATGCAATGGAATGGAATATAGAATGCAATCTGGAATGGAATAGAATGGAATTTGGAATGGAATGGAATGGAATGGAATGTGGAATGGAATGAGCAATGCATTGGAATGGAATGTGGAATAGAAAGCAATGGAATGGAATGTGGAAGGGATTGGAATATGTAATGGAATGGAATGGAATGTGGAAGGGAATGGAATGGAAAGTGGAAGGGAACGGAATGGAATGTGGAATGGAATGAGGAATGGAATTTAATGGAATGAGGAAAGGAATGGAATGGAATGGAATGGAATGTGGAATGGAATGGAATGGAATGTGGAATGGAATGAAATGAAATGGAATCGAATGTGGAATGGTATGGAATGGAATGTGGAATGAAATGTGGAATTGAATGGAATGGAAATTGGAATCGACTGTGGATTGGAATGGAATGGAATATGGATTGGAATTTGTAATGGAATATGGAATGGAATTTGAAATGGAATGGAATGGAATTTGGAATGGAATGTAAAGGAATGTGGATTGGAATGGAATGTGGAATGGAATGGAATGCACTATACAATGGAATGGAATGGAATGTGGAATGGAATGGAATGGAAATTGGTATGGAATGGAATGCAATGTGGAATGGAATGTGTATTGGAATGGAATGTGGAGTGGAATGGAATGGAATGTGGAATGGAATGAAATGGAATGTGGAATGGATTGTGGAATCGATTGGAATGGAATGTGGAATGAAATGTTAAATGAAATGGAATGGAATTTAATGGAATTTGGAATGGAATGGAATGGAAAGTGGAATCGAATGGAATGGAAATTGGAATCGAATGGAATGGAATGCTATGTGGAATGGATTGGAAAGGAATGGAAAGGAATGGAATACGGAAAGCAATGGAATGGAATGCGGAATGGAATGGAATGGAATCTGGAACAAAACGGAATGGAATGTGGATTGGAATGTGGAATGGAGTTTGGAATGGAATGTGGAATGGAACGGAATTGAATGTGGAATGGAATAGGGAATGTAATGTGGAATGGAAAGGAACAGAGTGTGGAATGCAATGGAATGGAAAGGTATGGAACATGGACTGGAATGGAATGGAATGTGGAATGGAACGTGGAAACGAACGTGGAATGGAACTTGGAATGGAACGTGGAATGGAAGGTGGAACGGAATGGAATGGTAGGTGGAATGGAATGTGGAATGTAATGAAATGGAACATGTAATGGAACGTGGGATGGAATGTAATGGAATGTGGAATGTAAGGTGGAATGGAAAGTGGAATGGAAAGGAAAAGAATGTGGAAAGCAACGTGAAATGGAATGTGGAATGGAACGTGAAATGGAATGGAATGGAATGTGAAATGGAACTTGGAATGGAATGGAATGGAAAGTGGAAAGGAACATTGAATCTAAAGTGGAGTGTTACACGGAATGGAACGTGGAGTGGTACGTGGAATAGAAAGTGGAATGGAATTGAATGGAACGTGGAATTGAATGTGAAAAGGAATGTGGAATGGAATGCAATGGAATGTAGCAGAGAATGGAATGGAATGTGGAATGAAATGTGGAATGCAATGGAATGGAATGTGGAATGGAATGGAATGGAAACTGGAATGGAATGTGCAGTGGAATGTTATTGAACGTGGAATGGAACGTGGAATGGAACCTGGAATGGAACGTGGAATGGAACGTGGAAAGGCATATGGAAAGGAATGTAGAATGGAAGGAATGGAATGAGTATTGGAATGGAATGGAATGTGGAATGGAATTTGGAATGCAATGGAATGGAATGTGGAATGGAATGTGGAATGAAATGGAATGGAATATAGAATGCAAAGTGGAATTGAATAGAATGGAATTTGGAATGGAATGTAATGGAATGGAATGTGGAATGGAATGAGGAATAGAATGGAATGGAATGTGGAATGGAAAGGAATGGAATGGAATGTGGAAGGGAATGGAATGAGGAATGGAATGGAATGGAATGTGGAAGGGAATGGAATGGAATGTGGAATGGAATGAGGAATGGAATGGAATGGAATGTGGAAAGGAATGGAATGGAATGGAATGTGGATTGGAATGGAATGTGGAAAGGAATGGAATGGAATGGAATGTGGAATGGAATGGAATGTGGAATGGAATAGAACGGAATGAGGAATGAATGGAGTGGAATGTGGAATGGAATGTTGAATGAAATGTGGAATCTTATGTGTCTTGCAATGTAATGGAAAGTGGAATGGAAAGTTGAATTGAATGTGTAATGGAATGTGGAATGGAATGAAATGGAATGGGGTATCAAATAGAATGGAATGTTGAACGGAATGTGGAATGTAATGCAATAGATTATGGAAAGGATTTTGGAATGGAATGTGGAATGGAATGGAACAGAATGTGGAATGGATTGTGCAATGGAGTAGAATGGAATGCGGAATGGAATGTGGAATGGAAAGGAATGTGGAAAGGAATGGAATGCAACGTGGAATGGAATGGAATGGAATGTGGAATGGAATGGAATGGAATGTGGATTGGAATGTTGAATGGAATGTGGAATGGTATGTGGAATGGAATTTAATGGATTCTGCAATGGAATGTGGAATGGAATGTGGAATGGAATGGAATGGAATGTGGAATAGAGTGGAATGCAATGTTGAATGGAATGTGGAATGTAATGAAAGGGAATGTGGAATGAATTTTGTAATGGAATGTGGAATGAAATGGAATAGAATGTGGGATGGAATGGAACGTGGAATGGAATGTTAAAAGGAATGGAATGTGGAATGGAAATGAATGGAATGGAATGGAATGTGAAATGGAATGGAATGGAAAGTGGAATAGAATGGAGTGGAATGGAATGTGGAACGGAAAGTGCAATAGAATGGAGTGGTATGTAATGCGGAATGGAATGTGGAGTGGAATGTGGAATGGAAAGTTATGGGATGCGGAATAGAATGGAACGCAATGCGGAATGGAATGGAATGAAATGCAGAGTGGAATTTGAAATGAAATGCAATGGAATGTGGAATGGAATGTGGAATGGAATGGAATTTAATGGTATGGAATGTGTAATTTAATGTAATGCGAAATGGAATGTGGAATGGAATGTGGAATGGAATTCAGTGGAACATGGAATGGAACGTGGAATTGAACGTGGAATGGAACATGGAATGCAACGTAAAATGAAACATGGAATGAAATATATAATGGAATGTAATGGAATGTGGAATGGAAGGGAATGGAATGAAATGGAATGTGGAATGCAATGTATTGGAATGTGTAATGGAAAGGAATGGAATGTGGAATGGAATGGAATCATAGGGAAAGTGGAATGCAATAGAATGGAATGAAATGTGGAATGGAAAGTAATGGAATGTGGAATAGAATGGAATGGAAAGTGGAATGAATTTCAATGAAATGTGGAATGAAACGTGGAATGATATTGAAAGGAACTTGGAATAGAATGTAGAATGGAAAGTGGGATGGAATGTGGAATGGAATGGAATGGAATGTGAAATGGAATGGAATCAAAAGTGGTATGAAATGGCATGGAATATGGCATGGAATGTGGAATGGAATGTGGAATGGAATGGACTGGAATGCGGAATGAAACATGGAATGGAATGTGGAATGCAATGTGGAGTGGAACGGAATGGAATGTGGAATGGAATGTGGAGTGTAGTGTGGAGTGGAATGTGGAATGGAAAGGAATAGAAAGTAGAATGGAATATGGAATGGAATGTGGAATGGAACTTTAAATGGAATGGAAAGCAATGTGGAATTGAACGTGGAATGGAATGTGGAAAGGATTGGAATGCGGAAAGTAACGGAATGGAAATTGGAATTTAATGGAATATAATGGAATGTGAAATGGAAAGTGAAATGGAACGCAATGGAATGTGGAATGGAATGGAATGGAAAGTTGATTGGAACCCCGAATGGAATGTGGAATGGAAAGTGGAATGCAAAGTCGAATGGAATGGAATGGAATGTAGAAAGGAATGTAATGGAATGTGCAATGGAATGTGGAAGGGAAAGGAATGCAATGTGGAATGGAATGTGAAATGCTATGTGGAAGGTAATGTGGAATGGAATGTGAAATGGAATGTGAATTGGAATGGAATGCAATGTGGAATGGAATTGCATGGAATGTGGATTAGAATGTAATGGAATGGAACTTAATGTGGAAAGGAACGTGGAATGGAATGTGGAATGGAACGGAATGGAATGTGGAATGGAATGGAATGTGGAATAGAATGGAATGGAATGGAATGTGGAATAGAATGGGAAGAAAAGGAATGGAATTCGGAATGCAATGGAAAGGAATTAGGAATGGAATGGAATGGAATTCCGAACGTAACGGAATGGAATGTGGAATGCAATGTAATGTAATCTAATGTTAAATTGTATGGAATGGAATGTGGAAAGGAATGGAATGGAATGTGGAAAGAAATGGAATAGAACGTGGAATGGAAAGTGGAATGGAGTGTGGAATGGAATGTGCAAAGGAATGGAATGGAATGGAATGTGGAATAGAATGGAATGGAATCAAAGGTGGAATGGAATGTGGAATAGAATGGAATGGAATGTGGAATGGAATGCAATGGAATGTGTAATGGAATGGAATGGAATGGAATGGAGAATGAAATGGACTGCGGAATGAAATGTGGAATGGAATGTGGAATGGAATGGAAAGTGGAATGGAAAGTGGAATGGAACGTGGAAGGGAATGGAAAGGAACGTGGAATGGAACCTGGAAGGGAATGGAAAGGAACGTGTAATGGAACGTGGAATGGAACGTGGAATGGAAAGTGGAGTGGAAGGTGGAATGTAATGGAATGGAATGCAAACTGGAATGGAATGGAATGGAATGTGGAATGGAATCGAATGGAATGTGGATTGGAGTGGAATGGAATGCAATGTGGAATAAAATGGAATGCTCTACAATGTGGAATGGAATGGTATTGAATGTGGAATGGAAAGCAATGGAATGTAGAATGGAATGGAATGGAATGGCATAGAATGTGGAATGGAATGGAATGGAAAGTTGAATGGAATGGATTTGAATCTGGAATGCAATGGAATGGAATGGAATTCAATTTGCTATGGAATAGAATGCAACGTTGAATGGAATGCAATCGAATGTGGAATGGAATGGAATGGAATGGAATGAAATGTGGAATGGAATGGAATGGAGTGCAATCTGGAATGGAGTAGAATGGAATGTGGAATGCAATGGAATGGAATTTGGAATGGAACGGAATGAAATGTGGAATAGAATGGAATGGAATGTAGAATGGAAAGTGGAATGGAATGGAATGGAATGAAATGTGGAATGGAATGGAATGGAATGCAATGTGGAATGGAATGCAATGTGGAATGGAATGTGGAAAGGAATGGAATGACATGGAATGGAATATGGAACGGAATGGATCGTGGAGTGGAATGTGGAATGTAATGGAATGGAAAGTGGAATGGAATGTGGAATGGAATGGGATGGAATGTGGACTGGAATCTGGAATGGAATTGAATGGAATGGAATATGGAACGGAATGTAATGGAATGGAATGGAATGTGGAACGCAATGTCATGGAATGTGGAATGTAACGGAATGTGCAATGGCATGGAATACAATGTTTAATGGAATGTGAAATGGAATGGAATGGAATGTGGAATGGAATGGAATGGAACGTGGAAAGAAAATGAATGGAATGTGGAATGGAATGGAATGGAATGAGGAATGCAATTGAATGGAATGGAATAAAATGTGGAATAGAATTGAATGGAATGTGGAATGGAATGTCGTATGGAATGGAATGGAAAGTGGAATGAAATGTCGAATCGAACGTAATGGAAGGTGGAATGGAACATGGAATGGAATGTGGGATGGAACGTGGAATGGAATGCAATGGAATGTGGAATGGAATGTGAAATGCAATGTGGAATGGAAAGTGGAATGGAATGTCTACTTTAATGTGGAATGGAATGTGAAGTGGTAGGGAATGGAAAGTGGAATGGAATGTGGAATGCAATGTGGAATGGAATGTGGAAAGGAATGTCAACTTTAATGTGGAATGGAATGTGGAATGGAATGGAACGGAATGTGGAATCAAATGGAATGGAATTCTATAGAATGTGGAATGGAATGGAATGGAATGTGCAATGGAATGGAATGGAATGTGCAATGGAACGGAATGGAATGTGGAATGGAATGGAATGGAATGAGGAATGGAATGGAATGAAATTTGGAATTAAATGGAAAGGAGTGGAATGTGGAATGGAGTGGAATGTGGAATGGAGTGGAATGTGGAATGGAATGGAATGGATCGTGGAATGGAATGTGGAATGTAAAGTGGAAGGGAATGTGAAATGGGATGTGGAATGGAATGTGGAAAGGAATGCAATGGAAAGTGGAATGGAAAATGGAATGGAATGGAATGTAGTGTGAAAGGATTGGAATGGGATGTGGAAATTAATGTGGAATGGAATTGAATGGAACGTGGAATAGAGGGGAATGGAATGTGGAATGGAATGTGGAACGTGGAATGGAACTTGGAATGGTATGTTGATTGGATTTCGATGGGATGTGGAATGGATAGTGGACTGGAATGGAATGGAATTTGGAATGGAATGATATGGAAAGTGGAATGGAATTGAATGGAATGGAATGGAATGTGGACTGGAATGGAATGGAATGTGGAATAGAATGGAACGGAATGGAAAATGGAATGGAAAGGAATGGAATGTGGAGTGGAATGGAAAGGAATGGAATGTGGAGTAGAATGGAATGGAATGGAATGTGGAATGGAATGGAATGGAATGTGCAATGGAGTGGAGTGGATTGTGTAATGCAATGTAAAATGGAATAGGATGGAATGTGGAATGGAATGTTTAATGGAATGGAATGAAATGTGGAATGGAATGTGCAATGGCATGGAAAAGAATGGAATGGAATATGGAATGGAATGGAATCGAATGGAATGGAATGTTGAATGGAATGGTATGTGGGAATCAATGGAACGGTGTGGAAAGTGGAATGGAATGGAAAGGAATGGTATGGAATGGAATGTGGGATGGAATGGAATGGAATGTGGAATGGAATATGGAATGGAATAGGAGGCAATGTGGAATGGAAAGTGGAATAAAATGGAATGGAATGTGGAATGGAAAGTGGAATGGAATGGAATGGGTAATGGAACGGAACGGAAAGGAATGTGGAATGGAATAGAATGGGATGGAATGGAATGTGGAAAGGAAAGGAATCGAAAGGAATGGAATGTGGAATGGAACGGAATGGAATATGGAAAGGAAAGAATGGAATTTGGAGTGGAATGGAAAGGAACGGAATGAGGAATGGAAGGGTATGTGTTATGGAATGGAATGGAATTGAAGGTGGAATGGAGTGGAATGGAATGAGGAATGCAATGGAGAACGGAAAGGGATGGAATGTGGAATGGAATGTTTAATTAAATGGAATGAAATGTGCAATGGAATGTCCAATGGAATGGGCTGGAATGTGGAATGGATTGTGAAATGGCACGTGGAATGGAATGGAATGGAATGTGGAATAGAATGGGATGGAAAGGAATGGAATTCGGAATGGAATGGAAAGGAATTAGGAATGGAATGGAATGGAAATCCGAACGCAATGTGATGGAATGTGGAATGCAATTGAACGGAATGGAATGGTTTGGAATTTGGAATGCAATTGAACGGAATTTAATGAAATGTGGAATGGAATTGAATGGAATGCGGAATGGAATGTGGAATGAAATTGAATGGAATGTGGAATGGAATGTGGAATGGAATGTGGAATGGAAAGTGGAATGGAATGGAATGGAATGGAATTTGGAATATAATGTGGAATGGAATGCAATGGGATGTGAATGGAATTGAATGGAAAGTGGAATGGAATGGAGTGGAAAGTGGAATGGAATGTAGAATGAAATGTAATGTAATGTGGAATGGAATGTGGAATGGAATGGGGTGGAATGTGGAATGGAAAGTGGAATGTAATGTAATGGAATGTGGAATGGAATGTGGAATGGAGGGTGGGGTTGATTTGAATGTGGAGTGGAAGGTGGAATGGAATGGAATGGAATGTGGAATGGAATGTGGAAAGGAAAGTGGAAGGGAATGTGGAAGGGAACGTGGAAATGAAAGTGTAATGGAATGTGGAATGGAATGTGGAATGTGGAATGGAACGTGGAATGAAATTTGGAATGGAAGTGAAGGGAATGTGGAAAGGAATGTGGAATGGAATGGCATGAATCGTGGAATGGAATGGAATGGAATGTGGAATGGAATGTGGAATGCAATGGAATGGAATGTAGAGTGGAATGTGGACTGGAACGTGGAATATAATGCAACGTGGAATTGAAAGGAATGAAATGGAATGAGGAATGGAATTGAATGGAATGGAAAGGAATGTGGAATGGAATGTGGAACAAATGGAATGGAATGTGAAATGGATTGTGGAATGGAATGTGGAATGAAAAGGAATGGAAAGTGGAGTGGAATGTGCAATGAAAAGGAATGGAAAGTGGAGTGGAATGCGGAATGGAACGTGGAATAGAATGTAACGTGGAATGGATTGGAATGTAGAAAGTAATGTGGAACGGAATGGAATGAAATGGAATGTGGAATGGAATGGAATGGAATGTGGAATTCAAAGGAACGAAATGAAATGTGGAATGGAATCCAATGGAATGGCATGGAATGGAATGCGGAATGAAATGGAATGTGGAACCTAATGGAATCAAATGTGGAATGGAAAAGACTGGATTGGCATGGAAAGTGGAATGGAATGGAATGACATGGAATGTGGAACGGAATGGAATGGAGTTTGGAATGGAATGTGGAATGGAATGCTATGGAATGTGGAATGGAATGGAATGGAATGGAATGGAATGGAATGTGGAATTAAATGCTATGGAATGTGGAATGGAATTGAATGGCATATGGAATGGAAAGTCGAATGTAATGGAATGGAATGTGGAATGGAATGTGGAGTAGAATGGAAAGGAATGTGGAATGGAAGGTTGAAGGGAATTTATTGCAATGTGGAAAGGAATGTGGAATGGAATCAAATGGAATGGGGAATATATTGTGCAATGGAATGGAATAGATAGTGAATGGAATGGCATGGAAAGTGGAATGGAATGGAGTGGAATGTGGAATGGAATATGGAATGTAATGTAATGTAATGTGGAATGGAATGTGGAATGGAATATGGGATGGATTTGAATGTGGAATGGAATGTCAAGTGGAATGCAATGTAATGTGGAATGGACTGTGGAATGTTATGTAATGTAATGTGGAATGGAATATGGAATGGAATGTGGAATGCAATCTGGAATGGAATGTGGAATGGAATGGAAAGGAATGTGGAATACACTGCGGAATGGAAAGGAATGGAATGGAATGGAATGTGGAAAGCAATGTGAAATGGAATGGAATGGAATGCAGAATGTAATGTGGTATGCATTGGAATTGAATGTGGAATGAAATGTGGAATGCAATGGAATGGAAAGTTTAATTTAATGTGGAATGGAATGGAATGCAATGAGGAATGGAATGTGGAACGGAACGTGGAATGGAAGATGGAACAGAATGGAATGGAATGTGGAATGGAAGATGGAACAGAATGGAATGGAATGTGTAATAGAATAGAATGTGGAATGGAAGGTGCAATGGAATGGAATGGAATTTGGAATAGAATAGAATGTGTAATGGAATATGGAATGGAATGTTTAAAAAGAATTGAATGGAATGTGCAATGGAATGTGGACTGGAATGGAATGCTATGTGGAAAACAATGTGTAATGGAATGGAATGGAAAGTTGAATGGAATGTTCAATGGAACGTGGAATAGAATGGGGAATGGAATGTGGAATGGAATGTGGAATGGAACGTGGAATGGAACCTAATGGAATGTTGAATTCAATATGGAATGGAATGTGGAAAGGAACAGGGAATGGAATGTGGAATGGAAAGCGGAATGGAACGGAATGGAAAGTGGAATTTAATGTGGAATGGAATAGAGTGTGGACTGGAACGTGGAATGGAAATTGGAATGGAATGGAATGGAACGTAGCATGGAATGTGGAGTGGAATGGAATGGAACGTGGAATGGAATGGAATGGAAAGTGGAATGGAAAGGAATGGAACGAGGAATGGAACATAGAATAGAACGTGCAAAGCAACATGGAATGGAACGTGGAATGGAATGTGAAATGGAATGGAATGGAATGTGGAATGGAATAGAATGGAATGCGGAATCGAGTGGAATGGAATGTTGAATGGAATGTGGAATGCAGAGGGGAATGGAATGTGGAATGGAACAAAATGGAATGTGCAATGGTATGTGGAATGGAGTGTGGAATGCAATGTAGAGTGGAAAAGAATGGAATGTGGAATGGAATGTGGAAGGGAGTGTGGAATGGAATGGGGAGTAGAACGGAATGGAATATGGAATGGAATACGGAATGAAATGTGGAATGGAATGGAAGAGAGTGTGGAATGGAATGGAATGTAAAGGTACGGAACATGGAATGGAACAGAATGGAATGTGGAATGGAACGTGGAAACGAACGTGGAAGGGAACTTGGAATGGAACGAGGAATGGAAGATGGAACAGAATGGAATGGTACATGGAATGGAATATGGAATGGAGTAAAAAGGAACATGTAATGGAATGTGGAATGTAAGGTGGAATGGAACGTGGAATGGAACGGAACAGAATGTGGAAAGGAATGTGGAATGGAATGTGGAATGGAACGTGAAATGGAATGGAACGGAATGTGAAATGGAACTTGGAATGGAATGGAAAGTGGAAAGGAACATTGAATCTAACGTGGAATGTTGCGTGGAATGGAACGTGGAGTGGTACGTGGAATAGAAAGTGGAATGGAATTGAATGGAATGTGGAATTGAATGTGAAATGGAATGTGGAATGGAATGGAATGGAATGTAGTAGAGAATGGAATGGAATGTGGAGAGGAATGGAATGGAAACTGGAATGGAATGTGTAATGGAATGTAATTGAACGTGGAATGGAACCTGGAATGGAATGTGGAATGGAACGTGGAAAGGAATCTGGAAAGGAACGTAGAATGGAATGGAATGGAATGGAATGTGGAATGGAATTTGGAATGCAATGGAAAGGAATGTGAAATGGAATGTGGAATGCAATGGAATGGAATATAGAATGCAATCTGGAATGGAATAGAATGGAATTTGGAATGGAATGGAATGGAATGGAATGTGGAATGGAATGAGCAATGCAATGGAATGGAATGTGGAATGGAAAGCAATGGAATGGAATGTGGAAGGGATTGGAATATGTAATGGAATGGAATGGAATGTGGAAGGGAATGGAATGGAAAGTGGAAGGGAACGGAATGGAATGTGGAATGGAATGAGGAATGGAATTTAATGGAATGAGGAAAGGAATGGAATGGAATGGAATGGAATGTGGAATGGAATGGAATGGAATGTGGAATGGAATGAAATGAAATGGAATCGAATGTGGAATGGTATGGAATGGAATGTGGAATGAAATGTGGAATTGAATGGAATGGAAATTGGAATCGACTGTGGATTGGAATGGAATGGAATATGGATTGGAATTTGTAATGGAATATGGAATGGAATTTGAAATGGAATGGAATGGAATTTGGAATGGAATGTAAAGGAATGTGGATTGGAATGGAATGTGGAATGGAATGGAATGGACTATACAATGGAATGGAATAGAAAGTGGAATGGAATGGAATGGAAATTGGTATGGAATGGAATGCAATGTGGAATGGAATGTGTATTGGAATGGAATGTGGAGTGGAATGGAATGGAATGTGGAATGGAATGAAATGGAATGTGGAATGGATTGTGGAATCGATTGGAATGGAATGTGGAATGAAATGTTAAATGAAATGGAATGGAATTTAATGGAATTTGGAATGGAATGGAATGGAAAGTGGAATCGAATGGAATGGAATGCTATGTGGAATGGATTGGAAAGGAATGGAAAGGAATGGAATGCGGAAAGCAATGGAATGGAATGCGGAATAGAATGGAATGGAATCTGGAACAAAACGGAATGGAATGTGGATTGGAATGTGGAATGGAGTTTGGAATGGAATACGGAATGGAACGGAATTGAATGTGGAATGGAATAGGGAATGTAATGTGGAATGGAAAGGAACAGAGTGTGGAATGCAATGGAATGGAAAGGTATGGAACATGGACTGGAATGGAATGGAATGTGGAATGGAACGTGGAAACGAACGTGGAATGGAACTTGGAATGGAACGTGGAATGGAAGGTGGAATGGAATGGAATGGTAGGTGGAATGGAATGTGGAATGTAATGAAATGGAACATGTAATGGAACGTGGGATGGAATGTAATGGAATGTGGAATGTAAGGTGGAATGGAAAGTGGAATGGAAAGGAAAAGAATGTGGAAAGCAACGTGAAATGGAATGTGGAATGGAACGTGAAATGGAATGGAATGGAATGTGAAATGGAACTTGGAATGGAATGGAATGGAAAGTGGAAAGGAACATTGAATCTAAAGTGGAGTGTTACACGGAATGGAACGTGGAGTGGTACGTGGAATAGAAAGTGGAATGGAATTGAATGGAACGTGGAATTGAATGTGAAAAGGAATGTGGAATGGAATGCAATGGAATGTAGCAGAGAATGGAATGGAATGTGGAATGAAATGTGGAATGCAATGGAATGGAATGTGGAATGGAATGGAATGGAAACTGGAATGGAATGTGCAGTGGAATGTTATTGAACGTGGAATGGAACGTGGAATGGAACCTGGAATGGAACGTGGAATGGAACGTGGAAAGGCATATGGAAAGGAATGTAGAATGGAATGGAATGGAATGAGTATTGGAATGGAATGGAATGTGGAATGGAATTTGGAATGCAATGGAATGGAATGTGGAATGGAATGTGGAATGAAATGGAATGGAATATAGAATGCAAAGTGGAATTGAATAGAATGGAATTTGGAATGGAATGTAATGGAATGGAATGTGGAATGGAATGAGGAATAGAATGGAATGGAATGTGGAATGGAAAGGAATGGAATGGAATGTGGAAGGGAATGGAATGAGGAATGGAATGGAATGGAATGTGGAAGGGAATGGAATGGAATGTGGAATGGAATGAGGAATGGAATGGAATGGAATGTGGAAAGGAATGGAATGGAATTGAATGTGGATTGGAATGGAATGTGGAAAGGAATGGAATGGAATGGAATGTGGAATGGAATGGAATGTGGAATGGAATAGAACGGAATGAGGAATGAATGGAGTGGAATGTGGAATGGAATGTTGAATGAAATGTGGAATCTTATGTGTCTTGCAATGTAATGGAAAGTGGAATGGAAAGTTGAATTGAATGTGTAATGGAATGTGGAATGGAATGAAATGGAATGGGGTATCAAATAGAATGGAATGTTGAACGGAATGTGGAATGTAATGCAATAGATTATGGAAAGGATTTTGGAATGGAATGTGGAATAGAATGGAACAGAATGTGGAATGGATTGTGCAATGGAGTAGAATGGAATGCGGAATGGAATGTGGAATGGAAAGGAATGTGGAAAGGAATGGAATGCAACGTGGAATGGAATGGAATGGAATGTGGAATGGAATGGAATGGAATGTGGATTGGAATGTTGAATGGAATGTGGAATGGTATGTGGAATGGAATTTAATGGATTCTGCAATGGAATGTGGAATGGAATGTGGAATGGAATGGAATGGAATGTGGAATAGAGTGGAATGCAATGTTGAATGGAATGTGGAATGTAATGAAAGGGAATGTGGAATGAATTTTGTAATGGAATGTGGAATGAAATGGAATAGAATGTGGGATGGAATGGAATGTGGAATGGAATGTTAAAAGGAATGGAATGTGGAATGGAAATGAATGGAATGGAATGGAATGTGAAATGGAATGGAATGGAAAGTGGAATAGAATGGAGTGGAATGGAATGTGGAACGGAAAGTGCAATAGAATGGAGTGGTATGTAATGCGGAATGGAATGTGGAGTGGAATGTGGAATGGAAAGTTATGGGATGCGGAATAGAATGGAACGCAATGCGGAATGGAATGGAATGAAATGCAGAATGGAATTTGAAATGAAATGCAATGGAATGTGGAATGGAATGTGGAATGGAATGGAATTTAATGGTATGGAATGTGTAATTTAATGTAATGCGGAATGGAATGTGGAATGGAATGTGGAATGGAATTCAGTGGAACATGGAATGGAACGTGGAATTGAACGTGGAATGGAACATGGAATGCAACGTAAAATGAAACATGGAATGAAATATATAATGGAATGTAATGGAATGTGGAATGGAAGGGAATGGAATGAAATGGAATGTGGAATGCAATGTATTGGAATGTGTAATGGAAAGGAATGGAATGTGGAATGGAATGGAATCATAGGGAAAGTGGAATGCAATAGAATGGAATGAAATGTGGAATGGAAAGTAATGGAATGTGGAATAGAATGGAATGGAAAGTGGAATGAATTTCAATGAAATGTGGAATGAAACGTGGAATGATATTGAAAGGAACTTGGAATAGAATGTAGAATGGAAAGTGGGATGGAATGTGGAATGGAATGGAATGGAATGTGAAATGGAATGGAATCAAAAGTGGTATGAAATGGCATGGAATATGGCATGGAATGTGGAATGGAATGTGGAATGGAATGGACTGGAATGCGGAATGAAACATGGAATGGAATGTGGAATGCAATGTGGAGTGGAACGGAATGGAATGTGGAATGGAATGTGGAGTGTAGTGTGGAGTGGAATGTGGAATGGAAAGGAATAGAAAGTAGAATGGAATATGGAATGGAATGTGGAATGGAACTTTAAATGGAATGGAAAGCAATGTGGAATTGAACGTGGAATGGAATGTGGAAAGGATTGGAATGCGGAAAGTAACGGAATGGAAATTGGAATTTAATGGAATATAATGGAATGTGAAATGGAAAGGGAAATGGAACGGAATGGAATGTGGAATGGAATGGAATGGAAAGTTGATTGGAACCCCGAATGGAATGTGGAATGGGAAGTGGAATGCAAAGTCGAATGGAATGGAATGGAATGTGGAAAGGAATGTAATGGAATGTGCAATGGAATGTGGAAGGGAAAGGAATGCAATGTGGAATGGAATGTGAAATGCTATGTGGAAGGTAATGTGGAATGGAATGTGAAATGGAATGTGAATTGGAATGGAATGCAATGTGGAATGGAATTGCATGGAATGTGGATTAGAATGTAATGGAATGGAACTTAATGTGGAAAGGAACGTGGAATGGAATGTGGAATGGAACGGAATGGAATGTGGAATGGAATGGAATGTGGAATAGAATGGAATGGAATGGAATGTGGAATAGAATGGGAAGAAAAGGAATGGAATTCGGAATGCAATGGAAAGGAATTAGGAATGGAATGGAATGGAATTCCGAACGTAACGGAATGGAATGTGGAATGCAATGTAATGTAATCTAATGTTAAATTGTATGGAATGGAATGTGGAAAGGAATGGAATGGAATGTGGAAAGAAATGGAATAGAACGTGGAATGGAAAGTGGAATGGAGTGTGGAATGGAATGTGCAAAGGAATGGAATGGAATGGAATGTGGAATAGAATGGAATGGAATCAAAGGTGGAATGGAATGTGGAATAGAATGGAATGGAATGTGGAATGGAATGCAATGGAATGTGTAATGGAATGGAATGGAATGGAATGGAGAATGAAATGGACTGCGGAATGAAATGTGGAATGGAATGTGGAATGGAATGGAAAGTGGAATGGAAAGTGGAATGGAACGTGGAAGGGAATGGAAAGGAACGTGGAATGGAACCTGGAAGGGAATGGAAAGGAACGTGTAATGGAACGTGGAATGGAACGTGGAATGGAAAGTGGAGTGGAAGGTGGAATGGAATGGAATGGAATGCAAACTGGAATGGAATGTAATGGAATGTGGAATGGAATCGAATGGAATGTGGATTGGAGTGGAATGGAATGCAATGTGGAATAAAATGGAATGCTCTACAATGTGGAATGGAATGGTATTGAATGTGGAATGGAAAGCAATGGAATGTAGAATGGAATGGAATGGAATGGCATAGAATGTGGAATGGAATGGAATGGAAAGTTGAATGGAATGGATTTGAATCTGGAATGCAATGGAATGGAATGGAATTCAATTTGCTATGGAATAGAATGCAACGTTGAATGGAATGCAATCGAATGTGGAATGGAATGGAATGGAATGGAATGAAATGTGGAATGGAATGGAATGGAGTGCAATCTGGAATGGAGTAGAATGGAATGTGGAATGCAATGGAATGGAATTTGGAAGGGAACGGAATGAAATGTGGAATAGAATGGAATGGAATGTAGAATGGAAAGTGGAATGGAATGGAATGGAATGAAATGTGGAATGGAATGGAATGGAATGCAATGTGGAATGGAATGCAATGTGGAATGGAATGGAATGGAATGTGGAAAGGAATGGAATGACATGGAATGGAATATGGAATGGAATGGATCGTGGAGTGGAATGTGGAATGTAATGGAATGGAAAGTGGAATGGAATGTGGAATGGAATGGGATGGAATGTGGACTGGAATCTGGAATGGAATTGAATGGAATGGAATATGGAACGGAATGTAATGGAATGGAATGGAATGTGGAACGCAATGTCATGGAATGTGGAATGTAACGGAATGTGCAATGGCATGGAATACAATGTTTAATGGAATGTGAAATGGAATGGAATGGAATGTGGAATGGAATGGAATGGAACGTGGAAAGAAAATGAATGGAATGTGGAATGGAATGGAATGGAATGAGGAATGCAATTGAATGGAATGGAATAAAATGTGGAATAGAATTGAATGGAATGTGGAATGGAATGTCGTATGGAATGGAATGGAAAGTGGAATGAAATGTAGAATCGAACGTAATGGAAGGTGGAATGGAACATGGAATGGAATGTGGGATGGAACGTGGAATGGAATGCAATGGAATGTGGAATGGAATGTGAAATGCAATGTGGAATGGAAAGTGGAATGGAATGTCTACTTTAATGTGGAATGGAATGTGAAGTGGTAGGGAATGGAAAGTGGAATGGAATGTGGAATGCAATGTGGAATGGAATGTGGAAAGGAATGTCAACTTTAATGTGGAATGGAATGTGGAATGGAATGGAACGGAATGTGGAATCAAATGGAATGGAATTCTATAGAATGTGGAATGGAATGGAATGGAATGTGCAATGGAATGGAATGGAATGTGCAATGGAACGGAATGGAATGTGGAATGGAATGGAATGGAATGAGGAATGGAATGGAATGAAATTTGGAATTAAATGGAAAGGAGTGGAATGTGGAATGGAGTGGAATGTGGAATGGAGTGGAATGTGGAATGGAATGGAATGGATCGTGGAATGGAATGTGGAATGTAAAGTGGAAGGGAATGTGAAATGGGATGTGGAATGGAATGTGGAAAGGAATGCAATGGAAAGTGGAATGGAAAATGGAATGGAATGGAATGTAGTGTGAAAGGATTGGAATGGGATGTGGAAATTAATGTGGAATGGAATTGAATGGAACGTGGAATAGAGGGGAATGGAATGTGGAATGGAATGTGGAACGTGGAATGGAACTTGGAATGGTATGTTGATTGGATTTCAATGGGATGTGGAATGGATAGTGGACTGGAATGGAATGGAATTTGGAATGGAATGATATGGAAAGTGGAATGGAATTGAATGGAATGGAATGGAATGTGGACTGGAATGGAATGGAATGTGGAATAGAATGGAACGGAATGGAAAATGGAATGGAAAGGAATGGAATGTGGAGTGGAATGGAAAGGAATGGAATGTGGAGTAGAATGGAATGGAATGGAATGTGGAATGGAATGGAATGGAATGTGCAATGGAGTGGAGTGGATTGTGTAATGCAATGTAAAATGGAATAGGATGGAATGTGGAATGGAATGTTTAATGGAATGGAATGAAATGTGGAATGGAATGTGCAATGGCATGGAAAAGAATGGAATGGAATATGGAATGGAATGGAATCGAATGGAATGGAACGTTGAATGGAATGGTATGTGGGAATCAATGGAACGGTGTGGAAAGTGGAATGGAATGGAAAGGAATGGTATGGAATGGAATGTGGGATGGAATGGAATGGAATGTGGAATGGAATATGGAATGGAACAGGAGGCAATGTGAAATGGAAAGTGGAATAAAATGGAATGGAATGTGGAATGGAAAGTGGAATGGAATGGAATGGGTAATGGAACGGAACGGAAAGGAATGTGGAATGGAATAGAATGGGATGGAATGGAATGTGGAAAGGAAAGGAATCGAAAGGAATGGAATGTGGAATGGAACGGAATGGAATATGGAAAGGAAAGAATGGAATTTGGAGTGGAATGGAAAGGAACGGAATGAGGAATGGAAGGGTATGTGTTATGGAATGGAATGGAATTGAAGGTGGAATGGAGTGGAATGGAATGAGGAATGCAATGGAGAACGGAAAGGGATGGAATGTGGAATGGAATGTTTAATTAAATGGAATGAAATGTGCAATGGAATGTCCAATGGAATGGGCTGGAATGTGGAATGGATTGTGAAATGGCACGTGGAATGGAATAGAATGGAATGTGGAATAGAATGGGATGGAAAGGAATGGAATTCGGAATGGAATGGAAAGGAATTAGGAATGGAATGGAATGGAATTCCGAACGCAATGTGATGGAATGTGGAATGCAATGTAATGGAATGGAATGTGAAATTGAATGGAATGGAATGTGGAAAGGAATGGAATGGAATGTGGAAAGAAATGGAATAGAAAGTGGAATGGAAAGTGGAATGGAATGTGGAATGGAATGTGCAATGGAATGGAATGGAATGTGGAATTTAATGGAATGTAATGTGGAATAGAATGGAATGGAATGAAATGTGGAATGGAATGGAATGTGGAATGGAATGCCTTGGAATGTGTAATGGAAAGGAATGGAATGGAATGGAGAATGAAATGGACTGCGGAATGGAATGTGGAATGGAATGTGGAATGGAATGGAATGTGGAATGGAAAGTGGAATGGAACGTGGAAGGGAATGGAAAGGAACGTGGAATGGAACGTGGAAGGGAATGGAAAGGAACGTTTAATAGAACATGGAATGGAACATGGAATGGAAAGTGGAATGGAATGTAATGGATTGTGGAATGGAATCGAATGGAATGTGGAATGGAGAGGAATGGAAAGTGGAATGGAAAGTGGAATGGAATGAAATGGAATTCAATGCCGGATGGAATGGAAAGGAATGGCATGGAATGGAATGTGAAATTGAATGTAATGGAATGTGGAATGGAATATGAAATGCAATGGGATGCAATGTGGAATGGAAAGTGGAAAACAATGGGATGGAATGTGGAATGAAATGTGGAACGGAATGCAATGTGGAATGGAATGGAAAGGAATGTGGAATGGAATGTAGAATGAAATGGAATGGAACGTGGAATGGAACCTGCAAAGAATGGGATGGAATGTGGAATGAAATCTGGAATGGAATGGAATGGAATGGAGTATGGAATGCAATGTACTGGAATGGAAAGGAATGTGGAACGGAATGTTTTGGAATGTGGAATGGAATGGAATGTGGATTGCATGAAATGGAATGTGCAATGGAATGTGTAATGGAATGGAATGGAATGTATAATCAAAATGGAACGGAATGTGGAAAGGAATGGAAGGGAATGTGAAATGGAAAGGAATGGAATGTGGAATGGAATGCTTTGGAATGTGGAATGCAATTGAACGGAATGGAATGGTTTGGAATTTGGAATGCAATTGAACGGAATTTAATGAAATGTGGAATGGAATTGAATGGAATGCGGAATGGAATGTGGAATGAAATTGAATGGAATGTGGAACGGAATGTGGAATGGAATGTGGAATGGAAAGTGGAATGGAATGGAATTTGGAATATAATGTGGAATGGAATGCAATGGGATGTGAATGGAATTTAATGGAAAGTGGAATGGAATGGAGTGGAAAGTGGAATGGAATGTAGAATGAAATGTAATGTAATGTGGAATGGAATGTGGAATGGAATGGGGTGGAATGTGGAATGGAAAGTGGAATGTAATGTAATGGAATGTGGAATGGAATGTGGAATGGAGGGTGGGGTTGATTTGAATGTGGAGTGGAAGGTGGAATGGAATGGAATGGAATGTGGAATGGAATGTGGAAAGGAAAGTGGAAGGGAATGTGGAAGGGAACGTGGAAATGAAAGTGTAATGGAATGTGGAATGGAATGTGGAATGTGGAATGGAACGTGGAATGAAATTTGGAATGGAAGTGAAGGGAATGTGGAAAGGAATGTGGAATGGAATGGCATGAATCGTGGAATGGAATGGAATGGAATGTGGAATGGAATGTGGAATGCAATGGAATGGAATGTAGAGTGGAATGTGGACTGGAACGTGGAATATAATGCAACGTGGAATTGAATGGAATGAAATGGAATGAGGAATGGAATTGAATGGAATGGAAAGGAATGTGGAATGGAATGTGGAACAAATGGAATGGAATGTGAAATGGATTGTGGAATGGAATGTGGAATGAAAAGGAATGGAAAGTGGAGTGGAATGTGCAATGAAAAGGAATGAAAAGTGGAGTGGAATGCGGAATGGAACGTGGAATAGAATGTAACGTGGAATGGATTGGAATGTAGAAAGTAATGTGGAACGGAATGGAATGAAATGGAATGTGGAATGGAATGGAATGGAATGTGGAATTCAAAGGAACGAAATGAAATGTGGAATGGAATCCAATGGAATGGCATGGAATGGAATGCGGAATGAAATGGAATGTGGAACCTAATGGAATCAAATGTGGAATGGAAAAGACTGGATTGGCATGGAAAGTGGAATGGAATGGAATGACATGGAATGTGGAACGGAATGGAATGGAGTTTGGAATGGAATGTGGAATGGAATGCTATGGAATGTGGAATGGAATGGAATGGAATGGAATGGAATGGAATGTGGAATTAAATGCTATGGAATGTGGAATGGAATTGAATGGCATATGGAATGGAAAGTCGAATGTAATGGAATGGAATGTGGAATGGAATGTGGAGTAGAATGGAAAGGAATGTGGAATGGAAGGTTGAAGGGAATTTATTGCAATGTGGAAAGGAATGTGGAATGGAAGCAAATGGAATGGGGAATATATTGTGCAATGGAATGGAATAGATAGTGAATGGAATGGCATGGAAAGTGGAATGGAATGGAGTGGAATGTGGAATGGAATATGGAATGTAATGTAATGTAATGTGGAATGGAATGTGGAATGGAATATGGGATGGATTTGAATGTGGAATGGAATGTCAAGTGGAATGCAATGTAATGTGGAATGGACTGTGGAATGTTATGTAATGTAATGTGGAATGGAATATGGAAAGGAATGTGGAAGAGAATGTGGAATGCAATCTGGAATGGAATGTGGAATGGAATGGAAAGGAATGTGGAATACACTGCGGAATGGAAAGGAATGGAATGGAATGGAATGTGGAAAGCAATGTGAAATGGAATGGAATGGAATGCAGAATGTAATGTGGTATGCATTGGATTTGAATGTGGAATGGAAAGTGGAATGGAATGGAATGGAATGTGGAATGGAAAGTGGAATGGAATGGAATGGAATGTGGAATGGAATGTGGAAAGTAACGTGGAATGAAATGTGGAATGCAATATGGAATGGAATGGAATTGAATGTGTAATGGAATGAGGAATGGAACGTTGAATGGAATGTGGAATGAAATTTGGAATGGAAAGAAAGGAATGTGGACAGGAATGTGGAATGGAATGGCATGCAATGTGGAATGGATTGGAGTGCAATGTGGAATGGAATGTGGAATGCAATGGAATGAAATGTAGAGTGGAATGTGGAATGGAACGTGGAATAGATTGTAAATTGGAATGGAATGGAATTAAATGGAATGTGGAATGGAATTGAATTGAATGGAATGGAATGTGAAATGGAAACTTATGGATTGGAATGTGGAAAGGAATGTGGAATGGAATGGAATGGAATGTGGAATGGATTGTGGAAAGGAAGGTGGAATGCAAAGGAATGGAAAGTGGAGTGGAATGTGGAATGTAAAGGAATGGAAAGTGGAGTGTAATGTGGAAAGGAACGTGGAATAGAATGTAACGTGGAATGGATTGGAATGTGGAAAGTATTGTGGAATGGAATGGAATGGAATGAGGAATGGAATGGCATGGAATGGGTAATTCAGTGGAACGGAATGGAATGTGGAATGGAATTGAATTGAATGGCATGGAATGGAATGTGGAATGGAATGTAATGGAATGTGGAATGGAATATGGAATGGAAGCTGATGCAACGTGGAATGGAATGTGAAATAGAATGGAATGGAATGTGGAATGAAAAGTGTAAGGGAATGGAATGTGGAATGGAATGGAATGGAAAGAGGAATGCAATGGAAAACAATGTGGAATGGAATGAACTGGAAAGTGGAATGGAATAGAATGGAATGTGGAATGGAATGGAATGGAATGTGGAATGGAACGGAAAGAAATGTCTAATGAAATTGATTGGAATGGAAAGGAATGTGGAATGGATTTGAATGGAATGTGTAATGGAATGTGGAATGAAATATGGAATGGAATGTGGAATTCAATGTGGGATGGAATGTGGAATGCAAATGTATGGAATGTTTAATGGAAAGGAATGGAATGTGGAAAGGAATGGAATGGAATGTGAAATGCAATGGAATGGAAGGTGGAATGGAATGGTAGGGAATAGAATGTGAAATGGAATGCAGAATGGAATGGAATGGAATGTGCAATGGATTTTGGAATGGAATGTGGAATGGAATGTGGAAAGAAATGGAAAGGAATGTGGAATGGAATGTTGAATAGAATGTGGAATGGACTGTGGAATGTAATGTGAAATGGAAAGTGAAATGGAATGTGGAATAGAATGGAATGGAATGAGCAATGAAAAGTGGAATGGAACACGGAATTAAACGTGGAATGGAATGTGGAATGGAATGGAATGAAATGTGGAATGGAATGGAATGGAATGGAATCGAATGTGAAATGGAATGTGGAATGGAATGTGAAATAGAATGTGGTATGCAATGTGAAATGGAATGTGTAAAGGATTGTCGAATGGAAAGAAATGGAAAGTGGAGTGGTGTGGAATGGAGAGTGGAATGGAATGGAATAGAAAGTAGAATGCAACGTGCAATGGAATGGAATGAAATGTGGGATGGAATTGAATGGAATGTGGAAAGGAATGGAATGGAATGTGGAAAGGAATGGAATGGAATGTGGAATGGAATGGAATGGAATTTGGAATGGAATGGTATGAAATGTGGAATGGAAAGGAATGGAATGTAGAATGGAATGTTGAATGAAATGGAATGGAATGAGGAATGGAACGTGGAATGAAACGTGGAATGGAATGAGTAACGCAATGGAATGGAATGTGGAATGGAAGTGAATGGAATGTGGAATGGAATGTGGAATGAAATTTGGAATGGAAAGTGGAATGGAACGGACAGGGAAGTGGAAAGGAGTGGAATGGAAAGTTGAATGGAATGGAATGGAGTGTGGAATGGTAGGGACTGGAATGTGAAATGGAATGTGGAATGGAATGTGGAATGGAATATGGAATGGATTGTGAAACAGAGTGGAAAGGAACGTGCAATGGAATGGAATGGAACATGGAATGGAATGGAAAGGAATTTGGAATGGAATGGAATGAAATGGAATGGGGAATAGAATGGAATGGAATGTGGAATTGAATGGAACCAAATGTGGAATAGAATGGCATGGAGTGGAATGTGGAACGGAATTGAATGGAACGTGGAATTGAATGGAAAGGAACGTGGAATGGAATGGAATGGAACGTGGATTGGAATGTGGAATGGAATGTGGAATGGAATGTGAAATGTAATGTGGAATGGACTGTGGAATGGAATGAAATGGAACGTGGAAAGGAATGGAATGGAAAAAGGAATGGTATGGAATGGAACGTGGAATGGAATATGGAATGGAACGTGGAATGTAACGTGGAATAGAATGTGGAATGGAATGGAATGGAATATAGAATGGATTGTGGAATGGAATGGAAGATTGATTGGATAGTGGAATAAAAGTGATTGGAATGTGGAATGGAATGGATTGGAATATGGAATGGAATTGAAAGGAATGTGGAATGGAATGGAAAGGGATCGAATGGAATGTGCGATGGAAAGGAATAGTATGTCGAATGCAATGGAATATAATATGGAATGGAATGGAATGTGGAATGGAATTGAACGGAATTGAATTGAATGGAAAGTGGAAGGGAATGGAATGGAATGGAATGTGGAATTGAATGTGGAATGGAATGTGGAATACAACGTGGAATGGAATGGAATGCAATGTGCAATGGAATGCGGAATGAAATTGAATGGAATGGAATGCGGAATGGAATGGAAAGGAATGGATTGTGGAATGGTATGTGGAAAGGAATGTAATGGAAGGTGGAATGGAAAGTGGAATGGCGTGTGGAATGGAATGGAATGGAATGTGGAATGGTAGGAAATGGAATGTGGAATCGAATGGAATGGAATGTTTAAATGAATTGAATGGAATGGAAAGTGGAATGGAATGTAATGGAATGTGAAATGGAATGGAATGGAATATGGAATGGAATGTAGAATAGAAGGGAATGGAATGTGGAATTAAACGTGGAAAGGAAAGGAATGGAATGTGGAATTAAACGTGGAAAGGAAAGGAATAGAATGTGGAATGCAATGTGGAATGAAATGTGGAATGCAAAGTTATGGAATGTTTAATAGAATGGAATGGAATGTGGAAGGGAATGGAATGGAATGAGAAATGGAATGGAATGGAATGTGAAATGGAATGGAATGGAATGTGGAATAGAAAGGAGTGGAATGGAATGGAAAGTGGAAAGGACTGTGGAATGGAAAGTGGAATGGAACGTGGAGTGGAGTGGAACGGAATGCAATGGAATGTGGAATGGAATATGGAATGGAAAGTGTAACGGAATGTGGCATGGAACGGAATGGAATGTGGAATGCAATGTGGAATGGAATGTGGAATGGAAAGTGAAATTGAATGGAATGCAGTGTGGAATGCAACGTGCAATGGAATGGAATGGAACGTGTATTGGAACTTGGAATAGAACCTGGAATGGAATGTGGAATGGAGCGTGGAATGGAATGCGGAATGGAGTGTGGAATGGAACGTGGAATGGAATGGAATAGAACGTGGAATGGAACGTGGAATTGAATGGTTTGGATTGTGGAATGGAATGTGGAATGTAATGTGAAATGGAACGTGGAATGGAAAGACGACTGGAATGGAATGTACTGTGGAATGGAACGTGGAAAGGAATGTGGAATGGATCGCGGAATGGAATGTGGAATGAAATGTGGAATGGAGAGGAATGGAATGTGGAATGGAATGGAATGGAATTTGGAATGGAATGCAATTTAATATGGATTGGAATGTGGAATGGAGTGGAATGGTAAGATTAACAGAATGAGGAATGGAATGGAATGGAATCCAATATGGAATGGAATTGAATGGTATGGAATGAGGAATCGAATGGAATAGATCTTGGAATGGAATGTGGAATGGAACGTAGAATGGAACGTGGAATGGGGTGCAACGGAATTGGGGTGCAATGTGGAATGGAATGGAATGCAATGTGGAATGCAATGTGGAATGAAATGGAATTGAAAGTTTAATGGAATGGAATGGAATGGAATGTGGAACGCAATGGACCGTGGAATTGAATGGAATTGAATGTGGATTGCAATGGAATGGAAAGGGCAATGCAAAGGAATGGAATGGAATGTGAAATGGAATGTGGAATGGAATGTGAAATGGAGTGAAATGGAAGTTGCAATGGAATGAAATGGAACGTGGAATGGAATGGAATGGAACGTGGATTGGAAAGGAAAGCAACGTGGAATGGAACGTGGAAAGTAACGTGGAAAGGAATATAATGTAATATGGAATGGAATGTGGAATGGAATGGATTGTATGTGGAATGGAATGTGGAATGGAATGGAATGGATTCAGTAAGGTAATGTGGAAGGCAAAGTGGAATGGAATAGAATGGAATTTGCAATGGAACGTGGAATTGAACGTAGAATGGAATGGAATGGAAAGTGGAATGGAACGTGGAATGGAAAGGAATGGAAAATGCAATGGAATGTGGAATGGAAAGTGGATTGGAAAGTGGAAAGGAATGGAATGGAATGTGGAAAGAAATGTGGAATGGAATGTGGAATGGAATGGAATGGAAGGTGGAATGGAATGTGGAAAGGAATGAAATGTAATCTAGAAAAGAATGGAAAAGAACGTGCAATGCAATGGAATGGAATTTGGAATGGAATAGAATGGAATGTGGAATGGAAAGTGGAAAGCAATTTATTGGAAAGTGGAATGGAATGTGGAATAGAATGGAATGGAATGTGGAATGGAATGGAATGTGGAATGGAATGTGGAATGGAATGGAAAGGAATATTTAAATGGAATGGAATGGAAAGTGGAAACGTATGAGGACTGGAATAGAATGCAATGTGTAAAGAAATGTGTAATGGACTGGAATTGAATGTGGAATGGAAATTTCAATGGAATGTGGAAAGGAATGTGGAATGGAATATATAGGAATGTGCAATGGAAAGTGGAAAGGAATGTGGAATTGAAAGTTGAATGGAAAGTAAAGGAATGTGGAATGGAATGTTGAATGGAAAGTGGAGTGGAATGGAATGGAATGTGGAATAGAACACGGAATGAAATATAACGGAACATGGAATGGAACTTGGAATGGATTGTGGAAAGGAACGTGGAAAGGAACGTGCAAAGAAATGGAATGGAACGTGGAATGGATTGGAATGGAAAGTGGAATGGAAAGTGGAATGGAATGGAATGGAACATGGAATGGAAAGTGTAATGTATCATGGAGTGGAACATGCAATGCTATGTGGAATGGAATGTGGAACGGAATATGGAATAGAACGTGAAATGGAATTCTATGAAACGTTGAATGGATTGTGGGATATAATGGAATGGAACGTGGAATGGAATGTGGAATGGAATGTGCAATGGAACGTGGAATTAAACGTGGAAAGGAATGGAATGGAATGTGGAATAGAATGTGCAATGGAATGGAATGGAATTTGGAATGCAATATGGAATGCAATGTGGAATGGAATGGAATGGAACGTAATGGAATAAGGAATGGAATGTGGAATGGAAAGTGGAATGGAATGTGGAATGGAAAGTGGAAGGGAATGGAATGGAATGTCGAATGGAACGTGGAATGGAACGGAATGGAATGTCGAATGCAAGGTGGAATGGAATGGAATGGAACGTGGAATGGAACTTGCCATGGATCATGGAATGGAGTGTGGAATGGAATGTGGAATGGAGCGGGGAATGGAATGGAATGGAAGGTGGAAAGGAAGGTGGAATGGATTGTGGAATGGAAAGTGGAATGGAACGTAAAATGGAATGGAAATTAACGTGGAATGGAACGTGGAATGGAATGTGGAATGGAACGTAGAATGGAAGATGGAAAAGAATGTGGAATGTAATGTGGAATTAAAAGAAATGGAATGTGGAATAGAATGTGGATTGGTACAGAATGGAATCCGGAATGGAATGTAAAGGAATGGTATGGAATGTGGAATGGAATGGAAGGGAACATGGAATGGTACGTGGAATGGACCGTGGAATGGAATGTGGAAGGGAATGGAATGGAATGTGGAGTGGAACGGAATGGAATGTGGCATGGAAGGGAATGGAATGTGGAATGGAATGTGGAATGGAATGGAGTGGAATGGAATGTGGAATGAAATGGAATGGAATGTGGAATGGAAAGTAATGGAATGCAGAATGAAATGGAATTTATGGAATGTGGAACGGAATGGAATGGAATGGAATGTGGAATGGAAAGGAATGGAATGTGTAATGGAATGGAATGGAATAGAATGAGGAATGTAATGTAATGGAATGTAATGGAATGTGGAATGGAATGCAATGGAATGGAATGGAATGTAGAATGGAAAGGAAAGGAATGTGGAATTGAAAGGAATGGAATGTGGAATGGAATGTGGACGGAAGTGGAATGCAATGTGGATTGGAATGTGGAATGGAATGTGGAAACGAATGGAATGGAATATGGAATGGAAAGGAATGGAATGTGGAATGGAATGTGGACTGCAATGGAATGCAATGTGGAATGAAATGTGGAACGTAATGGAATGGAAAGTGAAATGGAATGTGGAATGGAATGGAATGGAATGTGGAATGGAATGTGGAAAGGAATGTGGAATGGAATGTGGAATGGAACGGAGAGGAATGTGGAATGCAATGTGGAATGCAATGTGGAATTGAAAGTGGAAGGTAATGGAATGCAATGTAAAATGGAAGGTGCAATGGAATGGAATGGAACTTCGAATGGAACTTGGAATAGAACATGGAATGGAACGTGGAATGGAAAGTGGAATGGAGGATGGAATGGAATGTGGAATGGAGTGTGGAAAAGAACATGGGATGGAATGGAAGGGAACTTGGAATAGAACGTCGAATTGATTGGAATGGAACGTGGAATGGAATGTGGAAAGGAATTTGGAATGGAACATGGAATTGAATGTGGAATGGAATGGAATGGAATGTGGAATGGAACGTGGAACAGCATGTGAAATGGAACTTGGAATGGAAGGTGGAACGGAATGTGGAATAGAGAAGAATGGAAAGTGGAATGGAATGGAATGGAATCTGGAATGGAATGCAATTTAATGGGGAATGGAATGTGGAATCGAAGGGAAAGGTATGATTAATAGAATGTGGAATGCAATGGAACGGAATACAGTATGGAGTGGAATTGAATGGTATGGAATGAGTACTCGAATGGAATGGATCGTGGAATGGAACATGGAAGGGAACACAGAATGGAACGTGGAATGGAATGTGTAATGCAATTTGGAATGGAATGGAATGGAATGTGGACTGGAATGGAATGCAATGTGCAATGCAGTTTGGAATGGAATGGAATGGAATGCGCAATGGAATGGAATGTGGAATGGAATATGGAATGGAAAGTTCAAAGGAATGCAAAGTGGAATGGAATGTGGAATGGAATGTGGAATGGAACGTGTAATGGAAGGTGGAATGAAACATGGAATGGAATGGAATAGAACATGGAATGGAAAGTGGAATGGAATGGAAAGGAATGTGCAAAGGAATGTAATCGAATCTGGAATGGAATGTGGAATGGAATGGATTGGAATGTGGAATGGAATGGAATGGAATGTGGAATGCAATGTGGAATGGAATGGAATGGAATGTGGAAGGGAATGTAGAATGCAATGTGGAATGTGATGTAGAATGGAATGGAATGGAATGTGGAATGCAATGTGGAATGGAATGGAATGGAATGTGGAAGGGAATGTGAAATGGAAGCTGGAATGGAATGGAATGGAATGTGGAAGGGAATGTGAAATGGAAGCTGGAATGGAATGTGGAATGCAGTGGAATGGAATGGAATGTGGAAGAGAATGTGGAATGGAATGTGGAATGGACTGTGGAGAGGAATGGAATGGAATGTGGAAGGGAATGTGGAATTCAATCTGGAATGGAATGTGGAATGGAATGGAATGGAACGTGGAAGGGAACGTAGAATGGAATGTGGAATATAATGTAGAATGGAATGGAATGAAATGTGGAATGCAATGTGGAATTGAATGGAATGGAATGTGGAAGGGAATGTGGAATCTAAGGAGAAATGGAATGCGGAATGGAGTGGAATGGAAAGGAATGTGGAAGGGAATGTGGAACGGAATGTGCAATGGAATGGAATGGAATTTGGAAGAGAATGTGGAATGCAATCTGGAATGGAATGTGGAATGGAATAGAAAGCAATGTGGAATAGACTGCGGAATGGAAAGGAAAGGAATGTGGAATAGAAGGTGGAATGCAATGGAATTGTATTGGAATGGAATGTGGAATGGAATGGAATGGAATGTGGAAAGCAATGTGAAATGGAATGCAACGGAATGTGGAATGGAATGTGGTATGCACTGGAAATGAATGTGGAATGAAATGTGGAATGCAATGGAATGGAAAGTTTAATTTAATGTGGAATGGAATGGAATGCATTGAGGAATGGAATGTGGAATGGAATGTGGAATGGAACGTGGAATGGAAGATGGTACAGAATGGAATGGAATGTGGAATGGAAGGTGCAATGGAATGGAATGGAATGGAATGTGGAAGAGAATAGAATGTGGAATGGAAGGTGCAATGGAATGGAATGGAATGGGGAATAGAATAGAATGTGTAATGGAATATGGAATGGAATGTTTAAAGAGAATTGAATGGAATGTGCAATGGAATGTGGACTGGAATGGAATGCTATGTGGAGTACAATGTGTAATGGAATGGAATGAAAAGTTGAATGGAATATTCAATGGAACGTGGAATAGAATGTGGAATGAAATGTAATGGAAAGTGGAATGGAATGTGGAATGGAACGTGGAATGGAACGTAATGGAATGTTGAATGGATTATGGAATGGAATGTGGAAAGGAACAGGGAATGGAATGTGGAATGGAAAGCGGAATGGAACGGAATGGAAAGTGGAATTTAATGTGGAATGGAATAGAGTGTGGACAGGAACGTGGAATGGAAATTGGAATGGAATGGAATGGAACGTAGAATGGAATGTGGAGTGGAATGGAATGGAATGTGGAATGGAATGGAATGGAAAGTGGAATTGAATGGAATTGAGTGGAATGTGGAATGGAATGGAATGGAATGGAATGGAATGCGTAATCCAATGGAATGAAATGCGGAATTGAATGGAATGGAATGGAATTTAATGTAGAATCTAATGGAACGGAATCTAATGGAAATTGGAATTGAATGTATTTGAATGTGGAATGGAATGGAATGGAATGTGGAATGGAATGAGGAATGGAGCAGAATGCAATGTGGAATGGAATGTGGAATGGAATGTGCAAAGGAAAGTGGAATGGAAAAAAATGGAATATGGAATGTAACGTGGAATTGAATGGAATGGAACCTGCAATGGAACGTGGAATGGAACGTGAAATGTAACGAGAAATATAATGAGGAATGGAATGTGGAATGGAAAGTGCAATGGAACAGAAAGGAATGTTGAATCGAATGTGCAATGGAATGTGGAATGGAATGTGGAATGGAGCAGAATGCAATGTGGAATGGAATGTGGAATGGAATTTGCAAAGGACAGTGGAATGGAAAGGAATGGAATATGGAATGGAACGTGGAACTGAATGGAATGGAATCTGCAATGGAACGTGAAATGGAACTTGGAATGTAACGAGAAATGTAATGAGGAATGGAAGGTGGAATGGAAAGTACAATGGAACGGAAAGGAATGTGGAATGGAATGGGCAATGGAATGTTCAATGGAACATGGAATGTAATGGAACGTAACGTGGAATCGAACATGGAATGGAATGGAATGTAACGTGGAATGGAACATGGAATGGAACGTGCAATGGAACGTGGAATGGAATGTGGAATTGAAAGGGCAATGGAATGTGATATGTAACGTGTAATTTAATGGAATGGAAAGTAAAATGGAACGTGGGATGGAAAGGAATGGAACGTGAAGTTTAATCTGTAATGGAATGTGGAATGGAATCTGTAATGTAACGTGGAATGAAACGGAATAGAATGTGGAATAGATGTGGAATGGTATGGAATGGGATGTGGAATGAAAAGTTTAATGGAATGTGAAATGAAATTTGGAATGGAATGTGGAAAGAAATGGAACGGAATGTGTAATGGGATGTGGACTGGAAGGTAGAATGGAATGTGGAATGGAATGTGGAATGGAATGGAATGGAACGTAGAATGGATTGAGGAATGGAACGTGGAATGGAATGCAATGGATCGTGGAATGAAACATTGAATGGAATGTGGAATGGAACAAGGAATGGAACGTGGAGTGGAATGAGTTATGGAATGTGGAATGGAACAAGGAATGGAACGTGGAGTGGAATGAGTTATGGAATTTGGAATGGAATGGAATGGAATGTGGAAAGGAAGGGAATTGAATGTGGAAAGGCATGTAATGGAATGTAGAAGGGAATGTGGAATGGAATGTGCAATGGAATGTGGAATGGAAAGGAATGGAATATGGAATGGAAAGTGGAATGGAATGTGGAATTGAAATTGGAATGAAATGGAATGGAATGTTGAATGGAACGTGGAATTGAACGGAATGGATTGTGGAATGGAAAGTGCAATTGAATGGAATGGAACGTAGAATGGAATATGGAATGAAATGGAATGGAACGTGGAATGCAACTTGGAATGGAACTTGGAACGCAACTTGCAATGGAACGTGGAATGGAACGTGGAATGTAATGTGGAATGGAGCGTGTAATGGAAGGTGGAAAGGAATGTGGAATGGAACGTGGGATGGAATGGTATGGAAGATGGAATTGAACGTGGAATGGAATGGAATGGAACGTGGAGTGGAAAGTGGAATGGAATGGAATGCAACATGGAATGGAATGTGGAATGGAAAGTGGAATGGAACGTGGAATGGAATCAAAAGGAACGTGGCATAGAATGGAATGGAACGTGGAATGCAATTTGGAATGGAATGAGGAATGGGACGTGGAATGGAATGGAATGCAACCTGGAATGGAATGTGGAATGGACTGTCGAATGGAATAGAATGGAGTGTGGAATGGAATGTGGAATGTAATGGAATACAATGTGGAGTGGATTGTGGAAAGGAATGTGGAATGGAATATAGAATGGAATGGAATGGAATGTGGAATGGAATGTGGAATGGATTGTGTAATGGAATGGAATGGAATGTGGAATAGAATGGAATGGAAGGGAATGTTGAATGGAATGGAATGGAATGTGAAATGGAATTGAATGGAATGGAATAGAATGGAAAGTGAAAGAGAATGTGGAAAGGAATGTGAAATGGAATGTTGAATGGAATGTGGAACGGAATGAAATGGAACGTAGAATGGAATGGAATGGAATGTAGAATAGAATGGAATGAAATGTGTTATGGAACGTGGAATGGAACATGGTATGAAAAGTGGAATGGAATGCGGAATGGAATGTAGAATGGAATGGAATGGAAGGTAGTAAGAAATGTGGAGTGGAATGGAATGGAACGTGGAATGGAATATGGAATGGAATGGGGAATGGAATGTGGAATGGAATGTGGAATGGAATGTGGAATGAAAATTACTGGATTGTGGTATGGATTGTGGAATGGAATGTGGAGTGGAAAGTGGAATGGAATGGAATAGAAAGTGCAATGGAAAGTGGAATGGAATGGAATGGAATGGAAAGTGGAATGGAATTTGGCAAGAAAGGACTGAAACGTGGATTGGAATGTGGAATGGAATGTGGAATAGAACGTTGAATGGGACGTGTAATGCAATGGAATGGAATGTGGATTGGAATGGAATGGAACTAGTAATGGAATGTGGAATGAAATGGATTGGAATGTGGAAAGGAATGGAATGGAAAGTGTAGTGGAATGTGGAATGGATTGTGTCATGGAATGGAATGAAATGTGGAAAAGAATGGAATGGAAGGGAATGTTGAATGGAATGTAATGGAATGTGATATGGAATTGAATGGAATGGAATAGAATGGAAAGGGAAATAGAATGTGGAACGGAATGTTAAACGGAATGTTGAATGGAATGTGGAACGGAATGAAATGGAAAGTAGAATGGAATGGAATAGAACGTGGAATAGAATGGAATGGAATGTGGAATGGAACATGGAATGAAAAGTGGAAAGGAATGTGGAATGGAATGTAGAATGGAATGGAATGGAATCTGGTAAGAAAAGTCGAATGGAATGGAATGGAAAGTGGAATAGAATATGGAATGGAATGGAATGGAATGGGGAATGGAATGTGAAATGGACTGTGGAATGGAAAGCGTAATGGAAAGTACTGGATTGTGGAATGGATTGTGGAATGGAATGTGTAGTGGAAAGTGGAATGGAAAGGAATGGAATGTGGAATGAAACGTGGAATGGAATGGAACGTGGAATGGAATGAGGAATGGAACTTTGAATGGAATGTGGAATCGAAAGTAGAATTCAGTGTGGAATAGAGCATGGAATGGAATGGGGAATGGAATGTGGAATACAATCGAATGGAACGTAGAATGGAATGTGGAATAGAATTGACTGGAACGTAGAATGGAATGTGTAATGGAATGGAATGGAACGTGGAATGGAATGTCGCATGGAATGTGGAAAGAAACGTGCAATGGAACGAAGGATGCAATGGAATGGAACGTGGAATGGAACGTGGAATGGAATGTCGAATGGACAGGTATATAATGTGGAATGGAAGGGAATGGATGTGAAATGTAATGGAATGGAATGTGTAATGGAATGGAATGAAATGTGCAATAGAATGTGGAGTGGAAAGGAATGCAATCCGGAATGGAATGCATTGGAATGGTATGGAATTTGGAATGGAACATGGAATGGAACATGGAATGGAATATTGAATGGAATGGAATGGAATGTGGAAAGCAGGGGACTGGAAAGTGGAATGGAAAGGAATGGAATGGAAGGTGGAATATAATGAAATGGAATGTGAAATGGAAATGAATGGAATGTGGAATGGAATGGAATGGAATGGAATGCGGAAGGGAATGGAATGGAATGTGAAAGGGAATGGAATGGAATGGAATGCGGAATGGTATGGAATGGAATGTGGAATGGAATGTATTGTAAAGGAATGGAATGTGGAATTGAATGGAATGGGAAGTGAAATGGAATGGAATGCAATGTGGAATGGAATAGAATAGAATGGAATGGAATGGAACGGAAGATGGAATGGAAAGTAAAGCGAAAAGTGGAATGCAATGTCGAATAGACTGGAATGGAACGTGGAATGGAATGGAATTGTAAGAATAATAGAATGGAATGGAGTCTGTAATGGAACGTCGAATGGAACGTGGAATGGAATGGCATGGAATGTGGAATGGAATGGAATGGAATGTGGAGTGGAATGGAATGGAATGTGGAAAGGAATGGAATGGCATATGGAATGGAACGTGGAATGGAGTGGAATAGAACGTGGAATGGAACATCTAATGGAATGTGGAATGGAACATGGAATTGAATGGAATGGAATGTTGTATAGAATGTGGAATGAAATGGAATGGAATGTTGAATGGAATGTGGAATGGAATGGAATGGAATGTGGAAGGGAATGTGGAATGCAATTTGGAATGGAATGGAATGGATCGTGGAACGGAACGTGGAAAGCAAAGTTGAAGGGAACGCGGAATGGAATGGAATGGAACGTGGAAAGGAATGTATTGGAATGAGGAACGGAATGGAATGGAATGTTGAATGGAATTGGTTGGATCATGGAATGGAATATGGAATGGAATGGAATGGAACGTGGAACGGAACGTGAAATGGAACGTCCAATGCAATATGGAATGGAAAGTGGAATGGAGTGGAATTGAAAGTGGAATGGAATGTAGAATAGTATGTGGAAAGTAATAGAATGTATTGTGGAATGCAATGGAATGGAATGTGGTACGGAATGTGGAATTTAATGTGGAAAGGAATGTGCAATGCAATGTTATGGAATGCGGAATGGAATGTGAAGTGGAATGAGGAATGGAATGGAATGGAATGTGGAATGGAATGTGGAATAGAATGGAAAGGAATGGAATGTGGAATGTGGAATGGAATGGAATGGAATAGAACGTGGAATAGAAAGGTATGGAAGGAAAGGGAATGGAAAGTGGAATGAAATGGAATGGAATGTGGAATGGAATGGAATGAGGAACTGAATATGGAATGGAATGGAATGTGGAGTGGAATGGTATAGAATGGAATTTGGAATGGAATATGGAATGGAATGGAATGTGCAGTGGAATGGAATAGAATGGAATGCGGTATGGAATGGATTGGAATGGAACGGAATGTGGAATGGAAAAGAATGGAATGTGGAATGGAATGTGCAATTGAATGGAATGGATTGTGGAATGGAATGTACAGCTGAATGGAATGGAAAGGAATGTCGAATGGAACGGAATGGAATGTGGAATCGAATGGAATATGGAGTGGAATGGAATGGAATGTGGATTGGAATGGAATGGAATGTGGAATGGAATGCAATGCAATGTGCAATGGAATGGATGTGGAGTGGAGTATGGAATGGAATGGAATGGAATGGAATGTGGAATTGAATAGAATGTGCAATGGAAAGTGGAATGGAATGTGGAATGGAACGAAATGGAATATGGAATGGAATGAGGAATGAAATGATGAATGGAATGTGGAATGAAATGTGGAATGGAATGTGGAATGGAACTTGGAATTCAATGGAATTCAAAGTGGAATGGATCATGGAATGCAACCTGGAATGTGAAGTGGAATGGAATGGAATCAGGAATGGAATGGAAAGGAAAGTGGAATGGAATGTGGAATGGAATGGAATGTGGAATGGAATGTGGAATGGAATGTGGAATGGATAGTGGAATGGAATGTGGAATGGTATGGAAAGAAAGTCGAGTGGAATGGAATGGAGTGTGTAATGGAATGAAGTGGAATGTGAAACAGAATGGAATGGAATGGAATGTGGAATAGAAATGATTGGAATGGAAGGTGCAATGGAATGTGGAATGGAATGTTTTGGAATGTGGAATGCAATGGAATGGAATGTGGAATGGAATGGAATGAAATGTGGAATGGAATGGAAAGTAGAATGGAATGGAATCGAATGTGGAAAGGAATGGAATGGAATGTGGAGTGTAATGTGGAATGCAGTGAAGTGGAATGTGGAATGGAATGTGAAATGGACTGCTTGGAATGTGGAATAGAATTTAATGGAATGGAAGTTTGAATGGAATGTGGAATGGAATGGAATGGAATATGGAATGGAAAGGAATGGAATGTGGAATGCAATGGAATGGAACGGAATGGAATGTGAAATGGAATGCAGAGTGGAATTTGAAATGGAATGAAATGGAACGTGGAATGGAATGGAATGGAACATGAATAGGAATGTAATGGAATGTGGAATGGTACGTGGAAATTAACGTGGAATGGAAAAGAATGGAATGTGAAATGGCTTGGAATGGAATGTGGACTAGACTGGAATGAAAAAGATTGGAATGTAATGTGGAATGGAATGTGGAATGGAATGGAATGGAATGTGGAATAGAATGGAATGGAATGTGGAAAGGAATGTAACCGAATATGGAATGGAATGTGGAATGGAATGGACTGGAATGTGGAACGGAATGTGGAATGGAACGGAATGGAATGTGGAAGGGAAGGAGGAATGGAATGTGGAAAGCAATGTGGAATTGAATGGAATGGAACGTGGAATGGAATGTGGAATGGAATGGAATGGAATGGGGAACGGAATGAAGAATGGAATGCGGAATGAAATGTGGAATGGAATGGAATTAAATGTGGAGTGCAATGTGAAATGGAATGTAAAAGGTAATGTGTAGTGGAATGTGGAATGCAATGTGGAATGGAATGGAATGTGGAAAGGAATGTAATCGAATGTGGAATGCAAGGTGGAATGGAATAGATTAGGTTGCGGAATGGAATGTGGAAAGGAATGGAATGGAATGTGGAAGGGAATGACGAATGGAATGTGGACTGTAATGTGAAATGGAATGTAATGGATTGTGGAATGGAATGTTGAATGGAATGGAATGCAATCTGAAAGTGAATGTGGAATGCAATGTGGAAAGGTATGGAATGGAATGTCGAAGGGAATGAGGACTGGAATGTGGAATATAATGTCGAATGGAATGGAATGGAAAGTGGAATAGAATGTGGAATGGAATGGAATGGAATGTGGAATAGAATGTGGAATGGAATGGAATGGAATGTGGAAGGGAATGTGCAATGGAATATGAAATGGAATGTGGAATGGAATGGAACGCAATGTGTAATGTGTAATGGAATGTGGAATGGAATGGAATGTGGAAGGGGATGTGGAAGGGAATGGGGAATGGAATGTTGAAAGGAAGGGAATGGAATGTGGAATGGATTGTGGAATGGAATGCAATGTAATGAGGAAGGGAATGTGGAATGTAATGAGGAACGGAATGTGGAATGGAATGTGGAAGGGAATGTGGAATGGAATGCAATGGGATGTGGAAGAGAATGTGGAATGGAATGTGGAATGGAATGTGGAATGGAATGGAATGGAACATGGAATGGAACGTGGAATGGAAGGTGGAATGGAATGGAATGGAATGTGGAATGGAATAGAATGGAATGAGGAATGAAATGTGGAATGGAATGGAATGGAAGGAGGAATGAAATGTGGAATGGAATGGAATGGAATGGAATGTCTAATGGAATGTGGAATGGAATGAAATGGATTGTGGAATGCAATGTGGAAAAGAATGTGGAATTGAATGGAATGGAAATTTGAATGGAATGTGTAATGGATTGGAATGGAATGTGGAAGGGATTGTGGAATGCAATGTGGAATTGAATGTAGAATGCAAAGGGGAATTCAATGTGGAATGGAATGGAATGGACTGGGGAATGGAATGTGGAATGGAATGGAACGGAATGTGGGCTGGAAAGTGGAAGAGAATGTGGAATGGTATGTGGAATGGAAAGTGGAGGGGCATGTGGGATAGAATGGAATGGAATGTGGACTGGAATGTGGAACAGAATGTGAAAGGCAAAGTGGAATGGAAAGTGGAGTGGCCTGTGGGTTAGAACTGAATGGAATGTGGAATGGAATGTGGAATGGTACGTGTTATGGAAAGGAATGTAATGTGGAATGTAATGTGGAATGGAATGTTGAATGGATCGTGGAATGGAATGGAATGGAAAGTGGAATGGAACGTGTAATGGAAAGGATTTTAAAGTGGAATGGAACATGGAAAGGAAAGTGGAATGGAATGTGGAATGGAATGTGGAATGGAACGTGTTATAGAACGGAATGGAATGTGGAATAGAATGTGGAATGGATCGTGGAATGGAATGGAATTGAATGTGGAATGGAACATGTAATGGAAAGGAATTTAAAGTGGAATGGAACATGGAATGGAAAGTGGAATTAAATGTGGATGGAACATGGAATGGAAGGTGCAATGGATTGTGGAACGGAACGTGGGATAGAATGGAATGGAAAGTGGAATGGAGCATGGAATGGAATGTAAAGGAACGTCGAATGGAATGTGGAATGTAATGTGGAATGGAACGTGGAATGGAATGTAATACAAAGGAATGTGGAATGGTATGTGGAATGGAATGTGGAATGGAACGTGGAATGGAGTGGAATGGAATGTGGAATGGAATGTGGAAAGGAATGTGGAAAGGAATGGGGAATGGAATGTGGAATAGAATGTAATGGAATGTGGAATGGAATGTGGAATGGAATGTGGAATGGAAAGGAAAGTAATGTGGAATAGAATGTGGAATGGAAAGTTCAATGGAAAGTGGAATGGAATGGAAAGGAGTGTGGAATGGAAAGTGGAATGTAATGGAATGGAAAGTGGAATGGAACGTGGAATATAACGTTTAATGGAACGTGCAATGGAATGTGGAATACACTGGAATGGAATGTGGAATAGAATGGAATGGAAAGTGGAATGGAATATGAAATGGAATGCGGAATGGAATGTGGAATGGGATGGAATGAAATGTGAAATGAAATGTTTAATGGAATGCAGTGGAATGTGGAATGGAATGGAATGAAATGTGGAATGGAATGTTGAATGGAACGTGGAATGGAATGGAATGGAATGTGGAAAGGAACGTGGAATTGAATGTGAAATAGAACGGAATGGAATGTGGAATGGAATATGGAAAGGAAAGTGGAATGGAAAGGAAAGTTATGTGGAATGAAATGTGTAATGGAACGTGCAATGGAAAGTACAATGGAATGGAAATGATTGTGGAATGGAAAGTGGAATGTAAAGGAAGGCAACATGCAATGGAACTTGGAATGAAACGTTTAATGGAACGTGGAATGGAATGTGGAATGGAATGGAATGGAATGAAGAATGGAATGGAATGCAATGTGGAATGGAATGTGAAAAGGAATGTGGAATGGAATGTGGAATGGAATGGAATGGAATGCGAAATGGAATGTTTAATGTAACACAATGGAATGTGGAATGGAATGGAATGAAGTGTGGAATTGAATGTTGAATGGAACGTGGAATGGAATGTATAATGGAATGGCATGGAATGTGGAATTCAACACGGAATGGAATGCAATGGAACGTGGAATGCAACGTGAAATTGAATGTGGAATAAAATGGAATGAAATGTGGAATGGAATGGAATGGAATGTGGAGAAAATGTGCAATAGAATGTGGAATCGAATGAGGAGTGGAATGGAATGATATGTGGAATGGAGTGGAATGGAATGGAATGGAATGTGGAATGGAATGTGGAATAGAATGTGGAATGGAATGTGGAATTCAATGGAAAGGAATGTGGAATGGAATGGAACGGAAAGAGGAAAGGAAATTGGAATGAAACGCAATGGATGTGGAATGGAACGGAATGGAATGTGGAATGGAATTTGAAATGGAATGTGGAATGGAACGGAATGGTATGTGGAATGAAATGTGGAATCGGAAGTGGAATGGAACGGATTGGAATGTGGAATGGAATATGGAATGGAAAGTGGAATGGAACGTGGAATGGAAGGTGGCATGGAACGTGGAATTGAATGGAAAGGAAAGTGGAATGGAATGTGGAATGGAATGAAATGGAATGTGGAACGGAACGTGAAATGGAATGTGGAATGGAATGTGGTTTGGAATGCAATGTAATGTGGAATGGAATGGAATGGAACAAGGAATCGGATGTGGAATGAAATGCAAAGGAATGTGGAATAGAATGTGGTATGGAAAGGAATGGTATGTGGAATGAAATTTCGAATGGAATGTGGACAGCAATGCAATGGAATCTGGAATGGAATTTGGAATGGAATGGAATCGAATGTGGAATGGAATGCGGAAAGGAATGCAGAATGGAATGTAGAATTGAGTGGAATGGAATGTGGAATGCAAAGTAGAATGGAAAGGAAAGGAATTTGGAATTGAATGGAATGGAATGTGGAATGGAATGTAGAATGGATTGGAATGGAATGTGGAATGGAAAGTGGAATTGAATGGAATGGCATGCTGTATGGAACAAAATGGATTGGAATGTGGAATGAAATTGAACGGAACATGGAAAAGAATATGCAAAGGAATGTGGAATGGAATCCATTGGAATGTGGAATAGAATGGAATGGAATTGAATGGAATGGGAATGGAAAGGAATGGAATGTGGAAAGCGATGGAATGTAAGAAATGAGGAATTGAATGGAAAGGAATGTGGAATGGAATGGAATGGAATGGAATACCGAATGGAATGGAACATAGAATGGAATGTCGAATGGAATGTAATAGAATGTGGAAAGAAATGGAATGGAATGTGGAATAGAATGTGGAATGGAATGTGGAATGGAATGGAATGGAATGTGGAATGAAATGTAATGGAATGTGGAATAGAATGGAATGTAATGCAATGGTATGTGGAATGGAATGGAGTGGAATGGGGAATGCAATGCAAAGGAATGAAAAGTGGAATTTAATGGAATGGAATGTGGAATGGAATGGAATGTGGAATGGAATGGATCGTGGAATGGAATGTGGAATGGAATGTGGAATGGAATGTGGAATCGAATGGAATGGAATGTGGAATAGAACGGAATGGAATGTGGAATAGAATGGAATGGAATGGAATGTGGAATGCAATGTGGAATGGAACAGAATATGGAATGAAATGTGGAATGGAATGTGGAATGGAATGCAATGGAAGGTGGAATGGATTGGAATGGAATGTGGATTGGAATGGAATGGAAAATGGAATGGAATGGAAAGTGAAGTTGAATGTGGATAGGAATGGGAAATGGAATGTGGATTCGAATGTGGACTGGAATGGGCAATGGAGTGAAATGAAAGGTTGAAAAGAATGGAATGGAATAGAATGGAAAGTGGAATGCAACATGGAATGGAACGTGGAATGGAAAGTTGAATTCAAAGTGGAATGGAATGGAACTTGGAATGGAATAGAATGGAAAGTGGAATGCAGCATGGAATGGAACGTGTAATGGAAAGTTGAATTCAAAGTGGAACGGAATGGAACGGAATGTGGAATGGAATGTGGAAAGGAATGTGGAATGGAACGTGGAATGGAACGTGGAAATGAATGTGGAATGGAATGGAATGGAATGTGGAATGAAATCTGCAATCGAATTTGTTATGGAATGGAATGGACTGTGGAAAGGAAAGTGGAGCGGAATGAAAAGGAATATGGAATGGAATGGAAAGGAGTGTGGAATGGAATGTGGAATGGAATGTGGAATGGAATGTTGAATGGAAAGGAAGGTAATGTGGGATGGAATGTGGAATGGAAAGTGCAACGGAAAGTGCAATAGAATGGAAAGGAATGTGGAATGGAACGTGTAATGTAATGGAATGGAATGTGGAAAGTAACGTTTAATGGAACATGGAATAGAATTTCGAATGGAATATGGAATGGAATGGAATGGAATGTGGAATAGAATGGAATGGAATGTGGAATGGAATGTGAAATGGAATGTGGAATGGAATATGGAAAGGAATGGAAAGGAATGTGGAATCGAATGTGGAAGGGAACATGCAATGGAATGCAATGGAAATTGTAATGGAAGGGAATGGAAAGTGGAAAGGTATGTGAAATGGAATACAATGGAATATGGTAGGGAACATGGAATGGAAAGGAATGGAATGTGTAATGAAAGGGAATGGAACGTAGAAAGGAATGTGGAATGGAAGGCAATGGAATGTGGAATGGAACGGAATGGAATGTGGAGTGGAATGTGGAATGGAACGGAATGACATGTAGAATGGAATGTGGAATGCAATGTGGAATGGATTGGAATGGACTGTGGAATGCAATGGAATGGAATGTTATGGAAAGTGGAATGGAATGAATGGAATATGGAATGGAACATGGAATGGAATGTGGAATGGAATGTGGAATGGAAAGTGGAATGCCACGTTCAAGGGAATGGAATGGAATGTGCAGCGGAATGTGGGATGGAATGGAATGGATAGTGGAAAGAAATGTGGAATGGAATCTGTAATGTAATTGAATGGAATGTGAAATGGAATGGAATGGAATGTGAAATGGATTGTGGAGTGGAACGCGGAATGGGATGTGGAATGGATCGTGGAATGGAACGTGGAACGAAATGGAATGAAACCTGTAACTGAATGTGCAATGGAATGGAATTGAATGTGAAATGGAATTGAATGTTATGTGGAATGGAATGTGGGAAAGAATGAGGAGTGTAATGGAATGGAATGTGGAATGGAATGTGGAAGGGAATTTGGAATGGAATACAATGGAATGTGGAAGCAATGTGGAATGGAATGGAAAGGAATGTGGAATGCAACGTGTAAAGGAATAGGGAATGGTACGGAATGGAATGTGAAATGGAATGTAATGGAATGTGGAATGGAATGTGGAAAAGGATGAGGAATGGAAAGGAAAGGATTGTGAAATGGAAAGTGGAATGGAGTGTGGAATGGAAAGTGGCATAGAAAAGAATGGAATGTCGAATGGAATTTGGAATGGAACGTGGAATCGTATGGAACGGAAAATGGAATGGAATGGATTGAAACGTGTAATAGAATGGAATGGAAAGGAATGCGGAATGGAATCTGGAATGGAATGGAATGGAATCTGGAATGGACTGGAAAGGAGTGGAATGTGGAATGGAATGTTGAATGGAATGGAAAGTAAGGTGGAATGGAATGTGGAATGCAATTGGAATGGAATGGAATGCAATGAGGAATGGAATGTGGAATGGAATGGAAGGGAATATGGAATGCAATGAGGAATGGTGTGGAATAGAATGTGGAATGGAATGTAGAATTCTATGTGGAATGGAATGTGGAATGGAAAGAAATGGCATGTGGAATGGAGTGCAATGGAATGTGGAATGATATGGAATGGAACACGGAAATGAATGTGGACTGGAATGTGTAATGGAATGTGGAAAGGTAAGGAATGGAATGTGCAATGGAATGGAATGGAATGTGCAATGGAATGGAATGGAATGTGGAAAAGAATGGAATGGAATGGAATGGAAAGGAAAAGGAATTGAATGGAATGTGGAATGCAAGGGAATGGAATGAAATAAGGATTTGAATGGAACGGAATGTGGAATGGAATGCTATAGAACGTGGAATGCAATGTGGAACGGAATGGAATGGAATGTGGAATGGTATGTGGAAAGGAAAGTGGAATGGAATGGAATGTGGAACGGAATGGAAAGGAATGTGGAATAGAATGGAATGGTTTGGAATGTGGAATGGAATGCGGAATGGCATGTGGAATGGAATTTAATGGAATGTGGAATTGAATGGAATTTTATGTGGAATGGAATGTGGAATGGAATGGAATGGAATGTGAAATGGAATGGGGAATGGAATGGAATGGAATGTGGAAGGGAATGTGGGAAGGAACGGAATGGAATGTGAAATGGAATGTGGAATGGAAAGTGGAAATCTAAGTGGAATGGAATGGAATGGAATGCAATGGAATGAGGAATGGAACGGAATGGAATGTGGAATGGAATGTGGAATGGAATGCAGAATGGAATGTGGAATGCAACGGAATGGAATGTGGAATGGAAAGTGGAATGGCCTGGAATGGACTGTGGCATGGAATGTGGAATAGAATGTAATGGAATGTGGTTGGGAATGTGGAATGGAATGTGGAATGGAAAGGAAAGTAATGTGGAATGGAATGTGGTAATGAAAGTGGAATGGAATGGAATGGAATGTGGAATGGACAGTTGAAAGGAATGGAATGGAATTTGGAATGGAATGTTTGATGAAATGTGGTAAGGAATGTAGAATCGAATGGAATGGCATGTGGAACCGAATGGAACGGCATGTGGAATGGAATGGAATGAATGTGGTATGAAATGTAATGTAACATGGAATAGAATGTCGAATGGAATGTGGAATGGAATGTGGAATGGAATGGAATGGAATGTGGAATGGAATGGAATGGAATTGGAATTGACTGGAATGGAATGGAATGGAATTGGAATTGACTGGAATGGAATGTGGAATGCAGTGGAATGGAATGAAGTAAGAATTGAATGGAATGGAATGTTGAGTGGAATGGAAGGGAATATGGAACGAAATGGAATAGAAAGTGGAATGGAATGTGGAATGGAATGGAATGGAATGTGTAAAGAAATGGATTGGAACGTGGAATAGAATGTGGAATGTAATGGAATGGAAAGTGGAATCAAACGGAATGGAATATGGAATGTAATGGAATGGAATGTGGAATGGAATATAATGGAAAATGGAATGGAATGGAAGGTGGGATTGTAAGGAATGAAATGTGGATTGGAATGGAATGGAATGTGGAATGGAATGGAATGGAATGTGGAATGGAATGTGGAATGGAATGGAATGGAATTTGGAATGGAATGTGGAATGGATTGGAATGGAATATGGAATAGAATGTGGAATTTAATGGAGTGGAATGTGGAATGGAATGCAATGGAATGGTATGGAATGTGGAAGGGAATGGAATGCAATATGTAATGGAATGTGGAATGAAACATAGATTGAAAAGTGTAAAGGAAAGTGGAATGAAACGTGGAATGGAATGTGGAATGGAATGGAAAGGGATGTGGAATGGAATGTGGAATCCAATGGAAAGGAATTCCGAAAGGGAAGTAATAGAAGGTGGAAACGAATGGAATCTTATGGAGTGTGGAATGGAACGGAATAGAATGAAATGGGATGTGGAATGGAATGGAATGCAATTTGGAAAGGAACGGAAAAAAATGTGGAATGGAATGAAATGCAATCTGGAATGGAATGGAATGGAATGTGGAATGAAATGGAAGGCAAGGAATGGAATGCAGAATGGAATGGAATGAAATGTGGAATGCAATGCAATGGAATGGAAAGTGGAATGGAATGGAAAGGAATGTGGAATAGAATGGAGTGGAATGTAGATTGGAATGTGGAATGCAATGGAGTGGAACGTGGAATGTAATGTGGAATGTAATGGAATGGAATGTGTAATGGAATGTGGTATGGAATGTGGAATGGAATGGAATGGAATGTGGAATGGAATTTAATGGAATGTGGAATGGAATGGAATGCCATGTGGAATGGAATACAATGCAATGTAGAATGGAATAGAATTTGGAATGGAACAAAATGGAATGGAAAGTGGAATGGAAAGGAAATGAACGTGTAATGGAAAGGAATGCAATGAGGAATGAAATGGAATGGAATGGAATGTGGAATTGAATACGGAATGGAATGGAGTGAAATGGAATGTGGAATGGAATCTAATGGATTGTGTATTGGAATGTTTAATGGAATGTGTACTGCAAAGTGGAATTGAATGGAATGGAACGTGGAATGGAATGGAATGGAATGTGGAATGCAATGGAATGGAATGTGGAAAGGAACGTGGAATGGAAATTAAGGCATGTGGAATGGAGTGTGGAATGGAACGTGGAATGGAAAGTGCAATGGAAAGTGGAATGGAATGGAATCGAATGCGTAATGGAATGTGGAATGGAACGTGGAATGGAACGTGGAGTGGTACATGGAATGGAATAGAATGGCGTGGAACGTTGAATGGATTGTGCAATGAAATGGAATAGAACGTGGAATGAATTTGGTATGGAATGGAATGGAAAGTGGAATGGAATGTGGAATGGAATGGAGTGGAACGTGGAATGCAATGTGGAGTGGAACGTGTAATGGAAAGTGGAATGCAATGGAAAAGAAAGTGGAATGGAATGTGGAACGGAATGTTTAAAGGAACGTACAAGGGAATGTTAAATGTAATGTGGAATCGAAAGGAATGTAATGTGGAATAGAATGTGAAATGGAATGGAATGGAATCCGAAATGAAATAGAATGGAATGGCATAGAGTATGGAATGGAATGGAATGAAACGTGGAATGGAACCTGGAAAGGAACGTGGAATGGAATGTGGAGTGGAATTGAATGGAATGTGGAATGGATGGGAATGGAATGGGGAATGGATTGTGGAATGGAATGGAATGGAATTGAATGGAATGGAAAGCAATGGAAAGGAATGGAATGTGGAATGGAATGTGCAATGGAATTGAATGTGGAATGGAATGTGGAATGGAGTGGAATGGAATGTGGAATTGAAAGTGGAATGGAAGGTGGAGTGAAACATGGAATGGATTGGAATAGAACTTGGAATGGAATGTGGAATTGAATGGAATGGAATGTGTAAAAGTATGTAATCGAATGTGGAATGGAAAGTGGAATGGAATGGATTGCAATGTGGAATGGAATGTGCACTGAAATGGAATGGAAAGTGGAAGGGAATGATGAATGGAATGTGAAATGTAATGCAGAATGCAATATGGAATGGAAAGTAATGGAATGTGGAAGGGAAAGTGGAATGGAATCTGGAATGGAATGTGGAAAGGAATGAAATGGAATGTGGAAGGTAATGTGGAATCCAATGTGGAATGGAATGTGGAATGGAATGGAATGGAATATGGAAATGATTGTGGAATGGAATGGAATGGAATGTGGAATGGAATGTGGAATGCAATGGAATGGAATGTGCAATGGAATGTGGAATAGAATGGAATGGAATGTGGAAAGCAATGTGGAATGGAATGGAATGGAAGGTGGAATGCAATAGAATGGAAAGTGGAATGAAATGTGGAATGCAATGCAATGGAATTTGGAATGCAATATGGAATGGAATGAAATGCAATGAGGAATGAAATATGGAATGGAATGTGGAAAGAAACGTGGAATGGAAGATGGAATGGAATGGAATGGAATGTGGAATGAAAGGTGGAATGGAATTGAATGGAATGGACGGTGGAATGGATTGGAAGGTTTAAATACAATGGAATGGAATGTGGAATGGAATGTGGACTGGAATAGAATGCTATGCGGAATGGAATGTGGAATTGAATGGAATGGAATGTGGAATGGAACGTTCAATGGAATGTGGAATGGAATGTGGAATGGAATATAATGGAATGTGGAATGGAATGTGGCACGGAACGTGCAATGGAAAGGAACGGAAAGTGGAATGGATGTTGAATGGCACGGAATGGAATGGAATGTGGAATGGAACGTGGAATGGAAAGTGGAATGGAATGGAATGGAACGTGGAATGGAATGTGGAGTAGAATGGAATGGAATGTGGAATGGAATGGAATGGAATGTGGAATGGAAAGGAATGGAACTAGGAATGGAACATGGAATAGAACGTGTAATGCAACGTGGAATGGAACGTGGAATGGAATGTGAAATGGAATGGAATGGAAAGTGGAATGGAATGGAATGGGATGTGAAATGGAATGAAATGGAATGGAATATGGAATTGTAGGGAATGGAACGGAATGGAACGCAGAATGCAATGGAAAGAAATGAGAAATGTAATGGAATGGAATGAAATGGAATGTTGAATGGAATGGAATGGAATGGAAATTGGAATTGTATGGAATGGAATGTGGAATGGGATGAAATGGAATGTGGAATGGAATGTGGAATGAAACAGAATGCAATCTGGAATACAATGTGGAATGGAATGCACAGAGGAAAGTGGAATGCAATCGAATGGAATGTGGAATGGAATGTGGAATTGAATGGAATGGAACGTAGAATGGAAAGTATAATGGAAAGGAACAGAACATGGAATGGAACGTGGAATGGAACATGGAATGGAATGGGCAATTGAAAGTGGAATAGAACATGGAATGTAATGGAATGGAAAGCGGAATGTTACCTGGAAGGTAATGTAATGGAAGGGAATGGAATGTGCAATGGATTGTGGAATGGAATGTGGAATGGAACAGAATGCAATGTGGAATGGAATGCGGAATGGAAAGTGCAAAGGAAAGTGGAATGTAATGGAATGGAATGTGGAATGGAACGAGGAATTTAACGGAATGGAGCGTGGAATGGAATGGAATATAACGTGGAATGGAACGTGGAATGGAACGGAATGGAATGTGGAATGGATGTGGAATGGAATGGAATGGGATGTGGAAAGAAATGTGGAATGGAATGTGTAAAAGAATGTAATGGAATGGAATGTGGAAAGGAATGGAATGGAATGTGGAATGGGATGTGGAATGGAATGGAATGCAAGGTGGAATGGAATGTGGAATGGAATGGACTGGAATGTGGAACGCAATGTGGAATGGAATGAAATGGAATGTGGAAAGAAATGTAATGGAAAGTAGAATGGAATGTGGAATGGAATGTGGAATGGAATGGAATGTGGAATGGAATGTGGAACGGTAAATGGAATGGAATGTCGAATGGAAAGTGGCATGGAACGGAAAGGAATGTGGAGTGGAATCTGGAATGGAATGTGGAATGGAAAATGGAATGGAACGTCAAATGGAACGAAGAATGAAATGGAATGGAACGTGAAACGGATCTTGCAATGGAACGTGGAAAGGAACGTGGAATGGAATGTGGAATGGAGCATGGAATGTCAGGTGGAATGTAATGTGGAATGGAACGTGTGATGCAATGGAATGGAAGGTGGAATGGAACGTGGAATGGAATGGAATGGAACGTGGAACGGAATGTGGAAAGGAATGTGGAATGGAACTTGGAATGGAATATGGAATGGAACGTGGAATGGGAAGTGGAATGAAATGTGGAATGGAAAGGAATGAAATGTGGAACAGAATGTGGATTGGAATGGAATGGAATCTGGAATGGAATGGTGTGGACTGTGGAAAGGAATGGAATGGAAAGTGGAATAGAACGTGGAATGGAACATAAAATGGACTGTGGAATGGAATGCAATGGAATGTGGAATGGAAGGGAATGGAATGTGTAATGGAATGTGGAATAGAATGGAATGGAATGGAATGGAAAGGAATGTTGAATGAAATGGAATGAAATGTTGAATGGAAATGAATGGAATGCGGAATGGAATGGAATTTTATGGAATGTGGAATGGAATGGAATGGAATGTGGAATGAAATGGAAAGGAATGTGGAATGGAATGGAATCCACAATGCTATGTAATGGAATGAGGAATGGAAAATAATGGAATGGAATGGAATGTGGAAAGGAATGTAATGGAATCGAATGGAATGTGGAATGTAATGTAAAGGAATGGCATGGAATGAGGAATTGAATGGAACGGGAAATGAAATAGAATGGAATGGAATGTGGAATGGAATGGAATGGAATGGAATTGAAGGTGGAGTGGAATGTGAAATGGAAAGCGGAATGGAACGTGGAATGGAATGAAATGGATGTTGGAATGGAGTGGAATGGAACGTGGAATGGAATGGAATGGAATGTTGAAAGGGACGTTGAATGGAACGTGGAATGGAAAGCGGAATGGAACTTATAATGGAATGGAAAGGAATGTGGAATGGAATGGAATGGAATGGAAGGTGGAATGGAATAGAATGGAATGGAATGGAATGTGAAATGGAATGTGGAATGCAACGTGGAATGGAATGGAATGGAATGTGAAATAGAATGTGGAATGGAAAGTGGAATGGAATGGAATGGAACGTGGAATGGAATGGAATGGAACGTGGAATGGAAAGGAATGGAGCTTTGAAAGTAACGTGGAATGGAATGGAATGGAACGTGGAGTGCAACGTGGAATGGAACGTGGAGTGGAACGTGGAATGGAATGTGGAATGGAACTTGGAATGGAACGTGGAACGGGAGGGAATGGAATGTGGAATGGAATGTGGAATTGAATGTGGAATGGAAAGTGGAATACCATTTAATGGTATGTGGAATGGAATGTGGAATGCAATGGAATGGAATGGAATGAGACTTGGAATGTGGCATGGAATGAGGAATTGAAATTGGAATGGAATGGAATGGAATGGAATGTGGAATGTAATGGAATGGAATGGAATGTGGAATGTAATGGAATGGAATGGAAGGCGGAATGGAATGTGGAAAGGAATGTGGAATGGAAAGTGGAATGGAAAGGAATGGAATGTTTTAATGGAATGGAATGGAATGAGGAATGGTTTGTGGACTGGAATCGAATGCACTGTGGAATGGAATGTGGAATGGAATACAATGGAATATGGAATGGAATGCTCAATGGAATGAAGAATGCAATGCACTGGAATGTGGAATGGAATGTGGAATGGAGTGTTGAATGGAACGGAATGGAATGTGGAATGGAATGTGGAATGGAATGTAGAATGGAATGTGGAATGGAAAGTGGAATGGAAAGGAATGGAATGTGGAATGAAATGTGGAATAGAATGTGGAATAAAATGTGGAATGGAACGTGGAATGGAACATGGAATGTAATGGATCGAATGTGGAATGGAGTGTGGAATGGAATGGAATGGAGTGTGCAATGCAATTTGCAATGGAATGGAATGGAATGTGGAATGGAATGGAAAGTGGAATGGAATGTGGAATGCAATGTAATGGAATGTGGAATGAAAAGTGGAATGCAATAGCATGAAATCTGGAACGGAATGTGGAATGGAATGGAAAGCAATGAGGAATGGAATGTGCAATGGAATGTGCAGTGGAGCATGGAATGGAAGATGGAATGGAATGGGATGGAATGTGTAATGGAGTGTGGAATGGAATGTGGAATGGAATGGAATGGAATGCTGAATGGAATGTAGAACGCAAAATGAAATGGAATGGAATGGAATGTGGAATGGAACGTGGAATGCAATGGGATGGAACATGGAAGGGAACGTGGAATGGATCGTGGTTTGCAATGGAATAGAACTTGGAATGAAATGTGGAAAGGAATGCGGAATGGAACGTGAAATGGAATGGAATGGAACGTGAAATATAACATGGAATGGAACATAGAATGGAATGTGGAATTGAATGCTGCATGGAATGTGGAATGGAATGTGGAATGGAAAGGAATGGAATGTGGAATGGAATGTGGAATTGAGTGTGGAATGAAACGTGGAATGGAATGTAATGGAAGGTGGAAAGGAACGTGGAATGGAACTTGGAATTGAATGGAATGGAATGTGGAATTGAAGGTGTAATGGAATGGAATGGAATTGAATGTGGAATGGAATGTGCAATAGAATGGAATGGAATGTGAAATATAATGTGGAATGGAATGGAATGGAATGTTGAAGGGAATGTGGAATGGAATGTGGAATGTAATGAGCAATGGAATGGAATGAAATGTGGAATGAAATGTGGATTGTTATGTAATGGAATGTGGAATGCTGTGGACTGGAATGTGGAATGGAACGTGTAATCGAATTTAATGGAAAGTGGAATGGAACGTGGAATGCAATGGAATGGAATGGAATCTGGAATGGAATGAAATGGAATGTGGAAGGAAATGTGGAATGGAATGTGGAATGGAATGGAAAGAAATGTGGAATGGAATGTTGATTGGAATGCAATGGAATGTGGAATGGAATGCGGATTATAATGGAAGGTAACTTAGAATACAATGCTAAATGGCATGTGAATTGGAATGAAATGGAATGTGTAATGGAATATGGAATGAAATGCAATGCAATGAGAATGGAATGCGGAATGGAATGAAGAATGGAATGAGGAATGGACTGCGGAATGGAATTGTGGAATGGAATGTGGCATGGAATGTGGAATGGAATGGAATTTAATGTGGAATAGAATGGAATGGAATGTTGAATGGAATGTGAATTGGAATGCAACTGAATGTGGAATGGAATGTGGAATGGAAAGCAAAGGAATGAGAATGGAATGTGGAATTGAATGTGCAACAGAATGGAATGGAATGTGGAATGGAATGTAGAATGGAAAGTGGAATGGAAGGGAATGCAATGTGGAATGGAATGTGGAATGGAATGTGGAAGGGAATGGAATGGAATATGGAATGGAATGTGCAATGGAATGTGGTAGGAATGGAATTGAATGTGCAATGGAAAGTGGAATGGTATGTAGAATGTAAAGTGGAAAGTAATGGAATGGAAAGCGGAATGGAATGGAATGGAATGTGGAAAAGAATATCGAATGGAACGTGAAATGCAATGTGGAATGGAATGTGGAATGGAATATCGAATTTAACGTGAAATTGAATGGAACGGAATGTTGAATGGAACGTGGAATGGAATGCAATGGAATGTGGAATGGAAGGTGGAATAGAATGGAATGCAATGTGGAATGGAATCTTTAAAGGAAAGTGGAATGTAATGGAATGGAATGTGGAACGGAACGTGGAATGGAATAGAATGGAATGTAGAATGGAATGTGAAATTGTAAATGGAATGGAAAGAGGATAGTAATGTGGAATGGAATGGGCAATGGAATGTGGACCGCAACGTGGAACAGAATGGAATGGAAAGTGGAAAGGAACTTGGAAAGAATGGACTGGATCTTGGATTGGAATTTGGAATTGGATTTGGAATGGAAAGTGGAATGGAACGTGGAATGGAATGGAATGGAATGTGGAAAACAATGGAAGGCCACTAGGAATGCAATGTGGAATGGAATGTGGAATGGAAGGTGGAATTGAACGTGGAAAGAAATGGAATGGAAAGTGGAATGGAATGTGGAATGGAATGGAAAGGAATGTGGAATGGAATGGAATGGAATGTGGAATATAAAGGAATGGAATGTGGAATCGGACGTGGAATGGAACATGGAAGGCAACATGGAATGGAACGTGAAATGGAATGTGGAATGCAATAGAATTTAATGTGGAATTGAATGGAATGGAATGTGGAATGGAAAGGAATGGAACGTGGAATGGAACGTGGAATGGAATGGTATGGAACTTGGAATGGAATGTGGAATGGAATGGAACGGAACTTGGAATGCAGTGTGGAAAGGAATGTGGAATGGAACGTGGAATGGAACGTTGAATGGAGTGGAAAGGAACATTGAATGAAATGGAATGGAACGTGGAATGGAATGTGGAATGGAATGGAATGGAATTTAGAATGGAATGGAATCCAACGTGGAATGGAATGGGATGAAGTGGAATGTGCAATGGAATGGAAAGGAATGTGGAATTCAATTAAATGGAATGTGGAATGGAATGGATCGGAATGTGGAATGGAATGGAATGGAACGTGGAATGGGATGAGGAATGGAATGTGGAATGGATTGTTTAATGGAATGGAATGGAATGATGAATAGAATGGAACGGAATGGAATGTGGAATGGAATGTGGAAAGGATCGTGGAATGGAATGGAATGGAATGTGCAATGGAATGGAATGGAATGTGTAATGGAATAGAATGGAATGGAATGGAAAGTGAAATAGAATGTGGAACGAATGTGAAATGTAGTGTAATGGAATGGAAAGGAGTGTGGAATCTAATGCAATGGAATGTGGAATGGAATGGAATGGAATGTGCAACGGAATGGATGGAATGTGCAATGGAATGGAATGGAATGTGGAATAGAATGAAATGGAATGTGGAATCAAATGGAATGGAATGTTGAATAGAATTGAATGGAATGCTGAATGGAATTTGAAGTGGAAAGGAATGGAGTAGAACGGAATGTGGAATGCAATGGAATGGAATGGAATATGAAATGGAATGGAACGTGGAATGGAATATGAAACGGAATGGAATGGAATGGGGAATGTAATGTAATGGAATGGAATGTGGAATGGAATGGAATGGAACGTGGAATTGAATGGAATGGAATGGAATATGCAATGGAATGGAATGGAATGGAATGCAGAATAGTGTGGAATGGAATATGGAATTTAAAGTAGAGGAAAGGAATGTAATGGAATAGTATGCAATGTGGAACTGAATGGAATGGGAAGTGGATTGCAAGGGAATGGAATGTGGAATGGACAGGAATGGAATGGAATGTAAGCTGGAAAGGAATGGGAAATGAAATGTGGAAGGGAAAGAGGAATGGAATGAAAACGAACATGGAATGGAATGGAATGGAATGGAATGGAACGTGGAATGGAACGTGGAATGGAAGGTTAATTGTATTGGAATGGAATGCAATGCAATGGAATGGAATGCATTGGAATGCAATGGAAAGGAATGTAGAAAGAAACGTGGAATGCAATGAAATGGAACTGGGAATAGAAAGTAGAATGGAATGTCCAATGGAAAGTGGAATTGAACGTGGGATGGAATGGAATGGAACATAGAATGGAATGTGGAATGGAATCTGGAATGGAATGGAATGGAATGTGGTCTCGAAAGTGGAATGGAATGGAATGGAATGTGGAAGGGAATTTGGAATGGAATGTGGAATGGAATGTGGAATGGAACATGGAATGGAATGTGGAATGAAATTTGGAATGGAATCGAAAGTAATGTGGAATGGAATGCAATGGAATGTGCTATGGAATTGAATGGAATGTGGAACAGAATGTGCAATGGAATGGAATGAAATCCAGAATGCAATGGAATGGAATGGTATGGAACGTGGAATGGATTGGACTGAATCATGGAAAGGAACGTGGAATGGAAAGTGGAATGGAATGTGGAATGGAATGGAATGGAATGTGGAATGGAAACGAATGGAATGTGGAATGTGGACTGGAACATGGAATGTAATGGAATTGAATGTGGAATGGAATGGAATAGAATTTGTTACGGAATGTGGAATGGAATGGAATAGATTGTGGTTGTAATGTGAAATGGAATGGATACGAATGGAATGTGGAATAGAATGGAATGGAAAGGAATGTGCAATGGAATGGAATGGAATGGAAAGTGATATGCAATGGATTGTCATGGAATGGAATGTGGAATGGAAGTGTATGAAATTTGGAATTATTGTGCCATTGAATGGAATGGAATGTGTAATTGAATGAAATGGAATTGAATGGGATGTGGAATGGAATGGAACAGAACGTTGAATGGAATAGAACGCATTCTGGAATGGAATGGAATATGGATTGGAATGGAACGGAATGTGGAATGCAATGAGGAATGGAATGGAATGTGCAAAGGAATGTGGAATGTAACGGAATGGAATGTGGAATTGAATGTGGAACGGAAAGTGTAATGGAACGAAATGGAATATGGAATGGAATGTGGAATGGAATGATGAATGGAATGTGGAAGGTTATGTGGAATGGAAGGTGAAAAGGAATGGAATGGAATGTGGAATGGAACGTGGAATGGAGTGCAATGGAACGTGGAATCGAACGTGGAATGGAAAGTGGAATGTGGAATGCAATGGAATGGACTGTGGAAAGGAATGGAATGGAATGTGGAATGGAATGTGGAATCGAATGGAATGGAATGTGGAATGGAATGGTGTGGAGTGTGGAATGGAAAGGTATGGAATGTGGAATGGAATGTGGAATGGAATCGAATGTAATGGAATGTGGAATGGAATGCAATGGATCGTGAATTGGAACATGGAATGGAATGTGGAATGGAATGTAATGAAACCTGTAATAGAATGGAATGGAACGTGGAATAGAATCGAATGGAATGGAATATGAAATAGAGTGGAATGGAATAGAATGGGAATGGAATGCAATGAAATGTGGAATAGAAGGAGGAACGGAATGGAATGGAAGAGTATGTAATGGGTAATGCAGCGGAATGTAATGCGGAATTGAATGTGGAATGGAATGGAATGCAACGTGAAATGGAATCTCGAATAGAATTTGCAATGGAATGGAATGGAATGTGGAACGGAATGCATTGGAATGTGGAGTGGAATTTGGAAAGGAATGGAATGGAATGGGAATGGAATTTCGAACAGAATGGAATGGAAAGTAGAATGGAATGTGGACTGGAATGGAATGGAATGGAATGGAATGTGGAATGGAATGGAATGGAATGGAATGGGAATGGAATGTGGAATTGAATGGAATGGAAAGTGTAATGGAGTGTGGACTGGAATGGAATGGAATGTGGAATGGAATGGAATGGAAGGTGCAATGGAATGTGGTGTGGCACGTGCAATTGAATGGAGTGCAATGTGGAATGGAATGTGGAATGGAATGTGAAATGGAAAGTGGAATGGAATGCAATTTGGAATGGAACGTGAAATGAAATGGAATGCAACGTGGAATGGAACGTGGAATGGAACGTGGAATGTAATGTGGAAAGGAAAGTGGAATGGACTGGAATGGAATGAGGAATGGAATGCGGAATGGAATGGAATGGAACGTTCAGTGGAATGTGCAATGGAATGTGGAACAGAACGTGGAATGGAATAGAACGGAAAGTGGAAAGAAACGTGGAATGTAAAGGAATGGAATGTGGAATGGAATGTGGAATGGAGAGTGGAATGAAATGGAATGGAATCTGGAATGGAATGTGGAATGGAAAGGAATGGAATGTGGAATGGAACGTGGAATGGAACATGGAATGGAATGGAATGGAATGCGGAATGAAACGTGGAATGGAATGGAATGGTATGTGGAATAGAATGTGGAATGGAACGTGCAATGGAATGGAATGGAACCTGGAATGGAATGTGGAATGGAAAGTAATGGAATGGAGTGGAATGTGGAATGGAATGGAATGGAATGGAAAGGAAAGTGGAATGGAATGTGGAAAAGAATGTGGAATGGAATGTAGAATGGAATGGAAAGTGTAATGGAGTGTGGACTGGAATGGAATGGAATGTGGAATGGAATGGAATGGAAGGTGCAATGGAATGTGGTGTGGCACGTGCAATTGAATGGAGTGCAATGTGGAATGGAATGTGGAATGGAATGTGAAATGGAAAGTGGAATGGAATGCAATTTGGAATGGAACGTGAAATGAAATGGAATGCAACGTGGAATGGAACGTGGAATGGAACGTGGAATGTAATGTGGAAAGGAAAGTGGAATGGACTGGAATGGAATGAGAAATGGAATGCGGAATGGAATGGAATGGAACGTGGAGTGGAATGTGCAATGGAATGTGGAACAGAACGTGGAATGGAATAGAACGGAAAGTGGAAAGAAACGTGGAATGTAAAGGAATGGAATGTGGAATGGAATGTGGAATGGAGAGTGGAATGAAATGGAATGGAATCTGGAATGGAATGTGGAATGGAAAGGAATGGAATGTGGAATGGAACGTGGAATGGAACATGGAATGGAATGGAATGGAATGCGGAATGAAACGTGGAATGGAATGGAATGGTATGAGGAATAGAATGTGGAATGGAACGTGCAATGGAATGGAATGGAACCTGGAATGGAATGTGGAATGGAAAGTAATGGAATGGAGTGGAATGTGGAATGGAATGGAATGGAATGGAAAGGAAAGTGGAATGGAATGTGGAAAAGAATGTGGAATGGAATGTAGAATGGAACGGAATGGAATGTAGAATGGAATGTGGAAAGAATGTGAAACGGTATGGAATGGAATGTGGAATGGAATGTGGAAAGAAATGTGGAATGGTATGTGGAATAGAACGGAATGGAATGTGGAATGGAATGTGGAATTGAATGTGGAATGGAACGTGGAATGGAATGGAATGGAACAGAATGGATTGCGGAATGGAAGGGGGAATGGAATATGGAATGGAATGTGGAATGGAATGTGGAATGGAATATGGAATGGAACGTGGAATGGCATGGAATGGAACGTGGAATGGAACGTGGAATTGAACGTGGAATGGAAAGTGGAAAGGAACATGGAATAGAATGTGCAAAGCAATGTGGAATGGAACATGGAATGGAAAGGAATGGAAACTCAAGTGGAATGTGGAATGGAATGGAATGGAAAGTGGAATGGAATGTAGAATGGACTGTGGAATGGACCGTGAAATGGAACGTGGAATGCATTTGAATTTAATGTGGAATGGAATGTGGACTGGAAAGGAATGGAAAGTGGAATCGAATTTAATGGAATGTTGAATGGAATTTGGAATGAAATGCGGTGTGGCACGTGTAATGGAATGGCGTGCAATGTGGAATGGAACGTGGAATGAAATGGAATGGAAAGTCGAATGGAACGTGGAATGGAATGTGGAAAGAAAAGTTGAATGGAATGTAACGGAATGTGGAATGGAACGCGGAATATAATAGAATGGACTGTGGAATGGAAAGGAATGGAATGTGGAACGGAATGTGGAATGGAACGTGGAATATAATAGAATGGAATGTGGAATGCAATGTGGAATGGAATTTGGAATGGAATGTGGACTGGAATGGAATGGAATGTGGAATGGAATGTGGAATGGAATGTGGAATGGAATGTGGAATGGAATGGAATGGAATGGAGTAGAATGTGGAAAGAATTGGAATTGAAAAGAATGGATTGTGGAATGCAATGCGGAAAGGAATGTGGAATGGAATGTGGAATGGAACGGAATGGAATGTACAATGGAATGTGGAAAGGAATGTGGAATGGAATGGAATGGAATGTGGAATGGAATGTGGAAAGGAATGTTGAATGGAATGTGGAATGGAACGGAATGGAATGGAATGGAATGTGGAATGTAATGTGGAATGGAACGTGGAACGGAAAGGAATGGAATGGAATGGATTGTGGAATTGAATGTGGAATGGAATATGGAATGGAACGTGGAATGGAATGGAATGGAACGTGGAATGGGAGGAAATGTTATGTGGAATTGAACGTGAAATGGAATGGAATGGAACGTGGAATAGAACGTGGAATGGAATGTGGAATGGAACGTGGAATGGAATGTGGAATGGAATGTGGAATGTAACGTGGAAAGGAAAGGAATGAAAACTCGAGTAGAACGTGGAATGGAATGCAACGTGGAATGGAAAGTGGAATGGAATGTGGAATGGAACGTGAAATGGAAAGTGGAATGCACTGGAATGGAATGTGGAATGGAGTGTGGAATGGAATGTGGAATGGATGGCAAGGCAATGTGCAGTGGAATGTGGAATCGAATGGAATGGATTGTGGAATGGAATGGAATGCAATCTGGAATAGAATGTGAAATGGAATAGAAAGGAATCAGGAATGAAATGGAATGGAATGGTGTGGAATGCGGAACGCAATGGAATGGAACGTGGAATGGAAAGTGGAATGGAACATGGAATGGAATCTGGAATGTAATGGAATTGAATGTGGAATGAAAGGGAATGGAATGTGGAATGGGATGTGGAATGGAATGTGGAATGGAATGGAATGGTATGGAATGTGGATATGGAATGGAAAGGAATAGAATGGAATGTGGAATGCAATGAAATGGAAGATGGAATGGATTGGTATGGAATGTGGAATGGAATGGAAATGAACAGAATGGAATGTGGAATGCAATGCAATGGAAGATGCAATGGAATGGAATGGAATGGAATATGGAATGGATTGGAATGTAATGGAATGAGGAATTGTATGGAATGTAATATGGAATTTAATGTAGATGAATGGAATATAATGGAATAGTATTTAATGTGAAATTGAATGGAAAGGGAAGTGGATTGGAATGGAATGGAAAGTGGAATGGATAGGAATGTAATGGAATAGAAGGTGGAATGGAATGTGCAATGGAATGTGGAATGGAACAAGGAATGGAATGCAATGGAACGTGGAATGGAATGGAATGGAAAGTGGAATGAAATGGAATGGAACATGGAAAGGAACGTGGAGTGGAACGTGGAATGGAATGGAATGGAATGGGGAATAGAAAGTGGAATGGAATGTCCAATGGAAAGTGGAATTGAACGTGGAATGGAATGGAATGGAACATGGAATGGAATGTGGAATGTAACGTGGAAAGGAAAGGAATGAAAAGTCGAGTAGAACGTGGAATGGAATGGAATGGAACGTGGAATGGAATGTGGAATGAACTGTGGAATGGAACGTGAAATGGAACGTGGAATGCATTGGAATGGAATGTGGAATGGAGTGTGGAATGGAATGTGGAATGGATGGCAAGGCAATGTGCAGTGGAATGTGGAATCGAATGGAATGGGTTGTGGAATGGAATGGAATGCAATCTGGAATAGAATGCGAAATGGAATAGAAAGGAATCAGGAATGGAATGGAATGGAATGGTGTGGAATGCGGAATGCAATGGAATGGAACGTGGAATGGAAAGTGGAATGGAACGTGGAATGGAAATTGGAATGGAACACGGAATGGAATCTGGAAAGTAATGGAATGGAATGTGGAATGAAAGGGAATGGAATGTGGAATGGGATGTGGAATGGAATGTGGAATGGAATGGCATGGTATTGAATGTGGAATGGAATGGAAAGGAAAAGAATGGAATGTAGAATGCAATGCAATGGATGATGGAATGGATTGGTATGGAATGTGGAATGGAATGGAAAGGAATAGAATGGAATGTGGAATGCAATGCAATGGAAGATGGAATTGAATGGAAAGGAATGGAATATGGAAAGAACTGGAATGTAATGGAATGTGGAATTTTATGGAATGTAATATGGAATTTAATGTAGAGGAATGGAATGTAATGGAATAGTATTTAATGTGGAATTGAATGGAAAGGGAAGTGGATTGGAATGGAATGGAAAGTGGAATGGATAGGAATGGAATGGAATAGAAGGTGGAATGGAATGTTCAATGGAATGTGGAATGGAATGAGGAATGGAATGGAATGGAACGTGGAAAGGAATGGAATGGAAAGTGGAATGAAATGGAATGGAACGTGGAATGGAACGTGGAGTGGAACGTGGAATGGAATGGAATGGGGAATAGAAAGTGGAATGGAATGTCCAATGGAAAGTGGAAATGAACGTTGAATGGAATGGAATGGAACACGGAATGGAATGTGGAATGGAATGTGGAATGGAATGGAATGGAATGTGGTCTCGAAAGTGGAATGGAATGGAAGGCAATGTGGAATGGAATGTGGAATGGAAAGTGGAATGGAACGTGGAATGGAATGTGGAATGGAACGTGGAGTGGAATGTGGAATGAAATGAGGAATGGAAACGAATGGAATGTGGAATGGAATGAAACGTAATGTGCAATGGAATGGAATGGAATGTGGAATAGAATATGGAATGGAATGGAATGGAATCCAGAATGGAATGGAATGAAATGGTATGGAATGTGGAATGCAACGTGGAATGGAAAGTATAGGGAATGTGGAATGAAACGTGGAATGGAATCCATTCCTCGTTCCATTCTACATTCCATTGCCCATTCCATGTAGAATGGAACGAGGAATGGAATGGAATGGAAAGGGGAATGTAACGCGGAATGGAATGAAATTGAACGTGCAATGGAATGTGGAATGCAATGTGGAATGGAACGTGTAATGGAACGTGGAAACGAATGGATTGGAATGTGGAATGGAAACTAGAATGGAATGGAATGGAAGGTGGAATGGAATGTGGAATGGATTGTGAAATGGAATTGATTGCAATGTGGAATGGAATTGAATGGAATGTGGAATGGAATGTGGACTGGAATGGCATGCAATCTGGAAAGGAATGTGGAATGGAATGGAATGGAATGTGGAATGGATTGTTTAATGCAATGTGCAATGGAATGTAATAGAATGTGGAATGGAATGTAGAATGGAATGCGGAATGGAATGTGGAATGGAACGTGGAATGGAATGGAAAGGAACGTGGAATGGAACTTGTAAAGGAACGTGGAATGGAACGTGCCATGGAATGTGGAATGGAGGGTGGAATGGTATGTGGAATGCAACGTGGAATGGAAAGTGGAATGAAATGTGGAATGGAATGTGGGAAGGATCATGGAATGGAATGTGGAATGGAACGGAATTTAATGTGTAATGGAATGTGGAATGGAAAGTAGAATGGAATGGAATGGAATCTGCAATGGAAAGTGGAATGGAACATGTAATCTAAAGTGGAATGGAACATGGAATGGAACATGGAATGGGATGTTCAATGGAATATGGAATGGAAAGTTGAATGGAATGCAATGGAAAGTGCAATTGAACGTGGAATGGAATGGAAAGGAATGGGGAATGGAACGTAGACTGGAACATGGAAACGAATGTGGAATGGAATGTGGAAGGGACTGTGGAGTGGAAAGGAATGGGATGGAATGGAATGTGGAATGGAATGTGCAATGTACTGTGCAATTGAATGTGGAATGGATAGTGGAATGGAACGTGAAATGGAATGTGGAATGGAATGTGGAATGGAATAGGGAATGGAAAGTGAAATTGAATGGAATGGAATGTTAAATGGAACGTGGAATGGAATGGAAAGGAATGTGGAATGGAATGTGGAATGGAACATTGAACGTAATGGAATGGATTGTGGAATGGAATCTGGAAAGGAAAGTGGAATGGAATGGAAAGGAAAGTGGAAAGGAACATGGAATGCAATGGAATGCAATGTGGAATGGAACCTGGAATTGAAACTGGAATTGAACGAGGAATGGAATGTGGAATGGAATGGGCAATGTAATGTGAAATGGAATGTGGAAGGGAATGGAATGGAAAGTGGTATGCAACTTGGAAAAAATGGAACGTGCATTGGAATGTGGAATGGAACGTGGAATGGAACGTGGAAAGGAATGGTTTGGAATGTGGAATGGAAAGGAATGGAACTTGGAATGTAATGTGGAATGGAATGTGGAATGGAACGGGGAATGGAATGTGGAATAGAATGGAATGGAATGGGGAATGGAATGGAATGGAATGTGGCATGGAAAGTAATGGAAAGTGAAATGGGACGTGGAATGGAACATAGAATGCAACGTGGATTGGAAAGTGGAATGAAATGTGGAATGCAATGGAATGGAATGTGGAATGGAATGGAATGCAATGTGGAATGGAATTGAATGGAGTGGAATCTGGAAGGGAATCGAATGGAATGGAATGGAAATCGGAAAGAAATGGAATGGAATGTGGAAAGGAACGGAATGGAAAGGATTGGAATGTGGAATGCAATGGAATGGAACTTGGAATGGAATGTGGAATGGACTGTGCAATGGAATGGAATGGAATGGAATGCGGAATTGAATGGAATGGAATGAGGAATGGAAAGAATTGGAATGTGGAATGCAATGGAATGGAACTTGGAATGGAATGTGGAATGGACTGTGCAATGGAATGGAATGGAATGTGGAATAGAATGGAATCGAATGGAATGGAAAGCGAAATAGAATGTGGAATGGAATGTGAAATGGAATGTGGAATGTAATGGAATGGAAGGTGGAATGGAGTGGAATGGAACATATAATGGAACGTGGAATGGATCATGGAATGGAAAGTGGAATGGAATGTGGAATGCAATGGAATGGAACGTGGTATGAAATGTGAAATGGAATGGAATGGAGTGTGGAATGGAATGTGGAACGTAATGCAATGGAATGAGTATGAAAAGTGGAATGGAATGGATGCAATGTGGAATGGAATGTGAAATGGAATGGATTGGAATGTGGAAAGGAATGTGGAATAGAATGCGGAATGGAACGGAATGGAATATGGAATGGAATGTGGAATGGAATGTGGAATGAAACTTGGAATGGAACGTGGAATTGAATGGAATTTAACTAGTAATAGAATATGGAATGGAATGGAAGTGAATGTGGAATGAAATGTCGAGTGTAATGGAATGGAACGTGGAAAGGAATGGAATGGAGTATAGAATGGAATGTGGAATGGAAAGGAATGTAATGTGAAATAGAATGTGGAAAGGAACGTGGAATGGAATGGAATTGAATGTGGAATGGAACGTGAAATGGAATGCAATGGAACGTGGAATGTAACATGGAATGGAACGTGGAATGGAATGTGGAATTGAATGCGGCATGGATTGTGGAATGCAATGTGGAATGGAACGGAATGGAATGTGGAATTGAGTGTGGAATGGAACGTAGAATGGAATGTAATGGAAGGTGGAATGGAACGTGGAATGGAACGTGGAATTGAATGGAATGGAATGTGGAATGGAATGGAATGGAACGGAATGTGGAATGGAATGGAATGGAATGTGGAAGGGAACGTCGAATGGAAAGTGGAATGGAATGTGGAATGCAATGGAATGAAATGCGGAATGAAATGTGGATTATAATGCAACGGAATATGAAATAGTATGGACTGGAATGTGGAATGGAAAGTTTAATAGAATTTAATGGAAAGGGGAATGGAAAGTGGAATGGAATGTAGTGGAATGGAAAGTGGAATGGAATGAAATTGAATGTGGAATGGAATGCGGAATGGAATGAGGAATGGAATGGAATGAAACGTTGAATGGAATGTTGACTGGAATGGAATGCAATGTGGAATGGAATGCCGATTATAATGGAACGTAAATTGGAATACAATGTCGAATGGCATGTGAATAGGAATGCAATGGAATGTGGAATGGAATATGGAAGGAAATGCAATGGAATAAGAATGGAATGTGGAATGGAATGTGGAATGGAATGTGGAGTGGACTGCGGAATGGAATTGTGGAATGGAATGTGGCATGGAATGTGGAATACAATGGAATGGAATGGAATGTGGAATGGAATGTGAATTGGAATGCAGCTGAATGTGGAATGGAATGTGGAATAAAATTCAATGGAATGAGAATGGAATGTGGAATGGAATGTGGAATGGAATGGAATGGAAAGTGGAATGGAATGTGGAATGGAAAGTGGAATAGAATGAAATGGAATGTGGAAAAGAATGTGGAATGGGTTCTTTAATGGAATGGAATGGAATGTGTAATGGAGTTTGCAATGGAATGTGGAATGGATTGTTGAATGGAATGTTATGGAATGTGGTATGGAATGTGAAATGAAATTTGGAATGGAACGGAATGAAATGTGCAATGGAATGTGGAATGTTATGTGGAATGTAAAGTGGAATGGAATGGAATGGAATGTGGAATGGAACGGGGAATGGAACATGGAATGCAACGTGAAATGGAACATGGAATGGAACCTGAAATGGGATTAGCAATGGGATGTGGAATGGAAAGTTGAATGGAATGGAATGGAACGTTGAATTGAACGTGGAATGGAATGCAATGCAAAGTGGAATGGAACGTCGAATGGAACGTGTAAAGGAATGTGGAATAGAACGTAGAATGGAATGTGGAATGGAATGTGGAAGGGAATGTGGAATGGAATGGAATGGAATGCAATGGAATGGAATGGAATGAGGAGTGTAACGTGCAATATATCGTGGAATTGAATGTGGAATGTTGAATGGAATGGAATGGAATGTGGAAGGTAATGTGGAATGGAATGTGGAACGGAATGTGGAGTGGAACGCGGAATGGAATGTCGAATGGAAAGAGGAGTGGAATGTGGAATGGAATATGGAATGGAACGTGAAATTGAATGGAATGGAATGTTGAATGGAACGTGGAATGGAATGGAATGGAATGTGGAATGGAATGTGGAATGGAATGTGGAATGTAAGGGAGTGAAATGTGGAATGGATTCTGGAAAGGAAAGTGTAATGGAATGGAATGGAAAGTGGAACGTAACATGGAATGGAATGGAATGGAATGTAGAAAGGAACGTGGAATTGAAAATGGAATGGAAAGGGTATTGTAATGTGGAAGGGAATGGGCAATGGAATGTGGAATGCAACGTGGAATGGAATGGAATGGAAAGTGGAATGGAACTTGGAAAGAATGGAATGGAACTTGGATTGGAATGTGTAATGGAATTCGGAATGGAAGGTGGAATGGAAAGTGGAAAGGAATGGAATGGAATGTGGAAAGGAATGGAAGGGAACTTGGAATGCAATGTGAAATAGAATGTGGAATGGAATGTGGAACGGAATGTAATGGAAAGTTGAATGGACTGCAATGGAATATGGAATGGAATGGAATGGAATGTGGAAAGGTATGGATTGTAATGGGATGGATTGTGTATGGAATCGAAAGAAATGTGGAATGAAAAGGAATAGAATATGGAATGCAAAGTGGAATGGAACGTGGAAAGGAATGGAAAGCAAAGAGGAATGGAATGTGGAATGGAAAGAGGAATGCAAGGTGGAATGGAATGTGGAATATGGAATGGAATGCAATGGAATGTGGATTGGAATGGAATTGAATGTTGAATGGAATGGAATGCAGAATGGCATGGAATGGAATGTGGAATGGAATGGAATGGAATGGAATGGAAAGTGGAAAGTAATGGAATGGAGCAAGGAATGGAATATCATGCAATGTGGAATGGAATGTGGAATGGAATTGAATGGAATGGAATGTGGAATGGAATTGAATGAAATGTGGAACGGAATGGAATGGAGAGGAGTATGGAATGGAATGCAATGTAATGGAATGGAAAGTGGAATGGAATGGAATGAAATGTGGAATGACATGGAATGGAATTGGGAATGGAATGGAATGGAATGGAATGGAATATGAACTGGAATGGAATTGAATGTGGAATGGAATGGAATGGAAAGTGGAATAGACTGGAATTGAATAGAATGTGGAATGGAATGGAATAGAATGAAATGTGAAATGGAATAGAATGTGGAATGGAATCTGTAATGGATTCGAATGGAATGGAAATTGGAATGGAATGGAATGGAAATTTGAATGGAATGGAATGAAATGTGGAATGAAATGGAATGGAATGTGGAATGGAATGGAAAGGAATATGGAATGGAATGGAATAGAATTTGGAATGGAATGGAATGGAATGTGGAATGGAATGGAAGGTGGAATGGAATGGGTAATGGAGTGGAACAGAATGGAATGTGGAATGAAATGGAAAGTGGAATGCAGTAGAATGTAATGTGGAATGCATTTGAATGGAATGTGGAATGGTATGCAATGAAATATGGAGCGGAATTGAATGCAAAGGGAAATGGAATGGAATGGAATGGAATGAAATGAGGAAAGGAGAGGAATGGAATGTGGAACGGATCGGAATGAAAAGGAATATGGAATGGAAAGGAACATGGAATGGAATGGAATGGTACGGAATGGAACGGAATGTAGAAAGAATGAAATGGAATGTGGAATGGAATGGAATGTAACGGAATGTGGAATGGAATTGAATGGAAACTGAAATGGAATGGAATGGAATGTGGAATGGAACGAAATGGAATGGAATGGAATGTGTAATGGAATGGAATGTGTAATGGAATATGGAAAGGAATGGAATGGAATGGAATGGAATGTGGAATGGAATGAAGGGGATTGCATAACGTAATGTAATGGAATGGAATGGAATGGGGAATGTAATGTAATTTGGAATGTAATGGAACGGAAAGGAATGGAATGTAGAATGGAATGGAATAGATTGTGTAATGGAAAGGAATGCAATGGAATGGAATGTGGAATGGAATGGAATGGAATGGAATGTAGAAAGAGATGGAATGGAATGTGAAATGGAATGGAATGTGGAACGGGATGGAATGGAATGTGGAATGGAATGAAATGGAATGGAATGCAATTTGAAATGGAATATGTAATGGAATGTGGAATGGAATGGAATATGTAATGGAATGTGGAATGGAATGGAATGGAATGTGGAAAGGAATGGAATGGAATGGAATATGCAATGGAATGGAAAGGAATGGGGAAAGTAACGGAGTGTACTGTGGAATGGAATGGAATGGAATGTGGAAAGGAATGGAAAGAAATGTGGAAAGTAACGGAATGGAATATGGAATGGAATATAATGGAATGTGGAATAGAATGGAATGGAATGGAAAGGAATGGAATGGAATGTGGAATGTAATGGAAAGGAACGTGGAAAGAAATGCAGTGGACTGTGGAATGTAATGGAATGTAATGTGGAATGCAATGGAATGGAATGTGGAATGGAATGGAATGTGGAATGGAATGGTATGGAATGTGGAATGGAATGGAATGGAATATGTAAATGAATGTGCAATGGAATAGAATGAAATGGAATAGAATATGGAATAGAATGGAACGGAATGTGGAATGGAATTTAATGTGGAATGGAATGATATGGAATGTGGAATAGAATGGAATGGAATATGTAAAGGAATGTGCAATGGAATGGAATGAAATAGAATGGAATGTGGATTGGAATGGAATGGAATTTGGAATGGAAAGTAATTTGCAATGTAACGTGGAATGGAATGGAATAGAATGGAATGGAATGTGGAATGGAATGGAATGGAATGGATTGGAATGGAATGGAATGGAATGTGGAATGGAATGGAATGCAATGTGGAATGTAATGAAATGTGGAATGGAATGTGGAAAGGAATGTAATGGAATGGAATGGAATCGCAAATGGAATGGAATGGAATGGAATGAGGAATGGAATGGAATGTGGAATGGAATGGAAAGGAATGGAATGTGGAATGGAAAGGAATGGAATGTTGAATGAAATGGAATGGAATGCGGAATGGAATGGAACGGTATGTGGAATAGAATGGAACGCAATGGAATGGAATGTGGAATGGATTGGAATGGAAAGGAATGTGGAATGCAATGGAATGGAAAGGAATGGAATGTGGAATGTAATGGAATGGAATGTGGAATGGAATGGAATGAAATGTGCAATGGAATGAATGGAAAGTGGAATGGAATGTGGAATGGAACGTGGAATTGAATGAAATGGAACGTGGAATTGAATGAAATGGAACATGGAATGGAAAGTTGAATGGAATGTGGAATGAAATGTGGAATGTGGAAAGGAATGCAATGGAATGTGTAATGGAATGGAATACAATGTGGAACGGAATGGAATGGAATGCGGAATTTCATGGAATGTAATGTGGAATGGAATGGAATGCGGAATGGCACGGAATGGAACGTGGAAAGGAATGGAATGGAAGCGAATGTGGAATGGAATGGAACGGAATGGAATGTTATGTGGAATGGAAGGGAATGGAATGTGGAATGGAATTGAATGGAAAGTGGAATGGAATGGAATGTTATGTGGAATGGAATGGAATATGGAAAGAAATGAGGTATGGAATGGAATGGAATGGAATGGAAAGTGGAATTCAAAGGAATGGAATGTGGAATAGAATTGAATGTAATGGGGAAAGAAATGGAATGGAATGCAATGTGGAATGGAATGTAACAGAATGCAATGGAATGGAATGGAATGGAATGGAAATTGGAAAGGAATGGAATGTGTGATGGAATAGAATGGAATGGAATGGTATGTGGAATGGAACAGAATGGAATGGAATGTGAAACTGAATGGAAAGAGGAAAGGAATGTGTAACGAATTAAATGGAATGGAATGGTATCTGGAATGGAATGGAATTGAATGTGGAATGGAATGGAATGTAATGTGGAGTGGAATGGAATTTAATGTGGAATGGAATGGAGAGGAAAGTGGAATGGAATGGAAAGTGGAATGGAATGGAATGTAATGAAATGGAAAGTGGAATGGAATTTGGAATGGAAAGGAATGTGAAATGCAATGTGTAATGGAAAGAATGGAATGGAATGTGGAATGGAATGAAATGTGGAATGGAATAGAATGGAATGTGGAAAGGAATGGAATGAAATGTTGAATGGAGTGTAATGAAATGTGGAATGTAATGGAATGTGTAATGGAATGGAATGGAATGTGGAATGGAATGGACTGTAATATAGAATGGAATGGAGTGGAATGTGGCATGGAATGCGGAATGGAAGGGATTGTAATATGGAATGGAATGGAGTGTAATGTGGCATGGAATGTAATGGAGTTTGGAATTAAATGCATTGGAATGCGGAATGGAATGGAATGGAATGTGGAACGTATTGGAATGGAATTTGGAAAAGAATGGAATGGAATTTGGAATGGAATGGAAAGTAATGTGGAACAGATTGGAATGAAATGCGGAATGGAATTTGAATTGGAATGAAATGGAACAGAATGGAATTTGGAGTGCAATGGAATGGAATGGAATGTGGAATGGAATGGAATGTGGAGTGGAATGTGAAATGGATTGGAATGGATTGGGGAAAGTAATGTAATGCAATGGAATGTGAAAAAGAATGGAATGGAAATTGGAATGGAATGGAATGGAATGGATCGTGGAATGGAATGGAATGGAACGTGGAATGAAATGGAATGGAATGTAGAAAGGAACGTGGAATGAAATGGAATGGAACGGGTAATAGAAAGTGGAATGGAACGTCCAACGGAAAGTGGAATTAAACGTGGAATGGAATGGAATGGAACGTGGAACAGAATGTGGAATGGAATGTGGAATGGAATGGAATGGAATGTGGAATGGAATGGAATGGAATGTGGTCTGGAATGTGGAATGGAATGGAAAGGAATGTGGAAAGGAATGTGGAATTCAATGAGGAATGGAATGTGGAATGGAACTTGGAATGGAATGAGGAATGGAACGTGGAGTGGAAAGTGGTATGAAATTTGTAACGGAAAAGAATGAAATGTGGAATGGAATGGAATGGAATGTGCAATGGAATGGAATTTAATGTGGAATAGAATGTTTAATGGAATGGAATAGAATCCAGAATTGAATGGAATTGAATGATACGGAATGTGGAATGGAATGGATTGGATCCTTTAATGGAACATGGAATGGAAAGTGGAATGGATTGGAATGGAACGTGGAATTGAATGTGGAATGTAATGTAATGGATTGTGGAATGGAATGCAATGAAACGTGGTATGGAATGTGGAAAGGAATGTAGAATGGAATGGAATGGAATGCGGAAAGGAATGTGAAATGGAATGCAATGGAATGTGGAATGGAATGTGCGGTGGAATGTGGAATGGTATGTGATGGAATGTTGAATAGAATGTGGAATGTGGAATGGAATGGAATGGAATGGCACGGAATGTGGAATGGAATGGTATGGAATGAAATGGAACAGAAAGTGGAATGGAATGGAATGGAATGAGGGATTGAATATGGAATGGAATGGAATGGATTGGAATGTGGAATGGAAGGGTTTGGAATAAAAAGGAATGGAAAGTGGAATGGAATGGAATGGATTGTGGAATGGAATGGAATGTGGAATTGAATATGGAATGGAATGTGGAATGGAATGCAATGGAATGTGGAATGGAAAGTGGAGTGCAATGGAATGGAATGTTGAATGGAATGTGGAATGGAATGGAATTGGTTGTGGAAAGCGAAGTGGAATGCAAGGGAATGGAATGTGGAATGGAGTGTGGTATGCAATGGAATGGAATATGTAATGAAATGTGGAATGCAACGGAATGGAATGTGGAACGGAATGTGGAATGGAATTTGGAATGGAACACGGAATGGAAGATGGAACGGAATGGAAAGGAATGTGGAATGAAAGGTGTAATGGAATGGAATGGAATGAGGAATAGAATGGAATGTGGAATGCAATGTGGAATGGAATGGAATATTTAAATAGAATGGAGTTGAATGTGCAATGGAATGTGGTCTGGAATGGAATGCTATGTGGAATGGAATGTGGAATTGAATGGAATGGAATGTGGAATGGAATGTTCAATGGAATGTGGAATGGAATGGAATGGAATGTGGAACGGAATGTGGAATGGAATGTGGAATGGAATGGAATGGAAAGTGGAAAAGTATGTGGAATGGAATGGAAAGCACTGTGAAATGGAATGTGGAATGGACTGGAATGGAATGTGAAATGGAATGGAATGGAATGTTTAAATAGAATGGAATGGAAAGTTGAAATGTATGTGGACTGGAATGGAATGCACTGTGAAATGGAATGTGGAATGGGCTGGAATGGAATGTGGAATGGAATTGTTAAAGGAATGTGCAAAGGAATGTTTAATGGAATTTATACGAATGTGGAATGGAATGTGGAATGGAATGTAGAATGGAATGGAATATAATGTGGAATGGAATGTGGAATGGAACAGAATGCAATGTGGAATGGAATGTGGAATGGAATGTGCAGAGGAAAGCAGAATGGAATGCAGTGGAATGCTGAACGGAAAGTGGTATTTAATGGAATGGGACGTGGAATTTAACGTAGAATGGAATGGAAAGGAATGTGGAATGGAATGTGGAATGGACGGTGGAATGGAACGGGTAATGGAATGTGGAATGGGACGTGGAATGGAATGGAATGGAAATTGAAATGGGACATGAAATGGAATGGAATGGAACGTGGAATGGAATCTGTAATGGAATGTGGCATGGAAAGTGGAATGAAACATCGAATGGAATGGAATAGAACGTGGAATGGAATGTGGAATGGAATGGAATGGAATATGGAATGGAATGGAATGGAATGTGGAATAGAATGAAATGGAATGGAATGGAATGCAGAATGGAATGGAATGGAAGGTGGAATGCAATGGAATGGAATGCAAAGTGGAATTGAATGAAATAGAACGGGGAATGGAATGTGGAATGGAATGTGGAATAGATTGTGGAATGCAATGGGATGGAATGTGGAATGGGATGGAATGTTGAATGGAATGGAATGGAACGTGGAATAGAATGGAATGGAATGGAATGTACAATGGAAAGTTGAATTGAATGTGAAATGGAATGGACAGGAATGTGGAATGGAAAGGAATTTGGAATGGAATGGAATGGAAGGTGGATTGGAATGGATTACATTGTGGAATGGAATGGAATGGAATGGAAAGTGAAATAGAATTTGGAATGGAATGTGGAATAGAATGAAATGGATTGTGGAATGCAATGTGGAATGGAATGGAAGGTGTGATGGTATGGAATGGAATGTGGAATTGAATGTTGAATACAATGTGGAATGGAAAGTGGAATGGAAAGGAATGGAACGGGGAATGGAACGTGGATTGGAAAGTGTAATGGAACGTGGAATGCAATGTGGAATGGAACGTGGAATGAAATGTGCAATTGAATGTGGAATATAACGTGGAATGGAACGGAATGGAAAGTGGAAAGGAACGCAGAATGGAATGGAATGCAAAGTGGAATGAAATGTGGAATATAATGTGGAATGGAAAGTTTAATGGAACGTGGAATGGAATTGAAAGGAACGTGGAATAGAAAGGATTGGAACATGGAATGCAATGTGGAATGGAATGTATAATTGCACGTGGAATAGAATGGAATGCAACTTGGAATGGAATGTGGAATGGAATGGTGAATGGAATGTGCAATGGAATGTGGTTTGGAATGGAATGATATGTGGAAAGGAATGGAATGGAATGAGGCTTGGAATGTGGACAGGAATGCAAAGCAATGTGGTATGTAATGTGGAATGGAAAGGAACGGAAAGTGGAATGGAATGCGGAAAGGAATGTGGACAGGAATGCAATGCAATGTAGAATGGAATGTGGAATGGAAGGCAAAGGAATGTGGAATGGAATGAGAAAAGTAATGTTGAATGGAATGCAGAATTGAATGGAATGGAATGTGGAATGCAATGTAGAATGGAAAGGAATGGAATGTGGAATTGAATGGAATGGAATGAGGAATGGAATGGAATGGAAAGTGGAATCGAATATATAATGGAATGGAATGGAATGTGGAATGGAATGGATTGGAATATGGTATAGAATGGAATGGAATGTGGAATGGAATGGAAAGGAATGTGGATTGGAATGGATTGGAATGTGGTATAGAATGGAATGAAATTGAATTGAATGGGAATGGAATGGTATGGAATGTGGAATGCAATGGAAACTAAAGAAATGAGTAATTGAATGGAAAGGAATGTGGAATGGAATGGAATGTAACGTAGAATGGAATGTCAAAAGGAATGGAATAGAACGTGGAATGAAATGGAATGGAATGTGGAATACAATGTGGAATGGAATGTGGAATGGAAGGGAATGAAATGGGGAATGGAATGTGGAATGGAATGGAATGAAATGTGCAATGCAATGAGATGGAATGTGGAATAGAATGGAATGAAATGGAATGGAATACGGAATAGAATGGAATATAATGTGGAATGCAATACAATGGAATGAAAGGTGGAATTGGATTGAATGGAATTTTCAATGAAATGGAAAGGAATGTGGAATGGAATGGAACGTGGAATGGAATGTGGAATGGAATGTGGAATGGAATGGAATCGAATGGAATGTGGAATACAATGGAATGGAACGGAAAGTGGAATGGAATGTGAAATGGAATGGAATGTGCAATGCAAGATGGAATGGAAGGTGGAATGGAATGGAATGGAATGTGGATTGGAATGGAATGGAAAGTGGAATCGAATGGAAAGTGAAGTGGAATGTGGACTGGAATGTGAAATGGAATGTGGAATGGCATATGGAATGTAATGTGGAATGGAGTGAAATGAAACATGGAAAGTAATGGAATGGAACGTGGAATGGCATAGAATGGAATGTGGAATGTAACGTCGAATGGAACGTGGAATGGAAAGAGGAATTGAAAGTGGAATGAAATGGAATGCAATGTGGAATGGAATGCGAAATGGAATGGAATTTTATGGAATTTGGAAGGAAATGGAATGGAATGGAATGTGGAATGAAATGGAGCGGAATGTGGAATGGAAAGGAATGGAATGAGGAATGGAATGGAATTTTATGGAAAGTGGAATGGAATGGAATGGAATGGAACGGAATGTGGAATGGAATGGAATGGAATGGAATGCAGAATGTTATGGAAAGAAATGTGGAACGGAATGTAATGGAATGGAATGGAATGTGGAATGGAATGCAATGGAATGGAATGTAGAATGGAAAGGAAAGGAGTGCGGAATTGAATGGAATGGAATGTGGAATGAAATGTGACGGAAATGGAATGCAATGTGGAATGGAACGTGGAATGGAATGGAAAGGAATATGATATGTAATGGAATGGAAAGTGGAATGGGATGTGGACTGTAATGGAATGCAATGTGCAATGGAATGTGGAATGGAATGGAATGGAAAGTGAAATGGAATGTGGAATGGAAAGGTATGGAATGTGGAAAGGAATGTAGAATGGAATGTGGAATAGAACGGAACGGAATGTGGAATGCAATGTGGAATGGAATGTGGAATTGAAAGTGGAATGGAATGCAAGGCAATGTGGAATGGAAAGTGCAATGGAATGGAATGGAAATTGGAATGGAACGTGGAATTGAAACGAATGGAACTTGGAATGGATTGTGGAAAGGAATGTGGTATGGAACGTGGAATGGAACGTGGAATGGAATGGAATGGAACGTGGAATGGAACGTGGAATTTAACGTGGAATGGGATGTGGAATGGAACATTAAATGGAAGGTGGAATGGAAAGTGGAATGGAGAGGAATGGAATGTGGAATGGAATGGAATTGAATGTGGAATGGAATGCAATTTAATGTGGAATGGAAAGTGGAATTGAATGGAATGCTATGATTAATAGAATGTGGAATAGAATGGAATGGAATCCAGTATGGATTGGAATGGAATGGTTTGGAATGAGGAATTGAATGGAATGGAATGTGGAATGGAACGGACTGTGGAATGGAACATGGAATGGAACATTTAATGTAGCATGGAATGGAATGTGTAATGCAATTTGGAGCGGAATGGAATGGAATGTGGACGGGAATTGAATGCAATGTGCAAAGCAGTTTGGAAGGGAATGGAATGGAAAATGCAATGGAATGGAACGTGGAATAGAATGTGGAATGGAATGTTCAAAGGAATGCAATGTGGAATAGAATGTGAAATGGAGTGGAATTGAATGTGGAATGGAATGTGTAATGGAAGGTGGAATGAAACATGGAATGGAATGGAATAGAACGTGGAATGGAAGGTGAAACGGAATGGAATGGAATATGCAAAAGAATGTAATCGAATGTGGAATGGAATGAGGAAAGGAATGGATTGCAGTGTGGAATGGAATGTGGAATGGAATGAAATGGAACGTGGAATGCAATGTGGAATGGAATGGAATGGAATGTGTAGGGGAATGTAGAATGGAATGTGGAATGTGATGTAGAATGGAATGGAATGGAATGAGGAATGCAATGTGGAATGGAATGGAATGGAATGTGGAAGGGAATGTGAAATGGAAGGTGGAATGGAATGTGGTATGGAGTGGAATGGAATGGAATGTGGAAGGGAATGTGGAATGCAATCTGGAATGGAATGTGGAATGGAATGGAATGGAATGTGTTATGGAGTGGAATGGAATGGAATGTGGAAGGGAATGTGGAATGCAATCTGGAATGGAATGTGGAATGGAATGGAATGGAATGTGGAAAGGAATGCAGAATGGAATGTGGAAAATAAGGTACAATGTAATGGAATGGAATGTGGAATGCAATGTCGAATGGAATGGAATGGAATGTGGAAGGGAATCTGGAAGGGAAAGTGCAATGGAATGGAATGGAATGTGGAATGGAACGTCGAAAGGAAAGGAATGGAATGTGGAATTGAAAATGGAAGGGAACGAGGAATGTAAAGTAGAATGGAAAGGGCAATGGAATGTGGAATGGAATGTGGAATGGAATGGAATGGAAACTGGAATGGGACTTGGAAATTATGGAATGGAACAAGGATTGGAATGTGGAATGGAATGTGGAAAGGAACGTAGAATGGAACGTGGAATGGAATGGAATGTGGAAAGGAATGGAATAGAAGTTGGAATGCAATGTAGAATGGAATGTGGATTTGAACGTGGAATGAAATGGAATGGAAAGTGGAATGGAATGGAATGGAATCTGGAATGGAAATTAATTGATCGTGAAATGGGTCGTGGAATGGAACATGGAATTCAACGTGGAATGGAGCGTGGGATGGAATGTGGAATGCAATGGAATGGAATGTGGAATTGAATGGAATGGAATGTGGAATGGAATTTGGAATGGAAAGGAATGCAATGTGGAATGGAACGTGGAATGGAATGGAATGGAACTTGGAATAGACTGTGGAATGCAATGAAAGGGAATGTGGAATGAAATGTGGAGTGTAATGGAATGGAATGTGGAATGGAATGGAATGGTATGTGGAATCGAATGTAGATTGGAACCGAATGTAATGTGGAATGGACTTTAATGGAACATGGAATGGAATGGATTGGAATGTGGTAAGGAATGTGGAATCGAATTTGGAAACGAACGGAATGGAATGGAATGGAATGTGGAATGGAATGTGGAATGGAATGTGGAATGGAATGGAATGGAATGTGTAATGGAATGTGTAATGGAATGGAATGGAATGAGGAATGGAATGTGGAATGGAATGCAGTGGAATGTTTAATGGACTGGAATGGAATGTACACTGGAATGTTAAATGGAATGTGGAGTGGCATGTTGAATGGAAAGGAGTGCAATGTGTAATGGAAAGTGGAATGGAAAGTGAAATGGAAAGAGGAATAAAATGCAATGTGGAATGGAACGTGGATTGCAATGGAAAGGAATGCGGAATAAAACGTGGAATGGAAAGCGGAATGGAATGGAGTGGATTGTGGAATGGATCGTGCAATGGAATGGAATGGAACGTGGAATGGAAAGTGGAATGGAATGTGGAATGGAACATGGAATAGAATGTGCATTGGAATGTAGAATGGAATGTGGAATGGAATGGAATGGAATGTGGAATGGAATGTGGAAAGAAATTGTAATGTAATATAATGGAATAAAATGGAATGTGGAATGGAATGTGGAAAGATAGTGGAACGGAATGTGGAATGGAATGGAATGAAATGTGGAGTGGAATGTGGAATGGAATGTGGAATGTAATGGAATGGAAAGGAATGGAAAGTGGAATGGAATGTGGAATAAAACTTGCAATGGAAAGTGGAATGGAACATGGAATGGAACGTGGAATGGGATGTGCAAAGCAATCTTGAATGGAAAGTTGAATGGAATGGAATGGAACGTGGAATTGAACGTGGAATGGAATAATGGAACGCGGAATTGAACGTGGAATGGAATGGAATGGAACGTGGAATGGAACATAGAAAGGAATGTGAAGTGGAACGTAGAATGGAATGTGGAATGGAATGTGGAAGGGAATGTGGAATGGAATTGAATGGAATGGAATGTGGAATGCAACGCGCAGTTTATCATGGAATTGAATGTGGAATTGATCGTGGAATGGAAGATGAAATGGAATGTGGAATGGAATATGGAATGGAACGTGAAATTGAAAGGAAAGGAATGTTGAATGGAACGTGGAATGGAATGGATTGAGGAATGGAACGTGGAATGGAAAGTGGAATGTAATGGAATGGAATGTGGAAAGGAATGTGGAACGGAAAGTGGAATGGAATGGAATGGAATGTGGAATGGAACATGGAAAGGAATGGAATGGAATGTGGAATGGAATGGAATGGAAACTGGAATGGAACTTGGAAATTATGGAATGGAACAAGGATTGGAATGTGGAATGGAATGTGCAATGGAACGTGGAATGGAACGTGGAATGGAATGGAATGGAAAGTGGAAAGGAATGGAATAGAACTTGGAATGCAATGTAGAATGGAATGTGGAATTCAACGTGGAATGAAATGGAATGGAATGTGGAATGGAATGGAATGGAATCTGGAATGGAAATTAATTGAACGTGGAATGGGGCGTGGAATGGAACATGGAATTAAATGTGGAATAGAGTGTGGAATGGAATGAGGAATGCAATGGAATGGAATGTAGAATTGAAAGTAATAGAATGAGGAATGGAAAGGAATGCAATGGAATGGAATGTGGAATTGAAAGTAATAGAATGAGGAATGGAAAGGAATGCAATGTGGAATGGAACGTGGAATGGAATGGAATGGAAATTGGAATAGAATGTGGAATGGAATGAAAGGGAATGTGGAATGAAATGTGGAGTGTAATGGAATGGAATGTGGAACGGAATGAAATGGTATGTGGAATGGACTTTAATAAAACGTGGAAATGAATGGAATGGAATGTGGTAAAGAAAGTGGAATGGAATTTGGAATGTAATGGAATGGAATGTGGAATGCAATGTGCTATTGATTGTGGAATGGAATGTGGAATGGAATGGAATGGAAGGTGGAATGGAATGTGGAATGTAGTGTGGAATGGAACTTGGAATGGAATGCAATGGAATGTCGAATGGAATGTGGAATAGAATGGAATGCAAAGTGGAATGGAACGTGGAATGGAACGTGGAATGGAATGGAATGGAATGTGGAATGGAAAGAGAATTGGAATGTGGAATGAAACTTGAAATGGAATGGAATGCAACGTGAAATGGAATGGAAAGGAACATGGAATGCTACCTGGAAAGGAATGAGGAATTGAACATGGCATGGAATGTGGAATGCAAAGTGCAATGGAACTAAATGGAATGTGGAATGGAATGAGGAATTGAGTGTGGAATGGAACGTGGAAAGGAATGGAATTGATTGTGGAATGGAACTTGCAATGGAATGTGGAATGGAATGGAATAGAAAGTGGAATGGAAGTTAAAATGGAATGGAATGGAATGGAATGGAATGGAATGTGGATTGGAATGTGGAATGGAATGTGGAATCGAATGGAATGAACTGTGGAATGAAATGTGGATTGGAATGGAATGGAATGTGCAATGGAATGGACTGGAATGTGCAATGGAATGTGGAATAGAATTTACTGGGAAGTGGAATGGAACGTCGAATGGAATGGAATGGAATGCAATGGAATGTGGAATGGAAAGGAATGGAATTTGGAATGGAATGTGAAACGGAAAGGAATGAACTGCGGAATGGAATGTGGAATGGAATGTGGAATAAAATGGAATTGAATGGATTGAAATTTGGAATGGCATGTGAATTTGAATGTAGTGGAATGTGGAATGGAATGTGGAAAGAAATGCAATGGTACGAAATTGGAATGTGGAAGGGAATGTGGAATGGAATGTGGAATGTAATGTAGAATATAATGGAATGGAATGTGAAATGAAATGTGGAATTTAATGGAATGGAATCTGGGAGAGAATGTGGAATGGAATGGAATGGAATGTGGAATGGAATGCGGAATGAAATGTGGAATGGAATGGAAAGGAAAGGAATGGGATTTGGAATGGAACATGGAATGGAACGTCGAAAGGAATGGAATGGAACGTTCAACGGAATATGGAATGGAATGGAATGGAATGTGGAATGGAATGGAATGGAATGTGGAATTGAATGGAATGGAATTGAATGGAATCGGAATGGAATGGAATGGTATGTGGAATGCAATGGAATGCAAAGAAATGAGGAATTGAATGGAAAGGAATGTGGAATGGAATGGAATGGAACGTATAACGGAATGTCAAATGGAAGGCAATAGAACGTGGAATGAAACGGAATGGAATGTGGAATAGAATGTGGAATGAAATGTGGAATTGGATGTGGAATGTAATGGAAAGGAATGTGGAGTGGAATGTAATGGAATGGAATGTGGAATGGAATATAATGGAATGTGGAATAAAATGGAATGGAATGGAATGGAATGGAATGCGTAATGGAACAGAGTGGAATGTGGAATGCAGCGCAATGGAATGAAATGTTGAATGGAGTGCAATGGAATGTGGAATGGAATGGAATGGAATGTGGAATGGATTGTGGAATGGAATGTGGAATAGAATGGAATGGAATGTGGAATGGAATGGAATAGAATGTGGAATAGAATGGAATGGAATGGAATGTGGAATGGAATGTGGAAAGGAATGGAATGTGGAATGCAATGTGGAATGGAAAGAGGAATGGAATGGAATGGAATGTGGAATGGAATGGAAAGTGAAGTGGAATGTGGACTGGAATGTGAAATGGAATGTGGAATGGAAAGTGGACTGGAACGTGAAATGGAGTGAAATGAATCGTGGAAAGGAATGGAATGGAACGTGGAATAGAACGTGGAATGGAAAGTGGAATGGAATTTGGAATTCAATGGGAAAGAATATAGAATGGAATGTTGAATGGAATGGAAAGGAATGTGTGATGGAATGCCGAAAGGAACGTGGAATGTAACGTGGACATGAATGTGGAAAGGAATGGAAAGGAATGTGGAATGGAATGTGCAATGGAATTTGTTATGGAATGGATTGGAATATGGAATAGAATGTGGAGTAGAATTGAATGGTATAAGGAATGGAATGCAATGGAATGTGGAATGGATTGTGGAATGGAATGTGGAATGGAATGCGGAAGGGAAAGGAACGTTACGTGGAATGGAATGTGGAATGGAAATTGCAGTGGAAAGTGGAATGGAATGGAAAGGAATGTGGAATGTAATGTGGAATGAAATGGAATGGAACGTGCAATGGAAGGTGGTGTGTAACGTTTAATGGAACGTGGAATGGAAGGTGGAATGTAATGGAATGGAATGTGAAATGGAATGGAACGGAATGTGGAATGGAATGTGAAATGGAATGTGGAATGGAATGTGGAATGGAAAGGAATGGAATGTGGAATTGAATGTGGAATGGAATGGAATGGAATGTGGAATTGAATGTGAAATGGAATGTGGAATGGAATGTGGAATGGAATGGAATGGATTGCGGAATGGAATGGAATGGATTGCGGAATGGAATGTGGAATGAAATTTGGAAGGGAACCTGTAATGGAATGGAATGTGGAACGGAAGAGAATGGAAAGTGGAAAGGAATGTGGAATCGAATGAAATGGAATGTGGAAAGTAACGGAATGGAATGTGGAGTGGAATGTGGAATGGTATGTGGAATGGAATGGAATGGACTGTGGAATGAAAAGTCATGGAATGATATAGAATGCGGAATGGAATGTGGAATGGAATGTGGAATTGAATGTGGAATGGAATGCAATTGATTGTGGAATGGAATGGAATGGAATGGAATGGAATGTGGAATGGAAGGTGGAATGGAACTTGGAATGGAACTCGGAATACCAGGTGGAAGGGGATAGAATGGAATGTGGTATAGAATGTGGGATGGAAAGGAATGCAAATTGGAAAGGAACGTGGAATGTAATGGTATGGAATGTGGAATGGAACGTGAAATGTAACGGAATGTGAAACGGAATGAGTAATGGAATGCGGAATGGAATCTGGAATGGATCGTGGAATGGAATGGAACGTGCAATGGAATGTGGAATGGCATGTGGAATCGAATGTGGAATTTATCGTGGAATGGAAAGTTGAATGGAATGGAAAGGAAGGTGCAATGGAATGTGGAATGGAATGGAATGGAATGTGGAATGGAATGTGGAATGGAATGTGAAATGGAATGAAATCGAACGGAAAGTGGTATGGAAGGGATTGGAATGGAATGGAATGTGGAATGGAAGGGAATGGAATGTGGAATGGAATGTGCAATTGAATGAAATGTAATGTGGATTGCAATGTGCAAATGAATGGAATGGAATGGAATGGAATGTGGAATGGAATGGAATGGAAGGTGGAATGGAATGGAATATGGATTTTAATGAAATGGAATGTGAAATGGAATGGAATGTTGAATGGAATGGAATATGGAATAGAAAGGAATGGAATGCGGAATGGAATGGTATGTGAAATGAAAGATGGAATGGAATGGAATGGACTGTGGAATGGAATAGAATGTGCAATGTAATGTGGAATGGAATGGAATGGAACGTGGAATGGATTGGAATGCGGAATGGAATTTAGAATGGAAGGAAATGGAACATGGAATGGAATGAGGAATGGAATGTGAAATGGAATGTGGAATGGTACGTGAAATAGAAAGGAATGGATTGTGGAATGGAACGTGGAATTGAATGGAACGGAACGTGGAATGGAATGTGGAATGGAACATGGAATGTGGAACGGAATGTAATGCAATGAATAATTGAATGGAAGCAAAGTGGAATGGAATATGGAATGGAATAGAATGGAATGTGGAATGGAATGGAAAGGAATGTCGAATGGAATGGAATGGAATATGGAAAGGAAAGTTGAATGGAATGGACTGGAATGTGGAATGGAATGGAATGGAATGTGGAACGGAAAGCAATGGATTGTGGAGTGGAACGTGGAATGGAATGTGGAATGGAATATGGAATGGAATGGAATGGAAAGTGGAATGGAATGTGGAATGGAATGCAATGCAAATTGTGGTGGAACGTGGAAAGGAACGGAGAGGAACATGGAAAGCAATGTGGAATGAAATTTGGAACGGAACGTGGAATGAAATGGAAAGGAACTTGTAATGGAAATTGAAATGGAATGTGGAATGGAACGTGGAATGGAATGGAGTGGAATGTGGAATGCAATGTGGAATGGAATGTGGAATGGAATGGAATGGAATGTGGAAAGGAATGTGGAATGGAATGTGGAATAGATCGGAATGGAATGTTTAATGGAATGTGGAATAGAATGTGAAATGTAATGTGGAATGTAATGTGGAATGGAACGTAATGGAATGTGGAATGGAATGTGGTATGGAATGTGGAATGGAAGGTTTAATGGAATGGAATGGAATGTGGAATGGAAGGTGGAATGGAATGGAAAGGAACGTGGTATGGAACTTGGAATGAAACATGGAATGGAAAGTGGAATGGAATGTGGAATGGAACGTGGAATGGAATGTGGAATGGAATGTAGAATGCAACGTGGAAAGGAATGGAATGGATCGTGGAATGAAACATGGAATGGAATGGAATGGAACGTGGAATGGAATGTGGAATGGATCGTTGAATGGAAAGTGGAATGGAATGGAATGAAACGTGGATTTGAATGTGGAATGGAATGTGGAATAGAAAGTGGAATCGAATGTGGAATGGAATGTTCAATGGAAAGGAATGGAATGTGGAAAGTAATGGAATGGAATGTGGAATGGGATGGAATGTGCACTGGAATGGTATGGAAAGGAATGGAAAGTGGAATGGAATTTGGAATGGAAAGTGGAATGTAATGGAATGGAACGTCAAATGGAAAGTGGAAAGGAACGTGGAATGGAAGGTGGAATGGATGGTGGAATGAAACGTGGAATGGAATGGAATAGAAGGTGCAATATAATGTGAAATGGAATTGAACAGAATGTGGAAAGGAATGTAATCGAATGTGGAATGGAATGCATTGGAATGGCGAATGGAATGTGGAATGGAATAGAATGGAATGGATTGGAACGTGGTATGGAATGCAATGGAATGTGGAATTGAATGTGTAAAAGAATGGGCAATAGAATGGAAAGGAATGTGGAATGGAATGTGAATTGGAATGTAATGGAATGTTGCATGGAATGGAATGGAATGTGGAATAGAATGGCATGGAACGTGGAACGGAATGTGAAATGGAATGTGAAATGGAAGGTGGAATGGAAGGTGGAATGGAATGTTGAATGGAAATTTATGGGATGTGGAATGGAATGGAATGGAATGTGGAAGAGCAGGGAATGGAATGTGGAATGGAATGTGGAATGGAATGCAACAGAATGTGGAATGGAATGTGGATTGGTATGGAGTGGAACGTGGAAAGGAAAGGAATTTAATGGTATGGAATGGGGAAAGGAATGGAATGAAATGTGGAATGTAATGTGGAATGGAATGCAATGGAACGTGGAATGGAACGTTTAATTGAACGTGGAATGGAACGTGCAGTGGAACGTAGAATGGAACATGGAATGAAATGTGGAATGGAATGGAATGGAAAGTGGAATGGATGGGAATGGAATGGAATGGGATGCGGAATGGAATGTGGAATGGAATGTGGAATTGAATAGAATGGAAAGTTGAATGGACTGTGCAAAGGAATGTAGAATGGAACATGGAATGGAACGTGGAATGGAATGGAAAGGAACGTGGAATGGAATTGGAATGGAATGTGGAATGGAATGTTTAATGGAATGTCGAATGTAGTGTGGAATGGAAAGGAATGGAATGTGGAATGGAATGAAAAGGAATGTGGAATGGAATGGAATGGAATGTGGAATGGAATGTAATGGAAGTTGAAATGGAAGGGAATGAAAGGTAGAATGGAATGTGGAATTGAACGTGGAGTTCAATGTTGAATGGTATGTGGAATGGAAAGTAATGGAATGTGGAATGGAATGTGGAATGGAACGTGGAATGGAAAGTGGGATGGAACGTGGATTGGAACGTGCAATGAAACGTGGAATGGAATGTGGAATGGAATGTGGTTTGGTATGCAATTGAATGTAGAATGGAACATGGAATGGAACAGAATGGAACGTGGAATGGACTAGAATGGGTTGTGGAATGGAAGGGAATGCAATGCTTAATGGAATGGAATAGTATGGAATTTGGAATGCAATGGAAGGGAAAGTGGAATGGAATGTGAAATGGAATGGAATATGTAATGGAATGGAATGGAGTGTGGAATGGAATGGAAAGTGGAATGCGGAATGTAATGGAAAGGAATGTGGAATTTAATGGAATGGAATGCAACATGGAATGGAATACAGAATGGAATGTGGAATGGAATGTGGAACAGAATGTGGAATAGAATGGAATGGAATGGAATGTGGAATGGAATGTGGAATGGAATCCAATGGAATGTCGAATGGAATGGAATGGTATGTGGAATGCAATGGCATGTGGATTTCAATGGAAAGTGGAATACAATGCAACGTGGAATGGAATGGAATTGAATATGGATTGGAATGGAACGGAATGTGGAATGGAGTGGAATAGAATGGAAAATGGAATGGAATGTGGAATGGAATGGAATTTGTGATGGAATGGAATGGAATGTGGAATGCAATGGAATGTGAAATGCGGAATGTAATGTAATGGAATGTGGAGTGGAATGGAATGCAACGTGGAATGGAATATGGAAAGAAATTTGGAATGGAATGTGGAATACAATGTTGAATAGAATTGAATGGAATGGCATGTGGAATGGAATGTGGAATGGAAAGGAATGGAATGTGGAATGGAAAGGAATGGAATGTGGAATGGAATGGAATGGGTTGTGGAATTCAATGGAATGTGGAATGGAATGCAACGTGGAATGGAATGGAATGGAATATGGATTGGAATGGAATGGAATGTGGAATTGAATGGAATTGAATGGAACGCGAAATGGAATGTGAAACAGAATGTGAAAGGGAATGTTGAATGCAATGTGGAATGGAATGCAATGGAGGGTGGAAAGCAAAGGAGTGGAACGTGGAATGCAATGGAATGGAATGTCAAATGGAAAGTGGAATGGAATGTGGAATGGAACGTGGAAAGGAATGTGGAATGGAATGCAATGGAATGTGGAATGGAAAAGAAGAAAATATGGAACAGAATGTGGAATGGAATGGAATCGAATGTGGAATGGAAAGGGAGGGAATGTGGAATGGAATGTGGAATGGAATGGATTGGAACGTTTAATGAAATGGAATGGAACGTGGTATTGAATGTGGAAAGCAATGGAATGGAAACTGGAATGGAATGTGCAATGGAATGAGGAATGGAATGTGGAATGGAACGTGGAATGCAATGGAATTGAATGTGCAATGGAACGTGGAATGGGATGGAATGGAACATGGTATTGAACGTGGAATGTAAAGAGGAACGGTAAGTGGAATGGAACGTGGAATGGAATGTGTAATGGAATGTGGAATGGAACATGGAATTGAATGTGGAATGGAATGCGTAATGGAACGTGGAATGGAATGGAATGGAATGTGGAATGGATTCTGGAATGGAATGGAATGGAACGTAGAAGGGAACGTGGAAAGGAACGTGGAATGGAATGAGGAATACAACTTGGAATTCAATGTACAATGGAATGTGGAATGGAATGGAATGGAAATTATAATGGAACGTGGAACGGAATGGACTGGAACGTGGAATGGAACGTGGAATGGAATGGAATGGTATGTGGAATGGAATGTAGAATGCAATGGAATGGAAAGTGGAATGGAATGTGGAATGGAGTGGAATGGAATATGGAATGGAATAAGGAATTGAATGTTGAATGAAACGTGGAAGGGAAAGTGGAATGGAATGGAACGGAATCTGGAATTGAATGTGCAGTAGTATGGATTGAAGTGTGGAATGGAATGTGGAATGGAATCCGGAATGGAATGGAAGGTTGAATGGAATGTGGAATGGAATGGAATGGAATGTTTAAATGGAATGGAATGGAATGTGGAATGGAATGTGGACTGTAATGGAATGCACTGTGGAATGGAATGGATTGGAAAGTGGAATGGAATGTTTAATGAAATGAGGAATGAAATGGGGAGAGGAACGTGGAATGGAACATGGAATCGAATGGAATGGAAGGTGTCATGGAGCATGGAATGGAATGGAATGGAACGTAGAAGGGAATGTGGAATGGAATGTGGAATGGAATGAAATGGAATGTCGAATGGAATGGATTGGAATGTGGAATGGAATTGTGGAATGGAATGGAAGCTGGAATGGAATGGAATGGAATGTGGAATGGAATGTGTAATGTTAAGAGGAATGGAATGGAATGAAAACTGGAATAGGACGTGGAATGTAATGTAATGGAAAGTGTAATGGAAACTGGAATGGAATGTGAAATTGAACGTGGAATGGAACGTAAAATGGAACGCAATGGGATGTGGAATGGAATGTGGAATGGAATGTGGAAAGCAATCTGGAATGTAATGAAATGGAATGTGGAAAGGTAATTGCAATGGAATGTAAAATGGAACAGAATGCAATGTGAAATGTAATGTGGAATGGAATGTGCAAAGGAAAGTGGAAAGAAATGGAATGGATTGTGGAATGGAGCATGGAATGGAGCGGAATGGAAAGTGGAATGGATCATGTACTGGAATGTAGAATGGAACCAGAAATGGAATGTGGAAAGAAATGTGGAATGCAATGTGGGAAGGAATGGAATGGAAGGAGGAATGGAATGTGTAATGGAACATTTAATGTAATGGAATGGAACGTGGAATGGAATGCAATGGACCATCAAAGGAAGGTGGAATGGAACGTGGAATGGAATGTAGAATGAAATGGGCAATGGAATGTGGAAAGTAATGTGCAATGTAATGGAATGGAAAGTGGAATGGAAACTGGAATGGAATGGAATGGATAGCAGAATGGAGTCCGGAATGGAATGTGGAATGCAACCTGGAAAGGAACGTGGAATGGAACGGAATGAAATGTGGAAAGGAATGCGGAAGGGAATGGAAAGGGATGTGGAATGAAATGTAGAATAGAATGTGTAATGGAATGGAATGGAATGTGGAAAGGAATGGAATGGAATGAGGAATGGGATGTGGACAGGAAAGGAATGGAATGTGGAATGGATTGTGGAATGGAATGGAATGTGGAATGGAATATTGAATGGAATGTGTAATGGAATGTGGAATGGAATAGATTGGAATGGAATGCAATGTGGAATGGAATGTGGAATGGAATGAGGAATGGAAAGTTTAATGGTATGTGGAACGTAATGGAATTGAACGTGTAATGGAATGCAATGGAATATGGAATAGGATGGAATGGAATGGAAGGTGGATTGGAAAGTGGAATGCAATGTGGAATGGAATGGAATGGAAAGTGCAATGGAATGGATCGTGAAATGAAATGGAATGGAATGTGGATTGGTATGGAATGGAATGTGGAATGGATCCTGGAATGGAACGTGGAATGGAATGTCAAATGGAACACGGAATGGAACGGATTGGAATGTGGAAGAAAAAGTGGAATGGATTGTGGAAAGTAACATGGAATGTAATGGAAAGGAACAGTGGAATGTAATGGAATGGGAGGTGGAATGGAATCTGGAATGGAATGTTGAATGGAACCTGAAATGGAACGTGGAATGGAATGCAATGGAATGTGGAATGGAATGTGGAAACGAATTGAATGGAATGTGGAATTGGATGTGGAATGTAATGGAATGCATTGTGGAATGGAATGTCGAATGGGACATGGAAACAAACAGAAAGGAATGTGGAATGGAATGTGGAATGGAATGTGGAATGGAAAGTGGAATGGATTGGAAAGGAATGACGAATGGAACGTTGAATGAAATGCAATGGAACGTGGAAAGGAACTTGTTATGGAACGTGGAATGGAACATGGAATGGAACGTGGAATGCAGCGTGGAATGGAATGTGGAATGGAACGGGAAATAGAATGGAATGGAAGGTGGAATGAAACGTGGAATGGAATGGAATGGAACGTGGAACGGAATGTGGAATGGAATGAGGAATGGAACGTGGAATGGAACGGAAAGGAACTTGGAATGGAAAGTGGAATGGAACATGGAATGGGATGTGGAACGTAATGTGGAATGGAAAGGAATGGAACGTGGAATAGAATGTGGATTGAAATGGAATGGAATCCAGAATGGATTGGAATGGAATTGTATGCAATGTGGAATGCAACGGAATGGAAGGTTGAATGGGACGTGGAATGGAATGTGGAATGGAAAGTGGAATGGGATGGTGTGGAATGTAGAAAGGAAGGAAATGGAATGTAGAATGGAAGGGAATGGAATTTGGAATGGAATGTGGAATGATATGGAATCGAATGGAATGGAATGTGGAATTGAATGGAATGGGAAGTGCAGTGGAATGGAATGGAATGTGGAATGGAAAGTAAGGGAATGGAAAGGAAGGTGGAATGAAACGTGTGAATGGAATGTGGAATGTAACTTGGAATGGAATGAAATGGATCATGGAATGGAGTGGAATGGAACGTGGAATAGAATGGAATGGAACTTTGAATTGAACGTGGAATGGAACATGGAATGGAACGTGGAATGGCACGTATAATGGAACGGAATGCAATGTGGAATGGAATGGAATATAATGTGGAAGGGAATGGAATGTAATATGGAAAGGAACTTGGAATGTAATGGAATGGAACGTGGAATGGAAAGCCGAAAGGAAAGTGGAATGCAATGTGCAATGGAATGGAATAGAACGTGGGATGGAATGTGGAATGGAATGTGGTATGTAATGGAATGGAATGTGAAATGGAATGGAATGGAATATGGAATAGAATGGAATGGAATGGAAGGTGGAATGCAAAGTGGAATGGAATGTGTAATGGAATGGAATGGAATGTGCAATGGAATGGACCGTGGAATGGAAAGGAATGGCATGTGGATTGCAATGGAATGGAATGTGAAATGCAATGAAATGTAATCGAATGGTATGTGAAATGGAATGTGGAATGAAATGTGAAATGGAATAAAATGGAATGTGTAATGGAATGGAACGGAAAGTGGAATGGAATGGAACATGGATTGGAATGGAATGGAATGTGGAATGGAACGTGAAATGTAACGAGGAATCGAATTGAATGGAATGTGGAATGGAATGGAATGGAATGTCTAATGGAATAGATTAGAATGTGGAATGGAATGGAATGCAATGTGGAAGGTAACGTTTAAGGGAATGTGGAATGTAATGTAAAGGAATTCGCAATGCAATGTGGAACGGAAAGTGCAATGGAATGGAATGGAATGTAACGTGGAATGGATTGGAAAGGAATGCAGAATGGAATGTAGCATGGAACGGAATGGAACGTGGAAAGGAACGTGCAATGCATCGCAGAATGGAACGTGGAAAGAAACGTGGAATGTTATGTGGAATGGAACGTGGAATGGAATATGGAATGGAACGTGAATTGGAATTGAATGCAACGTTGAATGGAAACTGGAATGTAATGGAATGGAAAATGGAATGGAATGTGGAATGGAAAGTGGAATGGAACGTGGAATGGAATGTAGAAATGAATGGAATGGAATGTGGAATGGAATGTGCAATGTAAAGGAATGGTATGTTTAATGGAATGTTGAATGCAATTTGGAATGGAATGAAATGGTATGTGGAATGGAATGTGGAATGGAATGGAATGGAATGTGTTATGGATTGTTGAATGGAATGTGGAATGGAATTTAGAATGGTAGGTGGAATGGAAGAGAAAGCAATGTGGAATGGAATTTGGAATGCAATGGAATGGAATGTGGAATGGAATGGAATGGAACATGAAATGCGTTGTGGAATGGAATGGAATGCAAAGTGGACTGGAATCGATTGGAATGTGGAATGGAATGGAATGAAATGCGTAATGGAATGGAATGGAATGTGGAATGGAATGGAAAGGAAAGAGGAATGGAGTGGAATGAAATGTGGAATGCAATGGAATGGAATGGAATGTGGAATTGAATGGAATGGAAAGTGGAATGGAATGGAATCGAACGTAGAACGGAAAGGAACGGAGTGTGGATTGGAATGGAATGGTATGGAACATGAAATGGAATGGAATGGAATTGAGTGGAATGTGGAATGGAATGGAATGGAATGGAATGGAATGGAATGTGAAATGGAATGGAATGCAATGTGGAATAGAACGGAATGGAACGTTGAATAGAATGTGGAATGGAAAGTGGAATGGAATGTGGAATAGAATGGAATGGAATGTGGAATTGAATGGAATGGAATGGAATGGATTTCGGAATGAAAGGGAATGGAATGGAACGTGTAACAAAATGGAATAGAATGGAATGTACAATGGAATGTGGAATGGAACGTGTAATGGAAGGGAATAGAATTTAACTTGGAATGGAATGGAATGGAAAGTGGATTGGAATGAAATGGAATGTAGAAGGCAATGGAATGGAATGGAAATTGAAATGGAATTTGGAATGGTGTTTAATGGAATGAAACGGAATGTGGAATGGAATGGAATGGAACGTGGAATGCAATGTGGAATGGAATGGATTGGAATTCAATGTGGAATGGAATGGATGGGAATGTGGAATGGAATGGCATGGAATGAGTAATGGAATGGAATGGAATGTGGAATGGAATGGAAAGGAACGTGGAATAGAATGTGGAAAGTAATGTGGAATGGAATGAGGAATGGAATGGAATGGAATGCGGAATAGAATGGAATGGAATGGAATGGAATGCGGAATGGAGTGGAATGAAATATGGAATTGAATGGAAAGGAAAGCGGAATGGAATGGAATCGAATGGAGATCGGAAATGAATGGAATGTGGATTGGAATGGAATGGTATGGAATGTGGAATGGAATGGAATGGAATCGAATGGAATTTGGAATGGAGTGAAAGGGAATGGAATGTGGAACGGAATGAAATGCAATGTGGAATGGAATGGAATGGAACGTGGAATAGAATGTGGAATGGAAAGTGGAATAGAATGTGGAATGGAATAGAATGTAATGTGGTATTGATTTGAATGGAATGGAATGGAATGCGGAATGGAATGGAATGGAATGGAAAGGAACGTGGACTTGAAGGGAATGGAACGGGGAATGGAATATAATGTACAGTGGAATGTAACGGAATGGAATGTGGAATGGAATGGAATGGAATGTAGAATAGAAGAGAATGGAATGCAATGGAATGGGAATGGAATGCGGAATGCAATGGAATGGAAGGATATGACGAATGGAATGGAATGGAATATGGAATGCAATGCCATGGAATGAAATGAGGAATTCAAAGGAATGAATGTGGAATGGACTGGAGTGGAATGTGGGATGGAATGGAATAGAACGTGGAATGGAATGCCGAATGGAATGCAATGGAATGTGGAAAGAAATGGAATGGAAAGTGGAATAGAATGTGGAACGCAATGTGTAATTGAAAGTGCAATGGAATTGAATGGAATGAGGAATGGAATGCAATGCAAGGTTGAATAGAATGGAATGGAAAAGAGTGGAATGGAATAGAATGTGGAATGCAATGGAATGGAATGAAATATGTAATTGAATGGAAGGGAATATGGAACGGAATGGAATGGAATGTGGAATGGAATGGAATGGAACGTGGAATGGAATGGAATGGAACATGGAATGGAATGTGGAATGGAATGTGGAATGATATGTGGAATGGAATGTGGAATGCAATAAATGGAATTTTGAATGTAATGGAAAGGAATATGGAATAGAATGGAATGGAATGCAATATGGAAAGGAAAGTGGAATGGAATGTGGAAATAAATGGAATGGAATGGAATGGAATGTGGAATGCAATGTGGAACGGAATGGAATTGGATGTAGAATGGAATGGAATGTGGAATGGAATGTTGAAAGGAATGGAAGGTAGGAAGGAAAGGAATGGAATGTGGAATGGAATGTTGAATAGAAAGTGGAATGGAACGTGGAATGGAATGTAATGTAATGGAACTTGGAATGGAACGTGTAATGCAATGTGGACTGGAACGTGGAATGGAAAGCACAATGGAATGTGGAATGCAATGTGGAATTTAATGCAATGGAATGTGGAATGGAATGTGGAATGGAATGGAATGTGGAATGGAATGGAATGCAATGTGGAATGGAATGTGGAGTGCAATGGAATGGCATGTGGAATGGAATGTGGAATGGAATGTTGAATAGTATGTGGAATGGAATGGAATTTAATATGGAATGGAACGTGGAATGGAATGGAATGTTGAATATTATGTGGAATGGAATGGAATTTAATGTAGAATGGAACGTGGAATGGAATGGAATGGAAAGTGGAAAGGAACGTGGAATGGAACGTGTAATGGAACGTTGAATGGAATGTGGAATGGAACGTGGAATGAAATGTGCAGTGGTATGTGGAATGGAATGGAATGTGGAATGGAATGGAATGATATGTGGAATGGAATGCAGAATGGAATGTGGAAAGGAATGTGGAATGGAATGGAATGGAATGTGGAATGCAATGTTTAAAGGAATGGAATGGAATGTGGAATGGTATGGAATGGAATGTGGAATGTAATGTGGAATGCAATGAAATGGAGTGTGTAATGGGATGTAGAATGGAATGGAATGACGAGTGGAAAGGATTGGAATGAAATCTGGAGTGAAATGGAATGGAACGTAGAAAAGAATATGGAATGGAATGTGGAATGGATAGTGCAATGGATTGGAATGGAAGGAGGAACAGAATGGAATGGGATGTGGAATAGAATGTAATGGAATTCAATGGAATGGGAATGGAATGGAATGTGGAATGAAATGGAATGGAAAGAAATTATGAATTGAATGGAAAGGAATGTGGAATGGAATGGAATGGAAAGTAGAATGGAATATCGAATGGAAAGGAATACCACTTGGAAAGAAATGGAATGGAATGTGGAATAGACTGTGGAATGGAACATGGAATGGAATATGGAATGGAATGGATTGGAAAGTGGAATGGAATGCAATGGAATGTGGAATAGAATGGAATGGAATGGCATGGAATTCGGAATGGAATGGAGTGTAATGTGGAATTCAATGCAATGGAAAGAAATGTAGAATTGGGTGGAATAGAATGTAGAATGGAATGGAATGGAGTGGAATATGGAATGGAAGGGAATGGAACGTGGAATGGAATGTGGAATGGAATGGAATGGAATGTGGAACGGAATGGAATGGAATGTGGAATGGAATGTGGAATGGAATGGAATGGAATGTGGAATGGAATGGAATGGAATGTGGAATGGAATGTGGAAACAGTGGAAAGTGGAAAGCAATGTGGAATGAAATGTGGAATGGAATGGAATGGAAGGTGGAATGGAATGGAATGCAATGTGGATTGGAATGAAATGGAATGTGGAATGGAATGGAAAGTGAAGTGGAATGTGGGATGAAGTGAAATGAAACGTGGAAAGGAATGGAATGGAAAGTGGAATGGAAGAGAATGGAACATGGAATGGAACGTAGAATAGAACGTGGAATGGAATGTGGAATGGAATGTGGAATTGAATGGGATGGAAAATGGAATGTAATGTGGAATGGAATGGAAAGGAATGTGCAATGGAATGTGGAATGGAACGGAATGAAATTTGGAATTGAACGTGGAAATTAATGTGGAATGGAACGTGGAATGGAATGGAATGGAATGGATTGGAATTCTGAATGGCTTGTGAATTGGAATGCAATGGAATGTGGAATGGAATCTAGAAACAAAGTCAATGGAATGAGAATGGAATATGGAATGGAAAGTGGAATGGAATTTGGAATGGACTGACGAACGGAATGTGGAAAGGAATGTGCAATGGAATGTGGAATGGAATGGAATTGAATGGAATGTGGAATGGATTGTGAATTGGAATGAAATGGAATGTGGAATGGAATGTGGAATGAAATGCAATGGAATGTGGAATGGAAAGTGGAATGGAAGGAATGGAATGTGGAATGGAATGTGGAATGAAATGTGGAATGGAAAGTGGAATGGAATGTAATGTGGAATGGAATGTGGAATGGAATGTGGAATGGAATGTGGAATGGAACATGGAATGGAACGTGGAACGGAACGTGGAATGGAACAAGGAAAGGAACGTGGAGTGGGATGTGCAACGGAATATGGAATGGAAAGTTGAATGGAGTGGAATGGAACGTCTAATTGAATGTGGAATGGAATGGAATGGATTGTGGAATGTAACATAGCATGGAAAGTGGAAAGGAATGTGGAATGGAAAGTGGAATGGAATCTGGAATGAAATTTGGAGTGGAATGGAATGGAATGGAATGGAATGTGGAATGGAACGTGCAATGTATCGTGGAATTGAATGTAGAGTGGATCGTGGAATGGAACGTGAAATGGAATGTTGAATGGAATGTGGAATGGAATATGGAATGGAACGTGATATTGAATGGAATGGAATGTTGAATGGAACGTGGAATGGAATGGAATGAAAGGTGGAATGGACTGTGGAATGGAATGGGGAATGGAATTTAATGGAATGTGGAACGGAATGTGGAAAGGAAAATGGGATGGAATGGAATGGAATGTGGAAAGGAACGTGGTATGTAATGGAATATAATATGAAATGGAACGTGGAATTGAAACTGGAATGGAACGAGGAATGGAATGTGGAATGTAATGGGCCTTGGAATGTGGAATGGAACGTGGAAGGGAATGGAATGGAAAGTGGAATGGAACTTGGAAAGAATAGAATGGAAGGTGCATTTGAATGTGGGTTGGTATGTGGAATGGAATGTGGAATGGAACGTTGAATGGAAAGGAATGGACTGTGGAATGGAATGTTTAATGGAAAGAGGAATGAAATGTGGAGTGGAACGTGGAATGGAACGTGGAAAGCAGTGGAATGGAACGTGGAATGGAAGGTAGAATGGAGTGTTGAATGGAATGGAACAGAATGTGGAATGGAATGTGGAATGGAACGTGGAATGGAACGTGGAATGGAATGGAATGGAACGTGGAATGGAATGTGGAATGGAATGGAATTAAGTATGGAATGGAATGGAATGGAATGTGGAATGGAAAGGAATGGAACTTTAAATGGGATGTGGAATGGAATGTGGAATGCAATGGAATGGAATGTGGAATGCAATGGAATGGAATGTGGAATGGAATGGTATGGAATGTGGAATGGAATTGAATGGATTGGAATGTGGAATGCAATGCAATGGAACGTGGAATGGGATGTGGAATGGAATGTGGAATGGTTTGTGCCGTGGAATGGAATGTGGAATGTTTTGTGCCACGGAATGGAATGGAATGTGGAATAGAATGAAATGTGGAGTGGAACGTGGAATGGAACGTGGAAAGCAGTGGAATGCAACGTGGAAGGGAAGGTGGAATGGAGTATTGAATGGAATGGAACAGAATGTGAAATGGAATGAGGAATGGAACGTGGAATGGAACGTGGAATGGAATGGAATGGAACGTGGAATGGAATGTGGAATGGAATGGAATTAAATATGGAACGGAATGGAATGGAATGTGGAATGGAAAGCAATTGAACTTTAAATGGGATGTGGAATGGAACATGGAATGCAACGTGGATTGGAGCGTGGAATGGAATGTGGAATGCAATGGAATGGAATGTGGAATGGAATGGTATGGAATGTGGAATGGAATTGAATGGAGTGGAATGTGGAATGGAATGGAATTGAATGGAATGTGGAATGCAATGGAATGGAATGTGGAATGGAATGGAATAGAATGAAATGGAATATGGAATGGAATGGAATGTGGAATTAAACGGAATTGAAGGAGGAATGGAATGGATTGGAATGTGGAATGCAATGCAATGGAACGTGGAATGGGATATGGAATGATATGTGGAATTGTTTGTGCAACGGAATGGAATGGAATGTGGAATAGAATGGAATGGAATGGAATGTGGAATGGAATGTGGACAGGAATGTGGAATGGGATGGAATGGAATGTGGAATGGGATGGAATGGAATGTGGAATGGAATGGAATGCGGAATAGAATGGAATGGAATGGAATTGCATGTGAAATAGAATGTGGAACGGAATGTGAAATGTAATGTGGAATGGAATGTGGAACGGAATGAAATGGAACGTGGAATGCAATGAAATGGAAAGTGCAAAGGAATGGAGTGGAACCTGGAATGGAAAGTGGAATGGAATGGGGAATGGAATGTGGAATGCAATGGAAGGAAATGTGGTATGAAATGTGAAATGGAATGGAATGGAATGTGGAATGGAATGTGGAATGTAATGCAATGGAATGAGAATGGAATGTGGAGTGGAATGAAATGGAATGTAGAAAGGAATGTGGAATAGATTGGATTGGAATGTGGAATGGAATGTGGAATGGAATGCGGAATAGAACGGAATGGAATGTGGAATGCAATGAGGAATGGAATGTGGAATGGAACATGGAATGTAATCGAATGGAACGTGAAATGGAAAGTGGAATCGAATGTGGAATGGAATGTGGACTGGAATGGAATGGAATCTGGAATGGAATGTGGAATGGAGTGTGGAATGGCATGGAATGGAATCTGGAATGTAATGTGGCACGGAATTTCATGGAATATGGATTGGAATATGGAATGGATTGCGGAATGTAATGTGAAATGGAACGGAAAAGAATGTGGAATGGAATGTGGAATGGAGTGTGGATGGAACTTGGAATGGAATGCGATGGAATGTGGAATGGAACGTGGAATGGAATGGAATTGAATGTGCAATTGTAGGTGGAATGGAATTGAATGGAAAGACGAAAGGAATCTGGAATGGAATTTGGAATGGAAGGGAATGCAATGTGGAATGGAACGTGAAATGTAATGGAATTGAACAAGGAATGGAAAGTGGAATGGAAAGTGGAATGAAATGTGGAATTGAACTTGGGATAGAAAGTTGAATGAAATGTGTAATGGAACGGAAAGGAATGTGGAATGGAACGGAAAGGAATGTGGAACGGAATGTGGAATTGAGTGTGGAATGGAACGTGGAATGGAATGTGTTTTAATGAGGAGTGGAATGTGGAATGGAATGTGGAATGGAATGAAAAGAAAAGTGGAATGGAATTTAATGGAAATTGGAATGGAAACTGGAATGGAATGTAATGGGACGTGGAATGGAATGGAACGTGGAATGGAATGGAATGGAATATGGAATGGAATGTGGAGTAGAATGTGGAATGTAATGTGGAATTGAATGGAATGGAATCTGGAATGGAATGGAATGGAATGTGGAAAGGAATGTGGAATGGAATGCAATGGAGTTTGAAAAGAAACCGAATGGAATGTGGAATGGGATCTGGAATAGAAAGTGGAATGGAATGGAATGGTATGTGGAATGGAATGTGGAATGGAGTGGGGAATGGAATATGGAATGGAACAGAATGCAATGTGGAATGGAATGTGGAATCAAAAGTGGAATGGAATGGAATGGATTGCAGAATGGAATGGTATGGAATGGAATGGAATGTGGAATGGAATGGAATGGAATGTGAAATGAAACGTGGAATGGAACATGGAATGGAATGTGGAATGCATCATGGTATGGAATGGAATGGAATGTGGAATGGAATGTGGTATGGAATGGAATGGACCGAGGAATGGAATGTGGAATGGAATGTGGAATAGAATGTAATGCAATGCGGCATGAAATGTGGAATGCAATGTGGAATGAAATGGAATGGAATGTGGAATGGAATGTGAAATGGAATGGAAAGGAATATCAAATGGAATGTGGATTGGAATGTGAAATGGAATGTGGAATGAAATGTGGAATGCAATGTGGAATGTGTCGTGGAATTTAACGTGGAATAGAAAGGAATGCAACGTGTAACGGAATTTGGAAAGGAATGGAATGGAATGTGGAAGGGAATGTTTAATGGAATGTGGAATGGAATGGAGGGGAATGTGGAATGGAATGTGGAATCAACAGGAATGGACTGTGGAATGGAATTTTGAATGGAATGTGCGATAGAACATAGAATGGAATGGAATGGATTGTGGAATGGAATGTGGAACGGAATATGGAAAGGAACGGAATGTAATGTGGAATGTAATGTGGAATGGAATGTGGAATGGAAAGTGGAATGTGATGGAAAGGAATGTGGAGTGAAAGGAGGAAGAGAATGGAATTGAAGGTGGAATGGAACGTGTAATGGAACTTGGAAAGGAATCTGGAATAGAATGTGGAATGGAATGTGGAATGGAATGTCGAGTGGAGTGTGGAATGGAATGTGGAATGGAACGCAATGGAAAGTGGAATGGAATGTGGAATGTAAAGTGGAAGGGAACATGAAATGGAATGGAATGGAATGTGAAATGCAACGTGAAGTGGAATGGAGTGGAGCATGGAATGGAACGTGGAATGTAACGTGGAATGGAATGGAATGGAACATCAAATATAATGTGGAGTGGAATGTGGAAAGGAATGGAACGTGGAAAGGAATGGAAAGGAATGTGGAATGGAATGCAATGGAATGTGGAATGGAATGGAAAGGTGTGTGAAATGGAATGTGGAATGGAATGTGGAATCAAATGGAATGCAAAGTGGAATAGAATGGAATGGAACGATGAATGGAATGTGGAATGGAATGGAATGGAACGTGGAATGGAATGTGGAATGGAACGTGGAATGGCATGTGGAATGGAATGGAATGGAACGTGGAATGGAACGTGGAATGGAAGGGAATGGAATACGGAAAGGAATGTGGAATGGAATGGAATGGAATGTGGAATGGGATGTGGAATGGAATGTGGAATGGAATGGAATGTAATGTGGAATGGAATGTTGAAAATAACTAGAATGGAATGGAATGTAACGAGGAACTTGGAATTCAATGGAATGTAATGTAGAATAGAAAGGAATGGAATGTGGAATGGAATGGAATGGAATGTGGAACGGAATGTGGAATGGAATGGAATGAATTGTGGAATGGAACGTGCAAAGGAACCTGGAACGGAATGGAATGAAAGGTGAAATGGAATGTGCAACAGAATGTGGAATGTAATATGGAATGGAATGGAAAGTAACGTGGAATGGAATGGGGTAGTATGTGGAAAGGAATGTGGAAAGGAATGCAATGGAATGAGGAATGCAACGGAATGGAATGTGGAATGGGATGTGGAATGGGATGTGGAATGGGAGGTGGAATGGAACGGAATGGAATGTGGAAAGGATTGTGGATAGGAATGGATAGGAATGTAGAATGGAATGGAATGGAATGTGGAAAGGAATGTTGAAAGGAAAGTGGAATGGAATGGAATGAAATGTGGAAAGAAATGTGGAATGGAATCAAATAGAATGTGGAATGTAAAGTGGAATGGAACGTGGAAAGCAATGCGGAATCGAATGGAATGGGTTGTGGAATGGAAAGGAATGGAACGTGGAATGAAATGGAACGGAACGTGGAAAAGAATGTGGAATGGAATGTGGAATGGAAAGCGGAATGGAATGGAATGGAATGTGGAATGAAATGGAATGGAATGTGTAATGGATTGTGAAATGGAATGGAATGGAATGTCAAATGGAATGTGGAATGTAAAGTCAAATGGAATTTGGAATGGAATGTGAAAAGGAATGTGGAATGGAATTTTGAATGGAATGTGGAATGGAAAGTGGAATGTATCGTGGCATGGAACGTGGAATAGAATTGAATGAAAAGTGTAATGGAATGTGCAAAGTAATGGAATGGAATCTGGAATGGAATTTTTAATAGAATGTGGAATGGAATGGAGTGGAATTTGGAATGTAGTGTGGAATCGAAAGGAAAGGAGTGTGGAATGGTATGTTGAATGGAACGTGCAACGGAATGTGGAATGGAATGGATTAGAAAGTGGAATGGATTGTGAAATGGAATGTGGAATGCAACGGAATGTAATGTGGAATCGAATGTGAAATGGATTGTGGAAAAGAAAGTGGAATGTAATGGAATGGAATGTGGAATGAAACGAGGAATGGAATGGAATGGAAGGTGGAATGGAACGTGGAATGGAATGTGGAATGGAACGTGTAATGGAAAGTGGAATTGAATGTTGAATGGGATGGAATGGAATCTGGACTGGACTGTGGAATGGAATGCGGAATGGAATGCAATGGAAAGTCGAAAGGAATGTGGAATGGATTGTTGAGTGGAGTGTGGAATGGAATGTGGAATGGAACGCAATGGATAGTTGAATGGAATGTGGAATGGAATGTGGACGGGAACTTGAAATGCAATGGAATGGAAATTGGAGCGAAATGGAATGGAAAGCGGAATATAATGTGGAATGGAATGTGGAATGGAATGTTTTGGAATGTGGAATAGAATGGAATGGAGTGCAATTTAAGGCGGAATGGTATGGAATGGAATATGGAATGCAATGGGATTGAATGATATGCGGAATTCGATGGAATGGAATGTAGAATGCAATGGAACGGAATGTGGAATGGAATGGAATGGAACGTGGAATCGAATGTGGAAATGAATGTGGAATGGAATCTGGAATGGAATGGAATGAAATGTGGAATGGAATGGAATGGAATGTGTAATAGAATGCAGAGGAAAGGAATGTGGAATGGAATGTGGAATGGAATGGAATGGAATTTGGAATGGAATGGAATGGAATGTGGAATGGAATGGAAGCTTGGATGGAATGGAATGGAATGTGGATTGGAAAGTTGTTGAATGTGGAATGGAATGTGGAATGGAATGAAATGGCATTTGGAATGGAATGTGGAATGGAATGGAATGGAATGTGGAATGGAATGCAATGGAACTGTATGGAATGTGGAAAGGAATGGAATGGAATATGTAATGGAATGTGGAATGGAACGTACAATGCAATGTGGAATGGAACGTACAATGGAATGTGGAAAGGAATGGAATGGGATGTGGAATGGAATGCGGAAAGGAAAGTAATGGAATGTGGAAAGGAATGGAATGCTATGGAATGTGGAATGGAATGCAATAGAATGGAATTGAATGTGGAATGGAATGCAATGGAATTTGGAACGGAACAGAATGAAATGTGGAATGTAATGAAATTCAATTTGGAATAGAATGGAATGGAAAGGAATGTGGAATGAAACGGAATGGAATGGAATGGAATGCGGAATTGAATGGAATGAAATGTGGATTGCAATGGAATGGAAAGGAACATGGAATGGAATGGAAGGGAATGTGGAGTAGAATGGAATGTAATGTGCAATACAATGGAAGAGAATATGGATTGGAATGTGGAATCCAATGGAATGGAATGTGGAATGGAATGTGGAATGGAATGTAGAATGTAGAATGTAGAATGTAGAATATGGAATGGGGAATGTAGAATGTAGAATGTAGAATCTAGAATGTAGAATGTAGAATGTGGAATGGAATTGTGTAATGGAATGTGGAATGGAGAATGTAGAATGTAGAATGTAGAATGTAGAATGTGGAATGGAATTGTGGAATGGAATGTGTAATGGAATGTAGAATGGAATGGAATGTGGAAGGGAACGTGGAATGCAACGTGGAATGGAACGGAATGTAATGTGGAACGGAATGTGGAATGGAAAGTGTAATGGAATGGAATGGAATGTGGAATGGAAAGTGTAACGGAATGGAATGGAATGTGGAATGGAATGCGTAGTGAAATGGAATGGAACGTGGAATGGAAAATGGAATGGAAAGTCGAAAAGAACGTGGAATGGAAAGGAATGGAATGGAATGGAATAAACAACGGAAGGGAATGGAAAGTGGAATGGAATTTGTAACGGAATGGAATGCAATGGAATGTGGAATGGAATGGAATGTGGAATGGAAATAATGGAATGCAGAATGGAGTGGAATGGTATGGAAAGTGGAATGGAACGAAATGGAATGGAACGTGCAATGGAATGGAATGGAATGGAATGTGGAATGGAATGGAATTGAATGTGGAATGGAATGGAATGGAATGTGAAATGAAATGTGTAATGGAATGTGAAATGCAATGTGGAATGGAAAGTGGAAAGGAATGGAATCGAATGTGGAATGGAAGTGGAATGGAATGTTATGGAACGTGGAATGGAACGTGGAATGGAAAGTGGAATGGAACGTGGAATGGAAAGTGGAATGGAACGTGCAATTTTAGGTTGAATGGAAAGGAATGGAATGTGGAATGGAATGTGGAATTCAATGTGGAATGGGATGTGGAATGCAATGGAATGGTATGTGGAATGGAAAGTTGAATGGAATGGAATGGAATGGAATGGAATGTGGAATAGAATGTGGAATTGAACGTGGAATGGAAAGTGGAATAGAACATGCAAGGTAATGTAACGGAATGTGGAATGGAATGTGGAATGGTATGGAATCAAGTTTGGAATGGAATGTGGAATGGAATTTGGAATAGTATGGAATCCGTTTTGGAATGGAATGTGGAATGGAATGTGGAGTGGAATGGAATGTGGAATAGAATGTGGAATGGCATGGAATGGAATGTTTAAATGGAATGGAATGGAAAGTGGAATGCAATGTGGACAGCAATGGAATGCAATGTGGAATGGAATGGAATGGAATGTGGAATTGAATATTTAATGAAATGTGGAATGAAATGAGGAGTGGAACGTGTAATGAAACGTGGAATGGAAAGGAATGGATCGTGGAATGGAACGTGGAATGGAACCTGGATTGGAAGTTGGAATGGAACGTGGAATGGAATGTGGAATGGAATGGAACTGAATGGAATGTAGAAGGGAAAGTGGAATGGAATGGAATGTGGAATGGAATGAATTGGAATGTGAAATGGACTGTAAAGGAATGTGGAATGGAATGGAATTGAATGGAATGTGGAATAGAATGCGGAATGGAATGTGGAATGGAATGCAAAGGAATGTGGAATGTAACGGAATGGAATGTGGAATGGAATAGAATGGAAGGTGAAATGGAATGTGGAATAGAATGTGGAACGGAATGAAGTGGAACGAGGAATGGAATGGAATGGAAGTTGGAGTGGAATGGAATGAAACGTTTAATGGAAGCTGGAATGGAACATGTAAAGGAACGTGGAATGGAATGTGGAAAGGAATGTGGAAAGGAACGGAATGGAACGTGGAATGAAATGTGGAGCAGAATGGAATGGAATGTGGAATGGAATGCAATGGTTTGTGGAGTGGAATGTGGAATGGAATGGAATGTGCAATGGAATGAAATGAAATACGGAATGGAACGTAAAATTTAATGGAATGGCAAGTGGAAGGAACGTCTAATGGATCGTGGAAGGGAACGTGGAATGGAACGGAATGTAACGTGGAATGGAATGTGGAATGGAATGTGGAATGGAACGTGGAATGGAGTGGAATCGAATGTGGAATGGAATGTGAAATGGAATGGAATGAAATGTATTACGCAATATGGAACGGAATGGAAAGGAACGTGGAATGGAACGGAATGGAATGTGGAATGGAATGTGGGAAGGAATGGAATGGATTGAGGAATGGAATGGAATCCAATGGTATGGAATGTGGTATGGAATGGAATTGAATGTGTAATACAGTGTGGAATGGAATGGAATTGAAAGTGTAATGGAACGTGGAATGGAACGTGGAATGGAACGTGGAATGGAATAAGGAAAGGAACGTGGAATGGAATGGAATAGAATGGAATGTGGAATGCAATGGATTGGAATGTGGAATGGAATGGAATGGAATGTGGAAGGGAATGGAAAGGAAGGTGGAATTGAATGGAAAGGAATGTGGAATGGAATGGAATAGAATGTCGAATGGAACGTAGATTGGAAAGTGGAAAAGAATAAGCAAAGGAATGCAATGGAATGGGAAGTGGAATGGAATGGAATGTGGAATCGAATGGAATGGAACGGAATGTGGAATGGAATGGAATGGAATGGAATGTGGAATGGAATGGAAAGTGTAATGGATTGGAATTTCTAAAGGAATGGAATGGAATGTGTAATGGAATGTTGAATGGAATGGAGTGGAATATGGAATGGAATGGAATGGAATGTGTAATGGAATGTAACGTCAAATGGAATGGAGTGGAATTGAATGGAATATGTAATGGAATGGAATGTGTAATGGAATAGAATGGAATGTGGAATGGAAAGGAAAAGAATATGGAATGGAATGGAATGGAATTGAATGTGGAATGGAATGGAATGGAATGGAATGTGAAATGGAATGTGGAATGGAATTTGAAATGGAAGGTGGAATAGAATGTGGAATGGAATGTGGAATGGAATGTGGAATAAAATGGAATGGAATGTGGATAGGAATGTGGAAAGGAATGCGGAATGGAATGCAATGGAATGTGGAATTGAATGCGCAATGCAATGGAATGCAATGTGGAATGGAATGTGGAATGAAATGTGGAATGGAACTTGGAAATGAATGGAATGGAAGGTGCAATGGAACGTGGAATGGAATGGAAAGGAACATGGAATGGAACGTGGAATGGAATGTGAAATGGAATGTGAAATGGAATGTATAACGGAATGTGCAATGGAATGTGGAATGGTACGTGGAATGAAATGTGAAATGGAATTTGGAATGGAATTTGGAATGGAATGGAATGGAATGTGAAATGGAACTTGAATGGAATGGAAATTGGAAGGGAATGCTGAAAGGAACTTGGAGTGGAATGTATAATAGAATGTGGAATGGAAAGTGGAATGGCATGGAATGGAAAGTTGAATGGAATGTGGAATGGAATGGAATGGAACTTCGAATGGAAAGTGGAATAGAATATGGAATGGAACATGGAATGGAAGGTGGAATGGAATGGAATGGGTTGTGCAATGGAATGTGGATTTGAAGGTGGAATAGAATGAGGAATGCAATGGAATGTAATGTGGAATGGAATGTGGAATGGATTGTGGAATTGAATGTGGAATGGATAGTGGAATGCAACGTGGAATGGAATGGAACGGAATGTGGAATGGAATATGGAATGGTAAGCAATGGAGTGAGGAATGGAGTGTCGAATGGAATGTGGAATGGAATGGAAAGTGGAATAGAATGTGGAATGGAATAGATTGGAACGTTTAAATGAAATGGAATGGACTGTGGAATGGAATGTGGACTACAATGTAACGCAATGTGAAATGGAATGGAATGGAATGTGGAATGTAATGTTTAACGTAATGTGGCATGAAATCTGGAGTGGAACGTGGAATGCAAAGTGGAATGGAATGGAATGGTTCGTTGAATGGTACGTGGAATGGAACATGGAACAGAAGGGGGAATGGAGCGTGGAATGGAATACAAAGGAAAGTGGAATGGAATGCGGAATAGAATGTGGTATGGAATGGAATGGAATGGAATGTGGAATGGAAGGGATTGGAATGTGGAATGGAATGTGAAATGGAACGGAATGGAATGTGGAATGGAATGTGGAAAGTAATGGGATGGAATGTGGAATGGAATGTGGAATGGAATGCAATGGAATGTGGAATGGAATGGAATGCAATGTGGAAAGGAATGCAATGGATCGTGGAATGGAATGTGGAATGGAATGTGGAGTGGCACGTGGAATGGAAGTGAGTGCAATGTGGAATGGAATGTGAAATGGAATGTGAAATGGAACGTGGAATGGAATGCAATGTGGTTAGGAACGTGGATTGGAATGGACTGGAACGGGGAATGGAACGTAGAATGGAATGTGGAATGGTAAGCGGAATGGAATGGAATGGAATGTGGAAAGGATCGTGGAAAGGAATGGAATGGAACGTGGAATGGAATGTGGAATGGCACGCGGAATGGAATGTGGAATGGAACATGGAATGGAATGTGCAATGGAACGTGGAAAGGAATGGAATGCAAAGTGGAACGGTACGTGCAATGGAATGGAAAGGAAAGTGGAATACAACATGGAATGGAATGTGGAATGGAACCCAGAATGGAATGGAAAGCAATGTGGAATGGAATGAGGAATGGATTGTGTAATGAAATGTGGAATGGAATGTGGAAAGGAATATGGAAAGGAATGTGGAATGGAAAGGAATGAAATGTCGAATGAAATGCGGAATGGAACGTGGAATGGAATGGAATGGAATGGAATGGATTGTGGAATGTAATGTGGAATGGAATGTGGAAAGAAAGTGGAATGCAATGGTATGGAACGTGGAAAGGGATGTACTGGAACGTGGAATGGAAAGTGGAATGGAATGTGGAATGGAACGTCGAATGGAAAGTGGAATGGAATGGAAAGTGCAATGCAATGGAATGGAATGTGGAATGGACTGTGGAATGAAAACTGGAATGGAATGGAATGGAATTTGGAACGGAGTGGAATCGATTGTCGAAGGAAAGATGGAATGGAATGTGTAATGTAACATGGAATGGAAAGGAATGGAATGTGGAATTGAAAGGAATGGAATGTGGAATGGAAAGAATGGAATGTGGAATGGAATAGAATATAATGTGGAATGGAATGTGGAATGGAATGGAATGGAATGTGGAATAAAATGTGAAATAGAATGGAGTGGAATCCGGAATGGAATGGAATGGAATGGAATGCAATGTGAAATGGAATGTGGAATGGAAGGTGGAATGGAACGTGGAATGGAACGTGGAATGGAATGTGGAATGGAATGTGGGATGGAATGTGCAATGGAAAGTGGAAGGGAACGTGGAATGGAATGGAATGGAATGTGGAATGGTATGTGGAATTGAATGTGGAAAGTAATGGAATGGAATGTGGAAAGGAATGTGGAATGGAATGGAATGGAATGGAATGGAATGCGGAATGGAATGTGGAAAGGAATTTGGAATGGATTGTGGAATGGATTGGAAAGGAATTTGGAATTTAAAGTGGAATGTAAAGTGGAATGGAAAGTGGAATGGAATGCAGTGGAATGGAATGGATTGTGGAATGGAATGTGGAATGGAATGTTGAATGGAACGTGGAATGGTATGGATTGGAACGTGGAATACAATATGGAAAGGAACGTGGAATGGAAAGTGGAATGGAAAGTGGAATGGAACGTACAATGGAATGCGGAATGGAAAGTGGAATGGTAAGGAATGGAAATGGAAGGAATGTGGAATGGAATTGAATGGAAAGTGGAATGGAATGTGGAATGGACTGTGAAAAGAACTTGACATGGAACGTGGAATGTATTATAATGGAATGTGGAATGGAATGTGGAATTAAATGTGGAATGGAATGCAAGGCAATGTGTATTGGAATGTGGAATGGAACGGAATGGAATGTCTAATGGAACGTGGAAAGGAAAGTTGAATAGAAAGTGGAATGGTATGGAATGAAATGTGCAATGGAACGTGGAATGGAATGGAACGGAACACGGAATGGATCTTTGAAGGGAGAGTGGAATGGAACGTGGAAAGGAATGTGGAATGCAGCATGGAATGGAATGTGGAATGGAATGCAACGGAATGTGGAATGGAATGGAATGGAATGTGGAATAGAATGTGGAATGGAAGGGAATGGAATATGGATAGGAATGAAATGAATTGGAATGAAACGTGGAATGGAACTTGGAATGGTATATGGAATAGAACGTGGAATAGAATGTGCAATGGAATGTGAAATGGAACGTGGAAAGCAAAGGAATGGAAAGTGGAGTGGAAGGTGGAATGTAATGGAATGGAACGTGGAGTGGAATGTGGAATGGACTTTGGAATAGAACGTGAAATGGAACGTGGAATGTATTGGAATGGAATGTGGAATGGAATGTGGAATGGAATTTGCAATAGAAAGGGGAATGGAATGGAATGGAATGTGCAATGGAACGTGGAATGGAATGGAATGAAACGTGGAATGGAACTTGGAATTGAAAGTGGAATGGAAAGTGGAATGGAACGTGAAATGCAGTGTAGAATGGAATGTGGAATGGAATGGAATAGAATGTGGAATGGAATGGAATGGAATGTGGAATGGAATGTGGAATGGAATGGAATGAAGAACGGAAAGTGGAATGGAATACAATGGAATGAGGAGTGGAATGAAATGGAATGGTATGGAATGTGGAATGGAATGTGGACTGGAATGGAATGCAATGTGGAATGGAATGTGAAATGGAATGGAATGGAATGTGAAAAGGAATGTTTAATGGAAAGTTGAAAGGAATGTGGAATGGAATGCAATGGAATGTGGAATGGAATGTGAAATGGAAAGTGGAATGGAATGTGCAATGTAACGCAATGAAATGTGGAAAGGAAAGTGGAATGGAATGTGGAATGAAACGCAATGGCATGTGGAATGGATTGTGGAATGGAATGTGTAATCGAAAGTATAATGCAATGTAATGTTATGCGGAATGGAATGTGGAATGGAATGGAATGGAACGTGGAATCAAACTTGGAATGAAACCTCTAATGGAACGTGGAATGGATTGTGTAGTGTAATGTGGAATGGAAAGGAATGGAAAAGAATGTGGAAAGGAATGGAATGGAATGGAATGCGGACTGGAATTGAATGGAATGTGGAATGGAAGGGAACGGAATGGAATGGAATGTGGAAAGGAATGGAATGGAATGGAATGTGAAACAGAATGTGGAATGTAATGTGAAATCGAATGTGGAATGGAATGTGGAACGGAATGAAATGGAACGTGGACTGGAATGGAATGGAACGTGGAATGGAACATGGAATGGAAAAAGGAATGGAACGTGGAATGTAAAGTGGAATTGAATGAGGAATGGAATGGAATGGAATGTGGGATGAAATGTGGAATAGAATGCAATTGAATGATAATGGAATGTGGAATGGAATGGAATGGAATTGAATGTGGAATGTATGTGGAATGGAATGGATCGGAATGTGGAATGGAATGTGGAATGGAACTGAATGGATTGCGGAATGGAATGTGGATTAAAATGTGGGATGGAATGTGGAATGGAATGGAAAGGAATGTGGAATGGAGCTTGGTATTAAATCTACTGGAACGTGGAATGGAAAGTGGAATGGAATGTGGAATGAAATGTGGAAAGGAATGGAATGGAATGTTGAAGGCAATGTGAAATGGAATGTGGAATGGAAACTAATGGAATGTGGAATGGATAGTGGAATGGAATGTGGAATGGATTGTGTAATGCAATGTGGAAAGGAGTGGAATGCAATGCAATGGAATGTGGAATGGAAGGTGGAATGGAATGGAATGGAACGTGGAATGCGATGTGGAATGGAAAGTGGAATTCAATGGAATGGACATGGAATGGCATGTGGAATGGAACTTGGAACCGAATGGAATGCAATGGAATGTGGAATGGAACTTGAAATGGAATGGAAAAGAACATGGAATGTAACGTGGAAAGGAACGTGGAATGGAATGTGGAATTGAACTGGGATGGAATGTGGAATGGAATGTTGAAGGGTATGGAATTGAATGTGGAATGGAATGTGGAATTGAGTGTGGAACGGAACATGGGATTGAATGGAATGGAATTTGGGAAGGAACATGGAATGGAATGAAATGGAATGGAATGGAATGAAATGTGGAATGAAATGGAAAGAAATGGAATGGAATGTGGAATTGAAAGGAATGGAAAGTGGAATGGAATGTGGAATGGACTGAAATGAAATGTGGAATGAAATGTGGATTGGAATGGAACGCAATGTGGAATGGAATGGAATGGAATATGGATTGGAATTTAATGGAAAATGGAATGGAACGTGGAATGCAATTGAATGCAATGGAATGTGGTATAGAATGGAATGGAATGTGGAATGGAAAGGAATGCAATGTTCAATAGAATTTAATGGAAAGAGGAATGGAGCGTGGAATGGAATGGAATGGAATGGAAAGAATGGAATGTGGTATGGAATCGAATGGAATGTGGAATGGAATTTAGAATGGAATGTGGAAAAGAATGGAATGAAACATGGAAAGGAATGTGGATTGGAATGGAATGGAATGTGGAATGGAATGGTATGGACTGCGGAATGGAATGTGGAATGGAATGTAGAATGGAATCTGGAATGGAATGTAATGGAAAGTGTACTGGCATGTGAATTGGAATGCAATGGAACGTGGAATGGAATGCGAAATGAAATGCAATGGAATGAGAATGCAACGTGGAATGGAATGCGGAATGGAATGTGGAATATACTGCGAAATCGAATGTGGAATTGAATGTGGAATGGAATGGAATGCAATGGAATTTGGAATGTAATGTGAATTGGAATGCAAAGGAATGTTTAAAAGAATGTGGAATGAAATGCAACGAAATGAGAATGGAATGTGGAATGGAATGTTGAATGGAATGGAATGGAATGTGGAATATAATGTGGAATGGAATGGAATGGAATGTGGAATGGAATGGTATGCAATGTGGAATGGAACGTGGAATGGAACGTGGAATGGAACGTGGAATCGAACATGGAACGGAAGATGGAATGGGACATGCAATGGAATGTGGAATGGAAAGTGGAATGGAATGGAGTGGAATGGAACGGAATGTGGAATGGAATGTGTAATGGAATTTTGAATGAAATGGAATGCAATGTGGAATGGAATATGGAATTGAATGTGGAGAGGAACGTTGATTTGAATGGAAAGGAATATGGAATGGAAAGTGGAATGGAATGGAATGGACAGTGGAAAGGAAAGTGGAATGAAATGGAAAGGAACTTGGTTTGGAACGTGGAATGGAGGATGGAATTGATTGGAATCAAACATGGAATGGAATGTGGAATAGAACGATTAATAGAAAGTGGAATGGAATGTGGAATGGAATGCAATGTGGAATGGAATGGAATGGAATGCGGTATGGAATGGAATGGAAGGTGGAATGGAATGTGGAAAGGAATGTGCAATGGAATGGAATGCAATGTGGAGAGGTATGTGAAATGGAATGTGGAATGAAATGGAATGGAAAGTTGAACGGAATGGAATGGAATGTGGAATGGAATGGAATAGAATGTATAATGGAAAGGAATGGAATGTGGAATGGAATGGAATGGTATGGAATGTGGAATGGAAAGGAATGGAATGTGGAATAGAATGAAACGGTATGGAATGTGGAATGGAATGGAATGGAATGGAATGGAAGGTGGAGTGGAATGGAATGGAATGTGTAATGGAGTTGATGGAATGTGGAATTTAACGGAATGGAATGAAATGTGGAAAGAAATGGAATGGAATTGAATGCAGAATGGAATGTAATGGAATGTGGAATGGAAGGGAATGGAATAGAATGGAATGTGGAATGGAACGGAGTGGACTGTGGAATGGAATGTGGAATGGAATGGAATGGAACGGAATGGATTCTGGAATGGAATGTGCAATGGACTGTGGAATGGAACGTTTAATGGAATGGAATGGAACGTGGAATGGGATGGAATGGAATGAGGAATGGAACATGGAATGCAACGTGGAATGGAATATTTAATGGAACGTGCAACGGAATGTGCAATGGAATGAGGAATGGAACGTGGAATGGAAAGAATGGAAGGCAAAGGATCGTGGAATGGAAAGTGAAATGGACTGTGGAATGGAACGTGAAATGGAAAGTGAAATGTTTTGAAAGGGAATGTGGAATGGAATGTGGAATGGAATGCCAGGCAATGTGGAATGGAATGTGGAATGGAATGGAATGGAACGTGGGATGGAATGTGGAATGGAATATGGAATGGAACGTGGAATGGAATGGAATGCAACATTCAATGGGATGTGGAATGGAACGGAATGGAATGTGGAATAGAATGTGGTATGGAATTGAATGGAATGCAGAAGGGAATGGAATGGAATGGTTTGGAATTTGGATTGGAATGGAATGGAATGTGGAATGGAATGTTATATAATGTGGAATGGAACGTGGAATGGAAAGTATTGGAAAGACGAATGTAATGTGGAATGGAATGTGGAATGGAATCGAATGCAATGTGGAATAGAATGGATTGGAATGTGGAATGGAAAGCGGAATGGAATGGAATGGAATGTGGAATGGAATGGAATGGAATGTGGAATGGAATGGAATGGAATGTAGAGTGGAATATGAAATGGAATGGAATGGATTGTGGAATGGAATGTGGAATGGAACGGAATGGAATGTGGAATGTAATGGATTGGAATGTGGAATGTAATGTGGTGTGGCACGTGGAATGGAATGGAGAGCAATGTGGAATGAAATGTGGAATGGAATCTGGAAAGGAAAGTTCAATGGAATAGAATGGAATGGAATGGAACGTGGAATGGAATGTGGAATGGAATATGGAATGGAACGTGGAATGGAATGTGGAATGGAATGTGGCATGGAATGTGGAATGGAATGTGGAATGGATGGTGGAATTGAACGGAATGGATTATGGTATAGAATGTGGAAAGGAATGTGGAATAGATAGTGGAATGAAACTGAATGGAATGTGCAATGGAAAGTGGAATGGAATGTAAAGGAACGTGGAATGAAACTTGTAATGGAAAGTGGAATGGAACGTAGAATTGAATGTGAAATGCAGCATGGAATGTAATTTAGAATGGAACATGCTATGGAATGCAATGGAATGTGGAAAGGAAAGTGGAATGCAATGGAATGTGGAATGGAATGGAATATAATGTGGAATGGGATGGAATGGAAGGTGGAATGGAAAGTGGAATGGAATGGAAAAGAATGTGGAATGGAATGGAAGGGATTGTCGAATGGAATGTGGAATGGAATGTGCAACGGAATCTGGAATGAAAAGGAATGCAATGTAGAATGGAATGTGGAAAGGAATGGACTGGAATTCCATATGCAATGGAATGGAATGTGGAATGGAATGGAATGGAATCTAATGAGGAATGGAATGGAATGCAATGGAATGGAAAGGCAATGTGGAATGAAAAGGAATGGAATGTGGAACAGAATGTGGAGTGCAATGGAAAGGAATGTGGAATGGAATGTGGAATGAAATGCAATGGAATTTGAAATGGACTGTGGAATGAAATGGAATGGAATGAGGAATGGAATGGGTAATGGAATGGAATGGAATGTAGAATGGAATGTGGAATGGAATGGAATGTGGATTGGAACGTGGAATGGAATGGAATGGAATTTGGAATGGAATGGAAAGTAATAGAACGTGGAATGGAATGTGGAATCGAACGTGGAATGGAATGTAATGGAAAGTGGAATGGAATGGAATAGAATGTGGAATGCAATGTGGAATGGAATGGAATGGAATGCAATGGAATGGAATGGAATGTGGAATGAAACGGAATGGAATGTGAAATGGAATGTGGAATGAAACCTGGAATGGGAGGTGGAATTGAGCATGGAATTGAATGTGCAATGGAATGCGGAATGGAATGTGGAATGGAATAGAATGGAAATTGGAATGGAACGTTCCAGAACAGAATGTGGAATGGAACGTGGAATGGAATGTTGAATGGTAAGTGGATTGGAAAGTGGAATGTAATGTGGAATGGAAAGGAATGGAATGTGGAATGGAAAGTAATAGAATGTGGAATCAAATGCAATGGAATGTGGAATGGAATGTGGAATGCAATGGAATGGAATGTGGAATAGAATGTGGAATGGAATGGACTGTAATGTGGATTGGAATGTGGAATGGAACTTGGAATGGAATGGAATGTGGAATGGGAATTGGAATAGAATGGAATGGAACTTGGAATGGAATGTAGAATGGAACGTGAAATGGAATGTGGGAAGGAACTTGGAATGGCATGAGCAATGTAAGGTGGAATGGAAAGTGGAATGTAATGGAATGGAAAGTGGTATGGAATGTCTCATGGAAAGTGGAATGGAATATGGAAAGGTATGGAATGGAAGGTGGAATGGAATATGGAATGGTATGGTATGGAACGTGGAATGGAATGTGGAATGGAATGTGGAAGGGAAAGCAGAATAGAACGTGGAATAGAATGGAATGAAATGTGTAACAGAATGCAGAGGAATGTGGAATGGAATGTGGAATGGAATGTGGAATGGAATGTGGAATGGAATGTGGATTGTAATGGAATGGAATTTGGAATGGAAAGGAATGGATTGTGGAATGGAAGGTGGAATGGAATGTGGAATGGAAAGTGGATTGTAATGGAATGGAATTTGGAATGGTATGGAATGGATTGTGGAATGGAAGGTGGAATGGAATGTGGAATGTGACGTGGAATGGAAAGGAATGTAATGTGGAATGGAAGGGAGTGGAACGTGGAATGGAATGGAATGGAATGTGTAATGGAACGTGGAATGGAATGGAAAGGAATGTGGAACAGAATGAGGAATGGTCTAAAATGGAATCCGGAATGGAATGGAATTTAATGGAATGCAATGTGAAATGGAACATGGAATGGAACGTGGAATAGAATGTGGAATGGAACGGAAAAGAATGAGAATGGAAGGTAACAGAATGTGGAATGGAAAGTGGAATGGAATGGAAGGGAATGTGGAATGCAATGGAAAATAATGAGGAATGTAAGGTAACAGAATGTGGAATGGAATATGGAATGGAATGGAAAAAATGTGGAATGGAAGGTAATGGAATGAGTAATGGAATGGAATGGAACGGAATGGAATGTGGAATGTAATGGAATGGTATGGGGAATGGAAAGGAATGATATGTGGAATGGAACGGAACGGTAAGGAATGTGGAATGGAATGGAATGGAAAGGTTTGGAATGTGGAATGGAATGGAATGGAATGGAATGGAATGGAATGGATTCTCGAATGGAATGGAATGGAATGTGAAATGGTATGGAATCGAATGTGGAATGGAAGTGGAATGGAATGGTATGGAAGGTGCAATGGAACGTGGAATGGAAAGTGGAAGGGAACGTGCAATTTTAGGTTGAATGGAATGGAATGGAATGTGGAATGGAATGTGGAATTTAATGTGGAATGGAATGTGGAATGCAATGGAATGGAATGTGGAATGGAAAGTTGAATGGAAAGGAATGGAATGGAATGGAATGGAATGTGGAATAGAATGTGGAATTGAACGTGGAATGGAAAGCGGAATAGAACATGCAAGGTAACGTAACGGAATGTGGAATGGAATGTGGAATGGTATGGAATCCAGTTTGGAATGGAATGTGGAATGGAATTTGGAATAGTATGGAATCCATTTTGGAATGGAATGTGGAATGGAATGTGGAGAGGAATGGAATGTGGAATGGACTGTGGAATGGCATGAAATGGAATTTTTAAATGGAATGGAATGGAATGTGGAATGCAATGTGGACAGCTATGGAATGCAATGTGGAATGGAATGGAATGGAATGGGGAATTGAATATTTAATGAAATGTGGAATGAAATGAGGAGTGGAACGTGTAATGAAACGTGGAATGGAAAGGAATGGATCGTGGAATGGAACGTGGAATGGAACCTGGATTGGATGTTGGAATGGAGCGAGGAATGGAATGGAATGGAACGTGGAATGGAATGTGGAATGGAATGGAACTGAATGGAATGTGGAATGGAATGGAACTGAATGGAATGTAGAAGGGAAAGTGGAATGGAATGGAATGTGGAATGTAGAAGGGAAAGTGGAATGGAATGGAATGTGGAACGGAATGGACTGGAATGTGAAATGGACTGTAAAGGAATGTGGAATGGAATGGAATTGAATGGAATGTGGAATAGAATGCGGAATGGAATGTGGAATGGAATGCAAAGGAATGTGGAATGTAATGGAATGGAAAGTGGAATGGAAAAGAATGGACGGTGAAATGGAATGTGGAATGGAATGTGGAATGGAATGAAATGGAACGAGGAATGGAATGGAATGGAAGTTGGAGTGGAATGGAATGAAACATTTAATGGAACCTGGAATGCAACATGTAAAGGAACGTGGAATGGAATGTGGAAAGGAATGGAATGGAACGTGGAATGAAATGTGGAGCAGAATGGAATGGAATGTGGAATGGAATGCAATGGTTTGTGGAGTGGAATGTGGAATGGAATGGAATGTGCAATGGAATGGAATGCAATATGGAATGGAACGTAGAATGTAATGGAATGGCACGTGGAAGGAACGTCTAATGGATCGTGGAAGGGAACGTGGAATGGAACGGAATGTAACGTGGAATGGAATGTGGAATGGAATGTGGAATGGAACGTGGAATGGAGTGGAATCGAATGTGGAATGGAATGTGAAATGGAATGGAATGAAATGTATTATGCAATATGGAACGGAATGGAAAGGAATGTGGAATGGAACGGAATGGAATGTGGAATTGAATGTGGGAAGGAATGGAATGGATTGTGGAATGAAATAGAATGCAATGGTATGGAATGTGGTATGGAATGGAATTCAATGTGTAATAGAGTGTGGAATGGAATGGAATTGAAAGTGGAATGGAACGTGGAATGGAACGTGGAATGGAACATGGAATGGAATATGGAAAGGAACGTGGAATGGAATGGAATAGAATGGAATGTGGAATGTAATGGATTGGAATGTGCAATGGAATGGAATGGAATGTGGAACGGAATGGAAAGGAAGGTGGAATTGAACTGAATGGAATGTGGAATGGAATGGAATAGAATGTCGAATGGAACGTAGATTGGAAAGTGGAAAAGAATAAGCAAAGGAATGCAATGGAATGGGATGTGGAATGGAATGGAATGTGGAATGGAATGGAATGGAATGGAATGTGGAATGGAATGGAATGGAATGACAATAGAATGCTGAATGGAATGTAATGGAATGCGGAATGGAAAGGAATGGAACGGTATGGAATGTGGAACGGAGTGGAATGCAATGTGGAATGGAATGGAATGGAACGTGGAATGGAAAGTTCAATGGAATGTACAATGGAATGTAGAATGGAATGGAAAGGAATGTGGAATGGAAGGGAATGGAATGTGGAATGGAATGGAATGGAACGGATTGGAATGTGTGATGGAATTGAATAGAATGTAGAATGGAAAGGAATGCAATGAGGAATGGAATGGAATGGTTTCGAATGTGGAATGGAAAGCAATGGAAGGGGGAATAGAATGGAAAGGTGTGGAACGTAGAATGGAATGTAGTGGAATGGAATGGAATGTGGAATGGATTGGCATGGAAAGTGTAATGGAATGGAATCGAATGTGTAATTTAATGGAATGCAATGGAATGTGGAATGGAATGGAATGTGGAATGGAATGTGGAATAAAATGTAGAGGAATGAAGAATGGAAGGGAATGGAATGTGGGAAGGAATACAATGGAATGGAATATTTAATGGAAAGAAATGGAATGTGGAATAGAAAGGAATTGTTTGGAATGTGGAAGGGAATGGAATGGAATGGAATGGGGAAAGGAATGTGAAATGGAATGGAATGGAATGTGGATTGTAATGTGGAATGGAATGGAATGGAATGGAATGGACACTGGAATGGTGTGGAATGTTATTTGGAACTGAATGTGGAATGGAATGAAATGGAATGACAATAGAATGCTAAATGGAATGTAATGGAATATGGAATGGAAAGGAATGGAACGGTATGGAATGTGGAACGGAGTGGAATGCAATGTGGAATGGAATGGAATGGAACGTGGAATGGAAAGTTCAATGGAATGTAGAATGGAATGGAAAGGAATGTGGAATGGAAGGGAATGGAATGTGGAATGGAATGGAATGGAACGGATTGGAATGTGTGATGGAATTGAATAGAATGTAGAATGGAAAGGAATGCAATGAGGAATGGAATGGAATGGTTTCGAATGTGGAATGGAAAGCAATGGAAGGGGGAATAGAATGGAAAGGTGTGGAACGTAGAATGGAATGGAGTGGAATGGAATGGAATGTGTAATGGATTGGCATGGAAAGTGTAATGGAATGGAATCGAATGTGTAATTTAATGGAATGCAATGGAATGTGGAATGGAATGGAATGTGGAATGGAATGTGGAATACAATGTAAAGGAATGAAGAATGGAAGGGAATGGAATGTGGGATGGAATACAATGGAATGGAATATTTAATGGAAAGAAATGGAATGTGGAATAGAAAGGAATTGTTTGGAATGTGGAAGGGAATGGAATGGAATGGAATGTGGAAAGGAATGTGAAATGGAATGGAATGGAATGTGGATTGTAATGTGGAATGCAATGGAAAGGAATGTGGAATTTAATGGAATGGAATGGCAGGTGGAATGGAATGGAATGGAAAAGAATGTGGAAAGGAATGGAATGGAATGGAATGCGGACTGGAATTGAATGGAATGTGGAATGGAAAGGAATGGAATGGAATGGAACGTGGAAAGGAATGGAATGGAATGGAATGTGAAACAGAATGTGGAATGTAATGTGAAATCGAATGTGGATTGTAATGTGGAACGGAATGAAATGGAACGTGGACTGGAATGGAATGGAACGTGGAATGGAATGGAATGGAACGTGGAATGGAACGTGGAATGGAACAAGGAATTGAACGTGGAATGTAAAGTGGAATTGAATGAGGAATGGAATGGAATGGAATGTGGGATGAAATGTGGAATAGAGTGCCATTGAATGATAATGGAATGTGGAATGGAATGGAATGGAATTGAATGTGGAATGTATGTGGAATGGAATGGATCGGAATGTGGAATGGAATGTGGAATGGAATGTGGAATGGAACTGAGTGGATTGCGGAATGCAATGTGGATTAGAATGTGGGATGGAATGTGGAATGTAGTGGAAAGGAATGTGGAATGGAACATGGTATTAAATCGACTGCAACGTGGAATGGAAAGTGGAATGGAATGTGGAATGGAATGTGGAAAGGAATGGAATGGAATGTGGAATGCAATGTGAAATGGAATGTGGAATGGAAATTAATGGAATGTGGAATGGATAGTGGAATGGAATGTGGAATGGATTGTGTAATGGAATGTGGAATGCAGCGGAATGCAATGCAATGGTATGTGGAATGGAAGGTGGAATGGAATGGAATGGAACGTGGAGTGAGATGTGGAATGGAAGGTGGAATGGAATGGAATGGAACGTGGAGTGCGATGTGGAATGGAAAGTGGAATTCAATGGAATGGACATGGAATGGAATGTGGAAAGGAACTTGGAACCGAATGCAATGCAATGGAATGTGGAATGGAACTTGAAATGGAATGGAAAAGAAAATGGAATGTAACGTGGAAAGGAACGTGGAATGGAATTTGGAATTGAACGTGGGATGGAATGTGGAATGGAATGTTGAATGTAACGGAATTGAATGTGGAATGGAATGTGGAATTGAGTGTGGAACGGAACATGTAATTGAATGGAATGGAATTTGGGAAGGAACGTGGACTGGAATGAAATGGAATGGAATGCAATGAAATGTGGAATGGAATGGAAAGAAATGGAATGGGATGTGGAATTGAAAGGAATGGAAAGTGGAATGGAAAGTGGAATGGAATGAAATGAAATGTGGAATGAAATGTGGATTGGAATGGAATGGAATGTGGAATGGAATGGAATGGAATGTGGAATGGAATGGAATGGAATGTGGATTAGAATTTAATGGAAAGTGGAATGGAACGTGGAATGGAATGTAATGGAATGGAAAGAATGGAATGTTTTATGGAATGGAATGGAATGTGGAATTGAATTTGGAATGGAATGTGGAAAAGAATGGAATGAAATATGCAATGGAATGTGGATTGGAATGGAATGCAGTGTGGAATGGAATGGTATGGACTGCAGAATGGAATGTGGAATGGAATGTAGAATGGAGTCTGGAATGGAATAGAATGGAAAATGTATTGGCATGTGAATTGGAATGCAATGGAACGTGGAATGGAATGTGAAATGAAATGCAATGGAATCAGAATGCAACGTGGAATGGAATGCGGAATGGAATGTGGAATGTACTGTGGAATCGAATGTGGAATTGAATGTGGAATGGAATGGAATGAAATGGATTTTGGAATGGAATGTGAATTGGAATGCTAAGGAATGTGTAAAGGAATGTGGAATGAAATGCAACGAAATGAGAATGGAATCTGGAATGGAATGTGGAATGGAATGTTGAATGGAATGGAATGGAATGTGGAATATAATGTGGAATGGAATGGAATGGAATGTGGAATGGAATGGAATGCAATGTGGAATGGAACGTGCAATGGAACATGGAATGGAACGTGGAATCGAACATGGAACGGAACGTGGAATGGGACATGCAATGGAATGTGGAATGGAAAGTGGAATGGAATGGAGTGGAATGGAAAGAATGGGGAATGGAAAGTGTAATGGAATGTTGAATGAAATGGAATGCAATGTGGAATGGAATATGGAATTGAATGCGGAGAGGAACGTTGAATGGAATGGAAAGGAATATGGAATGGAAAGTGGAATGGAATGGAATGGACAGTGGTAAGGAAAGTGGAATGAAATGGAAAGGAACGTGGTTTGGAACGTGGAATGGAACATGGAATGGATTGGAATCAAACGTGGAATGGAATGTGGAATAGAACGATTAATAGAAAGTGGAATGGAATATGGAATGGAATGGAATGTTGAATGGAATGGAACGGAATGTGGTATGGAATGGAATGGAAGTTGGAATGGAATGTGGAATGGAATGGAATGCAACGTGGAGAGGTATGTGAAATGGAATGTGGAATGAAATGGAATGGAATGTGGAATGGAATGGAATGGAATGTGGAATGGAAAGGAATAGAATGTATAATGGAAAGGAATGGAATGTGGAATGTAATGGAATGGTATGGAATGTGGAATGGAAAGGAATGGAATGTGGAATAGAATGAAAAGGTATGGAATGTGGAATGGAATGGAATGGGATGGAATGGAATGTGGAGTGGAATGGAATGTGTAATGGAGTTGATGGAATGTGGAATTTAACGGAATGGAATAAAATGTGGAATGAAACGGAATGGAATTGAATGCAGAATGGAATGTAATGGAATGTGGAATGGAACGGAATGGAATAGAATGGAATGTGGAATGGAACGGAGTGAACTGTGGAATGGAATGTGGAATGGAATGGAATGAAAAGAAATGGATTGGGAATGGAATGAGGAATGGACTGTGGAATGGAACCTTTAATGGAATGGAATGGAACGTGGAATGGGATGGAATAGAATGAGGAATGGAACATGGAATGCAACGTGGAATGGAATTTTGAATGGAACGTGCAATGGAATGTGCAATGAAACGAGGAATGGAACGTGGAATGGAAAGAATGAAAGGCAAAGAATCGTGGAATGGAAAGTGAAATGGACTGTGGAAAGGAACGTGAAATGGAAAGTGGAATGTTTTGAAAGGCAATGTGGAATGGAATGTGGAATGTAATGCCAGGCAATGTGGAATGGAATGTGGAATGGAATGGAATGGAACGTGGGATGGAATGTGGAATGGAATATGGAATGGAACGTGCAATGGAATGGAATGCAACATTCAATGGGATGTGGAATGGAATGGAATGGAATGTGGAATAGAATGTGAAATGGAATTGAATGGAATGCAGAATGGAATGGAATGGAATGGTTTGGAATTTGGATTGGAATGGAATGGAATGTGGAATGGAATGTTATATAATGTGGAATGGTACGTGGAATGGAAAGTATTGGAAAGACGAATGTAATGTGGAATGTAATGTGGAATGGAATAGAATGCAATGTGGAATAGAATGGATTGGAATGTGGAATGGAAAGTGGAATGGAATGGAATGGAATGTGGAATGGAATGGAATGGAATGTGGAGTGGAATGTGGAATGGAATGGAATGGATTGTGGAATGGAATGTGGAAAGGAATGGAATGGAATGTGGAATGTAATGGAATGGAATGTGGAATGTAATGTGGTGTGGCACGCAGAATGGAATGGAGTGCAATGTGGAATGGAATGTGGATTGGAATCTGGAAAGGAAAGTGCAATGGAATAAAATGGAACGGAATGGAACGTGGAATGGAATGTGGAATGGAATATGGAATGGAACGTGGAATGGAATATGGAATGGAACGTGGAATGGAATGGAATCGAACATGGAATGGAATGTGGAATGGAATATGGAATGGAACGTGCAATGGAATGGAAAGGAACATGGAATGAAACGTGCAATGGAATGTGGAATGCAAAGTGAAATGGAAAGGAATTGAAAGTGGAGTGGAACGTGGAATGGAATGGAATGAAATCTGGAATGGAACGTGGAATGGAATGTGGAATGGAATGTGGAATGGATGGTGGAATCGAACGGAATGGATTATGGTACAGAATGTGGAAAGGAATGTGGAATGGATAGTGGAATGAAACTGAATGGAATGTGCAATGGAAAGTGGAATGGAATGTAAAGGAACGTGGAATGAAACTTGTAATGGAAAGTGGAATGGAACGTAGAATTGAATGTGAAATGCAGCATGGAATGTAATTTAGAATGGAACGTGCTATGGAATGCAATGGAATGTGGAAAGGAAAGTGGAATGGAATGGAATGTGGAATGGAATGGAATATAATGTGGAATGGGATGGAATGGAATGTGGAATGGAAAGTGGAAAGGAATGGAAAGGAATGTGGAATGGAATGGAAGGGATTCTCGAATGGAATGTGGAATGGAATGTGCAACGGAATCTGGAATGGAAAGGAATGCAATGTAGAATGGAATGTGGAATGGAATGGACTGGAATTCCATATGCAATGGAATGGAATGTGGAATGGAATGGAATGGAATATAATGAGGAATGGAATGGAATGAAATGGAATGCAATGGAATGGAAAGCAATGTGGAATGAAATGGAATGGAATGTGGAACAGAATGTGGAATGCAATGGAAAGGAAAGTGGAACGGAATGTGGAATGAAATGCAATGGAATTTGAAATGGACTGTGGAATGAAATGGAATGGAATGAGGAATGGAATGGGTAATGGAATGGAATGGAATGTAGAATGGAATGTGGAATGGAATGGAAATTGGATTGGAATGTGGTATGGAATGGAATGTAATTTGGAATGGAATGGAAAGTAATAGAACGTGGAATGGAATGTGGAATCGAACGTGGAATGGAATGTAATGGAAAGTGGAATGGAATGGAATGGAATGTGGAATGGAAAGTGGAATGGAATGGAATGGAATTCAATGGAATGGAATGGAATGTGGAATGAAACGAAATGCAATGTGAAATGGAATGTGGAATGAAACCTGGAATGGGAGGTGGAATTGAGCATGGAAATGAATGTGCAATGGAATGCCGAATGGAACGTGGAATGGAATAGAATGGAAATTGGAATGGAACGTTCCAGAACAGAATATGGAATGGAACGTGGAATGGAACGTGGAATGGAATGTTTAATGGTAAGTGGATTGGAAAGTGGAATGTAATGTGGAATGGAAAGGAATGGAATGTGGAATGGAAAGTAATAGAATGTGGAATCAAATGCAATGGAATGTGGAATGGAATGTGGAATGCAATGGAATGGAATGTGGAATAGAAAGTGGAATGGAATGGAATGGAATGTGGATTGGAATGAGGAACGGAACATGGAATGGAATGGAATGTGGAATGGGAATTGGAATAGAATGGAATGGAACTTGGAATGGAACGTAGAATGGAACGTGAAATGGAATGTGGGATGGAACTTGGAATGACATGGGCAATGGAAGGTGGAATGGAAAGTGGAATGTAATGGAATGGAAAGTGGTATGGAATGTCTCATGGAAAGTGGAATGAAATATGGAATGGTATGGAATGGAACGTGGAATGGAATATGGAATGGTATGGTATGGAACGTGGAATGGAATATGGAAAGGAATGTGGAAGGGAAAGCGGAATAGAACGTGGAATAGAATGTAATGAAATGTGTAACGGAATGCAGAGGATTATGGAATGGAATGTGGAATGTAATGTGGAATGGAATGTGGATTGTAATGGAATTGAATTTGGAATGGAATGGAATGGATTTTGGAATGGAATGTGGAATGTAATGTGGAATTGAATGTGGATTGTAATGGAATTGAATTTGGAATGGAATGGAATGGATTGTGGAATGGAAGGTGGAATGGAATGTGGAATGGAATGTGGAATGGAAAGTGGATTGTAATGGAATGGAATTTGGAATGGAATGGAATGGATTGTGTAATGGAAGGTGGAATGGAATGTGGAATGTGACGTGGAATGGAAAGGAATGTAATGTGGAATGGAAGGGAGTGGAATGTGGAATAGAATGGAATGGAATGTGTAATGGAATGTGGAATGGAATGGAATGGAATGTGTAATGGAATGTGGAATGGAATGGAATGGAATGTGGAACAGAATGTGGAATGGTCTAAAATGGAATACGGAATGGAATGGAATTTAATGGAATGCAATGTGAAATGGAACATGGAATGGAACGTGGAATGGAATGTGGAATGGAACGGAAAAGAATGAGAATGGAAGGTAACAGAAGGTGGAATGGAATGTGGAATGGAATTGAAGGGAATGTGGAATGCAATGGAAAATAATGTGGAATGGAAGGTAACAGAATGTGGAATGGAATTTGGAATGGAATGGAAAAAATGTGGAATGGAAGGTAATGGAATGAGGAATGGAATGGAATGGAACGGAATGGAATGTGGAATGGAATGGAATGGAACGGAATGGAATGTGGAATGGAATGGAATGGAATGATATGGGGAATGGAAAGGAATGATATGTGGAATGGAACGGAATGGTAAGGAATGTGGAATGGAAAGGAATGGAAAGGTTTGGAATGTGGAATGGAATGGAATGGAATGGAATGGAATGGAGTGGAATGGAATGGATTCTGGAATGGAATGGAATGTGGAATGGAATGGAATCGATTGTGGAATGGAAGTGGAATGGAATGGTATGGAATGTGGAATGGAACGTGGAATGGAAAGTGGAATGGAACGTGCAATTTTAGGTTGAATGGAATGGAATGGAATGTGGAATGGAATGTGGAATTCAATGTGGAATAGAATGTGGAATGCAATGGAATGGTATGTGGAATGGAAAGTTGAATGGAATGGAATGGAATGGAATGTGGAATAGAATGTGGAATTGAACGTGGAATGGAAAGCGGAATAGAACATGCAAGGTAATGTAACGGAATGTGGAATGGAATGTGGAATGCTATGGAATCCAGTTTGGAATGGAATGTGGAATGGAATGTGGAGTGGAATGGAATGTGGAATGGAATGTGGAATGGCATGGAATGGAATGTTTAAATGGAATGGAATGGAATGTGGAATGCAATGTGGACAGCAATGGAATGCAATGTGGAATGGAATGGAATGGAATGTGGAATTGAATATTTAATGAATTGTGGAATGAAATGAGGAGTGGAACGTGTAATGAAACGTGGAATGGAAAGGAATGGATTGTGGAATGGAACGTGGAATGGAACCTGGATTGGAAGTTGGAATGGAGCAAGGAATGGAATGGAATGGAACGTGGAATTGAATGTGGAATGGAATGGAACTGAAAGGAATGTAGAAGGGAAAGTGGAATGGAATGGAATGTGGAATGGAATGGACTGGAATGTGAAATGGACGGTAAAGGAATGTGGAATGGAATGGAATTGAACGGAATGTGGAATAGAATGCGGAATGGAATGTGGAATGGAATGCAAAGGAATGTGGAATGGAATGGAATGCAATGTGGAATGGAATAGAATGGAATGTGAAATGGAATGTGGAATGGAATGTGGAATGGAATGAAATGGAATGAGGAATGGAATGGAATGGAAGTTGGAGTGGAATGGAATGAAACATTTAATGGAACCTGGAATGGAACGTGTAAAGTAACGTGGAATGGAATGTGGAAAGGAATGGAATGGAACGTGGAATGAAATGTGGAGCAGAATGGAATGCAATGTGGAATGGAATGCAATGGTTTGTGGAGTGGAATGTGGAATGGAATGGAATGTGCAATGGAATGGATGGCAATATGGAATGGAACGTAGAATGTAAAGGAATGGCACGTGGAAGGAACGTCTAATGGATCGTGGAAGGGAACGTGGAATGAAACGGAATGTAACGTGGAATGGAATGTGGAATAGAAAGTGGAATGGAGTGGAATCGAATGTGGACTGGAATGTGAAATGGAATGGAATGAAATGTATTACGCAATATGGAACGGAATGGAAAGGAACGTGGAATGGAATGGAATGGAATGTGGAATGGAATGTGGGAAGGAATGGAATGGATTGTGGAATGGAATGGAATGCAATGGTATGGAATGTGGTATGGAATTGAAATGAATGTGTAATAGAGTGTGGAATGGAATGGAATTGAAAGTGGAATGGAACGTGGAATGGAATGTGGAATGGAACGTGGAATGGAATATGGACAGGAACGTGGAATGAAATGGAATAGAATGGAATGTGGAATGCAATGGATTGGAATGTGGAATGGAATGGAAAGGAATGTGGAACGGAATGGAATGGAATGTGGAACGGAATGGAAAGGAAGGTGGTATTGAATGGAATGGAATGTTGAATGGAATGGAATAGAATGTCGAATGGAACGTAGATTGGAAAGTGGAAAAGAATAAGCAAAGGAATGCAATGGAATGGGATGTGGAATGGAATGGAATGTGGAATGGAATGGAATGGAATGGAATGTGGAATGGAATGGAAAGTGTAATGGATTGGAATGTCTAAAGGAATGGAATGGAATGTGTAATGGAATGTTGAATGGAATGGAATGGAATATGGAATGGAATGGAATGGAATGGAATGTGTAATGGAATGGAACGTGAAATGGAATGGAGTGGAATGGAATGGAATATGTAATGGAATGGAATGTGTAATGGAATAGAATGGAATGTGGAATGGAAAGGAAAAGAATATGGAATGGAATGGAAAGGAATGGAATGTGAAATGGAATGTGGAATGGAATTTGAAATGGAAGGTGGAATGGAATGTGGAATGGAAAGTGGAATGGAATGTTGAATAAAATGGAATGGAATGTGGATAGGAATGTGGAATGGAATGTGGAAAGGAATGCGGAATGGAATGCAATGGAATGTGGAATGGAATGTGGAATGCAATGGAAAGCAATGTGGAATGGAACGTGGAATGAAATGTGGAATGGAACTTGGAAATGAATGGAATGGAAGCTGGAATGGAACGTGGAATGGAATGGAATGGAACATGGAATGGAACGTGGAATGGAATGTGAAATGGAACGTATAACGGAATGTGCAATGGAATGTGGAATGGAACGCGGAATGAAATGTGGAATGGAATTTGGAATGGAATTTGGAATGGAATGGAATGGAATGTGAAATGGAACTTGAATGGAATGGAAATTGGAAGGGAATGTTGAATGGAACTTGGAGTGGAATGTATAATGGAATGCGGAATGGAAAGTGGAATGGAATGGAATGGAAAGTTGAATGGAATGTGGAATGGAATGGAATGGAACTTCGAATGGAAAGTGGAATGGAATATGGAATGGAACATGGAATGGAAGGTGGAATGGAATGGAATGGGTTGTGCAATGGAATGTCGATTTGAAGGTGGAATAGAATGAGGAATGCAATGGAATGTAATGAGGAAAGAAATGTGGAATGGAATGGAATGTGGAATGGATTGTGGAATTGAATGTGGAATGGATCGTGGAATGCAACGTGGAATGGAATGGAACGGAATGTGGAATGGAATATGGAATGGTAAGCAATGGAGTGAGGAATGGAGTGTCGAATGGAATGTGGAATGGAATGGAAAGTGGAATAGAATGTGGAATGGAATAGATTGGAATGTTTAAATGAAATGGAATGGAATATGGAATGGAATGTGGACTACAATGGAACACAATGTGGAATGGAATGGAATGGAATGTGGAATGTAATGTTAAACGTAATGTGGCATGAAATCTGGAGTGGAACGTGGAATGCAAAGTGGAATGGAATGGAATGGATCGTTGAATTGTACGTGGAATGAAACATAGAATAGAAGGGGGAATGGAGCGTGGAATGGAATGCAATGGAACATGGAATGGAATGTGGAATAGAATGTGGTATGGAATGGAATGGAATGTGGAATGGAAGGGATTGGAATGTGGAATGGAATGTGAAATGGAACGGAATGGAATGTGGAATGGAATGTGGAATGTAATGGGATGGAATGTGGAATGGAATGTGGAATGGAATGTGGAGTGGCACGTGGAATGGCACGGAGTGCAATGTGGAATGGAATGTGAAATGGAATGTGAAATGGAACGTGTAATGGAACGCAAAGTGGATTGGAACGTGGATTGGAATGGATTGGAACGTGGAATGGAACGTGGAATGGAATGTGGAATGGAAAGGGGAATGGAATGGAATTGAATGTGGAAAGGATCGTGGAAAGGAATGGAATGGAACGTGGAATGGATTGTGGAATGACACGCGGAATGGAATGTGGAATGGAACATGGAATGGAATGTGCAATGGAACGTGGAAAGGAATGGAATGCAAAGTGGAAAGGTATGTGCAATGGAATGGAAAGGAAAGTGGAATACAACATGGAATAGAATGTGGAATGGAACCCAGAATGGAAAGGAAAGCAATGTGGAATGGAATGAGGAATGGATTGTGTAATGGAATGTGGAATGGAATGTGGAAAGGAATATGGAAAGGAATGTGGAATGGAAAGGAATGAAATGTGGAATGAAATGTGGAATGGAACGTGGAATGGAATGGAATGGAATGGAATGGATTGTGGAATGGAATGTGGAATTGAATGTGGAAAGAAAGTGGAATGCAATGGTATGGAACGTGGAAATGGATGTACTGGAACGTGGAATGGAAAGTGGAATGGAAAGTGGAATGGAACGTCGAATGGAAAGTGGAATAGAATGGAATGTGTAATGCAATGGAATGGAATGTGGAATGGACTGTGGAATGAAATCTGAAATGGAATGGAATGGAATTTGGAACAGAGTGGAATCGATTGTTGAAGGAAAGATGGAATGGAATGTGTAATGTAACATGGAATGGAAAGGAATGGAATGTGGAATGGAAAGGAATGGAATGTGGAATGGAAAGGAATGGAATGTGGAATGGAAAGGAATGGAATGTGGAATGGAATAGAATATAATGTGGAATGCAATGTGGAATGGAATGGAATGGAATGTGGAATAGAATGTGAAATAGAATGGAATGGAATCCGGAATGGAATGGAATGGAATGCAAAGCAATGCGAAATGGAACGTGGAATGGAAGGTGGAATGGAACGTAGAATGGAACGTGGAATGGAATGTGGAATGGTATGTGGGGTGGAATGTGCAATGGAAAGTGGAATGGAACGTGGAATGGAATGGAATGGAAAGTGGAAGGGAATGTGGAATGGAATGGAATGGAATGTGGAATGGTATGTGGAATTGAATTTGGAAAGTAATGGAATGGAATGTGGAAAGCAATGTGGAATGGAATGGAATGGAATGGAATGCGGAATGGAATGTGGAAAGGAATTTGGAATGGATTGTGGAATGGAATGGAAAGGAATTTGGAATTTAAAGTGTAATGGAAAGTGGAATGCAAAGTGGAATGGAATGGAGTGGAACGGAATGGATTGTGGAATGGAATGTGGAATGGAATGTTGAATGGAACGTGGAATGGAATGGTTTGGAACGTGGAATAGAACACGGAAAGGAACGTGGAATGGAAAGTGGAATGGAAAGTGGAATGGAACGTACAATGGAATGTGGAATGGAAACTGGAATGGTAATGAATGGAAAGTGGAAGGAATGCGGAATGGAATTGAATGGAAAGTGGAATGGAATGTGGAATGGACTGTGAAAGGAACTTGACATGGAACGTGGAATATATTGTAATGGAATTTGGAATGGAATGTCAAATTAAATGTGGAATGCAATGCAAGGCAATGTGTTTTGGAATGTGGAATGGAACGGAATGGAATGTCTAATGGAACGTGGAAAGGAAAGTTGAATAGAAAGTGGAATGGTATGGAATGAAATGTGCAATGGAACGTGGAATGGAATGGAACGGAAGACGGATTGGAACTTGGAAGGGAGAGTGGAATGGAACATGGAATAGAATGTGGAATGCAGCATGGAATGGAATGTGGAATGGAATGTGGAATGGAATGCAATGGAATGTGGAATGGAATGGAATGGAAAGTGAAATGGAATTTGGAAAGGAATGGAATGGAATGTGGAATAGAATGTTGAATGGAATGGAATGGAATATGGATAGGAATGAAATGGATTGGAATGAAACGTGGAATGGAACTTGGAATGATATATGGAAAGGAACGTGGAATGGAATGTGCAATGGAATGTGAAATGGAACGTGGAATGCAAAGGAATGGAAAGTGGAGTGGAATGTGGAATGGAATGGAATGGAACGTGGAGTGGAATGTGGAATGGATTTTGGAATAGAACGTGAAATGGAACGTGGAATGTATTGGAATGGAATGTGGAATGGAATGTGCAATAGAAAGGGGAATGGAATGGAATGGAATGTGCAAAGGAACGTGGAATGGAATGTGGAATGAGACGCAATGGCATGTGGAATGGATTGTGGAATGGAATGTGTAATGGAAAGTATAATGCAATGTAATGTTATGCGGAATGGAACGTGGAATGGAATGGAATGGAACGTGGAATCGAACTTGGAATGAAACCTCTAATGGAACGTGGAATGGATTGTGTAATGTAATGTGGAATGGAAAGGAATGCAATGTGGAATGGAATGGAATGGAATGGAATGGAAACTGGAATGGTGTGGAATGTAATTTGGAACTGAATGTGGAATGGAATGAAATGGAATGACAATAGAATGCTGAATGGAATGTAATGGAATGGGGAATGGAAAGGAATGGAAAGGAATGGAACGGTATGGAATGTGGAACGGAGTGGAATGCAATGTGGAATGGAATGGAATGGAACGTGGAATGGAAAGTTCAATGGAATGTAGAATGGAATGGAAAGGAATGTGGAATGGAAGGGAATGGAATGTGGAATGGAATGGAATGGAATGGATTGGAATGTGGGATAGAATGGAATAGAATGTAGAATGGAAAGGAATGCAATGAGGAATGGAATGGAATGGTTTCGAATGTGGAATGGAAAGCAATGGAAGGTGGAATAGAATGGAAAGGTGTGGAACGTAGAATGGAATGGAATGGAGTGGAATGGATTGGCATGGAAAGTGTAATGGAATGGAATCGAATCTGTAATTTAGTGGAATGCAATGGAATGTGGAATGGAATGGAATGTGGAATGGAATGTGGAATACAATGTAGAGGAATGTGGAATGGAAGGGAATGGAATGTGGAATGGAATACAGTGGAATGGAATGTTTAATGGAAAGAATTGGAATGTGGAATAGAAAGGAATTGTTTGGAATTTGGAAGGGAATGGAATGGAATGGAATGTGGAAAGGAATGTGAAATGGAATGGAATGGAATGTGGATTTTAATGTGGAATGGAATGCAAAGGAAAGTGGAATTTAATGGAATGGAATGGCAGGTGGAAAGGAATGGAATGGAAAAGAATGTGGAAAGGAATGGAATGGAATGGAATGTGGACTGGAATGAACGGAATGTGGAATGGAAGGGAATGGAATGAAATGGAATGTGGAAAGGAATGGAATGGAATGGAATGTGGGATGAAATGTGGAATAGAGTGCAAATGAATGATAATGGAATGTGGAATGGAATGGAATGGAATTGAATGTGGAATGTATGTGGAATGGAATGGATCGGAATGTGGAATGGAATGTGGAATGGAATGTGGAATGGAACTGAGTGGATTGTGGAATGGAATGTGGATTAGAATGTGGGATGGAATGTGGAATGGAATGGAAAGGAATGTGGAATGGAACATGGTATTAAATCGACTGGAACGTGGAATGGAAAGTGGAATGAAATGTGGAATGGAATGTGGAAAGGAATGGAATGGAATGTGGAATGCAATGTGAAATGGAATGTGGAATGGAAATTAATGGAATTTGGAATGGATAGTGGAATGGAATGTGGAATGGATTGTGTAGTGGAATGTGGAATGGAGCGGAATGCAATGCAATGGAATGTGGAATGGAAGGTGGAATGGAATGGAATGGAACGTGGAATGCGATGTGGAATGGAAAGTGGAATTCAATGGAATGGACATGGAATGGAATGTGGAATGGAACTTGGAACCGAATGGAATGCAATGGAATGTGGAATGGAACTTGAAATGGAATGGAAAAGAACATGGAATGTAACGTGGAAAGGAACGTGGAATGGAATGTGGAATTGAACGTGGGATGGAATGTGGAATGGAATGTTGAATGGAACGGAATTGAATGTGGAATGGAATGTGGAATTGAGTGTGGAACGGAACATGGAATTGAATGGAATGGAATTTGGGAAGGAACGTGGAATAGAATGAAATGGAATTTAATGGAATGAAACGTGGAATGAAATGGAAAGAAATGGAATGGAATGTGGAATTGAAAGGAATGGAAAGTGGAATGGAATGTGGAATGGAATGAAATGAAATGTGGAATGAAATGTGGATTGGAATGGAATGGAATGTGGAATGGAATGGAATGGAATGTGGATTAGAATTCAATGGAAAGTGGAATGGAACGTGGAATGGAATTGAATGCAATGGAATGTGGTATAGAATGGAATGGAATGTGGAATGGAAAGGAATGCAATGTTCAATAGAATTTAATGCAAAGAGGAATGGATCGTGGAATGGAATGGAATGCAATGGAAAGAATGGAATGTGTTATGGAAAGGAATGGAATGTGGAATGGAATTTGGAATGGAATGTGGAAAAGAATGGAATGAAACATGGAATGGGATGTGGATTGGAATGGAATGGAATGTGGAATGGAATGGTATGGACTGCGGAATGGAATGTGGAATGGAATGTAGAATGGAGTCTGGAATGGAATGGAATGGAAAATGTATTGGCATGTGAATTGGAATGCAATGGAACGTGGAATGGAATGTGAAATGAAATGCAATGGAATCAGAATGCAACGTGGAATGGAATGCGGAATGGAATGTGGAATGTACTGCGGAATCGAATGTGGAATTGAATGTGGAATGGAATGGAATGCAATGGATTTTGGAATGGAATGTGAATTGGAATGCAAAGGAATGTGTAAAGGAACGTGGAATGAAATGCAACGAAATGAGAATGGAATGTGGAATGGAATGTGGAATGGAATGTTGAATGGAATGGAATGGAATGGAATGTGGAATATAATGTGGAATGGAATGGAATGGAATGTGGAATGGAATGGAAAGCAATGTGGAATGGAACGCAATGTGGAATGGAACGTGGAATGGAACGTGGAATGGAACGTGGAATCGAACATGGAACGGAACGTGGAATGGGACATGCAATGGAATGTGGAATGGAAAGTGGAATGGAATGGAGTGGAATGGAACGAAATGTGGAGTGGAATGTGGAATGGAATGTTGAATGAAATGGAATGCAATGTGGAATGGAATATGGAATTGAATGTGGAGAGGAACGTTGAATGGAATGGAAAGGAATATGGAATGGAAAGTGGAATGGAATAGAATGGACAATGGAAAGGAAAGTGGAATGAAATGGAAAGGAACGTGGTTTGGAACATGGAATATAACATGGAATGGACTGGAATCAAACGTGGAATGGAATGTGGAATAGAACGATTAATAGAAAGTGGAATGGAATGGAATGTGGAATGGAATAAAACGGAATGTGGTATGGAATGGAATGGAAGGTGGAATGGAATGTGGAAAGGAATGTGGAATGGAATGGAATGCAATGTGGAGAGGTATGTGAAATGGAATGTGGAATGAAATGGAATGGAAAGTCGAATGGAATGGAATGGAATGTGGAATGGAATGGAATAGAATGTATAATGGAAAGGAATGGAATGTGGAATGGAATGGAATGGTATGGAATGTGGAATGGAAAGGAATGGAATGTGGCATAGAATGAAACGGTATGGAATGTGGAATGGAAGGGAATGGAATGGAATGGAATGTAGAGTGGAATGGAATGGAATGTGTAATGGAGTTGATGGAAAGTGGAATTTAACGGAATGGAATGAAATGTGGAAAGAAATGGAATGGAATTGCATGCGGAATGGAATGTAATGGAATGTGGAATGGAAGAGAATGGACTGTGGAATGGAATGTGGAATGGAATGTGGAATGGAATGGAATGGAACGAAATGGATTGTGGAATGGAATGTGGAATGGACTGTGGAATGGAACGTTTAATGGAATGGAATGGAACGTGGAATGGGATGGAATGGAATGAAGAATGGAACATGGAATGCAACGTGGAATGGAATATTGAATGGAACGTGCAATGGAATGTGCAGTGGAAGGAGGAATGGAACGTGGAATGGAAAGAATGGAAGGCAAAGGATCGTGGAATGGAAAGTGAAATGGACTGTGGAATGGAACGTGAAATGGAAAGTGGAATGTATTGGAAGTTAATGTGGAGTGGAATGTGGAATGGAATGCCAGGCAATGTGGAATGGAATGTGGAATGGAATGGAATGGAAAGTGGGATGGAATGTGGAATGGAAAATGGAATGGAAAGTGGAATGGAATGGAATCCAACATTCAATGGGATGTGCAGTGGAATGCAATGGAATGTGGAATAGAATGTAGTATGGAATTGAATGGAATGCAGAAGGGAATGGAATGGAATGGTTTGGAATTTGGATTGGAATGGAATGGAATGTTTAAGCGGAAAGGAATGGAATGTGGAATGGAATGTTGGCTACAATGGAATGCAATGTGGAATGGAATGGAATGCAATGTGAAATGGAATGTAATGGAATGTGAAATGGAATGTTTAATGGAATGTGAAATGGAATGTTTAATGGAATGTGGAATGAAACATGGACTGGAACATGGAATGGTTCGTGAAATGGAATGGAATGGATAGTTGAATGCAACGTGGAATGGAACGTGGAATTGAAGGTGGAATGGAGCGTGTAATGGAATAGAAAGGAACGTGGAATGGAATGAGGAATGGAATGTGGAATGCAATGGAATGGAATGTGTAATGGAACGTGGAATAGAAAGGAATGGAATGTGGAATGGAATGCAGTGGGATATGGAATGGAATGCAATGGAAATTGTAATGGAATGGAATGGAATGTGGAATTGAATGGAATGTAAAGTGGAAAGGAATGTGGAAGGTATGTGCAATGGAATGTGGAATGCAAAGGGGAATGGAATGTAATGGAATGTGGAATTGAATGTGGAATGGAATGGAAAGGAACGTGGAATGGAATGTGGAATTGAATTTGGAATGAAATGGAAAGGAATGTGGAATGGAATGTGGAATGGACTGTGGAATGGAATGGAATGGAATGTTTTAAGGAATGTGGAATGGCAAGTGGAAAGGAATGGAATGGAATGTGGAATGGAATGTGGAATGGAATCGAGTGGAATGTGTAATGGAAAGTGGATTGGAAGGGAATGTGGAATGGAATGTGGAATGGATTGCAATGGAATGTGGAATGGAATGGAATGGAAAGTGGAATGCACTGGAATGGAATGTGGAATGGAATGTGGAATGGAATGTCCAGTGGCACGTGGAATGGAACGGAGTGCAATGTTGTATGGAATGTGGAATGGAATGTGAAATGGAACGTGGAATGGAATGCAATGTGGAATGGAAAGTGGATTGCAATTGAATGGAAAGTGGAATGGAATGTGGAATGGAAAGCGGAATGTAATGTAGAGGAATGTGGAATGGATCGTGGAATGGAATGGAATGGAATGTGGAATGGAATGTGGAATTTAATGGAATGGAATGTGCAAAGAAATGTGGAATGGAGTGCAATGCAATCTGGAGTGGAAACTGGAATTGATCTTGGAATGGAATGTGGAATGGAATGGAAAAGACTGAGAATGGAATGGACTGAAATGTGGAATAGAATGTGGTATGGAATAGAATGGAATGTGGAATGGAATAGAATGGAATGGTATGTAATGTGGAATGGAATGGAATGGAAAGTGAAATAGAAAGTGGAATGGAATGGAATGGAATGTGGAATGCAATGTGGAAAGGATAATTGAATGGAACGTAGAATGGAATGGAGTGGATTGTGGAATTGAATGAGGAATTGAATGGAATGAATTGGAATGGAATGGAATGTGGAATGGAATGGAATAGAATGTGCAATGGAATGGAATGGTATGGAATGTGGAAAGGAATGGAATGGAATGGATTGTGTAATGCAATGGATTCTAGTCTGGAGTGGAAATTAATGGAATGTGGAATGGAATGGAACAGAATGGAATGAGGAATGGAACATAATGTAGTGTGGAATGGAATGTAATGGAATGGAAAGGAATGTGGAATTGAATGGAATTGGAAGTAGAATTGAATGGAATGGAATGGAGAATAGAATGGGCAATGGAAAAGAATGGAAGATGGAATGGAATGTGAAATGGAATGTGGAGTGAAAATGGAATAGAATGAAATGGAAAGTGGAATGGAAGGAAATGGAACGTGGAATGGAATGGTATGGAACGTGGAATGGAAAGTGGAAAGGAACGTGGAAAGGAATATGGAATATAACGTGGAATTGAATGTGGAATGGAATATGGAATGTAATGTGGAATGCAATTTAAAGGAATATGGAATGGAAGGTGGAATGGAATGGAATGGAACGGAATATGCAATGGAATGTGGAATGGAATGGAATGGAATGTGGAATGGAATGGAATGGAATGTTGAATGGAATGTTATGGAATGTGGAATGCAGTGGAATGGAATGGAACATGGAATGGAATGTGGAATGGAACGTGGAATCTAACGTGGAATGGAATGTAATGGAATGTGAAATGAAAATTACTGGAATGCGGAATAAAATGAAATGGAATGTGGAATGGAATGGAATGGAAGGTGAAACGGAATGTGGAATGGAATGTCAAATGGAATGTTGAATGGAATGTCAAATGGAATGAAATGTAACGTGGAATGGAATGGAATGAAAGGTGGAATGGAATGGAATGGAATGTGGAAGAGAATGTGGAATTGAATGAGCAATGGAATGTGGAATGAAATGGAATATAAAGTGGAATGGAATGGAACATAACGTGGAATGGAATGGAACGGAATGTGGAATGGAATGGAATGGAATGTGGAAGGGAATGTGCAATGGAATGTGGAATGGAGTGGAATGCAATGGGGTATGGAATGTGGAATGGAATGTGGAATGTATACTGGAATAGAACTTGGAATGGAAAGTGGAATGGAATTGAATGGAATGTGGAATGGAACTTTGAATGGAACCTGGAATGGAATGTGGACTGGATTGTGCAGTGGGACGTGGAATTGAATGTGCAATGGAATGTGGAATCTAAAGTGGAATGGAATGGAATGGAAAGTGAAATGGAAGGTGGAATGGAATGGAATGTAACATGGAATGGAATGTGGAATGGAATGTGGAATGCAATGAAATAGAATGTGGAATGGAATGGAATGTGGAAAGGAATGGAATGTCATTTGAAATGGAATGGAATGGAATGGGATATGGACTGGAATGCGGAATGGAAAGTGGACTGCAATGTGAAATGTATTGGAGTAGAATGTGTAATGGAGCGTGGAATGGAAAGGATTGGCAGAGTAATAGAAAGTGGAATGGAACATGGAATGGAACGTGGAATCGATTATTCTGGAAAGCAGAAGGCAATGGAAAGCAATGTGGAATGGAATGGAATGGAAAAGTGTATGGAATGCAGAATGTAATGGAATGCAGAACGGAATGTGGAATGGAATGCAATGGAATGTGGAATGGATGGGAATGCATTGGAATGTGGAATGGAACACAATGTGCAATGGAATGGAAAGGAATGGAGTGTGGAATGTTATGGAATGGAATGTGGAATGCAATGGAATGGAATGGAATGTGGAATTGAGTGGAATGGAGTGTGGAATGGAATGGAATGGAATGGAATGTGGAATGGAATGTGGTATGGAATGCAATGGAATGTAGAATGGAGAGTGGAATGGAATGGAATGTGGAACGGAAGGGAATAGAATGTGGAATGGAATGGAATGGAATGTGGAATGGAAAGTAGAATGGAATGCAAAGGAATGCGGAATGGAACGGAAGGGATTGTGGAATGGAATGTGGAATGCAATGTGCAATGGAATATGGAATGGAAAGGATTGCAGTGAGGAATGGAGTGGAATGTAGACTGAAAGGAATGGAATCTAATGTGGAATGTAATGGAATGGAATGGAATGCAATGGAATGGAAAGCAATGTGGAATGAAATGGAATGGAATGTGGAATGCAATGGAATGGAATGTGGAATAGTATGCAATGGAATTTGAAATGGACTGTGGAATGAAATGGAATGGGATGTGGAATGGAATGTGGAATGGAATGGAATGGAATGTAGAATGGAATGTGGAATGGAATGGAATGTGGAATGGAATGGAATGGAATGTGGAATGGAATGCAATGGAATTTGAAACGGACTGCGGAATGAAATGGAATGGAATGTGGAATGGAATGGAATGGAATGTGGAATGGAATGTAATGGAATGTAGAATGGAATGTGGAATGGAATGGAATGAAATGGAATTTGTAAAAGAATGGATAGTAATAGAACGTGGAATGGAATGTGGAATCAAATGTGGAATGGAATGGAATGGAGAGTGGAATGGAATGGAAAGGACTGTGGAATGGTATGTGGAATGGAATGTGAAATGGAATGGAATGGAATGTGGATTGGAATGGAATGCAATAGAACGTGAAATGGAATGTGGAATGGAATGGAATGGAATGTGGAATGGAAAGTGCAATTGAATGGAATGGAAAGTGGAATGGATTGGAATGGAATGTAGAATGGAATGTGGAATGTAATGGAATGGAATCTGGAAAGGAATGTGTAATGGATTGGAATGGAACATGGAATGGAATGGAATGGAATGCGGAATTGAACCTGGAATGGAATGGAATGTAAGGTGGAGTGGAATGTCGATTTTAACGTGGAATTGAACGTGAAATGGAACGCGGAATGGAATGTAATGTAATGTATAGTATAAGGGAATGGAATGGAAAGGAATGTGGAATGGAATGGAATGGAAAGTGGAATGGAATGGAACGGAATATGGAATGGAAAGTTGAAAGGAACGTGGAAAGGAATGTGGAATGGAATGTGGAATGGAAAAGAATGTGGAATGGAATGGAAATTGGAATGTAATGGAATTGACTGGAATGTGGAATGGAATGCAATGGAATGTGGAATGGAAACGAATTTGGAATGGAATGGAATGGAAAGGAATGGAATGGAATGGTGAATGGAATAGAAAGCCGAATGGAGTGGAACGGAATGTAATGGAAAGGGAATGGAATGGAATGGAATGGAAAGTGGAATGGAATTGAATGGAATGTAGAAAGGAATTGTATGGAATGTGGAATGGAATGGAGTGGAAAATAGTATGGAATTGAAAGGAATGTGAAATGGAATTGAATGGAATGTAATTTGGAATGGAAGGCAAGCAAACTGGAATTGAAAGCAAAGGAATGAGGAACGGAATGTGTAATTTAAAGGAATGGTATATGGAATGAAATGTGGAATGGAGTGGAATGGAATGGGAATGGAATCTGGAATAAAATGGAATGGAATGTGGAATGGAATGTGGAATGGAATGTGGAATGGAATGCTGAATAGAATGGAATGGAATTGGAATGGACTGTGGAATAGAATGTGGATTGGAATGGAGTGCAATGCGGAATGGAAGGTGGAATGGAATGGAATGAAATAGGAATGGAATGTGGAATGGAATGTGCAATGGAATGGAATGGAATGTGGAATGGAAGGAGGAATGTAATGGAATATCATGTGGAATGGAATGGAACGGAATGGAATGTGGAATGCAATGGAATGGAATAGGAAAGGAATGTGGAATGGTATGGAATGGAATGTGGAATGGAATGGAATAGAATTGAATGTGGAATGGTATGGAATGGAATGTGGAATCAAAAGTAATGGAATTGAATGGAATGTGGAATTGAAAGGAACTGGAAGCGGAATGGAATGGAATAGAATGGGCAGTGGAATGGAATGGAATGAAATGTGGAATGGAAAGAATTGAATGTAACGGAAGGTGGAATGGAATGTGAAACTGAATGTGGAATGGAATACTGAATGAAATGTGGAATGGAATGTGGATTGGAATGGAGTACAATGCGGAATGGAAGGTGGAAAGGAACGGAATGCAATAGGAATGGAATGTGGAATTGAATGTGGAAAGGAATGGAATGGAATGTGGAATGGAAGGTGGAATGTAATGGAATGGAATGTGGAATGGAATGGAATGTGGAATAGAATGGAATGGAATAGGAATGGAATGTGGAATGGAATGGAATGTGGAATGGAATGGAATGGAAAAGGAATGGAATGTGGAATGGAATGTTATGGAATATGGAATGGAATGGAATGGAATTGAATGCGGAATGGTATGGAATTGAATGTGGAATGCAACGTGGAGTGGAATGCAATGGGGAATGGAATGTGGAATTTTAGGTGGAATCAAACTTCGAATGGAAAGGAATGGAATGTGGAATGGAATGGAATGGAATACGGAATGGAACGTGAATTGGATTGGAGCGAAATGTGGAATAGAACATCAAATGAAACATCTAATGGAAAGTGGAATCAAACGTGGATTGGGATGGAATGAAACGTGGAATGGAATGTGCAATTAAATGTGGAATATAATGGGTTTTACTTTCGAATGGAATGGAATGGAATGTGGTATGGAATGTGGAATGGAATGGAATGGAACGTGGAATAGAATGTGGAATCGAATATGGAACGGAATGTGGAATGGAATGTGGAAGGGAAAGTAGAATGGAATGTGGAAGGGAATGTGGAATGCAATGTGGAATGGAATTGGGAAAGGATGGAATGCCATGTGCAATGGAATGGAAGGGAATGTGGAAAGGAATGCGTAATGGAATGGAATGAAAAGAGTAATAGAATTTGGAATGCAATTGAATGTAATCCGTAATGGAATGGAATGCAATTCTATGGAATGTGGAATGGAATGGAATGCAACGTGGAATGGAAGGTGGAATGGAACGTGGAATGGAATATGGAATGGAAGGGAATGGAATGTGGAATTCAATGGAACTGAATGGAATGCAACGTTGAATGGAAGGTGGAATGGAACGTGAAATGGAATGTGAAGTGGACGGGAATGGAATTTGGAATGGAAGGGAATGGAATGTGGAATTCAAGAGAATGGAATGTGGAATTGAACGTGGAATGGAATTTGGAATGGAAGGGAAGGGAATGTGGAAATCAAGGGAACTGAATGGAATGCAACGTTGAATGGAAGTTGGAATGGAACGTGAAAAGGAATGTGTAATGGACGGGAATGGAATTTGGAATGGAAGGGAATGGAATGTGGAATTCAAGGGAATGGAATGTGGAATTGAATGTGGAATGGAATGGAATGGAATGTGGAATGGAAAGAAATGCAATGTGGAATGGAATGGAATGGCATGGAATGTGGAATGGAATAGAATTTAACGTGGATTTGAATGGAATGGAATGTGGAACGGAATGGAATGGCATGGAATGTGGAATGGTATTTAATGCAATGTGGAATGGAAAGGATTTGAATGGAATGGAATGTGGAATTGAATGGAATGGGAAGAGGAATGAAATGGAATGGAATGTGGAATGGAAAGGAATGGAATAGAATGGAATGTGGAATTGAACGTGAAATGGAAAGTGGAATGGAATGTGAAACGGAATGAAATGGAATGTTGAATGGAATGGAATTGAACTTGGAATGGGATGGAATGGAAAGTGGAAAGGAACATGTAATGGAACCTGGAATCGAACGTGGAATGCAATGGAAGGGAACATGGAAAGGAATGGAATGGAATGGCGAATGGAAGGAAATGGAATGTGGAATGGAATGAAATGGAATATGCAATGGAACGTGGAATGGAACTTGGTATGGAACGTGGAATGGAACATGGAATGGAACGTGGAATGGAGCGTGGAATGGAATGTAGAATGGAATGTGGAATGGAACGTGGAATGGAATGAAACAGAACGTGGAAAGGAAAGTGGAATGGAATGTGCAATTGAATGGAATAGAATGTGGAACCGAAAGTAGAATGCAATGGAATGGAATGTGGAATGAATGTGGAATCAAATGGAATGGAATGTGGAAAGGAATTGAATGGCGAGAGGAATGCAATGTGGAAAGGAATGTGGAATGGAATGGAATGGAATGAGGAATGGAACGTGGAATGGAACGTGGAAATGAACGTGGAATGGAATGTGGAATGGAACGTGGAATGGAATATGCAATGGAATGTGGAATGGAACGTGGAGTGGAATGGAATGGATTCTGAAATGGATTGTGGAGTGGAATGTGGAATGTAAAGGAATGGAATGGGGAACGGAATGTGTAATGGAATAGGGAATTGAATGCGGAATTGAATGGAATGGAACGTGGAATTGATTGTAGATTGGAATGTGGAATGGAAAGGAATGGAATGTGGAAAGGAAAGGAATGGAATGTGGAATGGAACGTGCAATGAAATGCAACGGAATATGAAAAGGAACGTGGAATGGAATGAAATGGAATGCAATGGAATTTGGAATGGAATGTGGAATTTAATCTGTAATGGAATGCGGAAAGCAATGGAATGGAATGTTGATTGGATTGTGGAATGGAATGGCATGAAATCTGGAATGGAATGTGGAATGGAACGTGCAATGGAGTGCAATGGAATGTGAGATGGTACGTGGAATGCAATGAAATATAAAACAATGGAATTTGGAATGGAATGTGGAATTTAATCTGGAATGGAATGTGGAAAGCAATGGAATGGATTGTTGAATGGATTGTGGAATGGAATGGCATGAATTATGGAATGGAATGTGGAATGGAATCTGGAATGGAACGTGGAATGGAACGTGGAATTCAATGGATTGGAATGTGGAATGGAATGTGTAATGGAGTGTGAAATGGAATGTAATGTGGAATGCAATGTGGAATGGAATGGAATGGAATGCTTAAATTGAATGGTATGCAGTGTGTAACGGAATATGGACTGGAATGGAATGCAATGTGGGATGGAATGTGGAATGGAATGGAATGGAACTTGGAATGGAACGTGGAGTGGAACGTCGAATGGAATGTGGAATGGAATGAAATGGAATCTGTAATGCAAGGGAACGGAATGCGGAATGGAATGTGGAATGGAATGGAATGGAAAGGAATGAAATGTGGAATGCAATGGAATGGAATGTGGAGTGGAAAGGAATGGAACATGGAATGCAATGTGGAATAGAACGTGGAATGGAATGTGGAATGGAACTTAATGGAATGTGGAATGGAAGGGAATGGAAAGTAGAATGGAATGAGGAATGGAACGTGGAATGCCATGTGGTGTGGAACGTGGAATGGACTGTGGAATTGAATGGAATGTAGTGTGGAATGCAATGCAATGGACTGTGGAATGGAATTGAATTGGGACTATAATGGAATGTAGTGGAATGTGGAATGGAATGGAATGGAATGTGGAATATAATGGAATGGAATGTGGAATGGAAAGGAATGGAATGTGGAAGAGAAAGGAATGGTATGGAATGTGGAATGGAATGGAAAAGAATGGAATGGAATGTGGAATATCATGGAATGGAAGGTGGAATGGAATATGGAATGGAATGTGGAATTGAATGTAACGGAATGTGGAATCGAATGGAATGGAATATGGAATGGAATGGAATGGAATGGAATGGAATGGAATGGAAGGTGAAACGTCATGTGGAATGGAATGTTAAAAGCAATGTGGAATGAAATGTGGAACGGGATGAAATGGAACGTGGAATGCAATGGAATGGAACGGGGAATGGAATGGAATATAACGTGGAATGGAATGTGGAATGGAATACCTAGGAATGTGGAATGGAATGGAATGGAAAGTGGAATGGAAAGTGGAATGGAATGTGGAATGGAACGGATTGGAATGTGGAATGGGATGTGGAGTGGAACGTGGAATGGAAAGTGGAATGGAAGGTAATGGAACGGAATGGATTGTGGAATGGAATGTGGAATGGAATGTGGAATGTAACATGGAATAGAATGTGGAATTGACTGTAGAATGGAACGTGAAAGGGAATGTGGAATGCAATGTGGAATGGAATGTGGACTTTAATGTGGAATGAAATGGAATGGAATGCGGAATGGAATGTGGAATGGAATAGAATGGTATGTGGAATTGACTGTGGAATGCAATGGAATGGAATGTGGAATGGAATGTGGAATTGAATGGAATGGAATGTGGAATGGAATGTCAAATGGAATGTGGAATGGAATGGAATGGAATGTGGAATGGAATGTCGAATGTAATGGAAAGGAATGGAATTGAATGTGGAGTAGAATGAAATGGAATGCAATGTGGAATGTAATGGAATTCAATGTGGAACAAATAAAGTGGAATTTGGAATGAAATGGAATGGAAAGGAATGTGGAATGGTATAGAATGTGGAATGTAATCAAATGGAATGGAATGGGAAACGGAAAGGAAAGAATGTGAAATGGAATGGAATGCCATGTGGAATGGAATGGAATGTAATCGAAAGTGGACTGGAATGTGGAATGGAACGTGGACAGCAATGTGGAGTGGATTGGTATTGAATGTGTAATGCAAAGTGCAATGGAACGGAATGGCTGTGAAATATAACCTTGAATGGAACGAGGAATGGAACGTGGAATGGAACGTGGAATGGAATGGATTGGAATGTGGAATGGAATGTGGAATGGAATGGAATGCAATCTGGAATGGAAAGTGGAATGGAATGGAATTGAATGTGGAAAGGAATGTGGAAAGCAATATGGAAGAGAATGTAATTCAATTTGGAATGGAATATGGAATGGAATGTGGAATAGAATGGAATGCAATGTGGAATGGAACGTGGAATGCAATGGATTGCAAAATGGAATGGAACTAGTAATGGAATGGAACTTGTACTGGAATGTACAATGGAAAGAGGAATAGAACGTGGAATGGAATGTGAAATGGAATGGAATGGATCGTGGAATGGACTGTGGAATGGAACACGGAATGTTATGTGGAATATAATGTGGATTGGAAAGGAATGGAATGCGGAAATGAATGGAATGGAATGTGGAGTGGAATGGAACGGTGTTTGGAATAGAATGAGGAATGGAATGGAATGGAATCTGGAATGAAATGGAATGCATTGGTGTGGAATGTGGAATGGAATGGAATGGAACGTGGAATGGAATGTGGAATGGAACATGGAATGAAATGTGGAACGCAATGAAATGGAATGTAGAATGGAAGGGAATGGAATGTGGAATGGAATGTGGAATGGAATAGAATGGATTGGAACAGAATGGAATGTGGAATGGAAGAGAATGGAAAGTGGAATGGAACTTAATGGAAGGTGGAATGGAATGGAATGGAATGTGGAATGGAATGTAATCGAATGGAAAGAATGTGGAATTGAATAGAATGGGAGGTGAAATGGAATGGAATGGAATGGGGAACAGAATGGGTAATGGAAAGGAATGGAAGGTGGAATGGAATGTGAAATGGCATCTGGAATGGAACATGGAATGGAATGAAATAAAACGTGGAATGCAATGGAATGGAAAGTGGAATGGAATGGTATGGAAGGTTGAATGGAACGTGGAATAGAATGGAATGGATTCTGGAATGGAAATTGGAATGGAATGTGGAGTGGCATGTGGAATGCATCGTACAATGCAATGTGGAATTTAATTTGGAAGGGAATGTGGAATGGAATGTGGAATGCAATGGAATGGAAAGTGGAATGGAATGTGGAAAGGAATGGAGTGGAATGGAATGAACAATGGAATGTAGAAAGGAGTGGAATGGAATTTGTAATGGAATGGTATGAAATGTGGAATGGAATGTGGAATGGAACGTGGAATGCAATGTGGAATGGAATGAAATAGAAAGTGGATGGAAAGGAATGGAATGTAAAGTGGAAAGGAATGTGGAATGGAACGTGTAATGAAATATAAAGTGGAATGGAAGATGCAATGGAATGTGGAAAGGAACGTGGAATGGAACGCAGAATGGAGTGGAATGAAATGTGGAATGCAATGTGAAATGGAATGGAATGGGATGTGGAATGCAAAGTGGAATGGAATGGAATGGAATGTGGAATGGAATGTGGAATGGAATGGAATAGATAGATTGTGGAATGGAATGTGAAGTGGAATGGAACGGAATGTGAAATGGAATGTGGAATGGAATGTGGAATGGAAAGGAATGTGGAATATAATGTAATCGAATGTGGAATGGAATGTGGAATGGAAAGTGGAAATGAATGGAATGGAAAGAGGAATGGAATGGAACGAAATGACGAATGGAATGTGGAATGGAATGGAATGGCATGTGGAATGGAATGGAATGGAATGTGGAATGGAATGGAATGGAAAGTGGAATGGAATGGAATGGAATGCCATGTGGAATGGAATTGAATGGAATGCAAAATGAAATTTAATGGAAAGTGGAATAGAATGTGGAATGGAATGTGGAATGGAATGTAATGGAATGCCTAATGGCATGGAATGGAATGTGGAAAAGAATGGAATGGAATGGAATGGAATGGGAATGGAACAGAAAGAAATGTGAAATGCAATGCAGTGCAATGAAATGAAAAATTGAATGGAATGTTATATGAAATGGAATGGAATGGAATGTAGAATGGAAGGTGGAGTAGAATGTGGATGGAATGTTGAATGGCAAGTGAAATGGAATGGAATGGAAAGTGGAACAGAAGGGAACGTAATGTGTAATGGAATGGAATGGAATGTGGAATACAATGGAATGGATAGTTGAATGGAATAGAATGAAATGTGGAATGGAATGAGGAATGGAATGGAAAGGAATACCATGTGGGATGCAATGGAATGGAACGTGGAATGGAATGTGGAACGGAATGTGGAATGGTATGTGGAATGGAATGTGGAATGCAATGGAATGGATAGTTGAATGGAATAGAATGAAATGTGGAATGGAATGGGGAATGGAATGGAATGGAATGTGGAATGGAATGCAATGCAATGTGGAATGGAATGGAATGGAACATGGAATAGAATGTGGAATGGAATTTGGAAGGGAATTTGGAATGGAATGGAATGGAAGGTGAATAAGAATGGAATGGGATGGAATGGAATGCGGAACATAATGGAAGGGTATGTGGAATGGAATGGAAGGGTATGTGGAATAGAATGTGGAATGAAATGTAGAATGGAATGTGGAATGGAATGGAATGGAAAGTGGAATGGAATGGAATGGAATGTGAAATGGAATGGAACTTGGAATACAATGGAATTCAATGTTGATTGGAAATGAATGAAACATGGAAAGGAATGGAATTTAATTGAATGGAAAGTGAAATGCAATTTGGAATGGAATGTGGAATAGAATGAAATGGAATGTGGAATGCAATGGAATGGAATGTGGAATGGAATGTGGAATGGAATGTGGAATGAATTGTGGAATGAAGGGTGGAATGGAAACCAATGGAATGTGGAATGGAATGTGGAATGGAATGTGGAATGGAATACTGAATGAAATGTGGAACGGAAAGTGGAATGTTAAGGAATGGAATGTTGCATTGAACGTAATGGAATGTGGAATGGAATGTGGAATGGTATGTGGAATGAAACGTGGAATGGAACGTAGAATGGAATGGAATGGAACGTGGAAGGAATGGATTGGAACTTTGAATGAAATGTGGCATGGAATGGAAAGGAATGAGGAATGGAAAGTGCAATGGAGTGTGCAAAGGAATGGAATGGAATGTGGAATGTAACTTGAAGTGGAAAGGAATAGAATGTGGTATGGAATGGAATGGAATGTGAAATTAAATTGGGAATGGAAGGGAATGTTATGTGGAATGGTATGTTGAATGGAATGTGGAATGTAATGTGGAATGGAATGGAATGGAATGTGGTATAGAATGTGGAATGGAACGGAATGGAATGGGGAATGCAATGTGGAAAGGAAAGGAATGCAATGTGGAAAGGAATTGAATGGAACGAGGAATGGAATGTGGAATGGATTGGAATGCCAGGTGGAATGGAATGGAAATGAATGTGGAATGGAATGGAAATGAATGTGGAATGAAATGGAATAAAAAGTGCAATAGAATGTGGAATGGAATGTGAAATGGAATGTGGAATGGAACGCAATGGAATGTGGAAAGGAATGAAATGGAATGTGGAACAAAATGGAATAGAATGGAATGGAATGGGAATGGAATGTATTGGAATGTGGAATGCAATGGAATAGAATGAAATGCGGAATTGAATTTAATGCAATGTGTAATGGAATGGAATGGAATGTGGAATGCAATGGAATGGAATGAAATGAGGAATTGAATGGAATGTAATGTGGAATGGAATGGAATGGAATGCGGAATGGAATGGAATAGAACGTGGTATGGAATGTGGAAAGGACTGGAATGGAATATTGAATGAAATGGAATGGAACCTGGAATAGCATGTGGAATGAAATGTGCAATGGAAAGTGGAATGGAACAGAATGGAATGTGGAATGGAATTAAATGGAATGCGGAATGAAATGGAATAGAATGGAATGGAATGCGGAATAGAATGGAATGGAATGTGGATTGCAATGGAAAGGAATGAAATGTGGAATTGAATGGAATGAAATGTGGAATGGAATGTGGAATGGAATGTAAGGTGGGATGGAATTTGATGGAATATTGAATGGAATGTTGAATAAAATGTAGAATGGAATAGAATGGAATGCAGAATGGATCGTGGAATGGAATGCAATGGAACGTGGAATGGAACTTGGAATGGAACGTGTAATGGAACGTGAGGTGGAGCGTGGAATGGAAACTGGAATGAAATGTGCAATGGAAAGTGGAATGGAAAGTGGAATGTAATGGAATGGAAATGGAAAGGAAAGTCGAATAGAATGGATAGGAACGTCGAATGGAAGGTGGAATAGAATGTGGAAAGGAATGTGGAATGGAAAGTGGAATGCAATTTGGAATGGAACGTGGAATGGGACATGGAATGGAATGGAATGCAATTTGGAATGGTATGTGGAATGGAATGTCGAATGGAATGGAATGGAATGGAATGTGGAATGGAATGGAATGGAATGAGGAATGGAATTTGGACTGGAATGCAAACGAATGTGCATGGAATGTGGAAGGGAAAGGAATGGAATGTGAATTGGAAAGTGGAATGGAATGTGGAGAGGAATGCAATGGAATGTGGAATGGAATGTAATGGAATGTGGAATGGAATGCGGAAGGGAATGTGGAATGTCATGGAAAGGAATGTGGAATGGCATGGAAAGGAATGTGGAATGGAATGTTGAATGGAAACGAATGGCATGTGGAGTGGAATGGAATGGAGTATGGAATGGAATGTGGAATTGAAAATGGAATGGAACAAGGAATGTAATGTGGAGTGGAATGAGCAATGGAATATGGAATGGAACGTGGAATGGAACGGAATGGAAAGTGGAATGGAATTTGGAAATTGTGGAATGCAACATTGAAATTATGGAAAGGAATAAGGATTTGAATGTAGAATGGAATGTGGAATGGAACGTGGAATGGAACCTAGAATGGAATGGAATGGAATGTGGAAAGAAATGGAATAGAACTTGGAAAACAATGTAGAATGGAAAGTGGAATGGAAGGTGGAATTCAACGTGGAATGAAATGGAATGGAATGTTCAATGAAATGGAATGGAATCTGTAAAGGAAATTAATTGATCATGGAATGGGACGTGGAATGGAACATGGAACTCAACGTGGAATGGTTCGTGGAATGGAATGTGAAATGCAATGGAATGCAATGTGGAATGAAATGGAAAGGAATGTGGAATGGAAAGGAATGCAATGTGGAATGGAACGTGGAATGGAAATTTGAATGGAATGGAATGGAACGATGAATGGAATGGAATGGAACACGGAATGGAATGTGGAATGGATTGGAATGGAATTTGCAATGGAATGGAATGGAATGTGGAATAGAAAGGAATGGAATTTGGGACATGGAATGAGACGTGGAATGAAACATCGAATGCGACGTGGAATGGAAAGTGGATTGGAATGTGTAATGGAATGGAATCGAATGGAATGGAATGGATTGTGGAATGGAATGGAATGGAATGTTAAATGCAATGGAATGGACTGGAATGTGGAATTGGATGGAATGGAGTAGAAAGAATATGGAATGCAATGGAATATAATGTGGAACGGAATGGAATGGAGTGGAATGGAATGGAATGGAATGGAATGGAATGGAATGGAATGCAAAGGAATGGATTGTGGATTTGAATGGAATGGAATGTGGAATGGAATGGATTGGAATGTGGAATGCAACGGAATGGAACATGGAATGGAATGTGGAATGGAATGTTGAATGGATTGTTTAATGGAATGGAATGGAATTTGGAATGGAATGGAATGGAAGGTGAAATGCAAAGGAATGGACTGGATTGTGGAATTGAAAGGAATTGAATGGAATGCAGAATGCAATGGAATGGATTGTGTATTTGAGTGGAATGGAATGGAATGGAATGTGGAATGGAATGGAATGGAATGTGCAATGGAATGGACTGGAATGTGTAACAAAATGGAATGGAATGGAATGTACAATGGAATGTGGAATGGAATATGTAATGGAATAGAATGGAATGTAGAATAGAACAGAATGAACTGCAATGGAATGGGAATTGAATGTGGAATGCAATGGAATGGAATGATATGACGAAGGGAATTTAATGGAATATGGAATGCAATGCCATGGAATGAAATGAGGAATTGAAAGGAATGGAATGTGGAATGGAGTGGAATGGAATGTGGGATGGAATGGAATAGAACCTGGAATGGAATGTCGAATGGAATGCAATGGAATGAGGAATGAAATGGAATGGAAAGTGGAATAGAATGTGGATCGGAATTTGGAATGGAAAGTGGAATGGAATGGAATGGAATGAGGAATGGAATGGAATGCAAGATAGAATAGAATGGAATGGAAATGAATGGAATGCGGAATAGAATGGAATAGAATGTGGAATGCAATGCAATGGAATGAAATATGGAATTGAATGGAATGGAAAGTGGAACGGAATGGAATGGAATGTGGAATGGAATGGAATGGAACATGGAAGGTAATGTGGAATGGAAAGTGGAATGCTATGTGGAATGGAATGTGGAATGCAATGGAATGGAATTTTGAATCTAATGGAATGGAATATGGAATAGAATAGAATGGAATGCAATGTGGAATGGAATGTGGAATGGAATGTGGAAAAAATCGGATGGAATGGAATGGAATGTGGATTGCAATGTGGAATGGAATGGAATTGGATGTAGAATGGAATGCAATGTGGAATGGAATGTTGAATGGAATGGAAGGAAGGACGGAAAGGAATGGAATGTGGAACGGAATGTTGAATAGAAAGTGGAATGGAACGTGGAATGGAATGGAATGGAATGGAACTTGGAATGGAACGTGTAATGCAATGTGGAATGGAACGTGGAATGGAAAGCGCAATGGAATGTGGAATGCAATGTGGAATTTAATGTAATGGAATGTGAAATGGAAAGTGGAATGGACTGGAATGCAATGTAGAATGGAATGTGCAGTGCAATGGAATGGCATGTGGAATGCAATGTGGAATGGAATGTTGAATATTATGTGGAATGCAATGGAATTTAATGTGAAATGCAACGTGGAATGGAATGGAATGTTGAATATTATGTGGAATGGAATGGAATTTAATGTGGAATGGAATGTGGAATGGAACGTGTAATTGAACGTGGAATGGTATGTGGAATGGAACGCGGAATGAAATGTGCAATGGTATGTGGAATGGAACGTGGAATGGAATGGAATGGAAGATGGAATGGAACATCGAATTGAATGGAATGGAACGTGGAATAGAACGTGGAGTGGAATGTGGAATGGAAGGTGGAATGGAATGGAATCGAACGTGGAGTGGAACGTGGAATGGAATGTCGATTTGGAAAGGAAAAGAACGTGGAATGAATTGGAATGGAATGTGCAATAGAATGTGGAATGGAAAGTGGAATGGAATGGATTGGAATGTGGAATGGAATGTAATGAAAAGTGGAATGGAACATAGAATGGAATGTAGAATGGAATGGTTTGAAATATGGAATGGAAGGTGGAATGAAATGTGCAATGGAATGGATTGGAATGTGGAATGGAATGTGGAAGGGAATATAACGGTATGTGAAATGTAATTTGGAATGGAATGTGAAATGGAATGTGGAAAGCAATGTCAAAAGAAATGGAATTTAACATACATTGTAATGGAATGGAACGTGGAACGGAATGTGGAATGGAATGTGGAAAGGAAAGTGGAATGGAACGTGGAAAGGAACGTGGAATGGAATTGAATGCAATGTAGAATGGAATGTGGAATGGAATGGAATGAAATGTGGAAAGGAATGTGAAATGGAATGTGGAATGGAACGTGGAAAGGAATGGGAAATGGAATATGGAATGGAACGGAATGCAATGCGGAATAAAATGTGGAATAGAATGGAATGGAAGGTGGAATGAAATGGAAAGGAATGAGGAATGGAATGTGAAATGGAATATCATACGGAAAGTGAAATGGAATGGAATGGAATGTGGAATGGAATGTGGCATGGAATGCAATGGAATTGGGAACGCTATGAAATGGAATGTGAAATGTAATGTAGAATGGAATGTGAAATGGAAAGTGGAATGAAACGTGGAATGGAATGGAATGGAATGTGGAATATAATGGAATTGAAGGCAGAATGGAATATGGAACGGAATGTGAAATGCAATGGAATAGAATGTGGAATGTAATATGGAATGCAATGTGGAATGGAATGGAATCATATGTGGAATGGAATGTGGAATGGAATGTGGAACATAATGGAATGCAATGTGTAATGGAATGTGGAATGGAATGTGGAATGGAATGGAATGGAATGCGGAATGGAATGTGGAATGGAATGGAATGGAACGTGGAATGGAATGTAAAATGGAATGTGGAATAGAATGGAATGGAATGTGGAATGGAATGTGGAATGGAATGTAATGGAATGTGAAAAGGAAAGTGGAATGGAATGGAATGGAATGGAAAGTAATGTGGAATGGAATGGAAAGTAATATGGAATGGAATGTGGAATGGAGTGTGGAATGGACTGGAATGGAATGGAATGTGAAATGGAATGTGGAATGGAATGTGAAATGGAACGTGGAATGTAAAGTGGAATGGAATGAAATGGAAAGTGGAATGGAACGTAGAATTGAATGTGGAATGGAATGGTATGAAATATGGAATGGAATGTGGAATGGAATGGAATGGAATGTGGAATGAATTGTGGAATGGAATGGATAGCAATGTGGAATGGAATGTGGAAGGGTATACAAGGGTATGTGAAATGTAATTTAGAATGGAATGTGAAATTGAATGCGGAAAGATATGTAGAAAGGAATGGAATGCAATGGAATGCAACATGGAACGGACCGTGGAATGGAACGTAGAAAGGAACGTGGAATGGAATGGAAAGGAATGTAGAATGGAATGTGGAATGGAATGGAATGGATTGTGGAATGGAATGTGAAATGGAATGTGGAATGGAACGTGGAATGGAATGGGAAGTGGAACATGTAATGGAACAGAATGCAATGCGGAATGGAATGTGGAATGGAATGGAATGGAAGGTGGAATGAAATTGAATGGAATGAGGAATAGAATGTGAAATGGACTATGATATGGAATGTGGAATGGAATGGAAAGGAATGTGGAATGGAATGTGGAATGGAATGGAATGTGGAATGGAATGTGGAATGGAAGGTTGAATAGAATTATATCGTATGTGGAATGGAATGTGGAATGGATTGGAAAGGAATGTGGAATGGATTGTAGAAAGGAATGTGAAATGGAACACAATGGAATGTGAAATGAAATGAAATGGAATATGGAATGCAATGTAGAATGGAATGTGTAATGGAGTGTCGAATGAAATGTGGAGTGTAAAGGAATGGACTGGGGAAAGGAATGTGGAATGGAATGGGGAATGGAATGGAATGGAATTTGGATTGGAATGGAATGGAATGTGGATTGGAATAGAATGCAAAATGGAATGTGGAAAGGAAAGTGGAACGGCATGTAATGGAACGTGGAATGCAATGGAATGCAACTTGAAATGGAATGGAATGTAACGTGGAATGGAACGTGGAATGGAACGTGGAATGTAATGTGGAATAGAATGTGGAATGGAATGGAAAGGAATGGAATGTGAAATGGTATGTTGAATGGAATGTGAAATGGAACGTGGAATGTAATGTGGAAAGGAAGGAAATGGAAAGTGGAATGGAACGTAGAATGGAATGTGGAATGGAATGGTATGAAATATGGAATGGAATGTGAAATGGAATGGAGTGGAATGTGGAATGAAATGTGGAATAGAATGGACTGGAAAGTGGAATGGAATGTGGAAGGGAATATAACGGTATGTGAAATGTAATATGGAATGGAATGTGAAATGGAATGTGGAAAGAAATGTTGAAAGGAATGGAATTTAACATGGAATGTAATGGAATGGAAAGTGGAATGGAACGTGGAATGGAAAGTGGAAAGGAACGTGGAAAGGAAAGGAATGAAATGTAGAATGGAATGTGGAATGGAATGGACTGTAATGTGGAATGGAATGTGAAATGGAATGTGGATTGGTACGTGGAATGGATTGGGAAATGGAATATGGAATAGAACGGAATGCCAAGTGGAATGGAATGTGGAATGGAATGGAATGGAAGGTGGAATGAAATGGAAGGGGGTCAGGAAGGAATGTGAAATGGAATATGATATGGAATGTGGAATGGAATGGAATGGAACATGGAATGGAATGTGGAATGGAATAGAATGGAATGGAATGAAATGTGGAATGGAATGTGGAATGGAATATGGAAACGAATGGATTGGAATGTGGAATGCATGGTGGAATGAAATGTGGAATGGAACGCGGAATGGAATAGAGTGGAATGTGAAATGGAACATGGAATACAACATGGAATGGAACGTGGAATGTAACGGAATGGAACATGGAATGGAACATGGAATGGAATGTGGAAAGGAAAGTGGAATGGAATGTGGAGTGGAATGGAATGGAATGTGGAATTGAATGAAAGGATTGTGGAATGTAATGTGGAATGGAATGGATGGGAACATGGAAGGGAAATTGGAATCGAATGCAATGGATAGCGGAATGGAATGGAATGAAACTTGGAATGCAATAAGGAATGGAACGTGCAGGGCAATGTGGAATGGAACGTGGAATGGAAAGGAATGGGATGTGGAATGGAATCTAAAGGAAAGTGGAATGGAATGTTGTATGGAATGAGGAATGGAACCAGCAATGGAACATGGAATGGAATGTGGAATTGAATGTGGTATGGAATGGAATTGAATGTGGAATGGAATGTGTAATGGAATGGAATGAAATGAGGAATGGAATGGAATGGAATGTGGAAGAGAATGAAATGGAATGTGGAATGGAATGTGGAGCAGAAAGTAGAATGCAATGGAATGGAATGTGGAATGGAATATGGAATGGAATGTGGAAGAGAAGGCATTGGAATGTGGAATGGAATGTGGAATGGAAGAGAATGCAATGTGGAATGGAATGTGGAATGGAATGGAATGGAAGGTGGAATTAAATGGGGTGGAATGAGGAATGGAATGTGAAATGGAATATGATGTGGAATGCGGAATGTAATGCAATGGAATGTGAAATGGAATGAGGATTGGAATGTGGAATGGAATGGAATGCAATGGTATGAAATGTGGAATGGAATGGAATGCAATGGTATGAAATGTGGAATGGAATGTGGAATGGAATGGAATGGAATAGAATGGGAAATGGAATGGAATGTGTAGTGGAACGTGGAAAGGAATGCAATGCAATGTGGAATGTAAGCTGGAATTCAATGTGGAATGGAACGTGGAATGGAATGGAGTGGAATGTTGAATGGAACGTGGAATGGAACGTGGAATGGAATGGAGTGGAATGTGGAAGGGAGCGTGGAATTGAATGTGGAATGGAACGTGGAATGGAATGTGGAATGAAATGGAATGCAATGTGGAATGGAATGGATTGGACCATGGAATGGAAAGCCGAATGGAATGCAATGGAAGGCGGAATGGAAGGGAATGAAAAGTGGAATGGAATGTGGAATGGAACGTGAAGTGCAGTGTGTAATAGAATGTGGAATGGAAAGAAGTGGAATGTGGAATGGAATGGAATGGAAAGTGTAATGGAATGTGGAATGGATCATGGAATGGAACATGCAATGGAACGTGGAATGGATTGTGGAATGGAATGTGGTATGGAATGGTATTGAATGTGGAAGGCAATGTGGAATGGAATGGAATGGAATGTGGAATGGAATGGAATGGAATGGAATGTGGAATGGAATGTGTATTGGAATTTGGAAAGGAATGGAATGGAATGTGGAATGTAAAGTGGAATGGAATATGGAATGGAACGTGGAATGGAATGGAGTGGAATGTGGAATAGAAAGTGGAATGGAACGTGGAATGGAAAGTGGAATGGACTGGAGTGGAACGTGGAATGGAGTGTGGAATGGAATGTGGAATGGAACGTGCAATGGAATGTGGAATGGAATGGAATGTAATGGAAAGTGGAATGGAATGGATTGGACCATGGAATGCAAAGTGGAATGGAATGCAATGGATGGCGGAATGGAAGGAAATGATACGTGGAATGGAAAGTGGAATGGAACGTGGAGTGCATTTTGCAATGTAATGTGGAATGGAAAGACATGGAATGTGGAATGGAATGTGGAATGGAACGTGGAATGGAACGTTCAATGGAACACGGAATGGAATGTGGAATGGAATGTGGTATGGAATGCAATGGAATGTGGAATGGAATGTGAAATGGAATGGAATGGAATGTATAATGGAAAGGAATGGAATGTGGAATGGAAAATAATGGAGTTTGGAATGGAATAGAATGTTGTGGAATGTGGAATGGAATGGAATGGAATGTGGAATGGAATGGAATGGAATGAAATGGAATGTGAAATTGAATGGAACAGAAATTTGAATGGAATGTGGAATGGAATGGAATGGAATGGTATGGCATGGAATGTGGAATGGAATGGAATGGAATGTGGAATGGAATGTGGAATGCAAAATGTAATGGAATGTGGAATGGAATGTGGAATGGAATGCAATGTAATGGAATTTGGAATGGAATGTGAAATGGAAAGCGGAATGGAATGTGGAATGGAATGTGGAATGGAATGTGGAATGGAATGCGAAATGGAATGTCGACTAGAATACAGTGGAATGGAAAGGAAGTTGGAATGGAATGAAATGCAATGTGGAATGCCAAGGAATGGAATAGTATGGAAAGGAATGAAGTATAATGGAATGGAATGGAATGTGGAATGGAATGTTGAAAGGGATGTGGAATGGAATGTGTAATGGAATGGAACGTGGAATGTAATGGAATGGAATGATTAATGGAATGGAACGGATTGGAATGGAATGTGGAAAGGAAAGTGGAAAAGATCATGGAATGGAACATGGAATGGAACGTGTAGTGGAACTTGGAATAGAACGTGGAATGGAATGGAATGGAATAAGGAATGGAATGCAATGGAATGTGGAATGGAATGGAAGGGAATGTAAAATATAATGGTATGGAATGTGGAATGGAATGGAATGGAATATGGAATGGAATGCAATGGAATGGAATATGGAATGTAATGGAATGGAATGTTGAATGGAATGGAATGAAATGGAATGTGCAATGTAATGGAATTGAATGTAATGTGGACTGGAATTGAATGGAATGGAATGGAATGTGGAACGGTGTGGAATGGAATGTGGAGTGAAATGAGGATTGGAATGAAATGGAATATGTAATGGAATTGAAAGGAATGAGGAATGGAATGTAATTGTATGTGGAATGGAACGTGTAATGGAATGTGCAATGGAATGTGGAATGGAATGGAATGGAATGTGGAATGTAGTGTGGAATTGAATGGAATGGATCGTGGAATGGAATGGAATGGAATGTGGAATGGAATGAAATGGAACTTGGAATGCAAATTGGAATGAAACGTGGAATGCAATATGGAAAGGAATGTGGAATGGAATGGAATGGAATGTGGAATGGAATGGAATGGAATCTGGAAAGGAATGGAATGGAATGGAAAGGAATATGGAATGGAATGTGTAATGGAATGAGGAAAGGAATGAGAAATGTAACGGAAAGGAATGTGGAATGGAATGTGGAATGGAGTGTGGAATGCAATGTGGAATGGAACAGAATGGAATGTGTAATTGAATGTGGAATGGAGTTTGGAATGCAATGTGGAATGGAACGGATTGGAGTCTTGGATGAAATGTGGAATGGAACGGAATGGAATGTGGAATGAAATGCAGAATTGAAAGTGAAATGAAATGGAATTGAATGTGGAATTGATCGTGGAATGGAAAGTAATGGGACGTGGAATGGAACGTTTAATAGAACGTGGAATGTGATGAAATGGAAATTGAAATGGAATGTGGAATGGAATGTGGAAAGGAAAGGAATGGAATGTGGAATGGATTGTGGAATGCAATGGAATGGAATGGGGAATGGAATGGAATGGAATATGAAATGTAATGTGGAATGGAATGTGAAATGGAAAGCGGAATGAAATGTGGAACGAAATGTGGGACAGAATGTGGAATGGAACGGAAAGGAAAGTGGAATGGAATGTGGAATGAAGTGTGTAGTGAAATGTGGAATTCAACGGAATGGAATGTGGAATGGAATGCGGAATGGAATGTGGAATGGAAAGGAATGGAATGGAATGGAATGCAATGCACAATGGAATGGAATTGAATGCGGAAAGAATGGAATGGAATGGAATGTGGAATGGAATGGAATGGAATGTGGAATGGAATGGAATGGAATGTGGAATGGAATGGAATGGAATGTGGAATTAAATGGATGCAACCTAGAATGCAATGAGGAATGGAATTCGGAATGGAATGGAATGGAAAGGAATGTGGAATTTAATAGAATGGAATGTGTAATGGAATGGAATGGAATGTGGAATGGAATAGAATGGATCGTGGAATGGAATGTGGAATGGAATATGGAAAGGAATGTGGAATGGAATGGAACGGAATGTGGAATGGAATAGAATGGAATTGAATGTGGAATGGAATGGAATGGAATGTGGAATGGAATGGAATGGAATGTGGAATGAAATGGAAGGGAAAGTAGAATGGAATGTGAAATAGAATTCGGAAAGGAATGGAATGGAAAGGAATGTGGAGTTTAATAGAATGGAATTTGTAATGGAATGGAATGTTATGTAGAATGGAATAGAAAGGATCGTGGAAAGTAATGTGGAATGGAATGTGGAAAGGAATGTGGAATGGAATGGAATGGAATGGAATGTGGAATGGAATTGAATGGAAAGTGAAATGGAATGTAAAGTGTAATGGAAAGGAATGCAATGTGGATTAGAATGTAAGGAATGTGGATTGTAATGCAATGTAATGGAATGGAATGTGTAAGGGAATGCGAAATGTAATTTGGAATGGAATGTAAAACGGAATGTGCAATGCAATGTGGAATGGAAAGAAGTGCAACGTGGAATGGAATTTAATGGAACGTGGAATGGAATGGAATTCAACGTGTAATGGAACGTAGAATGGAATGTGGAATTTAATGTGGAAAGGAAAGTGGAATGGAACGTGGAATGGAATGTGGAATGGAATGGAATGGAATCGAATGTGAAATGGAATGTGGACAGGAATGTGAAATTTAATGTGGAATGGAATGTGGAATGGAATGGAATGGAATGTGGAAAGTAATGTGAAATTTAATGTAGAATGGAATGTGGAATTGAATGGAATGGATTGTTGAATGGAATGTGGAATGGAATGGAATTGAATGTGGAATGGAATGTGGAATGGAATGGAACAGAATGTGAAATGGAATTGAATGGAATGTGAAATGGAATTTAATGGAATGTTGAATGGAATGTGGAAAGGAATGGAATTGAATGTGGAACGGAATGTGGAATGGAATGGAACGGAATGTGAAATGGAATTGAATGGAATGTAGAATAGAAGGTGGTATGGAATGTGGAATTGAATGTAATGGAATGTGGAAAGGAACGTGGAATGGAACGATGAATGGAAAGCGGAATGGAAAGTGGAATGGAATGTGGAAGGAATGTGGAATGGAATGGAATGGAATGTGGAATGGAATCAAATGCAATGGAATGGAATGCAGAATGCAATGGAATGGAATGAGGAATTGAAAGGAATGGAATGGACTGGAATGTGGAATTGAATGGAATGGAATGTAGAATTGAATGGAATGGAACGTGGAATGCAAAGTGAAAATGAATGTGGAATGGAATTCGGAATAGAATGGAATGGAAATTGGAATGGTATGGAATGGAAAATGGTACAGAATGAAATGGAATGGAATGTGGAATTTAATGCGGAATGGAACGTGGAATGGAAAGTGGAATGGAATGGATTTGTACGTGGAATGGAACGTAATGGAACTTGGAATGGAATGTGGAATGGAATTTTGGAATGGAACATTAAATGGAATGTGGAATGGAATGTGAAATGATAAGGAACGGAATGTGGAATGGAATGGAATGGAATGGAATGGAATTTGGAATGGAATGGAATGGAATGGAATGTGGAATGGAATGGAATGGAATTTGGAATGGAATGGAATGGAATGGAATGTGGAATGGCATGGAATGGAACGGTATGCAATGTGGAATGGAATGGAATACAACGCAGAATGGAACGTGGAATGGATAGTGCAATGGAATGTGGAAAGGAAAGTGGAATGTAATGTGCAGTGGATTTGAAAGGTATGTGGAATGGAATGGAATGGATTGTGGACTGGAAAGGAATGGAATATGCAATGGAATGGAATGGTATGGAATGTAAAATAGAATTAAATGAAATGGAATGGAATGTTGAATGGAATTTGGAATGAAATGGAATCGATGGTGGAATGGAATGGAATTTAATGTGGAATGGAATGGGATGGACCCTGTAATAGAATGGAATGGAATGGAATTTAGAATGGAATGGAATGGAATGAAATGGAGTGCAGAATGGAACAGAATGGAATGGAAAGAAAGGGAATGCAATGTGGAATATAATGCACAGGAATGTGGAGTGGAATGGAATGGAATGGAATGTGGAATGGAATGGAATGGAATGGAATGGAATTTGGATTGGAATGGAATGGAATGGAATGGAATGTGGAATTGAATTGACTGGAATGTGGAATAGACTGCATTGGAATGTGGAATGAAATGGAATGGAAAGTGGAATGGAATCTGGAATGGAATTCGGATTGGAATGGAATGGAATGGAATGGAATGTGGAATTGAATAGAATGGGATGTGGAATGGAATGGAGTGGAATGTGGAATGGAATAGAAAGGAACGCGGAATGGAATGTGGAAAGGAATGTGGAATGTAATGGAATGGAATGTGGAATGAAATGGAATGCAATGTGCAATGGAATGTAATGTGGAATGGAAAGGAATGGAATGTGCATTGGAATGTAATGGAATGTGGATTGTAGTGGAATATAATGGAACGGAATGTGAAATGGAATGTGAGATGGAATTTGGAATGGAATGTGAAATGCAATGTGGAATGCAATGTGGAATGGAATGAAATGCAACGTGGAATGGAATGGAACGGAATGTGGAATGGAATGGAGTACAACGTGTAATGGAACATAGAAGGGAACGTGGAATGGGATGTGGAATGAAATGGAATGGAATGTCCTCTGGAATGTGGAATGGAATGGAATGTAAAGTCGAGTGGAATTTGGAATGGAATGGAATGGAATCGAATGTGAAATGGAAGGTGGAATGGAAAGTGGAATGGAAATTGGAATGGAATGGAATGGAATGTGGAGTGTAATGTGGAAAGGAATGTGGAATGGAATGAAAAGGAATGAGGAATGGAATGTGGAATGGAATGGAATGTGGAATAGAATGTGGAATGCAATGTTGAATGGAATGGAATGGAATGTGGAATGAAATGTGGAATAGAATGTGGAATGGAATGTGGAATGGAAAGGAATGTGGAATGGATCGTGGAACGGAACGTGGAATGGAATGTGGAATGGAATCTGGAATGGAACGTGGAATGGAATGTGGAATGGAATCTGGAATGGAATGGAATGGAATGGAAGATGGAATGGAATGTGAAATGGAATGGAATGCAACGTGGAATGGAAACTGGAATTCGATGCGGAATGGAACGTGGAATGGAACGTAAAATGGAATGGAATGGAACGTGGAATGGAATGGAATGGAAATTGGAACGTAATGTGGAATGGAGTTTGGAATGTAACGTTAAATGGAATGTGGAATGGAATGTGGAATGGAAAGGAATGGAATGTGGAATGCAATGAAATGGAATGAAATGGAATTTGGAATGGAATGCAACGTGGAATGGAAGGGAATGTAATGATATGGAATATGAAATGGAATTTAATAGAACGTGGAATGGAACTTGGAAATTGCTATGGAATGTGGAAAGGAACGTGGAATGGAATGTGAAGTGGATTGGAATGGAATGTGGAATGGAATGCAATTTAATGTGGAATGGAATGGAATATGGAATGGAATGGAATGGTCTGGAACGTAGAATTGAATTAAATGGAATGGAAGGGAATGTGTAATAAAATGGAATGGATTGTGGAATGGAATGGAATGGAATGTGGAAAGGGATGGAATAGACTGTGGAATCGAATGGAATGGAATGGAATTTGGAATGGAATGGAATGGAATGCAGAATGGAATAGAAAGGAATGCGGAATGGAATGGAATGGAAGGGAATGCAATGTGGAATTGAATGGAATGGAATGTGGAATTGAACGTAATGGAATGGAATGGAATGGAATAGAATTTGTAATGGAATGGAATGGAATGGAATGGAAATGAATGCATAATGGAATGGAAGGGAATAGAATGGAAAGTGGAATTGAATGGAATGGAATGTGGAATGCAATGTAATGGAATGTAGAATGGAATGTAATGGAATGTGGCATGAAATGGAATCGAACGTGGAATGGAACCTGGAATGGAATTCGGAATGGAATGGAGTGGAATGGAATGTGGAATTGAATATAATGGAATGTGGAATGGAATGGAGTGAGACGTGGAATGGAATAGAATGGAACGTGGAATGAAATGTGGAAAGGAATGTGGAAAGTAATGTGGAATGTCATGGAATGGAATGTGGAATGGGATTTAATGGAATGTGGAATGGAATGTAACGTGGAAAGGAAAGGAATGGAATGCGCATTGGAGTGTAATGGAATGTGGATTGTAATGGAATGTAATGTAATGGAATGTGAAATGGAATTTGGTATGGAATGTGAATGGGAATGTGGAACGCAATGTGGAATGGATTGAAAGGCAACGTGGAATGGAATGGAACGGAACATGGAATGGAATGGAATGCAAAGTGTAATGGAACATAGAATGAAACTTGGAATGGATGTGGAATGGAATCTGGAATGCAACATGGAATGGAAAGTGGAATGGAATGGAATTGAACGTGGTGTAGAATTTGGAATGAAATGGAATGGAAAGTGGAATGGAATGTGGAATGGAATGCAATGGAGTCGAATGTGAAATGGAATGTGGAAAGGAATGTGAAACGGAATGTGATATGGAATGTTGAATGGAATGTGTAATGGAATGGAATGGAATGTGAAATGGAATGTGGAAAGGAATGTGAAATGGAATGTGGAACGGAATGAAATGGAAAGTGGAATGGAATGGAAAGGAATGGAATTTAACGGGGAATGGAATGTGGAATGGAATGTGGAATGGAATGGAATGTGGAATGGACTTGAATGGAATGTGAAATGGAAGATGGAAAGAAGGTGGAATGGAAAGTGGAATGAAATGCAATGGATTATGGAATGGAAAGTGGAATGGAATGGAATGGAAAGTGGAAAGGAATGGAATGGAATGTGGAATGCAATCTGGGATGGAATGGAATGGAATATGGAATGGAAACAGGAGTGCAATGTAATGTGGAATAGAATGTGGAATAGAATGTAATGGAATGTGGAATGGATTGGAATTGTTTTGTAAGGAGTGTGGAATGGAACGGAATTCAATGTGGAATGAAATGTGGAACGGAATGGAAAGGAACATGAAATGGAACGTGGAATGCAACATAGAAGGGAACGAGGAAAGGAACGTGGAATGGAATGTGTGATGTAATGGAAGGGAATGTGTATTGGAAAGGAATGGAACACCGAATGGAATCTGTAATGTAATGGAATGGAAAGTAATGGAATGTGGATTGGAATGGAATGGAATGTGGAAAGGAAAGGAAAGGAATGTGGAATGGAATGGTATGGAATTTGGAATGGAATGGAATTGAAAGGAATTTTAAATGGAAAGGAGTGGGATGTGGAATGGAACAGAATGGAATGTGGAATGGAATATGGAATGGAATGGAAAGGATTCTGAAATGAAATGGAATGGAATGTGGAATGGAGTCTGGAATGGAATGTGGAATGGAATCTGGAATGGAATGTGGAAAGGAATGGAATGAAACTAGGAATGGAATGTGGAAAGGAATGCAATAGACCGTAGAATGGAAAGTGTAATGGAATGGAATGGAATGAACAATGGAATGTGGAATGGAACTGAAAGAGGAATGGAATGGAAAGGTATGTGGAATGGAATGTGGAATGGAATGGAATGGAATGTAGAATGGATTGAAATGGAATGGAATTTCAAATGGAATGTGGAATTGAATGTGGAATGAAATGGAATGGAATGTGGAAAGGAATGGAATGGAATGGAAAGTGGAATGGAATGTGGAATGGAAGGGAAAGGTATGGAATAGTATGTGGAATGGAATGGAATGGAATCTGGAATTGAATGGTATGGAATCTGGAGTGAAATGAAATGGAATGGAATGGAATGTGAAATGGAATGGAATGGAATGGAATGTGGAATGGAATGGAATGGAATGGAATGGAATGGAATGGAATGGAATGTGGAATGGAATGGAATGGAATGGAATTTAATTTAATGTGGAATGGAATGGAATGGAATTTGGAATGGAAGGTGGAATGACATGGAATGGAATGGAATATGCAATGGAATGTGGAATGGAATGGAATGGAATGTCGAATGGAATGGAATGAATTGTGGAATGGAGTGTGCAATGGAGTGGTATGCAATGTGGATTGGAATGTGGAAAGTAATGTGGAATGATATGTGGACAATAACGTGGAATTGAATGTGGAATGGAATGTGGAATGGAACGTAGAATGGAATGGAATGGAAGGTGGAATGTAATTGAAAGGAAAGTAAAATGGAATGGAATGGAATGAGGAGTTGAATGTGGAATGGGTTGGAATGTGGACAGGAATGGAACGGAATGGAAAGTGGAATGGAATGAAATGGAATGGAATGGAATGTGGAATGGAGTGGAATGGAATGTGGAATATAGTGGTAACGAATGTTGAGTGGAATGGAATGGAATGGAATGGAATGGAATTTGGAATGGAATGTGGAATGGAATGGAATGGAATGTGGAATGGATTGGAAAGAAATGTGGAATGGAATGGAATGGAATGGAATGGAATTCAATGGAGAGTGGAATGCAATGGAATATGGAATGGAGTGGAATGGAATGACGAATAGAATGTAAAGGAGTGTGGAATGAAATGGAATGGAATGTAGAATGAATTGGAATGGAACGTGGAGTGGAATGGAATGTGAAATGGAATGTAATGGAAATAGGAAAGGAATGGAATGGAATGTGGAAAGGAATGTGGAATAGAAGGGAATGGCATATGGAATGGAATGGATTGTTGAATGGAATGGAACGGAAAGTGGAATGGCATGTGGAGTGGAATGGAATGGAATGTGGAATGGAATGGAACGGACTGAGGAATGGAAAGGAATGGAATGGCATTTATTGTGGAATGCAATGTGGAATGGAATGGAATGGAATGTTGACTGGAATGCAATGGAATATGGAATGAATTGGAATGGAATGTAGAATGGAATGGAATGAAATATGGAATGGAATGTAGAATGGAATGGAAAGGAATTTGGAATGGAATGCGGAATGAAATGGAATGGAATGCGGAATGGAATATGGAATGGATTGGAATGGAATATTTAATGGAATGCCATGGAATGTGGTAAGGAATTGAATGGAATGTGTAATGGAATGGAGTGGAATGTGGAATGGAATGTAACGGAATAGAATGGAGTGTGGAATGGAAAGTGGAATAGAAAGTGGAATGGAATGGAATGGAATGTGGATTGGGATGGAATGGAATGTGAAACGGAATGGAATGAAATGGAAAGGGGAATGAAATGGAATGGAAGGTGGCATGGAATGGAGTGGAATATGGAATTGAACGGAATGGAATGGAATGTGGAATAGAATGGAATGGAATGGAATGTGGAATTTAATGGAAATTAATGTGGAATGAAATGTATTGGAAAGTTGAATGGAATTTGGAATGGAATGAGATGGAATATGGAATGGAATGTGGAATTTAATCGAATGCAATGGAATGTTTAATGGAATGGAAAGCAATGTGGAATGGAACAGAATGGAATATGGAAAGTAATAGAATGGAATGTGGCATTGAATGTGGAAGGGAATGTGGCACGGAATGGAAGGGAATGTTAAAAGAATGGAATGGAATGTGGAATGGAATGGAATGTAACGGAATGTGGAATGCAATTGAATGGAATATGGAATGAAATACATATGTGAAACGAAATGTGGAATGAAATTGAACGGAATGTAATGGAATGCGTAATGGAATGTGGAATGGAATGGAATGGAATGTGGAATGGATTGAGGAATGGAATGGAATGGAAAGTGGAATGGAATTTGGAATTGAACGTGGAATGGAATGTGGAATGCAAAGCAATGGAATGTGGAATGGAACATGGAATGCAATGGAGTGGAACGTGGAATGGATCAGGGAAAGGAATAGAATGGAACTTTCAGTGCAACGTGGAATGTAATGTGGAATGGAATGTGGAATGGAACGTGGAATGGAACGTGGAATGGATAGGAATGGAACGTGGAATGAAACAGAATGTAATGTGGAATGGAAAGTGGAATGTAATGGAATGGAATGTGGACAGGAATGGAATGGAATGTGGAATGGATTGTTGAATGGAATGGAACGGAATGTGGTATGCAATGGAATGTGGAATGGAATGGATTGGACTGAGGAATGGAATGGAATGGAAAGGAAATTATTGTGGAATGCAATGTGGAATGGAATGGAATGGAAAGTGGAATGGAATGGAATGAAATGCAATGGATTGGAAAGGAAACTCGAATGGAATGGAAAGAAATGTAGAATGGAATGAAATGGAATATGGAATGGAATGTTGAATGGAATGAAATGGAAAGTGGAAGGGAATGCGGAATGGAATGGAATGGAAAGCAGAATGGAAAGTGAAATGGATTGGAATGGAATGTTTAATGGAATGCCGTAGAATGTGGAAAGGAATTGAATGGAATATGTAATGGAATGGAGTGCAATGTGGAATGGAATGTAATGGAATAGAAAGGAATGTGGAATGGATTGTGGAATGGAAAGTGGAATGCAATGCAATGAAATGTAGAATGGAATGGAACCGAACGTGCAGGGAATTGAATGGAATGGATTGGAATGTGGAATGGAATGGAATGGAATGTGGAATGAAATGGAGTAGAATATGAAATGGAATCGGATAGAATGTAATGTGGAATAGAATGGAACGGAATGGAATGGAATGAAATGTGGAATGGAATGGAAATTAATGTGGAATGTAATGGAATGTAATGTTGAATGGAATTTGGAATGGAATGGGATGTAATGTCGAATGGAATGTCGAATAGAATCCAACAGAATTGAATGTGGAATGGAATGGAATATAATGGAATATGGAACCGAATGGAACGGAATTTGGAACGGAATGGAATGGAATGTGAAATGGAATGTAGAAGGTAATGGAATGGAATGTGGAATGGAATTTGGAAAGGAATAGAATGGAATGCAGAATGGAATGTGGAAAGGAATGGAATGGAATGTGGAATGGAATGTAACGGAATGTGGAAAGGAATGGAATGGAATGTGGAATGGAATGGAATGGAACGTGGAAAGGAATGGAATTTTTTGTGGAATGGAATGGAATGGAATGCGGAATGCAATTGAATGGAATGTGCAATGAAATGGAAAGGAATATTTAATTGAATGTGGAATGGAATGGAATGGAATGAGGAATGGAATGTGCAATGGAATGGAATGGAATGTTGAATGGATTGTGGAATGGAATGAAATGGAATGTGACATGGAATGCGGAATGGAAAGGAATGGAATGTGGAATTGAATGTGGAAAGAATGTGGAATGGAATGGTATGGAATTTGGAATGGAATGGAATTGAACGTGGAATGGAACGTGAAATGGAATGTGGAATTGAATGGAACGGAATGTAGAAAATAGTGTGGAACGCCATTGAAAGGAATGGAATGGAATGAGGAATGGAATGTGGACAGGAATGGAAAGGAATGTTGAATGGATTGTTGAATGGAATGGAACGGAATGTGGAATGGCATGCGGAGTGGAGTGGAATGGAATGTGGAGTGGAATGGAATGTGGAATGGAATGGATTGGACTGAGGAATTGAAAAGAATGGAATGGCCTTTAATGTGGAATGCAATGTGGAATGGAATGGAATGGAATGGAATGTTGAAAGGAATGCAATGGAATGTGGAATGAAATGAAATGGAATGTAGAATGGAATGGAATGGAATATGGATTGGAAAGTAGAATGCAATGGAAAGGAATTTGGAATGGAATGGGGAATGGAATGTGGAATGGAATATGTTATGTATTGGAATGGAATATTTAATGCAATGCCATGGAATGTGGTAAGGATTTGAATGGAATGTATAATGGAATGGAGTGGAATGTGGAATGTAATGGAATGGAATGGTATGGAATGCGGAATGGAAAGTGGAATGGAAAGTGAAATGGAATGGAATGGAAAGTGGAATGGAATGCAATGGAATGTCAAATAGAATGGAATGAAATGGAAATTGGAATGAAATGGAATGGAATGTGGTATGGAATGGAATGGAATACGGAATGGAATCGAATGGAATGGATTGTGGAATAGAATGCAATGGAATGTGGAATGGAATGGAAATTAAGGTGGAATGAAATAGCTTGGAATGTTGAAAGGAATTTGGAATGGAATGAGATGGAACTTGGAATGGAATGTGGAATTTAATCGAATGAAACACAATGTGGAATGGAATATAATGGAATGTGGAATTAAATAGAATGGAATGTGAAAAGTAATAGAAAGGAATGTGGCATTGAATGTGGAATGGAATGTGGCATGGAATGCAATGGAATGTGGAAAGAATGGAATGGAATGGAATGGAAGGTGGAATGGAATTGAATGGAATATGGAATGAAATGCAAATGTGAAATGAAATGTGGAATGAAATTGAATGGAATGTAATGGAATGCGGAACGGAATTTGGAATGGAATGGAATGGAATGTGGAATGGATAGTGGAATGGAATGGAATGGAAAGTGGAATGGAATTTGGAATTGAATGTGGAATGGAATGTGGAATGCAAAGGAATGGAATGTGGAATGGAACATGAAATGCAATGGAGTGGAACATGGAATGGATCGTGGAATGGAATGGAATGTAACTTTGAGTGCAATGTGGAATGGAATGTGGAAAGGAATGTGGAATGGAACGTGGAATTAATTGGAATGGAACGTGGAATGAAATGTGGAATGCAACGTGGAATGGAATGTGGAATGAAACAGAATGTAATGTGGAATGGAAAGTGGAATGTAATGGAATGGAATGTGGAAAGGAATGGAATGGAATATGGAATGGATTGTTGAATGGAATGGAACAGAAGGTGGAATGGAATGGAATGTGGAATGGAATGGAATTCACTGAGGAATGGAATGGAATGGAATGGAATTTACTGTGGAATACAATGTGGAATGGAAAGGAATGGAATATGGAATGGAATGGAATGGAAGGGAATGGAATGGAATGCAATTTACTAGAATGGAATGTGGAATGGAATGGAAAGGAATGTAGAATGTAATGGAATGGAATACGGAATGGAATGTTGAATGGAATGGAATGGAATTTGGAAGGGAAAGTGGAAAGGAATGGAATGGAAACAGAAAGGAAAGTGGAATGGATTGGAATGGAATGTTTATTGTAATGCCATGGAGTGTGGAAAGGAATTGAATGGAATGTGTAATGGAATGGAGTGGAATGTGGAATGGAATGCAATGGAATGGAATGCAATGTGGAATGGAATGTGGAATGCAAAGTGGAATGGAAAGGAATGGAATGTGGAATGGAATGGAACCGAATGTGCAATGGACTGGAATGGAATGGATTGAAATGTGGAACGGAATGGAATGGAATGTGGAATGAAATGGAGTGGAATATGGAATGGAATCTAATGGAATTGAATGTGGAATAGAATGGAATGGAATGGAATGGAACGAAATGTGGAATGGAACGGAAATTAATGTGGAATGTAATGGAATGTAATGTTGAATGGAATTTGGAAGGGAATGGGATGGAATGTCGAATGGAACGTGGAATGCAATCAAATGGAATTGAATGTGGAATGCAATGGAATATAATGGAATATGGAACCGAATGGAATTGAATGTGGAACGGAATGGAATGTAATGTGAAATGGAATGTAGAAGGTAAGGGAATGGAATGTGGAATGGAGTGTGGAAAGGAATAGAATGGAATGCAGAATGGAATGTGGAAAGGAATGGAATGGAATGTGTAATTGAATGGAATGGAATGTGGAAAGGAATGGAATGGAATGTGGAATGGAATGGAATGGAATGTGGAAAGGAGTGGAATTTAACGTGAAATGCAACGGAATGCAATGTGGAAAGGAATTGAATGGAATGTGGAATGAAATGGAAAGGAATGTGGAATGGAATGTGGAATGGAATGGAATGGAATGAGGAATGGAATGTGGAATGGAATGGAATGGAATGTGGAATGGAATGTGGAATGGAATGGAATGGAATGTAGAGTGGAATATGCAATGGAATGGAATGGAATGTGGAACGGAATGCGGAATTGAATGTGGAATGGAAAGTGGAATACAAAGGAATGGAATCTGCAATGGAACGTTGAATGGAATCGAGTGGAACGTGGAATGGAACGCGGAATGTAATGGAATGGAAGAATGAGTGCAATGTGGAATAGAATGTGGAATGGAACCTGGAATGGAACGGGGAATGTTTTAGAATGGAACGCAGATGTAATGTGGAATGGGATTTGGAATGAAATGTTGAATGTAATGTGGAATGGAATGGAATGGAACGTGGAATGTAATGTTGAATGGAACGTGGAACGGAACGTGGAATGCAATGTAAAGGAATGTGGAATGGAGTGGGAAATGGAATTGAATGGAATACGGAATTGAATGTGGAATGGAATGGAATGGAATGTGGAATGGAATAGAATGGAATGTGAAATGGAATTTGGAATGGAATGTGACATGGAATGTGGAATGGAATGGAATGGAATGTGGAATGGAATGGAATGGAAAGTAGAATGGAATGTGGAATGGAATGGAATGGAAAGTAGAATGGAATATGGAACGGAATGAAATGGAATGTAGAAAGGAATGTGGAATACAATATGGAATGGAATTGAATGGAATGTGGAAAGGAAAGTGGAATGGAATGGAATAGAATGGAAGGGAATATTTAATGGAATGTGGAATAGAATGTGGAATGGAATGTGGAACGTAACGGAATGGAATGTGGAATGCAATGCAATGGAATGGAATGGAATGTGGAATGCAATGGAATAGAATGGAATGGAATGTAGAATGCAATGTAATGGAATGGAATGTGGAATGGAATGGAATGGAATGTGGAATGGAATGGAATGTGGAATGGAATGTGAATGTGGAATAGTAGTTGGAATGGAACGTGGAATAGAAAGTGGAATGGAATGAGGAATGGAATTTGGAATGGTATGGAATGGAATGTGGAATAGAACGGAATGTGGCATGGAATGGAATGTAAGGGAATGTAATTAAATAGGACGTGGAATTGAATGGAATGTGAACTAGAATGGAAAGAAATAAGGAATGGAAAGTAATGGTATGTCGTATGGAAGGGAATGAAAGGTAGAATGGAATGTGGAATAGAACGGAATGGGATGTGGAATGGGATGTGGAATGGAATGTGGAATGGAATGGAATGCAATGCGAAATGGAATGGAATGGAATGTGAAATGGAATGTAGAATGGAATGCAATGGAATGAAATGTGGAATGGAATGGAATGGAATGTGGAATGAAATAGAATGGAATGCGGAATGGAATGAATGGAATGTGTAATGGAATGGAATGGAATGGAATGAATGGAATGTGTAATGGAATGTGGAGTGGAATGTGGAATGCATTTGAATGGAATATGGAATGGAATAGAATGAAATGTGGAATGGAAATGTATGGAATGGAATGCAATCTGGAATGGAATGTGGAATGGAATGGGGAATTAAATGGAATGGAATGCAGAGTGGAATACGGAATGTACTTGAATGGAATGTGGAACGCAATGTGGAATGCAATGTGGAATGGAAAGGAATGCAATGTGGAATGCAATGTGGAATGGAAAGTGGAATGGATTGTGGAATGGGATGTGGAAAGGAATGGAATGGAATGTGAAATTGAATGTGGAATGAAATTGAATGAAATGTGGAATGAAACGTGGATTGCAATGGAATGGAAAGTGTAATGGAATGGAATGGACTGCGGAATGGAATGTGGAATGGAATGTGTAACGGAATGTGTAATGGTATGGGAGGGAATGGAATGGAATGTGAAATGGCATGTGAATTGGAATGAAATCAATTGTGGAATGGAATATGGAACGCAATGCAATGGAATGTGGAAGGAAATTCAGTGGAAAGCGAATGGAACGTGGAATGGAATGTGGAATGGATTGTGGAATGGACTGCGCAATGGACTGCAGAATGGAATGTGGAATGGAAAGTGGAATGGAATGGAATGGAACGGAATGGAATTGAATGGAATGGAATGTGTATTGGAATGCAATGGAATGTGGAATGGAATGTGGAATGAAACTCAATGGATGAGAATGGAATGTTGAATGGAATGTGGAATGCAATGTGGAAAGGAATGAAATTGAATGTTTAACGGAAAATGGAAAGGAATGGAATGGAATGAGGAATGGACTGTGAAATGGAATGTGGAATGTAATGGAATGGAATGTGGAATGGAATGTGGAATGGAATATGGAATGGAATGGAATGGGATGTGGAATGAAATGTGGAATGAGATGTGGAATTAAATGTGATATGGAATGTGTAATGGAATGGAAGGGAATGTGGAAAGAAATGGAATGGAATGTAGAAAGGGATGTGGAATGGAATGGAATGCAATGTGGAGTGGAATGTGGAGTGGAATGCAATGGAATGTGGAATGAAATGTGGAATGAAACGCAATGGATGAGAATCGAATGTTGAATGAAATGTGGAATGCAATGTGGAAAGAAAAGAAATGGAATGTGGAATGTAAAGTGGAATGGAATGGAATGGAATGAGGAATGGAATGTGAAATGGAATGTGGAATGTAATGGAATGGATTGTGGGATGGAATGTGGAATGGAATGTGGAATGGAATCTGGAATGGAACGGAATGGGTTGTGGAATGAAATGTGGAATGAGATGTGGAATTAAATGTGGAATGGAATGTGTAATGGAATGGAAGGGAATGTGGAAAGAAATGGAATGGAATGTGGAAAGGGATGTGGAATGGAATGGAATGCAATGTGGAGTGGAATGTGGAGTGGAATGGGATGGAATGTGGAATGGAATGTGGAATGGAATGCGGAATGGAATATGGAAAGGAATGTGGACTGGAATGGAATGCAATGTGGAATGGAATGTGGAATGGAATGGGAGGTTATGTGGAAAGGAATGGAAAGGAATGTGGAATGCAATGTGGAATGGAATATAATGAAACGTAGAATGGAATGTGGAATGGAATGAGGAGTTGAACGCTGTGGAATGTGGAATGGAATGTGGAATTGAATATGGAATAGAAAGGAATGGAAAGTGTAATGGAATGTGGAATGGAATGTGGAATGGAAAGTGGAATGCAATGGAAAGGAACGTGGTATGGAACGTGGAATGGAATGATATGGAACGTGGAATGGCAAGGTATGGAATGTGGAATGGAATGGAAAGGAATGTAGAATGGAACGTGGAATATAATTTTGAATGGAAAGTGGAATAGAATGGAATGGAATGTGGAATGGAATGGAATGGAATGTGGAAAGAAATGTGGAATGGAATGGAATGGAATGTGGAAAGAAAGGTGGAATGGAATGGAATGGAATGTGGAATGGAATGTGCAATGAAATGGAATGGAATGTGGAATGGAATGTGGAATGGAATGTGGAATGCAATGTAGAATGGAATGTGCAATGAAATGGAATGGAATGTGGAATGGAATGTGGAATGGAATGTGGAATGGAATGTGGAATGGAATGTGGAATGGAATGTAGAAGGGAATGTGCAATGAAATGGAATGGAATGTGGAATGGAATGTGGAATTGACTGTGGAATGGAATGTAGAATGGAATGTGGAATACAATGGAATGGGAGGTTGAATGAAACGTGGAATGGAATGTGTAATGGAATGGAAGGGAATGTGGAAAGGAATGGAATGGAATGTGGAAAGGGATGTGGACTGGAATGGAAAGCAATGTGGAATGGAATGTGGAATGGAATGGGAGGGAATGTGGAATGGAATGTGGAATGGAATGGATTGGAATGTGGAATGGAATGTGGAATGGAATGTAATGGAATGTGGAAGGGAAGGTGGAATGGAAGGTGGAATGTAACGTGGAATTGAATGTGGAATGAACGTGGAATGGAATGTGGAAAGGAAACGAATGGAATCTGGAATGGAATGTGGAATGGAATGGATTGGAATGTGCAATGGAATTTGTAATGGAATGGAATGGAATGTGGAATAGAATGTGTAACGGAATGGAATGGAATCCGTAATGGAATGGAATGGAATCCGTAATGGAATGTAATGGAATGGTGTGGAATGTGGAATGGAATGGAATGGAATGGAATGGATCATGAAATGGAAGGTGGAATGGAAAGCGGAAATGAATGTGGAAAGTAATGGAATGGAATATGGAATACAAGGGAATAGAATGTGGAATGGAATGTGGAATGGGATGGACTGGAATGGAATGGGAAGTGCAATGGAATGGAATCGAATGTGGAATGGAAAGGAATGCAATGTGGAATGGAATGGAGTGAAACGTGGAATGGAAAAGAATGCAATGTGGAATGGAATGGAATGTTATGGAAAGTGGATTGAAAAGGAATGGAATGTAATGGAATGTGGAATTGAATAGAATGGAACGTGGAATGGAATGGCATGGAATGTGGAATGGAATGGAATGGAATGTGGAATGGAATTGAATGGAATGTAATGCGGAACGGTGTGGAACAGGATTTGGAATGGAATGTCATGGAATGGACTCGAATGTGGAATAGAATGGAAAGGGAAGATGAACGGAAAGACATGGAATGTGGAATGGAATGTGAGGGAATGGAATGTGGAATGGAATGTGGAATGGAATGTGGAATGGAACTTGGAATGGCATGAAATGTAACATGGAATGGAATGGAATGGAAGGTGGAATGGAATGGAATTTAATGGAACGTGGAATGGAACATGTAATGCACAGTGGAAGGGAACGTGGAATGGAATAGAATCGAACGTGGAAAGGAAGGGAGTGGAACGTGGAAAGGAATGGCATGGAATGGGGAATGGAATGGAATGGATCATGGAATGCAACATGGAAAGGAATGGAATGGAACGTGGCATGGAACATGTAATGCAAAGTGGAAGGGAACGTGGAATGGAATGGAATGGAATGTGGAATGGAATTGAATGGAATGTGGAATGGAATGGAATGGAATATGGAATGGAATCGAATGGATCATGGAATGCAACGTGGAATGGAATGGAATGGAACATGAAATTGAACGTGGAATGGAACATCCAATGGAACGAGGAATGCAAGGTGCAATGGAATGTGGAATGGAATGGAATGTGGTACGGAATGTGGAATGGAAAGTGGAATTGGATGGAATGGAAGGTGCAAAGGAATGTGGAATAGAATGGAATGGAAAGTGGAATGGAATGTGTAGTGGAACGTGGAATGGAATAGAATTTAATGTGGAATTGAATGGAATGGAATGCGGAATGTAACGGAAAGGAATGGAATGTGGAATGTAATGGAATGGAATGGAATGTGGAAAGGAAAGCTATGGAATGAAATTGAATGGAAAGTGGAGTGGAATGGAATGGAAAATGGAATGGAATGGAATTGAACATGGAATGGAATGGAATGTGGAATTGAATATGGAATGGAATGCAATGTGGAATGGAATGGAATAGAATGGAATGTGGTAAGTAATGGATTGGAATGGAATAGAATGTGGAATGGAAGGTAATGGAAAGTAGAATGGAATGTGCAATTGAATGGAATGGAATGTGGATTGGAAAGTGCAACTGAATGTAATGCAATGGAATGGAATGTGGAATGGAGGGGAATGGAATGTGGAATGGAATGGAATATGGAGTGGCATGGAATGGAATGTGGAATGGAATGGATTGGAATGTGTAATAGAATGGAATATGGAGTGGAATGTGAAATGGAATGTGGAATGTAATGTGGAATGGAATAAAATGTGGAGTGGAATGTGGAATGGAACATGGAATGGAATGGAAAAGTATGCCCAATGGAATGGAATGGAATATGGAATGGAACGTAGAATGGAATGGAATGGAATGTGGTATGGAAAGCAATGGATCGTGGAGAGGAACGTGGAATGGAATGCAGAATAGAATATGGAATGGAGTGTAATGAAATGAATAATGGATTGGAATGGAATGTGGAACAGAATGGAATGGAACGTGAAATGTAATGTGCAATGGAATGTGAAATGGAACTTAGAAAGGAACGTGGAATGGAATAAAATGGAAAGTGGAAAGTAATGCAATGGAATTTAATGTAATGTGGAAATGAAAGTGGAATGGAATGTGGAATGGAATGGAATGGAATATGGAATGGAAAGTGAAACGGAATGGAATGGTGTGTAAAATGGAATGTAATGGAATGCGGAATGGAATGTGGAATGGAATGGAATGGAATGTGCAAAGGATTGTGGAATGGAAAGAGGAATGGGATGTGGAATGGAATGCAATGGAATGTGGAACGGAATGTGGAATGGAACGGAATGGAATGTGGAATGGATTGTGGAGTGGAATTTAGAATAGAATGTGGAATGGAATGGAATGTGTAATGGAATGTGGAATGGAACGTGGAATGGAATGGAATGGAATGTGATATGCATGGAATGGAATGTGGAATGGAGTGTGGTATCCAATGGAATGGAGTGTGGAATATTATGTATAATGGAATGGAATGGAATGTAGAATGGAATGGAATGTTGAATCGAATGTGGAATGGAATGTTGAATCGATTGCGGAATGGAATGTTGAATGGATTGTAGAATGGAATGCTGTGGAATGTGGAATGCAGTGGAATGTGGAATGCAGTATGGAATGGAATGGAATGGAATGTGGAATGGAACGTGGAATTGAACGTGGAATGGAACGTGGAATAGAATGGAATGGAATGGAATAGAATGTGGAATGGAACGTGGAATGGAATGGAATCGAACGTGGAATGGAATGGAATGGAACGTGGAATGGAATGTGGAAATGAATGTGAAATGGAATGTGGAATGGAACGTGGAATGCAATGGAATGGAATGTGGAATGGAACGTGGAATGGAAAGTGGAATAGAATGGAATGGAAAGGAATGAGGAATGGAGTGGAATGGAATGTGGAATGGAATGGAATGGAATGGAATGAAACGGAATGGAATGGAATTTGAAATGGAATGGAATGGAATGTTGAATGGAATGTTTAATGGAAAGACATGGAGTGGAATGTGGAATGGAATGGAATGGAATGTGCATTGGACTGTGGAATGGAATGTGCAATGGAATGTGGAATAGAATGGAATGTAGTGGTATGTGTAATGAAATGGAATGGAACGTGGAATGGACTGTGGAATGGAATGTGCAATGGAATGTGGAATGGAATCTGCAATGGAATGTGGAATGGAATAGAGTGAAATGTGGAATAGAATGTGGAATGCAATGGAGTCGGATGTGGCATTGAATGAAGTGGAATGTGGAATGTAATGGAATGGAATGTTGAATGGAATGTGGAATGGAATGGAGTGGGATGTGGAATTGAATGGAGTGGAATGTGGAATGGGATGTGGAGTGGAACGTGGACTGGAATGTGAAAAGGAACGTGGAATGTACAGGAATGGAATGTGGAATGAAATGGAATGGAATGAGAAATGGAACGGAATGAAACGTGGAATGGAATGTTCAATGGAATGTAGAATGGAACGTGGAATTTAACGTGTAATGGAAAGTGGAATGGAATGTGGAATGGAATGTGCAATGGAATGTGCAATGGAACGTGGAATGGAATGGAATGGAATGGAACGTGGAATGGAACATGGAATAGAATGAGGAATGCAATGTGGAATGTATCACGGAATGGAATGTGAAATGGAATGTGAAGTGGAAGGTAGAATGGAATGTAATGCAATGTTGAATGGAACGTGGAATTTAATGGAACGGAACGTGGAATGGAACGTGAAATGTAATGTCGAATCGAATGTGGGATGGAATGTGAAATACAATGGAACGGAACATGGAATGAAACGTGGAATGAAATGCAATGGAACGTAGTATGGAAGGTGGAATGGAATGTGGAATGGAAAGTGGAATGCAAAGTGGAATGGAATAGAATGGAAAGAGCAATGGAATGGAATGGAACTTGCATTGGGATGTGCAATGGAACGTTTAATGGAATGTGGAATCAAATGTGGAATGGAAAGGAATGGAATGTGGAATAGAATGGAATGAATGTGGAATGCAATGGATTGGAAAGTGGAATGGAATGGAATGGAATACGGAATAGAATTGAATGGATTTTCGAATGGAATGTGGATTGGAATTTAATGGAATGTGGAATAGAATGTAATGGAATGGTTTGGAATGTGGAAAGGAATCGAATGGAATATGAATTGGAATGTAGAATGGAATGAAATGGAATGAGGAATGGAATGTGGAACGGAATGGAATGGAATGTGGAATGGAATGTTGAATGGAATGTGGAATGGAAAGTGGAATGGAATGGAATGGAAGGTGGAATGAAATTTTAAATGGAAAGTAGAGTGGAATGGAATGGAACGTGGAATGGGAAGTGCAAAGGAATGGAATGAAAAGTGCAATGAAACGTCGAATGGAATGCGGAATGGAACATGGAATGGAATTTGGAATGGATTGCAATGGAATGTGGAATGGAAAGGAATAGAAAGTGGAATGGAATGTGGAAAGGAATGGAATGGAAAGTGGAATGGAAAGGAATGGAACGTGGAAAGTAATGTGGAATGGAATGTGTAATGGAATGTGGAATAGAACGGAATGGAATTTGGAATGCAATGTGAAATGGAATGTGGAGTGGAATGGAATGGATAGTGGAATGGAATATGGAATGGAATGTGGAATGGAATGGAATGGAATGGGGAATGGAATGTGTAATGGAATGGGGAATAGAATGTGGAATTGAGTGGAATGGATTGTGGAATGGAATGTGGAAAGGAATGGAATGGAATGGTGAATGGAATGTGGAATTGAAAGGGGAATGGAATGCGGTATTGAATGGAATGAGGAATGTAATGTATAATTGATTGGAATGCAATGTGGAAAGGAATGCTGAATGCAATGTGGAATGGAATGGAATGAATAAAATGCGGCATGGAATGGAATGTTGTATGGAATGAATTGGAATGAGGAAGGGAATGTGGAATGGAATGGAATGTGGAATGGAATGGAATGTTGAACGGAATGGAATGGAATGAAGAATGGAATGGGGAATGGAATGTAATGTGGAATGGAATTTAATGGAATAGAATGTAATGGAATGGAATGTGGAATGGAATGTGGTATGCAATGGAATGGAATGTGGAATTATATGTATAATTGAATGGAATGGAATGTGGAATGGAATGGAATGGAATGCGGAATGGAATGTTGAATGGAGTGTAGAAAGGAATGCAGTGGAATGTGGAATGGAACGCGGAATAGAATAAAATGGAACGTGGAATGGAACGTGTACTGGAAAGTGGAAAGGAACGTGGAATGGAATGTGCAATGGAATGTGGAATGGAACATGCAATGAAATGGAATGGAACGTGGAATGGAACGTGGAATAAAATTTTTAATAGAATGTGGAATGGAACGCGGAATGGAATGCGCAATGGAATGTGGAGTGGAACGTAGAATGGAATGTAATGGAATGTTGAATGGAACGTGGAATTGACTGGAATGGAACTTGGAATGGAACGTTAATTGAAATGTGGAATGGAAAGGAATGGAATGTGGAATAGAATGGAATGAATGTGGAATGGAAGGGAATGGAATGTGGAATGGAATGGAATCGAATTTGGAATGGAATGTGGAATGGAATTTAATGGAATGTGGAATAGAATGTAATGGAATGGTATTGAATGTGGAAAGGAATGGAATGGAATATGAAATGGAATGTGGAATGGAAAGTGGAATGGAATGTGGAATGCAATGTGGAAAGGAATGGAAAGGGACTTGGAATGGAATGTGGAATGCAGTGGAATGGAATGGGGAATGGAATGCAATAGAATGCAGAACGGAAAGTAATGAAATGTGGAAAGGAATGGAATGCTTTGGAATGTGGAAGGAAATGGAAGGGAATGGCATGGAATGTGGAATGGAATGGAATGGAATGGAACTTGGAATGGAATGGAATGTAAGGTGGAATGGAATGAAACGAAATGAAATGTGGAATGGAATGGAACGGAATGGAATGTGGAATGGAATGGAAAGGAATCGAATGTAATGTGAAAGGGAATGGAATGAAATGTGGAATGCAATGGAATGGAATGGAACGTGGAATGGAATGGAATAGTATGTGGAATGGAATGGAATGGAATGGTATGTGGAATGCAATGGAATGGAATGTGGAATGCAAAGTGTAATGCAATGGAATGGCATGTGAAATTGAATGTGGAATGCAACGGAATGGAATGTGGAATGGATTATGGAATGGAATGTGGAAAGGAGTGGAATGGAATGTGGAATGGAATATGGAATGCAAAGGGGAAAGCAACGAAATGTAATGTGGAAAGGAATGTGGAATGGAAGGTGCAAGGGAATGGAATGGAACTTGGAATGCAATGTGGAATGCAACGTGCAATGGAAAGTGGAATGGAACATGGAATGGAAACAGGAATGGAATCTAATGGAATGGAATGGAATCTGTAATGGAAGGGAAAGGAATGTGGAATGGAATGTGGAATGGAAAGAAATGCAATGGAATGTGGAATGGAATGGAATGGAATGTGGAAAGGAATGGAATGGAATGGTGAATGGAATGTGGAGTGGAAAGGGGAATGGAATGCGGTATTGAATGGAATGGAATGGGGAATGTAATGTGGAATTGATTGGAATGGAATGTGGAAAGGAATGCTGAATGCAGTGTGGAATGGAATGGAATGGAATGAAATGCGGAATGGAATGGAACGTTGTATAGAATGGATTGGAATGAGGAACAGAATGTCGAATGGAATGGAATGTGGAATGGAATGGAATGTTGAAAGTAATGGAATGGAATGAGGAATGGAATGTGGATTGGAATGGAATGTGGAATGGAATTTAATGGAATAGAATGGAATGGAATGGAATGTGGAACGGAATGTGGTATGGAATGGAATGGAAAGTGGAATTATATGTATAATTGAATGGAATGGAATGTGGAATGGAATGGAATGGAATGGAATGCGGAATGGAATGTGGAATGGAATGTTGAATGGAATGTAGAATGGAATGCAGTGGAATGTGGAATGGAACGCGGAATAGAATGAAATGGAACGTGGAATGGAACGTGTAATAGAAAGTGGAATGGAACATGGAATGGAATGTGCAATGGAATGTGGAATGGAACGTGCAGTGGAATGGAATGGAATGGAACGTGGAATGGAACGTGGAATAAACTTTTTAATAGAATCTGGAATGGAACGTGGAATGGAATGTGCAATGGAATGTGGAGTGGAACATGGAATGGAATGTAATGGAATCTTGAATGGAACGTGGAATTGAATGGAATGGAACTTGGAATGGAACATGAAATGCAATGTAGAATGGAATGTGGAATGGAATGTGGAATACAATGGAATGGAACTTGGAATGGAACATGAAATGGAATGTAGAATGGAATGTGGAATGGAATGTGGAATACAATGGAATGGAACATGGAATGAAACGTGGAATGGAATGGAACATTGAATTGAATGTGGAATGGAAAGAACAATGCAACGTGGAATGGAATAGAATGGAACGAGGAGTGGAATGGAATGGAACTTGGAATGGAATGTGGAATGGAATGTGGAATGGAACGTTTAATGGAATGTGGATTCAAATGTGGAATGAAAAGGAATGGAATGTGGAATAGAATGGAATGAATGTGGAATGGAAGGGAATGGAATGTGGAATAGAATGGAATGGAATTTGGAATGGAATGTGGAATGGAATTTAATGGAATGTGGAATAGAATGTAATGGAATGGTATTGAATGTGGAAAGGAATGGAATGGAATATGAAATGGAATGTGGACTGAAAAGTAGAATGGAATATGGAATGCAATGTGGAATGGAATGGAAAGGGATGTGCAATGGAATGTGGAATGCAGTGGAATGGAATGGAGAATGGAATGGAATGGAATGCAGAACGGAAAGTAATGAAATGTGGAAAGGAATGGAATGCTTTGGAATGTGGAAGGGAATGGAATGGAATGGCATGGAATGTGAAATGGAATGGAATGGAACTTGGAATGGAATGGAATGTAAGGTGGAATGGAATGAAATGAAATGAAATGTGGAATGGAATGGAATTTAACGGAATGTGGAATGGAATGGAATGGAATCGAATGTAATGGGAAAGGGAATTGAATGTAATGGGAAAGGGAATTGAATGAAATGTGGAATGCAGTGGAATGGAATGGAAAGTGGAATGGAATGGAATGGTATGTGGAATGGAATGGAATGCTATGTGGAATGCAATGGAATGAAATGTGGAATGCAATGTGGAATGCAATGGAATGGAATGTGGAATGGAATGTGGAAGGCAATGGAAAGGAATGTGGAATGGATTATGGAATGGAATGTAGAAAGGAGTGGAATGGAATGTGGAATGGAATATGGAATCCAAAGTGGAAAACAACGAAATGAAGTGTGGAAAGGAATGTGGAATGGAAGGTGTAAGGGAATGGAATGGAACTTGGAATGCAATGTGGAATGCAACGTGCAACGGAACGTGGAATGGAACGTGGAATGGAAAGCAGAATGGAGTCCAATGGAATGTAATGGAATCTGGAATGGAAGGGAAAGGAAAGTGGAATGGAATGTGGAATGGAATGAAATGCAATGGAATGTGGAATGGAATGGAATGGAATGGAATGTGGAAAGGAATGGAAGGGAATGTGGATTGGAATGCAATGGAATGTGGAATGCAATGGAATAGAATGGAATGGAATGTGAAATGGTATGTGGAATGGAATGTGAAATGCAATGTGGAATGGAATGTGAATCGGAATGAAAAGTAGCGTGGAATGGGCTGGAATGGAACGTGGAATGGAATTGAATGGAACATGGAATGCAGTGGAATAGAACGTATAATGGAACGTGGAATGGAACTTGGAATGGAACGTGGAATGTAATGTGGAAGGATTGTCAAAAGGAATGAAATGCAATGAGGAATAGAATGTGGAAATGAATGTAATGGACTGGATTGGAATGAGGAATGGAATGGAATGGAATGTGGAATGGAATGTGGAATAGATCGGAATGGAATGTGGAATGGAACGTGAAATGGAACGTGGAAAAAAATGGAATGAACCGTGGAATGGAATGTGGAATGCAATGGAATGAAATTTGGAATGGATTTTGAAATGGAATGTCGAATGGAATGGAATGGAATGTGAAATAGAATGTGCAGTGAAATGGAACAGAATATGGAGTGGAATGAAATGGAATGAGGAATGAAATGTGGAATGGAATGGAATAGAATGTGGAATGTAATGTTAAAAGGAGTGTGGAATGGAATGCGGAATGCAGTGGAATGGAAGTTGAAAGGGAATGTTAAATGGAAACTGGAGTTGAATGGAATGGAATGTGAAATGGAAAGTGGAATGGAATGGAATAAAAAGTGCAATGGAAAATCGAAAGGAATGCGGAGTGGAATGTGGAATGGAATGTGGAGTGGAATTGAATGGAAAGTGGAATGGAAAGGAATGGATAGTGGAATCGTATGTGGAATGGAATGGAAAATAATGTGGAATGGAAAGAATGGTATGAGGAATGGAATGTGGAATGGAATGCGGAATGGAATGTGAAAGAGAAGGGAATGGAATGTGGAATGCAATGTGGAATTGAACGTGTCGCGGAATGGAATGGATTGTGGAATGGAACGTGGAAAGTAATGGAATGGAATGGGGAATGGAATGTGTAATGGAATGGCGAATGGAATGTGGAATTTAATGGAACAGACAGTGGAATGGAATGTGGAATGGAATGGAATGGAATGGGGAATGGAATGTGAATTAGAATGGGGAATGGAATGTGTAATTGAATGGAATGTAATGGGGAAAGTAATGTGGAACTGAATGGAATGGAATGTGGAAAGGAAGGTTGAATACAATGTGAAGTGGAATGGAAGGGAATGTGGAACGGAATGTGGAAAGGAATGGAATGTTGAATGGAATGGAATGGAATGAGGAAGGGAATGTGGAAAGGAATGGAATGTGGAATGCAATGGAACGTTCAATGGAATTTAATGGAATGGAATGGAATGGAATTGAATGGACTGGAACGTGGAATGGAATGGGTTGGAATGGAATGTCGAATGGAATGGAACATGGAATGGAATGGAATGGAACATGGAATGGAATGGAAAGGAACGTGTATTGGAATGAAACGGAACATGGAATGGAATGGAATGGAACGTGGAATGAAATGGAAAGGAATGGAATGTGGAATGGTATGCGGAATACAACGCGGAAAGCAATGGAATGGAAAGGAATGGAATGTGGAATGGAACGTGGAATGGAATGGAAAGGAATGGAATGGAATGCAAAGTGGAATGGAATGGAATGTAATATGGAATGGAATGAAATGCAATGGAATGGAATGTGGAATGGAATGGAATTGAACGTGGAATAGAATGGAATGAAATGCAATGTGCAATGTAACCGAATGCAATGTGGAATAAACGCAATGGAATGTGGAATGTAATACAATGGAATGGAACAAGCAATGGAAGAGAACGGAATGTGGAATGGAATGGAATGGAAAGTGGAATGGAATGGAATGGAATGTTGAATGGAATATGGATTTGAATGGAAAGAATGGAAGGGAATGTGGAATAGAATATAATGTGGCATTGAATGGAATGGAATGTGGAATGAAATGGAATGGAATGTGGAATTGAATGGAATGGAATGTGGAATGGTATTGAATGGAATGTGGAATAGAATGGAATGGAATGTGGAATGGAATGTCGATTGGAATGGAATGGATAGTGGAATAGAACACAATGGAATGGTATGTAGTGTGGAATGGAATGGAATGGAATAGAATACAAAATGGAATCTAGAATGGAACGTGCAATGGAAAGTAGAGTGGAACGCAGAATGGAATGTGGAATGGAATGGAAAGGGATGTGGAACGGAATGTGGAATGCAATGGAATGGAATGCGGAATGGAATGGAATGGAATGCAGAACGGAAAGTAAAGGAATGTGGAATGGAATGCAATGCTATGGAATGTGGATAGGAATGGAATGGAATGGAATGGACTGTGGAATGGAAGGGAAAGCAACGTGGAATGGAATGTGGAATGGAATGGAATGCAATTGAATTTGGAATTTAATGGAAAGGACTGTGGAATTGAAAAAATGGAATGTGGAATGGAATGGAATGCTTTGAAATGTGGAATGGAATGGAAAGTTATGGAATGTGGAATGGAAGGGAATGGAACGAAATAGAATGTGGAAGGGAATGGAATGGAATGTGGAATGGAATGGAATGGAATGTGGATCGGAATGGAATGGAATGTGGAATGGAATAGAATGGAATTGAATGAAATGTGCAATGGAATGTGGAATGGAATGTGAAATGGAATGTGGAATGTAATGGGAAATGGACTGTGGAAAGGAATGTGCAACGGAATGGAATGGAATATGGAATTGAATGGAATGGAATAAGGAATTCAATGGAATGGAACATGTAATGCAAAGGAATGTAAAATGTAATGGAATGTGGGTTTGAACTTGGAATGGAACGTGGAATGTAATGTGGAAGCAATAGGGAATGGAATGGCATGGAAAGTCGAACGGAATGTTGAATGGAAAGGAATGGACTTCAGAATGGAATGAGGAATGGAATGGAATGGAATGGGGAATAGAATGTAGAATGGGCTGTGGAATGGAAGGTGGAATAGAACGTAATGGAAAGTGGAATGGAATGTGGAAAGGAACGTGGAATGGAACGTGAAAAGGAATGGAAAGGAAAGTGGAATGGAATGTGGAATGGAATGGAATGGAATGTGGAAAGCAATTTGGAATGGAATGTGGAATGGAATGGAATGGAATGTGGAATCCAATGTGGAGTGGAAAGGAATGGAATGTGGAATGAAATGAAATGAAATGGGGAATGGAATGTGGAACGGAATGAAATGAAATGTGGAATGAAATATTGAATGGAAAGTGGAATGGAATGTGGAATGTAAAGGAACGGAAGGTGGAATGGAATGTTGAATGGAAAGTGGAATGGAATGTAATGAAATGTGGAATGGAACGTGGAATGGAATGGAATGGAACGTGCAATGGAAAGTGGAAAGGAAGGCGGAATGGAACGTGGAATGGAATGTGGAATGGAATGGAATGGAATGGAAAGTAGAATGGAATGTGGAATGGAATGGAATGGAAAGTGGAATGGAATGGAGTGGAATGTGGAATGGAATGGAATGGAATGTGGAATAGAGTGGAATGGAATGGGGAATGGATTGTGGAGGGGAATGTGGAATGCAATGGAATGGAATTGTGAATGGAATGTGGAATGGAATGGGGAATGAATTTGGTATTGAATGGAATGGAATGTGGAATGGAAAGCAATGGAATGGAATGGAATGTAGAATGGAATGTTGGATGGAATTTGGAATTCAATGGAAAGGAATGAAATGTAATGAGGAATAGAATGGAATGTGGAATGGAATGGAATGGAATGTAGAATGGAATGGAATGGAATGTGGAATAGAAAGTGCAATGGAATGAAATTGGATGGAATAAAATGAGGAATGTAATTGAATTGAATGCAATGAGGAATGGAATGCAATTTAATGTGGAATGGAATGGAATGGAATGTGGAATGGAATGGAATTGAATTTGGAATGTAATGGAATGGAATGTGCATGGAATGGAATGCAATGTGGAATGAGATGGAATGGAATGGAATGAAATGTGGATGGAATGGTATGCAATGTGGAATGGAATGGAATGGAATGCAATGTGGAATGGAATGGAATGGAATGAGGAATGGAATGGAATGGAATGGAATGTTTAATGGAATGGAGTTGAATGTGGAATTGGATGGAATGAAATGTGGAATGGAATGGAATGGAAAGGAAATTGGAATGGAATGAAATGGAAAGTGGAATGGACAGTGGAATGGAATGGAAAGGTTTGTAGAATGGAATGTGGAATCGAATGGATCATGGAATAGAATGTGGAACGGAATGGGATGGAATTTGGATTTCAATCTGGCATGAAATGGATTGGAATGTGCAGTGGAATCTGGAATGGAATGGAAATGAATGTGGAATGGAAGGTGGAATGGAATGTGAAATAGAATGGAAATGAATGTGGAAAGGAATGTGTAATGGAATGGAATGGAATGCAATGTGGAAAGAAATGGAAAGGAACGTGGAATGGAATGGAATGGAATGCAGAATGGACTGGAATGAAATGAAATGTAAAATGGAAAGGAATGGCATTCAAAGTGGAATGGAATGGAATGGAATGTGGAATGGAATCCAATGGAATGTGGAATGGAATGAAATGGAATGTGGAATGGAATGTGGAGTGGAATGGAATGGTATGGAACAGAATGTGGAATGGAACGGAATGAAATATGGAATGGAATGGAATGGAAAAGAAAGCGGAATGGAATGGAATTGAATATGGAATGCAATGGAATTGAGTGTGGAATAGAATGGAATGGAATGCAAAGTGGAATGTAATGGAATGCAGTGTGGAATAAATAGAGTGGAATTTGGAATGGAATGGAGTGGAATGGAATGTGGAATGGAATGGAATGCAATGGAATGTGGAATGAAATGGAATGGAATGAGGAATGGAATGGAATCAAATGTGGAATGGAATGCAAAGGAAAGGAATGTGGAATGGAATGGAATGTGGAATTGAATGGAATGGAAAGTGGAATGAAATGGAATGGAATGTGAAATGGAATGTAATATGAATAGTGGAATGGAATGAAATTGAATGTGGAAAGGAATGGAATGGAAGGTGGAATGGAATGGAACGGAACGTGGAATGGAACGTGGAATGGAATTGAATGGAACGTGGAATGGAACATGAAATGGAACGCAAAATGGAACGTGGAATGGAACGTGGAATGGAATGAAATGGAATGTTGAATGGAATGGAATGTGGAATGGACTGGAATGGAATATGAAATGTTATGTGGAATAGAATGGAATGGAATGTGGAATGGGAGGTGGAACGGAACACCTAATGGAATGTAGAATGGAACGTGGAATGGAAAGGAATGCAACTTCCAATGGACAGTAGAATGGAATGTGGAATGGAATGGAATGGAACGCGGAATGGAGTGTGGAATGGAATGTTTAATGTAATGGAATGGAACTTAGAATTTAATGGAATGGAATGGAATGGAATGTGGATAGGAATGTGGAATGGAATGGAATGGAATGTGGAATGGAATGTGGTATGAGAAGTGGAATGGAATGCGATGGAATGTAGAATGGAATGTGGAATGGAATGGAATGGAATGTGAAAGGTAATGTGGAATGCAATGTGGAATGGAATGTGGAATGGAATTTGGAATGGAAAGTGGAATAAAATGGAATGGAATGTGGATAGGAATGTGGGATGAATAGTGGAATGGAATGAAATTGAATGTGGAATGTAATGGAATGGAATGTGGAATGGAACGGAACATGGAATGGAATTGAATGGAACGTGGAATGGAACATGGAATGGAATGCAGAATGGAACGTGGAATGGAACGTGGAATGGAATGAAATGGAATGTTGAATGGAATGGAATGGAATGTGGAATGTACTGGAATGGAATATGAAATGTAATGTGGAATAGAGTGGAATGGAACGTGGAATGGGACGTGGAACGGATCTCCTAATGGAATGTAGAATGGAACGTGGAATGAAATGGAATGCAACTTCCAATGGAAAGTAGAATGGAACGTGGAATGGAATGGAATGGAACGTGGAATGGAGTGTGGAATCGAATGTGGAATGTAATGGAATGGAACTTAGAATGGAAAGGAATGGAATGTGGTATGGAATGTGGAATGGAATGGAATGGAATGTGGAATGGAATGTGGTATGAGAAGTGGAATGCAATGCAATGGAATGTAGAATGGAATGTGGAATGGAATGGAATGGAATGTGAAAGGGAATGTGGAATGCAATGTGGAATGGAATTTGGAATGGAAAGTGGAATAAAATGGAATGGAATGTGGATAGGAATGTGGAATGGAATGGAACGGAGTGTGCAATGTAATGTGGAATGGAATGGAATTGAATGTGGTATGGAATGGAATTGAATGTGTAATGGAATGTGGAATGCAATGGAAAGGAATGTCGAGTGGAACGTGGAATGGAAATTGGAATGGAATGGAATGGAAGGTGGAATGGACTGGAATGGAACATGGAAGGCAACGTGGAATGGAATGTGAAATGGAACGTGTAATGGAATGGGCCAAGGAATGTGGAATGGAACTTGGAATGGAATGTGGAATGGAATTTGGAATGCAATGTGGAATGGAATGGAATAAAATGGAATGTGAAATGGAACTTGAATGTAATGGAAAGTGGAATGGAACGTGGAATGGAATGTTGAATGGAACTTGGAATGGAATGTACAATGGAATGTGGAATGGAAAGTGGAATGGAATGGAATGCGATGTTGAATGGAAAGTGGAATGGAATGGGGAATGGAACGTAGAATGGCACGTTGAATGGAATGGAATGGAATTGCACGTGGAAAGGAATTGAATGGAATGTGCAATGGAATGTGGATTTGAATGTGGAATGGAATATGGAATGCAATGGAATGGAATGTGGAACGGAATGTGGAACTGAATGGAATGTGGAATGGAATGTGGAATTGAATGTGGAATGGAACGTGGAATGGAATGGAACGGAATGTGGAATGGAATATGGAATGATATGGAATGGAGTGTGGAATGGATTGTGGAATGGAAAGTGGAATGGAACGGAAGTTGGAATGGAATTTGGAATGGAATAGAATGGAATGTTTGAATGAAATGGAAACGATTGTGGAATGGAATGTGGACTGCAGTGGAATGCAATGTGGAATGGAATGAAATGGAATGTGGAATGGAATGGAATGTGGAACGGAATGTTTAATGGAATGTGGCAAGAAACCTGGAGTGGAACGTGGAATAGAACATGGAATGGTTCATGGAATGGAACGTGGAATGGAACATGGAATGCAAGATGGAATGGAGCATGGAATGGAATGGAATGGAACTTGGAAGGGATTGTGGACTAGAATGTGGAATGGAATGGATTGGAATGTGGAATGGAATGTGGAATGGAACAGAATGGATTGGATTGTGGAATGGAATGTGGAATGGAACAGAATGGAATGTGGAATGGAATGTGGAACACAATGGAATGGAATGTGAAATGAAATGTGGAATGGAATGCAATAGAATGTGGACTGGAATGTGGAATGGAATGGGGACTGGCACGGGAAATGGAACGAAGTGCAATGTGGAATGGAATGTGGAATGCAATGTGTAATGGAATGTGGAATGGAATGCAATGTAGAATAGAAGGTGGATTGGAATGGAATGGAAAGCGGAATGGAACGTGCAATGGAATATGGAATGGAAAGCGGAATGGAATGGAATTGAATATGGAATGCATCGTGGAAAGAAATGGAATGGAACGTGGAATGGAATGTGAAATGGAAGGTGGAATGGAATGTGTCATGGAACGTGGCATGGAATGTGCAATGGAACGTGGAAAGGATTGGAATGCTAAGTGGAATGGTACGTGGAATTGAATGGAAAGGAAAGTGGAATAGAAAGTGGAATGGAATGTGGAATAGAATGTGGAATGGAATGAAATGGAATGTGGAATGCAATGTGGAATTGAATTGAATGGAATGTGGAAGGGAACACGGAATAGAACGTAGAATGGAACGTGGAATCAAACATGGAATGGAATGTGGAATGGGATGTGCAATGGAATGTGGAAAGGAAAGTGGAATGCAATGGAGTGGAATGGAACGGAATGTGGAATGGAATGTGGAATGGAATGTTGAATGAAATGGAATGCAATGTGGAATGGAAAATGCAATTGAATGTGGAATGGAATGTCGAAGGGAATGGAAAGGAATGTGGAATGGAAAGTGGAATGGAATGCAATAGACAGTGGAACAGAAAGTGGAAACAAATGGAATGGAATGTGGATTGGAACGTGGAAAGGAACATTGAATGGATTGGAACGGAACGTGGAATGGAATGAGGAAAGTAACTAGAATTAGAAAGTGGAATGGAATGTGGAATGTAATGGAATGTGGAATGGAATGTGGAATGGAATGGAATGGAATGTGCAATGGAATGGAATGAAATGTGGAATGAAATGTGGATAGGAATATGGAATGGAATGGAATGCAACGTGGAATAGTATGTGAAATGGAATGTGGAATGGAATGGAATGGAAAGTGGAATGAAATGGAATGGAAGGTGGAATGGAATGTGGAATGAAATGTGGAATTGAATGGAATGTTATGTGGAAAGGAATGGAATTGAATTTGGAATGGAATTGAATGGAATGTGGAATGGAATAGAATGGAATGGAATGGCATGTGAAATGGAATGTGGAAGGGAATGTGGAATGGAATGTGTAATGGAACGTGGAATGGAATCTGGAATGGAAAGTGGAATGGAATGGAATGGAAATTGGAATGTAATTGAATGGAATGGAACGTGGAATGGAACCTGGAATGGAAAGTGGAATGGAATGCGGAATGGAAATTGGAATGGAAAGTACAACGGAATGTGGAAGGGAACGTGGAATGGAACGTGGAATGGAAAGTGGAGTGGAAAGTGGAATGGGATGGAATGGAACTTGGAATGTAACGTGGAATGGAAAGTGAAATGTCATGTTGCATGGAACTTGGAATGGCATGGACAATGGAATTTGGAACGTGGAATGTAATGGAATGGAAAAAGGAATGGAATGTGGAATGGAATGGAATGAAAAGTGGAATGTAATGTGGAATAGAGTGAGGAATGGAACGTGGAATGGAATGTGGAATGAAATGGAATGGAAAGTGCAATGGAATGTAATGCAATGTGGAATGGAATGTGGAATGTAATGTGTAATGGAAGGCGGAATGTAATGTGGAATGGAATGGAATGGAATGGAATGTGGAATGGAATGTGGAAAGGAATGTGGAATGGTATGTGGAATGGAACGGAATGAAATGTGGAATGGAATGTGGAATGGAACTTGGAATTGAATGGAATGGAAAGGAATGGATTGTGGAATGTAATGTGGAATGGAAAGTGGAATAGAAAGTGGAATGCAAGGGAATGGAACGTGGAATGGGATGGACTGGAACGTGGAATGGAAAGTGGAATGGAATGTGGAATGGAAAGTCGAATGAAAAATGGAATGGAATGGAATGGAATGTGAAATCGAATGGAATGGAATGGAATGTGGAATGGAGTGTGGAATGGAGCGTGGAATGGAATGGAATGGAATTTGGAACGGAGTGGAATCGAATGATGAATGGAAGGTGGAATGGAAAGTGGAATGTAACGAGGAATGGAAAGGATAGGAATGTGGAAAGGAAAGAGTGGAATGTGGAATGAAATAGAATATAATGTTGAATGGAATGTCGAATCGAATGGAATGGAATAGAAAGTAATGTGGAATGGAATGTCGAATGGAATGGAGTGGAATGTGGTATAGAATGTGTAATGGAATGTAATGGAATCCGGAATGGAATGGAATGAAATGCAATGCAATGTGAAATGGAACGTGGAAAGGAACGTGGCATGGAAAGTGGAATGGAACATGGAATGTAATGTGTAATGGAAGGAAAAAGAATGAGAATGGAATGGATTGGATTGCGGAATAGAATGTGGTATGCAATGGCATGGAAGGCGGAAAGGAATAGAACAGAATGGTATGGAATGTGGAATGGAACGTGGATGCAAGGTGGAATGGAGTGGAATTGAACGTGAAATTGAAAGTGGAATGGAAGGTCGAACGGAGCGTTGAATGGAATGGAATGGAACGTGGAATGGAATGCGGAATGGAACATGAAGGCAATGGAATGGATTGTGAAATGGAATGGATTGTAATGTTAGATGGAATATGGAATGGAATGAAATGGAATGTGGAATGGAATCTGGAATGGAAAGGAATTGAATGTGCAATGGAATGTGGAATGGCATGGAACGTAATGTGGAATTGAATGGAAAGGAATATGGAATGGTATGTGGAATGGAATGTGGAGTGGCATGTGGAAAGGAATGGAGTGCAATGTGGAATGGAATGTGCAATGGAATGTGGAATTGAACATGGAATGGAAAGCAAAGTGGAATGGAATGGAATGGAATGTGGAATGGAACGAGGAATGGAACGTGGGATGGAATGTGCAATGGAATGTGCAATGGAACGGGGGATGGAATGGAATGGAAAGTGGAAAGGAACGTGGAATGGAATGGAATAGAATGTGGAATGGTATTTGGAATGGAATGTGGAAAGTAATGGATTGGAATGTGGAATGTAATGTGGAATGGAATGTAGAATGGAATGGAATGGAATGTGGAATGGAATGTGGAAAGGAATGTGGAATGGATTGTGGAATGGAACGGAATGGAATGTGGAAATCAATGTGGAATGGAATGTGGAATGGAAAGTGGAATGGAATGGAGTGGAAAGGAATGGATTGTGAAATAGAATGTGGAATGGAATGTGGAATGCAACGGGAAATGGAATGGATTGGAACGTGGAATGGGATGCAATGCAATGTGGAATGGAAGGTGGAATGGAATGGAATGGAACGTGGAATAGAACATGGAATGGAACGTGGAATGGAATGTGTAAAGGAAAGTGGAATGGAACATGCAATGGAATGTGGAATTGAAAGTGGAATGGAAAGCAATGGAAAGTGGATGGAATGTGGAATGCAATGGAATGGAAAGTGGAATGGAATGTGGAATGGACTGTGGAATGGAACGTGACATGGAACGTGGAAAGTATTGTAATGGAATGTGGAATGGAATATGGAATGGAATATGGAATGCAATGCAAATCAATGTGGAATGGAATGTGGAATGGAACGGAATGGAATGTAGAATGGAATGTGGAATAGAAAGTGGAATGGTATGGAAAGAAATGCGCAATGTAATCTGGAATGGAATGGAATGTAGCATGGAATGGAACTTGTAATAGAACATGTAATGGAATGTGGAATGCAGCACGTTATGGAATTTGCAATGAAATGTGGAATGGAATGTTGAATTGAATGAAATGGAATCTGGAATGGAATAGAATGGAATGTGGAATGGAATTTGGAATGGAATGGAATGTGGAATAGAATGTCGAATGGTATGGAATTGAATACGGAATGGAATGAAATAGAATGGAAGGGAAGGCGGAGTGGAATGGAATGGAATGTGGAATGGAACGTGGAATGTGATGGAATGGAAAGTGGAATGGAACATGGAATGGATTATGTAATGGAACGTGGAATGGAATTTGCAATGGAATGAGGAATGGAACGTGCAATGAAAAGGAATGAAAGTGGAGTGGAATGTGGAATGTAATGGAATGGAACGTGGAATGGAATGTGGAATGGACTGTGGAATGGAACGTGAAATGGAACGTGGAACGTGTTGCAATGGAATGTGGAACGGAATGTGGAAAAGAATGTGCAACAGAAAGGGGAATAGAAAAGAATGCAATGTGCAATGGAACTTGGAATGGAATGGAATGAAACGTGGAATAGAATTTGGAAAGGAATGTGGAATGGAAAGTGCAATGGAATGCGGAATGCAGAGTGGAATAGAATGTGGAATGGAATGTGGATTGGAATGAAATAGAATGTGGAATGGAATGGAATGAAATGGAATGTGGAAAGGAATGTGGAATGGAATGGAATGTAATCTGGAATAGAATGTGGAATGGAATAAAATGGAATGTGGAGTGGAATGAAATGGAATGGTATGGAATGTGGAATGCAATGGAATGGAATGTGGAATGGAACGTGGAATGGAATGGAATGGATGGTAGAATCGAATGTGGAATGAAATGGAATGTAATGGAATGTGGAATGGAATATGGGCTGGAATGGAAAGCAATGTGAAATGGAATGTGGAAAGGAATGGAATGGAATGTGAAAAGGAAAGTTTAATGGAAAGGGGAAAGGAATGTGGAATGGAATGTAATGGAAGGTGGAATGGAATGTGAAATGGAATGTGGAATGGAATGGGCAATGTAACTCAAGGAAATGTGGGAAAATATGTGGAATGGAACGCAATGGAATGAGGAATGGATTGTCGAATGGAATGGAATGGAATGTGGAATGCAATGGAATGGAATGGAATGGAAATTGAAATGGAATGGAATGTGTTATGGAATGGAATGAATTGGAATGGAATGGAATGTGGAATGGAATGGAATAGAATGTGGAATTGAATGCAATGTTATCGAATGTGGACTGGAATGGAATGGAATGGAATGGAATGTGAAATGCTATGGAGAGTAATGTGGCATGAAACGTAATGGAATGTGGAATGGAATGGAATAGAATTGAATGTGGAATGGAATGTAATGGAATGTAGAATGGAATGTAATGGAATGGAAAGTAATGTGGAAGTGAATGGAATTGGAAGTGGAATGGAACGGAATGGAAAGGGGTTTAGAATGGGGAAATGAAATGTGGAATGGAACCTGGAATAGAATGAAATGCAACGTGGAATGCAATGGAATGAAACGTGGAAAGGAATGGTATGGAACGCGGAATGGAACGTGGAATGGAATGTGGAATGGAATGTGGAATATTACAGGGAATGAAATGTGAAATGCAATGTGGAATGGAATATGGAATGGAATGTGGAATGCAATGGAAAGGAATGTGGAATGAAAGGTGGAATGGAATGGAATGGAAAGAATATGCAGTGGAATGTGGAATGGAATGGAATGGAATGTGGAATGGAATGTTATGGAATGTGAAATGGAATGGAAAGGAATGGAACATCGAATGGAATGTGGAATGGAATGTGGAATGGAATGTGGAAGGGAATGTGGAATGGAATGCAATGTAAAGTGGAATGGAATTTAATGGAATGCGGAATAGAAAGGAATGGAATCTGGAATGGAATGGAATGGAATTAAAGGGAATGTGAAACGGAATGTGGAATAGAATGTGCAACGGAATGAAATGTAACGTGGAATGGAATGGAATGAAAGGTAAAATGGAATGGAATATAAAGTGGAATGGAACCTGGAATGGAACATGGAATGGAACGTGGAATGGAATGTGGAAAGGAATGTGGAATGGAATGGAATGGAACCTGGAATGAAATGTGGAATGGAATGGAATGGAATGTGGAATGAAATGGAATAGAATGTGGAATGGAATGCAATGGATTGCGGAATGGAATGTGGAATGGTATTTAATAGAATGAGAAATGGAATGGAATGGAATGTGGAATGGAAGGGAACGGAATGTGGAACAGAATGGAATTTAATGGAATGTGGAATTGAATGGAATGGAATGGATTGGGATGCACAATGGAAGGGAATGGAATGTGGAATGGAATGTGAAATGGAGTGTGGAATGCAATGCGGAATGGAAAGGAATGGAATGTGGAATACAATCTGGAATGGAGTGTGGAATAGAATGTGGAATGGAACGGAATGGAATGTGGAATTGAATGTGAATGGAATGTCAAATGGAATGGAATGTATTGTGGAATGGAATCGAATGTAATGGTATGGAATATAGGATGGAATGGAATGGAATGTGGAATCGAACGTGGAAAGGAACATGGCTTGGAACTCGCAATGGAACAAGGAATGGAAAGTGGCATGGAATGGAATGTAACGGGGAATGGAAAGTGGAATGGAATGGAATTGAACGTGTAAGGAAATGTGGGATGAAATGGAATGGAATGAGGAATGCAATAGAGTGGAATGTGGAATGGAATGCAATGGAATGTGGAACGGAATGGAATGCAATGGAATGGAATGTGGAACTGAATGTAATGGAAAGGGGAATGGAATACTGAATGGAATGTGGAATGGTATATGGAATGGAATGTGGAATGGAATGTAATGGAACGTGGAATGGAATATAACGGAAAGTGGAATAGAATGTAATGGAATGTGGAATGCAATTGAATGGAATGGAATGGAAGGTGAAACGGAATGTGGAATGGAATGTGCAATGGAATGAAATGTAACGTGGAATGGAATGGAATGAAAGGTAAAATGGAATGGAATGGAAAGTGGAATGGAACCTGAAATGGAACATGGAATGGAATGGGGAATGGAATGTGGAAAGGAATGCGGAATGGAATGGAATGGAACCTGGAATGAAATGTGGAATGGATTGGAATGGAAAGTCGAATTAAATGTGGAATGGAATGGAATATAATGTGGAATGGAAGGCAATGGATTGTGGAATGGAATGTGGAATGGAATTTAATAGAATGTGAAATGGAATGGAATGGAATGTGTAATAGAATAGAATTTAATGGAATGTGGAACTGAATGGAATGGAATGGAATAGGATGCTCAATGGAAGGGATTGGACTATGGAATGGATTGTGCAATTGAATAGAATGCAATTGAATGTAAATTAGAATAGAGTGGAATGCAATGTGGAATGGAATGGAATGGAATGTGGAATGGAATGGAATGAATTCTGGAATGGAATGGAATGGAATGGAATAATTAATGGAATGGAATGTGTAATGGAATTTGGAATGGAATGGAATGGAAAGTGGAATGGAACATGGAATGAAACGTCTAATGAAAGGTGGAATGGAAATAGGAATGGAATGGAATGGAACGTGGAATGGAATGTGGAATGGAATGTGAAATGTAATGGAAAGTAACGTGGAGTAGAATGGAATCGATTGTGGTATGGAATGTGTAACGGAATGGAATAGAATGTGGAATGGAAAGTGGAATGCAATGTAAAGGAATGTGGAAGGGAATGTGCAATTGAATGAGGAATGGACTGTGGAATGAAATGAAATATAATGTGGAATGGAATGGAATGGAATGTGGAATGCAATGGAATGTTATGTGGAAGGGAATCTGGAATGTAATGTGGAATGTAATGTGGAATGGAATGGAATGGGAAGTGCAATGCATTGGAATGTGGAATGGAATGGAATGGAATGGGAAGTGCAATGCATTGGAATGTGGAATGGAATGGAATATTGATTGGTATGGAATGGAATGTGCAATGAAATGGAATGGAATGGAATGCAATGCGAAATGGAATCTCGAATGGAATGTGGAATGGAGTGTGGAATGCAATCGGGAATGGAATGTGGAATGGAATGTGGAATGGAGTGTGGAATGGAATGTGGAATGGAACGAAATGGAATGTGGAGTTGAATGCGAATGGAATGTCAAATGGAATGGAATGGATTGTGGAATGGAGTCGAATGGAATGGTGTGGAATATAGGATGGAATGGAATGGAATGTGGAATCGAACGTGGAAAGTAACATGGCTTGGAACTTGCAATGGAAAGGGGAATGGAAAGTGGCATGGAATGGAATGTAACGTGGAATGGAATGTGGAATGGAATGGAATGGAAAGTTTAATGAAATGTGGGATGAAATGGAATGGAATGCGCAATGGAATAGAATGCAATCTGGAATGGAATGTAATGGAATGTGGAATGGAATGTAATGCAATCGAATGGAATGTGGAACTGAATTCAATGCAAAGGGGAATGGAATATTGAATGGAATGAGGAATGGTATGTGGAATGGAATGGAATGGAATGTGGAATGAAATGTGGAATTGAATGTGTAATGGAATGTGGACTGGAATGCAATGCAATGGGGAAAGAAATGTGGAATGGAAAGTGGAATGGAATGTGGAATGGAATGGAAACGAATGTGGAATCAAGTGGAATGGAATGTTGAATGGAATGTGGAATGGAATGGCCTGGAATGTGGAATGGATTTTGGAATGGAATGTGGAAGGGAATGGATTACAAAGTGGCATGGAATGTGAAATGTAATGGAATGGAAAGTGGAATGGAATGTGGAATGGAAAGTGGAGTGCAATGTAGAATAGAACACGATGGAATGTGGAATGGAATGTGGAATGGAATGTGGAATGGAACGAGGAATGGAATGTAAATTGGAATGGAATGGAACGTGGAATGGAATGGAAAGGAATGTGGAATGGAAAGTGGAGTGGAATGGAATGGAATGTGGAGTGGAATGAAACGGAATGTGGAATGGAATGGGGAATGGAATTGAATGGAACCAGGAAAGGAATGTAGAATGGAACGTGGAATGGAACGTGGAATGTAACGTGGAATGGAATGGAATGGAATGGAATGTGGAATGGAATGTTCAATGGAATGGAATGGAATGTAGAATGGAAAGTGAAATAGAATGGGCAATACAATGGAATGGAATAAAATGTAGAATGGAATGTGAAATAGAATGGGCAATACAATGGAATGGAACGTGGAAAGGAATGTGGATTGGAATGTATTTGAATGTGGAGTGGAATGGAATGGAATGTGGAATGGAATGTAGACTGGTATTAAATGGGATGTGGAATGGCAAGTGGAATGCAATGGAATGGAATGTGCAATGGAATGATATGGAGTGTGCAATGGAATGGAATGGAATGGAATGGAATGGAATAGAATGTTGAATAGAATTGAATGGAACGTGGAATGGAATGTGATATGGGATGTGAAATGGATTGTGGAATGGAATGCAATGGAATTTGAAATGGACTGTGGAATGAGATGGAATGGAATGTGTAATGGGAAGTGGAATGGAATGTGGAATGGAACGGAAGGGATTGTAGAAAGGAATGTGGAATGGAATGTTCAACGCAATCTGGAATGCAACGGAATGCAATGTGGAAAGGAATGTGGAATGAAATGGAATGGAATTCAATATGGAATGGAATGGAATGTGGAATGGAATGGAATGCAATGGAATGGAATGTGGAATGAAATGGACTGGAAGGTGGAATGGAATGTGGAATGCAATGGAATGGAATGTGGGATGGAATGTGGAATGGAATGCAATGGAATTTGAAATGGATTGTGGAATGAAATGGAATGGAATGTGGAATGGAATGAGGAATGGAATGGAAAGGAATATAGAATGGAATGTGAAATGGAATGGAATGTGGAATGGAATGTGGAATGGACTGGAATGGAATTTGGAATGGAATGGAAAGTAACAGAACGTGGCATGGAATGTGGAATCGAATGTGAATTGGAATGGAATGGAATGTGGAATTGAATGGAATGGAATGTGAAATGGAATGTGAAATGTAACGGAATGGAATGTGGAATGGAATGCAACGGAATAGAACGTGGAAAGAATGTGGAATGGAATGTGGAATGGAATGGAATGGAAAGTGGAATGGATTGGAACGGAATGTGGAAAGAAAAGGAATGGAATGTGGAATGCAATGTGGAATGGATTGGAATGCAACGTGGAATGGAATGGAATGGAATGAGGAATTGAACCTGGAATGGAAAGGATTGGAAGGCGGATTGGAATGTCTATAGGAACGTGGAATAGAACGTGGAATGTAAGGTGGAATGGAATGGAATGTATTGGAAAGTTGAATGCTATGGAATGGAAAGGAATGTGGAATAGAATGCGAAGGAAGTTGGAATGGAACGAGGAATGAAATGTGGAATGGAATGGAATGGAATGTGGAAGGGAACGTGGATTGGAAAGTGGAAAGGAATGTGGAATGGAATATGGAATGGAAAGGAATGTGGAAAGGAATGGAAAGAGGAATGTAATGTAATTGAATGGAATGTGGAATTGAATTGAATGAAATGTGGAATGGAAAGGAATGTGGAATGGAACGGAATGGAAAGGGAATGGAATGTAATGGAATGGAATGTGGAATGGAATGGAATGTGGAATGGAGTGGAATGGAATGTAATAGAAAGGGAAAGGAATGGAACGGAATGTGGAATGGAATGGAGTGTGGAATGGAGTGGAATGGAATGTAATATAAAGTGAATGGAATGGAATGGAATGTGGAATGGAATGGAATGTGGAATGGAATGGAATGGAATGGAAAGTGGAAAGGAATTGAATGGCATGTGGAATGGAATGGAATGGAAACTGGAATGGAAAGTGGAAAGGAATTGAATGGCATGTGGAATGGAATGGAATGGAAACTGGAATGGAATGGAATGCGGAATGGAATTGAATGGAATGCAATTTCGAAAGGATGGAAAGCAAAGTGAAATTGAATGGGAAGGAATGTGGAATGGAATGTGGAAAGGAATGGAATGGTATGTGGAATGCAATACGGAATGGAATGGAATGGAATGTGGGGTGGAATGTGGAATAGAATGGAATGTAATGTGGAATGGAATGTGGAATGGAATGTGGAAAAGAATGGAATGGTATTGGTATGGACTGCGAAATGGCATGTGCATTGGAATGATATGGAATGTGGAATGGAAGGTGGAATGGAATAGAATGGATTTGGAATGGACTGTGGAATATAATTTGGAATGGAATGGAATGGAATGGAGAAAGGAAGGTGGAACGGAATGGAATGGAATGTGGAATGGAATGGAATGGAATAGGAATGTAATGTGGAATGGAATGGAATGGAATTGAAAGGTATGTGGAATTTAATTCGGAATTGAAAGTGGAATGGAATGTGGAATGGAATGGAATGGAATGGAATGTGGAATGGAATGGAATAGAACGTAGAATGGAATACGGAATGGAAAGTGGAATGGAATGTGGAATGGAACGTGGAATGGAATGGAATGGAATGGAATGTGGAATGCAATGGAATGGAATGTGGAATGGAATGGATAGGAAGGTGGAATTGAATGGAATATAATGTGGAATGGAATTGAAAGTGGAATCGAATGGAATGGAATGAAATGTGGACGGAATGGAATGTGGAGTGGAATGGAATGGAATGGAATGTGGAATGGCATGGAATGTGTAATAGAATTGAATGTGGAAAGGAATGGAATGTGTAATGGAATGTGGAATAGAATGCAATGGAATGTGGAATGGAATGGAATGGAATGTGGAATGGAAGGGAATGTGGAATGGAATGGAATGGAATGACAGGTGGAATGGAATGTGGAAGGGAATGTTTAATGGAATGGAATGGATTGTGGAATGGAATGTGTAATGGAATTTAATGGAACGTGGAATGGAATGGAATGGAATGTTGAATGGAATGGAATGTGGAATGGAATGTGGAACGGAATGTGGAATGGAATGGAATAGAATGTAGAATGGAATGTGGAATGGAACGTGTAATGGAACGTGGAAAGGAATGGAATGGAATGTGGAATGGAAAGTGGAATGGGATTTGGAATATAATGTTGAATGGAAGGTAATGGAATGTGGAAGGGAATAGTGTGGAATGTGAAATTTCATGGAATGGAATGTGAAATGGAATGAGGAATGGAAAGGAATGGAATGTGGAATAGAATGTGGAATGGAATGAAATGGAATCCGGATTGGAATGGACAAGAAAGTGGAATGGAAGGTAATGGAATGTGGAATGGAATGTGGAATGGAATGGAAAAGAATTTCGAATGGAAGGTAATGTGATTTGGAACGGAATGTTGAATGTAATGGAATGTAATTGAATGGAATGCAATGTGGAAGGTTACGGAATGGAACGTGGAATGGAACGTGGAATGGAACTTTGAGTGGAATGTAATGGAACGGAATGGAACGTGGAATGGAACTTGGAATGGAATGCGGAAAGGAAGGTGGAATGGAATGGAGTGGAACCTAGAATGAAACGTGGAATGGAATGTGGAATGGAAATTGGAATGTTATGTGGAATGGAAAGGAATGGAATGTGGAACGGAATGGAAAGGAATGTGGAATGGAATGGAATGGAATGTGGAATGGAATGCAGCGGAATGCGAATATAATGTGGAATGGAATGGAAAGGAATCCAGAATGGAATTGAATGGAATGGAATGCAATGAAACGTGGAATGGAACGTTGAATGGATTGTGGAAAGGAATTATGAACAGAACATGGAATAGAATGTGGAAAGCAATGGAATGGAATGAGGAATGGAAGGCAATGGAATGTGGAATGGAATGTGGAATGGAATGGAATGGAATGTGGAATGGAATGTGGAATGGAAGGGAATGGAATCTGGAATGGAATAGAATCGAATGTGGAATGGAATGGAATGAAATGGAATGCAGAATGTTAGGCCATGGAATGTGGAATGAAATGGAATGGAATGGAAAGGAATGTGGTATTGAATGGAATGGAAAGTGGAATGGAGTGGAATGGAATGTGGAATGGAATAGAATGCAATGGAAGGTGCAATGGAATGTGAAATTGAATGTGGAATGGAACGTGAAATGGAATGAAATGGAACGTGAAAATGAACGGAAAGGAACGTCCAATGGAATTGAATGGATCGTGGAATGGAATGTGGAATGGAACGTGGAATGGAATGGAATGGAATGTTGAATGTAAAGGAAAGGAAGGTGGAATGGAATGGAATGAACTATGGAATGCAATGTGGAATGGAATGGAAAGGAATGTGGAATGGAATGCGGAATGGAACATCTAATGGAACGTAGAATGTAACGTGGAATTGAAAGGAATGGAACGTCTAATGGAAAGTAGAATGGAACGTGGAAGGGAATGCAATGGAACGTGGAATGCAATGTGGAGTGGAATGTGGAATGTAATGGAATGTAGCATGGAATGGAATGGAATGTCTTATCGAATGTGGAATAAAATGGAATGGAAAGTGAAATGGAATGTGTTATGGGATGTCAAATGGAATGTGAAAGGGAATGTGGAATGCAATGTGGAATGGAATGTGGATTGGAATGTGTAATGAAATGGAAAGGAATGTGGAATGGAAGGTGGAATGGATTGGAAAGGAATGCGGAATGGAATGTGGAATGGAATGAAATTGAATGTGGAATGATATCTGGAATGGAATGGAATGGAATGTGGAATGGATTGTGGAATGGAATGGAATGTGGAAAGGAATGTGGAATGGAATGTGGAATGGGAAGTGGAATGGAACGTGGAATGGAGTGGAATGGAATGTGGAATAGAACGTGGAATTGAATGGAAGGGGACATGGAATGGAATGTGGAATGGAAGGTGGAAAGGACTGTGGAATGTTACGTGGAATGGAATGTTCAATGGAATGTGGAATGGAACGTGGAATGGAATGTGGTATAGAATGTTGAATGGAACATGGAATCGAATGGAATAGAATGTGAAATGGAACTTCAATGGAATGGAACGTGGAATGGAATGTGGAATTGAACGTGGAATGGAAAGTGAAATTGAATGTGGAGTGGAACTTGGAAAGGAATGTACAATGGAAGGTGGAATGGAACGTGGAGTAGAATGCAATAAAAAGTGGAATGGAACTTGGAATGGATTGAAATGGAACACGGAAAGGAACATGGAATGGAATGTGCAATGGAACATGGAATGGAACGTGGAAAGGAATGGAATGGAATGTAGAATGGAATGTGGAATGGAATGTGGAATGCAATAGAATGGAATCTGGAATGGAATGTGGAATGGAAAGGAAATAATGGAATTGAATGTGTAATGGAATGTGGAATTGAATGTGGAATCATATGGAATGGAGTGTGGAATGCAATGTGGAATGCATGGAATGGAGGGTGGAATGGAATGTGGAATGGAATGTTGAATGGAATGGAAGATGGAATGGAATGTGAAATGGAATGGAATGGAAAGTTTAAGTGGAATGGAAAGGAATGTGGAATGGAATGCGGGCTGCAATGGAATGCAATGTGGAATGGAGTGGAATGGAATGTGAAATGGAATGGAATGGAACGTGGAATGGAATGTTTAATGGAATGTGGAATGAAATGTGGACGGGAACGTGGAATGGCTCGTGGAATGGAATGGAATGAATCGTGGAATACAACATGGACTGGAACGTGGAATGGAAGTTGGAAAGGAACGAGAAATGGAATGGAATTGAACGTGGAATGAAAAGTGGAATGGAATGTGGAATGGAATGGCATGGAATATGGAATGGAATGCAATGGAATATGGAATGGAATGCAAAGGAAATTGGAATGGAATGGAATGGAATGTGGAATGGAATGGAATGGAATGCGGAATGGAATGTGGAATGGTATGTGCAATGGAATGTGGAAAGCAAAGGGGAATGGATTGGAATGGAAAGTGGAATTGAAAGTGGAATGGAATGGAAAGGAACGTGGAATGGAATGTGGAATGGAATGGAATGGAATGTTTTAAGGAATGCGGAATGCAAAGTGGAATGGAATGGAATGGAACGGAATGGAATATGGAACTGAATGTGGAATGGAATGTGGAATGGAATAGAGTGGAATGTGTAATGGAATGTAGATTGGATTGGAATGTGGAATGGAATGTGGAATGGAGTGCAATGGAATGTGATATGTAACAGAATCGAAAGTTGAATGGTCTGGAATGGAAAATGGAAAGTAATGTGGAATGTAATGCGATGGAATGTGGAATGGAACGGAATGAAATGTGGAATGGAATGTGGAATGGAACGGAATGGAATGTGGAATGAAATCTGGAATGGAATGGAACGGATTGTGGAATGGAAAAGAATGGAATGGTATGGAATGTGCAGTGGAGTGTAATAGAATGTGAAAAGGAATGGAATGGAATGTGGAAAGCAATGTGGGATGGAATCGATTGGAATGTGGAATGGGAAGTGGATTGCAACGGAATGTGGAATGCAATGTGGAATGCCATGGATTGGAATGTGGAATGGATTGGAACGGAATGTGGAATGCAGTGTAATTGAATTGTACGTAATGTGGAATGTAATGGAACTGAATGTTGAATGGAAGGTGGATTGGAATGGAATGGAACTTGAAATGGAAAGTGGAATGGAACGTGGAATGGAAAGTGTAATGGAACGTGGAATGGAATGGAATTGAATGTGGATTGGAGGGGAATGGAACACGGAATGGAATGTGTAATGGAATGGAATGGAAGGGAATTGAAAGTGGAATGGAATGGAATGGAATGTACAATGGAATGGAAAGGAATGTGGAGTGGAATGTTATGGAATGTGGAATGGAATGTAATGGAAAGGAATATTGAACGGAATGGAGTGGAAAGTGGAAAGGAATGGAACAGAATGTGGTATGGAATGGAATGGAATGTTTAATGGAATAGAATGTAGTGGAATGAGGAGTGGAATGTGACGGAGTGGAATTGAAAGTGCAATGGAATGGAACGGAATGTGGAAGGCAACGGAACAGAATGGAATGTGGAATTGAAGGGAATGGAATGTGGAATGGGATGTGGAATGGAAAGTGGAATTCAATTGAATGAAGTGCAGTGTGGAGTGCAATGGGACGGAATTGAATGGAATGTGGAATGGAATGTATGGAAAGTGGAATGGGATGGAGTAGAATGGAATGTGGAATGGAATGAGGAATGGAATTTGGAATGGAATCTGGGATGGAATGGAATGTAGTGGAATGTGGAATGGAATGGGACCGAATGGAATGGAATGTGGAATGGAATGGAATGGAATGTGGAATGGAATGGAATAGAATAGAATGTGGAATGGATTGGAATGGAACGCGCAATGGAATGGAATTGAATGTGGACAGGAATGTGGAATGGAATGGAAAGTGGAATGCAATGTGGAATGGAATGTGGAATGGAATGGAATGGAAGGTGAAATGGAATGGAATGGTATTTGGATTAGAATGGAATGTAAAGTGGAATGGAATGGAAAGTGAAGTGGAATGTGGACTGGAATGTGAAATGGAATGTGGAATGGAATGTGGATTGGAATGTGGAATGGAGTGAAATGAAACGTGGAAATGAATAGAATGGAACGTGGAATGGAACGTGGAATGGAAAGTACAATTGAAAGTGGAATGGAAAGGAATGGAATGTGGAATGGATTGTGCAATGGAATGTGGAATGGAACGTGGAATTGAATGCGGAAATGAATGTGGAATGGAATGAAATGGAATGTGGAATGGAATGAAATGGAATGTGGAATGGAATGTGTAGTGGAATTTGTTAAGGAATGCAATGTGCAATGGAATGTGGAGTGAAATGAAATGGAATATGGAATGGAATGCAATGCAATGTGGAATGGAATGTGGAATGGAATGGTTATAATGTGGAATGGAATGTGTAATGGAATGTGCAATGGAACGTGCAATGGAACGTGGAATTGAATGTGGAATGGAAAGTGAAATGGAAAGTGGAATGGAATGGAAAGGACTGTGGAAGAGAACGTTGAATTGAATGGAATGGAACGGGAAATGGAAAGTGGAATATAACAGTTAATGGGAGGTGGAATGGAATGCAGAATGGAATGGAATGGAATGTGGATTGGAATGGAATGGAACGTGGAATGGAATGTGAAAGGGAATGTGGAAAGGAATGTGTAATGGAAGGAATGTGGAATGGAACGGACTGGAATGGAAAGTGGAATGGAGTGTGGAATGGAATGTGGAATGGAATGTGGAAGGGAAGATGGAATGGAATGGAATGGAATGTGGAAGGGAAGTAAATGGAAAGTGGAAAGTAACGTGGAATGTAATGCGATGGAATGTGAAATGCAACGGAATGAAATGTGGAATGGAATGTGGAATGAATGTGGAATGGAACGGAATGGAATGTGGAATGAAATCTGGAATGGAATGGAATGGATTGCGAAATGGAAAAGATTGCAATGGTATGGAATGTGGAATGGAGTGTAATAGAATGTGAAAAGGAATGGAATGGAATGTGGAAAGCAATGTGGGATGGAATGGAAAGGAATGTGGAATGGGAAGTGGATTGCAATGGAATGTGGAATGCAATGTGGAATGCCATGGATTGGAATGTGGAATGGAATGTAATGGAATGTGGAATGGAATGCAATTGAATTGTATGGAGTGTGGAATGGAATGGAATTGAATGTTGAATGGAAGTTGAATTGGAATGGAATGGAACTTGAAAAGGAAAGTGGAATGGAAGGTGGAATGGAAAGTGTAATGGAACGTGGAAAGGAATGGAATTGAATGTGGATTGGAGGGGAATGGAACACGGAATGGAAAGTTTAACGGAATGTAATTGAAGGGAATGAAAGTGGACTGGAATGTAATGGAATGTGGAATGGAAAGGAATGGAATGTGGAATGGAAGGGTATGGAATGTGGAATGGAATGGAATGGAAAGGTATATTGAACGGAATGGAGTGGAAAGTGGAATGGAATGGAACGGAATGTGGTATGAAATGGAATGGAGTGTTTAATTTAATAGAATGTAGTGGAATGTGGAATGGAATGGGATGGAATGGAATGGAATGTGCAATGGAATGGAATGGAATGCGGAATGTAATGGAATAGAATAGAATGTGGAATGGATTGGAATGGAACTTGGAATGGAAGGTGGAAAGGAATATGGATTGGAATGGAATGTGGAATGGAATGGAATGGAATGTGGAATAGAATGGAATGGAATGGAATGAGGAATGGAATGTGGAATGGAAAGTAAAATGGAATATAGAATGGAAAGTGGAATGGAATGAAATTGAAGGCGGAATGGAATGGAATGGAACATGGAATGCAATGGAATGGGACTTGGAATGGAAGGTGGAATGCAACGTAGAATGGAATGTGCAATGCAATGCGGAATGGAACGTGGAATGGAATGGAACAGAAAGTGGAATGTATCGTGGAATGGAATGGAATGCAATGTGGAATGGATCATGGAATGGAATGGAATGAAATGTGTAATGGATTCTGGAATGGAATGTGGAATGGAATGTGGACGGGAATGCAATGGAATTTGGAATGGAATGTGGAATGGAATGTAATGTGGAATGGAATGTGGAATGGAAAGAGGAATAGAATGGAATGGAATGTGGAATGGAATGTGAAAAGGAATGGAATGCTACGTGGAAAGGAATGTGGAATGGAAAGAGGAATGGAAATTGGAATGGAATGCAATGCAAGGTGCAATGGAATATGGAATGCAATGGAATGGAATGTGGAATGCAATGTGGAATGGAATAGAATAGAATGAAATGGAAAGGAATTTGTAATTGTACGTGGAATTGAATGTTGAATGGTATGGAATGGTATGTGGAATGGAATGTGGAATGGAATGTGGAATGGAACGGTATGTTATGTGGAATGTAATTTGGAGTGGAATGTGAAATGGAAAGTGCAATGGAATGGAATGGAATGTGGAATGGAACGTGGAATGGAACGTGGAATGGAACATGGAATGGAACGTGGAATGGAACGTGGAATAGAAGTTGGTTTGGAGTGGAATGCAATGTGGAATGCAATGGAATGGAATGTGGAATGGAATGTGAAATGGAATGTGGAATGGAATGTGGATTGGAATATGGAATGGAATGGAATGGAATGTGGAATGGAATGTCGAATGGAATGGAATGGAATGGAATGTGGAATGGAACGTGGAATGGAACATGGAATGGAACGTGGAATGGAACGTGGAAGAGAAGTTGGTTTGGAGTGGAATGCAATGTGGAATGCAATGGAATGGAATGTGGAATGGAATGAGAAATGGAATGTGGAATGGAATGTGGATTGGAATATGGAATGGAATGGAATGGAATGTGGAATGGAATGTCGAATGGAATGGAACGGAATGGAATGTGGAATGAAATGGAATGGAAAGTGGAATGGAACGGATTGGAATGAGAAAAGGAATGGGGAACGCAATGCAATGGAATGCGGAATGGAACGGAATGGAACGTGGAATGGAATGTGAAATGGAATGTGGAAGGTAACGGAATGGAATGTGGAACGGAATGTGGAATGGAGTGTGGAATGGAATGGAATGGATTGTGGAACAGAATTTAATGGAATGGTATGGAATGTGGAATGGAATGGAGTGGAATATGGAATAGATCATAGAATGGTAATTGGAATGGAGCGTGGAATGGAAAGGAATGGAACATGAAATGGAATTTGGAATGGAATGGAATGCAATGTGGAATGGAATGGAATGGAATGCGGAATGCAATGTGGAATGGAATGTGGAGTGGAATGGAATGGAAGGTGGAATGGAATGTGGAAAGAAATGTGGAATGGTACCGAAGTAATGTGGAATGGAATGTGAAATGAATTGTGGAAAGGAAAGTGGAACGGAATGGAATGGAATGTGGAATGGAATGGAATGGAATGGAATGTGGAATGCAATGTGCAATGGAAAGTGGAATAGAATGTGGAATGGAACGGAATGGAATTGTGGAATGGAATATGTAATGGATTGTGGAAAGGAATGTGGAAGGGAATGGAAAGGAATGTGGAATGGAATGTGAAATGGAACGTGAAATGGAATAGAATGGAATGTGGAATGGAGTTTAGAATGGAATGTGGAATAGAATGGAAAGGAATGTGGAATGGAACGTGGAATGGAGTGTGGAATGGAATTTGTAATGGAACGAAATGGAATGTGGAAAGGAATGTGGAATACAAAGTGAAATTGAATGGAATAGAAAGTGGAATGGAACTTGGAATGAAATGGGATGGAACATAAAAGGGAATGTGTAATGGATCGCCTATCGGAATGGAATGGAACGTGGAATGTAATGTGGAAAAGAATGCAGAAAGGAAAGGAATGGAATATGGAATAGAATGCGGAATGGAATGGAATGGAATGTGGAATGAAATGGAATGCAATGTGAAAAGGAATGTGGAATGGAACGTGGAATGGAATGTTGAATGGAATGTAGAATGGAATGCAAAGTGGAATGGAATGTGGAATTGAACGTGGAATGGAATGGAATGGAATGTGGAAAGGAGTGGCATGGAATGTGGAATAGAATGTGGAATGTAACTTGGAATGGAATGTGGAAGAGAATGTAATGGATTGTGGAAAGGAAAGTGCAAAGAAATGGAATGGAATTTGGAATGTAACGTGGAATGGAATGGAATGGAATGAGGAATGGAATGTGCAATGGAATGTGGAAAGGAATGGAATGGAATGTGGAATAGAACCTGGAATGGAATGGAACGGAACGTGGAAAGGAATGTGGATTGGAATATGGAATGGAATGGAATGGAATGTGGAATGGAATGTCGAATGGAATGGAATGTGGAATGAAATCGAATGGAATGTGGAATGCAACGGATTGGAATGAGAAAAGGAATGGGGAACGGAGTGCAATGGAATGCGGAATGGAACGGAATGGAACATGGAATGGAATGTGGAAGTTAACGGAATGGAATGTGGATTGGAATGTGGAATGGAGTGTGGAATGGAATGGAATGGATTGTGGAACAGAATTTAATGGAATGGTATGGAATGTGGAATGGATTGGAATGGAATATGGAATGGATCATAGAATGGTAATTGGAATGGATGGTGGAATGGAAAGGAATGGAACATGAAATGGAATTTGGAATGGAATGGAATGGAATGTGGAATGGAATGGAATGGAATGCGGAATGGAATGTGGAATGGATTGTGGAAAGGAATGTGGAGGGGAATGGAAAGGAATGTGGAATGGAATGTGAAATGGAACGTGAAATGGAACAGAATGGAATGTGGAATGGAGTTTAGAATGGAATGTGGAATAGAATGGAATGGAATGTGGAATGGAACGTGGAATGGATTGTGGAATGGAATTTGTAATGGAGCGAAATGGAATGTGGAAAGGTATGTGGAATACAAAGTGAAATTGAATGGAATAGAAAGTGGAATGGAACTTGGAATGAAATGGGATGGAACATAAAAGGGAATGTGTAATGGATCGCCTATCGGAATGGAATGGAACGTGGAATGTAATGTGGAAAAGAATGCGGAAAGGAAAGGAATGGAATATGGAATAGAATGTGGAATGGAATGGAATGGAATGGAATGTGGAATGAAATGGAATGCAATGTGAAAAGGAATGTGGAATGGAATGTAGAAAGGAATGCAAAGTGGAATGGAATGTGTAATGGAACGTGGAATGGCATGGAGTTGAACGTGGAATGGAATGGAATGGAATGTGGAATAGAATGTGGAATGTAACTTGGGATGGAATGTGGAATAGAATGTAATGGATTGTGGAAAGGAAAGTGCAAAGAAATGGAATGGAATTTGGAATGTAAAGTGGAATGGAATGGAATGGAATGAGGAATGGAATGTGCAATGGAATGTGGAAAGGAATGGAATGGAATGTGGAATAGAACCTGGAATGGAATGGAACTGAACGTGGAAAGGAAAGTGGAATGTAATGTGAAATGTAATGGAAAGTAATGTGAAATGGGAAGTGGAATGCAATGGAATGTGGAATGCAATGCATAATGCCATGGATTGGAATGTGGAATGGAATGTAATGGAATGTGGAATGAAATGCAATTAAATTGTATGGAATGTGGAATGGAATGGAACAGATTGTAGAATGGAAGGTGGATTGGAATGGAATGGAACTTGAAATGTAAAGTGGAATGGAACGTGGAATGGAACGTGTAATAGAACGTCGAATGGAATGGAAAGGAATGTGGATTGGAAGGGAATGGAATGTTGAATGGAGTGTGTGATGGAATGGAATGGAAGGTGGAAAGGAATGTAACGGAATTTGGAATGGAATGTAATGAAATGTGCCAAGGAATGGTATAGAATGTGGAATGGAACGGAATGGAATGGAATGTTGAATGGAATTAAGTGGAAAGTGGAATGGAATGGAATGGAATGTGGTATGGAAGAGAATGGAATGTTGAATGGAATGTGGAATAGAATGTGGAATGGAATGGAATGGAATCTGGAATGGAATGGAATCGAATATGGAATGGAGTGGAATGCAATGGAATGAAGAATGGTATGCAATGGAATGTGGAATGGAATGGAATGGAATGGAATGTGGAATTGAATGGAATGGAAAGTGGAATGGATTGAAATGGAATGTGGAATGGAATGGAATGCAATGGAAGTTGCAATGGAATGTGAAATTGAATCTGGAATGGAATGTGAAATGGAATGAAATGGACAGGGAAAACGAACGGAATGGAACGTGCATTGGGGTGGAATGGAATGTAGGGTGGAAAGTGGAATGGAACGTGAAATGGAACGTGGAATGGAATGGAATGGAATGTTGAATGGAAAGGAATGGAACATGGAATGGAATGGAATGGAACATGGAATGTAACATGGAATGCAATGCAAAGGAACGTGGAATGGAACGCCGAATGGAACCTCAAATGGAACGTAGAATGGAAAGTGAAATGGAATGGAATGGAACGTCTAATGGAAAGTAAAATGGAACGTGGAATGGAATGGAATGGAACGTGAATGCAATGTGGAATTCAATGTGGAATGTAATGGAATGTAGCGTAGAATGGAATGCAATGGAATGTGTTATGGAATGTGGAATAGAATGGAATGCAATGTGGAATGGAATGTTGTATGAGATGTCGAATGCAATGTAAAAGGGAATGTGTAATGCAATGTGGAATGGAATGGGGATTGGAATGTGGAATGAAATGGAAATGAATGTGGAATGGAAGGTGGAATGGATTGGAAAGCAATGTTGAATTGAATTTGGAATGGAAGGTGGAATGGATTGGAAAGCAATGTGGAATTGAATGTGGAATGGAATGAAATGGAATGTGGAACGATATCTGGAATGGAATGGAATGGAATCTGGAATGGAATATGGAATGGAATAGAATGTGGAACGGAATGTGAAATGGAATGGAATGTGGAATGGAATGTGGAATGGGATGTGGAATGGAACGTGGAACGGAGTGGAGTGGAATGTGTAATGGAACGTGCAATTGAATGGAATGGAACATGGAATGGAATGTGGAATGGAACTTGGAATGGAATGTGGAATGTTATATGGATTGCAATGTGCAATGCAATGTGGAATGGATCATGGAATGGAATGTGGAATGGAATTTTGAATGCAACGTGGAATGGAATGGAATATAATGTGGAATGGAATTTTAATGGAATGGAACGTGGAATTGAACGTGGAATGGAACGTGGAATGGAATGTGGAATAGAACTTGGAATGGAATCTACAACGGAATGTGGAATGGAACGTGGACTGAAATGGAATGGAATGTGGAATGGTATGTGGAATGGAATGTGGAATGGAATGTGGAATATAATGGAATGGAACGTGGAATGGAATGTGGAATTGAATGTGGAATGATATGGAATAAATTCTGGAATGGAAGGTGGAATGCAAGGAATGGAGTGTGGAATGGAATGTTGAATGGAATGTTGAATGTAATGGAAGGTGGAATGGAATGTGGAATGGAATGGAATGGAAAGTTTCAATGGAATTGAAGGGAATGTGGAATGGAATGTGGGCTGCAATGGAATGCAATGTGGAATGGAAGGCAATGGAATGTGGAATGGAATGTAATAGAATGTAGAACGGAATATTCAATGGAATGTGGAATGAAATGTGGACTGGAACGTGGAATGGAACGGGGAACGGAATGGAATGGATTGTGTAATGGATTGTGGAATGGAACGAGGAATGGGAGGTGGAATGGAGCGTGGAATGGAATGCAATGGAACGTGGAAAGGAATGTGGGATGGAATGTGGAATGGAATGGAATGGAATGTGTAAAGCAGTGTGGAATGGAATGGAATGGAATGTGGAATGGAATGGAATGGAATGTGGAATGGAATGGAATGGAATATGGAATGGAATGTGGAATGGAATGCAATTTAATGTGGAATGGAATGGAATGGAATGTGGAATGGAATGTGGAATGGAATGCAGTTGAATGTGGAATGGAATGGAATGGTATGTGGAATGGAATGGAAGGGAATGTGGAATTGTATGGAATGAAATATGGAATGGAATGTGGAAGGGTATGTGCAATGGAATGTGGAAAGGAACGTGGAATGGAATGAAATGGAAAGTGGAATAGAAAGTGCAATGGAATGGAATGGAATGTGGTAAGGAATGTGGAATGGAATTTGGCATGGAATGGGCTGGAATGGAATGGAATGTGGAATGGAATCGAATCGAATGGAATGGAAAGTGGAATGGAATGTGGAATGGGATGTGGAATGGAATGGAATGGACTGTGTAATGGAATGAGGAATGGAATGGAATGGAATGAGGAGTGGAATGTGGAAAGGAATGCAGTGGAATATGGAATGGAATGGAATGGGATGTGGAATGGAATGTGGAATGGAGTGGAATGGAATGTGGAATGGAACGTGGAATTGAATGGAATGGAACATGGAACGGAAAGTGGAATGGAATGTGGGATGGAATGTGGAATGTTAGGTGGAATGCAGTGTAAAATGGAATGTGGAATGGATCTTGGAATGAAATGTGGAATGGAATGTTGAATGCAATGTGGAATGGAATGGAAAAGAATGTGGAATGGAAGTTGAAAGGAATGGAACGTGGAATGGAACGTGGAATTGAATGTGGAGTGGAACGTGGAATGGAATGTGGGATGGAACTTCGAAAGGAATGTACAACGGAATGTCGAATGGAACGTGGAATGGAATGGAATGGAAAGTGAAATGGATTGTGGAAGGGATAGGATTGTAACGTGGAGTGGAACGTGGAATGAATGTGGAAAGGAATTTGGAATGGAACGTGGAATGGAAAGGAATGGAATGTGGAATGGAATGTGGTATGGAATGGAAAGGAATGTGGAATGGCATGTGGAATGGTATGTGCAATGGAATGTGGAATTGAACGTGAAATGGAATGGAATGGTAAGTGGAATTGAAAGTGGAATGGAACGGAAAGGAACATAAAATAGAATGTGGAATGGAATGTGGAATGGAACGTGGAATGCAATGGAATGGAATGTGGTAAGGAATGCGGAATGGAATTTGGATTTGAATGGAATGGAGTGCAATGGAATGTGGAATGGAATGTGGAATGGAATGGAATGGAATGTGGAATGGAATGTGGAATGGAATGGAATGGTATGAGGAATGGAATGTGCAATGGAATGCAGGGGAATGTGGAATGGACTGGAATGGAATGTGGAATGGAATGTGTAGTGGCACGTGGAATGGAACGGAATGCAATGTGGAATGGAATGTGGAATGGAATGTGAAATGGAACGTGGAATAAAATGCTATGTGGAATGGAACGTTGATTGGAATGGAATGGAACGTGGAATGGAATATGAAATGGAATGTGGAATGGGAAGCGGAATGGAATGTAGTGGAATGTGGAATGGATCAGGGAATGGAATGGAATGGAACATGGAATGGAATGTGGAATGGAAGGTGGAATGGAATGTGGAATGGAAGGTGGAATGGAATGTGGAATGGAATGTGGTATGGAAGGTGGAAAGGAATGTAGAATGGAATGTGGAATGGAACAGCACGAAATGTGGAAAGGAATGTGGAATGCAACGTGGAATGTAATGGAATGGAACGGAATGGAATGGGGAATGGAATGTGGAATGGAATGTGTGATGGAAAGTAGAATGGAACGGAATGGAATGTGTAATGGAAAGGAATGGAATGCGTAATGGAACGCGAAATGGAACGTGGATTGGAACATGGAATGAAAAGTGGAATGGAATGGAAAAAATGTGGAATGGCAGGTAAAGGAATGTAGAACTGTATGTGGAATGGAATGGAACGGAATTGAATGGAATGGAATGTGGAAAGTTATGGAATGGAATGTGGAATGCAACGTTGAATGGAATGGAATTTAACTGAATGGAACGTGGAATGCAACGTGGAATGGATCACGGAATGGAAAGTGGAATGGAATGGAGTGGAACGTAGTATGGAAGGTAGATTGTAATGTGGTTTGGAATGTGTAATGGAAAGTGGAATGCTATGTGGAATGGAAAGGAATGAAATGTGGAGTGGAGTGGAATGAAATGTGGAATGGAATGGAATGGAACGTGGAATGGAACGTTGAATGGAACGTTGAATGGAATGTGGAAAGGAATGGAATGGAATGAGGAATGGAAGGCAATGGAATGTGGAAGGGAATGTGGAATGGAATGGAATGGAAAGTGGAATGGAATGTGGAATAGAATATGGAATGGAATGGAATGGAATCTGGAATGGAATGGAATCGAATGTGGAATGGAGTGGAATGCAATGGAATCCAGAATGGTATGCAATGGAATGTGGAATGGAATGAAATGGAATGGAATGGAATGTTCAATTGAATGGAATGGAAAGTGGAATTGATTGAAATGGAATTTGGAATGGAAAGGAAAAGAATGGAAGGTGGAATGGAATTTGAAATTGAATCTGTAATGGAAAGTGAAATGGAATGAAATGGAACGTGAAAACGAATGGAATGGATCGTGCAATAGAATAGAATGGAATGGAATGTGGAATGGAATGGAATGGAATGGAATGTGGAATAGAATGTGGAATGGGATGTGGAATGGAACGTGGAATGGAGTGGAAAGCAATGTGGAATGCAACGTAGAAATTAATGGAATGGAACATGGAATGGAATGTGGAATGGAACGTGGAATGGAATGTGGAATGTTACATGGAATGCAATGTGCAATGGAATGTGGAATGGATAGAGGAATGGAATGTGGATTCGAATAATGAATGCAACTTGGAATGGAATGGAACAGAATGTGGAATGGAACATTGAATGGAATGTGGAATGGAACGTGGAATGGAATGTGGAATGTTACATGGAATGCAATGTGCAATGGAATGTGGAATGGATAGAGGAATGGAATGTGGATTCAAATGATGAATGCAACTTCGAATGGAATGGAACAGAATGTGGAACGGAACTAGAATGGAATAGAACGTGGAATGGAACATGGAATTGAACGTGGAATGGAACGTGGAATGGAATGTGGAATGGAACTTGGAATGGAATGTACAGCGGAATGAGGAACAGAACGTGAAATGGAATGGGATGGAATGTGGAATGGAACGTGGAATGCATTGGAATGTAACGTGGAATGGAACGAGGAATGAATGTCGAATGGAACGTGGAATGGAAAGTGGAATGGAATGGAATGGAATGTGGAATGGAATGTGGAGTGGAATGTGGAATGGAATGTGGAATGGAATGGAATGCGGAATGGAATGGAATGGATGGGGAATGGAATTAGGATTTGAATGGAAAGGAATGGAATGGAATGTGGAATGGAATGGAATGCATAATGGAAAGGAATGGAATGGGAAATGCAATGGAATGGAATGCGGAATGCAATGGAATGGAATTTGGAATTGAATGTAATGGAATGTGGAATGGAATGTTCAATGGAATGCAATGGAATGGAAAGGAACGTGGAATGGAATGGAACGGAATGGAAAGTGGAATGAAATGCAATGGAATATGGAAAGGAATGCAATGGAATGGAATGTGTAATGGAATGGAATGAAATGCAATGTGGAATGGAAAGGAATGGAATGTGGAATGGAATGGAATGGAATGTGGAATGGAATCTGGAACAGAATGGAATGGAATGGAATGGAATGTGGAATGGAATAGAAAGGAATGTGGAATGGAATGGAATTTGGAATGGAATATGGAATGGAAAGGAATATGGAATGGAATGTTGAAAGATACGTGGAATGGAAAGTGAAATGCAATGGAATGGAACGTGGAATGGAATGTGGAATGGAATGTGGAGTGGAAAAGAATGTAACGTGTAATGGAATGTGGAAATGAAAGTGGAATGGAATGGAGTGGAATGTGGAATGGAATGGAATGTGGAATGGAACTTGGAATTGCATGGAATGGAACGTGGAATGTGTCATGGAATAGTACGTGGAATGGAAAGAGGAATGGAATGTTGAATGTATCCTGGAAAGGAATGTGGAATGGAATAGAATTGATTCTGTAATGGAATGTAATGGAATGTTATGGAATGACGAATGAAATGGAATGCAGCGTGGAAAGGAATCTGGAAAGGAATGGAATGGATTGTGGAATGGAATGGAATGGAATTGTGTGGAATGTAGAATGGAATTGAATGCATGTGGAATGGAATGTGGAAAGAAAAGTGGAATGAATTGGAATAGAATGCGGAATGGAACGGGGAGTGCAATTGAATAGAACGTGGAATGGAAAGAGGAATGGAACGTGGAATGGAATGGGGAATGGAATGGAATGGAAAGTTGAATGCAACGTGGAATGGAATGGAATGGAACGTGGAATGGAATGTGGAGTGGATTGTGGAATGAAAAGTGTAATGGAATGTGGAATGGAATAGATTTTAATAAGGAATGGAATCTGGAATGGAATGGAATGGAATGTAGAATGGAATGGAATGTGGAATGGAATGTGGAATGGAACGTGGAATGGTATGTGGTATGGAATGTGGAATGTAGTATGGAATGGAAAGTGAAATTGAATGGAATGGAACTTGGAATGGAATGGAGTGGAGCGTGGAATGGAATGTGGAATAGAAAGTGGAATGGAAATTGGAATGTAATGGAATCGACGGTGGAATGGAGGGTGGAATGGAATAGAAAGGAACGTGCAATGCAGTTTGGAATGGAATGGAATGGAAGGTGGAATGCGACGTGGAATGGAATGGAATGGAAAGTGGAATGGAATGTGGAATGGCATGGAATGGAATGTGGAATGGAATGTTGAATGGAACATGGAATGGAAAGTGAAATGGAGTGGAATGGAAAGTGAAATGTAATGGAATGGAATGTGGTATGGAATGTGGATTGGAAAGTGGAGTGCAACATAATGCAACGTGGAATGGAATGTGGAAATGAAAGTGGAATGGAATGGCATGTGGAATGGAACTTGGAATTGAATGGAATGGAACGTGGAATGTATCGTGGAATAGAACGTGGAATGGAACGAGGAAAGGAATGTGGAATGTATCGTGGAAAGGAATGGATTGGAATTCTTAAATGGAATGGAATGGAATGTGGAATGGAAAGTGGACTGGAATGGAATGCAGTGTGGAATGGAATGAGGAACGGAATGGAATGGAATGTGAAAAGGAATGTTTAATTGAAAGTGGAAAGGAATGTGGAATGGAATGTAATGGAACGTGGAATGGCATGTGAAATGGAATGTGGAATGGAATGTGCAATGTAACGCAATGAAATGTGGAAAGGAACGTGGAATGGAATGTGGAATGAAACGCAATGGAATGTGGAATGGATTGTGGAATGGAATGTGTAATGGAAAGTATAATGCAATGTAATGTTATGCGGAATGGAATATTGAATGGAATGGAATGGAAAGTGGAATGGAACTTGGACTGAAACCTCTAATATAAACTGGAATGGATTGTGTAATGTAATGTGGAATGGAAAGGAATAGAATGTGGAATGGAATGGAATGGAATGGAATGGAATGGAATATGGAATGGTGTGGAATGGAATGTGGAATTGAATGTGGAATGGAATGAAATGTAATGACAACAGAATGCTGAATGGAATGTAACGGAATGCGGAATGGAAAGGAGTGGAAAGTTAAGGAATGTGGAACGGAGTGGAGTGCAACGTTGAATGGAATTGAATAGAAAGTGGAATGGAACGTTTAATGGAATGTAGAATGGAATGGAAAGGAATGTGGAATGGAATTGAATGGAATGTGCAATGGAATGGAATGGAATGGATTGGAATTTGGGATGGAATGGAATAGAATGTAGAATGGAAAGGAATGCAATGAGGAATGGAATGGAATGGTTTGGAATGTGGAAAGGAAAGCAATGGAATGTGGAATAGAGTGGAAAGGTGTGGAAAGTAGAATGGAATGGAGTGGAATGGAATGGAATGTGGAATGGATTGCCATGGAATGTGGAATAGAAACGAATGTGAAATTTAATGGAATGGAATGGAATGGAATGTGGATTGGAAAGGAAAGGAATGTAGAAAGGAAGGGAATGGAATGTGGAATGGAATGCAATGGAATGGGATGTTTACTGGAAAGAAATGGTATGTGGAATATAAAGGAATTGTATGGAATGTGGAAGGGAATGGAATGGAATGGAATGTGGAAAGGAATATGAAATGGAATGTAATGGAATGTGGAATGGAAAGGAAAGGAACGTGGAATTTAATGGAATGGAATGGAAGGTGGAATGGAATGGAATGGAATAGAATGTGGAAAGGAATGGAATGGAATGGAATGAGGACAGGAATTGAATGGAATGTGGAATGGAAGGGAATCGAATGGAATGGAATGTGGAATGGAATGGAATGGAATGGAATGTGAAATTGAATGTGGAATAGAAAGTGAAATAGAATGTGGAATGAAATGTGGAACGGAATGAAATGGAACGTGGACTGGAATGGACTGGAACGTGGAATGGAATGGAATGGAATGTGGAATGGTAAGTGGACTGCAAAGTGGAATTGAATGAGGAATGGAATGGAATGGAATGTGGGATGAAATGTGGAATAGAATGCAATGGAATGAGAATGGAATGTGGAATGGAATGGAATGGAATGTGGAATGTATGTGGAATGGAATGGATCGGAATGTGGAATGAAATGTGGAATGGAATGTGTAATGGAACTGAAAGGATTGTGGAATGGAATGTGGAATGGAATATGGAATGGAATGTGGAATTGAATGGAATGGAATGTGGAATGGAAAATGGTATTAAATCTACTGGAACGTGGAATAAAAAGTGGAATTAAATGTGGAATGTAATGTGGAATGGAATGTGGAAAGGAATGGAATGGAATGTGGAATACAATGTGAAATGGAATGTGGAGTGGAATTTAATGGTATGTGGAATGGATAGTGGAATGGAATGTGGAATGGATTGTGGAATGGAATGTGGAATGGAACGGAATGGAATGTGGAATGGAATGTGGAATGGACTGTGGTGTGGAACTTGGAATACAATGCAATGGAATGTGGAATGGAACGTGGAATGGAATGAAATGGAACGTGGAATGCGATGCGGAATGGAAAGTGGAATTCAATGGAATGGAAACTGGAATGGAATATGGAATGAAACTTGGAATGGAATGGAATGCAATGGAATGTGGAATGGAAATTGAAATGGAATGGAAAGGAACATGGAATATAATGGGGAAAGGGAAGTGGAATGGAATGTGGAATTGAACGTGGGATGGAATGTAGAATGGAATGTGGAATGGAATGGAATGCAATGTAAAATGGAATGTGGAATTGAGTGTGGAATGGAATATGGAATTGAACGTGGGATGGAATGTGGAATGGAATGTGGAATGGAATGGAATGCAATGTAAAATGGAATGTGGAATTGAGTGTGGAATGGAACATGGAGTGAATGGACTGGAATTTGGAATGTAACGTGGAATGGAATGAAATGGGATGGAATGGAATGAAATGTGGAATGGAATGGAAAGAAATGGAACGGAATGTGGAATTGAAAGGCATGGAAAGTGGAATGGAATGTGGAATGAAATGAAATGAAATGTGGAATGAAATGTGGATTGTAAGAGAATGGAATGTGGAGTGGAATGGAATGGAATGGAATGTGGATTAGAATTTAATGTAAAGTGGAATGGAACATCGAATGGAATTGAATGGAAGGGAATGTGGTATAGAATGGAATGGAAGGTGGAATGGAAAGGAATGCAATGTGGAATAGAATTTAATGGAAAGTGGAATGGAGCATGGAATGGAATGGAATGGAATGGAAAGAATGGAATGTGGCATAGAATGGAATGGAATGTTAAATGGAATTTGGAATGGAATGCGGAAAAGAATGGAATGGAATGTGGAATGGAATCGTATGGACTGCAGAATGGAATGTGGAATGGAATGTGGAATGGAATCTGGATTGGAATGGATTGGAATGGAATGGAATGGAAAGTGTATTGGCATGTGAATTGGCATGCAATGGAACATGGAATGGAATGTGGAATGAAATGCAATGGAATGAGAAAGGAATGTGGAATGGAATGTGGACTGGAATGGAATGGAATGGAATGTGGAATGGAATGTGAATTGGAATGCAATGGAATGTGGAATGGAAAGTGGAATGAAATGCAACGAAATGAGAATGGAATGTGGAATGGAATGTGGAATGGAATGTGGAATGGAATGGAATGGAATGTGAAACAGAATGTGGAATGGAATGGAATGGAATGTGGAATGGAATGGAATGGAATGTGGAATGGAACATGGAATGGATCGTGGAAAGGAATGTGGAATCGAACATGGAATGGAACGTGGAATGGGACGTGCTTTGGAATGTGGAATGGAAAGTGGAATGTAATGGAGAGAAATGGAACGGAATGTGGAATGGAATGTGTAATGGAACGTTGAATGAAATGGAATGCAATGTGGAATGGAATATGGAATTGAATGTAGATAGGAACGTCGAATGGAATCGGAAGGAATATGTAATGGAAAGGGGAATGGAATGGAATGCACAGTGGAATGGAAAGAGGAATGAAATGGAAAGGACCGTTGATTGGAACGTGGAATGGAACATGCTATGGATTGCAATCAAACGTGGAATGGAATGTGGAATAGAACGAGGAATAGAAAGTGGAATGGAATGTGGAATGGAATGGAATGTGGAATGGAATGGAATGAAATGTGGAATGGAATGGAATGGAAGGTGGAATGGAATGTTGAAAGGAATGTGGAATGGAAAGGAATGAAATGTGAAATGGTATGTGAAATGGAATGTGGAATGGAATGGAATGGAAAGTCGAATGGAATGGAAGGGAATGTGGAATGGAATGGAATAGAATATATAATGGAAAGGAATGGAATGTGGAATGGAATGGAATGGTATGGAATGTGGAATGGAAAGGAATGGAATGTGGAATAAAATGAAATGGTATGGAATGTGGAATGGAACGGAATGGAATGAAATGAAATGTGGAATGTAATGGAATGGAATGTGGAATGGAATTGATGGAATGTGGAATTTAAACAATGGAATGGAATGTGGAAAGGAATGGAATGGAATTGAATGCAGAATGGAATGTAATGGAATATGGAATGGAAGGGAATAGAATAGAATGGAATGTGGAATGGAACGGAATAGACTGTGGAATCGAATGCGGAATGCAATGTGGAATGAAATGTGGAATGGAAAGGAATGGAATGGAATGGATTGTGGAATGGAATGTGGAATGGAAAGTGGATTGGAACGTGCAAAGGAATGGAATGGAACGTGGAATGGGATGTAATGGAACGTGGAATGGAACATGGAATGGAATGTGCAATGCAATGTGCAATGGAATGTATAATGGAACGTGGAATGGAAAGGAATGGAAGGGAAAGTATCGTGGAATGGAAAGTGAAATGGACTGTGGAATGGAAAGTGAAATGGAAAGTGGAATGTATTTGAATGGAATGTGGAAGGGAATGTGGAATGGAATGTGGAATATAATGCCAGAGAATGTGGAATGGAATGGAATGGAATGTGGAATGAAATGTGGAATGCAACATAATGTAATATGGAATGAAATCTGGAATAGAATGGAAAGTGGACTGGAAAGGAATGTAATGTGGAATGGAAAGTGGAATGGAATGTGGAATAGAAAGTGGAATGAAATGGAATGGATTGTGCAATGGAACATGGAATGGAATGGAAAGTAACGTAGAATGGATCTTGGAATGCAACGTGGAATGAAACGTGGAATGGAATGTGGAATGCAGTGTGGAATGGAATACGAAATGGAATGGGGAATGGAATGGAATGGAATGTGGAAAGGAATGGAATGGAATGTGGAATGGAATGTGGAATTGAATGGAATGAAATGTGGAAGAGAATGTGTGACGGAATGGAATGGAATGTGGAATGGAATGTGGAATGGAATGGAATGGAAACTGGAATGGAATGTTATGGAATTTGGAATGGAAAGTGTAATGGAATGTGGAAAGGAATATAGAATGGGACGTGGAATGGAAAGGAATGGAACGTGCAATGGGAAGTCGAATGGAATGGAATGGAATGTGGAATACAATGTGGTAAGGAATGGAATGGAATGCACATTGGAATGGAATGGAATGGTTTGGAATATGGATTGGAATGGAATGGAATGTGGAATGGAATGTTATGGATTGTGGAATAGAATGTGGGATGGAAAGTATTGGAAAGTAGAATGTAATGTGGAATGGAATGTGGAATGGAATCGAATGGAATGTGGAATGTAATGGATTGCAATGTGGAATGGAATGTGAAATGGAATGGAATGGAAAGTGGAATGGAATGGAATGGAATGTGGAATGGAATGGAATGGAATGTGGAATGTAATGTGGTGTGGCACGTGGAATGGAATGGAGTGCAATATGGAATGGAATGTGGAATGTAATCTGGAATGAATGTGCAATGGAACAGATTGGAACAGAATGGAACGTGGAAAGAAATGTGGAATGTAATATGGAATGGAACGTGCAATGTAACGGAATAGAACGTAGAATGGAATCTGCAATGGAATGTGGAATGGAATGTGAAGTGGAAAGGAATTAAAAGTAGAGTGGAACGTGGAAATGAATGGAATGGAATCTGGAAAGGAATGTGGCATGGACTGTATAATGGAACGTGAAATGGAACGTGCAATGGTTTGGAATGGAATGTGGAAAGTAGTGTGGAATGGAATGTGGAATTAAATGCAAGGCAATGTGGAATGGAATGTGGAATGGAATGGAATGGAACGTGGAATGGAATGTGCTGGAATGTGGAATGGAATGGAATGGAATGTGGAATTGAAAGTGGAATGGAATGGAATGCAACATGGAATGGAACGTGGAATGGAATGGAATGGAATGGAAGGAGGAATGGAAGGGAATGAAACGTGTAATGGAATGTGGAATGGAATGGAATGGAAGGCAATGTGAAATGGAATGGAATGGAATGTGGAACGGAATGGAATGGAATATGGAATGGAATGTGGAATGGAATGGAATTCAATGTGGAGTGGAATCTAATGGAATGGGGAATGGAATGGAATGGAATGTGGAATGGAATTTGGAATTAAATGGAAAGGAATGGAAAGGAATGGGGAATGGAATGGAATGTGGAATGGAATGGAATGGAATGTGGAATGAAATGGAATGGAATGTGGAATGGAATGGAATGTATAATCGAATGGAATGTGGAATGCAATGGAATGTGGAATGGAATGGAAAGGAATGTGGAATGTAATGTAATGGAAGGCAATGTGGAATCCAATGGAAAGAAATGTGGAAGGGAATGGAATGGAATGTGGAATGGAATGGAATGGAATGTGGAATGGAATGGAATGGATTATGGAATGGAATTGAAAGGAAAGTGGAATGGAATTGAATTGAATGTGCAATTGAATGTAATGGAATATGGAATGGAATGCAATGGAATGTGGAACTGAATGGAATTGAATGTGGAATGGAATGGCATGGAATGTGAAATTCACTGGAAATGATCGGGGATTGGAACGTTCAATGGAATGTGGAATGGAAAGGAAAGGAACATGGAATAGATCATGGAATGCAACGTGGAATGGAATGGAATGGATTGGAATGGAATGGAATGGAATGTGGAATGGAATGGAGTGGAACTTGGAATGGAACTTAGAATGGAATGAAATGGAATTGAACGGAATGGAATCGAATGGAATGTGGAACGCGATGGAATGGGATGTGGAGTGGAATGGAATGGAAAGTTAACTGGAATTTAAAATTTAATGGAAAGAATGGAATGGAATGTGGAATCGAATGGAATGTAGAATGGAATGGAATGCAATGTGGAATAGATTGGAATGGAATGTGGAATGGAATGGAATGGAATATGGAATGGAAAGAAATGGAAGGTGGAATGGAATGTGGAATGGAATGGAATGTGGATTGGAATTGAATGGAATTTGAAATGGAATGGAATAGAATTCGGAATGGAATGGAATGGAATGCGGAATGGAATGGGATGGAACCTGGAATAGAATGTAGAATGGATTGGAATGGAATCTGGAATGGAATATGGAATGGAATCGAACGGAATGTGGAATGGATGTGAAATGGATTGGAATGGAATGGAAAGTAATGTGGAATAGATTGTGCAATGGTGTGGAATGGAATGTGGAATGGAATGTGAAACGGAATAGAATGGAATGGAATGGAATGGAATTGAAAGTGGAATGGAATGGAAGGGAATACAATGTGGAATGGATTGCAACGGAATAGAATGGAATGGAATGCGGAATGGAATGGAATGTAACGGAATCTGGAATGGATTGGAACGGAATATAATGGAATGGAATGCGGAATGGTAAGGAATGGAATGTGGAATGGAATGAAATGAAATGTGAAATGGAATGGAATTGAATGGAATGCATCGTGGAATGGAATGGAATGGAATGTAGAATGAAATGTGGAATGGAATGGAATGGAATGGAATGGAAAGAAACATGGAATGGAATGGAATGTGGAATGGAATGCAATGCAATGTGGAATGGAATGGAATGGAATCTGGAATGGAATGGAATGGAATGTGGAATGGAATGTGGAAAGGAATGGAATGGAATGTGGAAAGGAATGTGGAATTGAATGGAATGGAATGTGGAATGGAATTGCATGGAATGTGAATAGGAATGTGGAATGGAACATGGAATGGAATGTGGAATGGAATGGAATGAGGAAAGGAATATGGAATGGAATGGAATGGAATGTGGAATGGAATGAATAATTGAAAGGAATGGAATGTGGAATGGAATTGCATGTAATGTGAAGTGGAATGTGGAATGGACGTTGGAATGGAAAACGGAATGGAATGGAACGTGGAATGGAATATGGAATTGAATGGGATGGAATGTGCAATGGAATGGAAAGCAATGTGGAATGTAACGTGGAATGAAACGTGGAATGGAATGTCAAATGGAATTGCATGGAAGATGGAATGAATTGCAATGGAACGTGGAAGGGAATGGAATGGAACGTGAAATGGAACGTGAAATTGAATGTGGAATGGAACGTGGAATAGAACGCGGAATGGAATGGAATGCAATGCGGAATAGAAGGGAATGTGATGTGGAATGGAATGTAGAATGGAATGGAAAGGAATGTTTAATGGAATACAATGGAATGTGGAATGGAATGGAATCGAATGTGGAATGGAACGGAATGCAATACGATGTGGAATGAAATGGAAAGGAATGGAAAGGAATGTGGAATTCAATGGAAAGGAATATGGAAAAGATTGGAAATTGATGGGCAATGGGACGTGGAATGGAACATGGAATGGAAAGTGGAATGGAAAGGGCAATGGAAATTGGAAAAGAACGGGCAATGGAAATTGGAATGGAACGTGGAATGGAATGTGGAATGGAAAGGAATGGTATGGGAAATGGAATGGGACGAGGAATGGAAAGTGAAATGGAACGTCGAATGGAACGTGCAGTTGAACGTGGAATGGAATGTGGAATGGAATTGAATGAAAAGTTTAATGGAATGAAATGGAATGGAATGTGGAATTGAATGTTGACTGGAATAGAATGAAATGTGGAATGGAATGTGGAATGGAATGGTATGGAATGTGGAATGAAATGTGGAATGGAATGGATCGTGTAATGAAATGGAATGGCATGTGGAAAGGAATAGAATTGAATGTGGAATGGAATGTGGAATGGAATGGAATGGAATGTGGAATGGAAAGTGGAACGGAATGGAGTGTAAATTGTAATGGAATAGAATGGAATATGGAACGGAATGGAACTGAAAGTGGAACGAAATGGAATTGAATGTGGAATGGAATGGAATGGAATGTGGAATTCAATGGAAAGGATGGTGGAATGGAACATGCAATGGAACGTGGAATGGAATGGAAAGGAAAGTGGAATGGAACATGGATTGGAACGCGGAATATAATGGAATGGAAAGGAAATTGGAATGGAACATGGATTGGAACACCGAATAGAATGGAATGGAATGGAATGGAATGGAAGGTGGAATGGACTGTAATGCAATGTGGAATTGAATAGAATGGAATGTGGAGTGGAATGCAATGGAATGTGGAATGGAATGGAATGGAACGCGGAATGGAATGTGGAATGTATTGGAACGGAAGGTGGAATGGAAAGGAATGGAATGTGGAATGGAATGTAACGTGGAATGGAAAGGAATGGAATGTGGATTGGAATGGAATGGTATGTGGAATGTAATAGAATGTAATGGAATGGAATATGAAATGGCAGGTGACATGGACTTTGGAAAGGAATGTGAAACGGAATGTGAAATGCAATGTAGAAAGGAATGAAATGCAATGTGGAATGGAATTGAATGGAATCGAATGTCGTATGGAACATGGAAAGGAATGTGAAATGGAACGTTGAATGGAATGTGGAAAGGAATGTGAAATGGAATGCTGAATGGAATGCAGAATGGAATGAAATGGAAAGTGGAAAGGTATGGAATGGAATGGAATTTAACGGGTACTCGAACATGGAATGGAATGTGGAGTGGAATGGAATAGAATGTGAAATGGAATCTGAAAACGAATGTGAAATGCAATGTGGAATGGAATGTGGAATGGAATGAACTGGAAAGTGGAATGGCATATAATGGAATAGAATTTAACGTGAAATGGAACATGGAATGGAATGTGGAATGCAATCAAAAGGAATGTGGAATGGAATGTGTAATGTAATGGAATGGAATGTGGAATGCAATCGAAAGGAATGTGGAATGGAATGTGTAATGTAATGGAATGGAATGTGGAAAGGAATGTGGAATGGAATGGAATGTGGGAAACAATGTGGAATGGAAAGTGGAATGGAACGTGGAATGGAATGGAATGGAATGGAAAGAGGAATGGAATATGTAATGGAATTTAATGGAATGTGGAATGGAATGAATAATGGAAAGGAATGGAATATGGAATGGATTTGAATGGAATGTGAAATGGAATGTGGAATGGAACGTGGAATGGAATGTGGAATGGACTGGAAAGGAACGTGGAATGGAATATGGAATGGAATGGTATGGAATGTGGAATGGAAAGGAATTGAATGTGGAATAGAATGTGGAATGGAAGGTGGAATGGAACATCGAACGGAATGGCACGGAAGATGGAATGGAATGCAATGGAAAGTGGAATGGAATGGAATGGAACGTGCAATGGAACGTGCAATTGAACGTGGAATGGAACGGGAAATATATCCTTGGAATGGAATGGCATGGAATGTGGAATAGAAGGGAATGTTATGTGGAATGGAATGTGGAATCGAACAGAATGGAATATTTAATGGATTGCAATGGAATGTGGAATGGAATGGAATGCAATACAATGTGGAAAGGAATGGAAAGAAATGGAAAGGAATGTGGAATTGAATGGAATGGAATATGGAATGGATTGGAATTGGATGTGAAATGGGACGTGGAATGGAAGGTGGAATGGAATGTGGAATGGAATGGTAAGGGACGTGGAATGGGACATGGAAAGGAAAGTGAAATGGAAGGTGAATCAAACGTGCAACGAAACCTGGAATGGAAAGTGGAATGGAATGTGGAATGGAATGAAATGGAATGTGGAATGGAACTTGGAATGGAACGTGGAATGGAACGTCAAATGGAACGTAGAATGGAACGTGGAATGGAACCTGGAATGGAATGTGGAATGGAAAGGAATGAAAAGTTTAATGGAATGAAATGGAATGGAACGTGGAATGGAATGTATAATGGAATAGAATGGAATGTGGAATGGAATGTGGAATGGAATGTGGAATGGAATAGAATGGAATAGAATTTGAATGCGGGATGGAATGTGGAATGGAAAGTGGAATGGAACGAATTGGAATGTGGTATGGAATGTGGAATGGAATGTGTAATGGAATGAAATGGAACATGGATTGGAATGAAATGGAGAGTGGAATGGAATGGAATGGAACGTGGAATGGAACGTGGAATGGAATGGACTGGAATGTGAAATGGAATGTGGAGTGAAATGGAATGGAATGTTAAATGGAATGTGGAATGGAATGTTGAATGGAATGGACTGGAATGTGAAATGTAATGTGAAGTTAAATGGAAAGGAATGTTAAATGGAATGTGGAGTGGAATGGAATGGAATGTTTAATGGAATGTGAAATGGAATGTGAAAGGGATTGGAATGGAATGTGAAATGGAATGTGGAATGGAATGCGGAATGGAGTGTGGAATGGAACGTGGAATGGAATGGAGTGGAATGTGGAATGGAGCATGGATTGGTATGGAATGAAACGTGTAATGGAACTTGGAATGCAATGTGGAACGGTACGTGGAATGGAAAGTGCAATGGATTTTGGAATGGGACGTGGAATGGAATGGAATAGAACGTGGAAAGGAACGTGGAATGTTAGGAATGGAACGTAGAATGGAACGTGGAATGGATTGTGGAATGATATGTGGAATGGAACGTGGAATATAACGTGGAAGGGAAAGTGCAACGGAAAGGAATGGAAAGTGGAGTATAATGGAATGGAATGGAATGTAGATTTGAATGTGGAATGGAATGGAATGCAATGTGCAATGAAATGGAATGGAATGGTATGGAATGCGGAATGGAATGGAATGGAATGCGGAATGAAATTGAATGCAATGGTATGGAATGTGAAATCGAATGGAATGGAATCTGGAATGGAAAGTGGAATGGAACATGGAAGGTAATGTGGAATATAAAGTGGAATGGAATGTGGACTGGAATCTCAAATGGAATGGAAAACCATGTGGATTAGAATGGAATGCAATGTAATGCAATGTGGAATGGAATAGAATTGAATGAGGAATGGAATGGAATGGAATGGAATGGAATGTGGAATTGAATGGAATGGAATGTGAAAGGGAATGGAATGGAATGTGGAATGGAATTAAATGGAACGCTGAAAGGAATGTGGAATGGAATGTGGAATGGAATGTGGAATAGAATGGAATGGAATGTGGAATGGAATGGAATAGAATGTGGAATAGAATGAAATGGAAAGAAATGTGGAATGGAATGGAATAGAATGTGGAATAGAATGAAATGGAAAGAAAAGTGGAATGGAATGTGGAATGGAATGGAATGTGGAAAGGAATTGAATGGAATATGGAATGGAATGGAATGGAATGTGGAATGTAATAGAATGGAGTGTGGAATGAAATGGAAAGGAATGTGGAATAATATTGAATGGAAAGGTATGGTATGTGGAATGGAATGTGGAATGAAGTGGAATGTAATGTGGAATGGATTGTAGAATGGAATGGAATGGAATGTGACATGGAATGTGGAATGGAAAGGAATGGAATGTGGAATGCAATGTGGAATGGAATGGAATGGAATGTTGAATGGAATGAAATGGAATATCGAATGGAAGGTGGAATGCAACGTGGATTGGAAAGTGGAATGGAATGTGGAATGGAAAGGAATGTGGAATGGAATGGAAATAGGAATGTAATGGAATTAAATGGAATGTAGAATTGAATGGAATGGAATGTGGAATGGAATGGAATGTGAAATGGAATGGAATGGAAAGGGAATGCAATGGAATGGAATGGAATATGGAATGGAATGGAAAGTGGAATGGAGTGGAACGGAATGCAATGGAAAGGGAATGGAATGGAATGGAATGGAATGTGGAATGGAATGGAAACTGGAATGGAATGGAATGGAATGTGGAAAGGAATTGTATGGAATGTGGAATGGAATGGAACGGAAAGTGGTATGGAATTGAAAGGAATGTAGATTGGAATGTGGAATGGAATGGAATGGAATATACAATGGTATGGAATGTGGAATGGAATGGAATGGAATGTGGAATGGAATGGAAAAGAATGTGGAATGGAAGTAAATGGATTGTGGAATGGAATGTGGAATGGAATGGAATGGAATGGAACGGAATTCAATGTGGAATGTTATGGAATGGAACGTGGAATGGAATTTGCAATAGAAAGGAATGGAATGTGGAATGGAACATGGAATGGAATGTGTAATGGAACGTGAAATGGAACGTGGAATGGAATGAATTGGAACGCAGAATGAAACGTGGAATGGAATGTGGAATGGAATATGGAAAGGAAAGTGGAATGTATTCTGGAAGTTAAAGGAATGCAATGTGAAATGGAATTGAATGGAATGTGGAATGGAATGGAATGGAATGTGGAATGGAATAGAATGGAATGTCGAATATAATGTGGAATAGAATGGAAAGAAATCCAGAATGGAATGGAAGGGAAAGTAATGAAATTGGAAGTGGAATGGACAGTGGAATGGTAAGTGGAATGGAAAGTGGAATGGAATGGAATGGAATGTGGAAAGGAAGGGATTGGAATGTGGAATGGAATGTGTATTGGAAAGTAACGGAATGCAATGGAATGGAATTTCAAGGAATACGGAATGAAACGGAATGGATTGTGAAATGGCATGTGGAATGAAAAATGGAATGGGAGGTGGAATTGAGCGTGAAATTGAATGAGCAATGGAATGCGGAATGGAACGTGGAATGGAAGGGAATGGAACTTGGAATTGAACGTGGAATGGAATGGAATGGAACGTGGAATGGAACGTGGAATAGAATGTGGAATGGAACGTGGAATGGAATGTGGAGTGGTAAGTGAATTGGAATGTGGAATGTAATGTGGAATGGAAACGAACGGAACGTGGAATGGAAAGGAATAGAATGTGGAATGCAATGGAATGGAATGTGGAATGGAATGTGGAATGCAATGGAATGGAATGTGGAAAAGAATGTGGAATGGAATGGAATGGAACACGGAATGGAATGGAGTGGAATGCTATGGAATGTGGAAAGGAAAGTGGAATGGAAAGTGGAATGGAATGTGGAATGCAATGGAATGGAATCTGGAATGGAATGAGAAATGGAATTAAATGTGAAATGCAAAGTGGAATTGATTGTGGAATGGAAAGTGGAGTGGATTGTGGAATGGAAAGGAAAGGAATGTGGAGTGGAATGTGGAATGGAATAGAATGGAATGTAGAATGGAATGTGGAATGGAATGGAATGTAATTGCTAAAGGTAATGTAATAGAATGTGTAATGGAATGTGGAGTGCAGTGGAATGCAATGTGGACTGCAATGTGGAATGGAATATAATGAAATGTGGAATGGAAAGTTAATGGAATGTAGTGGAACATGGAATGGAACGTGGAAAGGAATGGAATGGAACGTGGAAGGGAACGTGGAATTGTAGGTGGAATGGGGCATGGAATGGAATGGAATGGAACGTGGAATTGAATGGCATGGATCGTGGAATGGAACGTAGAATGCAACATGGAATGGAATGAGGAATGGAACGTGGAATGGAATGCAATGGAACGTTGAGTGGAATGCGGATTGGAAAGTGAAATGGAATGGAATGGAATGAGGAATGCAACGTGAAATGGATTAGAATGGAATGTGGACTGGAATGTGGAATGGAATAGTATAGAAAGTTGAAAGGAGTGGAAAGGAATGTGGAATGGAATGGAATGGAATATGGAATAGAATGTGGAATGGAATCGACTGGAATATGGAATGGAATGTGGAATAGAATGTGGAATGAAATGTGGAATGGAATGGAATGGAATGAATTGTGGAATGGAATGTGGAATGGAAATTGGAATGCCATGTGGAATGGAAAAGAATGGAATGTGGAATGGGATGTTTCAAGAAACATGGAATGGAATGGAATGGAATGTGGAATAGAATGGATTGGAATGTGGAATGGAATGTGGAAAGGAATGGAATGTAGAGTGGAATGTGGAATGGAATGGATCGTGGAATGGAAAGTGGAATGGAATGTAGTGGAATGTGGAATGCGGAATGCAATGTGGAATGGAATGGAATGCAATGTGGAATGGAATGTGGAATGGAACGTAATGGAACGCAATGAGGAGTGAAATGGAATGGAATGTGGAATGGAAATTAATAGAATGGGGAATGGAATGGAATGGAAGGGAATGTGGAAATGAATGGAATGGAATGTGGAATGGAACGGAATGGAATATGGATTAGAATGGAATGGAATGGAATGGAATGTGGAAGGGAATGAAATGGAATGTGGAGTGGAATCTAATGGAACGGGGAATGGAATGGAATGGAATGTGGAATGTAATTTGGAATAGAATGGAAAGGAATGGAATAGAATGTGGAATAGAATGGAATGTGGAATGGGATGGAATGTGGAATGGAAAGTGGCATGGAATGGAATGAAACGTGCAATGGAATGTCGAATGGAACGTGGAATGGAACATGGAATGGAATGTGGAATGCAAAGGAATGGAAAGTCAAAACGAATGTGGAATGGAAAGTGGAATGGAATGGAATGAAACGTGCAATGGAATGTCGAATGGAACGTGGAACGGAACGTGGAATGGAATGTGGAATGCAAAGGAATGGAAAGTCAAATTGAATGTGGAATCGAATGGAATGGAATGTGGAATGGAATGGAATGGAATGTGGAATTGAATGGAATGGAATGTGAAATGCAATGTGAAATGGAATGTGAAATGGAACGTGGAATGGAAGGTGGAATGGAATGGAATGGAACATGGAATGGAAAGGAATGGAACTTGGAATGGATTGTGCAATGGAACATGGAATGGAACGTGGAGTGGAATGGCATGGAAAGTGGAATGGAACGTGAAATGTAATGTGGAATGACACGTGGCATGGAATGTGGAATGGAATGGAATGTAGTGTGGAATGCAAAGTGGAATGGAATGGAATGCAACATGGAATGCAACGTGAAATGGAATGGAATGGAATGGAAGGTGGAATGGAAGGGAATGAAACGTGTAATGGAATATGGAATGGAACGTGGAGTGCAATGTGTAATGGAATGTCGAATTGAAAGGAATGGAATGTGGAATGGAATGGAATGGAATGTAGAATGGAAGGTGGAATGTAACATGGAATGGAAAGTGGAATGGAATGGAATGGAATGTGGAATGGAAACTGCAATGGAATGGAATTGAACATGGAATGGAACGTAGAATGGAATAGAATGGAATTTGGAATGGAAGGGAATGAAATGTGGAATGGAATGTGGAATGGAAGGTGGAATGCAATTTGGAATGTAATGTGGAATGGAAAGGAATGGAATGTGGAATGGAATGGAATGGTATGTGGAATGGATCATGGAATTGAACGTGAAATGGAACGTGGAATGGAATGTCGAATGAAATGTGGTATGGAATGGAATTGAATATGGAATGGAATGTGGAATGGAATGGAATGAATGTGGAATGGAATTGAATGGAATGTGGAATGGAATGGAATGGAATCGAATGTCGAATGGAAAGGAATGGAATTTGTAATTTAATGGAATGGTATGGAATATGGAATGGAATGTAATGGAATGTGGAATGGAATGTAATGGAATGTGGAATGGAATGGAATTGAATGGAATGTGGAATGCGGAATGGAATGGAATGGAATGTGGAATGGAATGGAATAGAATGGAACGTGCAATGGAATATGTAATGGAACCTGGAATGAAATATGGAATGGAATGTGGAATGGAATGAGGAATAGAATGTGGAATAGAATGGAATGCAATGGAATGTGGAATGGAATGTGGAAAGGAACGGAATGGAATGCAGAATTGAACGGAATGGGATGTGGAATGCAATGGAAAGTGAAATGGAATGCAACGTGGAATGGAACGGAATGGAATATGGAATGGGTTGGAATGGAATTTGGAAGGGATTGTTTAATGGAATGTGGAATTTATTGTGGAATGGAATGTGGAATGGAATGGTTAGTAGAGCGTGGAATTGAATGGAATGGAATGTGGAATGGATAGTGTAGTGGAATGTGGAATGCGATGGAATGCAATAGGGAATGGAAAGTGGGATGGAATTGGGAATTGAATTTGGAATTAAATGGAGTGAAATATGAAATGGAATCGAATGGAATGGTGCAGAATTTAGAATGGAATGTGTAACTCAATGGAAATGAATGAAATGGAATGTGGAATGGAATGGAAGTTGGAATGGAATGGAATGTGGAATGGAATTTAATGTGGAATGGAATGGAATGGAATGTAGAATGGAATGTAATGGAATGTGGAAAGGAATGTGCAATGGAATTGAATTGGACTGAATGAAATGAGGAATGGAATGGAATGAATACAATGTGGAATGGAATGCAATGGAATGTGGAATGGAATGTAATAGAATGTGGAGTGGAATGTGGCATGAAATGGAATGGAATGTGGAATGGAACATGGAATGGAATGGAATAAAATGTGGAATGCATTGCGGAATGGAAAGCAATGGAATGAGGCATGAAATGGAATGGAATGTAGAATGGAACGTGGAATGGAATTGAATGGAATGCTGAATGGAATGTGGAATGGAAAGGAATGGAATGGAATGGAATGTGGAATAGAATGGTATTGAAAGCGGAATGGAATGGAAAGGAACGGGGACGGAATGGAATGCAATGCGGAATGGAAAGGAATGGAATGGAATGTCGAATGGAATGAAATGTAATGTGGAATGGATTGCAATGGAATGGAATGTGGAATGGAATGGAGTGGAATGTGGAATGGAATGGAATGGGATGTGGAATGGAACGGAATGGAATGAAGAATGAAATGGAATGGAATGGAATGTGGAATGCAATGGAATGGAATATGGAAAGGAATGGAATGGGGTGGAATGTGGAATGGAATGGAACTGAATGAAGAATGGAATGAAATGGAATGTTTAATGGAATTAAGATTTCAATGGAAAGGAATGGAATGGAATGTGGAACTGAATGTAATGTGGAATGGCATGGAATATGTAATGGAATGGACTGGAAATTGGAATTGAAATTAATGGTACGTGGAATGGAATGTGCAGTGGAATGGAATGGAATGAGTAATGGAATGAAATGAAATGCAATTTGGAATGGAATGCAATGGAATACGGAAAGGAATGGATAGGAATGTGGAAAGAAATGGAATGGAATGCAATGTGGAAAGGAACACAGTGAAATGTGGAATGGAATGGAATGGAATGGAATGTGGAATGGAATGGAATTAATGTGGAATGGAATGTGGCATGTAGTGGAAAGGAATGGAATGTGGTATGGAATGGAGTGGAATGTGGAATGGAATGTGGAATGGAATGGAAGGAAATGTGGAATGGAATGGATCGCAAATTGGAATGTGGAATGGAAAGTGGAATGGAATGGAATCGAATGCAATGTGGAATGGAATGGAATGGAATATGGAATGGAATGGAATGGAACGGAATGTGGAATAGAATGGATTGGAATGTGGAATGGAATGTGGAAAGGAATGGAATGTAGAGTGGAACGTGGAATGGAATGGATCATGGAATGGAAAGTGTAATGGAATGTAAGGCAATGTGGAATGCGGAAAGCATTGTGGAATGGAATGAAATTGAATGTGAAATTCACTGGAAATGATCGTGGATAGGAACGCTCAATGGAATGTGGAATGGAAAGGAAAGGAACATGGAATGGACTATGGAATGCAACGTGGAATGGAATGGAATGGATTGGAAAGGAATGGAATGGAATGGAAAGTGGAATGGAATGGAATGGAATTTGGAATGGAACTTAGAATGGAATGGAATGGAATTGAACGGAATGGAATGGAATGGAATGTGGAACGCGACGGAATGGAATGTGGAGTGGAATGCAATGGAACGTTAACTGGAATTTAAAATTTAATGGAAAGGAATGGAATGGAATGTGGAATCGAATGGAATGTAGAATGGAATGGAATGCAGTGTGGAATAGATTGGAATGCAATGTGGAATGGAATGGAATGGAAAAGGGAATGGAAAGAAATGGAAGGTGGAATGGAATGTGGAATGGAATGGAATCTGGAATGGAATTGAATGGAATTTGAAATGGAATGGAATAGAATTCGGAATGGAATGGAATGGAATGCGGAATGGAATGGGATGGAACCTGGAATAGAATGTAGAATGGATTGGAATGGAATCTGGAATGGAATATGGAATGGAATCGAACGGAATGTGGAATGGATGTGAAATGGATTGGAATGGAATGGAAAGTAATGTGGAATAGATTGTGCAATGGTTTGGAATGGAATGTGGAATGGAATGTGAAACGGAACAGAATGGAATTGAATGGAATGGAATTGAAAGTGGAATGGAATGGAAATGAATGCAATGTGGAACGGATTGCCACGAAATGGAATGGAATGGAATGCGGAATGTAATGGAAAGTGATGGAATCTGGAATGGATTGGAACGGAATATAATGGAATGGAATGCAGAATGGTAAGGAATGGAATGTGGAATGGAATGAAATGAAATGTGAAATGGAATGGAATTGAATGGAATGGATCGTGGAATGGAATGTGGAATGAAATGTGGCATGGAATGGAATGGAATGGAAAGGAATATGGAATGGAATGGAATGTGGAATGGAATGCAATGCAATGTGGAATGGAATGGAATGGAATGTGGAATGGAATGGAATGGAATCTGGAATGGAATGGAATGGAATGTGGAATGGAATGGAATGGAATCTGGAATGGAATTGATGGGTATCTGAAATGGAATGGAATGTGGAATGGAATGGAATGGAATGTGGAAAGGAATGGCATGGAATGTGGAAATGAATGTGGAATTGAAAGGAATGGAATGTGGAATGGAATTGGATGGAATGTGAATTGGAATGTGGAATGGAACATGGAATGGAATGTGGAATGGAATGGAATGAGGAAAGGAATATGAAATGGAATGGAATGGAATGTGGAATGGAATGAATAATGGAAAGGAATGGAATGTGGAATGGAATTGCATGGAATGAGAAGTGGAATATGGAATGGACATTGGAATGGAAAATGGAATGGAATGGAATATGGAATTGAATGATATGGAATGTGGAATGGAATGGAAAGCAATGTGGAATGGAACGTGGAAAGAAACGTGGAATGGAATGTCGAATGGAATCGCATGGAAGATGGAATGAAATGCAATGGAACGTGGAATGGAATGGAATGGAACGTGAAATGGAACGTGCAATTGAACGTGGAATGGAACGTGCAATTGAACGTGGAATGGAACGTGGAATAGAACGTGGAATGGAATGGAATGGAATGCGGAATAGAAGGGAATGTGATGTGGAATGGAATGTGGAATGGAATGGAATCGAATGTGGAATGGAACGGAATGCAATACAATGTGGAATGAAATGGAAAGGAATGGAAAGGAATGTGGAATTCAATGGAATGGAATATGGAAAAGATTGAAATTGGATGGGCAAAGGGATATGGAATGAAACGTGGAATGGAAAGTGGAATGGAATGGGCAATGGAAATTGGAAAGGAACAGGCAATGGAAAGTGGAATGGAACGTGGAATTGAAACTGGTATGGAACGGGCAATGGAAAGTGGAATGGAAAGTGGAATGAAATGTGGAATGGAATGGAATGGTATGGGAAATGGAATGGGACGAGGAATGGAAAGTGAAATGAAACGTGGAATCCAACGTGCAATGGAACCTTGAATGGAAATTGGAATGGAAGTTGGAATGGAATGGAATGGAATGTGGAATGGAAAGTGGAATTGAAGGAGGAATGGAATGGAATGGAATGTGGAATGGAAATTCAGTGGAACGTGGAATGGAAGGTGAAATGGAACGTCGAATGGAACCCGCAATGGAACGTGGAATGGAATGTGGAATGGAATTGAATGAAAAGTTTAATGGAATGACATGGAATGGAATGTGGCATTGAATATTGACTGGAATAGAATGAAATGTGGAATGGAATGTGGAATGGAATGGAATGGAATGTGGAATGAAATGTGGAATGGAATGGATCGTGTAATGGAATGGAACGGAATGTGGAAAGGAATAGAATGGAATGTGGAATGGAATGTGGAATGGAACGGAATGGAATGTGGAATGGAAAGTGGAACGAAATGGAGTGTAAAGTGGAATGGAATAGAATGGAATATGGAATGGAATGGAACGGAAAGTGGAACGAAATGGAATTGAATGTGGAATGCAATACAATGCAATGTGGAATTCAATGGAAAGGATCGTGGAATGGAACATGCAATGGAACGTGGAATGGAATGGAAAGGAAAGTGGAATGGAACATGGATTGTAATGCGGAATAGAATGGAATGGAAAGGAAATTGGAATGGAACATGGATTGGAACACGGAATAGAATAGAATGGAATGGAATGGAATGGAAGGTGGAATGGATTGTAATGGAATGTGGAATTGAATAGAATGGAATGTGGAGTGGAATGCAATGGAATGTGGAATGGAATGGAATGCAACGTGGAATGGAATGTGGAATGTAATGCAATGGAATGTGGAATGGAACGTGGAATGGTATGTAACGGATAGTGGATTGGAACGTGGAATTGATTGTGGAATGGAACGTGGAATGGAACGTGGAATGAAATGTGGAATGGAGTGGAATGGAACGTGGAATGGAACGTGGAATGGAATGTGGAATGGAATGTGGAATGGAACATGGAATGGAAAGCAATGTGGAATGGAATGATTTGGAATGGAATGTGGAATGGTATGAAATGATATGGAATGGAATTGAATGGAATGAGGAATGGAATGGAATGGAATGTGGAATGTAAAGGAATGGAATGGAATGTGGAATGGAATGCAAAGGAACATGAAATGGAATGTTTAATGGAATGGAACGGAATGGAATGAAATGTGGAAAAGAATGGAATGGAATGTGGAATGGAATGGAATGGAATGTGGAACTGAAAGGAATGGAATGTGTAATGGAATGGAATGCAATGGAATGTGGAATAGAACGGAATGGAATGGAATGGAATGTGGAATGGAATGGAATGTGGAATGGAATCGAATATGGAATGGAATGAAATGGAATGGAATGTGAAATGAAATGGAATGGAAAGAGGAATGGAGTGGAATTGAATGTGGAATAAAATGAAATGGAAATGAATGTGGAATGGAATGGAATGGAATGTGGAATGGAATTTGGAATGGAATATAATTGAAGTTGGACTGTAATTTGGAATGGAATGGAATGAAATGTGCAATGCAATGGAATGGAATGTGGAGTGGAAAGGAATGGAACGTGGAATGGAACACTGAATGAAACGTGGAATGCAACGTGGAATGCAACGTGGAATGGAAAGTGGAATGGAATGTAATGGAATAAAATGTGGAATGGAATGGAATGGAATGGAATGTGGAATGGAAAGGAATGGAAAGGAATGGAATGGAATGGAATGTGGAATGGAATGGAATGGAATGTGGAATGGAATGGAATGGAATGGAATGTGGAATGGAAGTAAATGGATTGTGGAATGGAATGTGGAATGGAATGGAATGGAATGGAACGGAATTCAATGTGGAATGTTATGGAATGGAACGTGGAATGGAATTTGCAATAGAAAGGAATGGAATGTGGAATGGAACATGGAATGGAATGTGTAATGGAACGTGAAATGGAACGTGGAATGGAATGAATTGGAACGCAGAATGAAACGTGGAATGGAATGTGGAATGGAATATGGAAAGGAAAGTGGAATGTATTCTGGAAGTTAAAGGAATGCAATGTGAAATGGAATTGAATGGAATGTGGAATGGAATGGAATGGAATGTGGAATGGAATAGAATGGAATGTCGAATATAATGTGGAATAGAATGGAAAGAAATCCAGAATGGAATGGAAGGGAAAGTAATGAAATTGGAAGTGGAATGGACAGTGGAATGGTAAGTGGAATGGAAAGTGGAATGGAATGGAATGGAATGTGGAAAGGAAGGGATTGGAATGTGGAATGGAATGTGTATTGGAAAGTAACGGAATGCAATGGAATGGAATTTCAAGGAATACGTAATGAAACGGAATGGATTGTGAAATGGCATGTGGAATGAAAAATGGAATGGGAGGTGGAATTGAGCGTGAAATTGAATGAGCAATGGAATGCGGAATGGAACGTGGAATGGAAGGGAATGGAACTTGGAATTGAACGTGGAATGGAATGGAATGGAACGTGGAATGGAACGTGGAATAGAATGTGGAATGGAACGTGGAATGGAATGTGGAGTGGTAAGTGAATTGGAATGTGGAATGTAATGTGGAATGGAAACGAACGGAACGTGGAATGGAAAGGAATAGAATGTGGAATGCAATGGAATGGAATGTGGAATGGAATGTGGAATGCAATGGAATGGAATGTGGAAAAGAATGTGGAATGGAATGGAATGGAACACGGAATGGAATGGAGTGGAATGCTATGGAATGTGGAAAGGAAAGTGGAATGGAAAGTGGAATGGAATGTGGAATGCAATGGAATGGAATCTGGAATGGAATGAGAAATGGAATTAAATGTGAAATGCAAAGTGGAATTGATTGTGGAATGGAAAGTGGAGTGGATTGTGGAATGGAAAGGAAAGGAATGTGGAGTGGAATGTGGAATGGAATAGAATGGAATGTAGAATGGAATGTGGAATGGAATGGAATGTAATTGCTAAAGGTAATGTAATAGAATGTGTAATGGAATGTGGAGTGCAGTGGAATGCAATGTGGACTGCAATGTGGAATGGAATATAATGAAATGTGGAATGGAAAGTTAATGGAATGTAGTGGAACATGGAATGGAACGTGGAAAGGAATGGAATGGAACGTGGAAGGGAACGTGGAATTGTAGGTGGAATGGGGCATGGAATGGAATGGAATGGAACGTGGAATTGAATGGCATGGATCGTGGAATGGAACGTAGAATGCAACATGGAATGGAATGAGGAATGGAACGTGGAATGGAATGCAATGGAACGTTGAGTGGAATGCGGATTGGAAAGTGAAATGGAATGGAATGGAATGAGGAATGCAACGTGAAATGGATTAGAATGGAATGTGGACTGGAATGTGGAATGGAATAGTATAGAAAGTTGAAAGGAGTGGAAAGGAATGTGGAATGGAATGGAATGGAATATGGAATAGAATGTGGAATGGAATCGACTGGAATATGGAATGGAATGTGGAATAGAATGTGGAATGAAATGTGGAATGGAATGGAATGGAATGAATTGTGGAATGGAATGTGGAATGGAAATTGGAATGCCATGTGGAATGGAAAAGAATGGAATGTGGAATGGGATGTTTCAAGAAACATGGAATGGAATGGAATGGAATGTGGAATAGAATGGATTGGAATGTGGAATGGAATGTGGAAAGGAATGGAATGTAGAGTGGAATGTGGAATGGAATGGATCGTGGAATGGAAAGTGGAATGGAATGTAGTGGAATGTGGAATGCGGAATGCAATGTGGAATGGAATGGAATGCAATGTGGAATGGAATGTGGAATGGAACGTAATGGAACGCAATGAGGAGTGAAATGGAATGGAATGTGGAATGGAAATTAATAGAATGGGGAATGGAATGGAATGGAAGGGAATGTGGAAATGAATGGAATGGAATGTGGAATGGAACGGAATGGAATATGGATTAGAATGGAATGGAATGGAATGGAATGTGGAAGGGAATGAAATGGAATGTGGAGTGGAATCTAATGGAACGGGGAATGGAATGGAATGGAATGTGGAATGTAATTTGGAATAGAATGGAAAGGAATGGAATAGAATGTGGAATAGAATGGAATGTGGAATGGGATGGAATGTGGAATGGAAAGTGGCATGGAATGGAATGAAACGTGCAATGGAATGTCGAATGGAACGTGGAATGGAACATGGAATGGAATGTGGAATGCAAAGGAATGGAAAGTCAAAACGAATGTGGAATGGAAAGTGGAATGGAATGGAATGAAACGTGCAATGGAATGTCGAATGGAACGTGGAACGGAACGTGGAATGGAATGTGGAATGCAAAGGAATGGAAAGTCAAATTGAATGTGGAATCGAATGGAATGGAATGTGGAATGGAATGGAATGGAATGTGGAATTGAATGGAATGGAATGTGAAATGCAATGTGAAATGGAATGTGAAATGGAACGTGGAATGGAAGGTGGAATGGAATGGAATGGAACATGGAATGGAAAGGAATGGAACTTGGAATGGATTGTGCAATGGAACATGGAATGGAACGTGGAGTGGAATGGCATGGAAAGTGGAATGGAACGTGAAATGTAATGTGGAATGACACGTGGCATGGAATGTGGAATGGAATGGAATGTAGTGTGGAATGCAAAGTGGAATGGAATGGAATGCAACATGGAATGCAACGTGAAATGGAATGGAATGGAATGGAAGGTGGAATGGAAGGGAATGAAACGTGTAATGGAATATGGAATGGAACGTGGAGTGCAATGTGTAATGGAATGTCGAATTGAAAGGAATGGAATGTGGAATGGAATGGAATGGAATGTAGAATGGAAGGTGGAATGTAACATGGAATGGAAAGTGGAATGGAATGGAATGGAATGTGGAATGGAAACTGCAATGGAATGGAATTGAACATGGAATGGAACGTAGAATGGAATAGAATGGAATTTGGAATGGAAGGGAATGAAATGTGGAATGGAATGTGGAATGGAAGGTGGAATGCAATTTGGAATGTAATGTGGAATGGAAAGGAATGGAATGTGGAATGGAATGGAATGGTATGTGGAATGGATCATGGAATTGAACGTGAAATGGAACGTGGAATGGAATGTCGAATGAAATGTGGTATGGAATGGAATTGAATATGGAATGGAATGTGGAATGGAATGGAATGAATGTGGAATGGAATTGAATGGAATGTGGAATGGAATGGAATGGAATCGAATGTCGAATGGAAAGGAATGGAATTTGTAATTTAATGGAATGGTATGGAATATGGAATGGAATGTAATGGAATGTGGAATGGAATGTAATGGAATGTGGAATGGAATGGAATTGAATGGAATGTGGAATGCGGAATGGAATGGAATGGAATGTGGAATGGAATGGAATAGAATGGAACGTGCAATGGAATATGTAATGGAACCTGGAATGAAATATGGAATGGAATGTGGAATGGAATGAGGAATAGAATGTGGAATAGAATGGAATGCAATGGAATGTGGAATGGAATGTGGAAAGGAACGGAATGGAATGCAGAATTGAACGGAATGGGATGTGGAATGCAATGGAAAGTGAAATGGAATGCAACGTGGAATGGAACGGAATGGAATATGGAATGGGTTGGAATGGAATTTGGAAGGGATTGTTTAATGGAATGTGGAATTTATTGTGGAATGGAATGTGGAATGGAATGGTTAGTAGAGCGTGGAATTGAATGGAATGGAATGTGGAATGGATAGTGTAGTGGAATGTGGAATGCGATGGAATGCAATAGGGAATGGAAAGTGGGATGGAATTGGGAATTGAATTTGGAATTAAATGGAGTGAAATATGAAATGGAATCGAATGGAATGGTGCAGAATTTAGAATGGAATGTGTAACTCAATGGAAATGAATGAAATGGAATGTGGAATGGAATGGAAGTTGGAATGGAATGGAATGTGGAATGGAATTTAATGTGGAATGGAATGGAATGGAATGTAGAATGGAATGTAATGGAATGTGGAAAGGAATGTGCAATGGAATTGAATTGGACTGAATGAAATGAGGAATGGAATGGAATGAATACAATGTGGAATGGAATGCAATGGAATGTGGAATGGAATGTAATAGAATGTGGAGTGGAATGTGGCATGAAATGGAATGGAATGTGGAATGGAACATGGAATGGAATGGAATAAAATGTGGAATGCATTGCGGAATGGAAAGCAATGGAATGAGGCATGAAATGGAATGGAATGTAGAATGGAACGTGGAATGGAATTGAATGGAATGCTGAATGGAATGTGGAATGGAAAGGAATGGAATGGAATGGAATGTGGAATAGAATGGTATTGAAAGCGGAATGGAATGGAAAGGAACGGGGACGGAATGGAATGCAATGCGGAATGGAAAGGAATGGAATGGAATGTCGAATGGAATGAAATGTAATGTGGAATGGATTGCAATGGAATGGAATGTGGAATGGAATGGAGTGGAATGTGGAATGGAATGGAATGGGATGTGGAATGGAACGGAATGGAATGAAGAATGAAATGGAATGGAATGGAATGTGGAATGCAATGGAATGGAATATGGAAAGGAATGGAATGGGGTGGAATGTGGAATGGAATGGAACTGAATGAAGAATGGAATGAAATGGAATGTTTAATGGAATTAAGATTTCAATGGAAAGGAATGGAATGGAATGTGGAACTGAATGTAATGTGGAATGGCATGGAATATGTAATGGAATGGACTGGAAATTGGAATTGAAATTAATGGTACGTGGAATGGAATGTGCAGTGGAATGGAATGGAATGAGTAATGGAATGAAATGAAATGCAATTTGGAATGGAATGCAATGGAATACGGAAAGGAATGGATAGGAATGTGGAAAGAAATGGAATGGAATGCAATGTGGAAAGGAACACAGTGAAATGTGGAATGGAATGGAATGGAATGGAATGTGGAATGGAATGGAATTAATGTGGAATGGAATGTGGCATGTAGTGGAAAGGAATGGAATGTGGTATGGAATGGAGTGGAATGTGGAATGGAATGTGGAATGGAATGGAAGGAAATGTGGAATGGAATGGATCGCAAATTGGAATGTGGAATGGAAAGTGGAATGGAATGGAATCGAATGCAATGTGGAATGGAATGGAATGGAATATGGAATGGAATGGAATGGAACGGAATGTGGAATAGAATGGATTGGAATGTGGAATGGAATGTGGAAAGGAATGGAATGTAGAGTGGAACGTGGAATGGAATGGATCATGGAATGGAAAGTGTAATGGAATGTAAGGCAATGTGGAATGCGGAAAGCATTGTGGAATGGAATGAAATTGAATGTGAAATTCACTGGAAATGATCGTGGATAGGAACGCTCAATGGAATGTGGAATGGAAAGGAAAGGAACATGGAATGGACTATGGAATGCAACGTGGAATGGAATGGAATGGATTGGAAAGGAATGGAATGGAATGGAAAGTGGAATGGAATGGAATGGAATTTGGAATGGAACTTAGAATGGAATGGAATGGAATTGAACGGAATGGAATGGAATGGAATGTGGAACGCGACGGAATGGAATGTGGAGTGGAATGCAATGGAACGTTAACTGGAATTTAAAATTTAATGGAAAGGAATGGAATGGAATGTGGAATCGAATGGAATGTAGAATGGAATGGAATGCAGTGTGGAATAGATTGGAATGCAATGTGGAATGGAATGGAATGGAAAAGGGAATGGAAAGAAATGGAAGGTGGAATGGAATGTGGAATGGAATGGAATCTGGAATGGAATTGAATGGAATTTGAAATGGAATGGAATAGAATTCGGAATGGAATGGAATGGAATGCGGAATGGAATGGGATGGAACCTGGAATAGAATGTAGAATGGATTGGAATGGAATCTGGAATGGAATATGGAATGGAATCGAACGGAATGTGGAATGGATGTGAAATGGATTGGAATGGAATGGAAAGTAATGTGGAATAGATTGTGCAATGGTTTGGAATGGAATGTGGAATGGAATGTGAAACGGAACAGAATGGAATTGAATGGAATGGAATTGAAAGTGGAATGGAATGGAAATGAATGCAATGTGGAACGGATTGCCACGAAATGGAATGGAATGGAATGCGGAATGTAATGGAAAGTGATGGAATCTGGAATGGATTGGAACGGAATATAATGGAATGGAATGCAGAATGGTAAGGAATGGAATGTGGAATGGAATGAAATGAAATGTGAAATGGAATGGAATTGAATGGAATGGATCGTGGAATGGAATGTGGAATGAAATGTGGCATGGAATGGAATGGAATGGAAAGGAATATGGAATGGAATGGAATGTGGAATGGAATGCAATGCAATGTGGAATGGAATGGAATGGAATGTGGAATGGAATGGAATGGAATCTGGAATGGAATGGAATGGAATGTGGAATGGAATGGAATGGAATCTGGAATGGAATTGATGGGTATCTGAAATGGAATGGAATGTGGAATGGAATGGAATGGAATGTGGAAAGGAATGGCATGGAATGTGGAAATGAATGTGGAATTGAAAGGAATGGAATGTGGAATGGAATTGGATGGAATGTGAATTGGAATGTGGAATGGAACATGGAATGGAATGTGGAATGGAATGGAATGAGGAAAGGAATATGAAATGGAATGGAATGGAATGTGGAATGGAATGAATAATGGAAAGGAATGGAATGTGGAATGGAATTGCATGGAATGAGAAGTGGAATATGGAATGGACATTGGAATGGAAAATGGAATGGAATGGAATATGGAATTGAATGATATGGAATGTGGAATGGAATGGAAAGCAATGTGGAATGGAACGTGGAAAGAAACGTGGAATGGAATGTCGAATGGAATCGCATGGAAGATGGAATGAAATGCAATGGAACGTGGAATGGAATGGAATGGAACGTGAAATGGAACGTGCAATTGAACGTGGAATGGAACGTGCAATTGAACGTGGAATGGAACGTGGAATAGAACGTGGAATGGAATGGAATGGAATGCGGAATAGAAGGGAATGTGATGTGGAATGGAATGTGGAATGGAATGGAATCGAATGTGGAATGGAACGGAATGCAATACAATGTGGAATGAAATGGAAAGGAATGGAAAGGAATGTGGAATTCAATGGAATGGAATATGGAAAAGATTGAAATTGGATGGGCAAAGGGATATGGAATGAAACGTGGAATGGAAAGTGGAATGGAATGGGCAATGGAAATTGGAAAGGAACAGGCAATGGAAAGTGGAATGGAACGTGGAATTGAAACTGGTATGGAACGGGCAATGGAAAGTGGAATGGAAAGTGGAATGAAATGTGGAATGGAATGGAATGGTATGGGAAATGGAATGGGACGAGGAATGGAAAGTGAAATGAAACGTGGAATCCAACGTGCAATGGAACCTTGAATGGAAATTGGAATGGAAGTTGGAATGGAATGGAATGGAATGTGGAATGGAAAGTGGAATTGAAGGAGGAATGGAATGGAATGGAATGTGGAATGGAAATTCAGTGGAACGTGGAATGGAAGGTGAAATGGAACGTCGAATGGAACCCGCAATGGAACGTGGAATGGAATGTGGAATGGAATTGAATGAAAAGTTTAATGGAATGACATGGAATGGAATGTGGCATTGAATATTGACTGGAATAGAATGAAATGTGGAATGGAATGTGGAATGGAATGGAATGGAATGTGGAATGAAATGTGGAATGGAATGGATCGTGTAATGGAATGGAACGGAATGTGGAAAGGAATAGAATGGAATGTGGAATGGAATGTGGAATGGAACGGAATGGAATGTGGAATGGAAAGTGGAACGAAATGGAGTGTAAAGTGGAATGGAATAGAATGGAATATGGAATGGAATGGAACGGAAAGTGGAACGAAATGGAATTGAATGTGGAATGCAATGCAATGCAATGTGGAATTCAATGGAAAGGATCGTGGAATGGAACATGCAATGGAACGTGGAATGGAATGGAAAGGAAAGTGGAATGGAACATGGATTGTAATGCGGAATAGAATGGAATGGAAAGGAAATTGGAATGGAACATGGATTGGAACACGGAATAGAATAGAATGGAATGGAATGGAATGGAAGGTGGAATGGATTGTAATGGAATGTGGAATTGAATAGAATGGAATGTGGAGTGGAATGCAATGGAATGTGGAATGGAATGGAATGCAACGTGGAATGGAATGTGGAATGTAATGCAATGGAATGTGGAATGGAACGTGGAATGGTATGTAACGGATAGTGGATTGGAACGTGGAATTGATTGTGGAATGGAACGTGGAATGGAACGTGGAATGAAATGTGGAATGGAGTGGAATGGAACGTGGAATGGAACGTGGAATGGAATGTGGAATGGAATGTGGAATGGAACATGGAATGGAAAGCAATGTGGAATGGAATGATTTGGAATGGAATGTGGAATGGTATGAAATGATATGGAATGGAATTGAATGGAATGAGGAATGGAATGGAATGGAATGTGGAATGTAAAGGAATGGAATGGAATGTGGAATGGAATGCAAAGGAACATGAAATGGAATGTTTAATGGAATGGAACGGAATGGAATGAAATGTGGAAAAGAATGGAATGGAATGTGGAATGGAATGGAATGGAATGTGGAACTGAAAGGAATGGAATGTGTAATGGAATGGAATGCAATGGAATGTGGAATAGAACGGAATGGAATGGAATGGAATGTGGAATGGAATGGAATGTGGAATGGAATCGAATATGGAATGGAATGAAATGGAATGGAATGTGAAATGAAATGGAATGGAAAGAGGAATGGAGTGGAATTGAATGTGGAATAAAATGAAATGGAAATGAATGTGGAATGGAATGGAATGGAATGTGGAATGGAATTTGGAATGGAATATAATTGAAGTTGGACTGTAATTTGGAATGGAATGGAATGAAATGTGCAATGCAATGGAATGGAATGTGGAGTGGAAAGGAATGGAACGTGGAATGGAACACTGAATGAAACGTGGAATGCAACGTGGAATGCAACGTGGAATGGAAAGTGGAATGGAATGTAATGGAATAAAATGTGGAATGGAATGGAATGGAATGGAATGTGGAATGGAAAGGAATGGAAAGGAATGGAATGGAATGGAATGTGGAATGGAATGGAATGGAATGTGGAATGGAATGGAATGGAATGGAATGTGGAATTCAATGTGGAATGGAATGCAATGGAACATGAAATGGAATGTTTAATGGAATGGAATGGAATGCAATGAAATGTGGAAATGAATGGAATGGAATGTGGAATGTAATGGAATGCAATGGAATGTGGAATCGAATGGAATGTAATGTGGAACGAAATGGAATGGAATGTGGAATGGAAGAGAATGTGGAATGGAATGAAATAGAATAGAATATAGAATGGAATGGAATGGAATGTGGAATGGAATGGAATGGAAAGTGGAAGGGAATGGAATGGAATGTGGAATGGAATGTGGAATGGAATGGAATTGAGTGGAATACAGAATGGCATGTGGAATGGAATGAATTGCCGAATGGAATGTGGAATGGAATGGAAAGGAATGTTGAATGGAATCGAATGTGGAATGGAATCAAATGGAATGGAATGTGAAATGGAATGGAACGGAATGTGGAATGGAATGGAATGGAATGTTGAATAAAATGAAATGGAATGGAATGTGGAATGGAATGGAATGGAATGTTGAATAAAATGAAATGGAATGGAATGTTGAATGGAATGGAATGGAATGGAATGTGTAATGGAATGCAGAATGGAATGGAACGTGGACTGTAATGTGCAATTTAATGCAATGAAATGTGGAATGCAATGGAATGGAACGTGGAGTGGAAAGGAATGGAACGTGGAATGGAACGCTGAATGAAACGTGGAATGCAACGTGGAATGCAACGTGCAATGGAAAGTGGAATGGAATGGAATGGAATGTGGAATGTAAGGGAATGCAACGTGGAATGCAACATGGAATGGAACGTGAAATTCAACGAGGTATGGAATGTAGAATGGAATGTGGAATCAAATTGAATGGAATGTGGAATGGAACGTGGAATGGAATGGAATGGAACGTGGAAGGGAACGTGGAAATGAACGTGGACTGGAACATGGAATAGAATGTGCGATAGAATGTGGAATGGAATGTTGAAACAAAGACAATGGAAAGTGGAATGGAACGTGGAATGGAATGTAATGGAAAGTGGATTGGAACGTGGAATTGATTGTGGAATGGAACGTGGAATGAAACGTGGAATGGAATGGAATGGAATGTGGAATGGAATGTGGAATGGAATGTGGAATGTAATGTGGAATGAAATGGAATGGAATGTTGAATGGAATGTGGAATGGAATGGAATGAAATGTGGAATGGAAAGCGAAATGGAATGTGGAATGGAACGTGGAATGCAATGTTGTATGCAATGGAATGGAATGTCGAACGGAATGGAATGGAATGTGGAATAGAATGGAATGTAGTGGAATTTGGAATGGAATGGAATCGAATGGAATGGAATGCGGAATATAATGGAATGGAATGTGGAATGTAATGGAATATGTAATGGAATGGAATGGAATGGTATGGAATGGAATGCGGAATATAATGGAATGGAATGTGGAATGGAATGAAATGGAATAGAATGTGGAATAGAAAGGAATGGAGGGGAATGTCGAATGGAATGTGGAATGGAATGGAAAAGAATGTGAAATGGAATGCAATGGAATGTGGAATGGAATGGAATGGAAGGTGAAATGTAATGTGGAATGGAATGTTAAAAATAATGCGGAATGGAATGTGGAACGGAATGAAATGCAACGTGTAATGCAATGGAATGGAATTTGGAATGGAACGTGAAGTGGAACATAGAATGGAACGAGGAATGGAATATGTAATGGAATGTGGAATGGAATGCAATGGAATGTGGAATGGATTGTGGAATAGAATTTGTAATAGAATGGAAAGGAATGTGAAATGGAATGCGGAATGGAATGGAATGGAAAGTGGAATGGAACGTGGAATGGAATGTGGAATGGAATGGAATGGAAAGTGGAATGGAATGTGGAATGGAACGCGAAATTGATTGGAATACCACGTGGAGTGGAACGTGGTTTGTATCGTGGAATAGAATGTGGAAAGGTATGAGGAGTAGAATATGGAATGGAATATGGAACGGAAAGTGATATTGAATGGAATGGAATGTTGAATGGAACGTGGAATGGAATGGAATGGAACGTGCAATGTAATTTGGAATGGAATGTGGAAAGGAACGTGGAATAGAACGTGGAATGGAATTTAATTCAATTTGAAATGGAGTGTGGAAAGGAATGGATTGGTATGTAGAATGCAATGTGGAATGGAATGGAACAGAAAGTGGAATGCAATGCGGAATGTAATGGAATGGAATGTGTAATGGAAAGTGGAGTGGAATGTTGAATGGAATATGGAATGGAATGGAATCGAATGTGCTATGGAATTTGTAATGGAATGTGGAATTGCAATAGGATGTAATGTGTAATGAAAGGTGGAATGGAAGGTGGAAAGGAAAGTGGAATGTAACGGAATGGAAAGTGGAATGGAACGTGGAATTGAGTGGAATCGAACGTGGACAGGAACGTGGAATGGAAAGTAGAATGGAACGAGGAATGGAATGTGAAATGGAATGTGGAAAGGAATGCTGAATGGAATGTGGAAAGGAAGGTAGAATGGAATGTGGAATGGAAAGTGGAATGGTATGTGGAATGGAATGGAATGAAATGGAATGTACAATGGAATGTGTAATAAAATGGAATGGAATGTGGAATGCAATCGAACGTGGAATGGAATGTTGAATGGAATGTGGATTGGAATATAATGCAATGTGGAATGGAATGTAATGGAATGTGGTATAGAATGTAATGGAATGGAATATGGAATAGAATGGAGAATACAATGTGGAATGGAATGGAATGGATAGTGGAATTGAATGGAATTGGACGTGAAATGTAACTTTTAAAGGAATGTGGAATGGAACGTGTTATGGAACATGAAATGGAATATGGAATGCAATGTGGAATGGAAAGTGGAATGCTACGTGGAACGGAACGTGGAATGGAATAGAATGTGATGTGGAATGCAATGGAAAGGAATGTGGAATGGATTGTAATGTAATGTGGAATGGGATGTGGAATGGAATGGAATTGAGTGCAATGGAAAGTGGAATTGAATGGAATGCAATGGAATGTGGAATGGAATGGAATGGAATGTGGAGCTAAACGGAATGGAATGTGGAATGGAATAGAATATGGAATGGAATGAAAGAGAATGGAATATAGAATGGAATGGAATGGAATTTGGAATGGAATGGAATGTGGATTGGAATGGAATTGAATGTAATGTGGAATGGAATGGAATGTGGAAAGGAATGGAATGGAATGTGGATTGGAATGAAATGGAATGGAACGTGAAGTGGAATGGAACGGAATGTGGAATGGATTGGAATGGAATGTGGAATGGAATGGAACGGAATGTTGAATAGTATGGAATGGAATGGAATGTGGAATGGAATGGAATGTTGAATGGAATGTGGAATGGAAAGGAATGGAATTGAATATGGACTGCAATATGGAATGGAATGGAATGAAATGTGGAATGGAATAGAGTGGAATGAGGAATGAAACATGAAACGGAATGGAATGGCATGTGGAATGGAAAGTGGAATGGTACGTGGAACGGAACGTGGAATGGAATAGAATGTAATGTGGAATGCAATGGAATGGAATGTGGAATGGAATGTAATGGAATGTGGAATGGAATGTGAAATGGAATGGAATTGAGTGGAATGCAGAATGGCATGTGGAATGGAATGAACTGCCGAATGGAATGGGGAATGGAATGGAATGGAATGGAATGTGGAATGTAATGTGGAATGTAATGGAATGGAATGTAAAGTGGAATTTGGAATGGAATGGAATGGAATGTGGAATCCAATGTAATGGAATGTGTAATGGAATGAAATGGAATGTGGAATGCAATGGAATGGAACATGGAATGGAAAGTGGAACGGAATGTGAAATGTTATGTGGAATGGAATGGAATGTATAACGGAATGGAATGGAATGGAATTTGGAATGAAGTGGAATGGAATGGAATATATAATGGATTGGAATATAATGTGGAATGGAATGCAATGGAAAATGAAATGGTATGTGGAATGCAATGGAATGGAATGCAATGAAATGTGGAAAAGAATGTAGTGGAATGTGGAATGGAATGGAATGGAATGGATTGTGGAATGGAAAGGAATGGAATGTGGAATGGAATGTGGAATACAATGAGGATTCGTAGAATCTGCAAGTCGACATTTGGAACGCTTTGAGGCCTATGCTGGAAAAGGAAATATCTTCCCAGAAAAACTAGATAGAAGCATTCCTAGAAACTTGCTTGTGATTTGCGCATTCAACTCACAGAGTTGAAGCTTCCTTTTGATATAGCTGTTTTGAAACACTCTTTTAGTAGAATCTTTAAGTGGATATTTGGAGTGTTAGGAGGTCAAAACTGGAAAAGAAAATATCTTCATATAAAAACTAGACGGAAGCATTCTCAGAAACATCCCTGTGCTTTATGCATTCAAGTCACAGAGAGGAATCTTCCTTTTGAAAGCGCAGTATTGAAACACTCTTTTTGTAGAATTTGCTAGTGGATGTTTGGAGCGATTTGAGGCCTGTGCTGAAAAACGAAATATCTTCCCATAAAAACTAGACAGAAGCATTCTCAGAAACTACTTTGTGATGAGTGCATTCAACTCACAGACTTCAACCTTCATTTTGAAAGAGCAGTTTTGAAACACTCTTTTTGTAGAATCTGCAAGTGGATATTTGGAGCATTTTGAGGCCTTTGCTGGGAAATGAAATATCTTCACCTACAAATTACACAGAAGCATTCTCAGAAACTACTCTGCAATGTGTGCATTCACCTCACAGAGTTGAACCTGCTTTTTGATAGAGCAGTTTGGAAACAGCCTTTTTGTAAAATCTGCAAGTGGATATTTGGAGCGATTTGAGGCCTATGCTGCAAAAGGAAATATCTTCACAGAAACACTAGACCGAAGCATTCTCAGGAATTTCTGTGTGATGAGTGCATTCAACTCACGGATTTGTACCATGCTTTTGATAGAACAGTTTTGAAACCCTCCTTTTGTAGAATCTGCAGGTGTTTATTTGGAGCGTTCTGATGCCTATGATGGAAAACGAAATATCTTCACATTAAAACGAGACAGAAGCATTCTCAGAACCTTCTGTGTGATGAGTGCATTCAACTCACACACTTGAACTTTCCTTTTGATAGAGCAGTTTTGAAACACCCTTTTAGTAGGATCTGTAAGTGGATATTTGAAGGGTTTTTATGGCAATGCTGGAAAAGGAATTATCATCACATAAAAACTAGGCAGATGCATTCTCAGAAACTTCTTCATGATGAGTGCATTCAACTCACAGAGTTGAAAGTTCCTTTTGATAGAACAGTTTAGAAACACTTTTTCAGTAGAATCTGCAAGTGGATATTTGGAGTGCTAAGAGGCCAACACTGGAAAAGGAAATATCTTCACATAAAAACTAGACAGAAGCATTCTCAGAAACTTCTCTGTGCTTTCTGCATTCAACCCATAGTTGAACTTTCCTTTTGATAGAAAAGTTTTGAAAATCTCTTTTCGTAGAATCTGCAAGTCGACATTTGGATTGCTTTGAGGCCTATGCTGGAAAAGGAAATATTTCACATAAAAACTAGATAGAAGCATTCTCAGAAACCTGTTTGTGATGTGCGCATTGAACCCACAGAGTTGAACCTGCCTTGTGATATAGCTGTTTTGAAACACACTTTCAGTTGAATTTTCAAGTGGATATTTGGAATGTTAAGAGGCCAACACTGGAAAAGGAATTACCTTCACATAAAAACTAGATGGAAGCATTCTCAGAAACTTCCCTGTGCTTTATGCATTGAAGTCACAGAGAGGATCCTTCCTTTTGAAAGCGCAGTTTTGAAACACTCTTTTTGTAGAATATGCTGATGGATGTTTGGAGCGATTTCAGGCCTATGCTGGAAAACGAAATATCTTCCCATAAAAACTAGACAGAAGCATTCTCAGAAACTTCTTTGTGCTGTGTGCATTCAACTCACAGAGTTGAACCTGCCTTTTGATAGAGTAGTTTGGAAACAGCAATTTTGTAATATCTGCAAGTGGATATTTGGAGCGATTTGAGACCAATGCTGCAAAAAGAAATATCTCCACATAAAACCTAGACATAAGCATTCTCAGAAACTTCTTTGTTATTTGGGGATTGACCTCACAGAGTTGAACCTTTCTTTTCATAGAGCAGTTCTGGAACACTTTTGTTGTGGAAACTGCAAGTGGATATTTGGTGTGATTGCGGCATATAGTGGAAAAGGAAATACATTCTGATGAAAACCGGATAGAACCGTACTCAGAAACTTCTTTGTGCTCTGTGCATTCAACTCACAGACTTCAACTTTCCTTTTTAAAGAGCAGTTTGGAAAACACTCTTTTTGTAGAATCTGCAAGTGGATGTTTTGAGTGTTTTGAGGCCTTTGCTGGGAAATGAAATATCTTCACCTGAAAACTAGACAGAAGCATTCTCAGAAATTTCTTTGTGATGTGGAATTCAACTCACAGAGTTGAAACTTCCTTTTGAGATAGCTGTTTTGAAACACTCTTTCAGTAGAATCTGCAAGTGGATATTTGGAGGGCTAAGAAGCCAACACTGGAAATGGAAATATCTTCACATAAAAACAAGATGGAAGCATTCTCAGAAACTTCCCTGTGCTTTATGCATTCAAGTAGCAGAGAGAAACCTTCCTTTTGAAAGCACAGTTTTGAAACACTCTTTTGTAGAATTTGCTAGTGGATGTTTGGAGAGATTTTATTTATATTTATGGGAAATATATTCCCATAAAAACTAGACAGAAGCATTCTCAGAAACTTCTTTGGGCTGTGTGCATCCAACTCACAGACTTTAACTTTCCTTTTGAAAGAGCAGTTTTGAAAACATTCTTTTTGTAGAATCTGCAAGTGGATATTTTGAGCGTTTTGAGGCCTTTGCTGAGAAATGAAATATCTTCACCTGAAAACAAGACAGAAGCATTCTCAGAAACTTCTTTGTGATTTGGCATTCAACTCACAGAGTTGAAGCTTCCTTTTGATATAGCTGTTTTGAAACACTCTTTCAGTAGAATATGCAAGTGGATATTTGGAGGGCTAAGAGGCCAACACTGGAAAAGGAAATATCTTCACATAAAAACTAGACGGAAGCATTCTCAGAAACTTCCCTGTGCTTTATGCATTCAAGTCACGGAGAGGAACCTTCCTTTTGAAAGTGCAGTTTTGAAACACTCTTTTTGTAGAATTTGCTAGTGGATGTTTGGAGCGGTTTGAGGCCTATGCTGGAAAACGAAATATCTTTCCATAAAAACTAGACAGAAGCATTCTCAGAAACTTCTTTGTGCTGTGTGCATTCAACTCATAGAGTTGAACCTGCCTTTTGATAGAGTAGTTTGGAAACAGCCTTTTTGTAAAATCTGCAAGTGGATATTTGGAGCGATTTGAGACCTATGCTGCAAAAAGAAATATCTCCACATAAACCCTAGAAAGAAGCATTCTCAGAAACTTCTTTGTCATTTGGGGATTGAACTCACAGAGTTGAACCTTCCTTTTCATAAAGCAGTTCCGCAACATTCTTGTTGTAGAAACTGCAAGTGGATATTTGGTGCGCTGAGGCATCTAGTGGAAAGGGAAATACATTCAGATGAAAACTAGATAAAACCGTTCTCAGAAACTCCTTTATGATGTGTGCATTCTACTCACAGAGTTGAACATTCCTTTTGATAGAACAGTTTTGAAACACTCTTTTTGTGGAATCTGCAAGTGGATATTTGGAGCGCTTTGTAGACTATGCTGGAAAAGGAAACATCTTCACATAAAAAGTAGATAGAAGCATTCTCAGAAACTTCTTTGTGATGTGTGCATTCAACTCACAGAGTTGAAGCTTCCTTTTGATATAGCTGTTTTGAAACACTCTTTCAGAAGAAGCTGCAAGTGGATATTTGGAGTGCTAAGAGGCCAACACTGGAAAAGGAAATATCTTCACATAAAAACTAGACAGAAGCATTCTCAGAAACTTCCCTGTGCTTTATGCATTCAAGTCAAAGAGAGGAAACTTCTTTTTGAAAGCGCAGTTTTGAAACTATATTTTTGTAGGATTTGCTAGTGGATGTTTGGAGCGATTTGAGGCCTATGCTGGAAAACGAAATATCTTAAAGTAAAAACTAGACAGAAGCATTCTCAGAAACTTCTTTGTGATGAGCGCATTCAACTCACACACTTGAACCTTCATTTTGAAAGAGCAGTTTTGAAACACTCTTTTTGTAGAATATGCAAGTGGATATTTTGAGTGTTTTGAGGCCTTTGCTGGGAAATGAAATATCTTCAACTGAAAACTACACAGAATCATTCTCAGAAACTTCTTTGTGATGTGTGCATTTAACTCACAGGCTTGAACCTGCCTTTTGATAGAGCAGTTTGGAAACAGCCTTTTGTAAAATCTGCAGGTGGATATTTGGAGCGATTTTAGTCCTATGCTGCCAAAGGAAATATCTTCACAGAAACCCTAGACAGAAGCATTCTCAGGAACTTCTTTGTGATGAGTGCATTCAACTCACAGACTTGAACCTTCCTTTAGATAGAACAGTTTAGAAACACTCCTTTTGTAGGATCTGCAAGTGTTTATTTGGAGCACTTTGAGGCCTATGATGGAAAAGGAAATATCTTCACATAAAAAAGAGATAGAAGCATTCTCAGCACCTTCTGTGTGATGTGTGCATTCAACTCACACACTTGAACTTTCCTTTTGATACAGCAGTTTTGAAACACTCTTTTAGTAGCATTGTAAGTCGAAATTTGGAGGGGTCTTATGCCAATGCTGGAAAACGAAATGTGATCACATAAAAACTAGGCAGAAGCATTCTCAGAAACGACTTCATGATGAGTGCATTCAACTCACAGAGTTGAACGTTCCTTTTGATAGAACAGTTTTGAAACATTCCTTTTGTAGGATCTGCAACTGTTTATTTGGAGGGCTTTGAGGTCTATGTTGGAAAAGGAAATATCTTCAAATAAAAACTAGACAGAAGCATTCTCAGAGACTTCCCCGTGCTTTCTGCATTCAACTCACATAGCTGAACCTTCCTTTTGATAGAACAGTTTTGAAAAACTCTTTTCATAAAATCTGCACGTCGACATTAGGAACGTTTTGAGGCCTATGCTGGAAAAGGAAATATCTTCACATAAAAACTGGATAGAAGCATTCTCAGAAACTTGCTTGTGATGTGCACATTCAACTCACAGAGTTTAAGCTTCCTTTTTATATAGCTGTTTTGAAACACTCTTTTAGTAGAATCTTAAATTGGATATTTGGAGTGTTAAGAGGTCAACACTGGAAAAGAAAATATCATCACATAAAAACTACACGGAAGCATTCTGAGAAACTTCCCTGTGCGTTATGCATTCAAATCACAGGCTTGAACCTTCCTTTTGATAGAGCAGTATTGAACCACTCTTTTTGTATAATCTGCAAGTGGATATTGTGAGCGATTTGAGGCCTATGATGAAAAAGGAAATATCTTCACCTAAAAACTAGACAGAAACATTCTCAGAAACTTCTCTGGGATGAGTACATTCAACCAACAGAGTTGAACATTCCTTTTGATAGACTAGTTTTGAAACGCACTTTTTGTAAAATCTGCAAGTGGATATTTGGAGGGCTTTGAGGCCTATGCTGGAAAAGAAAATATCTTCACCTAAAAACTAGACAGAAGCATTCTCAGAAATTCCTTTGTGATGAGTGCATTCAACCCACAGGGTTGAAAGTTCCTTTTGATAGAACAATTCTGACACAATCTTCTTGTAGAATCTGCAAGTGGATATTTGGATTGCTTGAGGCCTATGCTGGAGTAAGAAATAATTTCACATAAAACTACATTGAAGCATTCTCAAAAACGTCTTTGTGATGTGTGCCTTCAACTCACAGAATTGAAACTTCCTTTTGATAAAACAGTTTTGAAACACCATATTGTAGAATCTGCAAGTGGATAGTTTTAGCACTTTGAGGCCTAGCCTGGAAAAGGTTATATCTTCACATAAAAACCGGACAGAAGCATTCTCAGAAACTTCCCTGTGCCTTATGAATTCAACTCACAGACTTGAAACTTCCTGTTGATAGAACAGTTTGGAAACACACTTTTTGTAGAACCTGGAAGTGGATATTTGGAGCGCTTTGAGGTCTATGCAGGAAAAGGAAATACCATCACATAAAAACTAGACAGAAGTATTCTCAGAAACTTCTTTGTGATGTGTGCATTCAACTCACAGAGTTGAACCCTGCTTTTGAAAGAGCAGTTATGAAACACCCTTTTTGTAGGATCTGCAGGTGGATATTTTTGGCACTTTGAGGCCAATGCTGGAAATGGAAATATGTATTCATAAAAACTAGCCAGAAGCATTCTCAGAAACTTCTTTGTGATGAGTGCATTCAACTCACAGACTTGAACCTTCATTTTGAAGAGCAGTTTTGAAACACTCTTTTTGTAGAATCTGCAAGTGGATATTTGGAGCGTTTTGAGGCCTTTGCTGGGAAATGAAATATCTTCCCCTGCAAACTACACAGAAGCATTCTCAGAAACTACTTTGCAATGTGTGCATTCAACACACAGAGTTGAACCTGCTTTTTGATAGAGCAGTATGGAAACATCCTTTTTGTAAAATCTGCAAGTGGATATTTGGAGCAATTTGAGGCCTTCACTGCAAAAGGAAATATCTTCACAGGAACCCTAGACAGAAGCATTCTCAGTAACTTGTGTGTGGTGAGTGCATTCAACTCACGCACTTGAACCTCCCTTTTGATAGAACAGTTTTGAAACACTCCTTTTGTAGAATCTGCAGGTGTTTATTTGGAGCGCTTTGAGGCCTGTGATGGAAAACGAAATATCTTCACATAAAAGTGAGACAGAAGCATTCTCAGAAACTTCTGCGTGATGAGTGCATTCAACTCACACACTTGGACTTTCCTTTTGATAGAGCAGTTTTGAAACACTCTTTTAATAGCATCTGTAAGTGGATATTTGAAGGGATTTTATGGCAATGCTGGAAAAGGAAATATCATCACATGAAAACTAGGCAGAAGCATTCTCAGAAACTTCTTCGTGATGAGTGCTTTCAGCTCACAGAGTTGAACGTTCCTTTTCATAGAGAAGTTTTGAAACACTCTTTCAGTAGAATCTGCAAGGGGATATTTGGAGTGCGAAGAGGCCAACACTGGAAAAGGAAATATCTTCACATAAAAACTAGACAGAGGCATTCTCAGAAGCATCCCTGTGCTTTCTGCATTCAATCCACATAGATGAACCTTCCTTTTGATAGAAAAGTTTTGAAAATCTCTTTTCGTAGGATCTGCAAGTCGACATTTGGAATGCTTTGAGGCCTATGCTGGAAAAGGAAATATCTTCACATAAAAACAAGATAGATGCATTCTCAGAAACTTCCCTGTGCTTTATGCATTCAAGTCACAAAGAGGAACCTTAATTTTGAAAGCACAGTTTTGAAACACTCTTTTTGTAGTATTTGCTAGTGGATATTTGGAGCAATTTGAGGGCTATGCTGGAAAACGAAATATCTTCCCATAAAAACTAGACAGAAGCGTTCTCAGAAACTTCTTTGTGATGAGTGCATTCAATTCACAGACTTTAACTTTCGTTTTGAAAGAGCAGTTTTGAAAACACTCTTTTTGTAGAATCTGCAAGTGGATATTTTGAGCGTTTTGACACTTTTGCTGGGAAATGAAATATCTTCACCTGAACACTACAGAGAAGCATTCTCAGAAACTTCTTTGTGATGTGCACATTCAACTGACAGAGTTCAAGCTTCCTTTTGATATAGCTGTTTTGAAACACTCTTTCAGTAGGATCTGCAAGTGGGTATATGGAGTGTTAAGAGGCCAACACTGGAAAAGGAAATATCTTCACATAAAAACTAGATGGAAGCATTCTCAGAAACTTCCCTGTGCTTTATGCATTCAAGTCATAGAGAGGAACCTTCCTTTTGAAAGCGCAGTTTTGAAACACTCCTTTTCCAACATAGGCCTCAAAGCGCTCTAAATAAACACTTGCAGATTCTACGAAAACTGTGTAGAGTGCATTGGAGATTCCAATCCATTCCATTCCATTGCATTCTACTCACAGAGTTGAACTTTCCTTTTGATAGAACAGTTTTGAAACACTCTTTTTGAAGAAGGTGCAAGTGTTTATTTGAAGCGCTTTGAGGCCTAAGTTGGAAAAGGAAATATCTTCCCATAAAAATTAGATCGAAGCATTCTCAGAAACTTCTTTGTGATGAGTGCATTCTACTCACAGAGTTGAACCTTCCTTTGATAGAATAGTTTTGAAACACTCTTTTTGTAGAATCTGCAAGTGGATATTTGTGCGCTTTGAGGCCTATGTTGGAAAAGGAAATTTCTTCCCATAAAAACTAGACCGAAACGTTCTCAGAAACTTCTTTGTGATAAGTGTATTCTACTCACAGAGTTGAACCTTCCTTTTGAGAGAACAGTTTTGAAACACTCTTTTTGGAGGTTCTGCAAGTGTTTATTTGCAGCACTTTGAGGCCTATGCTGGAAAAGGAATTATCTTCACATAAAAACGAGACAGAAGCATTCTGAGAAACTTTTTCTGATGTGTGCATTCAACTCACCGAGTTGAACCTTCCTTTTTGTAGAGCAGTTTTGAAACACTCTTTTTCTAGAATGTGCAAGTGGATATTTGGATTGTTAGGGGGCCAACACTGGAAAAGGAAATACCTTCCCATAAAAACTAGACAGTAGCATTCTCAGAAACTTCTTTGTGATGAGTGCATTCAACTCACAGACTTTAACTTTTCTTTTTTGGAAGAGCAGTTTTGAAACACTCTTTTTGTAGAATCTGCAGGTGGATATTTTGTGTGCTTTGAGGCCTAAGCAGCAAAAGGAAATATCTTCACCTAAAAACTAGACAGAAACATTCTCCAAAACCTCTTTGTGATGTGTGCATTCAAATACCAGAGTAGAACATTCCTTTTCATAGTGCAGTTTTGAAACACCCTTTTTGTAGAATCTGCAAGTGGATATTTGGAGAGATTTGAGGCCTATGCTGAAAAAGGGGATATCTTCACATAAAAACTAGATAGAAGCATTCTCAGAAACTTCTCTCTGCTTTATGAATTCAACTTACAGACTTGAAACTTCCTTCTGAAAGAGCAGATTTGAAACACTGTTTTTGTAGAAACTGCAAGTGGATATTTGGAGCGCTTTGAGGCCTCTTCTGGAAAAGGAAATATCCTCACATAAAAACTAGACAAAAGCATTCTCTGAAACTCGTTATGATGAATGCATTCAGCTCACAGAGTTGAACCTTCCTTTTGATGGAACAGTTTTCAAACACTCTTTTTGTATAATCTGCAAGTGGATATTTGGAGCGCTTTGAGGCCTGTGCTGCAAAAGGAAATATCTTCACATAAAAACTAGATGGAAGCATTGTCAGACACTTCTCTGTGATGAGTGCATTCAACTCACAGAGTTCAACCTTCCTTTTTGTAGAACAGTTATGGAACACTCTCTTTGTAGAATCTACAAGGGATCATTTGGAGCACATTGAGGCCTATGCTGGAAAAGGAAGTATCTTCCCATAAAAAAATAAGCAGAATCATTCTGAGATACTTTTTTGTGATGAGTGCATTCGACTCACAGACTTGAACCTTCCTTTTCATAGAGCAGTTTTGAAACACTTTTTTTGTAGAATCTGCAAGTGGATATTTGGAGCACTTTGAGGCCTATGCTGGAAAAGGAAGTATCTTCCCATAAAAACTAAGCAGAATCATTCTCAGAAACATTTTGGTGATGAGTGCATTCATCTCACAGACTTGAACATTTCTTTTGATAGAACAGTTTGGAAACACTCTTTTTGTCAAATCTGCAAGTGGATATTTGGAGCGCTTTGAGGCCTATGCTGGAAAAGAAAATATCTTCATATAAAAACAAGATGGAAGCATTCTCAGACACTTCTTTGTAATGAGTGCAATCAACTCACAGAGTCCAACCTTCCTTTTGGTAGAACAGTTTTGAATCACTCTCTTTGTGGAATCTACAAGAGATTATTTGGAGTGCATTGAGGCCTACGCTGGAAAAGGAAGTATCTTCCCATAAAAACTAAGCAGAATCATTCTCAGAAACATTTTTGTGATGAGTGCATTCAACTCACAGACTTGAACATTCCTTTTGGTAGAGCAGTTTTTAAACACTCCTTTTGTAGATTCTGCAAGTGGGTATTTCGAGTGCTTTGAGGTCAAAGATGGAAAAGGAAATATCTTCATATAAAAACTAGACAGAAGCATTCTCAGAAATTACTTTGGGATGAGTGCATTCAACTCAAAGAGTTGAACCTTCCTTTTGATAGAACAGTTTTGAAACACTTTTTTTGTAGAATCTGGAAGTGGATATTTGGGACAATTTGAGGCCTATGCTGGAAAAGGAAATATCTTCACATAAAAACTAGACGGAAGCATTCTCAGAAATTTCTTGGTGATGAGTGCATTCAACTCACGGGTTTGAACTTGCCTTTTGATAGAACAGTTTTGAAACACTCTGTTTGTAGAATTTGCAAGTGGATATTTGGAGAGATTTGTGGCCTGTGCTGCATAAAGCGAATATCTTAACTTAAGAACCAGACAGAAGCATTCTCAGAGACTTCCCTGTGCTTTATGCATTCAAATCACAGGCTTGAACCTTCCTTTTGATAGAGCAGTATTGAACCACTCTTTTTGTATAATCTGCAAGTGGATATTGTGAGCGATTTGAGGCCTATGATGAAAAAGGAAATATCTTCACCTAAAAACTAGACAGAAACATTCTCAGAAACTTCTCTGGGATGAGTACATTCAACCAACAGAGTTGAACATTCCTTTTGATAGACTAATTTTGAAACGCACTTTTTGTAAAATCTGCAAGTGGATATTTGGAGGGCTTTGAGGCCTATGCTGGAAAAGAAAATATCTTCACCTAAAAACTAGACAGAAGCATTCTCAGAAATTCCTTTGTGATGAGTGCATTCAACCCACAGGGTTGAAAGTTCCTTTTGATAGAACAATTCTGACACAATCTTCTTGTAGAATCTGCAAGTGGATATTTGGATTGCTTGAGGCCTATGCTGGAGTAAGAAATAATTTCACATAAAACTACATTGAAGCATTCTCAAAAACGTCTTTGTGATGTGTGCCTTCAACTCACAGAATTGAAACTTCCTTTTGATAAAACAGTTTTGAAACACCATATTGTAGAATCTGCAAGTGGATAGTTTTAGCACTTTGAGGCCTAGCCTGGAAAAGGTTATATCTTCACATAAAAACCGGACAGAAGCATTCTCAGAAACTTCCCTGTGCCTTATGAATTCAACTCACAGACTTGAAACTTCCTTTTGATAGAACAGTTTGGAAACACACTTTTTGTAGAACCTGGAAGTGGATATTTGGAGCACTTTGAGGTCTATGCAGGAAAAGGAAATACCATCACATAAAAACTAGACAGAAGTATTCTCAGAAACTTCTTTGTGATGTGTGCATTCAACTCACAGAGTTGAACCCTGCTTTTGAAAGAGCAGTTATGAAACACCCTTTTTGTAGGATCTGCAGGTGGATATTTTTGGCACTTTGAGGCCAATGCTGGAAATGGAAATATGTATTCATAAAAACTAGACAGAAGCATTCTCAGAAACTTCTCTATGTTTTATGATTTCAACTCACAGAGTTGAACCTTCCTTTTGATAGCGCAGTTTGAAACGCTCTTTTTGTAGAATCTGCAAGTGGATTTTTGGAGCTCTTTGAAGACTATGCTGCAAAAGGAAACATCTTCATATGAAATTTGGACAGAGGCCTTTTCAGAAACCACTTTGTGATGAACGCATTCAGGTCACAGGGTTGAACCTTCCTTTTGATAGAACAGTTGTGAAGCACTCTTTTAGTAGAATCTGAAAGTGGATATTTGGAGCTCTTTGAAGCTTACGATGGAAAAGGAAATCTCTTCACAAAAAACCCAGAAGGAAGTATTCTCAGAAACTTCATTGTGATGAGTGAGTTCAACTCACAGAGTTGAACCAACCTTTTGATTGAACAGTTTTGAAACACTCTTTTTGTAGAATCTGCAAGTGGATATTTGGAATGCTTTGAGGCCTATGCTCGAAAAGGAAATTTCTTCATATAAATACTAGACAGAAGCATGCTCAGAAACTTCTTTGGGATGAGTGCATTGTACTCACAGACTTTAAATTTCCTTTTGATAGACCAGTTTTGAAACAGTCTTTTTGTAGAATATGCAAGTTTATATTTGGTGCGATTTGAGGGCTAAGCTGGAAAAGAAAATATCTTCACGTAAAAACTGGACAGAAGTATTCTCCTATCTTCTTTGTGATGTGTGCATTAAACTAACAGAGTGGAACCTTACTTTTGATAGAGCAGTTTTGAAACACATTTTTTGTAGAATCTGCAAGTGCATATTTGGAGCGATTTTAGGCCTATGGTGAAAAGGGGGATATCTTCGCATAAAAACTAGATAGAAGCATTCTCAGAAACTTCCCTGTGCCTTATGCATTCAACTCACAGCCTTAAAACTTCCTTTTGAAAGGGCAGATTTGAAACACTTTTTTTGGAGAAACTGCAAGTGGATATTTGGAGCGCTTTGAGGCCTACGCAGGAAAAGGAAATATCCCCACATTAAAAGTAGACAAAAGCATTCTCCGAAACTACTTTGTGATGAAGGCATTCACCTCACAGAGTTGAACCTTCCCTTTGATGGAACAGTTTTGAAACACTCTTTTTGTAGAATCTGCAAGTGGATATTTGGAGGGCTTTGAGGCCTATGCTGGAAAAGGAAATATCTTCACATAATAACTAGACGGAAGCATTCACAGAAACTTCTCTGAGATGAGTGCATTCAACTCAAAGAGTTCAACCTTCCCTTTCGTAGAACAGTTATGAAACACTCTCTTTGTAGAATCTACAAGAGATTATTTGGAGCTCATTGAGGCCTATGCTGGAAAAGAAAGTATCTTCCCATAAAAACTAAGCAGAATCATCCTCAGAAATATTTTTGTAATGAGGGCATTCAACTCACAGACTTGAACCTTCCTTTTGATAGAGTAGTTTTGAAACACTCATTTTGTAGAATCTGCAAGTGGATATTTGGAGTGCTTTGAGGTTTATGCTGGAAAAGGAAATATCTTCACATCAAAACTAGACAGAAGCATTCTCAGAAATTTCTGTGTGATGAGTGCATTCAACTGACAGACTTGAACATTCCTTTTGATAGAACAGTTTTGAAACATTCTTTTTGTAGAATCTGCAAGTGGGTATTTTGAGCGATTTGAGGCCTATGCTGCAAAAAGAGAAATCTTCACATAAAAACTAGACAGAAGCATTCCCAGAAACTTCCCCATGCTTCATGCATTCAACTCACAGACTTAAACCTTCTGTTTGATAGAACAGTTTTGAAACACTCTTTTTGTAGAATCTGCTATTGGATATTTGGAGCGATTTGAGGCCTATGATGAAAAAGCAAATATCTTCACCTAAAAACTAGATAGAAGCATTCTCAGAAACTTCTTTGTGATGAGTGCATTCAACCCACAGAGTTGAAACTTCCTTTTTTTAGAACAGTTTTGTAACACTCTCTTTGTAGAATCTGAATGTGGATACTTGGTGCGCTTTGAGGCCTATGCAGGAAATAGAAATATGTTCTCATAAAAACTAAGCAGAAGCATACTCACAAAGTTCTTAGTGATGAGTGCATTCAACTCAGAGACTTAAATCTTCCTTTTGATATAGCAGTTTTAAGACTCTCTTTTTGTAGAATCTGCAAGTGGATATTTGGAGCGCTATGAGGCCTACGCTGTAAAAGGAAATATCTTCACATAAAAACTATACACAAGCATTCTCAGAAACATCTCTATGATGAGCGCATTGTACATACAGACTTGAACATTCTTTTTGATAGAGCAGTTTTGAAACACTCCTTTTGTAGAATTTGCAAGTGGATATTTGGTGTGCTTTGAGGCCTAATCTGGAAAAGGAAATATCTTCACATAAAAACTAGACAGAAGCATTCTCTGAAACTTCTTTGTGATGCGTGCATTCATCCAACAGAGTAGAAACTTCCTTTTGATAGACTAGTTTTGAAACACACTTTTTGTAGAATCTGCAAGTGGCTATTTGGAACGATTTGAGGCCTGTGGTGTAAAAGGGAATATCTTTACATAAAAACCAGATGGAAGCATTCTCAGAAACTTCAGTGTGCTTTATGCATTCAACTCACAGACTTGAACCTTACTTTTGAAAGAGCAGGTTTGAAAAACTCTTTTTGTAGAAATTGCAAGTGGATATTTGGAGCGCTTTGAGGCCTATGCTGGGAAAGTATATATCCTCACATAAAAACTAAACAAAACCATTCTCTGAAACTTCTTTGTGATGAATGCATTCAGCTTACAGAGTTGAACCTTCCTTTTGATAGAACAGTTTTGAAACACTCTTTTGCAGAATCTGCAAGTGGATATTTGGAGTGCTTTGAGACCTATGCTGGAAAAAGAAATATCTTCACATAAAAATTAGACAGAAGCATTCTCAGACACTTCTCTATGATGAGTGCATTCAACTCACAGAGTTCAACCTTCCTTTTGGTAGAAGAGTTTTGAATCACTCTCTTTGTAGAATCTACAATAGATTATTTGGAGCGCATTGAGGCCTATGACGGAAAAGGGAATATCTTCCCATACAAACTAAGCAGAATCATTCTCAGTAACATTTTTGTGATGAGTGCATTCAACTCAGAGACTTGAACATTCCTTTTGATAGAGCAGTTTTGAAACACTCTTTTTATAGAATCTACAAGTGGATATCTGGAGCAATTTGAGGCCTATGCTGGAAAAGGGAATATCTTCACATAAAAACTAGACAGAAGCATTCCCAGAAATTTCTTTGTTACGAGTGCATTCAACTCACAGGGTTGAACTTTCCTTTTGATAGAACAATTTTGAAACACTCTGTTTGTAAAATTTGCAAGTGGATATTTGGAGCAATTTGAGGCCTATGCTGCAAAAAGTGAATATCTGAACATAAGAACTAGACAGAATCATTCTCAGAGACTTCCTTGTGCCTTATGCATTCATCTCACAGGCTTGAACCTTCCTTTTGATAGGGCAGTTTTGAAACACCCTTTTTGTAGACTCTGCAAGTGGATATTTAGAGCGATTTGAGGCCTATGGTGAAAAAGGGGATATCTTCACATAAAAACTAGATAGAAGCATTCTCAGAAACGTCCCTGTGCTTTATGCAGTCAACTCACAGACTCGAAACTTCCTTTTGAAAGAGCAGATTTTAAATAGTCTTTTTGTAGAATCTGCAAGTGGATATTTGGAGCACTTTGAGGCCTATGCTGGAAAAGGAAATATCCTCACATAAAAACGAGACAAAAGCATTCTCTGAAACTTCTTTGGGATGAATGCATTCAGCTCACAGAGTTGAACCTTTCCTTTGATGGAACAGTTTTGAAACACTCTTTTTTTAGAATCTGCAAGTGGATATTTGGAGCGAATTGGGTCCTATGCTGGAAAAGGAAATATCTTCACATAATATCTCGACGGAAGCATTCTCAGAAACTTCTCTGTGATGAGTCAGTTATGAAACACTCTCTTTGAAGAATCTACAAGAGATTATTTGGAGCTCATTGAGGCCTATGCTGGAAAAAGGAATATCTTCATATAAAAAGTAGACAGAAGCATTCTGAGAAACTTCCCTGCACTTTGTGCATTCAACTCACACTCTTGAACCTTCTTTTTGAAAGAGCAGATTTGATACACTCTTTTTGTAGAAACTGCAAGTGCATATTTGGAGCGCTTTGAGGCCTATGATGGAAAAGGAAATATCCTCACAGAAAAATTAGACAAAAGCATTCTCAGAAATTTCTTTGTGATGTGTGCATTTAACTCACCGAGTTGAACTTTCCTTTTGATAGAACAGTATTGAAACAGTCTTTTTGTAGAATCTGCAAGTGGATATTTGGAGCATTTTGAGGTCTATGCTGTAAAAGGAAATATCTTCACATAAAAGCTAGACAGAAGCATTCTCAGAAATTTCTTTGTGATGAGTGCATTCAATTCACAGGGTTGAACTTTTCTTTTGATAGAATAGTTTTGAAACACTCTGTTTGTAGAATTTGCAAGTGTATATTTGGAGCGATTTGAGGCCTATGCTGCAAAAAGGGAATATCTGAACATAAGAACTAGACAGAAGAATTCTCAGAGACTTCCCTGTGCTTTATGCATTCAACTCACATCCTTGAACCTTCCTTTTGATAGAACAGTTTTGAAACACTCTTTTTGTAGAATCTGCAATTGGATATTTGGAGCGATTTGAGGCCTATGATGAAAAAGGAAATAGCTTCACCTAAAAACTAGACAGAAAGATTCTCAGAAACTTCTGTGGGATGAGTGCATTCAACCAACAGAGTTGATCCTTCATTTTGATAGACTCGTTTAGAAACACACTTTTTGTAGAATCTGCAAGTGGATGTTTGGAGGGCTTTGAGGCCTATGCCGGAAAAGGAAATATCTTCACCTGAAAACTAGACAGAAGCATTCTCAGAAACTACTTTGTGATGAGTGCATCCAACTCACAGGGTTGAAACTTCCTTTTGATAGAACAGTTTGGAAACAATCTTTTTGTGGATTCTGCAAGTGGATATTTGGAGTGCTTGAGGCCTATGCTGCATTAAGAAATAACTTCACATAAAAACTATATTGAAGCATTCTGAAAAACATCTTTGTGATGTGTGTCTTCAACTCACAGACTTGAAACTTCCTTTTGATAAAGCATTTTTGAAACACCATTTTGTAGAATCTGCAGCTGGATAATTTTAGCACTTTGAGGCCCAGGCTGGAAAACGGAATATCTTCACATAAAAAATGGACAGAAGCATTCTCAGAAACTTCCATGTGCTTTAGGAATTCAACACACAGACTTGAACCTTCCTTTTGACTGAGCAGTTTTGAAACTGTTTTTGTAGTACCTGCAATTGGATATTTGGAGCGCTTTGAGGCCTATGCTGGAAAAGGAAATACCATCATATAAAAACAAGACAGAAGCATTCTCAGAAACTTCTTTGTGATGTGTGTATTCAACTCACAGAGTTGAACCTTCCTTTTGAAAGAGCAGTTATGAAACACCCTTTTTTTAGAATCTGCACGTGGATATTTTTGAATCTTTGAGGCCAGTGCTGGAAAGGAAATATCTACACATAAAAACTAGACAGAAGAATTCTGAGAAACTTCTCTGTGTTTTATGATTTCAACTCACAGAGTAGAACCTTCCTTTTGATAGAGCAGTTTTGAAACACACTTTTTATGGAATCTGCATGTGGACATATGGAGCGATTTGAGGCCTATGCTGGAAAAAGGAATATCTTCATATAAAAACCAGACAGAAGCATTCTGAGAAACTTCCCTGCGCTTTGTGCATTCAACTCACACTCTTGAACCTTCTTTTTGAAAGATCAGATTTGAAACACTCTTTTTGTAGAAACTACAAGTGCATATTTGGAGCGCTTTGAGGCCTATGATGGAAAAGGAAATATCCTCACAGAAATATTAGACAAAAGCATTCTCAGAAATTTCTTTGTGATGAGTGCATTTAACTCACCGGGTTGAACTTTCCTTTTGATAGAACAGTTTTGAAACGTCTTTTTGTAGAATCTGCGTCTGGATATTTGGAGCATTTTGAGGTCTATGCTGGAAAAGGAAATATCTTCACATAAAAACTAGACAGAAGCATTCTCAGAAATTTCTTTGTGATGAGTGCATTCAACTCACAGGGTTGAACTTTCGTTTTGATAGAAGAGTTTTGAAACACTCTTTTTGTAGAATCTGCAAGTGCATATTTGGAGCGATTTGAGGCCTATGCTGCAAAAAGGGAATATCTTCACATAAAAACTAGAGAGAAGAATTCTCAGAAACTACCCCATGCTTTATGCATTCAACTCACAGACTTGAACCTTCCTTTTGATTGAGCAGTTTTGAAACACTCTTTTTATAGTATCTGCAAGTGGATATTTGAAGAGATTTGAGGCCTATGATGAAAAAGGAAATATCTTCACCTAAAAACTAGACAGAAGCATTCTCAGAAACTTCTTTGAGATAAGTGCATTGAACTCACAGAGTTAAAACTTCCTTTTGATGGAACAGTTTTGTACACTCTTTTTGTAGAATTTGCAAGTGGATATTTGGAGTGTTTTGATGCCAATGCTGGAAAAGGAAATATCTTCACATAAAAACTAGAGAGAAGCATTCTCAGAAACTTCTCTGTGATGAGTGCATTCAATTCACAGAGGTGAACCTTCCTTTTGATAGACTGGTTTTGAAACACTCTCTTTATAGTATCTGAAAGTGGATACTTGGAGCGCTTTGAGGCCTATGCTGGAAATGGAAATATGTTCTCATAAAAACTAAGCAGAAGCATTCTCACAAAGTTCTTATTGATGAGTGAATTCAACTCACAATCTTAAACCTTCCTTTTGATAGAGCAGTTTTGACACACTCTTTTTGTAGAATCTGCAAGTGGATATTTGGAGCGCTATGGGGCCTACACTGGAAAAGGAAATATTTTCGCCTAAAAACTATACAGAAGCATTCTCTGAAACATCTCTATGATGAGTGCATTGTACTCACAGACTTGAACCTTCCTTTTGACAGAGAAGTTTTGAAACACACTTTTTGTACATCCGCAAGTGGATATTTTGTGTGCTTTGAGGCCTAAGAAGTTGGAAAAGGAAATATCTTCAGATAAAAACTAGACAGAAGCATTCTCTGAAACTTCTTTGTGATGCGTGCATTCATCTAACAGAGCAGAACTTTCCTTTTGATAGCACAGTTTTGAAACACCCTTTTTGTAGAATCTTCAAGTGGATATTTGGAGCGATTTGAGGCCTATGCTGTAAAAGGGAATATCTTCACATAAAAACTAGATGGAAGCATTCTCAGAAACTTCCCTGGGCTTTATGCATTCAACCCACAGACTTGAACCTTCCTTTTGAAAGAGCAGATTTAAAACACTCTTTTTGTAGAAACAGCATGTGGATACTTGGAGTGCTTTGAAAAACTGGACAGAGGCCTTCTCAGAAACTTCTTTGTGATGAATGCATTCAGCTCACAGTGTTGAACCTTCCTTTTGATAGAACAGTTGTGAAACACTATTTTTGTAGAATCTGAAAGTGGATATTTGGAGCTCTTTGAGGCTTATGATGGAAAAGGAAATATCTACACATAAAATCTAAATGGAAGTGTACTCAGAAACTTTTTGTGATAAGTGCATTCAATTCACAGAGTTGAACCACCCTTTGATTGAACAGTTTTGAAACACTCTTTTTGTAGAATCTGCAAGTCGATATTTGGAAGGCTTTGAGGCCTATGCTCGAAAAGGAAATATCTTCATATAAAAACTAGACGGAAGCATCCTCAGCAACTACTTTGTGATGACTGCATTAAACTAACAGAGTAGAACCTTCTTTTTGATAGAGCAGTTTTGAAACACCTTTTTTATAGAATCCGCAAGTGGACATTTGGAGAGATTTGAGGCCTATGCTGGAAAAAGGAATGTCTTCACATAAAAACTAGACAGAAGCATTCTGAGAAACTTCCCTGCACTTTATGCATTCAACTCACAGGCTTGAACCTTCGTTTTGAAAGAGCAGATTTGAAACACTCTTTTTGCAGTATCTGCAAGTAGATATTTGGAGGGCTTTGAAGCCTATGCTGGAAAAGAAAATATCCTCACGTAAAAACTAGACAAAAGCATTCTCAGAAACTTCTTTGTGATGAGTGCATTCAACTCACAGAGATGAACTTTCCTTTTGATAGAACAGTTTTGAAACACTCTTTTTGTAGAATCTGCAAGTGGATATTTGAGTGCTTTGAGGCCTATGCTGGAAAAGGAAATATCTTCACATAAAAACTAGATGGAAGCATTCTCAGACACTTCTCTGTGATGATTGCATTCAACTCACAGGGAGCAACATACTTTTTCATAGAACAGTTTTGAAGTACTTTCCTTGTAGAGTCTACAAGAGATTATTTGGAGTGCTTTGAGGCCTGTGCTGGAAAAGAAAATATCTTCCCATAAAAACTAAGCAGAACCATTCTCAGAAACCTTTTGTGATAAGTGGATTCACCTCACGGACTTGAACCTTCCTTTTGAAAGAGCAGTTTTGAAACACTCTTTTTGTAGAATCTGCAAGGGGATATTTGGAGAGCTTTGAGGCCTATGATGGAAAAGAAAATATCTTTACATAAAAACTAGACAGAACCATGCTCAGAAACTTCTCTGTGATGAGTGCATTGAAGTCAAAGAGTTGAACCTTCCTTTTGTTAGAGCAGTTTTAAAACACCCTTTTTGTAGAATGTGCAAGTGAATATACGAAGCTCATTGAGGCCTATGCTGGAAAAGGAAATACCTTCACATAAAAACTAAACAAAAGGATTCTCAGAAAATTCTTTGTGATGTGTACATTAAATTCACAGAGTTGAACAGTATTTTTGATGGAGCAGTTTTGAAACAACCTTTTTTCAGAATCAGCAAGTGGATATTTTGAGCGCTTTGAGGCCTATGCTGGAAAAGAAAATATCTTCACATAAAAACTAGACTGAAGCATTCTCAGAAACTTCTTAGTGATGAGTGCATTCAACTCATGGATTTGAACCTTTGTTTTGATAAAGCGGTTTTGAAGCCCACTTTTTGTAAAATCTGCAGGTGTATATTTGGAGTGCTTTGAGGCCTACACTGGAAAAAGGAATATCTTCACAGAAGAACTTGACAGAAGCATTCTGAGAAACTTCCCCGTGCTTTATGCATTCAAATCAAAGAGTAGAACCTTACCTTTGATAGCGCAGGTTTGAAACACCCTTTTTGTAGAATCTACAGCTGGATATTTTGAGCGCTTTGAAGTCTATCCTGGAAAAGGAAATAACTTCACATAAAAACTAGACTGATGCATTCTCAGAAACTTCTTTGTAATGTGAGCATTCAACTCACAGAATCGAACATTCCTTTTGACAGAGCAGTTTTGAAACACCCTTTTTGTAGAAACTGCAAGTGGATATTTGTAGCCCTTTGAGGCCTATGCTGGAAAAGGAAATATCTTCACATAAAAACTAGACAGAAGCATTCTCAGAACCTTCTTTGTGATGATTGCATTGAACTTACTGAGTTGAAACTTTCTTTTGATAGGACAGTTTTGAAACACTCTTTTTTGTAGAATCTGCAAGTGGATTTTTGGAGCACTTTGAGGCCTACCCTGGAAAAGGAAATATCTTCACATAAAAACTAGACAGAAGAATTCTCAAAAACATCTTTATGATGAGTGCATTCAATTCACGGAATTGAACTTTCCTTTTTATAGAGCAGTTTGAAATACTCTTTTAGTGGAATCTGAAAGTGGATATTTGGAGTGCTATGAGGCATTTGCTGGAAAAGGAAATATCTTCACATAAAAACGAGACAGAAGCTTTCTCAGAAACTGGTTTATGATGGGCGCATTCAAATCACAGAGTTGAAACTTCCTTTTGAAACAGCAGTTTTGAAACACACTTTTAGTAGAATCTGCAAGTGGATATTTGGAATGCTTTGAGGCCTATGCTGGAAAAGGAAACGTCTTCACAGAAAAACTAAATAGAAGCATTCTCAGAAACTTCTTTATGATGTGGGCATCAAACTCTCAGATTTGGACCTTCCTATTGATAGAACAGTTTTGCATCACTGTTTTTACAGAATCTGCAAGTGTATATTTGGAGTGCTTTGAGGCTTATGCGGTAAAAGGAAATAACTTCACATAAAAACGAAACAGAGGCATCCTCACCAACTTCTTTGTGATGTGTGCATTCAACTCACAGAGTGGAACCATACTTTTGATAGAGCAGTTTTGAAACACCCTTTTGGTAGGCTCTGCAAGTCGATATTTTCAGGGCTTTGAGGCCTATACTGGAAAAGTAAATATCTTCACATAAAAACTAGATGGAAGCATTGTCAGAAACTTCTTTGTGATGAGTGAGTTGAACTCACAGAGTTTAACTTTGCTTTTTAAGAGCAGTTTTGAAACACCCCTTTTATAAAATCTGCAAGTGGATATTTGGAGTGCTTTGATGCCAATGATGGAAAAGGAAATATCTTCACATAAAAATTAGACAGAAGCATTCTGATAAACTTCTATGTGATGAGTGCATTCAAATCTCAGAGTTGAACCTTAATTTGAAAGAACAGTTTTGATACACTCTTTTTGTAGAATCTGCAGTTGGATATTTGGAGCGATATGAGGTCTATCCTGGAAAGGGTTATATCTTTATATAAAAACTAGACAGTAGCATGCTCAGAAACTTCTTTGTTATGAGCACATTTATCTCACAGAGGTGAGACATCCTTTAAATAGAGCAGTTGTGAAACATTCTTTTTTAGAATCTACAAGTGTATATTTGGAGTGCTTTGAGGCCTATGCTGGTTAAGGAAATATCTTCACACAAAAATTAGACAGAATCATTCTCAGAAATTTCTTTGTGATGAGCACATTCACCTCACAGAGTTAAGCCTTCCTTTTGATAGAGAAATTTTGAAACACTCTTTTTGTCGGATCTGCAAGTGGATATTTGGGGCACTATGAGGCCTACGCTGGAAAAGGAAATATCTTCACATAGAAACAAGACAGAAGCATTCACGAAAATTTCTTTTTTATGAGTGCATTCAACTCACAGAGTTGAACCTTCCTTTTCATAGAACAGTTTTGAAACACTCTTTTCGTAGAATCTGCTAGTGGATATTAGGAGCTTTTTGAGGCCTATGATGGAAAAGGAAATATCTTCACATAATAACTAGACAGAAGTATTCTCAGAAACTTCTCTGTGATGAGTGCACTGAACACCCTGAGATGAAACTTTCTTTTTATAGAACAGTTTTGAAACATTATTTTTGTAGAATCTACAAGTGGATATTTGGAGCCCTTTGAGGCCTATGCTGGAAAAGGAAATATCTTCACATAAAAATTAGACAGAAGAATTCTCAGAAATGTTTTTGTGTTGAGTGCATTCAACTCACAGACTTGAACTTTCCTTTGGATAGAGCAGTTTTGAAAAATTCTTTTGGTAGCATCTCAAAGTGGATATTTGGAGTGCTATGAGGCTTATGCCAGAAAATTGAATATCTTCACATAAAAACTAGACAGAAGCATTCTCAGAAACTTCTTTTGGATGTGTGCGTTCAACTCACAGAGTTGAACCTTACTTTTGAAACAGCAGTTTTGAAACACACTTTTAGTAGAATCTGCAAGTGGATGTAAGGAATGCTTTGAGGCCTATGCTCAAAAAGTAAATATCTTCTCATAAAAAATAGACAGATGAATTCTCAGAAAGTTCTCTGGATGAGTGCTTTCAACCCACAGAGCTGAGCTTTCCTTTTGATAGAACAGTTTTCAAACACACTTTTTGTAGAATCTGCAGGTGGATATTTGGAGCGGTTTGAGGCCTATGATGTAAAAGGAAATATTTTCTCATGAAAACAAAACAGAAGCATTTCAGAAACTTCTTTGTTATATGTGCATTCAACTCACAGAGGTGAACCATACTTTTTATAGAGCAGTTTTGAAACACCCTTTTTGTAGTATCTGCTAGTGGATATTTGGAGCACTTGGAGGCCTATACTGGAAAATTAAATATCTTCAAATAAAAACTAGACAGAAGCATTATGAGTAACTTCTTTGTGATGAATGCATTCAACTCACAGAGTTTAAAATTCCTTTTCATAGAGCAGCTTTGAAACACCCTTTCTGTAAAATCTGCATGTGGGTATTTGGAGCTCTTTGAGGCCTATGCTAGAAATGGAAACATCTTCACATAAAAACTAAACAGAAGGATTCTGGGAAACTTCTATGTGATGAGTCCATTTAACTCTCAGAGTTGAACCCTCCTTTTGATAGGACAGTGTTGAAACACTGTGTTTCAATAATCTGCAAGTGGATATTTGGAGCATTTTGAGGTCTATGCTGGAAAAGGAATTATCTTCACATTAAAACTAGACAGTAGCATTCTCAGAAACTTCTTTGTGATGAGTGCATTCAACTCACCAATTTGAGCCTTCCTTTTGATAGAGCAGTTTTGAAACCCTCTTTTTGTAGAATCTGCAAGTGGATATTTGGAGCACTTTGAGGCCTATGCTGGAAACGGAAATATCTTCACATAAAAACTAGACAGAAAAATCCTCAGAAACTTCTTTGTGATGAGCACATTCAATTCACAGAGGTGAGTGTTCCTTTTGAAAGAGCAGTTTTGAAACACTTTTTTTGTAGAATCTGCAAGTGGATATTTGGAGTGTTTTGAGGCCTATTCTGGAAAAGGAAATATCTTCACATAAAAACTAGACAGCAGTATTCTCAGAAACTTTTCTGTGATGAGTGCATTGAACTCCCTTAGTTGAACCTTTCTTTTGATAGAAGAGTTTTGAAACACTCTTTTTGTAGGATCTGCAAGTGGATATTTTGAGCGCTTTGTGACCTAAGCTGGAAAAGGAAATATGTTCACAAAAACCTCGATTGAAGAATTCACAGAAACATCTTTATGATGAATGCACTTAACTCACAGACTTGAACTTTCTTTTAATAGAGCAGTTTTGAAACACCCTTTTGGCAGAATCTGAAAGTGGATATTTGGAGCGCTATGAGGCCTATGCAAGAAAAGGAAATATCTTCACATAAAAAGTAGACAGAAGCATTCTCAGAAACTTCTTTGTGATGTGTGCATTCAACTCACAGAGTTGAAACTTCGTGTTGAAACAGCAGTTTTGAAACACACTTTTTAAAGGATCTGCAAGTGGATATTAGGAGCGTTTTGAGGCCTATGCTGGAAAAGGAAATATCTTCACATAAAAACTAAACAGAAGCATTCTAAGAAACTTCTTTGTGATGTGTGCATTCAACTCACAGGGTTGAACCTTACTTTTGATAGAGCAGTTTCGAAACACCCTTTTTGTAGTATCTGCAAGTGGATATTTGGAGCGCTTTGAGGCCTATGCTGGAAAAGGAAATATCATGACATAAAAACTAGACGGAAGCATTCTCAGAAACTTCTATGTGATGAGTGCATTCAACTAAAGGAGTTGAACTTTCCATTTGATATAGTAGTTTTGAAACACCATTTTTGTGGAATCTGCAAGTGGATATTTGGTGTGCTTTGAGACCTATGCTGGAAAGGGAAATATCTTCACATAAAAACTAGAGAGAAGCATTCTCAGAAACTTCCCTCTGCTTTATGCATTCAACTCACAGACTTGAACTTTCCTTTTGATGCAGCAGTTTTGAAACACTCTGTTTGTAGAATCTACACGTGGATATTTGGAGCGCTTCGAGGCCTATGATAGAAAAGAAAATATCTTCACATAAAAACTCGATGGAAGCATTCTAAGAAACTTCTTTGTGATGACTGAATTCAATTGACAGACTTGAACCATCCTTTTGATAGAGGAAATTTGAAACACTATTTTTTTAGAATCTTCAAGTGGATACTTGGAGCACTTTAAGGCTTATGATTGAAAAGGAAATATTTTCACATAAAAACTAGACAGAAGCACTTTCAGAATCTTCTCTGTGATGAGTGCATTCACCTTACAGGGTTGTACTTTTCTTTTCATGCAACAATTTTGAAACACTCTTTTTATAGAAAATGCACGTGGATATTTGCAGCTTTTTGAGGCCTATGCTGCAAAAGGAAATATTTTCACATAAAGACTAGACAGAAGCATTCTGAGAAACTTCTTTGTGATGTGCACATTCATCTCACAGAGGTGAACCTTCCTTTTGGTAGAACACTTTTGAAACATTCTTTTTGTAGAATCTCCCAGTTATTATTTGGAGCGCTTTGAGGCCTTTGCTGGAAAAGGAAACAACTTCACATAAAAACTAGATTGAAGCATTCTCAGACACTTCTTTGAGATGTGTGCATTCAACTTACAGGCTTGAACCTGCCTTTGATAGAGCAGATTTGAAACACTCTTTTTGTAGAATCTGCAAGTCGATATTTGGAGCACTTTCAAGCCTATGCTGGAATAGGAAATATCCTCATATAAAAACAAGATAGAAGCTCTATCAGAAACTTCTTTTTGATGAGTGCATTCAACTCACAGAGTTGAACCTTCCTTTTGATAGAACGGTTTTGAACCACTCTTTTTGTAGAATCTGCAAGTTGATATTTGGAGTGCTTTGAGGCCTATAATGGAAAAGGAAATATCTTCACGTAAAAACTAGACAGAAGCATTCTCATAAACTTCTCTGTGATGAGTGCATTGAACTCCCTCAGTTGAAATTTTCTTTTGATAGAAAAGTTTTGAAACACTCTTTTTGTAGAATCTGCAAGCGGATATTTGGAGCGCTATGAGGCCTATGCTGGAAAACGAAATGTCTTCACATAAAAGTTATACAGAAGAATTCTTAGAAACATCTTTGTGATGATTGCATTCAACTCACAGAGTTGAACTTTCCTTTTGATAGAGCAGTTTTCAAAAACTCTTTTGGTAGAATCTGAAGGTGGATATTTGGAGCTCTACGAGGCCTATGCTATAAAAGAAAATATCTTCACATAAAAACTAGACAGAAGCATTTTCAGAAACTTCTTTGTGATGTGCGCATTCAACTCACAGAGTTGAACCTTGCTTTTGAATCAGCAGTTTTGAAACACACTTTTAGTTGATTCTGCAAGTGGATAGATTGAATGCTTTGAGGCCTAAGCTGGAAAAGGAAATATCGTCACATAAAAACTAAACAGAAGCATTCTCAGAAACTTCATAGAGATGTGTGCATTCAATTCACAGAGTTGAAGCTTACTTTTGATAGAGCAGATTTGAACCACCCTTTTTGTAGAATCTGCAAGTGGATATTTGGAGCGCTTTGAGGCCAATGCTGGAAAAGGAAATATCTTCACATAAAAACTAGACAGAAGCATTCTCAGAAACTTCTTTGTGATGTGTGCATTCAACTCACAGAATTGAACCTTCCTTTTGATAGAGCAGTTTTGAAACACCCTTTTCGTACAATCTGCAAGTGGATATTTGGAGCGCTTTGAGGTCTATGCGGGAAAAGGAAATATCTTCACATAAAAACTAGACAGAAGTATTCTCAGAAAGAGTGCATTAAACTGACAGAGTTGAACCTTCCTTTTGATAGAATACTTTGGAAACACTCTCTTTGTACAATCTGCAAGTGGATACTTGGAGTGCTTTGGGGCCTATGCTGGAAAAGGAAATATCTTCACACAAAAACTAGACAGAAACATTCTCAGAAACTGCTTTGTGATTAGTGCATTCAACTCGCAGAGTTGAATCTTCTTTTTGATAGGACAGTTTTGAAACAGTCTTTTTGTTCAATCTGTAAGTTTATATTTGGAACGCTTTGAGACCTATGATAGAAAAAGAAATATCATCCATAAAAACTAGACAGATGCATTCTCAGAAAGTTCTCTGTGATGAGTGCATTCAACTCACAGAGTTGAACTTTCCTATTGATAGAAGAGATTTGAAACACACTTTTTGTAGGATCAGCAATTTATAATTGGAGGGCTTTGTGGCCTATGCTAGAAAAGAAAATATCTTCACACAAAAACTAGACAGAAGCATTCTCAGAGATTTCTTTGTGATGAGTGCATTCAACTCACACAGTTGAACCTTCGTTTTCATAGAAGTGTTTTGAAACACTCTTTTTGTAGAATCTCCACGTGGATATTAGGAGCGCTTTAAAGCCTATGATGGAAAAGGAAATATCTTCACGTAAAAACTAGAAAGAAGCTTTCCAAGGAAATTCTCTGTAATGATTGTATTCAACTCACGGATTGAACCTTCCTTTTGATTGAGCAGCTTTGGAACACCATTTTTGTAGAATCTGCAAGTGGATATTTGGAGCAATTTGAGGCCTGTGCTGGAAAAGGAAATATATTCACCTAAAAACTAAACAGAAGCATTATCAGAAACTTCTTTTCGATGTGTGCATTCAACTCACAGAGTTAAACCATACTTTTGATAGTGCAGTTTGGAAACACCCTTTTGTAGAATCTGCAAGTGGATATTTGGAGCGCTTTGAGGCCTATACTGGAAAAGTAAATATCTTCACATAAAAACTAGACAGAAGCATTTTCAGAAACTTCTTTGAGATGAGTGCATTCAACTCACAGAGTTTAAACTTCCTTTTGATAGAGCAGTTTTGAAACAACCTTTTTTGAAATCTGCAAGTGGATATTTGGAGCGCTTTCGGGCCTATGCTGGAAAAGGAAACATCTCCACATAAAAACTAGACAGAAGCATTCTCAGAAACACCTTTGTGATGAGTGCATTCAACTAATGTAGTTGAACCTTCCATTTGATATAGCAGTTTTGAAACACCGTTTTTGTGGAATCTGCAACTGAATATTTGGAGCACTTTGAGGCCTATGCTGGAAAAGGAAATATCTTCACATAAAAACTAGAGAGAATCATTCTCAGAAACTTCACTGTGCTTTACGCATTCAACTTACAGACTTGAACTTTCCTTTTAATAGAGCAGTTTTGAAACACTCTTTTTGTAGGATCTACAAGTGGATATTTGGAGCACTTTGAGGCCTATTCTGGAAACGGAAATATCTTCACACAAAAATTGACGGAAGCATTCTAAGAAACTTCTTTGTGATGAGTGAATTCACATCACAGGCTTAAACCATCCTTTTGATAGAGCAGTTTTCAAACACTCTTTTTGTAGAATCTGCAAGTGGATATTTGGAGGACTTTGAGGCCTATGCTGGAAAAGGATATATCTTCACATAAAAAATAGACAAAAGGATTTTCAGAAACTTCTTTGTGATGAGTGCATTCAACTCAAAGAGTTGCACCTTCCTTTGATAGAACAGTTTTGAAACACTCTTTTGTGCAATCTGCAAGTTGATGTTGGAGTGCTTTGAGGCCTGTGCTGGAAAAGGAAATAACTTCACATAAAAACTAGATGGAAGCATTCTCAGAAACTACTTTGGGATGTGTTCATTCAACTCACAGGCTTGAACCTTTCTTTTGTTAGAGGAGTTTTGAAACACTCTTTTTGTAGGATCTGCAAGTGGATATTTGGAAAACTTTGGGGCTTATGATGGAAAAGGAAATACCTTCTCATAAAAACTACAGAGAAGAATTCTCAGAAACTTCTCTGTGACGACTGCATTCAACTCATAGAGTTGAACCTTCCTTTTGACAGAACGGTTTTGAAACACTCTTTTGAACAATCTGCAAGTGAATATTTGGAGTGCTTTGAGGCCTATGCTGTAAAGGGAAATATCTTCACATAAAAACTAAGCAGAAGCATTCTCAGAAACTTCTTTATGATGAGTGCATTCAACTAACAGATTTGAACCTTCCTTTTCATAGAGCAGTTTTGAAACACTCTTTTTGTAGCATCTACAAGTGAATATTTGGAGGGATTTGAGGCCTAGGATGGAAAAGTAAGTATCTTCACATAAAAACTAGACAGAAGTATTCGCAGAAGCTTCTTTGTGATGCGTGCATTCAACTCACAGAGTTGAACCTTCCCTTTGATAGAACAGTTTTGAAACACTATTTTTGCAGAATCTGCAAATGAATATTTGGAGTGCATTGAGACCTATGATGGAAATGGTAATATCTTCACATAAAAACCAGACAGAAGCATTCTCAGAAACTTCTCTGCGATGAGTTCATTCAACTCACAGAGTTGAACCTTCCTTTTGATGTAATAGATTTGAAACACTCTCTTTGTAGAATCTGCAAGTGGATATTTGGAGCACTTTCAGGTGTACACTTTAAAAGGATATATCTTCACATAAAAAATAGACAGAAGCATTCTCCAAAATTCCTTTGTGATGAGCTCATTCAACTCACAGACTTGAACCTTCCTTTTGACAGAGCAGTTTTGAAACACTCTTTTTGTAGAATCTGCAAGTGGATATTTGGAGCGCTTTGAGGCCTATGCTGGAAATGGAAACATCTTCACATTAAAAATAGTCAGAAGAATTCTCAGAAACTACCTTGTGATGAGTGCATTTCACTCACAAATTTGAACCTTCCTTTTGATAGAACAGTTCTGAAGCACTCTTTTTCTAGAATCTCCAAGTGGATATTTTGAGCACTTTGAGGCCTATGCTGGAAAAGGAAATATCTTCACATAAAGACTAGTCTGAAGCATTCTCACTAAATTCTTTGTGATGAGTGCATTCAACTCACAGAGTTGAAACTTCCTTTTGATAGAAAAGTTTTGAAACACTCTTTTTGTAGAATCTGGAAGTAGATATTTGGAGCACTTTGGGGCCTACAATGGAAAAGGAAATATCTTCACATAAAAACTAGACAGAAGCATTCTCAGAAACTTCTCTGTGATAAATGCATTCAACTCACAGAGCTGAACCTTCCTTTTGAAAGAACAGTTTTGAAACACTGTTTTTGGACAATCTGCAAGTGGATATTTGGAGCACTCTGAGGCCTATGCTGGAAATGGAAATATCTTCACATGAAAAATAAGCAGAAGCATTCTCAGAAACTTCTTTGTGATGAGTGCATTCAACTCCCAGACTTGAACCTTCCTTTTGTTAGAGCAGTTTTGTAACACTCTTTTTGTAGAGTCTGCAAGTGGACATTTGGAGCACTTTGAGGCCTATGCTGGAAAATTAAATATCTTCACATAAAAACTAGACAGAAGTACTCTCATCAAATTCTTTGTAGTGAGTGCTTTCAACTCACAGAGTTGAACCCTCTTTTTAATAGAACAGTTTTGAAACCCTCTTTTTAAAGAATCTGCAGGTGGATATATAGAGTGCTTTGAGGTCTATGATGGAAAAGGAAGTATCTGTGATGTGTCCATTCAACTCACAGACTTAAACCTAACTTTTCATAGAGCAGTTTTGAAACAATCCTTTTGTAGAATCTGCAAGTGCATGTTTGGGGTGCTTTGAGGCCTATGCTGGAAAAGGAAACATCTTCTTACAAAAATTAAGTAGAAGCTTTCTCCGAAACTTCTTTGTGATGTGTGCATTCAACTCACAGGGTTGAACTTTCGTTTTGGTAGAACAGTTTTGGAAAACTCTCTTTGTAGGATCTGCAAGTGGATATTTGGAGCACTTTGAGGCCGATGCTGGAAAAGGAAATATCTTCACATAGAAACTAGACAGAAGCATTCTCAGAAACATCTTTTGATGAGTGCATTAAACTCACAGACTTGGACCTTCCTTTCCACAGAGCAGTTTTGAAATGCTCTTTTTGTAGAATCTGCAAGTGGATATGTGGAGCACTTAGAGGCCGATGTTGGAAAAGGAAATATTATCACATAAAAACTACACAGAAACATTCTCAGAAAATTTTCTGCAATGAGTGCATTCAACTCACAGAGTTGAACCTTCCTTTTGAGAGAAGAGTTTTGAAACATTCTCTTTGTAGAATCTGCAAGTGTATATTTGGAGAGCTTTGGGGCTATGATGGAAAAGGAAATATCTTCACATAAAAACTAGACAGAAGCATTCTCAGAAACTTCTTTGTGATGTGCGTATTCAACTAACAGTATTGAACCTTCCTTTTGATAGAGCAGTTTTGAAACACCCTTTTTATGGGATCTGCAAGTGTATATTTGGAGAGCTTTGAGGCCTATGTTGGAAAAGGAATTATCTTCACATAAGAACTAGACAGAAACATTCTCAGAAACTACCCTGTGCTTTATGAATTCAACTCACAGACTTGAACCTTCCTTTTGATAGAGCAGTTTTGAAACACTCTTTTTGTAGAATCTGCAAGTGGATATTTGGAGCGCTTTGAGGCCTATGCAGGAAAAGGGAATATCTTCACATAAAATCAAGACAGAACATTATCAGAAACTTCCTGTGTGTTATGCATTTATCTCACAGACTTGAACTTTCCCTTTGATAGAGCAGTTTTGAAACACTCTTACTGAAGAAACTGCAAGTGGATATTTGGACAGCTTTGAGGTCTATGCTGGAAAAGGTAATATCTTCACATAAAAATTAAGCTGAAGCATTCTCAGAAACTTCTTCATGATGAGTGCATTCAACTGACAGACTTGAACTTTCCTTTTGATAGAGTCGTTTTGAAACACTCTTTTTGTTGGATCTGCAATTGGATATTTGGAGCACTTTGAGGGCTATGCTGGTAAAGGAAGGGTCTTCACATAAAAACTAGACAGAAGCATTCTCAGAAACTTCTTTGTGATGTGTGCACTCAACTCACAGAGTTGAACCTTCCTTTAGATAGAGAAGTTTTGAAACACCCTTTTTGTAGAATCTGAAAGTGGATATTTGGATCACTTTGAGGCCTATGATGGAAAAGGAAATATCTTCACATAAAAACTTGACAGAAGCATTCTAAGAAATTTCCCTGTGCTTTATGACTTCAACTCACGGACTTGAACTTTCCTTTTGATTGAGTAGTTTTGAAACACACTTTTTATAGGATCTGCAAGTGGATATTTGGAGCATTTTCTGGCCTATGCTGGAAAAGGGAATGTCTTCACATAAAAACTAGACAGAAGAATTCTAAGAAACTTCCCTGTGCTTTATGAATTCAACTCACAGACTTCAATTTTCCTTTGATAGAGCAGTTTTGAAGCACACATTTTGTAGAACCTGCAAGTGGATATTTGGAGCGCTTTCTGACCTATGCTGGAAAAGGGAATATCTTCACAGAAAATGTAGACAGAAGCATTCTCAAAAATTTCACTTTGCTTTAGGCATTTAACTCACAGACTTGAACCTTCCTTTTGATAGAGCAGTTTCGAAAAACTCTTATTGTAGAATCTGCATGTGGATATTTGGAGCGATTTGAGGCCTATGCTGGAAAAGGAAATATCTTCACATAAAAACTAGACAGAAACATTCTCAGAAACTTCTTTATGATGAGTGCATTCATCTCACAGAGTTGAACATTACTTTTGATAGAACAGTTCTGAAACACTCTTTTTGTAGAATCTGCAAGTGGATATTTGGAGCGTTTTGAGGCCTATGATGGAAAAGGAAATATCTTCATATAAAAACTAGACAGAAGCATTCTCAGAAATTTCTCTGTGATGAGAGCATTGAACTCACAGAGTTGAACTTTCCCTTTTATAGAACAGTTTTGAAACACTCTTTTTGTACAATCTGCAAGTGGATATTTTGAGCGCTTATAGGCCTATGCAGGAAAAGGAAACATCTTCACATAACAGCTAAGCAGAAGCATTCTCAGAAAGTTCTTTGATTTGAGTGCATTCAACTCACAGACTTGAACCTTCCTTTTGATAGAGCAGTTTTGAAACACTCGTTTTGTAGTATCTGCAAGTGGATATTTGGAGCGCTTTGTGGCCTATGCTGGAAAAGGTAATATCTTCACATAAAAATTAAGCTGAAGCATTCTCAGAAACTTCTTCATGATGAGTGCCTGCAACTGACAGACTTGAACTTTCCTTTTGATAGAGCTGTTTTGAAACACTCCTTTTGTGGAGTCTGCAATTGGATATTTGGAGCGCTTTGAGGCCTATGTTGGAAAGGGAAATATCTTCACATAAAAAATAGACAAAAGCATTCTCAGACAGTACTTTGTGATGAGTGCATTGAACTCGCAGAGTTGAACCTTTATTTTCATAGAACAGTTTTGAAACACTCCCTTTGTAGAATCTGCAAGTGGATACTTGGGCGTGTTTAAGCCTATGATGGAAAAGGAAATATCTTCATATGAAAACTAGACAGAAGCATTCTCAGAAATTTCTTTGTTGTGAGTGCGTTCAACTCACAGACTTGAACCTTCCTTTTCATAGAGCTGTTTTGTAAGACACTTTTGTAGAACCTGCAAGTGGATATTTGGAGCGCTTTGAGGCCTATGCTGGAAAGGGAAATATCTTCAAATAAAAACTAGACAGAAGTATTCTCAGAAACTTCTCTGTGATCATTTCATTGAACTCACAGAGATGACCCTTCCTTTTGATAGAAGAGTTTTGAAAAATTCTCTTTGTAGAATCTTCAAGGGTATATTTGGAGTCCTTTGAGACCCATGCTGTAAAAGGAAATATCCTCACATAAAAACTAGACAGAAGCATTCTCAGAAACTTCTTTGTAATGTGTGCATTCAACTCACAGAGTTGAACATTCGTTTTGATAGAGCAGTTTTGAAACACACTTTTTGTAGAATCTGCCAGTGGATATTTGGAGATATTTGAGGACTATGCCGGAAAAGGGAAAATCTTCACATAAAAATATTAAAGAAGCATTCACAGAAACTTCCCTGTGATTTATGCATTCAACTCACAGACTTGAACCTTTCTTTTGATAGAGCAGTTTTGAAATACTGTTATTGTAGAATCTACAAGTGGATATTTGGACTGCTTTGTGTTCTATGCTGAAAAAGGAAATATCATCACATAGAAACTAGACAGAAGCATTCTCAGAAACTTCTTAGTGATGAGTGCATTCAAATCACAGAGTTGAAACTTCCATTTGACAGAACATGTTTGAAACACTCTTTTTATGGCATCTGCAAGTGGATATTTGGAGCGCTTTGAGGTCTACAATGGAAAAGGGAATATCCGTGATGAGTGCCTTCAACTCACAGACTTGAACCTTCCTTTTGATAGAGCAGTTTTGGAACACTCCTTTTGTAGAATCTGCAAGTGGATATTTGGAGCGCTATGAGTCCTACACTGGAAAAGGGAATATCTTCACATGAAAAGTAGACAGAAGTACTCTCAGAAACTTCTTTGTGATGAATGCATTCAACTCACAGAATTGAACCTTCCTTTTGATAGAACAGTTCTGAAACATTCTTTTTATAGAATCTGCAAGTGGATGTTTTGAGGGCTTTGAGGCCTATGCTGGAAAAGGAAATATCTTCACATAAAAAAATAGACAGAAATAATCTCAGAAAATTCTTTGTGATGAGTGCATTCAACTCAAAGACTTGAACCTTCTTTTGATAGAGCAATTTTGAAACACTTTTTGTGGAATCTGCAAGTCGATGTTTGGAGCAATTTGAGGCCTATGCTGGAAAAGGAAATATATCCACATAAAAAGTAGACAGAAGCATTCTCAGAAACTTCGTTGTGATGTATGCATTCAACTATCAGAGTTGAACCTTCCTTTTGATAGAGAAGTTTTGAAACACCCTTTCTGTAGAATCTGCAAGTGGATATTTGGAGGGCTTGAGGCCTATGCTGGAAAAGGAAATATCTTCACATAAAAATTAGACTGAAGCATTATCAGAAACTTCCCTGTGCTTTATGAATTCATCTCACAGACTTGAACATTCCTTTTGATAGCTCAGGTTTGAAACACTCTTTTTATAGTGTCTGCCAGCTGATATTTGGGGCACCTTGAGCGCTATGCTGGAAAAGGAAATATCTTCACATAAAAACTAGACAGAAGCAATTTCAGAAACTTCTTTGTGATGAGTGCATTCAACTCAAAGACTTGAACCTTCTTTTGATTGAGCAATTTTGGAACACTCTTTTTTAGAATCTGCAAGTGGATCTTTGGAACAATTTGAGGCCTATGCTGGAAAAGGAAATATCTTCACATAAAAAGTAGACAGAAGCATTCTCAGAAACTTCTTTGTGATGTATGCATTCAACTCACCATGTGGAACCTTCCTTTTGATACAGCAGTTTTGAAACACCCATTCTGTAGTATCGGCAAGTGGATATTTGGAGCGCTTGAGGCCTATGCTGGAAAAGGAGATATTTTCCCATAATAATTAGACAGAAGCATTGTCAGAAACTTCCCTGTGCTTTATGAATTCAACTCACAGTCTTGAACATTCCTTTTGATAGTTCAGGTTTGAATCACTCTTTTTGTAGTATCTGCAATTTGATATTTGGGGCGTTTGAGCGCTGTGCTGGAAAAGGAAATATCTTCACATAAAAACTAGACAGAAGAATTCTCAGAGACTTCTTAGTGATGAATGCATTCAACTCACACAGTTGAACCTTCCTGTTGATAGAACAGTTTTGAAACACTATTTTTGTAGAATCTGCAAGTGGATATTTGGAGCGATTTCAGGCCTATGATGGAAAAGGAAATATCTTCACTTATAAATTAGACAAAAGCATTCCCCGCAACTTCTCTGTGATGAGTGCATTCAACTGATAGTGTTGAACTTTCCTTTTGATAGAACAGTTTTGAAACTCTCTCTTTGTAGATTGTGGAAGTGGATACTTGGAGCGCTTTGATGCCTATGCCAGAAAAGGAAATATCTTCACATAAAAAATAGACAGAAGCATTCTTAGAAACTTCTTTGTGATGAGAGCATTTAACTCACGGATGTGAACCTTCCTTTTGATAGAACAGTTTTGAAGCATTCTTTTTGTAGGATCTGCAAGTGGATATTTGGAGTGCTTTGAAGCCTATGCCGGAAAAGGAAATATTTTCACGTGATAAGTAGACAGAAGCATTCTCAGAAAGTTCTTTGTGATGTGTGCATTCAACTTACAGAGTTGAACATTCCTTTTGATAGAGCTGCTTTCAAACACCCTTTCTGTACAATCTACAATTGGATATTTGGAGCGATTTGAGGCTTATGATGGAAATAGAAATATCTTCACATACAAACAAGACTGAAGCATTCTCAGAAACTTCTTTTTGATGAGTGCATTCAACTCACAAAGTTGAACCTTCCTTTTGATAGAAGAGTTTTGAAACACTCTTTGTGTTGAATCTGCAGTGGATATTTGGAGTGCTTTGAGGCCTATGCTGGAAAAGGAAATAAATTCACATAAAAACTAGATTGAAGCATTCTCAGAAACTTCTTTCTTATTTGTGCATTGAACTCACAGACGTGAACCTTCCTTTTCATAGAGCAGTTTTGAAACACTCTTTTTGTAGTATTTGCAAGGGTATATGTGGAGCGCTTTGAGGCCTATGCAGGAAAATGAAATATCTTCACATAAAAACAAGACAGAAGCATTCTCAGAAACTTGTTTGTGATGTGTGCATTCAACTCACAGTGTTGAACCTTACTTTTGATAGAGCAGTTTTGAAACACGCTTTTTGTAGGATCTGCAAGTGGATATTTGGAGCGATGTGAGGCCAATGCTGGAAAAGGGAATATCTTCACATAAAAACTAGACAGAAGCATTCTCAGAAACTTCTCTTTGCCTCATAAATTCAGCTCACAGGATTGAAACTTCCTTTTGATAGAATAGTTTTGAAACACTCTTTTTGTAGAATCTGCAAGTGGATATTTGGAGCGATATGAGGCCTATGCTTGAAAACGAAATATCTTCACATGATAAGCAGACAGAAGCATTCTCAGAAAGTACTTTGTGATGTGTGCATTCAACTTACAGAGTTGGACATTCCTTTTGATAGAGCTGTTTTGAAACACCCTTTCTGTACAATCTGCAACTGGATATTTGGAGCGATTTGAGGCCTATGATGGAAATAGAAATATCTTCACATACAAACAAGACAGAAACGTTCTCAGAAACTTCTTTGTGATGAGTGCATTCAACTCACAGTGTTGAACCTTCCTTTTGGTAGAACAGATTTGAAACACTCTCTTAGTAGAATCTGCAAGTGGATATTTGGAGCGTTTTGAGGCCTATGCTGGAATAGGAAATATCTTCACAAAAAAACTAGACAGAAGCATTTTCAGAAACTTTTTGTGAAGATTGCATTCAACTCACAGATTTGAACTTTCCCTTTTTATCGAACAGTTTTAAAAAAACCCTTTTGGAGAATCTACAAGTGGATATTTGTAGCGCTTTCAGACCTATGCTGGAAAAGGAAATCTCATCACATAAAAACTAGACAGAAGCATTATCAGAAACTACTTTGTGATGGGTGCATTCAACTCACAGTGTTGAACCTTCCTTTTGATAGGACAGCTTTGAAACACTCTTTTTGTAGAGTCTGCAAGTGGATGTTAGGAGTGCATTGAGGCCAAAGGTGAAAAAGGCAATACCTTCACATTAAAAGTAGACAGAAGCATTCTCAGTAACTTCTTTGTGATGAGTGCATTCAGCTCACAGAGTTGAACTTTATTTTTGATAGAGCAGTTTTGAAACACTCTTTTTGTAGAATCTGCAGGTAGATATTTGGAGCACTTTGAGGCGTTTGCTGAAAAAGGAAATATCTTCACATAAAAACTGGACAGAAGAATTCTCGGAAACTTCTTTGTGGTGAATGCATTCAATTCACAGAGCTGAACCTTCCTTTCGATAGAGCTGTTTTGAAACACCCTTTCTGTACAATCTGCAATTGGATATTTGGAGCGATTTGAGGCCTATGCTGGAAAAGGGAATATCTTCATATAAAAATTAGACAGAAGCATTCTCAGAAACATCTTTGCGATGTGTTCATTCAACTCACATAATTGAACATAACTTTTCATACAGCAGTTTTGAAACACTCTTTTTGTAGAATCTGCAAGGGGAGAAGTGGACCAATTTGAGGCTTTCATTGGAAAAGGGAATATCTTCACATAAAAACTTGACAGAAGCATTCTCAGAAACTTCTTTTTTGATGTGTGTATTTAGCTCAGAGTTGATCCATCCTTTTGGTAAAGCAGTATTGAAACACTCTTTTTGTACAATCTGCAATTGGATATTTGACCTATTTGAGGCCTTCATTGTAAACGGGAATGTCTTCACATAAAAACCAGACAGAAGCATTCTCAGAAACTTCATTGTGATGTGGGCGTTTAACTCACAGTGTTGAACCTTTATTCTGATTGAAGAGTTTTGAAACACTCTTTTTGTAGAATCTGCAACTGGATATATGGACTGCTTTGAGGCCTTCATTAGTAATGAGAATAATTTCGAATAAAAACTAGATGGAAGTAGTCTCAGAAACTAATTTGTGATGTGTGCATTCTACTTGCATAATTGAACCTTCCTTTCAATAGAGTAGTTTTGAACACTCTTTTCGTAGAACCTGCAAGGGGATATTTGGAGCGTTTTGAGGCCTTCATTGGAAATGGGAATATCTTCACATAAAAATTGGACAGAAGCATTCTCAGAAAATTCTTTGTGATGTGTGAATTGATCTCACAGATTTGAACCTTCCTTTGGATAGACCAGTTTTGAAACACCTTTTTTGTAGAATCTACAAGAGTACATTTGGAGTGCTTTGAGGCCTACACTGGAAAAGGAAATATCTTCACATAAAAGCTAGACAGAAACTTCTTTGTGATGTGTGCATTCAACTCACAGAGTTCAACTTTCCTCTTGATATAGCAGTTTTGGAACACTCTTTTTGTGAAATCTGCAATTGGATATTTGAAGCAATTTGAAGCTTTAGTTGGAGAAGGGAATATCTTCAAATAAAAGCTAGACAGAACAATTCTCAGAAACTACTGTGTGATGTGTGTATTGAACTCACAGAGATGAACCTTTCTTTTGAGAGAGTAGTTTTGAAACACTCTTTTTGTGGAATCTGCAAGTGGACATTTGTAGTGCTTTGAGGGCTATGGTGGAAAGGAAATGTCTTCAAAATAAATCTAGACAGAAGCATTCTCAGAAACTTCTTTGTGATGTTTGCATTCAACTCACAGAGTTGAACATACCTTTTCACAGAGCAGTTCTGAAACACTCTTTTTGAAGAACGTGCAAGTGGATATGTAGACCGAATTGACACCATCTCTGGAAACGGGAATATCTTCACATAAAAACTACACAGAAGCATTCTCAGAAATGAGTTTGTGATGTTTGCATTCAACTCACGGAGTTGAACCTTCCTTTTGATAGAGCAGTTTTGAAACCCTCTTTTTGTATAATCTGCAAGGGGATATTTGAACCGTGAAGAGGCGTTCGTTGGAAATGGGAATATCTTCACATAAAAATTGCACAGAAGCATTCTCAGAAACTACTTTGTGATGTGTGCATTCTACTCACAGAGTTGAAAATTCCTTTCGATAGAGCAGTTTCGAACCACTCTTTTTGTAGAATCTGCAAGGGGATATTTGTAGCGTTTTGAGGTCTTTGTTGGAAACGGGAATATCTTCACATAAAAACTGGACAGAAGAATTCTCAGAAATTCCTTTTGATGTGTGCATTCAACTCACAGACTTGAACATTCCTTTTGATACAGCAGTTTTGAAACAACTCTTTTTTAGAACCTGAAAGAGGACATTTTAGGCCCTTTGAGGCCTTTGGTGGAAAAGGAAATATCTTCTCATAAAATCTAGACTTAAGCATTCTCAGAAACTTCTTTCCAATGTGCACATTCAACTCACAAAGTTGAACCTTCCTTTTGATAGAGCAGTTTTGAAACACTCCTTTCGTAGAATCTGCAAGGGGATATTTAGACCTATTTGAGGCCTTTGTTGGAAATGGGAATATCTTCACATAAAAACTGTACAGAAGCTTTCTCAGAAACTTCTTTGAGATGTGTGCATTCAGCTCTCAGAGTTGAAGCTTCCTTTTTATAGTGCAGATTTTAAACTCTCTTTTTGTACAATTTGCAATGGGATATTTGGACAGTTTTGGGAGTTCTTTGGAAACGTGTATGTCTTCAAATAGAAACTAGACAGAAGCGTTCTCAGAAGCTTCTTCATGATGAGTGCATTCAACTCACAGAGTTGAGCCGTCCTTTTGATAGCACAGTTTTGAAACACTCTTTTTGTAGAAACTGCAGGTGGTTATTTGGAGCACTTTGAGACCAACGGTACAAAAGGAAATATCTTCACATAAAAACTAGACAGAAGCATTCTCATAACTTCTTTTTGATGTGTCCATTCAACTCACTGAGTTGAACCTTCCTTTTGATAGACCGGTTTTGAAACACTCTTTTTGTAGAAGCAGCAAGTGTATATTTTGAGCGCTTCAAAGCCTTCACTGGAAATGACAATATCTTCAAATAAAAACGAGATAGAAGCATTCTCAGAAACTACTTTGTGATGTGTGCATGCAACTCAAAGAGTAGACTATTTCTTTTGATAGAACAAATTTGAAACACTCTGCTTTTAGAATCTGCAAGTGGTCATTTGTAGAGCTTTGAGGGCTGTGGTGGAAAATGAAATAACTTCAAATAAAAACTAGAAAGAAGAATTCTGAGAAACTTCTTTGTGATATTTGCATTCATCTCACAGACTTGAACTTTCCTTTTGATAGAGCAGTTTTGAAACACTTTTTGTAGAATCTGCAAGTGGACCTTTCGGGCACTTTGAGGCCTTCGGTGGAAAAAGAAATATCTTTACATAAAAACTAGACAGAAGCATTCTCAGAAGCTACTTGGCAATGTGTTCATTCAGCACACAGAGTTGAAACTTCCTTTTGATGGAGCAGTTTTGGAACACTCTTTTTCTAGAATCTGCAAGTGGATATTTGGAGCACTATGATGCATTTGCTGGAAACGGGAATATCTTCAAATAAAAAGTAGATAGAAGTATCCTCAGAAAGTACCTTGTGATGTGTGCATTCAACTCACTGAGATGAACCTTTGTTTTGATAGAGCAGTTTTGAAACCCTCTTTTTATAGAATCTGCAAGTGCATATTTGGAGTGAATATGCCTATGTGGAAAAGGAAATATCTGCCTATAAAAAGTAGAGAGAAGCATTCTCAGAAAATTCTTTGTGATATGTGTAATCAACTTTCACTTTTGAAACCTCCTTTTGATAGAGCAGTTTTGAAACACTGTTTTTGCAGAATCTGCAAGAGGATATTTGGAGCGGTTTGAGGCCTATGCTGGAAAAGGTTATATCTTCCCATAAAAAGTAGAGAGATGTATTCTCAGAAACTTCATTTTGCTGCGTGCGTTCAACTCACAGAGTTGTACCTTCCTTTTGATAGAACAGTTTTGAAACACTCTTTTTGCATAATCTGCAACTGGATATTTGAAGCCCTTGAAAGCCTATGCTGGAAAAAGAAATATCTTCACATAAAAACTATACAGAAATATTATCAGAAACTTCTTTGTGATGTGTGCATTAAATTCACAGAGTTGAACTTTCTTTCTGATAGAGCAGTTTTGAAATACTCTTTTTGTAGAATCTACAAGTGGATATTTGTAGCGACTGTGGCCTCTGGGGGAAAAATAAATATCTTCATATAAAAACTAGACAGAAGCGTTCTCAGAAACTAATTAGTGATATGTGCTTTCAAATCACAGACTTGTACCTTCCTTTTGATAGAGCTGTTTTGAAAGACTCTTTTTGTAGAATTTGCAGTTGGTTATTTGCAGCACTTTGAGGCCTATGCAAGAAAAAGAAATTTCTTCACATAAAAACTAGACAGAAGCGTTTTCAGAAACTTCTTTGTGATGTGTGCCTTCAGCTCACAGAGTTGAACATTCCTTTTGATAGAGCAGTTTTGAGACACTCTTTTTTAGATTCTGCAATTGGATATTTGGATCTCTTTGATGCCTACGCTGGAAAAGGAAATATCTTCCCATAAAAACTAAAGAGAAGTGGTTTCAGAATCTTCTTTGTGATGTATGCATTCAACTCTCAAAGTTGAATCATCCTTTGTATAGTGAGGTTTTGAAACACTCTTTTTGTATTATCTGCAAGTGGATAGTTGGAGTGCTTTGAATCCTAAGCTGGAAAAGGCAATATCTTCACATAAAAACAAGAGAGAAGCATTCTCAGAAACTTCTTTGTGATGTGTGCATTCAACTCACAGAGTTGAACCTTCCTTTTGATAGTGCAGTTTGGAAGCACTCTTTTTGTAGAATCTGCTACTGGATACTAGGGGCATCTTGAGGCCTATGCTGTAAAAGGAAATATTTTTCCATAAGAACTAGACAGAAGTATACTCAGAAACTTCTTTGTGGTGTGTGCATTCAAATCACAGAGATGAAATTTCCTTTTGATAGACCAGTTTTGAAATACTATTTTTGAAGAATCTGCAAGTGGATATTTGGAAGGCTATGAGGCCTGTGCTTGGAAAAGGAAATATCTTCACGTAGAAACTAGAAAGAGGCATTCTCAGAAACTTATTTGTGATGTGTGTGTGCTTTCAACACACAGAGTTGAACCTTCCTTTTGATAGAGCAGTTTTGAAACACTCTTTTTGTAGAATCTGCAAGAGGATATTTTCAACGCCTTGAGGCCTGTGCTGGAAAAGGAAATATCTTCACGTAAAAACTAGACAGAAGCATTCTCAGAAACTTCTTTGTGATGTCTGAATTCAACTCATAGAGTTGAACATTCCTTTTGATAGTGCAGTTTTGAAACACTCTTTTTATAGAATCTGCAAGTGGACATTTGGAGTCCCTTAAGGACAATGCTTGAAAAGGAAATATCTTCACCTAAAAACTAGACAGAAGCGTTCTCAGAAACTTCTTTGTGATGTGTGCCTACAGCTCACAGAGTTGAACCTTCCTTTTGATAGGGCAGTTTCAAAACACTCTTTTTTTTTCGAATATGCAAGGGAATATTTGGAGTGATTACAGATTTTGGGGGAAAAGGAAATATGTTCATTTAAAAACTAAACAGAAGTTTTCTCAGAAACTAATTTGTGATGCATGCTTTCAACTTCCAGATTTGTACCTTCCTTTTGACAGAGCAGTTTAGAAAGACTCTTTTTGTAGAAGTTGCAAGTGGTTGTTTGCAGTGCTTTAAGGCATATGCTGGAAAAGGAAATATCTTCACATAAAAATTATACAGAAGCATTCTCAGAAACTTCTTTGTGATATGTGGCTTCAACTCACCGAGTTGAACAATCCTTTTGATAGAGCAGTTTTGGAACACTCTTTTTGTAGATTATCCAAGTGGATACTTTGATCCCTTAGATGCCAATGATGGAAAAGGAAATATCTTCACATAAAAATTAGAGAGAAGTATTTTCAGAAACATCCTTGAGTTGTGTTCATTCAATTCACAGAGTTGAACTTTCCTTTTGATAGAGCAGTTTTGGAACACTATTTTTGGAGAATCTGCAAGTGCATATACGGAACGCTTTGAAGTCAATGCTGAAAAAGGAAATATCTTCACAAAAACTAGACAGAAGCATTCTCACGAACTTCTTTGTTATGTGTGCTTTCAACACACTGAGTTGAATGTTCCTTTTGATAGAGCAGTTTGAAACACTCTTTTTGTAAAATCTCCATGTGAATATTGCAAGCAGTTTAAGGTCTAAGCTGGAAAAGCAAATATCTTCACATAAAAAGTAGATAGTAGCATTCTCAGAAACTTCTTTGTGATATATGCATTCAACTCAAGGAGTTGAACCCTTTTATTGATAGAGCAGTTTTGAAACACTCATTTTGTGGAATCTGCAAGGGGATATTTGGAGCACTTTGAGTTCTAAGCTGGAAAAGGGAATATCTTCACATAAAAACTAGACAGAAGCATTCTCAGAAACTTCTTTTTGATGTGTGCATTCAACTCACAGAGTTGAACATTCTATTTGATAGAGCAGTTTTGAAACAGTCTTTTTGTAAAATCTGCAAGTGGATATCTGGAGCGCTTTGAGGCCTATGCTGGAAAAATAATTATTTCCTATAAAAAGTAGAGAGAAACATTCTCAGAAACTTCTTTGTGACGTTCACATAGAAACTAGACAGAAGCATTCTCATAAACATCTTTGTGATGTGTGCATTCAATTCACAGAGCTGAAACATCATTTTGATAGAGCAGGTTTGAAGCACTCTTTTTGCAAAATCTGCAAGTGGTTATTTTGAGCGCTTTGAGGCCAATGCTGTAAAAGGAAATGTCTTCAACTAAAAACTAGACAGAAGCATTATCAGAAACATCCATGAGATGTGTGCATTCAATTCACAGAGTTGAACCTTCGTTTTGATAGAATACTTTTGAAACACTCTTTTTGTAGAATCTGTAAGTGGATATTTGGATCGCTTTGTGGCCAATGCTGGAAAAGGAATTATATTCAAATAAAAACTAGACAGCAGCATTCTCACAAACTTCTTTGTTCTGTGCCCATTAAACACACAGAGTTGAACCTTCTTTTTGATACAGCAGTTTCGAAACAATCTTTTTTCAGAATCTCCAAGTCAATATTTTGAGCGCTTAGAGGTCTATTCTGGAAAAGGTAACAGCTTCACTTAAAAACTAGACAGAAGCATTCTCAGAAACTTCTTTGTGATGTCTACATTCAAGTTATAGAGTTGAAACTTCGTTTGATAGAGCAGTTTTGAAACACTCTTTTTTATAATCTGCAAGTGGATATTTGGAGCAATTTGAGGCCAAACCTGGAAAAGGAAATATCTTCACATAAAAACTAGACAGAAGCATTCTCAGAAACTTCTTTGTGATGCATGCATTCAACTCACAGAGTTGAACCTTCCTTTTGATAGAGCAGTTTTGAAACACTCTTTTGGTAGAATCGGCAAATGAATATTTGAAGCCCTTTAAGGCCTATGCTATAAAAGGAAACATCTTCACATAAAAAACTAGACAGAAGCATTCTCAGAAACTTCTTTGTGATATGTGCAGTCAATTCATAGAGTTGAACCTTCCTTTTGATAGAGCAGTTTTCAAACACTCTTTTTGTAGAATCTGCAAGTGGATATTTGGAGCGATTGCGGCCTCTGGTAGAAAAGGAAATATCTTCATGTAGAAACTAGACGGAAGCCGTCTCAGAAACTAATTTGTGGTGTGTGCTTTCAACTCACAGACTTGTACCTTCTGTTTTGTAGAGCAGTTTTGAAACACCTTTTTTGTAGAATTTTCAATTGGTTATTTACAGCGCTTTGAGGCCTATGCTGGAAAAGGAAATATCTTCACATAAAAACAAGAGAGAAATGTTTTCACAAACTTCTTTGTGTTGTGTGCATTCAACTCCCAGAGTTGAACTTTTCTTTTGATAGAGCAGTTTTGAAACACTGATTTTAGAGGATCTGCAAGTGTATACATGGAGCGCTTTGAGGACTATGCTGGAAAAGGAAATATCTTCACATAAAACAAGACAGAAGCATTCGCAAAAATTTCTTTGTGACATGTGCATTCAACTGATAGAGTTAAACCGTCCTTCTGATACAGCAGCTTTGAAACACTCTTTTTGAAGAAGTTGCATGTGAATACTTAGAGCACTTTGATGCCTAAGCTGGAAAAGGAAATATCTTCACATAAAAACTAGACAGCTGCATTTTCAGAAACTTCTTTGTGATGTACGCATTCAACTCACAGAGCTGAACCACCCTATTTATACAGCAGTTTTGAAACACTCTTTTTGCAGAATCTGCAAGTGAATATTTGGAGCGCTTTGAGGCCTAAGCTGGGAAAGGGAATATTCTCACATACAAACAAGAGAGAAGCATTCTCAGAAACTTCTTTGTGATGTGTGCATTCAATTCACAGTGCTGAACATTCCTTTTGATAGAGCAGTTTTGAAACACTCTTTTTCTAGAATCTGCAGGTGGATATTTGGAGCACTTCGAGAACTATGCTGGAAAAGGAAATATCTTCACTTAAAAACTATACAGAAGGATTCTGAGAAATTGCTTTGTGATGACTTCATTCAATTCACAGAGTTGAATCTTCCTTTTGATAGAGCAATTTAGAATCACTATTTTTGTAGAATCTGCAAGTGAATATTTGGAGCGCTTTGAGGCCTATTCTGGAAAAGGGAATATCTTCACCTTAAAACTAGACTGAAGCATTCTAAGAAATTCTTTTTGATGTGTGCATTCAACTAACAAAGTTAAAACTTTGTTTTTATAGAGCAGTTTTGAAACACTCTTTTTGTAGAATCTGCAAGTGGATATTTGGAGTGTTTCGAGGCCAATGCTGGAAAAGGAATTATATTAACATAAAAACTAGACAGCAGCATTCTCACAAACTTCTTTGTTCTGTGTGCATTCAACATGCAGAGTTGAATCTTTCTTTTGATAGAGCAGTTTTGAAACAATCTTTTTGCAAAATCTCCAAGTCAATATTGGGAGCGCTTGGAGGCCCATGCTGGAAAAGGAAACATCTTCATAAAAAAACTAGACAGAAGCATTCTCAGAAACTTCTTTGTGATGCCTACATTCAAGTCATAGAGCTGAACCGTCCTTTTGATAGAGCAGTTTTGAAACACTCTTTTTGCAGAATCTGCAAGTGGATATCTGGAGCGATTGTGCCTCTGGTGGAAAAGGAAATATCTTCATATAGAAACTAGACGGAAGCCTTCTCAGAAACTAATTTTTGGTGTGTGTTTTCAACTCACAGACTTGTACCTTCTGTTTTATAGAGCAGTTTTGAAACACCTTTTTGGTAGAATTTTCAATTGGTTATTTGCAGTGCTTTGAGGCCTATGCTGGAAAAGGAAATATCTTCACTTAAAAACTAGAGAGAAGCGTTTTCTCAAACTTCTTTGTGATGGGTGCATTCAACTCCCAGAGTGGAACTTTTCTTTTGATAGAGCAGTTTTGAAACACTGTTTTTAGAGGATCTGCACGTGTATATATGGAGTGCTTTGAAGACTATGCTGGAAAAGGAAATATCTTCACATAAAAACAAGATAGAAACATTCTCAAAAATTTATTTGTGACGTGTGCATTCAACATGTAGAGTTAAACCATCCTTTTGATACAGCAGCTTTGAAACACTCTTTTTGTAGTATTTGCGTGTGAATACTTAGAGCACTTTGAGGCCTAAGCTGGAAAAGGGAATATCCTCACATAAAAACAATAGAGAAGCATTCTCAGAAACTTCTTTGTGATGAGTGCATTCAATTCACAGTGCTGAACATTCCTTTTGCTAGAGAAGTTGTGAAGCACTCTTTTTCTAGAATCTGTAAGTGGATATTTGGAGCACTTTGAGGCCTATGCTGGAAAAGGAAATATCTTCACTTAAAAACTAGACAGAAGCATTCTCAGAAACTTCTTTGTGATGTCTGCATTGAATTCACAGAGTTGAACCTTCCTTTTGATAGAGCAGTTTTGAAACAGTATTTTTGTAGAATCTGCAAGTGAATATTTGGAGCGCTTTGAGGCCAATGCTCTAAAAGTAAATATCTTCACCTAAAAACTAGACAGACGCATTCTAAGAAACTTCTTTTTGATGAGTGCATTCAAGTAACAAATTTGAACTTTTTTTGATAGAGCAGTTTTGAAACACTCTTTTAATAGAATCTGCAGGTCAATATTTGGAGTACTTTGAGGCCAGTGCTCCAAAAGTTAATATCATCAAATAAAAACTAGACAGAAGAATTGTCAGAAACACTTTTATGATGTGTGCATTCAACTCACAGAGTTGAAGCTCCTTTTTGATAGATTAGCTTTGAAACACTCTTTTTGTAGAATCTGCAAGGGGATATTTGGACTGACTTGAGGCATTCGTTGGAAACGGGAATATCTTCACTTAAAACTAGACAGAAGCCTTCTCAGAAACTTCTTTGTGATGTGTGCAATCAACTCACCTAGTTGAACCTTCCTTTTTTGATAGAGCAGTTTTGAAATACTCTTTTTGTAGAATATGCAAGTGGATATTGGGAGCACTTTGAGGCCTTCTGAGGAAAAGGAAATGTCTTCACATAAAAACTAGACAGAAGCGTTTTCAGAAACTGGTTTGTGATGTGTGCATTCAATTCACTGAGTTGAACTTTCCTGTTGATCAGCTGTTTTGAAACACTATTTTTGTAAAATCTGCAAGTGGATATTTGAAGTGCTTTGAATCCTTCATTGGAAAAGAGAATATTTTAAAATTAAAACAAGACTGAAGCATTCTCAGAAACTTCTTTGTGATGTGCACATTCAACTCACAGAGTTGAACCTTCCTTTTGATAGAGCAGATATAAAACACTGTTTTTCTAGGATCTTCAAAGGACATTTGTCGTACTTTGAGGACAATATTGGAAAATGAAATATCTTCAAATAAAAACTAGACAGAAGCATTCTCAGAAATATCCTTGTGATGTTTGCATTCAACTGACAGAGTTGAACACACCTTTTAATAGAGGAGTTGTGAAACACTCTTTTTGAGAAACCTGCAAGGGAAATTTGAAATGATTTCAGGCCTTTGTTGGAAACGGAATATCTTCACATAAAAAGTAGACAGAAGCATTCTCATAAACGTCTTTGTGATGTGTTCATTCAATTCACAGAATTGAACTTTTCTTTTGATAGAGCAGTTTTGAAACAATGTTTTTGTAGGATCTGCAATGGGATATTTGGACATATTTGAGGCCTTCTTTGGAAACTGGAATATCTTCACATAAAAGCTGGACAGAAACATTCTTAGAAACTTCTTGTGATATGTGCACTCAACTCACAGAGTTGAACCTTCCTTTTGCTATATCAGTTTTGAAACCCACTTTCTGTAGATTCTGCAAGAGGACATTTGGAGCGCTTCAAGGCCTTTGGTGGAAAAGGAAATATCTTCACATACAAACTAGACAGAAACATTATCAGAAACATCTCTGTGATGTGTGCATTCAACTCAATGATTTGAGTCTTCCTTTTGATAGAACAGTTTTGAAACACTCTTTTTGCAGAATCTGCAAGTGGATATTTGGAGCTCTTTGAATCCTTCTTTGGAAACGGGATTATCTTCAAATAAAAACAAGACAGAAGCATTCTCAGAAACTACTTTGTGATATGTATATTCAACTCACAGAGTTCAACCCTTCTTATGATAGAGTAGTTTTGAAACGCTCTTTTTGTAGAATCTGCAAGTGGACATTTACAGCTCTTTGAGGGCTCTGGTGTAAAAAGAAATATCTTCAAATAAAAACTAGACAGAATCATTCTCAGAAACTTCTTTGTGATGTTTTCATGCAACGCACAGTGTTGAACATATCTTTTCATAGAGCAGTAGTGAAACACTCTTTTTTAAGGACCTGCAAGTGGTTATTTGGACAGATTTGAGGCCTTCATTTGAAACAGGAATATCTTCACAGAAAAACTTGACAGAAGCATTCTCAAAAACTTCTTTCAGATGTGTGCATTCCCCTCACAGAGGTCAATGTAACTTTTCATAGAGCAGTTTTGAAACACTCTTTCTGTGGAATCTGCAAGTGGATATTTAGACCTCTTTGACACCTTCGTTGGAAACGGGAATATCTTCACATAAAAACTAGACAGAAGCATTCTCAGAAATTTCTTTTTCATGTGTGACTTCAGCTGACAGATTTGAAACTTCCTTTTGATAGAGCAGTTTTGAAACATTTTGTGTAGAATCGGCAATTGGACAGTTTGAGGCCTTCGGTGGAAAGGGAAATATCTTCACATAAAACTAGACAGAAGCAATCTCAGAAACTTCTCTGTGATCTGTGCATTCAACTCACAGAGTTGAACCATCCTTTTCATAGAGCAGTTTTGAAACACTCTTTTTGTAGAATCTGAAAGAGGACAATTTGTAGGACTTTGAGGGCTGTGGTGGAAAAGGAAATATCTTCCAATAAAAACCAGACAGAAGCATTCTCAGAAACTTCTTTGAGAAGTTTGCATTCAACTCACAGAGTTGAACATTCCTTTTGATAGAGCAGTAGGGAAACACTGTTTTTGAAGAACCTGCAAGTGGATATTTGGACAGATTTGGGGCCTTCATTAAAAACAGGAATATCTTCACATAAAAAGTGGACAGAAGCGTTATCAGTAATTTCTTTGTGATGTATGCTTTCAATTCACGGAGCAGAACATAAGTTTTCATGGAGCAGTTTTGAAACACTCTTTTTGTATAATCCACAAGTGGATATTTGGACCGTTTCAGGGCTTCATTAGAAACGGAATTATCTTCCCATAAAAACTACACAGAAGCATTCTCAGAAACTTCTTTGTGATGGGTGCATTCAACTCACAGATTTGAACATAACTTTTCATAGAGCAGTTTTGAAACAGTCTTTTTGTAGAATCTGTAAGGGGATATTTGGACAGATTTGAGGCCTTTGTTGGAAACTTGAATATCGTCACATAAAAACTAGACAAAAGCATGGTCAGAAACTTCTTTGTGATGTGTGCATTCAACTCAAAGAGTTAAACCTTCATTTTGATAGAGCAGTTTTGAAACCTTTTTTTGTGGAATGTGAATGTGGACAATTGGAGCGCTTTGAGGCCTTCAGTGGAAAAGGAAATATCTTCACATAAAATCTAGACTGAGCATTCTCAGAAAGTTCTTTCCTTTGTGTGCATTCAACTTACAGAGTTGAACCTTCCTTTTGATAGAGCCATTTAGATACAGTTTTTTTGAGGTATCTGAAAGTGGACATTTGGAGCACTTTGAGTTCTCCGGTGGAAAAGGAAATATCTTCACATGAAAACTAGACCGAAGCACTCTCAGAAACAACTTTGTGATATGGCCATTCAACTCACAGAATTGAACCTTTCTTTTGATAAAGCAGTTTAGAAACTCTCTTTTTTGTAGAATCTGAAAGAGGGCATTTGCAGCACCTTGAAGGCTAACGTGGAAAAGGAAATATCTTCAACCAAAAACTACACAGAAAAATTCTCAGAAACAACTTTGGAATGTTTGCATTCAACTCACGGAGTTGAACATACAATTTCTTAGTGCAGTTGTTGAACACTCTTTTTGAAGGACCTGCAAGTGGATATTTGGAATGATTTGAGGCCTTCATTGAAAAAGGGAACATCTTCACATATAAACTAGACAGAAGGATTCTCAGAAACTACTTTGTGATGTGTGCATTCAACTCATGGAGTTGAACATAACTATTCATAGGGCAGTTTTGAAACACTCTTTTTGTAGAATCTGCGAGAGCATATTTGGACAGTGTGAAGCCTTCTTTGGAAACGGGAATATCTTCACATAAAATCTAGACAGAAGCATTCTCAGAAACTAATTTGTGATGTGTGCATTCGACTCACAGATTTGAACATAACTTTTCATAGAGCAGCTTTGAAACACTCTTTTTGTAGAATCTGAAAGGGGATATTTGGACCGATTGGAGGCTTTCGTTGCAAACGGGAATATCTTCAGATAAAAACAAGACCTGAGCACTGTCAGAAACTTCTTTGTGATGGGTGCATTCAGCTCACAGAGCTGAAACTTCCTTTTGATAGAGCAGTTTGAAACCTTTTTTTATGGAATTTGCAAGTGGACATTTGCGGTGCTTTGAGGTCTTTGGTGGAAAAGGCAACATCTTCACATAAAACTAGACAGAAGCAATCTCAGAAACTTCTCTTTGATCTGTGCATTCAACTCACAGAGTTGAACCATCCTTTTCATAGAGCAGTTTTGAAACACATTTTTTTGCAGAATCTGGAAGTAGACAATTGGAGTGCTTAGAGGACTTCATTGGAAAAGGAAATCTCTTCACATAAACACTAGACAGAAGCATTATGTGAAACTTCTTTGTGTTGTGTGCATTCAACCCCCAGAGTTGAATCTTCCTTTTGGTAGAGCAGTTTTGAAACACTCTTTTTGTAGTATCTGCAATTGGATACTTGGAGAGCTTTGAAGCCTTCATTGGAAACGGGAATGTGTTCAAATAAAATCAGAAGCATTATCAGAATCTACTTTGTGATGTGTGCATTCAACTCACAGAGATGAACATTTCCTTTGATAGAGCAGCTTTGAAACACTCTTTTTGTAGAATCTGCAAATGGACATTTTTATCGCTTTGAGGGCTATGGTGGAAATTGAAATATCTTCAAATAAAAACTAGACGGAAGCATTCACAGAAACTTCTTTGTGATATTTGCATTCACCTCACAGAGTTGAACATGCCTTTTCATAGAGCAGTTGTGAAACAGTCTTTTTGAAATCCTGCAAGTGGATAATTTTACCAATTTGAGGCCTTCGTTTTAATCGGGAAAATCTTCACATAAAAACTACACAGAAACATTCTCAGAAACTTCTTCGTGATGAGTGCATTCAACTCACAGAGTAGAACATAAGTTTTCATAGGACAGTTTTGAAACACTCTTTGTGTAGAATCTGCAAGTGGATATTTGGACTGTTTGATTCATTCATTGGAAACGGGAATATCTTCCCATAAAAATTAGACAGAAACATTCCCAGAAACTTCTTTGTGATGTGTGCATTCAACTCACAGAATTGAACATACCTTTTCATAGAGCAGTTTTGAAACACTCTTTTTGTAGAATCTGCAAGGGGATATTTGGACCAATTTGAGGCCTTCTTTGGAAACAGGAATATCTCCACATAAAAACTAGACAGAAGCATTGTCAGCAACTACTTTTTGATGTGTGCATTCAACTTAAACAGTTCAACCTTCCTTTTGCTAGAGTAGCTTTGAAAACTTTTTTTTTTTTTTTGGAACGTGCAAGTGGACATTTGGAGTGATTTCAGGCCTTCGGTGGAAAAGGAAATATCTTCACATAAAAACTAGAGAGAAGCATTCTCAGAAACTTCTTTGTGACGTGTGCATTCAACTCACAGAGTTGAACATAACTTTTCATAGAACAGTTTTGAAACCCTCTTTTTTTAGAATCTGCAAGTGGATAATGGGAACGCTTTTAGGCCTTCATTGGAAACAGGAATATCTGCACATTTTTTATGTGTAGATATAGACAGAAGCATTCTCAGAAATTACTTTGTGATCTATGCATTCATCTCACAGAGTTCAACATTCCTTTTGATGGAGCAGTTTTGAAACACTCTTTTTGTAGAATCTGCAAGGGTATATTTCACCGATTTGAGGCTTTCGTTCAAAACGGGAATTTCTTCGCATAAAAACTAGACAGAAGCATTTTCAGAAAATTCTTGAAAATGTGTGCATTCAACTCACAGAGGTAAACCTTCCCTTTTATAGAGCAGTCTTGAAGCACTCTTTTTCTAGAATCTGTAAGGGGACATTTGGACCGTTTTGAGGCCTATGGTAAAAAGGAACAGTCTTCACTGAAAAACCAGACAAACACATTCTCAGAAACATCTTTGTGATGTGTGCATTCAAATCACAGAGTTGAAACTTTGTTTTGATAGAGCAGTTTTGAATCACTCTTTTTGTATTATCTGAAATTGGATATTTGGAACACTTGGAGGCCTATGGTAGAAAAGGAAATATCTTCACTTAAAAACTAGACAGAAACAATCTCAGAAACTCCTTTGTGATGTGTGCATTCAACTAACAGTGTTGAAATTTCCTTTTGATACAGCAGTTTTGAAACACTCTTTTTGTAGAATCTGCAAGTGGATATTTGGAGCGCTTTGAAGACTTCATTGGGAACGGGAATATCTTCAAATGAAAACTAGACAGAAGCATTCTCAGAAACTACTTTGTGATGTGTGCATTCAACTCACAGAGTTGAGCCTTCCTTTTGATAGGATAGTTTTGAAACACTTTTTTTGAAGTATCTACTGGTGGATATTTGGAGCACATTCTGGCCTATGGTACAAAAGGAAATGTCTTCACATAATAACTAGACAGATGCATTCTCCTAAACTTCTTTGTGATGTTTGAATTCAACTCACAGAGTTGAACATAATTTTTCATAGAGCTGTTTTGAAACACTCTTTTTCTATCTTCTGCAAGTGGAATTTTGGAACGATTTGAGGCCTTCATTTGAAACCAGAATTTCTTCACATAAAAAGTAGACAGCAGCATTCTCAGAAACTTCTTTGTGATGTGTGCATTCAGCTCAAGGAGTTGAACTATCTTTTTAAAGAGCATTTTTGAAACACTCTTTTTTAGGATCTGCAAATGGACACTTTTAGTGATTTTGGGCTATGGTGGAAAAGGAAATATCGTAAAATAAAAACTACACAGAAGCATACTCAGAAACTTCTTTGTGATGTGTGCATTCAACTCATAGAATTGTACATATCTTTTCATAGAACAGTTTTGAAACTGTCTTTTTGTGGAATCTGCAAGTGAATAGTTGGAATGCTTTGTGGCCTTCTTTGGCAATGGGAGTACCTGCACATAAAAACAAGAAAGAAGAATTCTCAGAAGTTTTTTGCGATGTGTGCATTCAACTGACAGTGTTGATCCTTTGTTTTGATAGAGGAGTTTTGAGACACTGTTTTTGTAGATTCTGCAAGGGGATAGACCGATTTGAGGCCTTCATTGGAATCCGGAATAGCTTCGCATAAAAACTAGACAGAAGGATTCTGAGAAACGATTTTGTGATGTGTGCATTCAACTCACAGAGGTGAACCTTCCTTTTCATAGAGCAGTTTTGAAACACTGTTTTTGTAGAATCTGCAAGTGGAAATTTGGTCCGTTTTGAGGCCTTTGTTGGAAACGGGAATATCTTCACATAAAACTTAGACAGAAGCATTCTCAGAGATTTCTTTGTGATGTGTGCTTTTAACTCACAGAGTTGAACCTTCCTCTTGATAGAACACTTTTGAAACACTCTTTTCCTAGAATCTGCAATGGGATATTTGGACCGTTTTGAAGACTTCATCAGAAACAGGAATATCTTCACATAAAAGTACACAGAAGCATTCTCAGAAACAATTTTGTTATATGAGCATTCAACTCACCGAGTTGAATCTTCCTTTTCATAGAACAGTTTTGAAAAACTTTTTTTGCAGAATCTGCAAGAGGACATTTGGAGCGCCTTGAGGCCTTCAGTTTAAAAGGAAATATCTTCATATAAAAACTACACAGAAGTATCCTAAGAAACTTCTTTGTGATGTGTGCATTCGACTCACAGAGTTGAACATAACGATTCATCGAGCCATTTTGAAACACTCTTTTTGTAAAATCTGCAAGGGGATATGTGGAGTCCTTTGAAGCTTTCATTGGAAAAGGGTATATCTTGAAATAAAATCTAGATAGAAGAATTTTCAGAAACTAATTTTTGGTGTGTGCATTCAACTCATGGAGTTGAGCCTTCCTTTTGATAGAGCAGTTTTGAAACACTCTTTTCGTAGAATCTTCAAGTGGGTATTTGCAGTGCTTTGAGGCGTATGGTAGAAAAGGAAATATCTTCACATAAAAACTAGACAAAGCATTCTCAGAAACTTCTTTGTGATGTTTGCATTGAACTCACAGAGGTGAAAAAATCTTTTCATACAGCAGTTGTGAAACATGCTTTCTAAGAACCTGCAAGTGGATATTTGGACCGAATTGAGGCCTTCTTTGGAAACGGGTATATCTTCACATAAAAACTAGACAGAAGCAGTCTCAGAAACATCTTTGAGATGTGTGCATTCCACTCACAGAATTGAACATAATGTTTCATAGAGCAGTTTTGGAACACTCTTTTTCTAGAATCTGTAAGTGTATATTTGGAGTGCTTTGAGGCCTATCGAAGAAAAGGAAATATCTTCTCATAAAAACCAGACGGAAGCATTCTCAGAAACTTCTTTTTGATGTGTGCATTCAACTCACAGAATTGAACCTTCCTTTTGATAGAACAGTTTTGAAACGCTCTTTTTGTGTAATCTGCAAGTGGATATTTGGAGCGCTTTGAGGCCTGTGGTAGAAAAGGAAATAACTTCACTTAAAAACTACACAACAGCATTCTCAGCAACTTCTTCTTGATGTGTGCATTCTACTCACAGAGTTGAAACTTCCTTCTGATAGAGCACTTTTAAAGCACTCTTTTTGTAGAATCTGCAAGTGGATATTTGGAGTGCTTTGAAGCATTCTTTGGAATCGTGAGTATTTTCAAATAAAAACTAGACAGATTCATTTTCCGAAACTACTTTGTGATATGTGCATTCAACTCACAGTGTACAGCCTTCTTTTTGATAGAACAGTTTCAAGCAATCTTTTTGTGGAATTTACAAGTGGATATTCAGAGCGTTTCGAGGATTATGGTGGAAAAGGAAATGTCTCCAAATAAAAACAAGACAGAAGCGTTCTCAGAAACTTCTTTGTGATGTGTGCATTCAACTCACAGTGTTGAACCTTCCTTTAGATACAGCAGTTTTGAAAAACTCTTTTGGTAGATTCTGCAAGGGGATACTTAGACCTATTTGAGGCCTTCCTTGGAAACGAGTAGATCTTCACATAAAAACTAGACAGAAACATTCTCAGAAACTGCTTTGTGATGTGTGCATTCAACTCATAGATTTGAACATAACTTTTCATAGAGCAGTTTTGAAACAGTCTTTTTGTAGAATCTGTAAGTGGACAATTGGAGCACTTTTAGGAATTCGGTGGAATATGAAATATCCACATAAAAAGTAGACAGAAGCATTATCAGAAACTTCTTTGTGATGTGTGCATTTAACTCACAGAGTTCAACATAATTTTTAATAGAGCAGCTTTTAAACACTCTTTTTGTAGAATCTGCAAGTGGACATTTGGAGCACTTTGAGGCGTTCAGTGGAACAGGAAATATCTTCACATAAACACTAGACAGAAGCATTCTCAGAAACTTCTTTGTGATGTGTGCATTCAATTTACTGAGCTACAACTTCCTTTTGATAGAGCAGGCTTGAAAATCTCTTTTTGTAGAATCTGCAAGTGGATATTTGGAGCACTTTGGATCCTTCCTTGGAAACGGGAATATCTTCAAATATAAACTAGACAGAAGCATTCTCAAAAGCTGCATTGTGATGTGTGCATTCGTCTCACAGAGTTAAACTTTCCTTTTGATAGAGCTGTTATGAAACACTCTTTTTGTATAAACTGCAGGATGATGTTTGCACCATTTTGAGGCCTTCATTCGAAACGCATATACATTCACATAAAAACTAGACAGAAGCATTCTCAGAAACTTTTTTGTGATGTGTGCATTCAACTCACAGATTTTAGCATTCCTTTTGATAGAGCAGTTTCAAAACACTTCGTTTGTTGAATCTTCAAGTGGACATTTGGAGGGCTTTGAGGCCTTCTCTGGAAAAGGAAATATCTTCACATAAGAACTAGACAGAAGCATTCTCAGAAACTTATTTGTGATGTGTGCATTCTGCTCACAGAGTTGAACATACCTTTTCATAGAGCAGTTTTGAAACACTCTTTTTGTAGAGTCCGCAAGGGGATATGTGGACTGATTTGAGGCCTTTTTTGGTAAAGATAATTTCTTCACGTAAAAAATTGAGGGAAGCATTCTCAGAAACTGCTGTGTGAAATGTGTATTCTACTCACAGAGATTTACCTTCCTTTTGATAGAGCAGTTTTGAAACCCCCTTTTTGTAGAATCTGCAAGTGGATATTTTGAACGCTATGGTTCCTTCGTTGGAATCCGGAATATCTTCAAATAAAAAATAGACAGAAGCATTCTCATAAACTACTTTGTGATGTCTGCATTCAACTCACAGAGTTGAACCTTTCTTTTGATAGAGCACTTTCGAAAAACTCTTTTTACAGAATTTGCATGTGAACAATTGTACTGCTTTGAGGGCTATGGTGGGATAGGAAATATCTTCAAATTAAAACTAGACAGAAATATTCTAAGAAACTTCTTTGTGATTTTTGCATTGAATTCACAGAGTTGAACATTCCTCTTCATAGAGCAGTTGTGAAACACTGTTTTTGAAGAACCTGCAACTGTATACTTGGACCAATTTGAGGCCCTCATTGGAAACGCGAATATCTTCACATAAAAACTGACAGAAGCATTCTCAGAAATGTCTTTGTGATGTGTGCATTCAACTCACAGAGTTGAACCCGCCTTTTGATAGAGCAGTTTTGAGACACTGTTTTTGTAGAATCTGCAAAGCGATATTTGGACCGATTGTGTTCCTTCATTGGAAAGGGGAATATCTTCACAAAAATGTAAGCAGAAACATTCTCACAAAGTCCTTTGTGATGTGTGCATTCAACTCACAGAGTTGAGAATACCTTTTCGTGGAGCAGTTGTGAAACACGCTTTTTGAAGAACCTGAAAGTGGATATTTGGGCCAATTTGAGGCCCTCCTTGGAAACGGGAATATCTTCAAACAAATACTAGACAGAAGCATTCTCAGAAATGTCTTTGTGATGTGTGCATTCAACTCACAGAGTTGAACCTTCCTTTTGATAAAGAAGTTTTGAGACACTGTTTTTGTAGAATCTGCAAAGTGATATTTGGACCGGTTGCATTCCTTCATTGGAAAGGGGAATATCTTCATAAAAATCTAAGTAGAAACATTCTCACAAACTCCTTTGTGATGTGTGCATTCAACTCACAGAATTGAGAATACCTTTTCATAGAGCAGTTGTGAAACACGCTTTTTGAAGAACCTGCAAGTGGATATTTGGGCCTATTTGAGGACTTCATTGGAAACGGGTATATCTTCACATAAAAACTAGACAGAAGCATTCTGAGAAACTTCTTTGCAATATGTGCATTCAACTCACAGAGTTGAAACTTCCGTTTGATAGAGCAGTTTTTAAACACTCTTTTTGTAGAATCTGCAAGGGGATATTTGAACTGATTTGAGCCCTTCGTTGAAAACGGGAATATCTGCACATAAAAACTGAACAGAAATATTCTCAGAAACTTCTTTCTGATGACGTCATTCAACTCACCGATTTGAACCTTCCTTTTGATAGAGCAGTTTTGAAACAATTTTTTGTAGAACCTGCCAGTGGACATTCGGAGTGCTTTGAGGACTTCAGTGGAAAAAGAAATATCTTCATATAAAAATTAGACAGAAGCATTCTTTGAAACTACCTTTTGATGTGTGCATTCAACTCACAGAGTTGAACACTCCTTTTGTTACAGCAGTTTTGAAACACTCTTTTTGTACAATCTGTCAGTGGACATTTGGAACGGTTTGAAGCCTTCTTTGGTATCGTGAATATCTTCAAATAAAAACTAGACAGAAGCATTCTCAGAAAGCCCTTTGTGGTTTGTACATTCAACTAACAGAGTTGAGCTTTCCTTTTGATAGAGCAGTTTTGAAACAATGTTTTTGTAGAATGTACAAGTGGATATTTGGAGCGCTTTGAGGCCTGTGTTAGTAAAGGAAATAACTTCACATAAAAACTAGACAGAAACATTCTCAGAAACTTCGTTGAGATGAGTGCATTCAACTCACAGGGTTAAATATAACTTTTCATAGAACATTTGTGAAACACTGTTTTTGAAGGACCAGCGAGTGGATATTTGGACCGATTTGAGGCTTTCATTGGAAACGGAAATATCTTCACCTAAACATTCCCCAAAAGCATTCTCAGAATCTTCTTTGTGATGTGTGCATTCAACTCACAGAGTTGAACATAGGTTTTCATAAAGCAGTTTTGAAACACTCTTTTTGTAGAATCTGCAAGTGGATATTTGCACTCCTTTGAGGCCTTCATTGGAGACGGGAATATCTGCACATAAAAACTAGAGAGACACATTCTCAGAAACTTCTTTGTGGTGTGTGCATTCAATTCACAGAGTTCAACCTTACCTTTGATAGAGCAGATTGAAACACTCTTTTTGTAGAATCTGCAAGGGGATATTAGGATCGTTTTGAGGCCTTTGTTGGAAAGGGGAATATCTTCACATAAGAACTAGACAGAAGCATTCTCAGAAACCTCTTTGTGATGTGTGCATTCAACTCACAGAATTGAACCTTCCATTTTATAGAGCAGTTTTGAAACACTTTTTGTGTAGAATCTGCTAGTGGATGTTTGCAGCGCTTAGAGACATTCGGTTGAAAAGGAAATATCTCCACATAAAAACTAGACAATAGCATTCTCAGAAATTTCTTTGTGATGGGTGCTTTGAACTCACAGAGTTGAATCTTCCTTTTGATAGAGCAGCTTCGAAACTTTCTTTTTGTAGAATCTGCAATTGGACATTTGCAGCACTTTGAAACCTTCATTGGAAACGGGAATATCTTCCACTAAAAACAAGACAGAACCATTCTCAAAAACTGCTTTTTGATGTGTTCATTCAACTTACATAGCTGAACATTACCTTTCATAGATCAGTTTTGATAGACTCTTTTTGTCAAATCTGCAAATGGACATTTGTAGCGCTTCATGGGCTATGGTGGAAAATGAAATATCTTCAAAGAAAATTAAACAGAAATATTCTCAGAAACTTCTTTGTGATATGTGCATTCAGCTCACAGAGTTGAACATAACTTTTCATAGAGCAGCTTTGAAACAATTTTTTGTAGAATCTGCAAGTGTACATTTTATCACTTTGAGGCCTTCAGTGGAAAAGGAAATATCTTCACATAAAAACTAGACTGAAGCAGTCACAGAAACTTCTTTGTGTTGTGGGCATTCAACTGACAGAGTTGAACCTTCCTTTAGATAGAGCTGTTTTGAAACACTGTTATTGTAGAATCTGCATGTGGATATTTGGAGGGCTTTGAGTCCTATGCTGGAAAAGGAAATATCCTCACATAAAAACTAGACAGAAACATTCTCAGAAACTGGTTTGTGATGTGTGCATTCAACTCACAGAGTTGAATCTTCCTTTTGATAGAGCAGTTTTGAAACACTCTTTTTGTAGAATCTGAAAGTGGATATTTGGAGAGCTTTGTGGCCTATGCTAGAAAAGGAAATATCTTCACATAAAAACTAGACAGAAGTGTTCTCAGAAACTTATTTGTGATGTGTGCATTCAACTTACAGAGTTGAACTTTCCTCTAGGGTAGTTTTGAAACACTGTTTTTGTGAAATCTGCAACTGGATATTTGGCAGGCTTTGAGGCCTTTCCTGGAAAAAGAAATATCTTCACATAAAAACTGAACAGAAGCGTTCTCAGAAACTTCTTTCTGATGTGTGCATTCAACTCACAGAGTTGAATCTTACTTTTGATAGAGCAGTATCGAAACACACTTTTGGTAGAATCTGCAAGTGGATTCTTAGAGCACTTTGAGTCCTATGATAGAAAAGGAAATATCCTCCCATAAAAACTAGACAGAAGCATTCTCAGAAACTTCTTTGTGATGTGTGCATTAAACTCATTGAGTTGAAATTAACGTTTCATAGAGCAGTTTTGAATCACTCTTTTTGTAGAATCTTCAGGTGGACATTTTGAGTGCATTGACACCTTAGGTGGAAAAGGAAATATTTTTACATAAAAACTACAGAGTAGCATTCTCAGAAATTTATTTATGATGCGTGCATTCAACTCATGGGATTGAACATTCGCTTTCATGTAGCAGTTTTGAAACTCTCTTTTTGTAGAATTTGCAAGTGGATATTTGGAGTGCTTTGAGGCCTAAGGTAGAAAAGGAAACATCTTCATATAAAAACTACACAGAAGCTTTCTCAGAAACTTCTTTGTGATGTGTGCATCCAACTGACACGGTATAACCTTCCTTTTTATAGAGCTGTTTTGAAACACTCTTTTTGTAGAATCTGCAAGTGGTTATTTGGAGTGGTTTGAAGCCTTCGTTGGAAACGGTAATATCTTCAAATAAAAACTAGACAGAAGCATTCTCAGAAACTACCTTGTAATGTGTGCTTTCAACTCACCAAATTGAGCATTTCTTTTGATAGAGCAATTTTGAATCTCACTTTTTGTAGAATCTGCCAGTGGATATTTGGAGTGCTTTGAGGCCTACATTAGAAAAGGAAATATCTTCACATAAAATCTAGAGAGATGCATTCTCAGGAACTTCTTTGAGATGTGTGCATTCAACTCGCAGGGTTGAACCTTCCTTTTTATAGAGCAGTTTTGAAACACACTTTTTGTAGAATCTGCAATTGGCTATTTGGAGAGATTTGAAGCCTTCGTTGGAAACGGGAATTTCTTCAAATAAAGAAGAGACAGAAGCATTCCCAGAAACTGTTTTGTGATGTGTACATTCAACTCACAGAGTTGAACCTTTCTTTTGATAGATCAGTTTTGAAACACTCTTTTTGCAGCATCTTCAAATGGTTGCTTGTAGAGCTTTGTGAGCTGTGGTGGAAAAGGAAATATCTTCAAATAAAAACTACACAGAAGTATTCTCAGAATCTTCTTTGTTATGTGCACATTCAACTCACAGAGTTGAACACACCTTTACATAGAGCAGTTGTGAAACACTCTTTTTGAAGGACCTGCAAGTGGCTATTAGGACCCATTTGAGGCCTTCATTGGAAATGGGAATGTCTTCACATAAAAACTAGACAGAACCATTCTCAGAAACTACTTTGTGATGTGTGAATTCAATTCACATTGTTGTGCATAACTTTTCATAGAGCAGTTTTGATACACTCTTTTTGTAGAATCTGCAAGTGGATATTTAGACGACTTTGAGGCCTTCATTGGAAAAGGGAATATCTGCAGATAAAAACTTGACAGAAGCATTTTCAGAAACTTCTTTGTGATGTGTGCATTCAACTCACAGGGTTGAAGCTTCCTTTTGATAAAGCAGTTTTGAAACACTCTTTTTGTCGAATCTGCACGGGGATATTTTGAACGTTTTGAGGCTTTCGATTTAAACGGGAATACCTTCACATAAAAACTAGAGAGAAGCATTCTTAGAAACATCTTTGTGATGTGTGTATTCAACTCACAGAGTTGAACCTTTGTTTTGATAGAGCAATTTTGTAACACATTTTTGGTAGAATCTGCAAGAGGACATTTCGAGCCCTTTGAGACCTTTGGTACAAAAGGAAATATCTTCACATAAATACTAGACAGAAGCATTGTCAGAAACTTTTTTGTGATGTGTGCATTCAAACTCACAGTGATGAGCCTTCCTTTTGATAGAGCAACTTTGAAAGACTCTTATTGTAGAATCTCCAAGTGGATATTTGGAGCACTTTGAATCCTTCGTTGGAAACGGGAATATCTTCAAATAAAAACTAGACAGAAGCATTCTCCAAAACTACTTTGAGATGCACGCATTCAATTCATGGAGTTGAGCCTTTCTTTTGATAGAGCAGTTTTGAAAACTCTTTTTGTAGAATCTGCAAATGGATATTTGGACTGCTTTGGGGCCTATGGTAGAAAAGGGAATACCTTCACATACAAACTAGACAGAAGCAGTCTCAGAAACATTTTTGTGATGTCTGCCTTCAACTTATAGAGTTGAAGATTTGTTTTGATACAGCACGTTTGAAACACTTTTTTTGCAGAATCTGCATTTGGACATTTGGAGTGCTTTGTGACCATTGGTGGAAAAGGAAACATCTTCACATAAAAAGTAGATAGAAGCATTCTCAGAAACTTCTCTGTTATGTGTATATTCAACTCACAGTGTTGAACCTTCCTTTTGATAGAGCAGTTTTTAAACACTTTTTTTTTAGAATCTGCCAGTGGACATTTGGAGTGCTTTGAGTCCCTCGGTGGTAAGGGAAATCTCTTCACATAAAAACTACTCAGAAGCATTCTCAGAAACTTCTTTGTGATGTGTGCATCCAACTCACAGAGTTGAACTTTCCTTCTGGTAGAGCAGTTTTGAAACACTCTTTTTGTACAATCTGCAAATGGCTATTTTGAGTGCTTTGAAGCCTTCGTTGGAAACGGGAATTTCTTCAAATAAAAACTCGACAGAAGCATTCTCAGAAACTGTTTTGTGTTGTGTGCATTCAACTCACAGTGTTGAATATTTCTTTTGACAGGGAAGTTTTGAAACACTGTTTTTGTAGAATCTGCATATAGACATTTGTAACGCTTTGAGAGCTATGGTGGAAAAGTAAATATCTTCAAATAAAAACTAGAGAGAAGCATTATCTGAAACTTCTTTGTGATGTGTGTATTCAACTCACGGAGTTTAAACTTTCTTTTGATGGAGCAGGTTTGAAACACTCATTCTGTGGTATCTGCAAGTGTATATTTGGAGTGCTTTGAAGACTTCATTGGAAATGGTAATATCTTCAAATAAAAACTAGACAGAAGCATTCTCAGCAACAAGTTTGTGATGTGTGTATTCAACTCACAGAGTTGAACATAACTTTTTATAGAGGAGATTTGAAAATCTCTATTTGCACTATCTGAAAGGGGATATTTGGACCATATTGAGACCCTCATTGGAAACAGGAATATCTTCCCATAAAAACTAGACAGAAGCATTCTCAGAAACTACTTCGTGATGTGTACATTCAACTCACACAGTTGAAGCTTCCTTTTGATACAGCAGTTTTGAAACCGTCTTTTTGAAGAATCGGCAAGTGGATATTTAGAGCACATTGAATCCTTCATTGGAAACGGGAATATCTTCAAATAAAAACTAGACAGAAGCATTCTCAGAAACTTCTTTAGGATGAGTGGATTCAACTCACAGAGATGAAACTTCCTTTTGGTAGAGCAGTATTGAAACACTCTTTTGTAGAATCTGCAAGTGGACATTTGGAGCACTTTGAGGCCTTCGGCAAAAAAGGAAATATCTTCACATAAAAACAAGACAGAAACATTCTCAGAAACTTCTTTGAGATGTGTACATTCAACTCACAGAGTTAAACTTTCCTTTTGATAGAGCAGATTTGAAACACTCTTATTGTAGGATCTGCAAGTGGATAATTGGAGTGCTTTGAAGCCTTTGTTGGAAACGGGAATACCTTCAACTAAAAATTAGACAGTAGCATTCCCAGAATCTACTTTGTGATGCGTGCATCCAACTCATAGAGTTGAATATACCTTTTCATAGAGAAGTTGTGAATCATTCTATTTGAAAAACATACAAGTGCATATTCATGGAATAAAATGTGGAATGCATTGGAATGTAGAATGGAATGTGTAATGCAATGGAATGGACCGAGGAAAGGAATGCGGAATGGAAAGTGGAATGGAACGTGGAACAGTATGGATTGGAGTGTGGATTGGAAAGGAATGGAACATGGAATGGAATGGAATGGAATATTGAATGGAATGGAATGGAATGTAAAATGGAATGGAATGGAACTTGGAATGGAATGGAATGGAATTTAATGTGGACTGGAAAGGAATCGAATGGAATGGAAAGTGGAATGGAATGGAATAGAATGTGGAAGGAAATGTGGAAAGGCATGGAATGCAATATGGAATGGAGTGGAATGGAATGTGGAATGCAAAGCAAAGGAACGTGGAATGAATCGGAAGGGAATGTGGGAATGGAAGGTGGAATGGAATGGAACATAATGGAATGTGGAATGGAATGGAATGGAATGTGCAACGGAATGGAATGGAATGGAACATGGAATATAAAGGAATGGAACACAGAATGGAATGAAATGGAACGTGGAATGCAATGGAATGGAATGTGGAATAGAATGTAACGGAATGTGGAATGGAATGGAATGGAATGAGGAATGGAATGCAATGGAATGTGGAATGGAATAGGGAATGGAATGGAAAGGAATGTGAAATGGAATGGAATGGAATGGAAGGAGGAATACAATGGAATGGAATGGAAGGAGGAATACAATGGAATGGAATGTGGAATGGAAAGGAATGGAAAGTGGAATGTAATGGAATGGTATTTGGACAGGAATGCAATGGAATGTGGAATGGACTGGAATGGAAAGTGGAATGGAATGGAATGGAATGTGGAGTGGAATGGAATGTAATGTGGAATGGAATGGAATGGAATAGAATTTGGAATGGAAAGGAACGGGTAACGGAATGGAATAGTATGTGTAATGAAATGGAATGGAAGGAAATGTGGAATGGAACAGAATGGAATGCTGTGTGGACTGGAATTGAATGGAATGAAATGTGGAATGGAATTTAGAATGGAACGGAGAGGAAAGGGTAATGGAATGTGGAATGAAATGGAATGGAATGTGGAATGGAATGGAATGGAAAGAGGAATGGAATGGAATGGATGGTGGAAAGGAATGGAATGGAACGTGGAATGGAATGGAATGGAACGTGGAATGGAACGTGGCATGCAACGTGGATTGGCACGTGGAAGGGAACGCAATGTAAAGTGGAAGAGAATGGAATGGAAAGTGGAATGGAATGGAATGGAACGTGAAATGGAATGGATGTCATGTGGAATGGAATGGAAAAGAATGGAATGGAATGTGGATTGGAATGGAATAGAATGTGGAATGGAATTTGAAATAGCATGGAATGGAATGTGGAATGGAATGTGGAAAGAAATGTCCAAGGAATGGAAATGAATGTGAAATGGAATGTCATGTGGAATGGAATGAGGAATGGAATGTGGAATGGAATGGAATGGAATGTGGAATGAAAGGAATGGAGTGTGGAATAGAATGTTTAAAGGAATAGAATGTAACATTGAATGGATTGTGTAATGGAATGGAAAGTAATGTGGAATGGAAAGTGGAATGGAATGTGGAATGGAATGCAATGTAATGTGCAGTGGAATGGAGTGGAAATGGAATGGAATTGAATGGATTATGCAATGGAATTGAATGGATTTTGGAATGGAATTGAATCGAATGGGAATGGAATGAGGAATGCAATAAAATGGATTGTAGAATAGAATATGGAAAGGAAAGGAATCGAATGGAATGCAATGGAATGTGAATGGAGTGGAATGCAATGGAATGGGGAATGGAATGGAATGGAATGTGGAATGCAATGGAATGGAATGTGGAATGGAATGGAATGGAATGTGGAATGGAATGGAATGAAAGGTGGAATGGAATGGGATGGAATGAAATTTGGAATGGAATGGAATGGAATGTGGAATGGAATGGAATGAAAGGTGGAATGTAATGGGATTGAATGAAAGTTGGAATGGAATGGAGTGGAGTGTGGAATGGAATGTGGAATGGAGTGGAATGGAATCCGGAATGGAATGGAAGAGAATGCAATGGAATGCAATGTGGAATGGAATGGAATGGAATGGAATGTGGAATGGAATGTATTGGAATTTGGAACGGAATTTTGATTGGAATGGAATGGAATCTGGAATGGAATGGAATGGAATGGAATGGATTGTGTAATAGAACGTGGAATGGCACGTGGAATTGAATGTGGTATGCAAAGTGGAAGAGAAAGTGAAATGGAATGTGGAATGGAATGCGGAATGGAATGGAATGGAATGTGGAATGGAATGGAATGGAATTTGGAATGGAATGGAATGTGTAATGGAATTGAATAGTACGTGTAATGAAATGGATTGGAAGGAAATGTGGAATGGAATGGAATGGAATGCTGTGTGGACTGAAATGGAATGGAAAGGAATGTGGAATGGAATTTAGAATGGAAAGGAAAGGAAAGGGGAATGGAATGTGGAATGAAATGGAATGGAATGTGGAATGGAATGTGGAATAGAATGCAGTGGAAAGTGGAATGGAAAGGAATGGAATGTGGAATGGAATGTCGAATGGATTGGAATGGAGAGTGGAATGGAACGTGGAATGGAATGGAATGGAAAGTGGAATGGAATGGAATGGAACGTGGAATGGAATGGAATGGAAGGTGGAATGGAATGGAATGCAATGTCGAATGAATTGGAAGGGAATGTGGGAATGGAACGTGGAGTGGAATGGATTGGAATGGAATGGAATGTGGAATGGAATGGAATCTGGAATGGAATAGAATGTGGAAAGGAAAGGAATGGAATGTGGAATGCAATGTGGAACGGAATCGAACGGAATGTGTAATGGAATGTGGAATGGAATGCAATGGAATTGAATAGAATGTGAAATGGAAAGGAATGGAATGTGGAAAACAGTAGAATTGAAAGGAGTATGAAATCGAATGGAAAGGAATGTGGAATGGAATGGAATGGAATTTATAATGCAATAGAATGTGGAATGGAATGGAATGGAATTTGGAATGCAATGCAGAATGGTGTGGAATGGAAAGTCGAATGGAAGGGAATAGAATGTGCAATGGAAGTGGAAAGGAATGGAACGGAATGGGAACGGAATGTGGAAGAGAATACAATAGCATGTGGAATGCAACGGAATGGAATGGATTGTGGAATGGAATGGAATGGAATGTAACAGCATGTGGCACGGAATGGAATGAAATGGAATGTGGAATGGAATGGAATGGAATTGAAAGTGGAATTGAAAGGAAAGGATGGTGGAAAGCAATGGATTGGAATGTGGAACTCAATGTGGAATGGAATGGAATGGAATATGGAATGGAATGTGGAATGGAATTGAACGTGGAATTGAATGGAACAGCATGTGGAATAGAATGGAATGGAATGGAATGTAAAATGGAAATAGAAAGGAATGTTTAAAGGAATGGAATGGAATGTGGAATGGAATGGAACGGAATGTGGAAGGGAATGGAATGGAATCTGGAATAGAATGTGGAATGTAAAGGAATGGAATGTGGAATGGATTAGAATGGAATGAGGAATGTAAAGTGAAATGGATTCTGCAGTGCAATGGAATGTGGAATGGAATGTGGAATGGAATGGAATTGAAGGGAATGGAATGTAGAATTGAATGGAATGGAATGTGGATTGGAATGTAATGTAATGTTGAATGTAATGGAACATGGAATCGAATGGAAAGGTATTTGGATTGAGACGGATTTCAATGCGGAATGGAATGGAATGGAATGTGAAATGTAATTGTATGGAATGTGGAATAGAATGTGGAATGGAATGGAATGGAATATGGAAAAGAAGTTGGATTGGAATGTGGGATGGAATTTTGAATGGAACGTGATATGGAATGGAATGTGGAATGGAATGTGGAATGGAATGTGGAATGGAATTGAATGGAATGTGGATTGGTATGTGAATGAATTGGAATGGAATGTGGAATGGAATGTGGAATGGAATGGAATGGAATGGAATGGAATCGAATGGAATGTGGAATGGAATGGATTAAAATATGGAATGGAAAGGAATGGAATGGAAAGTGGAACGGAATGTGGAATGGAAAGTAATGGAACATGGAATGGAATGTGGAATGGAATGGAAAGAAATGAGGAATGGAACATGGTATGGAATGGAATGTGGAATGGAATGTGGAATGGAATGGAAAGGAATGTGGTACGGAATGTGGAATGGACTGCAATGGAATGTGGAATGGAGTTGACTGGAATGTGGAAGGGAAAGTGTAACGGAATGGAATGGAATGTGGAATGGAACATGGAATGGAATGTGGAATGGAAATTGTAATGGAATGGAATGGAATGTGGAATGGAACGAGGAATGGAATGTGGAATGGAATGCGGAATGGAACGTGGTACGGAATGGAATGTGGAATGGAATGTGGAATGGAGTGGAATGGAATGCAATGTGTAATGGAATGGAAAGCAACGTGGGAATGGAATGGAATGGAATAGAATGGAATGTGGAATGGAATGGAATGGAATGTGGAATGTAACGTGGAATGGAACGGAATGGAATGTGGAAGGGAATGGAATGGAATGTGGAATTGAATGGTATCGAATGTGGAATGGAATGGAATGAAATATGGAATGCAATGGAATGCAATGTGGAATGGAATGTAGAATGGAATGCAATGTGGAATGGAATCTGGAATGGAAAGGAATGGAATGTGAAATGGAATGTGGAATGGAATGGAATGTGGAATGGAATGGAATGGAATGTGGAATGCAATGGAATGGAATGTGGAACAGAATGGAATGGAATGGAATAGAATGTGGAATAGAAATGAATGTGGAATGGAATGTAGAATGGATTGGAGTGGAATGTGGAATGGAAGGTGTAGTGGAATGGAATGCATTGTGCAAAGGAATGGAATGTAATGGTAAGCAACGTGGAATGGAATGGAATGGAATGTGAAATGGAATGGAATGCTGTGTGGAAAGTAAATTGGAATGGAATTGAATGGAATGTGGAATGGAATGTGGAATGGAAAGGAATGGAATGTGAAATGGAATGTGGAATGGAATGGAATATAATGTGGAATGGAATGGAAGGGAAAGTGGAATGGAATGGAACGGAATGTGCAATGGAAAGTGGAAATTAATGGAATGGAATGTGCAATGGAACGTGGAATTGAATGGAATGTAATGTTTAATGGAAAGTGGAATGGAAGGTGGAATGAAATTTAATGCAAAGTGGAATGGAACGCGCAATGGATCGTAGAAGGTAATGGAATGTAACATGGAATAGAAAGTGGAATGTAACGTATAATTTAATGGAATGGAAATTGGAATGGCATGGAATGTAGAATAAACTGAGGAATGGAATGGAATGGAATGGATTGGAATGGAATGTGGAATGGAATGGAATGGAATGTGCAATGGTATAGAATGGAACGTGGAATGGAATGTGGAATGGAATGTGGAATGGAATGTGGAATGGAATGGAATGGAATGGAATGAAATGGAATGTGGAATGCAATGGAAAGGAATATGGAATGGAAGGTGGAATGGACTAGAATAGAATGTGGAATGCAATGGAATGGAATGTGGAATGGAATGACTAATGCAATGTGGAATGGAACGTGGAATGGAATGGAATGGAATGTGGAATGGAATGGAATGAAATGTAGAATGGAATGTTGAATGGAATGTGGAATGGAATGTCGAATGGAGTTTGCAATGGAAAGTGGAATGGAATGTGGAATTTAATGGAAAGGAATATGGAATGGAATGTGGAAAGGCTTGGAATGTAATGTGGAACGGAATTTGGAATGGAATGCAATGGAATGTGGAAAGCAATGCAATGCAACGATGTGGAATGGAATGGAATGGCATATGGAATTGAATGGAATGGAACGGGGAATTGACTGGAATTTAACATGCAATGGAACGTGGGTTGAAACGCGGAATGGAATGTGGAATGGAAAATGGAACGGAACTTGGAATGGACAGTGGGATGGAACGTGGAATGGAATGTCGAATAGAACGTTGAAGGAAATGGAATGGAATGTGGAATGGAATGGAACGGAATGTGGAATGGAATGGAATTGAATGGAATGGAATGTGGAATGGAATGGATTGGAATAGAGGGTGTAATGTGGAATGGAAAGGAATAGAATGTGGAATGGAATGTGGAATTGAAAGTGGAAAGGAATGGAGTGGTATGGAATGGAATGTGTAATGGAATGAAATGGAATGTGGAAAGGAATGGAATGGAATGGAAAGTGGAATGGAATGGAATTGAATTCAGAATGGATTGGAAAGGAATGTGGAAAAGAATTGAATGGATTGAGGAATGGAATGGAATGGAAAGGAACGTGAAATGGAATGGAATGGAATGTGGAACGGAACTTGGAATGTAATGAAGTGGACTTAAATGGAATGTGAAATGGAATGGAATGGAATGCAGAATGGTATGGAATGGAATGTGGAATGGAATGGAAAGTGGAATGGAATGGATTGTGGAATGGAATGAAATGGAATAGAATTTGAAATGGAATGGAATATAATGTGGATCGGAATGGAACGGAATGTGGAATGGAAAGTGAAATGGAATATAATGGAATGTGGAATGGAATACGAAATGGAATGGAATGAATGCAATCTGGAATGGAATGTGGAATAGAATTTGGAATGGAATGTGGAATGGAATGTGGAATGGAATGGAATGGAATGTGGAATGGATTGGAATGGAATGTGGAATTGAATGTGGAATGGAATGGAATGGAATGTGGAATGGAATTTGGAATGGAATGGAATGGAACGGAATGTGGAAAGTAAAGCAATACAATGTGGAATGGAGTGGAATGTGGAATGGACTGGAATTGAACATGGAATGGATCAAGGGATGGAACTTGGAATGGAATGGCGAAAGGAAAATGGAATGGAACGTGGAATGGAAGGTAGGATGGAACGTGGAATGGAACATAGAATGGAACGTGGAAGGGAATGGAATGGAAGGTGGAATGGAATGGAATGGAATGTGGAATGAAGTGGAAATGAATGTAATGGAAACTGGAATGGAATGGACTGGAATGTAGGGTGGAATGTGGAATGGAATGTGGAATGAAATGTGGAATGGAATCTGGAATGGAATGGAATGGTATGGAATGGAATGTGGAATGGAATGAATGTAATCTGGAATGGAATATGGAATGGAATTTGGAATAGAATGTGGAATGGTATGTGGAATGGAATGGAATGGAATGTGGAATGGAATGTGGAATGGACTGGAATGGAATGGAATGTGGAAAGCAATGAAATGCTATGTGGAATGGAGTGGAATGGAATATGGAATGGAACGGAATGTAATGTGGAATGGACTGCATTTGAACATGGAATGGAAAATGGGATGGAACGTGGAATGGAGTGGGGAAAGGGAAATGGAATGCAACGTGGAATGGAAAGTGGGATGCGAAGTGGAATGGAACGTGGAATGGAACGTGGAAGGGAATGGAATGGATGGTGGAATGGAATGGAAAGGAATGTGGAATGGAATGGAAATGAATGGAATGGAAATTGGAATGGAATGGACTGTAGTGTAGGGAGGAATGTGGAATGGAATGGAAAGGAATGTGGAATGGAATGTGGAATGGAATCTGGAATGGAATGGAATGGTATGGAATGGAATGAGGAATGGAATGAAATGGAATGTGGAAAGGAATGGCATAGAATGGAATGTGGAATCGAATGTAATGGAATTCGTAACAGAGTGGAATGGAATGTGGAATAGAATGGAATGGATTTTGGAATGGAATGGAATGGAATTAGGAATGGAAGGTGGAATGGAATGGAATTAGGAATGGAAGGTGGAATGGAATGTGATACGGAATGTGATGGAATTTGTTACGGAATGTGGAATGTAATAGAATGGAATGTGGTATGCAATGGAATGGAATGTGGAATGGAATGAGTAATGGAATGTGGAATAGAATGGAATGGAATTGAATGTGGAATGGAATGGAATGGAATGTAGAATGGAATGTGGAATGGAAATTGGAATGGAATGTGGAATGGAATTTGCAATGGAATGTGGAATGGAATGGAATGGAATTTGGAATGGAATCTGCAACGGAATGGAATGGAATGTGGAATGGAATGGGGTATGGAATGTAATGGAATGTGGAAAGCAATGCAATGCAATGCGGAATGGAATGGAATGGGATATGGAATGGAATGGAGCGGAATGTGGAATGGACTGGAATTGAACTTGGAATGGAACGTGGGATGTAACGTGGAAAGGAATGTGGAATGGAAAATGGAATGGAACGTGGAATGGAAAGTGGGATGGAACATGGCATGGTACGTGGAATGGAACATCGAAGGGGATGGAATGGAAGGTGGAATTGAATGGAATGGAATGTGGAATGGAATGGAAATGAATGTAATGGAATGTGGAATGGAATGGATTGGAATATAGGGTGTAATGTGTAATGCAACAGAATGCAATGTGGAAAAGAATGTGGATTGGAAAGTGGAATTGAATGGACTGGTATGGAATGGAATGTGGAATGGAATGAAATGGAATGTGTAAAGTAATGGAATGGAATATAACGTGGAATGCAAAGGAAATGAATTCGGAATGGAATGGAATGGAATGTGGAATAGAATGGAATGGATTGTGGAATGGAACGGAATGGAAAGGAACGTGAAATTGAAAGGAATGGGATGTGGAACGGAATGTGGAATGTAATGAAATGGAATGAAATGGAATGTGGAATGGAATGGAATGGAATGTGGAATGGTATGGAATGGAATGTGGAATGGAATGGAAAGTGAAATGGAATGAAATGTGGAATGGAATGAAATGGAACGGAATTTAAAATGGAATAGAATAGAAAGTGGAAAGGAATGGAATGGAATGTGGAATGGAAAGTGGAATGGAATATAATGGAATGTGGAATGGAATATGAAATGGAATGGAATGAACGTATTCTGAAATGGAATGTGGAATGGAATTTGGACTGGAATGTTGAATGGAATGTGGAATGAAATGGAATGGAATTTGGAATGGAATGTGGAATGGAATGGAATGAAATGTGGAATGGAATGTGGAATGGAATGCAATGGAATGGAAGGTAGAAGGCAATGCAATGCAATGTGGAATGGAGTGGAATGGGATATGGAATGGAATGGAATGGAATGTGGAATAGACTGGAATTGAACATGGAATGGGACGTGTGATGGAACGTACAATGCAATGGGGAATGGGAAATTGAATGGAAAGTAGAATGGAAAGTGGAATGGAACATGGAATGAAACATGGAATGGAATGGAAAGGAAAGTGAAATAGAAAGGAATGGAATGTGGAACGGATTGTGGAATGTAATGAAATGGAATGGAATGGAATGTGGAATGGTATGGAATGGAATGTGGAATGGAATGGAAAGTGGAATGGAATGGAAATTGAAATGGAATGAAATGTGGAATGGAATGAAATGGAACGGAATTTGAAATGGAATAGAATAGAACATGGAAAGGAATGGAATGGAATGTGGAATGGAAAGTGGAATGGAATATAATGGAATGTGAAATGGAATATGAAATGGAATGGAATGAACGTATTTTGAAATGGAATGTGGAATGGAATTTGGAATGGAATGTTGAATGGAATGTGGAATGGAATGGAATGGAATTTGGAATGGAATGTGGAATGGAATGAAATGAAATGTGGAATGGAATGCAATGGAATGGAAGGTAGAAGGCAATGCAATGCAATGTGGAATGGAGTGGAATGGAATATGGAATGGAATGGAATGGAATGTGGAATAGACTGGAATTGAACATGGAATGGGACGTGTGATGGAACGTAGAATGCAATGGGGAATGGGAAATTGAATGGAACGTAGAATGGAAAGTGGGATGGAACATGGAATGGAACATGGAATGGAATGGAAAGGAAAGTGAAATTGAAAGGAATGGAATGTGGAACGGATTGTGGAATGTAATGAAATGGAATGGAATGGAATGTGGAATGGAATGGAAAGGGAAATGGAATGAAATGTGGAACGGAATGAAATGGAACGGAATTTGAAATGGAATAGAATAGAACGTGGAAAGGAATGGAATGGAATGTGGAATGGAAATTGGAATGGAATATAATGGAATGTGGAATGGAATATGAAATGGAATGGAATGAATGTATTCTGAAATGGAATGTGGAATGGAATTTGGAATGGAATGTTGAATGGAATGTGGAATGGAATGGAATGGAATTTGGAATGGAATGGAATGAAATGTGGAATGGAATGTGGAATGGAATGGAATTTGGAATGGAATGCAATGGAATGGAAGGTAGAAGGCAGTGCAATGCAATGTGGAATGGAGTGGAATGGAATATGGAATGGAATGGAATGGAATGTGGAATAGACTGAAATTGAATATGGAATGGGACGTGTGATGGAACGTGGAATGCAATGGGGAATGGAAAATTGAATGGAACGTGGAATGGAAAGTGGGATGGAACATGGAATGCAACGTGGAATTGAACGTGGAAGGGAATGTAATGAAAGGTGCAATGGAATGGAATGGAATGTGGAATGGAATGGAATTGAATGAAATGGAATGTGGAATGGAATGGAATTGAATGAAATGGAATGTGGAATGGAATGGACTGGAATGTAGGGGGGAATGTTGATTGGAATGTAATGGAATGTGGAATGGAATGTGGAATGCAATGTCAAATGGAATGTGGAGTGCAATGGAATGGTATGGAATAGAATGAGGAATGGAATGAAATGGAATGTGAAAGGAATGTCATAGAAATGAATGTCGAATGGAATGGAATGGAATTTGGAATAGAATGGAACAGAAAGTGGAATAGAATGGAATGGATTGTGGAATGGAAAGGAATGGAATGGAACTTGGAATGGAATGGAATGGAACGTGAAAGTGAATGGAATGGAAATTGGAATGGAATAGAAAGGAACGTGGAATGGAATGGAATAGAATGGAACATGGAATGGAATGGAAAGGAAGGGAATATGGAATGTGATGGAATTGAAAGAGGAATTCAAGGGAATGGAATGTGGTATGGAATGGAATGGCATGGAATCTGAAATGGAATGTGCAATTGATTGGCATGCAATGAGGAATGGAAAGGAATGGAATTTGGAATGGAATGGAAAGGATTGTGGAATCAAATATGGAATGGAATGGAATGGAATGGAAAGTTGAATGGAAGGTGGAATGCAATGCAATGGAATGTTGAATGGAATACATAGGAATTTGGAATGGAAAGTGCATTGGAATGGAATGAAATGAGGAATAGAATGCAATGGAATGTTGAATGGAATGGAACGGAACGTGAAATGGAATGTGGAATTTAACGTGGAATGGAAAGTGTAATGGAATGTGCAATGGAAAGCGGAATGGAATGGAATGGAATGTGGAATTAAATGTGGAATAGAATGGATTGGAATGTGGAATGCAATGTGGAATATAATGGAATGGAACGTGGAATGGAACAGAAAGGAATGTGGAATGGAAAGGAATGGAATGTGGAATTGAATGTGCAATGGAAAGGAATGTAATGTGGAATGCAGTGAAATGGAATGTGTAATGAGATGGAATGGAATGTGGAATGGAATGTGGAAAGGAATGGAATGGTATGTGGAATGGAATGTGGAATGGAATGTGGAATGGAATGGAATGGAATGGAATGGAATTTGAAACGGAATCGAATGGAATGTTAAATGCAATGAAATGGAATGTGGAATGGAATTCTATGGAATGTGGAATGGAATAGAAGGGAACACGGGATGGAACGTGGAAAGGAATGGAATGTGGAATGGAATAGAATGGAATGGAATACGGAATGGAATTGAATGTGGAATGGAAAGGAATGGAATGTGGAATGGAATGTGAAATAGAATGGAATGGAAGGTGAACTGCAATGGAATGGAATGTCGAAAGGAATCGAATGCAATGTGGAATGGAACGTGGAATGGAATGTAAAGGATTGTGGAATGGAATGGAATGGAATGTGGAATGGAATGTGGAATGGAATTGAATGGAATGTGGAATGGAATGGGAAGGAATCTGGAATGGAATGGAATGGAATGTGGAATGGAACGTGGAATGAAATCGAATGGAATGTGGAATGAAATTTGGAATGGAAAAGAATGGAAAGTGGAATTGAATGTGGAATGGAAAGGAATGGTATGTGGAATGGAATGTGGAATGCAATGAAATGGAATGTGGAATGAGATGGAGTGAAATGTGGAATGGAATGTGGAATGGAATGCAATGGCATGTGGAATGGAATGTGGAATGCTTGCAATTTAATGTGGAATGGAAAGGAATGAAATTAGAATGGAATGTGAAATGCAATGTAATGGAAAGTGTAATGGAATATGGAATGGGATGGAATGGAATGTGTAATGGAATGTGGAATGGAATGGAATGGAATGCAGAATGGAACGTGGAATTGAATGGAATGGAATGTGGAATGGAATGTGTAATGGAATGGAATGGAATGTGGAATGGTATGTGGAATGGAATGTGAAATGCAACGGAATGGAACGTGGAATGGAATGGAATGGAATGTGTAATGGTATAGAATGGAATGTGGAATGGAACGTGTACTGGAATGGAATGTGGAATGGAATGGAATGGAATTGAATGGTATACGGAATGGAATTGAATGTGGAATGGAATAGAATGGAATGTGGAATGGAATGTGGAATGGAATGGAATGCAATATGTACTGCAATGGAATGGAATGTCAAAAGGAATGGAATGTAAAGTGGAATGGAATGTGAAATGGGATGGAATGGAATGTGTAATGGAATGCTGAATGGAATGGAATTGACTACAGAAAGGAATGTGGAATTGAATGTAATGGAATGTGGAATGGAATGTGGAATAGAATGGAATGGAATGTGGAATGGTATGTGGAAGGGAACGTGGAATGAAATGGAATGGAACGTGGAATGGAATGGACTGGAAAGCTGAATGGAATGTGGAATGGAATGGAATGGAATGCAATGTGGAATGGAATAGAATGGAAAGGAATGGAATGTGAATTGGAACGTGGAATGGAATGGAATGGAACATGGAATAGAATGGAATGGAAGGTGAAATGGAATGGAATGGAACTTCGAATGCAATGCAACGGAGTGTGGAATTGAATGGAATGGAATGTGGAATGTAATGGAAATGAAAGTGGAATTCAAAGGAATACAATGTGGAATGCAATTGAATGGAATATCGAATGGAAATTATTGGAATACAGAATGGAATGTGGAATGAAAAGGAATGGAATGTTGATGCAATGGAAAGAATGTGGAATGGAATGTGGAATGCAGTGAAATGGAATGTGGAATGGAATGGAATGGAATGTGGAATGGAATGTGGAAAGGAAAGGAATAGAATATGGAATGGAATGTGTAAAGCTTGGAAAGGAATGTGGAATGGAATGGAATGGAATGTGGAATGGAATGTGGAATGGAATGGAATATAGTGTAGAATGCAATCTCGAATGCAATGGAATGGAATGTGGAATGGAATATGGAATGGTATGGAGTGGAATGGAATGGAATGTGGAATGGAATGGAGTGGAATGGATTGGAAGCAAATGTGGAATGGAACGTGGAATGGAATGGAGTCGAATGGAATGGAATCAAATGTGGAATGGAACGTGGAATGGAATGGAGTGGAATAGAAAGCAATGTCGAATGGAATGGAATGTACTATGGAATGGAATATAATGTGAAATGCGATGTGGAATACAATGGAATGGAATGTGGAATGGAAGGTTGAATGGAATGTGGAATGGAATGTGGAATGGAATGGAATGAAATGTGGAATGAAATGTGGAATGAAAAGTGGAATGGAATGGAATGAAATGTGGAATGGAATATGGAATCGAATGTGGAATGGAATGGAATGGAATGTGGATTGGAATATGGAATGGAATGGAATGTGGAATGGAATGGAATGGAATGCAATGTGGAATGGAATGGAATGGAATGTGGAAAGGAATGGAATTTAATGTGGAATGGAATGGAAAGGAACATAGAATGGAATGGAATGGAAAGTGGAATGGAATTGAATGGAATCGAATGTGGAATAGAATGCTGTGGAAGGTGGAATGGAAGGGAATGGAAGTGAATGGAATGTGAAATGGAATTAAATTGAATGTGGAATGGAAGAGAATGGAATGGAATGATATGTGGAAAGGAACGGAATGGAATATGGAATGTAATCTGGAAACGAACGGAATGGTATTAGGAATGGAATGTGGAATGGAATGGAAAGTCATGTGGAATGAAATGGAACAGAAAGTGTAATGAAATGAGGAATGGAACGTGGAATAGAATGGAATGGAACATGGAATGGAATGGAATGGAATGGAATGTGGAATGGAATGGAATGGAATGGAATGTGGAATGGAAGGGAATGTAATTTGGAAGGGTATGGAATGCAATGTGGAATGGAATGGAATGAGGAATGGGATTGAATGGAATGGAATGTGAAATGGAATGGAATGGAATACAATGTGGAATGGAATAGTATGGAATGTAATGGAATGTGGAAAGGAATGGAATGTAAAGTGGAATGGAATGTGGAATGGAAAGTGGAATGAAATTGAATGGAATGTGGAATTGAAGGTGGAATGGAATGGAGTGGAATCTGGAGTGGAATTTAATGGCTTCTGGAATGGAATGGAATGGAAAGGAATGTGGAATGGAAAGCAGAATTAAATAGAATGGAATCTAGATTCGAATGGAATGGAATGCGGAATTGAACATGGAATGGAAGGGAAAGGAAACGAATGGAATGTGGAATGGAATGTGGAATGCATTGTAATGGAATTGAATGGAATCTGGAAAGGAAAGTGTAATGGAATGGAATGGAATGTGCAATGGAATGTGGAATGGAATGCGGAATGGAATGGAATGGAATGTGGAATGGAATGGAATGAAACGTGGAATGGAACTTGGAATGGAATGTAGAATTTAATGTGCAATGGAATGGAATGTGGAATGGAATGGAATGGAATCTGCAATGTAACGTGGAATGGAATGGAATGGAATGGAAAGGAATGGAATGGAATTTAATGTGGAATGGAATGTGGAACGGAATGTGGAATGGAATGGAATGGAAAGTGTATTGGAATGTGGAATGATACGGAATGAAATGGAATGTAGAATGGAATTTGGGAAGGAATGGAATGGAATGGAAATTGAAATGAATTGTGGAATGGAATGGAAAGAAATGTGAAAAGGAATGGAATGGAAAGGAATGTGGAATGGAATGAAATGGAATGTGAAAGGAATGGCATAGAAATTAATGTGGAATGGAATGGAATGGAATTTGGAATAGAATGGAATGGAATGTGGAATAGGATGTAATAGATTGTGGAATGGAATGGAATGGAATGGAACTTGGAATGGAAGGGAATGGAACGTGAAAGCGAATGGAATGGAAATTGGAATGGAATAGAATGGAACGTGGAACGGAATGGAATATAATGGAACATGGAATGGAATGGAAGGGAATGGAATGTGGAATGTGATGGAATTGAAAGAGGAATGCAAGGGAATGGAATGTGGTATGGAATGGAATGGCATGGAACCTGAAATGGAATGTGCAATGAATTGGCATGCAATGCGGAATGGAATGGAAAGGATTGTGGAATCAAATGAGGAATGGAATGGAATGGAATGTTGAATGGAAAGTGGAATGGAATGCAATGGAATGTAGAATGGAATAGATTGGAATTTGGAATGGAAAGTGCATTGGAATGGAATGGAATGTGGAATGGAATGGAATGGAATGTTGAATGGAATGGAACGGAACGTGAAATGGAATGTGGAACTTAACGTGGAATGGAAAGTGAAATGCAATGTGCAATGGAAAGCGGAATGGAATGGAATGGAATGTGGAATGAAATGTGGAATAGAATGGATGGGAATGTGGAATGCAATGTGGAATGGAATGCAATGGAACGTGAAATGGAACGGAAAGGAATGTGGAATGGAATGGAATGGAATGTGGAATGGAATTTCGAATGGAAAGGAATGGAATGTGGAATTGAATGTGGAATGGAAAGGAATGGAATGTGGAATGCAATGAAATGGAATGTGGAATGAGATGGAATGGAATGGGGAACGGAATGGAATGGTATGTGGAATTGAATGTGGAATGGAATGGAATGGAACGGATTGGAATTTGTAACGGAATCGAATGGAATGTTAAATGCAATGGAATGGAATGTGGAATGGAAGTGTATGGAATGTGGAATGGAATAGAATGGAATATGGGATGAAACGTGGAAAGGAATGGAATGTGGAACGGAAAGGAATGGAATGGAATACGGAATGGAATTGAATGTGGAATGGAAGGGAATGGAATGTGGAATGGAATGTGGAATAGAATGGAATGGAAAGTGAACTGCAATGGAATGGAATGTCGAAAGGAATCGAATGCAATGTGGAATGGAATGTGGAATGAAATGTAAAGGATTGTGTAATGGAATGGAATGGAATGTGGAATGGAATGTGGAATGGAATGGAATGGAATGTGGAATGGAATGGAATGGAATGTGGAATGGAATGGAATGGAATGTGGAATGGAATGGAAAGGAATCTGCAATGGAATGGAATGGAATGTGTAAAGGAACGTGGAATGAAACTGAATGGAATGTGGAATGGAATTTGGAATGGAAAAGAATGGAATGTGGAATTCAATATGGAATGGAAAGGAATGGTATGTGGAATGGAATGTGGAATGCAATGAAATGGAATGTGGAAAGAGATGGGGTGGAATGTGGAATGGAATGTGGAACGGAATGCAATGGCATATGGAATGGAATGTGGAATGCTTGGAATTTAATGTGAAATAGAAAGGAATGGAATTAGAATGGAATGTGGAATGCAACGTAATGGAAAGTGTAATGGAATATTGAGTGGGATGGAATGGAATGTGTAATGGAATGTGGAATGGAACGTGTAATCGAATGGAATGGAATGTGGAATGGTAAGGGGAATGGAATGTGAAATGCAACGGAATGGAATGTGGAATGGAATGGAATGTGGAATGGAATGGAATGGAATTGAATGGTATACGGAATGGAATTGAATGTGGAATGGAATGGAATGGAATGTGGAAAGGAATGTGGAATGGAATGGAATGCAATGTGTACTGCAATGGAATGGAATGTCAAAAGGAATGGAATGGAATGTGGAATGGAATGTGAAATGTGATGGAATGGAATGTGTAATGGAATGTTGAATGGAATGGAATGGACTGCAGAATGGAATGTGGAAATGAATGTAATGGAAAGTGGAATGGAATGTGGAATGTAATGGAATGGAATGTGGAATTGTATGTGGAAGGGAACGTGGAATGAAATGGAATGGAATGTGGAATGGAATGGAATGGAAAGCTTAATGGAATGTGGAATGGAATGGAATGGAATGCAAGGTGGAATGGAAGGGAATGGAGGAGAATGGAATGTGAAATGGAACGTGGAATGGAATGGAATGGAACATGGAATAGAATGGAATCCAAGGTGAAATTGAATGGAATGGAACTTCGAATGGAATGGAACGGAATGTGGAATTGAATGGAATGGAATGTCGAATGTAATGGAAATGACAGTGGAATTCAAAGGAATGAAATGTAGAATGGAATTGAATGGAATGGCGAATGGAACGTATTGGAATGCGGAATGGAATGTGGAATGAAATGGAATGGAATGTTAATGCAATGGAAAGAATGTGGAATGGAATGTGGAATGCAGTGAAATGGAATGTGGAATGGAATGGAATGGAATGTGGAATGGAATGGAATGGAATGTGTAATGGAATGTGGAAAGGAAAGGAATGGAATATGGAATGGAATGTGTAAAGCTTGGAATGAAATGTGGAATGGAATGGAATGGAATGTGGAATGGAATGTGGAATGGAATGGAATGTAGTGTAGAATGGAATCACGAATGCAATGGAATGGAATGTGGAATGGAATATGGAATGGAATGGAGTGGAATGGAATGGAATGTGGAATGGAATGGAGAGTAATGGAATGGAAGCAAATGTGGAATGGAACGTGGAATGGAATGGAGTCGAATGGAATGGAATCAAATGTGGAATAGAACGTAGAATGGAATGGAGTGGAAGGGAACGCAATGTGGAATGGAATGGAATGGACTGTGGAATTGAATATAATGTGAAATGCGATGTGGAATGCAATGAAATGGAATGTGGAATGGAATGTTGAATGGAATGTGGAATGGAATGCGGAATGGAATGCAATGGAATGTGGAATGGAATATGGAATTGAATGGAGTAGAATGGAATGGAATGTGGAATGGAATGGAATGGAATGGAATGGAAGCAAATGTGGAGTGGAACGAGGAATGGAATGGAGTGGAATGGAATGGAATCAAATATGGAATGGAACGTGGAATGGAATGGAGTGGAATTCAACGCAATCTGGAGTGGAATGGAACGCAATGTGGAATGGAATGGAATGGACTGTGGAATGGAATATAATGTGAAATGCGATGTGGAATGCAATGGAATGGAATGTGGAATGGAATGTTGAATGGAATGTGGAATGGAAATGCGGAATGGAATGGAATGGAATGTGGAAAGGAAAGGAATGTAAAGTGGAATGGAATGTGGAATGGAAAGTGGAATGGAATAGAATGGAATGTGGAATGGAAAGTGGAATGTAATGGAGTGGAATCTGGAGTGGAATTGAATGGCTTGTGGAATGGAATGGAATGGAAAGGAATGTGGAATGGAAAGCGGAATTAAATGGAATGGAATGTGGATTCGAATGGAATGGAATCTGGAATTGAACGTGGAATGCAATGGAAAGGAAATGAATGGAATGTGGAATGGAATGTTGAATGCAATGGAATGGAATTGAATGGAATCTGGAAAGGAAGGTGGAATGGAATGGAATGGAATATGGAATGGAATGTGGAATGGAATGCGGAATGGAATGGAATAGAATGTGGAATGGAATGGAATGGAACGTGGAATGGAACTTGGAATGGAAGGTAGAATGAAATGTGCAATTGAATGGAATCTGGAATGTAACGTGGAATGGAATGGAATGGAATGGAAAGGAATGGAATGGAATGGAATGTGTAATGGAATGTGGAATAGAATGGAAAGGAAAGTGTATTGGAATGTGGAATGATATGGAATGAAATGGAATGTAGATTGGAATTTCGGAAGGAATGGAATGGAATGGAATGGAAATTGAAATGAATTGTGGAATGGAATGGAATTGAATGTGAAAAGCATTGTAATGGAATGGAATGTGGAATGGAATGGAATGGAATGGAATGTGCAATGGAAAGTGGAATGGAATGGAATGTAACATGGAATGGATCATGGAATGCTTCGTGGAATGGAATGGACTGGTATTGAATGGAATTTCGAAAGGATTGGAATGGAATGGAATGTGGAATTGAATGGAATGGAATGTGGTATGGTATATCAAATGGAATGGAATGAAATTTGGAGTGGTATATGAAAGGGAAGGGAATGAAATTTGGAATGGAACATGGAATGGAAATTCAAATGAATCATGAAATGGATTGTGGAATGGAGAGGAATGGAACGTGGAATGGAACGTCAAATGGAACGTGGAATAGAAGGTGGATAGGAATGGAATGCAATGTGGAATTGAATTGAATGTGGATTGGAATGGAATGTAGAATCGATTGGAATGGAATGTGAAATGGTTTGGAATCTGGAATGGTATGTGGAATGGAATTCAATGGACTTTGGAATGGAATGTGGAATGGAATGGAATGTGGAATGGAATGGAATGGAATGTGGAATAGAATGGAATGGAATGCGGAATGGAATGTTATGGAATGTGGAATGGAATGGAATGTAATGGAATGTGGAATGGAATGGAATGTGGAATGGAATTTGCAATGGATTGTGGAATGGAATTGAATGGAATTTGGAATGGATTGCAATGGAATGTGGAATGGAATGTGTTATGTAATGGAATAGAATATGAAATGGAGTGGAATGGAAAGTGGGATGGAATGCAGAATGGAATGGAGTGGAATGTGGAATGCAATGGAATGTATTGGACTGTGAAATGGAAATAGAATGGAATGTTTAATTGAATGGAATAGAACGTGGAATGGAATGTGGAAAGGAATGGAATGGAATGTGGAATGGATGGTGGAATGGAACGTGGGATGGAACGTGGAATGGAATGTGGAAAGGAATGTGGAATGGAAAGTGGAATGGAATGGAAAGGAATGGAATGGAATGGAATGGAATGGAATGTGTAATGGAATAGAAAGGAATGGAACTTGGAATAGAATGGAATGGAATGGAATGTGGAATGGAATGGAAAGGAACCTGCTATTGAAAGTGGAATAGAATGGAATGGAACGCAGAATGGTATATGAAACGGAATGGAATAAAATGTGGAATAGAACGTGGAATGGAACGTGGAATGGAAAGTGGAATGGAAAGTGGAGTGGCACTTGGAATGGAATGTGGAATGGAATGGAATGGAATGTTTAATGGAATGTGGAATGGAATTGAATGGAAGGTGGAATGGAATTGAATGGAATGTGGAATGGAATGGAATGGAACGTTCAATCGAATGTGGATAGGAATGGAGTGGACTGTGGAATTGATTGGAGTTGAATGTGGAATGGAATGTGGAATTGTTCGGAATGTGGGATGGTATGTAGAATGGAATGCAATGGAATGCGGAATGGAATGGAATGGAATGGAATGTGGAATGGAAAGTTGAATGGAATGGAATGGAATGGAATGCGGAATGGAATGGAATGGAATGTGGAATGGAATGTTATGGAATGTGGAATGGAATGGAATGTAATGGAATGTGGAATGGAATGGTATGTGGAATGGAATTTGCAATGGATTGTGGAATGGAATTGAATGGAATTTGGAATGGATTGCAATGGAATGTGGAATCGAATGTGTTATGTAATGGAATAGAATATGAAATGGAGTGGAATGGAAAGTGGGATGGAATGCAGAATGGAATGGAGTGGAATGTGGAATTCAATGGAATGTATAGGACTGTGAAATGGAAATAGAATGGAATGTTTAATTGAATGGAATAGAACGTGGAATGGAATGTGGAAAGGAATGGAATGGAATGTGGAATGGATGGTGGAATGGAACGTGGGATGGAACGTGGAATGGAATGTGGAAAGGAATGTGGAATGGAAAGTGGAATGGAATGGAAAGGAATGGAATGGAATGGAATGGAATGGAATGTGTAATGGAATCGAAAGTAATGGAACTTGGAATAGGATGGAATGGAATGGAATGTGGACTGGAAATTTGAATGGAATGGAATGGAATGGAATGTGGAATGGTATGTGGAATGGAATGGAATGGAATGTGGAATTGTATGTGGAATGGAATGGAAAGGAATGTCCAATGGAATGTGGAATGGAATGGAATGGAATGGAATGTGGAATGGAATGGAATGGAATGGAATGTGGAATGGAATGGAATGGAATGGAATGTGGAATGGAATGGAATGGAATGGAATGTGGAATGGAATGGAATGGAATGGAATGGAATGTGGAATGCAATGGAATGGAACTTGGAATGGAATGTGGAATGTAATGGAATGGAATGTGGAATGAAAAGCAAAGGAATGTTTAATGGAATGGAAAGAAATGTGGAATGCACTCAGGAATGGAATGGAATGGAAAGTGGAATGAAACGTGGAATGGAACGGAATGGAATGTGGATTTGAATGTGGAACGGAAAGGAATGGAATGAGGAAAGGAATGGAATGGAATCGTATAGAATTTGAAATAGAATGGAATGGAACGTGGAATGGAATCAATGGAATGTGGAATATAATGTGGAATGGAATGGAGTGGAATGTGGAATGCTATGTGAAATGGAATGGAATGGAATGTGGAATGGAAAGGAATTTGGAATGGAATGGAATGGAATGTGGAATGCAATGTGGAATGCAATGTAGTGGAACGTGGAATGGAATGTGTAATGGAATGTAGTGGAATGTGGAAAGGAACGTGTAATGGAACCTGGAATGGAACAGGGAACGGAATGTGGAATGGAATGGAATGGAATGTGAAATGGAACGTTAAATCGAACGTGGAATGGAACCTGGAATGGAATGAAATGTGGAATGGAACGTGGAATGGAACGTGGAATGGAACGTGTAATGGAACTTGGAACGGAATGTGGAATGGAACGTGGAATGGAATGTGGAATGGATGGTGTAGTGAATCGTTGGATGGAACTTGGAATGGAATGTGGAAAGGAATGTGCAATGGAATGTGGAATGGAATGGAATGGAATGTGGAATGTAACGGAATGGAATATGGAATGGAATGTGGAAAGGAGTGGAATGGAATGTGGTATTGATTGGAAAGGAATGGAATGTGGAATGGAATGTAATATAATGTGTAACGGAATTTGGAATGGAATGGAATGGAACGTGGAATGGAGTGTGGAATGGAATGGGAACGGGAACGTGGAAAGGATCGTGGAATGGAAAGTGTAATGGAACATGGAATGGAATGTTGAATGGAATGTGGAATGGAATGCAATGGATAGTGGAATGGAATGGAATGGAATGTGCAGTGGAATGTGCAAAGGAATGGAATGGAATGTGCAATGCTATGTGGAATGGAGTGGAATGGAACCTGGAAAGGAACGTGGAACAGCACGTGGAAAGGAATGCAATGGCATGGAATGGAATGTGGAATGGAATAATATGGAATGGAACGAGGAATGGAATGGAATGGAATGGAATGTGGAATGGAATGGAATGGAACCTGGTATTGAAAGTGGAATGGAACAGAATGGAACGTGGAAAGGTATGTGAAATGGAATGGAATAAAATGTGGAATAGAACGTGGAATGGAACGTGGAAAGGAAAGCGGAATGGAACGTGGAGTGGCACGTGGAATGGAATGTTTAATGGAATGGAATGGATCGTGGAATGGAATGAGGAATGGAAGGTGTAATAGAATAGAATGGAATGTGGAATGGAATGTGGAATGGAATGGAATGGAATGGAATGTGGAATGGAATGGAATGGAATGGAATGTGGAATGGAATGGAATGGAATGGAATATGGAATGGAATGGAATGGAACTTGGAATGGAATGTGGAATGTAATGGAATGGAATGTGGAATGAAAAGCAAAGGAATGTTTAATGGAATGGAAAGAAATGTGGAATGCACTCAGGAATGGAATGGAATGGAAAGTGGAATGAAACGTGGAATGGAACGGAATGGAATGTGGATTTGAATGTGGAACGGAAAGGAATGGAATGAGGAAAGGAATGGAATGGAATCGTATAGAATTTGAAATCGAACGGAATGGAATGTGGAATGGAATCAATGGAATGTGGAATATAATGTGGAATGGAATGAAGTGGAATGTGGAATGGCATATGAAATGGAATGGAATGGAATGTGGAATGGAAAGGAATTTGGAATGGAATGGAATGGAATGTGGAATGCAATGTGGAATGCAATGTAGTGGAACGTGGAATGGAATGTGTAATGGAATGGAGTGGAATGTGGAAAGGAACGTGTAATGGAACCTGGAATGGAACAGGGAACGGAATGTGGAATGGAATGGAATGGAATGTGAAATGGATCGTTAAATCGAACGTGGAATGGAACCTGGAATGGAATGAAATGTGGAATGGAACGTGGAATGGAACGTGGAATGGAACGTGTAATGGAACTTGGAACGGAATGTGGAATGGAACGTGGAATGGAATGTGGAATGGATGGTGTAATGAATCGTTGGATGGAACTTGGAATGGAATGTGGAAAGGAATGTGGAATGGAATGTGGAATGGAATGGAATGGAATGTGGAATGTAACGGAATGGAATGTGGAAAGGAGTGGAATGGAATGTGGTATTGATTGGAAAGGAATGGAATGTGGAATGGAATGTAATATAATGTGTAACGGAATTTGGAATGGAATGGAATGGAACGTGGAATGGAGTGTGGAATGGAATGGGAACCGGAACGTGGAAAGGATCATGGAATGGAAAGTGGAATGGAACATGGAATGGAATGTTGAATGGAATGTGGAATGGAATGCAATGGATAGTGGAATGGAATGGAATGGAATGTGCAGTGGAATGTGCAAAGGAATGGAATGGAATGTGCAATGCTATGTGGAATGGAGTGGAATGGAACCTGGAAAGGAACGTGGAACAGCACGTGGAAAGGAATGCAATGGCATGGAATGGAATGTGGAATGGAATAATATGGAATGGAACAAGGAATGGAATGGAATGGAATGGAATGGAATGTGGAATGGAATGGAATGGAACCTGGTATTGAAAGTGGAATGGAACAGAATGGAACGTGGAAAGGTATGTGAAATGGAATGGAATAAAATGTGGAATAGAACGTGGAATGGAACGTGGAAAGGAAAGCGGAATGGAACGTGGAGTGGCACGTGGAATGGAATGTTTAATGGAATGGAATGGATCGTGGAATGGAATGTGGAATGGAAAGTGTAATAGAATAGAATGGAATGTGGAATGGAATGTGGAATGGAATGGAATGGAGTTTGGAGTGGAATTGAATGGCTTGTGGAAAGGAATTGAATGGAAAGGAATGTGGAATGGAAAGCGGAATGAAATGGAATGGAATGTGGAATCGAAAAGAATGGATGGTGGAATAGAACGTGGAATGGAATGGAACAGAATATGGAATGGAACTTGGAATGGAATGGCGAATGTGTCGTGGAATGGAATGGAATGTGGAATGGAATGTGGACAGGAATGTGGAATGGAATGGAATGGAATGTGGCATAGAAAGTGGAATGAAATGGAATGCAATGTGGAAAGGAAAGGAAAGGAATGTGGAATCGATTGGAAAGAAATGTGGAATGGAAAGGAATACAACGTGGAATGGAACGTGGAATGGCACGTGGAATGGAAAGTGGAGGGGAACGAAGAGTGGAACATGGAAAGAACTGTGGAATGGAATTGAATGGAATGTGGAATGGAATGTTAAATGGAAAGTGGATTGGAATAGAATGGAATGTGGAATGGAATGTGAAATGGAATGGAAGAGAATGTGGAGTGGAATGGAATGGATTGTGGAGTGGAATGGAATGGATTTTGGAATGGAATGGAATGGAACGGAAATTGGAATGGAAAGCGGAATGAAATGGTATGGAATGTGTAATCGAATGGAATGGATTGTGGAATGGAAGGTGGAAAGGAATGGAATGTGGAATGGAATGAGGAATGGAATGTGTAATGGGACGTGAAATGGAATGGCATGTGGAAAGGAATGTGGAATGGAATGGAATGGAATGTAGAATGGAACGCGTAATGGCATGGAAGGAATGTGAAATGGAATGTGTAATGGAATGAGGAATGGAAAGTGAAATGAAATTGAATGTGGACTGGAATGTAAAGTGGAATGGAATCGAGTGGAATGTGGCAAGCAATTGAATGGAATGTGGAATGTAATGGAATGGAACGGAAGGTGGAATGGAACGGAATGTGGAATGGAATGGAATGTGGAATGGAAGGGAATGGAATGTGGAAAGCAATGTATTGGAATTTGGAACCTAATGTGGAATGGAATGGAATGTGGAATGGAATGGAATGTGGAATGGAGTGGAATGGAATGGAATGAAATGTGGAATGGAGTGGAATGGAATGGAATATGAAATGGAAATTGAATGGAATGTTTAATGGAATGGAATGGAATGTGGAATGAAATGGAATGGGATGTGGAATGGAATGGAATGTGGAATGGAATGTGGAATGGATTGTGGAAAAGAATGGAATGGAATTTGAAATGAATTGTAATGGAATGTATAATGGAATGTGTCATGTAATGGAATGGAATGTGAAATGGAATAGAATGGAAAGTGGGATGGAATGCAAAAAGGAATGGAACGGAATGGAGGGAATGTGGAATGCAATGGAATGTAATGGAATGTGAAATGGAAATAGAATGAAATGTTTAATGAAATGGAATGGAACGTGGAATGGAATGTGGAAAGGAATGGAATGGAATGTGGAATGGAATGGAATGGAATGGAATGAGGAATTCAAAGGAATGGAACGGAATGCGGAATGCAATGGAATGGAACCGAATGGAATGTGGAATGCAATGGAATGTGGAATGTAATGTAATGAAACGTGGAATGGAGTGGAATGGAATGTGGAATGGAACGTGGAATGGAATGGAATGGAAGGGAATGTGGAATGGAATGTGGAATGGAAGGTGAAATGGAATGTAGTGGAATGGAATGTGGAATGCAATGCAATGGAATGGAAGGTTTAATAGAATGGAATGGAATGGAATGGAATACGGTAGGGAATGGAATGTAATGGAATGTGGAATGAAATGGAATGGAATGTATAATGGAACGTGGAATGGAATGGAAAGGACTGTGGAATGGAATGGAATGGAATGTGAAATGGAACGTGGAATGGAATGGAATGGAACGCAAAATGGAATGGAATGGAACTTGAAATGGATTGGAATGGAAAGTGGAATGGATTGGAAAGGAACGTGGAATGGAGTGGAATGGAATGGAATGCGAATGGAATGGAACTGACTCTGGAATTCCATGGAATGGAATGTGGAATGGAATGTAATGGCACAGAATGTGGAATGGAATGCAGAATGGAATGGCATGGAATGTGCAATGCATTGTGGAAAGGAATGGAATGGAACGTGGAATTGAATGTGTAAGGGAAGGGAATGGAATATGGAATGCAATGGAATGGAATGGAATGTGGAATGGAAGAAAATGGAATGGAATGGAATGTGGAATGGAGTGCAATGGAATGTAATGAGGAATGTAATGGAATGGAATGTGAAATGAAATGCACTGGAAAGTGGGATGGAATGTGGAATGGAATGGAAGGGAATGGAGTGGAATGGGGAATGGAATGGAATATAATGGAATTTGAAATGGTAATAGAATGGAATGTTTATTAGAATGGAAAGGAATATTTATTAGAATGGAATGCAATGGAATGTTTATTAGAATGGAAAGGAATGGAATGTGGAATCGAATGGAATGGAATGTGGAATGGAATGGAATGGAACATTGTAATGAAGGTGGAATGTAATGGAATGGAAAGTGGAATGGAATGTGGAATGGAATGGAATGCAACGTGGAATGGAATGGAATGTGGAATGGAATGAAAATTAATGGATTGTGGAATAGAATGGAATGGAATTTGGAATGGATTGTAATGGAATGTATAATGGAATGTGTCATGTAATGGAATGGAATATGAAATTGAATAGAATGGAAAGTGGGATGGAATGCAGAAAGGAATGGAACAGAATGGAGTGGAATATGGAATGCAATGGAATGGAATGGAATGTGAAATGGAAATAGAATGAAATGTTTAATGAAATGGAATGGAACGTGGAATGGAATGTGGAAAGGAATGGAATGGAATGTGGAATGGAATGGAATGGAATGGAATGCGGAATGCAAAGAAATGGAACGGAATGCTGAATGCAATGGAATGGAACCGAATGGAATGTGGAATGCAATGGAATGTGGAATGTAATGTAATGAAACGTGGAATGGAGTGGAATGGAATGTGGAATGGAACTGGGAATGGAATGGAATGGAATGAGGAATGGAAGGTGAAATGGAATGTAGTGGAGTGGAATGTGGAATGCAATGCAATGGAATGGACGGTTTAATAGAATGGAATGGAATGGAATGGAATACGGTATGGAATGGAATGTAATGGAATGTGGAATGAAATGGAATGGAATGTATAATGGAACACGGAATGCAATAGAAACACTGTGGAATGTAATGGAATGGAATGTGAAATAGAACGTGGAATGGAATGTAATGGAACGCGAAATGGAATGGAATGGAACTTGGAATGGATTGGAATGGAAAGTGGAATGGATTGGAAAGGAACGTGGAATGGAATGGAATGGAATGCGGAATGGAATGGAACTGACTCTGGAATTCCATGGAATGGCATGTGGAATGGAATGTAATGGCACAGAATGTGGAATGGAATGCGGAATGGAATGGCATGGAATGTGCAATGCATTGTATAAAGGAATGGAATGGAACGTGGAATAGAATGTGTAAGGGAAGGGAATGGAATATGGAATGCAATGGAATGGAATGGAATGTGGAATGGAAGCAAATCGAATGGAATGGAACGTGTAATGGAATGCAATGGAATGGAATGAGGAATGGAATGGAATGGAGTGTGAAATGGAATGGACTGGAAAGTGGGATGGAATGTGGAAAGGAATGGAAGGGAATGGAATGGAATATAATGGAATGTGAAATGGTAATAGAATGGAATGTTTACTAGAATGGAAAGGAATATTTATTAGAATGGAACGCAATGGAATGTTTATTAGAATGGAAAGTAATGGAATGTGGAATCGAATGGAATGGAATGTGGAATGGAATGGAATGGAACATTGTAATGAAGGTGGAATGGAATGGAATGGAAAGTGGAATGGAATGTGGAATGGAATGGAATGCAACGTGGAATGGAATGGAGTGGAATGGAATGTGGAATGGAATGAAGAGTAATGGATTGTGGAATAGAATGGAATGTAATTGAAAATGGAATGTTACTGAATGTAATGGAACGAGGAATGGAATGGAATGGAAGGTGAAATCTAACGTGGAATGGAATGGAATGGAACGTAGAATGGAATGGAATGGGACATGAAATGGAATGGAATGGAACTTGGAATGGAATGGAACAGAACGTGGAGTGGAATGGAATGGAATGTGGAAAGTAAGGGAATTGAAACTGGAATGCAATGTAATGGAATGTAGAATAGAATGGAATGGCATGGAATGTGGAGTGGAATGGCATTCAATGTGGAATGGAATGGAATGGAAGGCCGAATGGAAAGTGGAATGGAATGGAATGAAACGTAGAATGGAATGGAATGTGGAATGGAAGGGAATGGAATCTGGAATGGAATGCGGAATGTTATGGAATGGTATGTGGAATGGAAGAGGATGGTATATGGAATAGAATGTTGAATGGAATGGAATGAAAATTGGAATGGAATGTAATAGAACGTAGATTGGAACGTGTAATGGAACGTGCAATGGAACGTGAAATGGAACACACAATGGAATGTGGAATGGAATGGAATGGAATGTGGAGTGGAATGTGGAATGGAATGGAATTGAATGGAATGGAATTCGGAATGGAATGTGGAATGCAATGGAATTGAATGGAATTTGAATTGGAATAGAATGGAATGTAGAATTGATTGGAATGGAATGGAATGGAATGTGGAATGGATACGAATGGAATGTGGAATGGAATATGAAATGGAACGTAATGGATCGTGGAATGGAACGTGGAATGGAACGTGGATTGGAAAGTGAAATGGAACTTTTAAGGGAATGCAATGCAACGTGGAATGAAATGGAATTGAAAGTGCAGTGGAATGGAATGGAAAGTGCAATGCAATTGAACAGAATATGGAATGGAATGTGGAATGGAATGGAATGGAATTTCGAATGGGATGTGTAATGGAATGGAATGGAAAGTGCAATGCAATATGGAAAGTAATGGAATGGAATGTGGACTGGAAAGTGGAAGGGAATGGAATGGAATCTGGAATGGAATGGAATGGAATGGAATGGAATGCGGAATGGAATGGAATGGAAAGGAACAGAATGTGTAATGGAATGGAATGGAATGGAATGTGGAATTGAATGAAATGGAATGTGGAATGGAATGGAATGGGATATGGAAAGCAATGGATTGGAATGTGGGAAGCAATGTGGAATAGAATGGAATGGAATGCGGAAAGGAATGGAATGGAATGGAACGGAATGCAGAATGGTATGGAATGGAATGGAATGTGAAGTAGAAATAGAATGGAATATTTAATGGAATGGAATTGAATGTGGACTGGAATGGAATGTGGAATGCAATGGGATGGAATGTGGAATGGAATGGAATAGAATGTGGATTGGGATGTGGAATGCATTGTGTAACGGAAAGGAATGGAATGTGGAATGGAAAGAGGAATGGAACGTGGAATGGAATGGAAGGGAACGTGGAATGGAACGTGGAATGGAACGTGGAATGTAATGTGGAAAGGAATGTGTAATGCAATGGAATGCAAAGGAATGTGGAATGGAAAGTGGAATGGAATGGAATGCAATATGGACTGCAATGTGGAATGGAAAGGAATGGAATAGAATATGGAGTGCAATGTGGAATGGAATGTGGAATGGAATGAGATGGAATGTGGAATGGAATGTGGAATGGAATGAAATGTGGAATGGAATATGGAATAGAATGTGGAATGGAATCTGGAATGGAATGGAATGGAACGGAAGATGGAAAGGATCGTGGAATGGAATGGAACGGAATGTGGAATGGAATGTGGAATGGAATGGAATGGAATGTAGAATGGAATGGAATGGAATGTGGAATCGGATAGAACGTAATGTGTGATGGAATGTGGAATGGAACGGAATGGAATGTGGAATGGAATGTGATGGAATGTGGAATGGAATGGAATTGAATGTGGATTGGGATGTGGAATGCATTGCGTAACGGAAAGGAATGGAACGTGGAATGGAAAGAGAAATGGAAAGTGGAATGGAATGGAATGGAATGTGGAAAGTATCGTGGAATGTAATGTGGAAAGGAATGTGAAATGGAATGAAATGTGGAATGAAATGCAAAGGAATGTGGAATGGAAAGTGGAACGGAATGGAATGGAATGGAATATGGAGTGCAATGTGGAATAGAATGAAATGGAATGTGGAATGGAAAGTGGAAAAGAAAGTTTGGAATGTGGAATGGAATATGTAATAAAACGTGGAATGGAATCTAGAATGGAATGGAATGGAACAGAAGATGGAATGAATAGTGGAATGGAATTTAAAGGAATGTGGAATGGAATGTGGAATGGAATGGAATGGAACTGGTAATGGAATGTTTGTAATGAGAATGGGATGGAACCTAATGTGGAATGCAATGTGGAATGGAATAGAGTGGAATGTGGAATGGAATGTGGAATGGAATGTAACGTAATTTGGAATGGGATGTGTAATGGAATGGAATGGAACGAGGAATGGAACGTGGAATGTAACATGTAATGGAATGTGCAATGGAAAGTGGAATGGAACGTGGAATGGAAAGACTAATGGAATGGAATAGAATGGAACGTGTAATGGAATGGAGTTTTATGGAATGTGGAATGGAATGTGTATTGGAATGTTCTGGAAAGTGGAATAGAATGGAATGGAATATGGAATGGAATGGAATGAATGGAATGTGCAACGGAAAGGAAAGGAACGTGGAATTGAATGGATTGGAAAGTGGAATGGAATGGAATGGAATGGAGTGTTTAATTGAATGGAATGGAAAGTGGAAAGGAATGTGGAATGGAATTTGTAGTGGAATGTGGAATGGAATGGAATGGAATGCGGAATGGAATGGAATGGAATGTGGAATCGATTGGAATGGAATTGAATGAGGAAAGGAATGTGGAATGAAATGTGGAATGTAAAGTAATGGAATGTGGAATGGAACGGAATGGAATGTGGAATGGAACCTGGAAAGGAATGTGGAATGGAATGTGGAATGGAATGTGGAATGGAATGGAATGGAATGTGGAACAGAATGTGTTGGAATGGAATGTGGAATGGAATGTGGAATGCAATGGAATAGAATGTGGAATAGAAGGGAATGGAATTTAATCTGGAGTGGAATGTCGAATGGAATGGAATAGAATGTGGAATAGAATGGAAAGGATTGGAATGTGGAATGGAATGTCAAAAGCAGTGGAATAGAATGTGAAATGGAATGGGGATTGGAATTTGGAAGTGTAAGTGGAATGCAACGTGGAATGGAAAGGGGAATTGAATGGAATTGAACGTGTAATGGAATGTGGAATGGAATGGAAAGGATTGTGGAATGGAATGGAATGTAATGCGGAATGGAATGGAATTTAATGTGCAATGCAATGTGGAAAGGAAACTGGAATGGAATGCAATGGAATGTGGAATGGAGCGTGGAATGTAATTGAATGGAGCTTGGAATGGATCGTAGAATCGAACGTAGAATGCAATGCAATCGAATGGGGAATGGAATGGACTGGAATGTGGAATGGAATGGAACGGAATGTGTAATGGAATGGAATGAGGAATGGAAAGGAATGGAATGTGAAATGGAATGTGTAACGGAATGTGAAATGGATTGGAATGGAATGAAATGTGGAATGGAGCGTGGAAGGAAATGTGGAATGGAATGGAATGTGGAATGCAATGTGGAATGGAATGGAATGGGATGTGGAAAGGAATGGAATGGAATGTGGAATGGAATGGAATTGAATGTGGATTGGGATGTGGAATGCATAGTGTAATGGAATGGAACGGAATGTGGAATGGAAAGAGGAATGGAACTTGGAATTGAATGGAATGGAACGTGGAAGGGAATGTGGAATGTAATGTGGAAAGGAATGTGTAATGGATTGGAATGTGGAATGGAATGCAAATTAATGTGGAATGGAAAGTGGAATGGAATGGAATATGGAGTGCAATGTGGAATGGAATGTGGAATGGAATGCAATGTAATGAGGAATGGAATGTGGAATGGAATGGAATGTGGAATGGAATATGTAATAGAATGTGGAATGAAATCTGGAATGGAATGGAATGGAACAGAAGATGGAATGGATCGTGGAGTGGAATGGAAAGGAATGTGGAATGGAATATAGGTTGGAATGGCATGGAATGTGGAATGGAACGTAATGGAATGTGGAATTGGATGGAACGTAATGTGGAATGGACTGTAGAATGGAATGGAATGGAATGTGGAATGGAATGTGGAATGGAATGTAACGTAATGTGGAATGGGATGTGTAATGGAATGGAATGGAACGTGGAATGGAACGTGGAATGGAATGACTAATGGAATGGAATGTGGAATTGAATGGAATTTTGTGGAAAGTGGAATGAAATGTGGAATGGAATGTTGAATGGAATGTGGAATGGAATGGACTGGAAAGTGGAATAGAATGGAATGGAACGTGGAATGGAATGGAATGGAATGGAATGTGCAATGGAAAGGAATGGAATGGGGAATTGAATGGAATGGAATGTGGAATTGAATGAAATGGAATGGAATGTTTAATACAATGGAATGGAATGTGGAGTGGAATTGAATATGGAATGGAATTTGGAGTGGAATGTGGAATGGAATGGAATGCAATGCGGAATGGAATGGAATGGAATGCGGAATGGAATGTAATGGAATGTGGAATCGATTGGAATGGAAATGAATGAGGAAACGAATGTGGAATGAAATGTGGAATGTAATGTAATGGAATGTGGAATGGAACGGAATGGAATGTGGAATGGAACGTGGAATGGAATGTGGAATGGAATGTGGAATGGGATGTCGAATGGAAAGGAATGGAATGTTGAATGGAATGCAATGGAATGTGGAATAGAATGAATTGGAATGGAATGTGGAATGGAATGTGGAATGGAATGGAGTAGAATGTGGAACAGAAAGGAATGGAATGGAATGTGGAAGGGAATGTCGAATGGAATGGAATACAATGTGGAATACAACAGAATGGAGTGGAATGAGGAATTGAATGTGAATTAGGTGGAATAGAATGTGAAATGGAATGTGGATTGGAATTTGAAAGGGTAAGTGGAATGGAACGTGGAATGGGAAGTGGAACGGAATGGAATGGAAGGTGTAATGGAATGTGGAATGGAATGGAAAGGAATGTGGAATGGAATGGAATGCAATTCGGAATGGTATGGAATTTAATGTGGAATGGAATGTGGAAAGGAAACTGGAATGGAATGTGGAATGGAACGTGGAATGTAATTGAATGGACTTTGGAATGGATCGTAGAATTGAACGTGGAATGGAATGGAAAGTATTGGGGAATGGAATGGAATGGAATGTGGAATGGAATGGATCGGAATGTGGAATGGAATGGAATGAGGACTGGAATGGAATGGAATGAGAAATGTAATGTGGAACGGAATGTAAAACTGAATGGAATGGAATGTGGAATGGAATGTTGAACGGAATGAGGAATGGGATATGGAAAGGAATGTGGAAAGGAAAGTGGAATGGAACGGAATGAATGTGAAATGGAATGTGGAATGCAATGGAATGGAATGTGAGATGGATTGGAATGGAATGTGGAACGGAATGTAGAACCGAATGTGAAAAGGAATGTTGAATAGAATGTGGAAAGGAATCTGGAATTTAACGGAATGGAATGTGAAATGGAATGGAATGGAATGTTTAATGGAAAGTGGAATGAAATGGAATGGAATGTGGAAAGGAATGTGGATAGGAATGCGGAACGCAACCAAAAGGAATGTGGAATCGGATGTGGAATGGAGTGTGGAAAGGAATGTGTAACGGAATGTCGAATGGAATGCAGAATGGAATGTGGAAAGGAATGTGGAATGGAACGGAATGGAATGTGGAAAGGTATGTGGAATGGAGTGTGGAATGGAAGGTGGAATGCAACGGAATGGAATGTTGAATAGAATGTGGAATGGAATTTGGAATGTATTGTGGAATATAATGTGGAATGGAATGGAAAGGAAGGTGGAATGGAAAGTTGAATGGAATGTGGAATGGAGAGTGGAATGGAATGTGTAATGGAACGGAATGGAATGTGAAATGGAATTTGGAATGGTATGTGGAATGGAATCTCAAATGTAATGGAATGGAAAGTGGAATTGAACGTGGTATGGAATGGAATGGAACGTGGAATAGAATTTGGCATGGAATGGAATGGAATATGGAACGGATTGTGGAATGGAATGTGGAGTGAAATGTGGAATGGAATGTAGACTGGAATGTGGAATGGAACATAGAATGGAACGTGGAATGGAAAGGAATGGACCGTCTAATGGAAGGGGGAATGCAATGGAATGTGGAATGAAATGTGGAATGGAACATGGAATGCAATGTGGAATGTAATGGAATGTGGAATGGAATGGAATGGAATGTGGAATGGAATGGAATGAAATGTAGAACGGAAAGTGGAAAGGAATGTGGAATGGAACAGAATGTAATGTGGAATGGAAGGCTGAAAGGAAATTGGAATGGAAAGGAATGGAATGCAGAATGTAATGTGAAATGATTTTGAATGGAATTTGGAATAGAACGTTGAATGGAACGTGGAATGGAATGTGGAATGGAATGGAATGCAATGTGGAATGGAATTTAAAGGAATGTGGAATGGAATGTCGAATGGAATGCAGAATGGAATGTGCAAAGGAATATGGAATGGAATGGAATGGAATGTGGAATGCAATGCGGAACAGAATGTGCAATGGAATGTGCAATGGAATGTGGAAACGAATGTGGAATGGAACGGAATGCAATGTGAAATGGAATGTGGAATTGAATGGAATGGAATGTGGAATGGAATACGGAACGGAAGGTGGAATGCAATGTGGAATGGAATGTGGAAAGGAATCTGGAATGGAAGGGAATGGAATGTGAAATTGAATGGAAAGGAATGTGGAATGGAATGTGTAATGGAATGGAATGGAATGTGGAATAGAACGGAATTTAATATGGAATGGAAAGTAGAATGAAATAGAATGGAATGTGGAAAGGAATGGAACGGAATGGTATGGAATGTGGAATGGAATGGAAAAGAATGTGGAATGGACTGGAATGGAATGTGGAATGCAATGTGGAATGGAAGGGAATGGAATGTGGAATGGATTGGAATGGAATGGTATGGAAAATGGAGTGGAATGTAATGGAATGTGGAATGGGATGTGGAATGGAATGGAATGGAATGTGGAATAGAACGTGTAATGAATCATGTAATGGAACGTGCAATGGAAACTGGTATGGAACGTGGAATGGAATGACTAATGGAATAGAATGGAATGTGGAATGGAATGGAATTTTATGGAATGTTGAATGGAATGTGGAATGTAATGTGGAATGGAATGGACTGGAACGTGGGATAGAATGGAATGGAACGTGGAATGGAATGGAATGGAATGGAACGTGTAATGGAAAGGAATGGAATTTGGAATTGAATGGAATTTAATGTGGCATGGAATGGAATGGAACATGGTATGGAATGGAAAGGTATTTGGAAGGAATGGAAAGGAATGTGGAAGTGAATGGAATTGAAAGTGGAATGGAATGGAACAGAAAGTATAATTGAATGGAATTGAATGCGGAATGGAATGGAATGTAATGTAGAATGGAATGGAACGGAATGTTATGAAATGTGGAATGGAATGCAATGGAAGATGGAATGGAATGTTGAATGGAATGTAATGGAAAATGGAATGAAAAGTGGAATGGAACGTGTAATGGAATGTGGAAAGGAACGTGGACTGGAACGTGGAATGGAATGAGTAATTGAATGGAATGTAACATGGAATGGAATGGAATGGAATGTGGAATGGAAGGGAAAGGAATGTGGAAAGGAATGTGGAACGGAATGTGGAATGTAAAGCAGAATGGAATGCAATGGAAGGTCTAAAGGAATGGAATGGAACGTGGAATGTAATGCAATGTAAAGTGGAATGGAAGGGACTGGAATGAGGAATGGAATGTAGAATGGATGATGAAATGGAATGTGGAACAGAATGGAATGGAACGTGGAATGGAATGGAATGGAATGTGGAATGGAATGAAATTGAATGTGGAATGGAATGGAATGGATTGTGGAATGCAATATGGAACGCAATGTGCAATGGAATGTGAAATCCAATGTGGAATGGAATGTGGAATAGAATAGAATGGAATGGAATGAGGAAAGGAATGTGGAATGAAATGTGGAATGTACTGTAATGGAATGTGTAATGGAATGGAGTAGAACGTGGAATGTAACGTGGAATGGAATGTGGAATGGAAAGTGGAATGGCATGGAATGGAATGTGTAATGGAGTGGAATGGAATGTGAAATGGAATGTGGAATGGAATGGAATAGAATGTGGAATAGAATGGAATGGAATGGAATGTGGAATGGAATGTCGAATGGAATGGAATAGAATGTGGAATCGAATGGAACGGAATGGAATGTGGAATGGAATGTGGAATGGAGGGGAATGGAAAGTGGAATGCAATGGAATGGAATGTGGAATGGATTGGCATGCAATGTGGAATCGAATGGAATGTTGAATGGAAAGGAATCGAATGTGGAATGGAATGGAACATCTAATGGAATGGAATAGAATGTGGATTGGAAGGGAATGGAATGTGTAGTGGAATGGAATGGAATGGAATTGAAACTGGAATGGAATGTGAAATGAAATGTGGAATGCAATCTGGAACGGCATGAAATGGAAAGTTGAATGGAATGGAATGGCACGTGGAATGGAATGAAATAGAATGGAATGGAAGGTGGAACGGAACGTGAAATGGAACGTGGAATGGATTGTGGAAAGTAATGTGGAATGGAACAGAATGGAATGTGGAATGGAATGTGGAATTGATTGTGGAATGGAAAGTGTAATGGAACGGCATGGACTGTGTAATTGAATGTGGAATAGAATGTGGAATGGAATGTACAATGATGCATGGAATGGAATGTGGAATGGAATGCAATGGAGTCTGGGAAGGAATCTGGAATGGAATGGAATGGAATTTGGAATGGAATGTAGAATTTAAGGTGAAATGGATATGAATTGAATGTAGAATTGAAACTGCCGTGGAATGTAATGGGACGTGGAATGGAAAGTGGAATGGAACGTGGAATGGAATGAAATGGAACATGAAATGGAATACGGAATGGAATGTGGAAAGGAATGGAATGGAATCTGGAATGGAATGTGGAATGGAATGGGCAATGGAATGGAAAAGAAAGTGAAATGGAATGTGGAATGGAATGCGAAAGGGAAAATGGAATTGAATGTGGAATGGAATGGATTGGAACGTGGAATGTAATGGAATGTAACGTGCAGTGGAACGTGGAATGGAAAGTGGGCAGCAAAGTGGAATGGAATATGGAATGGAATGAAATGGAATGTGGAATCTAGCGGAATACAATGTGGAATAATATGTGGAATGGAATGGAATGGAATACGGAATGGAATGTGGAACAGAAAGTGGAATGGAATGGAATGGAATGTGGAATGGAATGGAATGGTATGTGGAATGGTATGTGGAATGGTATATGGAATGGAATGTAGAATGGAATGGAACGGAATGTGGAATGGAATGGAATATAATGTGGAATGGAATGGGGAATGGAATGGAATGGAATGTGGAATGGAATATGGAAAGGAATGTGAAATGGAACGGAATGGAATGTGGAATGGAATGTGGAATGGAGTGTGGAATGGAATGTTGAAAGGAATGGAATGGATTGTGGAACAGAAGGTGGAATGGAATGCGGAATGGAATGGAATGGAATGCGGAATGGAATGGAATGGAATGCGGGATGGAATGGAATGGAATGGTGAATAGAATGGAATGGAAAGGAGTGTGGAATAGAATGGAATGGAATGTGGAATGGAACAGAAAGGAGTGTGGAATGGAATGGAATGGGATGGAATGGAACGTGGAATGGAACGTAGAATGGAATGGATTGTAATGTGGAATATAACATGGAATGGACTGGAATGGAACGTGGAATGAACGTGGAATGGAACTTGGAATGGAATGGAATGGAACGTGGAATGGAACGTGGAATGGTATGGAATGGAACGTGGATTGGAACGTGGAATGGAACGGTTATTGGAAAGTGGAATGGAACGGAATGGAATGTGGAATCCAATGTACAATGAAATGGAATGGAATGTTGAATGGATGGTGGAATGGAATGGAATGGAATGTGGCATGAAATTTGGAATGGACTGTTGAATAGAATGTGGAATGAAATGAATGTAACGTGGAATGCAATGTGAAATGAAACGTGGAACGGAATGGAATGGAATGTGGAATGGAATGGAATGGAAGGGAATGTGGAATGGAATATGGAATGGATTGGGATGAAAAGTGGAATGGAATGTTGAATGGAATTGAATGTCGAATGTAAGGTAACGTAACGGGGAATGGATTCTTGAATGGAATGGAATGGAATGTGGAATGGGATGGTATGGAAAGTGGAATGGACTGCAATGGAATTGAATGGAATGTGAAATGCAATATGGAATGGAATGGAATGGAATGCAGAATGGAATGGAATGGAAAGTGGTATTGAAAGGAATGGAATGGAAAGCAATTTGGCATTGAATGTAATGGAATGTAGAAAGGAATGGAATGGAAAATGGAACGGAATGTATAATGGAATGGAATGGAATGTGGAATGGAATGTGGAGTGGAATGGAATGGAACGCGGAATGGAATCGAACGCAGAATGGAATGTGTAATGGAATGGAATGGAATGTTTAATGGCGTGGAATGGAATGTGGTATGGAAGTGAATGAAATGTGTAATGGAATGGAGTGGAATTTGGAATTTAAAGTAATGGAAGGGAATGGAATGTGGAATGGAATGTGGAATAGAAAGCGGAATGGAATGGAATGGAATGTGGAATGCAATGGGATGGAATGTGGAATGGAATGTGGAATGGAACGGAATTGAATGGAATATGGAATGGAAAGTGGAATGGAATGGAATGGAATGTGGTATGGAATGCAATGGAATGTGAAATGAGACGGAATGGAATGGAATGGAAAGTGAAATTGAATGGAATGCAATGAGGAATGGAATGGAATGGAATATGGAATGGAATGGAAGGGAATATGGAATGGAATGGAATATGGAATGAAATGGAAAGGAACTGTGGAGTAGAATGGAAAGGAATGTGGAATCCAATGGGATGGAATGTGGAGTGGACTGTGGAATGGAATGGAATTGAATGGAACGTGGAATGGAATGGAATGGAATGGAATATGGAACGAAATTGAATTGAATGTGGAACAGATTGGAAAGGAATGTGGAATTCAATGTAGAAGGTAATGGAACGGAATGTGGAATGGAATGTGGAATGGAATGGAATGGAATGTGTAATGGAATGTGCAATGGAATTTAACGGAATGTGGAATGGAATGGAAAGGAAAGTGGAACGGAATAAAATGGAATTTGGAATGGAATGGAATGGAATGTGGAACGGAATGGAATGGACCATGGAACGGAATGGAATGGAAAGTGGAAATTAATGGAATGGAATATGGACTGACATGGAATGAAATGGAATGTGGAATGGAATGGAATGGAATGTGGAATTGAATGGAATGGAATGTCGAGTATAATTTGGAATGGAATGGAAAGGAATTCAGAACGGAATGGAAAGGAATGGAATGGAATGTTGTGGAAAAGAATGTGGAATGGAACCTGCAGAGGAAGGTGGAATGGAATGTGGAATAGAATCGTATGCAATGTGGAATGGAATGTAGAATGGAATGGAATGGAATTTGGAATGGAATGCGGAATGGAATTGAATGGAACGTGGAATGGAATGGAATGCAATGGAATGTGGGATGGAATGGAGTGGAATGGAATGGAATGGAATGGAATGTGGAATGCAATGGATTGGAATGTGGAGTGGAATGGAATATGGACTGACATGGAATGAAATGGAATGTGGAATGGAATGGAATGGAATGTGGAATTGAATGGAATGGAATGTCGAGTATAATTTGGAATGGAATGGAAAGGAATTCAGAACGGAATGGAAAGGAATGGAATGGAATGTTGTGGAAAAGAACGTGGAATAGAACCTGCACAGGAATGTGGAATGGAATGTGGAATAGAATCGTATGCAATGTGGAATGAAATGTAGAATGGAATGGAATGGAATTTGGAATGGAATGTGGAATGGAACTGAATGGAACGTGGAATGGAATGGAATGCAATGGAATGTGGGATGGAATGGAGTGGAATGGAATGGAATGGAATGTGCAATGGAATGGAATGGAGTAGAATGGAATGTGGAATGGAATGGAATGGAATGTAGAATGGAATGTGGAATGGAATGGGATGTAGAATGGAATGTGGAATGGAATGGGATGGAAAGTGGAATGGAATCTGAATGTAATGTAATGGAATGGAATGTGGAATGGAATGGAATGGAATTGAATTTGGGTCGGAATGGAATGGAATTTGGAATGGAATGGAATGGAATGTGGAATGTAATATAATGGAATGTGCAATGGAATGGAATGGAATGTGGAATGGTAAGGAATGGAATATGGAATGGAATGGAATGCAATGTGGAATGCAATTGAATGGGTTGAAATGGAAAGAGGAATGGAATTGAATGGAATGTGGAATTGAATGTGGCATGGAAAGTGGAACAATATTGAATGGAATGTGGAATGGAATGTGGTAAACAATGGAGTGGAATGTGGAATGGCATGGAATGGAATGTGAAATGGAATGGAATTGAAGGGAATGAAATGTGGAATGGAGTGGGATGGAATGTGGAATGGAATGGAATGCAATATGGAATGGAATGAAAAGGAATGGAATGTGGAATAAATTGGAATGGAATGGAATGGACTGGATTGGGGAATGGAATGGAAATTAATACGGAATGGAATGGAATGGAATGTTGATGAAATTTGGAGTGGAAAGTGATGGAATGTGGAATGGAATGTGGAATGGAAACGAATGGTATGGAATGTGGAACGGAATGGAATATAATGGAATATGGAACCGAATTGAATTGAATGTGGAATGGAATGGAATGGAATGTGGAATGGAATTGAATGCGGAACGGAATGGAATGGAATGTGGAAGTGAATGCAATCTGGATTGGAACGTGGAATGGAATGTGTAATTGAATGGAATGGAATGGAGTGTGGAATGGAATGGAATGTGGAATGCAATGGAATGGAATGCGGAATGGAGTTGAATGGAATGTGGAGTGGAATGGAATTCATTGTTAAATGGAAAGGAATGCGGAATGCAATGGAATGGAATGGAATGGAATATGGAATGGAATGGAAGGAATGTGGAATGGAATATGGAACAGAATGTGGAATGTAATGTGGAATGGAATATGGAAAGGAATGTGGAATGTAATGGAATGGAATGTGAAATGGAATGCAATGAAATGTGGAATGGAATGTGGAATGGAATGGAATCGAATGTGGAATAGAATGGAATCGAATGTTGAATAGAATGGAATATGGAATGTTATGGAATGGAATGTGGAATGAAATATGGAAAGGAATGTGGAATGGAATGAGGAAAGGAATGTGGAATGTAACTTAATGGAATGTGAAATGGAATGGAATGAAATGTGGAATGGAATGTGCAATGAAACGTGGAGTTTAACGGAATGGAATGTGGAAGGGAATGTGGAGTAAAAAGTGGAATGGATTGTGGAAAGGAACGGAATGGAAAGTGCAATGGAAAGTGGAAAGTATTGTGGAATGGAACGTAAAATGGAAAGTATTGTGGAGTGGAACGTAAAATGGAAAGTATTGTGGAATGGAACGTAAAATGGAACATTCCATTCCTTTCCATTCCATTCCATTACACATTCCATACCACATTCCATTCTCTTCCATTCCTCATTGCATTATATTCTATTCCACATTAAATTCTATTCCATTCCATTGCACTTGCCATTCCAAACCATTCCAAGTTCCATTCCATTCCATTCCACATTCCTTTCCATTCCATTCCACATTCCATTCCACATTCCAGTCCTCTCCATTCCACATTATATTCCATTCCATTCCTCTTTCAATTCCACTTTATATTCCACGTTCAATTGCACGTTCCATACACGTTGCATTCAATATTCCATGCCACGTTCCATTCCAGGTTCCATTCCATTCCATTCCACATTCCATTCCATTCCATTCCACATTCCATTCCATTCCTTTCCAATCCATTCCACATTACATACCATTCCATTCCACATTGTATTACACATTAAATTCCACATTCCATTCCCTACCATTGCACATTCCATTCCATTCTACGTTCCATTCCAAATTCCGTTACATACCATTCCACATTCCATTCCACATTGCATTCCATTCCATACCACACTCCATTCAACATTCAATCCAATTCCATTCCATATTCCGTTTCATTCCATTCCACATTCCATTCCATTCCAGTCCATATTCCATCCCATTGCGTTACACATTGCATTTCATATTCCATCCCATACCATTACATATTCCATTCCATTCCATTCCACATTCCATTCCATTCCATTACATATTCCATTCCATTCCACATTCCGCTCCCTCCCATTCCACCTTCCCTTCCATTCCGTTTCACATGGCATTCTATTCCATTCCATTCCACATTCCATTCTAATCCATTCCACTTTCTATTCCATTCAACTCCAGTCTATTCCAGTCCACATTCCATTCCATTCCATTCCATTCCATATTCCATTCAATTACATTTCACATTCCATTCCAATCCATTCTACATTCCATTATATTCCATTCCACATACCATTACTTTCCATTCCACATTCCATTCCACGTTCCATTCCATTCCATTCCATTCCACGTTCCGTTCCATTCCATTCCACATTCCATTCCACATTCCATTCCATTCCGTTCCACACTCAATTCCTTTCCATTCCACGTTCCATTTCATTCCATTTCAAAATCCATTCCACATACCATTCCATTCCATTCCACATTCCATTCCAATCCATACAATTTCATTCCACTTTCCTTTAAATTCCATTCCACATTCCATTCCATTCCATTCCAAATTCCATTCCACATTCAATTCCATTCCATTCCACATTCAATTCCATTCCATTCCACATTCCATTCCACATTCCATTCCATTCCATTCCATTTCACTTTCCATTCCATTCCATTCCATGCCATTTCACATACCATTCCATTCCATACCACATTCCATTCCATTCTATTCCTCTTTCCATTCCATATTCCATTCAGTTCCATTGCATTTCACACTCCATTCCACTTTCCATCCGATTGCATTCCACATTCCATTCCATTTCATTCCACGTTCCATTCCATATTCCTTTACACATTCCATTCCTTTCCATTCCATTCCATTCCACATTCTCTTCCATTCTTTTGCACTTTCCATTCCAGATTCCACTCCACATTCCATTCCATTCCATTGCATTCCATTCTATTCCATTGCATTCCATTCCACATTCCTCTCCATTCCATTACAAATTCCATTCAATTCCTTTCCACAATCCATGGCATTCCATTAAACTTTCCATTAAAATCAATTCCACATGCCATTTCGCATTCCATTCCATTCCATTCCGCTTTCCATTCCACATTCCTTTCCATTCCATTCTACATTCCATTCCACATTCCATTACATTCCTTTCTACATTCCATTACATTCCTTTCCACATTGCATTCCACATTAAGTTCCATTCCATTCCATTCCATTCCTCAGTCCATTCCATTCCATTCCATATTCCATTCCATTCCACTCCACATTCCATTCCACATTGCGATCCATTCAATTAAACAATCCATTCTACCTTCCATTCCATTCCATTCCACATTCCATTCCACATTTCATTCTATTTTATTTCACTTTCCTTTCCATATTCCATTCCACATTCCATACAATTCCATTCCACTTTCCTTTCCATTCCATTCAATAGCATTCCACATTCCATTCCATTCTATTCCATATTACATTCCTTTCCATTCCACATTCCATTCCTTTCCATTCCACATTCCATTCCATTACATTCCACATTCCATTCCATTCCATTCCACATTCCATTCCATTCCTTTCCACATTCCATTCCATTCCATTCCACATTCCATTCCATTCCATTTCACATTCCATTCCATTCCACTTTCCATTACATTCCGTTCCACATTCCATTCCATTCCGACCCACATTCCATTGCATTCCATTCCACATTCCATTCCATTCCTTTCCATTCCATTCCACATTCCACTCCATTCCATTCCATTCCATTCCACATTCCATTCCATTCCATGTTCCATTCCATTCCATTCCACATTCCATTCCACATTGCATTCCACATTCCATTCCACATTGCATCCCATTCCATTCCATATTCCATTCCACGTTCCTTTGAACTATCCATTCGACGTTCTTTTCCACTACATTCCATTCCATTCCATTCCATTCCATTATGAATTCCTTTCCATTCCATTCCAAATTATATTCTAAGTTCCATTCCATTCAATTCCACATTCATTCCATTCCATTCCACATTCCATTTCATTCCATTATAGTCCATATTCCATTCCATTAAATTACACTTTCCATTCCATTCCTTTCCACGGTACATTCCATTCCATTCCACATTCCATTCCATATTCCATTCCACATTCCATTCCGCATTCCAGTCCCTTCCATTCCACATTTCTTTCTTTCCATTCCACTTTCCATTCCATTACATTAATGGTTCCATTCCATTCCTGATTGCATTCACAATCATTTTGCATTCCATTCCATTCCATCCCAAATTCCATTCCAATCCATTCCACGTTACATTTCATTCCATTCCACTTTCCACTTCAATCCATTCCACATTCCACTTCACATTCTATTCTACTTTCCATTCCACAATCCATTACATATTCCATTCCACACTCCATTCCATAATCCATTCCACATTCCATTCCACATTCCACTCCACATTCCATTTCACATTCCACATTCCATTCCATTCCATTTCAGGTTCCATTCCATTCCACATTCCACTCCATTCTTTCCGTATTCCATTCCATTCCATTCCGCAATCCATTCCACGTTCCATTTCATTCCATTCCACATTCCATTCCATTCCTTTCATTTTCATTCCTCATTTATTTAAATTACATTCCACATTCCATTCCATTCCATTCCAAATTCCATTTCAATCCATTACACATTCCTTTCCATTCCATTCCACGTTCCATTCCATTCCACATTCCATTCCATTCCATTCTACATTCCATTGCTTTCCATTCCACATTGCATTCCACATTCCATTCCATTATGTTCTACATTGAATTCCACATTCCTTTGCAATCCGTTCCATATTCATTTCCATTTCGTTCTATATTTCATTACATTCCATTCCATTCCACATTCCATTCAATTCTCTTCCATTCCAAATTCCATTCCACTTTCCATCCCACTGCATTCCACATTCCATTCCATTCTATACCACATTTCCTTTCCGTTCAATTCCACATTCCATTCCATTCCAAATTTCATTCAATTCCATTGCATTCCATGTTCCATTCAACTCCATTCAACATTCCATTCCATTCCATTTCACTTTCCATTCCATTGCGTTCCATGCCATTTCACATTCTATTACATTGCATACCACATTCCACTACATTCCATTCCACAATCCATTCCACATTCCATTCCACAATCCATTCCACATTCCATCTCACATTCCATTACACATTCCTTTCCATTCCGTTCCACGTGCAAATCCGCGTTCCATTGCATTACATTTCACATTCCACTGAACATTCCTTTCCACATTCCATTTCACTTTGCATCCCTTTGCATTACATATTCCATTCCACACTCCATTCCATAATCCATTCCACATTCCATTCCACATTCCATTCCGTTCCATTCCACATTCCATTCCACACTCCGTTCCACATTCCATTCCATATTCCATTCCCTTCCATTCCACATTGCTTTCCACATTCCTTTCCGCGTTCCTTTCCACATTCCATTCCACATTCCATTCCACATTTCTTTCCACATTCCATTTCACATTCCATTCCATTCCATTCCACATTCCTATCCACATCCCATTCCATTCCATTTCACATTCAATTCCATTCCATTCCACGTTCCTTTCCACATTCCATTCCACATTAAATTCCATTCCATTCCACATTCCATTTCACATTTCATTCCGTTCCATTCCACTTTCATTCCACATTCCATTCCACATTCCATTCCAGATTCGGTTTCACATTCCATTCCACATTCCATTCCATTCCTTTCCACATTCCATTCCACATTCCTTTTAACGTTCCATTCCATTATATTCCACTTTCCACTCCACGTTCCATTTCATGTCCCTTTCCATTTCATTCCACTTTCAGTTCCACAGTCAATTCCACTCTTTTTCACGTTCCATCCTACATTTCATTCCACATTCCATTCTAAGTTCCATTCCTTTTCACGTTCCATTCCATTCCATTCCATTCCACATTCCTTTATATTGCATTCCACATTCCATACCATTCGTTTCCATTCCTTTTTCCAATGCACATTCCATTCCATTCCATTCCATATTCCATTGATCATCCAGTTCCACATTCCATTCCATTCCATTCCATTTCAAATTCCATTCCATTCTATTCGATTACACATTCCATTCTGTTCCATTCCACATTCCATTCCATTCCATTCCATTCCACATTCCATTATATTCCATTCTGTTCCATTCCACATTCCATTCCTTTCCACATTCAATTACACCTTCCATTCCATTCCATTCCACTTTCCATTCCACAATCCGTTACATTCCATTCCACATTCCATTCCATTCCACTCCACTTTCCATTCCACAATCCGTTACATTCCATTCCACATTCCATCCCATTCCACTCAATTCCACATTCCATTCCATTCCATTCCGCATTCCATTTCACATTCCATTCCATTCCATGCCACATTGCATTCCATTCCTTTTCACATTCCATTGCATTCCATTTCACATTCCATTGCATTCCATTTTACCTTCCATTCTTTTCCACATTCCATTCCATTCCATTTGACATTGCATTCCATTCCATTACTTTCCACATTCCATTCCACATTCCATTACATTCCATTCCACATTCCATTCCACATTCCATGACATTCCATTGCACTTTCCATTACATTGCATTCCAAATTCCCTTCCATTCCATTCCACATTCCATTCCATATCGCATTCCACATTCCATTAACGTCCATACCATTCTACATGCCATTCCATTCCACATTCCACGTTCCATTGCATTCCACATTCCACATTGCATTTCATTCCATTCCACATTCCATTCCATTCCACTCCACATTCCATTCCGCATTCCATTCCATTCCATTCCATTCCATATTTCATTATATTCCATTCTATTCTACATTCCATCCCGATCCATTCCATTCCACATTCCATTCCATTCCATTCCATTCCAAGTTCCATTCCTGAATCCATTCCACATTCCATTCCATTCAATTAAATTCCACGTTCCATTACACATTCCATTCCATTACATTCAAAATTCCATTACATTCCATTCTACATTTCATTCCGTTCCATTCCTCATTCAATTCCGTTCAATTCCATTGTATTCCACATTCAATTCCATTCCATTAAATTCCATTACACATTCCATTCCATTCCATTCCACATTCCATTCCAGTCCATTGCGCATTCCATTCCATTCCATTCCACATTCTGTTCCACATTCTATTCAATCCCTTTCCACATTCCATTCCATTCCATTAAACATTCCATTCTGTTTGCATTTCAAATTCCATTCCATTCCATTCAATTCCACATTCCTTTCCATTCCATTCCATTCCATTCCACATTCCATTCCATTCCACATTCCATTCCTTTCCATTCCATTGTATTCCACATTCTCTTCCATTCCATTCCATTCCATTCCATTCCATTCCATTCCATTCCACGTTTCATTCCATTCCATTCCACAATCCAATACACATTCCGTTCCATTACATTCCACATTCCGTTCCACATTCCATTCCATTGCATTCCACATTCCATTCCATTCCATTCCACATTCCATTTCACATTCCATTCCATTCCATTCCACATTGCATTGCACATTCCATTCCATTCCATTCCACTTTCCATTCCACTCTATTCCACAATACATTCCACGTTCTCTTCGACTCCATTCCACGTCCCATTCCATTCCATGTTCCATTCCATTCCATTCCACTTTCCATTCTACTCCATTCCACATTCCAATATATTCCATTTCAGAGTATATTACATTCCAAAACCCATTTCATTCCACATTCCGCTGCATTCCATTCCATTCCAAATTCCTTTCCATTCCGTTCAATTCCACGATTCATTGCATTCAATTCCACTTTCCTTTCCCTTTCTTCCACATTCCATTCCATTCCATTCCAAATTCCTTTAAATTCCATTCCACATTCTATTCCATTCCATTCCACATTACATTCCACATTCCATTACATTCCATATCACGTTGTATTCCACATTCCATTCCATTCCACTCCACAATCCATTCCATTCCATTCCATAATCCATTGCACATAACATTGCATTCCATTCCACATTGCATTCCACATTGCATTCCATTCCTTTCCACATTCCATTCCTTTCCTTTCCAAATTCCATTCCTTTCAATTTCACATTCCATTCCATTACATTGCATTCCACATTCAATTCCATTCCATTCAACATTCCGTTCAATTACATTTCATTGCATTCCACATTCCATTCCACATTCCATTTCACATTCCATTCCATTTCACGTTCCATTCCCTTCCATTCCATTCCACATTTGTTTATATTCCATTCTACATTCCATACCATTCCTTTCCATTCAATTTTCCTTTGCACATTCCATCCCATTCCATTCCACATTCCATTGAACATCCAGTTCCACATTCAATTCCATTCAATTCCATTTCAAATTCCATTTCATTCTATTCCATTCCACACTCCATTCTATTCCATGCCACATTCCATTCCATTCCACATTCCATTCCACATTCCATTCAATTTCATTCCAATTTCCATTCCACAATAGATTACTTTCCATTCTACATTCCATTCCATTCCATTCCATTCCACTTTCCATTCCACTTTCCATTCCACATTCTATTCCATTCCATCCCATTCCATCCCATTCCATTGCATTCCATTCCATTCCACGTTCCATTCACTTCCATTCCACATTCCATTCCATTGCATTCCACATTCCATTCCATTCCATCCCATATTCCATTCCATTGCTCTCCAAATTCCATTCCATTGCAATCCACATTCATTTCCACATTTCACTCCATTCCATTCCACATTCCATTCCATTCCGATTCACATTCCATTCCATTCCATTTCACATTCCATTCCATTCCATTTCACATTCCATTCCATTCCACAATCCATTCCATTCCATTTAACAATCCATCCCATTCCATTTCAAATTCCTTTCCATTCCATTCCATTCCACATTCGATTCCATTCCATTTGACATTGCATTCCATTCCATTCCTTTCCACATTCCATTCCATTCCATTCCATTCCACATTCCATTCCATTCCATTCCAAATTCCGTTCCATTCCATTCCATTCCACATTCCATTCCATTGCATTCCACATTCCAATCCATTCCCTTCCACATTCTTTCCATTCCATTCCATTGCATTCCACATTCCATTCCGTTTCATTCCATACCATTCTACATGCCTTTCCATTCCATTCCATGTTCCATTCCATTCCATTTCACATTCCTTTCCACATTCAATTCTATTCCATTCCGCATTCCTTTGTATTCCATTAAACATTCCATTCTATTTCCATTTCACATTCCATTCCATTCCATTCCATGCCACATTAAACTCCTTTCCGTTACATTAAATTCCACATTCCATCCCACTTTCCATTCCATTCCATTTCACATTCATATTCAATCCATTCCACATTCCATTCCACATTCCTTTCCATTCCATTCCACATTCCATTACATTCCATTAAACATTCCATTCAATTTCCATTTCACATACCATTCCATTCCATTCCATTCCATTCCACATTCCGTTAAATTCCATTCCATTCCATTCCTCATTCCATTCCATTCCAGAATACGTTCCAAATTCCATTCCATTCCACTGCATTCCAAATTGCATTCCACATTCCAATCCATTAATTTCCACATTCCATTCCCCTCCAATCCACATTCCATTCCATTCCATTCCACATTCAATTCCATTCCATTCCATTCCACATTCCATTCAATTCCATTCCATTCCATTCCATATTGCATTCCAAATTCCATTCCACTTTGTATTCCACATTCCATTCCATTCCATTCCACATTCCATTCCATTCCATTTCACCTTCCATTCCACGTTCCGTTCCATTCCCTTCCACATTGCATTCCACATTGCATTGCATTCCTTTCCACATTCCATTCCTGTCCATTCCACCTTGCATTCCATTCAACTTCACATTCCTTTCCATTCCATTGCATGCCACATTCAATTCCATTCCATTCAACATTCCATTCAATTCCATTTCATTGCATGCCACATTCCAATACACATTCCATTCCATTTCACATTCCATTCCATTCCACATTCCTTTATATTCCATTTAACATTCCATTCCATTACTTTACATTCCATCTGCTATTGCACATTCCATTCCATTCCACATTCCATTGATCATCCCATTCCACATTCCATTCCATTCCATTCCATTCCCCATTCCATTCTATTCCATTCCGCATTCCATTCCCTTCCATTCCATTCCACATTCCATTCCATTCCATTCCATTTTCCATTCCACAATCCATTCCATTCCATTCCAGTTTCCATTCCATTCCATTCCATTCCACTCCACATTCCATTCCACATTCCATTACATTCCATTACATTGTATTCCATTCCATTCCATTCCATTCCACGTTCCTTTCCCTTCCATACCATGGTCCTTTCCATTCCATTCCATTCCATTCCATTCCTCATTTCATTCCATTGCATTCCACATTGCATTCCATTCCATTCCATATTCCTTTCCATTGCACTCCAAATTCCATTCCATTCCATTCCACTTTTGTTTCCCCTTTCCATTCCATTCCATTCCACATTCCATTCCATTCCATTCCATTCCACATTCCATTCCCTTCCATTTCACATTCGATTCCATTCAATTTCACATTCCATTCCATTCCATTCCATTTCACAATCCATTCCATTCCATTTCACAATCCATACCATTCCATTTCACATTCCATTCCATTCCATTCCAAATTCCATTGCATTCCACATTCCACATGTCATTCCATTCCATTCCACATTCCATTCTATTCCATTCCAATTTCCATTCCATTCCTTTCCACATTCCATTCCATTCCGCATTCCACATTCCATTCCATTCCACATTCCATTCCATTCAATTCCTTTCCACATTCCATTCCATTCCAATTCATTTCATATTCCATTACATTCCGTTCTATTCCACACTCCATTTCTTTGCATTCCATTCCACATTCCATTCCACATTCCATTCCATTCCATTCCATTCCACGTTTCATTCCCCTTTCCATTACAACTTCCATTAAACATTCCATTCAATTCCATTCCACACTCCTTTCCACATTCCCATCCACATTCCATTCCACATTCCCTTCCACAATCCATTCCATTCCATTCCACATTCCATTCCACATTCCAGGCCATTCCATTCCACAATCCATACCACATTCCATTCCATTCCATTTCAAGGTCCATTCCACCTACCATTGCACGTTCCATTCCACGTTCCATTCCACTATCCATTCCATTCCATTCCACGTTCCATTCCACGTTCCACTCCAAATTGCATTCCACATTCCATTAAACATTCCATTCCACATTCCATTCCATTCCATTCCACATTGCATTTCTTTGCATTACACTTTCAATTCCATTCCATTTAAATATTCCATTCCACATACCATTCCACCTTCCATTCCATTCCACATTCCATTCCATATTCCATTTCACTTTCCCTTCCACATTCCATTCCATTCCATTCCACATTCCCTTTCACATTCCATTCCACGTTCCCTTCCACATTCCATTCCATTCCATTCCACATTCCATTCCACATTCCATTCCACACTCCACTCGATAGCATTCGACATTCCATTCCACATTCCTTTCCTTTCGATTCCACTTTCCATTCCATGTTCCATTCCACATTCAATAAGACATTCCATTCCACATTCCATTCCACATACCATTCCATTCCATTCCACGTTCCATTCCACGTCCCATTCCATTCCATTCCACGTTCCATTCCATTCAAGTTCCCTTCCACATTCCACTCCATTCCATTCCACATTACATTCCACATTCCATTCCAGTACATTCCACTTTCAATTCCACATTCGATTCCAATTTCCATTACATTCTACTCCACTTTCCATTACTCGTTCCTTTAGAACTTCCATTCCACCTACCATTCCACATTCCATTCCATTCCATTCTGCTTTCCGTTCCTTATTCCATTAAATTTCATTCCATTTTCCATTCCGTACCATTCAATGTTCCATTCCACGTTCCATTCCACGTTCCTTTCCACGTTCCATTCCACATTCCATTCCATGTTCCATTCCACATTCCATTCCATTCCATTCCACGTTACATTCCTCATTCCTTTCCAAGATCCTTTTCAAGTTCCATTCCACGTTCCACTCCACGTTCCATTCCTTTCCATTCCACGATAAATTCCACGTTCCATTCTACTTTCCATTCATTTCCGTTCCACCTTCCTTTCCACATTCCATTCCATTCCATCACACTTTCCATTCCATTCCATTCCAGGTTCCATTCCACATTCCAATACATATTCCATTCAACATTCCATTCCAAATTCCATACCATTAGATTCTGCATTCCATTCCATTCCATTCCACTTTCCATTCCACATTCCAATCAATTCCATTCCATTCCATATTCCATTCCACATTCCATTTCATTCCATTACACATTCCATTCCACGTTCCACTCCATTCCATTCCTCGCTCCATTCCACCTTACATTCTAAGTTCCTTTCCACCTTCCATTCCACGATCCATTCCATTCCATTCCACGTTCCATTCCACGTTCCACTCCTCATTTCATTCCACATTCGACTAAACATTCAATTCCACATTCCATTCCACATTGAATTTCATTGCAGTCCCCCTTCCTTTTAACATTCCATTCCATTCCATTTAAACGTTCCATTCCATGCCATTCTACATTCCATTCCAACTTCCATTCCATTCAACTTTCCCTTTAAGCATTCTATTCCATGCCATTCCACATTCCATTCCATCTTCCGTTCCATTCCACATTCCATTCCACATTCAATTTCACCCTCGATTCCATACCATTCCACATTCAGTTACATTCCATTGTACGTTCCATTCCACTTTCCATTCCACCTTCAATTCCACATTCTATTCTACATTCCATACCATTCCTTTCCATTCCAGATTCCATTCCACATTCGATTCCATTACATTCCACATTCCATTCCACATTCAATTCCACATTCCATTCCACATTCCGTTCCATTCCATTACACGTTCCATTCCACGATACATTCCACATTCCATTCCACATTCCATTCCACGTTCCATACCATTTCTTTCCACGATCGATTCCACTTTCCATTCCATTCCATTCCACTTTGAATTCCACATTCCATTGCACATTCCATTCCACGTTCCATTCCACATTCCCTTACACGTTTCATTAAACGTGCTATTCCATTTTCCATTCCATTCAATTCCAAGTTCCATTCCACATTCCTTTCCAATCCATTCCATGTTCCATTCCATGTTCCATTCTTCATTCCGTTCCACGTTGCATTCCGTTGCATTCCACATTCCACTCCACATTTCATCCCATTCCATTCCACATTCCGTTCCACGTTCCATTCCACATTCCATTCCACATCCCATTGCATTGCCTTCCAAATTCTATTCCACATTCCATTCCATTCCATTCCACATTCTATTCCACATTCCATTCCCCATTCCATTCCTTTCATTTCCACATTCTATTCCACATTGCATTCCATTGTATTCCACATTAAATTCCACATTCCAATCCATTTTATTCCACATTACATTCCACATTTAATTCCACATTTTATTCCAAATTCCCTTTCACATTCCATTCCGTTCCATTCCACATTCCATTCCACATTCCATTCCATTCCATTACACATCCAATACCACATTACGTTACACATTCCATTCCATTCCATTCCACATTGAATACCACATTCGATTCCATTCCATTCCATGTTCCATTCCATTTCATTCCGCATTCCATTCCACTTTACATTCCACGTTCCATTCCATTCCATTCCACGTTCCATTGCACTTTCCATTCCACATTCCATTCCATTCCATTCCACGTTCCCTTCCACATTCCATTCCTTTTTCCAGTCCAAGTTCCATTCCACATTCCATCCCACGTTCCATTCCTTTCCATTCCACGTTAAATTCTACTTTCCACTCCACATTCCATTCCATTTCATTCCACCTTCCATTCCACATTTCATTCCAATCCATTACACTTTAAATTCCATTCCATTCCAGGTTCCATTCCACATTCCTTTCCACATTCCATTCTACATTCCATTCCACATTCCATTCCATTCCATTCCACTTTCCATTCTACATTCAATTCAATTCCATTCCATTCCATATTCCATTCCACTTTCCATTCTACATTCAATTCAATTCCATTCCATTCCACATTCCATTCCATATTCCATTCAATTCCACTCCACATTCCTTTCCACGTTCCATTCAATTCCATTCCTCTCTCCATTCCAACTTCCATTCCACGTTCCATTCCACGTTCCATTCCACGATCCCTTCCATTCCATTCAACGTTCCATTAAATGTTTCACTCCGCATTTCATTCCACATTCCATTAAACATTCAATTCCACATTCCCTTACCTTCCATTCCACTTTGCAGTCCATTGCAGTCCACATTCCATTACACATTCCATTCCATTCCATTTACACCTTCCATTCCATGCCATTCCACCTCCCATTCCACATTCCATTCCATTCCACATTCCATTGAACATTCCATTCCAAACTCTATTCCACACCATTCGACATTCCATTCCACATTCCTTTACATTGTATTTCACGTTCCATTCCACTTTCCATTCCACCTTCAATTCCACATTCTATTCCACATTCCAATCCATTCCATTCGATTCTACATTCCAATCCACATACCATTCCATTGCATTCCACATTCCATTCCACATTCAATACCACATTCCCATCCACATTCCATTCCATTCCATTCCAAGTTCCATTCCGTGATCCATTCCACATTCCATTCCATGTTCCATTCCACTTTCCATTGCATTTCATTCCAAGATCCATTCCACTTTCCATTGCATTCCATTTCACCTTCCATTCCACATTCCATTGCACATTCCATTCCACGGTCCATTCCACATTCCCTTACACGTTTCATTCCACGTAGCATTCCATGTTCCATTCTGTTCCATTCCACATTCCATGCCATTTCATTCCAAATTCCATTCCACATTTCATTCCACATTGCATTCCACATTCCCTTTTACATTCCATTCCAGTCCATTCCACATTCCATTCCATTCCAGTCCACATTCCATTCCATTCCATTCGACATCCCATACCACATTCCATTCCACATTCCATTCCATTCCATTCCACATTACATACCACATTCCATTCCATTCCATTTGACGTTCCATTTCATTACATTCCACATTCCTTTCCACATTCCATTTCACATTCTATTCCACATTCCATTCCACATTCCATTTCACATTCCTTTCCACATTCCATTTGACATTCGATTACATTCCATTCCATTCCACTTTCCATTCCACTTTCCATTCCATTCCATTCCATATTCCCCACCAGTTTCCATTCCATTCCATTCCAAGTTCCGTTACGCATTGCAATCCACATTCCATTCCACGTTCCATTCTACGTTCCATTGCACGTTGCCTTCCATTCCATTCCATGTTCCATTCCTTTCCATTCCACGTTGCATTTCATTCCATTCTACATTGCACTCCACATTCCGTTTCACATTCCAATCCAAATTCCATGTCACATTCCATTTCATATTCCATTCCATTCCATTCCATTCCAATCCACATTCCATTCCATTCCAATCCACATTCCATTCCTTTCCATTCCACGTTACATTCCGTTCCACATTCCATTTCTTTCCATTCCACATTGCGTTCCTTTACATTCCACATTTCTTTCCACATTTCATTCCACATTCTCTTCCACGTTCCATTCCATTCAATTCCACACTCCATTCCATTCCATTCCACATTCCATTGTATTCAATTCCACATTCCTTTCCATTCAATTCCACTTTCCATTAAATTCCGCGTTCCATTCCATCTTCCATTCCACTTTCCTTTCATTCAGTTCCACGTTCCATTCCATGTTCCATTCCACGATCCTTTCCATTGAATTCCATGTTCCATTCCATTCCATTCCACATTCATTTCCATTTCGTTCCACATTCCTTTCCATTCCATTCCATATTCCATTCCATTCCATTCCTCATTACACTCCATTCCATTCCACTTTCCATTCCACATTCCATTCCCTTCCATTCCACATTCCATTCCACATTCCATTCTATTCCATTCCAAATTCCATTCCATTCAACTACACGATCTGTTCCATTCCACATTTCATTGCATATTCCATTCAATTTCATTCCATTAAACTTTTCATTCCATTCCATTCCACGTTCCATTCCACGTTCCATTCCACGTTACATTCGACTTTTCATTCCACGTTCCATTCCACGTTCCATTTCAATTTCCATTCTACATTCCATTCCATTCCAATCCAGATTCCATTCCACGTTCCATTCCATGTTCCATTGCACGTTCGATTCCAGGTTCCATTTCGCTTTCCATTCCACGTGCCTTTCCACTTCCCATACCATTCCATTCAACATTGCACTCCACGTTCCATTCCACTTTCCATTCCACGTTTCATTCCACTTTCCTTTGCCCATTCCATTTCACTTTCCATTCCATTTTCCATTCCACGTCCCATTCCACATCCAATTCCAATCTATTTCATAATCCATTCTATTCAATCCATTCCACGTTCCACTCCATTGTATTCAATGTTCCATTCCATTCCATTCCATGTTCCATTCATTCCTTTTCTCATTCCATTCCACATTCCATTTCAATTTCCATTCCACATTCCATTGCACATTCCATTCCATTCCACTCCATCCATTCCACATTCCATTCCATTCCAATCCAAATTCCATTCCATTCCATTCCTCATTCCATTCGATTCCATTCCACATTCCATTCCATTCCATTATACTTTCCATTCCATTCCCGTCCACATTTCATTCCATGCCATTCCATTCCATTCTACATTCCATAACTTTCCATTCGATTCTACATTCCATACGATTCCATTCCATTCCACATTCCATTTTTTCAACTCCACATTCCATTCCATTACACGATCCATTGCATTCCATTGCATTCCATATTCTATTCCACATTCCTTTCCCTTCCATTACACATTCTATTCCATTCCATTCCATTCCATTCCATGTTCCATTCCATGTTCCATTCCATTCCATTCCACATTCTATTCCACATTCCATTCCATTACACTTTCCATTCCACATTCCATTCCGCATTACACTCTGTTCCATTCCACATTGCATTCCACATTCCATTCCACATTCCATTCCATTACATTCCACATTCCATTCCATAATCCATTCCACATTCCATTCCATTGCTTTCCACATTCCATTCCACAGTCCATTCCATTGGATTCCCCATTCCATTCCACATTCCATTTCATTTTATTCCACATTCCATTCCATTCCATTCCACGTTCCATTCCATTCAATTGCACTCCACATATCATTCCTTTCCATTCCGCATTCCATTCCATTGCATTCCATTCCATTCCACATTCCGTTCCAATCCATCCCACGTTCCATTTCATTCCACACCACATTCCATACCATTCCATTCCAAGTTCCATTCCATCCCATTCCACATTCCACTCCATTCCATTCCAATCCATTCCACAATCCATTCCACATTCCATTCCTTTCCACTCCACATTCCATTCCACATTCCGTTCCACATCCCATTCCATTCCAGTCCACATTCCATTCCATTCCATTCAACATTCTATTCCACTTTCCATTGATTTCCTTTCCCTATTTCATTCCACATTCCATTCCACGTTGTATTCCACCTTCCATTCCACGTTCCATTCCATACCATTCCACTTTCCATTCCATTCCATTCCACGTTCCATTTCATTCTATTCCACTTTCCATTCCACCTTCCATTCCACATTCCTTTTCGCATTCCATTTCTCATTCCATTGCATTCCATTCCATTCCATTCCACATTCCATTCCTTTCCAATCCTCATTCCATTCTTTTCCATTCTACATTCCTTTCCATTCCACATTCCATTCAACATTCCATTCCATTCCATTTCACAATACATTCCACATTCTAATCCATTGCTTTCCACATTCCATTCCAAAATACTTTCCACAATCCATTGCATTACATTCCAAATTCCATTGAACATTCCATTCCACTCGATTCCACATTCCATCCCATTCTATTCCACATTGCATTCCACATTCCATTCCACATTCCTTTCCCCATTCCATTTCATTCCATTACACATTCCATTACACATTCCATTCCGCATTCCAATCAACATTCCATTCCATTCCATTCCACATAGGATTCCACATTCCTTTCAGCATAACATTCCACACTCCATTCCATACAACTCCGCATTCCATTCCTTTCCATTCCATTGCATTCCATATTCCATTCCATTCCCTTCCATATTCCATTCCATTCAACTCCATCTTCCATTCCATTCCCTTCCACATTCCATTCCATTCCAATCCACATTCCATTCCATTCCACATTCCATTGCATTCCATTCCATTCCACATTCCGTTTTATTTCATTCCTCATTCCATTTCACATTCCATTCCATTCCATTCCACATTTCTTTAAAATCCATTCCATTTCAAATTCCATTCTATTCCATTCCACATTGCGGTCTACATTCCATTCCATTGCATTTCACATTCCATTCCACATTCCATTCCATTGCATTCCACATTCCATTCCACATTCCATTCCATTCCAATCCACATTGCATTCCATTCCATTCTACTTTCCTTTCCAGATTGCACTCTACGTTCCATTGCACGTACCGTTCCACGTTCCATTAGATGTTCCCTTCCACGTTCCATTCCATTCCATTGCACATTCCATTCCACATTCCATTCCACTGCATTCCACATTCAATTCCACATTCCATTCCATCTTCCACACCATTTCATTCCACAATCCATTCCATTCAATTCCACATTCCATTCCACATTCCATTCGACATTCCATTCCGTTCCATTCCACATTCCTTTCCACACTACATTCTACAATCCATTCCACATTCCATTCCGTTCCATTCACTTTCCATTCCACATTCCATTCCGTTCCATTCCACATTCCATTCGACACTCCATTCTACATTCCATTCCACAATCCATTCCATTCCATTCAACATTCCATTCCACACTCCATTCCATATTCCATTCCATAATCCATTCCAGATCCCATTCCTCATTCCATTCCGTTCCATTCCACATTCCATTCCACAACCCATTCCGCTTTCTATTCCACATTCCATTAAATTCCGCATACCATTACATTCCATTACGCATTCCTTTCCATTCCACATTCCTTTCTATTCCATTCCATTCCATTCCATTCCAAATTCAATTTCATTCCCTTCCATTCCATTCAACATTCCATTCCACTTTCTTTCCATTCCAGTCCACATTCCATTCCACTTTCCATACCATTCAATTCCTCATTTCATTCCACATTGCATTCCATACCATTCCACATTCCATTTCATTCCATTGCACATTCAATTCCACATTCCATTCCATTCCATTCCATTTCACATACCCATCAATTCCAGTCCACATTCCATTCCATTCCATTGCACATTCCATTCCATTCCATTGCACATTCCATTCCATTCCAATCCACATGGCATTGCATTCCATTCCATTCCACATTATATTTGACATTCCATTGCAATCCATTCCATATTCCATTCCATATTACAATCCATTACATTCCACATTCCATTCCATTCCATTCCCCATTCCTTCCACATTATATTCCAAGTTCCATTCCAAGTTCCATTGCACACTCCATTCCACGTTCCATTCCATTGCCTTCCCTATTCCATTACACATTCCATTCCCCATTCCATTCCATTAGAATCCACATTCCTCTACACAATCCAATCCAGAACCCATTCCATTCCATTCCAAGTTCATTTCCACATTCCATTGCACATTCCATTCCACGTTTCATTCCACATTCCATTCCACGTTCATTTCCAAGTTGCATTCCACGTTCATTTCCATTCCATTCCACGTTCCATTCCACATTCCATTCCATTCCGTTCCACATTCCATTCCACATTGCATTCCTCTCTCCATTCCATTCCATTCCGCAATCCATTCCACATTCCATTCCATTCCATTCCATATTCCATTCCACATTCCATTCCATTCCTTTCTACATTCCATTCCATTCCATTCTACATTCCGTTACACATTCCATTCCATTCCTTTCCACTTTCCATTTCACTTTCCTTTCCACGTTCCATTACATTCCATTCCACGTTCCATTTCACATTCCATTCCTTTCCACTCCACATTCCATTGCACATTCCATTCCTCATTCCGTTCCATTCCATTCCATTCCATTCCATTCCACGTTACATTCCACATTCCATTCCATTTAATTGCACTTTCCATTCCACAATCCATTCCATTCTATTCCACATTCTATTCCAAATTCCATTACAAGTTCCATTCCAAATTCTGTTCCCCGTTTCATTCCATTCCATTTCACATTCCTTTCACATTCCATTCCACATTGCATTCCATTCTATATTCCATTCCACATTCCATTCCACATTCCTTTTCACATTGTATTCGATTTCATTCCACATGCCATTCCATTCCATTCCACATTCTATTCCATATTCCATTCATTTTATTTCCACATTCTTTTCCACATTACATTCCACGTTCAATTTCATTCCAATACAGGATCCATTACACATTCCCTTCCATGTTCCATCCGATTTCATTCCAAGTTCCATTCCACATTCCTTTCCATGCCATTTCACTATGCATTCCACATACCCTTCCACATTCCATTCTGTTCCTTTAGAAATTACATTCCACATTCCATTCCATTCTATTCCACATTCCATTCCACATTCCATTCCACATTCCATTCCACATTCCATTCTTTTCCATTTCACGTTACATTTGACATTCCATTCCACATTCCATTCCATTCCCTTCCACATTCCTTTCCACAATCCATTACACATTCCATTCCACATTCCGTTCCATTCCATTCCACATTCTATTCCACTTTCCATTGCACATTGCATTCCACTTTCCATTGCATTCCATTCCTTTCCACCTTTCATTACACATTCCATTCCATTCCGTTCCACTTTCCTTCCCACATTCCATTCCACATTCCTTTCCACATTCCATTCCATTCCATTCCACATTCCTTTCCATTCCATTCCACATTCCATTCCACGTTCCATTCCTTTCCATTCCACGTTCCATTCCAAGTACCATTCCACGATCCATTCCTTATTCCATTCGATTCCATTCCACATTCCATTCCATTCCATTGAATACCATTCCACATTCCATTCCAGATTCCATTCCATTCCATTCCACATTCCATTCCATTCCATTCCACATTCCATTCCATTCCATTCCACATTCCATTCCATTGCGTCCCATTCCACTCCGCATTCCACTACATTCAATTACATTCTACATTCCATTCCACATTCTGTTCCACATTCCATTTCCTTCCATTCCACATTCCATTGTATTCCATTGCCTACCACATTCCATTCCATTCCCATCCACATTCTATTCCATTCCGTCCCTTTCCACTCTGCATTCCACTATGTTCAATTCCATTCAACATTCCATTCCTTTCCATACCAATTCCATTCCATTCCATTACACTTTGCCCTCCATTCCATTCAACTTTCCTTTCCTTTCCATTCCATTCCACTTTCCATACCATTTCATTCCACACTCCATTCCTTTCCATTCCACATTCCATTCCATTCCATTCCACATTCATTTACATTCCAATCCATTCCGTTACACATTCCATTCCGCATTACATTTCCTTCCAATCCACGTTCCATTCCATTCCATTCCACGTTCCATTACACTTTCTGTTCCATGTTCCCTTCCTCTTTCCATTTCAAATTCCATTCCATTCCAATCCATCTTTCATTCAACTTTCAATTCCATTCCATTCCACATTCCATACAATTCAATTACATTACATTCCACATTCCATTACATTCCATTCCACATTCCAATCCATGGCATTCCACATTGCATTCCACATTCCATTCCACATTGCATTGCATTCCACTTCCGATTCCACATTCCATTCCATTCCATCCCACATTGCTTTCCACATTCCATTCCATTCCTTTTCACATTCTATTCCATTCCATTCCACATTCCATAGCATTCCATTCCTTTCCATTCCACAATCCATTCCATTCCATTCCAGATTCCATTCCACTTTCCATTCTGTTCCATTCCACATTCCATTCCACATTTCATTCCGTTCCATTCCACATTCCATCGCATTACATTCCACATTATTTCCACTTTCCATTCACTTCCATTCCACATTACATTACATTCCATTCCATGTTCCTTTCCCCATTTCGTTTCACATTCCATTCCACATTTCATTCCACATTCCATTCCACGTTCCATTCCATTCCATTCCACATTCCATTTCACATTCAATTCCACATTCCATTCCATTCCATTCCATTTTCCATTCCATTCCAATCCACATTCCATTCCATTCCATTCCACATTCTATTCCACCTTCCATTAAATTTTACATTCTACTTTCCATTCCGCATTCCATTCCATTCAATTCCACTTTCTATTCCACATTCCTTTCCATTCCATTCCACTTTCCTTTGCGCTTTCCATTCCATGTTCAATGCCACATTCCAATCCACAATCCATTGCACATTCCATTCCACATTCCATTCCACATTCTAACCATTCCATTCCACATTCCATTCCACATTGCATTGCATTCCATTCCATATTCCCTTTCATTCCACTCCATATTCCATTCCACATTCCATTCTATAACAAATTCCACTGCACATTACATTCCACATTCAATTCCATTCCATTCCACATACATTTCCACGTTCAATTCCACGTTCCATTCCACATTCCACTGCACATTCCATTCCACTTTCCATTTCATTCCATTCCACTTTCAATTGTACTTTTCATTCCACGCTCCATTAAACTTTCCATTCTATTCCTTTCCACGTTTCATTACACTCCATTCTACATTCCAATCCACATTCCTTTCCACATTCCATTTCACATTCCAGTTCACATTCCTCTTCACTTTCCATTCCATTCCACTTTAAATTCCATTCCAATCCACATTCCATTCCATTCCATTCCACCTTCCATTCCATTCCATTTCACAATCCATTCCACATTGCATTCCACATTCCATTCCATTCCACATTCCATTCCATTCCATTCTATTCCACATTCCATTCCATTCAATTCCAGATTCCATTCCATTCCATTCCACATTCCCTTCCACATCCCATTTCACATTCCATTCCACATTCCATTCCACGTTCCATTCCATTCCACATTCCATTCCATTCCATTCCACATTCTATTCCACGTTCCATCAATTTTCATTCCATATTCTATTCCATTCCATTTGATATTCCATTCTACGTTCCATTCCATTTCATTCCCCATTCCTTTCCATTCAATTCCTCATTTCCTTACATTCCATTGCATTCCACATTCCATTCCATTCCATTCCCATTCCACTCAATTCCATTCCATTCTATTCTACATTCCATTCCATTCCATTTTACATTCCATTCCATTCCATTCCATATTCCATTCCACATTCCATTCCATATTCTAATCCATGTTCTATTCCATTTCATTCCACATTCCCTTCCATTCCACTCTACATGCCATTCGTTTCCATTCCACATTCCATTCCAAATTCCATTCCATTCCATTCCATTCCACATTCCATTCCTTTCCATTCTACATTGCATTCCACTTTCCTTTCCATGACATTCCACATTCCATTCCACATTCCTTTTCGCATTCCGTTCCACATTCCATTCCGTTACATTCCACATTCCATTCCACATTCCATTGCATTCCTCTCCACATTCCATTCCTCATTCCATTCCTCTTTCCAATTCACATTCCATTCCTTTCCATTCCACATTCCATGGACATTCGTTTGCATTCCATTCCGTATTCCATTCCTCGTTCCATTCCGTTCCTTTCCACATTCCATTCCATTCCAAACCTCATTACATTCCACATTCCATTATACATTCCATTCCAGATTCCATTCCATTACATTCTATATTCCATTCCATTTTCCATTCCAAATTGCATTCAATTCCATTCCACGTCCCATTCCACATTTCATTCCAAATTGCATTCCACGTTCCATTCCATTCTATGCCACGTTCCTTTCCATTACATTCCACGTTCCATTCCACTTTCCATTCCACATTCCATTCCATATTTCATTAAATTTTGCATTCCATTCCATTCCACGTTACATTCTACAATCCATTCCATTCCTTTCCACTTTCCATTCCACATTCCATTCCACATTCTATTCCACCTTCCATTCGACGTGCCATTCCATTCAATTCGACTGTGATTTCCACTTCCCTTTCATTCCATTCCACGTTCCATTCCACATTCCGTTGCACTTTTCATTCCACGTTCCATTCCACTTTCCATTCCACGTTCCATTACAAGTTCCATTCCAAGTTCCATTCCACGTTCCATTGCATTCCATTCCATGTTCCATTCCGCATTCCTTTCTATTCCATTCTACATTTTATTCAACATTCCGTTCAACATTTGATTCCACATTCCAATCCATTCCATCCCACCTTCTTTTCCATTCCACATTCCATTCCACATTCCATTCCATTCAATTCCACATTTCATTCCATTCCATTGCAATCCACATTCCATTACATTCTATTCCGCATTCCATTCCATTCTATTCCATTTCATTCCGCATTCCATTCCATTCCATTCCACGTTCCATTCCATCCCATTCCACTTTCCATTCAACATTTCATTCCACATGCTATTCCAAGATCCATTTGATTTCATTCAATATTCCATTCCAGTCCATTCCACATTCCATTCCACGTTCTATTCCATTCCATTCCACATTCCATTACATTCCATTCCACATTCCATTCCATTCCATTCCTCATTTCATTCAATTCCATTGCATTCCACATTTCATTCATTTCCTTTACATATTACATTCCATTCAATTCCTCATTTGTTTCCATTCCATTGCATTCCTCATTCCATTCCATTCCATTCCCATTCCATTCCATTCCATTCCATTCCATTTTGTACCACATTCCATTTCAATCCATTCCACATTCCATTCCTTTCAATTCCTCATTTCATTCCATTCCATTGCATTCCACATTCCATTCCATTCCATTCCCGTTCCACTGCGTTCCATTCCATTTTATTCCACATTCCATTTCATTCCATTCCACATTCCATTCCATTAAATTCCACATTCCATTCCACGTTCCATTCCACATTCTGTTGCAGTTTGCATTCCATTTCATTCCACATTCCATTGCATTCAATTCCACATGCCATTCCATTCCATTCCACAATGTATTCCTCGTTCCATTCCATTCCATTCCACATTGCATTCCTTTCCATTCCACATTGCATTCCTTTCCATTCCACTTTGCTGTACACATTCCTTTCCATTGCATTCCACATTCCATTCCACGTTACATTCCATTCCATTCCACATTCAATTCAACATTCCATTCAACATTTCATTCCACATAACATTCCTTTCCATTCCAAATTTAATTTCACATTCCATTCCATTCCATACCACATTCAATTCATTTAAACTTCAACATAATTTCCACATTCCATTCCATTCCATTGCACACTCCATTGCACATTCCTTTCCTCATTCCATTCCATTCCATGCAACGTTTCATTCCAAGTTCCAATCCATTCCTTTCCCCGTTCCATTCTATTCCATTCCACTTCCATTCCACGTTTCATTCCACATTCCATTCCACATTCCATTCCGTTAAATTCAACATTCCATTCCGTTCCTTACCACATTCCATTCCACATTTCATTCAGTCTTCCATTTCACATTCCATTCCACATTACATTCCACATTCCATTCATTTCCATTCCACATTGCATTCCACAATTCATTCCACATTCCATTCCGCATTCCAATCCACATTCCCTTCCATTCGATTCCACATTCCATTTCATTCCATTCCACATTCCATTCCAAATTCCATTTCACTTTCCATTCCATTAAATTCCATTCCATTCCATATTTCATTCCTTTCCAATCAACATTCAATTCCATTGCATTCCAAGTTCCATTCCATTTCACATTCCATTCCATTCCATTCCACTTTCCATTCCATTCCATTCCACATTCCATTTTACATTCCATTCCATATTCTATTCCACGTTCCATTCCATTCCATTCCACATTCCTTTCCATTCTATTCCACATTCCATTCCATTCCATTCCACATAACTTTCCATTGTATCCCGCATTCCATTCCATCCCATTCCGTTCTTTTCCACATTCCATCCCATTCCATTCCACATTCCCTTCCAAATTCCAGTCCACATTCTATTAAACGTTCCATTCCATTCCATTCCACATTCCATTGCTTTCCATTCCACATTCCTTTCCATTCCATTCCACATTCCATTGCACATTTCATTCCATTCCATTCAACATTCCGTTCCATTGCGTTCCACATTGCATTCTACATAAAATTCCACATTCCATTCCTCATTTCATTCCACGTTCCATTCCATTGCATACCACATTGTATTCCATTCCATTCCGCATTCGATTCCATTCGATTCCACATTTCTTTTCATTCCAACAATCCACATTCCTTTCCATTGCATTCCCCATTCCATTCCATTCCATTCTATTCCAAATTCCATTCCATTCCATTCCATTCCATTCCACTTACCATTCCATTCCATTCCACATTCCATTCCACATTCAATTCCACATTCTACTCCACCTTCCATTCTACATTCCATTCCATTCCATTTCACAATACATTGCATTCAATTCTTCATTTCATTTCATTCCACTGCATTTCACATTTCATTCTATTCCATTCCCATTCCATTCCGTTCCATTCCATTCTATTCCACATTCCATTCCATGCAATTAGACATTCCATTCCATTCTATTCCACATTCCCTTCCACATTCCATTCCACATTCTATTCCACTTTACATTAAATTTCATTCCGCATTCCATTCCCTTCCGTTCCACATGGCATTCCTTTCCATTCCATATCCCATTCCATTCCTTTCCAAATGCCATTCCATTCCATTCTACATTCCATTCCTCATTCCATTCCATTCCATTCCACTTTCCATTCCATTCCTTTCCACTTTGAATTCCACATTCCATTCCACATTCCATTTCACATTCCATTCCATTCCAGTTCACATTCCATTCCACAATCCATTCCATTCCATTCCAAATTCCATTCCATTCCATTCCACATTCCATTCCACATCCCATTCCTTTCCATTACACATTTCATTCCACATTTTATTCCATTCCATTTCACATTCCATTCCACATTGGGTTCCACTCCATTCCGCGTTCCATTCAATGTTAATTTCCAAATTCCATTCCACCTTCCATTCCACTTTACATTCCATTCCACGTTCCATTCCACATTCCATTCCACTTTACATTCCATTCCATTCCATTCCACGTTCTATTTCATTCGATTCCACATTCCATTCCACGTTCCATTCCACATTCCATTCCACATTTCTTACCATTCCATTACAAAGAAAATTCCATTCCTTTCTACAATCCACTGTTCATTCCATTCCACTCCATTCCATTCCACATTCCATTCCACATTCCATTCCATTGCATTCCACATTCCATTCCACATTCCATTCCAAATTAAATTCCACATTCTATTGTACGATCCATTCCAAATGCCATTCCACATTCCATTCCAATTTCCATTCCAGGTTCCATTCCATTCCATTCCACGTTCCATTCTTCGTTCGATACCATTCCATTCCACTTTCCATTCCATTGCATTCCACGTTCAATTTCATTACATTTCATATTCCATTCCAGATTCCATTTCACATTCCATTCCACCTTCCATTCCTTTCCATTACCCATTCTGTTCCCCATTCGATTCCATTCCATTCCACTTCCCATTCCATTCAATTCCACATTCTTTCCATTCGATTACATTCCATTCCACATTCCATTCCATTCCATTCCGCATTCCATTCCATTCCACATTCAGTTAAGTTCCATTCCACATTCCATTCCATTCCATTCCACATTCCATTCCTTTCCAATCCAGTCCATTCCATTCCACATTCCATTCCACATTCCATTCCCTTCCATTCTACATTCGATTTCATGGCATTCCACATTTCATTGCATGTTCCATTCCACGTTCCATTCCATGTTACATTCCATTCCATTCCATTCCACATTCCACCCCATTCCATTCCATTTCATTCCCGTTTCCATTCCATTCAATTCCACATTCTATTCCACACACCATTCCGTTCCACTCCACATTCCATTCCATTCATTTCCACATTCCATTCGTATCCAATCAACATTACATTCCATAGAAAATTCCGTGTTCCATTCCACAATCCATTCCATGATCCATTTCATTCCATTCCACGTTCCAGTCCCCGTTTCATTACTCTTCCATTCCACATTCCATTACACGTTCTATTCCATTCAATTCCAAGTTCCATTCCACTTTCCAATCCATTGCTTTCCACGTTCCATTCCACTTTGCATTCCATTCCATTTCACATTCCATTCCACATTCCATTCCCTTCCATTCTACATTGTATTCCATTTCACTCCATTCCGCATTTTATTCCATTCCACAATGCATTCCATTCCACATTGCTTTCCACATTCCATTCCACCTTCCGTTCCATTCCACATTCCATTTCATTCCATTAAATATTCCACTCCACATTCCATTCCATTGCATTTCACTCTATTCCACATTCCATTCCATTGCATTCCACATTCCATTTCACATTTAATTCCATGTTCCTTTCCACATTCCATTCCTCGTTCCACCACATGTTGCATTTCACATTCCATTCCATTTTCCTTTCCATTCAATTCCACGTTCCATTCCACTTCCCATTCCATTCCATTCCACTTTCTTTTCCATATTCCATTCCACATTCCATTTCGCATTACATTCTGTTAATTTCCACAATCCATTACACAATCCAGTCCATTCCATCCCACTTTCCATTCCACATGCCATTCAACATTCCATTCCACATTAAATTAAATTCCATTCCACATTCCTTTCCTCATTCCATTCCATTCCATTCCGTTCCACATTGCATTCCACGTTCCATTCCACACCATTCATTTCCACATTGCATTCCACATTTCATTCCATTCCATTTCACATTCCATTCCACATTTGTTTCCACTCCATTCCACTTAACAGTCCACGTTCCATTCCACATTGTGTTCCACGTTCCATTCCACTTTCCATTTCTTTCCATTGCACGTTCCATTCCACGTTCCGTTAGACGTTGCATTCCACATTCCATTCCATGTTCCATTCCATTACATTCCACTTTCCATTTCATTCCACATTCCATTCCACAAACCATTGCAATCCATTCCACATTTCATTCCGTATTCCATTTCATTCCATTCCACATTTCTTTCCACATTCAATTGCATTCCATTCCACTTTCCATTGCACGTTCCTTTCCATGTTCTGTTCCATGTTCCATTACCAGGTTCCATTGCACGATCCATTCCACGCCATTCCGCCTTTCATTCCATTCCATTCCACTTTCCGTTTCATTCCGTTCCACATTCCATTCCACCTTCCATTCCACTTTCCATTTCATTCTGTTCCACATTCCGTTCCACATTCAATTTCACATTCCATTCCACATTCCATTTAACCTTTTATTCCATTCCATTCCATTCCACTTTCCTTTCCATTACATTCCACATTCCATTCCATTACACTACACATTCCATTCCACATTGTATTCCACATTCCACTCCTTTCAATTATATTCCACGTTCCATTCCATTCCATTCTATTCAACATTGCATGCTTTTCCATTCCACATTCCAATCCATTCCACCTTCTATTCCATTGCATTCCACATTCAATTCCACATTCCATTCCACATTCCATTCCATGTTACATTCCATTCCATTCCATTCCACGTTTCATTCCATTCCATTCCACGTTCCATTCCATTCCATTAAGCATTCCATTTCACTTTCCATTCCATTCCATTCCACTTTACATTCCACATTGCATTGCACATTCAATTCCACGTTCCATTGCACAATCCATTCCAGGTTCCATTCCACATTCCTTTCAATTCCATTCCACTTTCCATTCGGCGTTCTATTCCAGTATACATTCAACATTCCATTCCACATTCCAAACCCCATTGCATTCCATTCCATTCCACATTCCAAAGCACATTCCATTCTACATTCCATTCCATTCCATTCCACATTCCATTCCATTCCATTCCACATTATATTCCATTTCATTCCACATTCCATTGCTCATTCAATTCCGCATTCCCTTCCACATTCCATTCCATTCCATTCCACCATTGATTCCATTCCATTCCACGTTACATTTCATTCCGTTCCACAATCCATTCGACATTCCATTTCACATTCCATTCCACATTCCGTTTCACCTACCATTCCATTCCATTTCATTCCATTCCATATTCCATTCCATTCTATTCCGCATTCCATTACTTTCCATTTCACATTCCATTAAATTCCATTCCACATTCCATTCAACATTCCATTCCACATTCCATTCCAAATTCCATTTCATGTTCCATCCAATTCCATTCCACTCCACATTCCATACCATTCCATTCCACATTCCATACCATTCCATTCCACCTTCCATTGTATATTCCGTTGCATTCCATTCCCTTCCACCTGCCATTCCAAATTCCTTTCCGTTGCATTCCACATTCAATTCCATATTCCATTCTACGTTATATTCCACATTACATTCCACATTCCATTCCACGTTCCATTCCACGTTCCATACCATTCCATTCCACGTTCCATTCCCTTCCATTCCACGTTCCATTTCATTCTATTCCATTTCCATTCCACATTCCTTTACACATTCCATTTCACCTTCCATTCTCCATTCCATTCCACTTTCCATTCCATTCCATTCCACTTCCAATTCCATTCAATTCCACATTCCTTTCCATTCCATAACATTCCATTCCACATTCCATTACATTCCATTCCTCATTCCATTCTATTTCATTCCATTCCACTTTCCATTAAATTCCATACCATATTACAATCCATTGCATTACACATTCCATTCCATTCCACATTCCATAACATTCCATTCCATTCCACATTCTATTCCATTCCATTCCACTTTCCATTCCATTCCAATTCATTCCATTCCATTCCACATTCCATTCCACAATACATTCCATTCCATTCCATGTTCCATTTTATTTTCCTTTCCACATTGCATTCTACATTCCATTCCACGTTCCACTCCATTCCATTCCACGTTCTATTCCACATTGCATTCCATTCCATTCCACATTCCATACCATTCCATTCTATTCCATTCCCCATTCCATTCCATTGTATACTACATTGTATTCCACATTCCAATCCATTCCATTCCCATACTTTTCCATTCCATTCCACATTCCATTAAACGTTCCATTCCACGTTCTATTCCACTTTCCATTCCACTTTCCATTTCTCTTTGCATTCCATTAAATTCCATTTCATTCCGGATTCCGTTCCAGTCCATTACAGGTTCTATTCCATATTTCATTCCATTCCATTCCACATTCAATTCCACATTCCATTCCATTCCATTCCACTTTCTATTCCACATTGCATTACATTCCATTCCACATTACATTCCACATTCCATTCCATTCCATTCCACGTTCCATTCCATTTTCCTTTCCACATTGCATTCCACAATCCATTCCACTTTCCATTCCATTCCATTCCACGTTCTATTACAGATTGCATTCCATTCCATTCCACATTCCATACCATTCCATTCCATTCCATTCCACCTTCCATTCCACATTCCTTTCCATTGCATTCCACATTCAATACCATTTTCCATTCCACATTGTATTCCACATTCCATTCCACGTTATATTCCACATTACATTCCACATTCCATTCCACGTTCCATTCCACGTTCCATGCCATTCCATTCCACGTTCCATTCCCTTCCATTCCACGTTCCATTTCATTCTATTCCATTTTCATTCCACATTCCATTTCACATTCCATTCCACCTTCCATTCCTTTCCATTCCCCATTCTATTGCACATTCCATTGCATTCCGTTCCACTTCCAATTCCATTCAGTTCCACATTCCTTTCCATTTCATTGCATTGAACATTCCATTCCATTCCATTCAACATTCCATTCCACATTCCATTCCAATCCATTGCATTTAACATTCCATTCCATTCCATTCAACATTCCATTCAATTCAATTCCACGTTCCTTTCCACTCCACGTTGAATTCCACGTACCATTCCACGTTGCATTCCATTCCATTGCATGTTCCATTCCACGTTCCATTCCATTCCATTCCACGTCCCATTCCATACCATTCCACGTTCCATTTTATTCCATTCCACTTTCCTGTCCACATTCCATTTCACATTCCATTCCACCTTCCATTTCATTCCATTCCTTTCCATTCCACATTCCATATCATTCCAATTCACCTTCCATTCCATTCAATTCCACATCCCATTCCATTCCATTACATTGCATTCCACATTCCACTGCATAACTTTCTGCATTCCCTTCCATTCCATTTAATTCTACATTCGATTCCATTCCATTCAAATTTGCAGTCCATTCCATTCCACATTCCATTCCATTCCATTAGGTTCCAAATTCCATACCATTCCATAAAATTCCACATTTCATTGCACATTCCATTACACATTCCATTCCATTGCATTCCGTTCCTTTCCATTCCTTTCCATTACACATTCCATTCCAAATTCCATTCCCTGTCCATTCCACATTCCATTCCATTACACATTCCATTCAACATTACATTGCACATTCCATTCCATTCCATTGATACATTCCGTTCCATTCCATTCCACGTTCCATTCCGTTTCACATTTCATTCAGCATTCTATTCCACATTCCATTCCACATTCCGTTCCATTCCATGCCACGTTCCATTCCACATTTAATTCCACATTCCATTCCATTCCACTCCACGTTCCTTTGCACTTTCCATACCAAATTCCATTCCACGTTACTTTCCACGTTCCAATCCATTCCATTCCACTTTCCATTCCACTTTCCATTCCATTCCATTCCTCGTTCCTTTCCACATTCCGTTGTACATTCCATTCCAAGTTCCATTCCACATTCCAATCTACATTCCATTGCATGTTTCATTCCACATTCCATGCCATTCAAGTTCCATTCCACATTTCATTTCACATTCCATTGCACGTTCCATTCCACATTCCATTGCACATTACATTTCACGTTCTTTTCCACATTCCATTCCAAGTTCCATTTCACTTTCCAATTCACGTTCCATTTCATTCCATTTCATGATCCAGTCCTCATTCCATTCCATTCCATTCCACTTTACATTCCACATTCCATTCAACGTACCATTCCACGTTCCATTGCATTACATTCCACGCTCCATTCCACGTTCCCTTCCACATTCCTTTCCACGTTCCATTTCACTTTCCATTGCACGTTCCATTTCATTCCATTTCACGATCCTATCCTCATTCCATTCCATTCCATTCCACTTTCCATTCCACGTTTCATTCCACGTTCCTTTCCACGTTCCATTCCATTCCATTCCGTGTTCCATTCCACATTGCATTCCATTACACGTTCCATTGTACTTTCCATTCCACATTCCATTCCATTGCATTCCACGTTCCATTCCACACTCCATTCCACATTCCTTTCCAATTTCCATTCAACGTTCCATTCCACATTCCATTCCATTCCCTTCCACTCCATTCCATTCCACATGCCATTTCTCATTCCATTCCATTCCATTCCACATTTCATTCCATTCCATTCCATTCCACGTTTTATTCCACACTGCATTCCACATTGCATTCGACATTCCCTTTCACATTCCATTAAACATCCCATTCCACATTCAATTCCACATTCCGTTCCACGTTCCATTGCATTCCATTCCACGTTCCAGTCTACATTCCATTAGACGTTTCAATCCATTCCACGTTCCATTCCATTAAATTCCACGTTACATTCCATATTCTATTCCCTTCCATTCCACATTCCAATCCACTCCATTCAACATTCCATTCCATTGCATTCCACGTTCCATTCTACTTTCCATTCCATGTTCCATTCCAGGTTCCATCCTTTTCCATTCCACGTTCCATTCTATTCCATTCCACGTTCAATTTCATTGAATTCCAGGTTCCATTCCACATTATATTTCACATTCCATTCCACCTTACATTATAATAGATTCCATTCCACATTCTATTCCTCTCCATTCCACATTCCATTCCATTCCATTACACATTCCATTCCACATTCCATTCCCTTCCAATCCATATTCCATTCCATTCCATTCCACATTCCATTCCACATTCCATTCCACTTTCCATTCCACGTTCCATTCCATTCAATTCCATTCTATTCCGTTCTGGATTCTTTACATTCCATTCCAAATTATATTCGACATTCCATTCCATTCCTTTCCACATTCTGTTCCCTTCCATTCCACATTCCATTCCTTTCCATTCCACATTACATTCCACTTTACATTCTACGCTCCATTCCACATTCCATTCCTCGTTCCATTCTACGTTCCATTCCATTCCATTCCACGATCCGTTACTTTCCATTCCATTTCCATTACCTTCCATTCCACAATTTTTCCGTTCCATTCCACATTCCATTCCACATTCCCTGACCATCCATTCCACATTATTTTCCATTCCATTACACATTGCATTCCATTCCATTCCACTTTCCATTCCACATTCCATTACCTTCCCTTCTCATTCTTTTGCATTCCATTTCACTTTCCATTCCACATGCCATTCCAAGTTCCATTTCGCGTTGCATTCCATTCCATTCCATTCCACATTGTATTCCACATTCCACTCCATTCCATTCCACATTCCATTCCACATTCCATTCAATTCCATTCCATATACCACTGCATTCCATTCCACATTCCATTCCATTCCATTCCACATTGCATTCCACATCCCATTCCATTCAATTCCACATTGTATTCACATTTCGTTGAATTCCATTACACATTCCATTGCACATAGTATTCCTTCCCATTCCACGTTCCATTCCACGTTCCATTCCACATTCCATTCCACTTTCCACTCCATTCCATTCCATTCCACGTTCAATTTCTTTCCGTTCCACATTCCATTCCACATTCCATTTCACATTCCAATCCACATTCAATTTCACATTCGATTCCATTCCATTCCACAATCCATTCCATTCCATTCCACCTTCCATTCCACATTCTATTCCAAAATCCATTCCATTGCATTCTATTCTACATATCATTCCATTGCATTCCACATTGCATTGTATTCCATTCCAAATTCCACTTTCCATTCCATTCTATTTCACTTTCCATTTCACATTCCATTCCACATTCCTTTGAACATTCCATTCCATTCCATTCCATTACATTCCTTTACATTCCACATTCCATTCCATTCCAATCCACATTCCATTCCATTCCATTCCACATTCCTTTCCAATCCATTCCATATTCCATTCCATATACCATTCCATTCCATTCTACATTCCGTTCCATTTCAGCCCATATTCCATTGCATTCCATTCAACATTCCATTCCATTCCATTCCACATTGCATTCCACATTAAATGCCATTCCATTCCTATCCATTCCAAAGTCCATTCCATTCCATTCCACATTCCATCCCATTCCACTCCACATATCATTACACATTCCGTTCCATTCAATTCAACAATCCATTAAGCATTCCATTCCATTCATGTCCACATTCCATTCCACATTCCATTCCATTACATTCCAGTTTCCATTCCACATTCCATTCAACATTCCATTCAGTTCCATTCCACATTACATTCCATTCCATTCAATTGCCTTCCACATTATTTTGTAGATTACGTTCCATTCCATTCCACATTCCATACCATTCCATTCCACATTTTTTCCACATTACATTCCACATTCCATTCCAAATTTCATTCCACGTTCCATTCCAATCTATTCCACATTCCTTTCCGCGTTTCATTCCACATTCCATTCCACATTGCACTCAAACTTCCATTCCTTTCCATTCGGCGTTCCATTAAACTTTCCACTCCATTCCATTCCACATTCCATTCCACATTCCATTCGTTGGCATTCCACATTCCATTCCACATTAAATTCCACATTCCATTCCACATTCCATTCCAATCCATTGCATAATCCATTCTACATTCCATTCTATTCCATTCCACTTTCAATTCCACATTCCATTCCTTTCTATTCCAAATTCCAAGCCACATTCCATTCCATTCCATTACACTATCCATTCCACATTCCATTCCATTGCACTATCCATTCCACATTCCATTCCATTCCATTCAATTTCTTTCCACATTCCTTTCCATTTCATACCATATTCCATTCAATTCCATTCCACATTCCATTCCGTTCCCTTCCACATTCCATTCTATTCCTTTCCACATTCCATTCCATTCCATTCCACATACCATTCCATTCCATTCCACGTTCCATGCCACATTCCATTCAATTCAATTCCTCATTCCCTTCCATTCCATTCCACATTCCATTCCATATTCCATTCCACTACTTTCTACAATGCATTCTCATTCCCTTCCTTTCCGTTCCACATTCAATTGCATTCGGTTCCATATTCCATTATAATCCATTCTATTCCACATTCCATTACATTCGATTCCATTCCACATTCCAATCCACATTCCATCGCATTGCATTCCAAATTCCATTCCATTTCATGTCACAGAAATTTCCATTCTTTTCCACATTCCATTCCGTTCCATTCCATTCAATATTCCATTCTGTTTCATTCCACATTCTATTCCATTCCATTCCATATTAAATTCCATTCCATTCCATTTCACATTCCATTTCATTCCATTCCACATTCCATTCCATTCCATTCCACTTTCCATTCCACATTCCATTCCACATTCCATTCCACATTTCATTCCATTCCATTGCATTCCATTCCACATTCCACTCCATTCCATTACACATTCCATTCAATTCCTTTCCACTTTCCATGGCATTCCATCAAACATTCCATTCCAATCCATTCCACATTCCATTCCGCATTCCATTCCATTCCATTCCGAATTCCATTCCACATTCCATTCCTTTCCATTCTACATTCCATTCCATATTCCATTCCATTCCATTCTACATTCGTTTCCATTCCATTCCACATTCCATTCCATTCAATTCCAAATTCCTTCCGACATTAAATTCCTTTCCATTCCATTCCATTTGTCAGGCCATTCCGTTGCATTTCACATTCCATCCAATTCCACTCCACATTCCATTCCACATTCCGTTCCATTATATCCAACCATCAATTCGACATTCCCTTCCATTCCTTTCCACTTTCCATTCCACTTTCCATTCCGTTCCATTCCACTTTCCTTTGCACATTCCATTCCACATTCCATTCAATTACATTCCACATTCGATTCCATTATATTCAATTGCATTCCACATTCCATTCCATTCCATTCCAAGTTCCATTCGTTTCCATTCCATATTCCAATCCATTCCTTTCCACATTCAATTCCATTACTTTCCACATTCCATTCAATTCATTTCCACATTCCATTGCACCTTCTTTCCACATTCCTTTCCATTCCATTCCATCCACATTCCACTCCACATTCCATCCCATTCCATTCCACATTCCATTCTACATTCCATTACATTCCATTCCACATTCCATTCCATTCCATTCCATTCCATTCCATTCCACATACTTTTCCATTCCATTCTATTCCAAATTCCATTCCATTCCAATCCGTTCCACATTCCATTCCATTACATTCCACATTCCATTCCATTTCATTCAACATTCCATTCCACATGGCATGCCTTTCCATTCCATATCCCATTCTGCAATCCTTTCCATTCCATTGCACATTCCATTCCTTTCCATTCCATTCCACATTCCATTCCATTCCATCGAATTCCACATTCCAATCCATTTCATTCCACATTCCATTCCATTCCATTCCACATTCCATTCCACATCCCAATCCATTTCATTCCACATTCCATTCCACATTCCATTCAATTCTATTTCTCATTCTATTCCACATTCCATTCCACATTCAAATCCATTCCATTACACATTCCACTCCACTTTCATCCCATTCCATTCCATATTCCATTCGACAATACTTTCCTTTCCATTCCACATTCTATTCCACTCCATTCCATTCCACATTCCATTCAATTCCACTGCACATTCCATTCCACATTCCGTTTCATTCCATTCAACAATCCATTCCGCATTCCATTCCATTCCTCTCAACAATCCATTCCACAATCCATTCCATTGCATTCCACTCCAGATTCCATTCCATCCCATTCCATTCCACATTCCATTCCATTCCATTCTATTCCACTTTCCATTCCATTCCATTCCATTCCACATTCAATTCCAAATTCCATTCCATTGCATTGCACATTCCATTCCAAATTGTATCCCATTCCATTCCATATTCCTTTCCACAATCCTTTCCACTCCATTACAGATTCCATTCCATTCCATTCCATACCACATACCATTCCATTCCATTCCAGAATCCATACCATTACATTCCATTCCACATTCCAATCAATTTCTTTCCATTCCATTCCACTTTCCATTCCTCATTCCAATCCATTTCATTCCACATTCCATTTGACATTCCATTCAATTCTGTTTCTCATTCTTTTCCTCATTCCATTCCACATTCCAATCCATTCCATTCCACATTCCATTCCACATTGCATCCCATTCCATTCAATACACCATTCGACAATCCTTTCCATTCCATTCCACATTCCATTCAACACCATTGCATTTGACATTCCATTCCATTCCACTGAACATTCTTATCCACATTCCTTTCCACTGAATTCAGCAATCCATTACACATTCCATTAAAGTCTTGTCCACATTCCATTCCACATTCCATTCCACATTCCATTCAATTCCATTACACATTGCTTTCCATTCCATTTGATTGCATTCCGCATTACATTCTACATTCCGTTCCATTAAATTCCACGTTCCATTCTACGTTCCACTCCATTCCGTTGCACATTCCGTTCCATTCCATTCCACTTTCCTTTCCACATTCCATTCCATAATCCATTCCACACTGAACTCAAAGTTCCAATCCATTCCATTCCGTGTTGAATACTACGTTCCAATCAATTCCATTACACGTTCCATTCCACATTCCATTCCTTTGAATTCCACGTTCCATTCCACATTTAATTCCTCATTCCATTCCACAGTGCATTCCATTCCATTGCATTTTCCATTCTTCAATCCATTCCATTCCATTCCACATTACATTCCACATTCCATTCCACATTCCATTCCTTTCCATTCTGTATTTCATGTCACATTCCATTCCATTCCATTACACAATGCACTGCACATTCCATTACATTCCATTCCACATTCCATTCCACATTCCATAACATTCCATTCAATATCATTCCACATTCCTTTCTATTTCATTCCACACACCATTCAATTCCCTTCCGTATTCCATTCCATTCCATTCCACATTCTATTCCATTCCTTTCCACATTCCATTCCATTCCATTCCACATTCCATTTCATTCCATTCCACATTCCATTCCACATTCCATTCTATTCCATTCCACATTCCATTCCTTATCTTCTACATTCCATTCCACATTCCTCTCCATTCCAATCCATGTTCAATTCCATTCAGTTCCATATTTTATATTCCATTCCATTCCACATTCCATTACATTCTATTCCATTCTACATTCTATTCCACATTCCATTCCATTCCATTCCAAATTCCATTCAACATTCCATTGCTTTCCATTCCTGATTAATTTCCATTCCATTCCACATTCCATTCCATTCCATTCTCTTCCATATTCCATTCCTTTCCATTCCATTCCATTTTCCATTCCATTCCATTCCACATTCCATTCCATTCCATTCCACATTCCATTCCAATCCATTCCATTCCATTTCTCCTTCCATTCCATTCCATTCCACATTCCATTCCATTGCACTCCACTTTCCATTCCACATTCCATTCCACGTTCCATTCCATTCCATTGCATTCCATTGCATATTCCACTCCATTCCATTCCACATTCCATTTAATTCCATTCCACATTCCATGGCATTCCAATAAAGATTCCATTCCAATCCATTCCACATTCCATTCCACTTCCCATTTCATTTGATTCCGCATTCCATTCCACATTCCTTTCAATTCCATTCCACATTCCATTCCATATTCCATTCCATTCCACATTCCATTACATTCCATTCCAGAGTCCATTACGCAATGTATCCCATTCCATTCCACATTCCATTCCACAATCCTTTCCATTCCATTCCACATTCTATTCCATTCCATTCCATTCAACATTCCATTCCATTACATTGAATTCCACATTCCATTCCATTCCACATTCCATTCCATTCCATTCCATTCCACAATCCATTGCACATTCCAATTCATTGCATTCCACTTTCCCTTCCACAATCTGTTCCTTTCAATTTCTCATTCCATACCACATTCCATTGAATTTCTTTCGACATTCCATTCCACATTCCATTTCACATTCCATTCCAGACTCCATTTCACATTCCATTCCATTTCATTTCACAATCCTTTCCATTCCATTCCATATTCCATTCCACATTCCATTCCGTTCCATTCCACATTCCACTCCATTCCATTCAGCGTTCCTTTCAATCCCATTCCATTCCAAATTCCGTACCATTCCATTCCACATTCCATTCCTTTCCATTCCACATTCCTTTGCCTTCCATTCCACATTCCATTGCATTCCATTCCACATTCCAAAACATTCCCTTCCATTCCACATTCCATTATATTGCATTCCACTTTCCATTCCATTGCATTCCATTCCACATTCCATTCCATTGCATTCCACATTCCATTCCACATTCCATTCGACATTCCATTCCATTTCATTCCAATCTACATTCCATTCCATTCTATTCAACATTCCATTCCATTTCATTCCACATTCCATTCCATTTCATTCCACTTTCCATTCCATTCCATTACACATTGCATTCCATTCCATTACACATTCCATTCTACGGTCTATTGCATTCGTTTCCACATTCCATTCCTGGTTCCATTCCATTCGTTTCCACATTCCTTTCCACTTTGCATTGCAGATTCCATTCCACATTCCATTCCACATTCCATTCCAGACTCCATTCCACATTCCATTCCATTCTATTCCACATTCCGTTCCACATTGCACTCCACCTTCCATTCCATTACATTCCATTCCAATTTCCATTCCTCTTTCCATTCCACATTCCATTCCACATACCATTCCGTTCCACTCAACGTTACATTTCACGTTCCATTGCATTCCATTCCACTTTTGATTCCACATTCCTTTCCACAGACCTTTACATTCCACATTCCATTCCAAATTCCATTGCATTCCTGTCCACATTCCATTCCACTTTCCATTCCATTCCATTCCAGATTCCCCTCCATTCCAATCCTCATTCTTTTCCACATTCCATCCAATGGCATTGCTCATTCCATTCCACATTCCATTCCGTTCCATTCCACGTTTCATAACACACTCCATTCCGTTGCATTCCACATTCCATTCCACGACCAATTCCACATTCCATTACACGTTCCTTTCCATTCTATTCCACAATCAATTCCACGTTCGTTTCCATTGCATTCCACGTTCCATTGCTCATTCCGTTGCACATTCCTTTCCACCTTCTATTCCACCTTCCATTCTACGTCCCATTTCATTTCGTTCCACATTCCATTCCATTCCATTCACGTTCCATTTCATTCAATTCCACATTCTGTTCCACATTCCATTTCACATTCCATTCCACATTCCATTTCACCTTCCATTCCATTCCATTCCATTCCATTACACATTCCATTGCATTTAATTCGACTTTCCCTTCCATTCCATTCCACATTCCTTTCCACGTTACATTCCATGTTCCATGCTACCTTCCATTCCACGTTCCATTTCACTTTCCATTCCATTCCATTTCACATTGCATTCCACATTCAATCAAATTCCATTCCACATTCCATACAAACCAATTCCATTCCATTCCACGTTCCATTGCATTCCATTCCACATTCCATTCCACATTCCAATCCATTCCATTCCACATTGCATTTCTCTTTACATTCCACATTCCATTGCATTCAAATTTCCATTCCAAATTCCATTCCATTCCATCCCACATTGCATTCCACATTCCATTCCATTCCTTTCCACATTCCTTTCCATTCCATTCCACTTTCCCTTCCACATTTCATTGCATTCCATTCCACTTTCCATTTCACATTCCATTCCATTCCATTCCACAATCCATTCTATTCCTTTCCACGATCCATTCTACATTCCATTCCAAGTTCCATTCTACCGTCCATGCCACATTCCATTCCATTCAGTTCCATGATCCATTCAATATCATTCCACGATCCACTTCATTCCATTTCACATTCCAATCCACATTCCATTTAACATTCCATTACACATTCCAATTCTCATGCCATTTCATTCCATTCTCTTCCATTGCACATTACATTCAATTCTATTGCACATTCAGTACCACATACCATTCAATTCCATTCCACATTCCATTCCATTTCATTCCAGATTTCATTCCATTCCATTCCACATTTCATTCCATTCCATTCCAAATTCCATTCCATTCCATTCCACATTCCATTTCATTCCATTCTATTCCACATTCCATTCCATTCCGTTCCACATTCCACTCCATTCCATTCCACTTTCCATTCCACATTCAATTTCATTTCATACCATATTCCATTCCACATTGCACTCCACGTTCCATTCCACTTTCCATTCCACGTTGCATTCCATTCCATTCCACGTTCCATTCCACGTTGCATTCCATTCCATTCCACGTTCCATTCCATTTTCTATTCCATTCCATTCCACATTCGATTCCACATTCTATTCCATTCCATTCAACATTCCATTCGACATTCCTTTCCATTCCACTCCACATTCCATTCCACATACCATTCAATTCCATTCCACATTCCTTTCCACTTCATTCCACATTTCATTCTATTCCACTGCACATTCCATTCCACGTTCCAATCCACATTCCATTGCATTCCTTTCCACGTTCCACTACCCTCCATTCCACGTTCCAATTCATTCCATTGCATATTCGTTTCCACATTCCATTACACATTCCATTTCACATTCCATTCCATTCCATTCTAATCCACATTGCATTCAATTCCAATCCACATTCCATTCAATTCCATTCCACATTCCGTTCCATTCCACATTCCATTCCATTCCACATTCCATTCCATTCCACATTCCATTCCATGACATATTCCATTCCGTTACATTCCACATTCCATTCATTTCCATTCCACATTCCATTCCAAATTCCAATCCACATTCCATTCCATTCCATTGTATTCCACATTCCATTCCATTCCATTTCACTTTCCATTCCATCCTATTCCACATTACATTCCATATTCCATTTCACATTCCATTCCACGTTCCATTCCTTTCCATTCTACATTGCATTCCATTCAATTCCACATTGATTTCCCTTCCATTCCATTCCTCGTTCCATTCCATTCCATTCCATTGCATTCCATTCTATTCCATTCCACGTTCCATTCCACATTCCTTTCCACGTTACATTCCACGTTCCATTCCACGTTCCATTTCAAGTTCCATTCCACATTACATTCCATTCCATTCCACATTACATACCATTCCATTCCATAGTCCATTCCACGTTTCATTCCATTACATTCCACGATCCATTCCATCTTCCTTTCCACATTCAATTTCACATTCCATTCAATTCCATTCCACTTTCCATTCCTTTCCATTATTCATTCCATTTCACTTTCCATTCCATTCCATTCAATATTCCATTCCATTCCATTCAATATTCCATTCCTCGTTCCATTCCATTAAATTCCACATTCCATTCCACCTTCCATTCCACATTCCATTTCACATTCCATTGCACTCCACTACACATTCCATTCCATTCCGTTCCACATTCCATTCCACATTTCATTGCACACTCCATTCAACATTCCATTCCATTCCATTCCACATTCCATTGCACATTCCATTAAATTCCATTCAGCATTCCATTCCACCTTCCATTCCACGTTAAATTCCATTCCGTTCCATTACATTCCACTTTCCATTTCATTCCATTCCACATTCCATTCCACATTCCATTTCACATTCCATTCCATTCCATTACACACTCCATTTATCATTGCATTCCACATTCCCTTTCACGTTCCTTTCCAGCTTCCATTTCACATTCGATTCCATTCATTTCTATTCCACATTCCATTCCACTTTCGATTCCATTCCATACCACATTCGAGAAGACATTCCTTTCCATTTCATTCCACATTGCATTCCACGTTCCCTTTTATGTTCCATTACCTGCTGTAGTCCATTCCATTCCACATTCCATTCCTTTCCGTTCCAGATTGCTTTTCATTCCATTCCACATTGCATTCCACATTACGTTTCACATTGCATTCCAAATTCCATTTCACATTCCATTTCACATTCCATTACATTATATTCCATTACAATTCACATTCCTTTACATTCCAATGCACTTTCCATTCCTTTCCATTCCACGTTACATTTCATTTCACATTCCATTCCATTTCATTCTGCATTCCATTCCATTACATTCCACATTCCTTTCCACATTCCATTCCACGTTATATTCTATGCCATTCCACATTCCACTCCATTCCATACCACATCCTATTCTATTCAATTCCACATTCCATTCCATTCCATTCAAATCCGAATTCCATTCTAGATTCCATTCCACGTTCCATTCCATTTCATTCCACATTCTAATGCAGTCCATTTAACATTCCTGTCAATTCAATTCCACATACCATTCCATTCCATTCCATTCTATTCCATTCCGCAATCCATTCCACTCCATTGCACATTGCATTCCATTCCATTCCATTCTATTCCATTCCAAATTCCATTCCATTCCATTCTATTCTATTCCATTCCACATTCCATTCCATTCCATTCCACATTGCATTCCATTCCATTCCACATTCCATTCCATTCCATTCCACGTTGTATATCATTCCACCTTCCATTGAATTCCACATCCCATTATATTCCATTCCACATTCCATTCCATTCCATTCCACATTACATTCCACATTCATTTCCATTTCATTCCATTCCACATTCTATTCCACATTCCATTCCACATTCCATTCCATATTCGATTCCATGTTCCACTCCATATTTCATTGCACGTTCCAATCCGTTCCATTCCATTCCACATTCCATTCCATTACATTCCGCATTCCACATTCCATTCCATTCCATTCCACATTCTATTCCACACACCATTCAATTCTATTCTACTTTCCATTCCACATTCCGTTCCATTCCATTCCACATTCCACACCATTGCATTCCACATTCCATTCCATTCCATTCCACGTTCCATTCCATATTCCATTTCACTTTCCCTTCCAACTTCCATTCCCATCCATTCCATTCCATTACAAATTCCATTCCATTCCATTCCACGATCCATTCCATGTTCCATTCCACTTTCCCTTCCACCTTCCATTCCAATCCATTCCATTCCATTACACATTCCATTCCATTCCATTCCACAATCCATTCCATTCCATTCCACATTCAGTTCCATTCCATTCCATTGCATTCCATTCCACATTCCATTCCACATTCCATTGCATTCAATTTCACATTTCTCTTCATTCTATTCCATTCCACTCCACATTCCATTCCATTCCATTCCATTCCACATTCCATTCCATTCCATTCCAACTTCCATTCCACTTTCCATTCCACATTCCATTTCACATTCCATTCCATTCGATTCCACATTCCATTCCATTCCCTTCTATTCCATTCCACATTCCATTCCACATTCCATTTGACATTCCATTCCATTCGATTCCACATTCCATTCCATTCCCTTCCAACACATTCCACATTCCATTCCACATTTCATTCCACATTCCATTTCACATTCCATTCCATTCCATTCCAATTTTCCATTCCACTTTCGATTCCAATCCATTCCATTCCACATTCCATTCCATTATATTCCACATTCCATTCCACTTTTCAACCCATTCCATTCCTCGTTCTGTTCGATTCCATTCCACATTCCATTCCATTCCACTCGTTTCCACATTCCTTTCCACTGCATTCCGTTCGTTTCCACATTTCATTCGGCATTCCATTCAATTCCACGTTCCATTCCACATTCCATTCCATTCCACATTCCATTCAACATTCCATTCCATTCCATTCCACATTCCATTCCATTGCATTCCACGTTCCATTCTAATCCAATCCACGTTCCATTCAACGTTGAATTCCGCGTTCCCTTCTAGGTTCTATTTCACATGCCATTCCATTCCGCTCCAAGTTCCATTACACTTTAAATTCTAATCCACTCTACATTGCAGTCCACATTCCATTTCACATTGCAGTCCACATTCCGTTACATTCCGTTCCATTCCACAAGCCATTTGATTCCTTTCCACCTGCCATTCCATTCCACACTACTTTCAATTCCATTTCACCTTCCATTCCATTTCATTCCATTCCACATTCTATTCCATTCCACATTCCATTCCATTCCATTCCATTCCACATTCCATTTCATTCCATTCCATTCCATTCCATTCCACATTCCGTTCCATTCCATTTCGTTCCAATTTCTATTCCGTTGCACATTCCGTTCCATTCCACTCCACATTCCATTCCATTCCATTCCATTACACATTCCATTCCATTCCATTCTGCATTCCATTCCAATTCACTCCATTCCCCATTCTATTCCATTCCTCATCCCTTTCCATTCCACATTCCATTCCACATTCCATTACATTCCATTGCACATTCCATTACATTTGTTTCCACATTCCATTTCATTCAATTAAACATTCCACTCCACATTCCATTCCATTCCATTCCACATTGCATTCCATTCCATTTCACGTTCCATTCCATGATCCATTCCACATTCCATTGCACATTCCATTCCTCATTCCTTTCCAGGTTCCACTCCATGCCATTCCATGTTCCTTACCACGTTCCATTCCATACCATTACATGTTCCATTCCACATTCCGTTCCACATTCCATTCCACGTTCCATTCCACATTCCATTCCACGTTATATTCCACCTTTCATTCTAAGTTCCTTTAAACGTTCCATTGCACATTGCATTCCAAGTTCCATTCCACTTTCTATTCCAAGTTCCTTTTCACGTCCCATTCCTTTCCATTCCACGTTCAAGTCCACGTTCCCTTCCTTTCCACTACTCTTTCCATTCCAACAATCCATTCCACGTTCCTTTCCACATTCCAAGGTTGTCCATTCCACATTCCTTTTCTCGTTCGATTCCACATTCCATTCCATTCCATTCCAAATTCCATTCCACGTTGCATTCCATTCCAGTCCACATTCCATTCCACAATCCTTTCCATTCCAATTAAAGAATCCTTGTCTTTCCATTCCACATTCCTTTCCACATTCCATTCCCTTCCAATCCACATTCCATTCCATGCCATTCCACTTTCTATTCCACATTCTATTCCACGAAGCATTCCACCTTGCTTTCCGCATTCCATTGCATGTACTGTTCCATGTTCGATTCCACGTTCCATTTCATTCCATTCCACGTTCCATTACACATTCCATTCCATTCCATATTCCATTCAATTCCTTTCTTTCCACATTCCATTCCATTCCATTCCGCATTCCAGTCCATTCCATTGCACATTGCATTCCATTCCATTCCACATTCCATTCCATTCCCTTCCATTCCGTTCCATTCCACATTCCATTCCGTATTCGAATCCCTTCCATTCCACATTCAATTCCATTGCTTTCCACATTCCACTCAACGTTTCATTCCACATTGCATTCCACATTCCATTCCGTTCCATTCAACATTGCATTCCACAATTCATTGCATTCCACCTCACATTCCATTCCAGATTGGATTCTACTCCATTCCACGTCCCTTTCCACGTTCAATTCCACATTCCATTCCACATTCCATTCCACATTCCATTCTGCTTTCCACTCCATTCCTTACCCATTCCATTCCACGTTCCATTAGACGTTCCATTCACACTTCAATTCCACGATTAATTCCATTACATTCCACGTTCCATTCTATATTGCATTCCATTCCTTTCCACATTCCATTCCATTCCATTCCACTTTCCATTCCATTCCATTCCATTCTATTCCATTCCACCTTCCATTCCACTTTCCATTCCAGATTACATTCCACATTGAATTCCATTTTCCATTGCACATTCTATTCCAAATTCCATTCCACCTTACATTCCACAGTCCATTCCATTCCTTTCCACATTGCATTACACATTCCATTACACAATTCATTTCATTCCATTCCATTCCACATTCCATTCCACATTCCATTCCACATTCCATTCATATTGCATTACATTCCATTCCACATTCCATATCATATTCCATATCACATTCTGTTCCTCATTCTATTCCATTTCATTCCACCTTTCATTCCATTTCATTCCACATTGCATTCCACATTACATTCCGTTCCTTTCAATATTCCATTTACCATTCCATTCCAAGTTCCATTCCACATTCCATTTCACATTCCATTCCACATTCCATTCCATCCCATTCCACATTCCATTCCACATTGCATTCCATTCTATTCCACATTCCATTCCACATTCCATTCCATTCCTTTCCACATTCCATTCCACATTCCATTTTACTTTCCATTTCATCACATTCCACGTTCCATTCCACTTTCCATTCCACGTCCCATTACATTCCATTCCACGTTCAATTACACTTTCAATTCCGTTTCATTTCACTTTCCATTCTACCTTCATTCCACTTTCCATTCTGTTACATTCCACTTTCTATCCCACACTCCATTCCGTTACATTTCACATTCCATTCCAAACTAAATTCCACATTCCTTTCCACATTCAATTACAGATTCCATTCCGTTCCACTCCACACTCCATTCCACACTCCATTCCACATTCCATTCCACATTCCATTGCGTTGCATTGCACATTTCTTTCCACATTCCATTCCACATTCCATACGACATTCCTTTCCATTCCATTCCATTCTTTTCCACATTCCTTTGCATTCCATTCGACATTCCTTTCCATATTTTATTCCACGTTCCATTCCACTTTCCATTCCACATTCCATTCCATTCCATGCCACATTCCATTACATTCCATTCCACTTTTCATTCCACATTCCACTCCATTGCATTAAACATTCCATTCCACAATCCATTCCACGTTCCATTCCACATGCCATTACATTCCATTCCAAATTCCGTTCCATTGCATTCCATATTCCATTTCATTCCATTCCGCATTCCACTCCACATTCCATTCCATTCCATTCCACATTCCATAGCATTCCATTTCACATTCCATTCCATTCCATTCCATTCCACATTCTATTCCATTCCATTCCACATTCCATTCCATTCGATTCCACATTCCATTCCACGTTCCATTCCAAGTTACATTCCATTTTCCATTCCACGTTCCATTCCACTTTCCTTTCCATCTTCCATTCCCTTTCATTCCACTACACATTCCATTCCATATTCAATTCCATTCCATTCCGCATTCAATTCCATTCCAGATTCCTTTCCACATTCCATTCCGTTCCATTCTATTCCATTCCATTCCATGCCACATTGCATTCCATTCCATTCCACATTCCTTTCATTCCATTGCATTCCATTACACATTCCATTTAGCATTCCATTCAACGTTCCCTTCAACATTGTATTCCTTGTTGCATTCCATTCCATTCCATTCCATTTCATTCCATTCCACATTCCATTCAACATTCCATTTCATTCCATTCCATTCCACCTTCCATTCCACATTCCAATACATTAAATTCCACCTTACTTTCTATTCCATTCAACATTCCATTCCATTCCATTCTATGCCATTCCACATTGCATTCCACATTCCATTCCATTTTCCATTTAACAATTCATTCCACATTCCTTTCCATACCTTTGCATTCCTTTCCATTCCATTCCACATTACATTCCACATTCCACGCCATTTTTCATTCCTCATTCCATTCCACATTCCATTCCATTCCATTCCACATTCCATTCCATTCCATTCCACCTTCCATTCCACTTTCCATTCCACGATCCATTTCACATTCCATTCCATTTGATTCCACATTCCATGCCATTCTTTCCATTCCTTTCCACATTCCATTCCATATTCCATTCCACATTCCATTTCACACTCCATTCCGTTCCTTTCCAATTATCCATTCCAATTTCATTCCATTCCATTCCATTCCATTCCACATTCCATTCCATTACTTTCCACATTCCATTCCATTACTTACCACATTCCATTCCACATTCCAAACCATTCCATTGCACATTCCATTCCATTACATTCCACATTCCATTCCATTCCACATTCCATTCCATTCCATTCCATTCCACATTGCATTCCATTCCATTCCTCAACCGTTTCCACATTCTATTCCACATTCCATTCCATTCCTTTTCAAATTCCATTCTGCATTCCATTCAATTCCACAATACAATCCACATTCCATACCATTCCACATTCCATTCCATGTTCCATTCCTCTCCATTCCACATTCCATTCCATTGCATTCCACGTTCCATTCTAATCCATTCCACGTTCCATTCCACTTTCCATTCCTCTTTCCATTCCAGGTTCTTTTCCACATGCCATTCCATTCCGTTCCAGGTTCCATTACACATTCATTTCCAATACACTCCACATTGCTGTCCACATTCCATTGCACATTCCAGTCCACCTTCCATTCCATTCCACATGTCATTCCTTTCCATTCCATATTCCATTCCATTCCATTTCACTTTCCATTGCATTTGATTACATTCCACATTCTATTCCATTCCACATTCCATTCCTTCCCATTCCACATTCCATTCCACTCCATTCCAATCCATTTCATTCCACTTTCGTTTCCATTGCATTTCTTTCCAGTTTCTATTCCATTCCACATTCCATTCCATTCCTTTCCATTCCATTACTCACTCCCTTCCATTCCGTTTTTCATTCCATTCCATTTCACTCCATTCCACATTCTGTTCCATTCCACAACCCATTCCATTCCACATTCCCTTCCACATTCCATTCCATTCCATTGAACATTCCATTCCATTCCATTGCACATTCCATTCCATTCCATTCCACATTCCAGTTCATTCCATTAAACATTCCACTCCACATCCATTCCAATCCATTCCACATTCCGTTCCATTCCATTCCACATTCCATTGCAGATTGCATTCCATTCTATTCCACTTTCCATTCCACTATCCAATCCACATTCCATTCCACTTCCCATTCCACTTTCTATTCCATGAGCCATTCCACGTTCTATTCCATATTCCTTTCCATTCCATTCCACGTTCCTTTCCTCAATCCATTCCACATTCCTTTCCATTCCATTCCATTCCACATTCCATTCCAAGTTCATTTCCACGTTGCATTCCTTTTCATTCCACGTTCCATTTCACATTCCATTCCATTCCATTACACTTTTGATTCCACATTCCATTCTACATTCCCTTCCACATTCCAAGGCGTTCCATTACATATTCCATTTCTCATTCCATTCCACATTCCATTCCGTTCCATTCCACATTCCATTCCATTCCACATTCCATTAAGTCCACATTCCATTCCACATTCCTTTCCATTCCATTCCATATTCCATTCCATTCCATTTCACATTCCATTGCAGATTCTATTCCACATTTCATTCCATTACATTGTATTCCACGTTCCATTCCATTCCATATTCCATACCACAATCCACCCCTCGTTCCATTCCGTTACATTCCACGTTCAATTTCACAATCCATTCCATTCATTTCCACATAACGTAAATTTCAATTCCATTCCATTCCACATTCCATTCCATTCCATTCCGCATACTATTATACATTAAATTCCATTCCATTCCACTCCACATTCCATTCCACATTCCATTCCACATTCCATTCCATTCCAGTCCACATTCCATTCCATTCCATTCCACTTTCCTTTCAACATTCTATTCCACGCTCCATTCCACATTGCATTCCGCGTTCCATTGCACGTACCATTCAAGGTTCCATTCCGTGTTCCACTCCATTCCATTCCGCGTTCCATTCCACATTCCATTCCATTCTATATTCCATACAATTCCATTCCATTCCATATTCCATTGAGTTCCATTCCACATTCCATTGCGTTCCATTTCGCATTCCATTCTATTCCATTCCACGTTCCATTCCATTCCATTCAACATTCCATTCCATTCCACATTCCATTCCATTCCCTTCCATTCAGTTCCATTCCGCATTCCATTCCATATTCGAATCCCTTCCATTCTACACTGCATTCAGCGTTCCATTTCACGTTCCATTCCACGTTCCATTCCACTTTCAATTCCATTCCATTCCACACTCTATTCCACATTCCAATCCGTCCGATTCCACATTCCATACTATTCCATCCCATTCCATTCCATTCCACAATCCATTCCATTCCATTCCACTATCCATTCCTCATTCCATTCCATTGCATTCCACATTCCATTCCCTTCCATTCCACATTGCATTCCACATCCCATTCCATTCCATTCCACATTGCATTCCATATTTCATTCCTTTCCATTTCAAATTCCATTTCACATTGGATTCCAGTCCATTCTGTTTTCCTTTCCACGTTTCATTTAACATTCCGTTCCACATTGCATTCCACTTTCCATTCAATTAAATTCCATTCACGTTCCATTTCTTTCCGTTCCACATTCCATTGCACATTCCATTTCACATTCCAATCCAAATCCCTTTTCACATTCCATTCCATTCCTTTCCATTCCATTCCACATTCCGTTCCATTCCATTCTTCATTCCGTTCCATTCCATTCCACATTCCATTCCACATTCTTTTCCACATTCCATTCCATTCCATTCTATTCTATATTCCACTCCATTCCATTCCACATTGCATTATATTCCATTCCACATTCCGTTGGACATTCCATTCCACATTCCAAAAACTTTACATTCCACATTCCATTCCACATTCCATACCATTCCGTTACAAATTCCATTCCATTCCAATCCACATTCCATTATACATTTCATTCCACTCCATTCCATTCCACATTCCATTCCCTTCCATTATACATTCCATTTCATTCCATTCCACATTCCATTCCAAGTTCCATTCCACGTTCCATTCAACATTCCGTTCCATTCCTTTCCACATTCCATACCATTCCATTCCATTTCATTCCGGATTCGATTCCATTCCATTCCTTATTCTATTGCACACACAATTCCTTTCCACTCCACATTCCATTCCATTCATTTCCACATTCCATTCCATTCCAATACACATTATATTCCACATAACATTCCGTGTTCCATTCCATTCCATTCCGCGTTCCATTCCATTGAATTCCACGATCCATTCCACATTCCATTCCTTTCCATTCCACATTACATAACCCTCCATTCCATTCCTTTCCATATTCCATTGCGTTAAATTCCACATTTTATTATACTTTAAATTCCATTCCATTCCGCATTCCATTAAACATTACATTCCATTCCAATCCACATTCCATTCCATTCCACATTCCATTCCACATTCTATTCCATGCCGCATTCCACATTGCATTCCACATTCCATTGCACGTACCATTCCAAGTTCCATTCCATGTTCCATTACATTCCATTCCACGTTGATTAGACATTCCGTTGCATTTCATATTCCATTCAATTGCATTCCATTCCACATTCCATTCCATTCCATTCCGCATTTCATTCCATTCCATTCCACATTCCATTCCCTTCCCTTCCATTCCATTCCATTCCCCATTCCATCCCATATTCGAATCCCTTCCATTCCACATTCCATTCCATTGCTTTCTACATTCCATTCAACGTTCCATTCCACGTTCCATTCCATATTCCAGTCCACGTTCAATTCCATTCCATTCCACACTCTATTCCACATGCCATTCCACCCGATTCCACATTCCATATCATTCGATTCCATTCCATTCCACAATCCATTCCATTCCATTCCACAGTCCATTCCATATTCCATTCCATTAAATTCCACATTCCATTCCACATTCCATTCCATTCCATTCCACATTGCATTCCAAATCCCTTTGCATTCCATTCCACATTGCTTTCCACATCCCCTTCCATTGCATTCCACATTGCATTCCACATCCCATTCCATTCCATTTCACTTTACATTCCACATTTCATTCCATTCCATTTCACATTCCATTCCACATTGGATTCCACTCCATTCCGTGTTGCATTCCACGTTCCATACCAAATTCCACTTCACATTCCATTCCACTTTACATTCCATTCCATTCTATTCTACATTCCACTCCATTCCATTCCACAATGCATTATATTCCATTCCACATTCCATTGGACATTCCATTCCACATTCCAAAAACTTTCCATTCCACATTCCATTCCACATTCCATACCATTCCATTACAAATTCCATTCCATTCCAATCCACATTCCATTATACATTTCATTCCACTCCATTCCATTCCACATTCCATTCCATTGCATTCCACATTCCATTCCACATTCCATTCCATATTCAATTCCACATTCCATTGTACGATCCATTCCACATGCCATTCCACATTCCATTCTAAGTTCCATTCCACTTTCCATTCCATTCCACGTTCCATTCTATGTTCCATACCACTCCATTCCACTTTCCATTCCATTGCATTCCACGTTCCATTTCTTTCCATTCCATGTTACATTCCAGATTCTATTTCACATTCCATTCCACCTTCCATTGCTTTCCTTTCCCCATTCTCTTCCCCATTTCATTCCACTCCATTCCACTTACCACTCCATTAAATTCCACATTCTTTCCATTCGATTACATTCCATTCCACATTCCATTCCATTCCATTCAGCAATCCATTCCATTCTACTTTCCATTAAGTTCCCTTCCAGATTCCATTCCATTGCATTCCACATTCCATTCCATTCCATTCCACATTCCATTCCATTCTATTTCATTTCACATTCCATACCATTCCATTCATTTCCACATTCTATTCCATTCAATTCCACATTCCATTCCATTCCAATCCATTCCATTCCATTCGACATTCCATTCCACATTCCATTCCCTTCCATTATACATTCCATTTCATTCCATTCCATATTCCATTCCAAGTTCCATTCCACGTTTCATTCCACGTTCCGTTACATTCCATTCCACATTCTATACCATTCCATTCCATTTCATTCCAGATTCGATTCCATTCCATTCCACATTCTATTGCATACACAATTCCTTTCCACTCCACATTCCATTCCATTCATTTCCACATTCCATTACGTTCCAATACACATTATATTCCACGTAACATTCCGTTTTCCATTCCATTCCATTCCACATTCCTTTCCACTGCATTCCACGATCCATTCCACATTCCATTCCTTTCCATTCCACATTACATAACCTACCATTCCATTCCTTTCCATATTCCATTGCATTAAATTCCACAATTTATTACACATTAAATTCCATTCCATTCCACATTCCATTCCACATTACATTTCATTCCAATTCACATTCCATTCCATTCCATATTACATTCCACATTACATTCCATTCCTATCCACATTCCATTCCATTCCGCATTCCATTCCACATTCTATTCCACGCTGCATTCCACATTGCATTCCACATTCCATTGCACTTACCTTTCCAAGTTCCATTCCATGTTCCATTACATTCCATTTCACGTTGAATTAGACATTCCATTGCATTTCATATTCCATTCAATTGCATTCCATTCCGCATTCCATTCCATTCCATTCCACATTCCGTTCCCTTCCCTTCCATTCCATTCCATTCCACATTCCATCCCATATTCGTATCCCTTCCATTGCACGTTCCATTCCATTCCTTTCTACGTTCCTTTCAAATTTCCATTCCACGTTCCATTCCATATTCCCTTCCACGTTCAATTCCATTCCATTCCACACTGTATTCCACATGCCATTCCACCCGATTCCACATTCCATATAATTCCATTCCATTCCATTCCACAATCCATTCCATTCCATTCCACAGTCCATTCCATATTCCATTCCATTCCATTCCACATTCCATTCCACATTCCATTCGATTCCATTCCACATTGCATTCCACATCCCTTTCCATTCCATTCCACATTACTTTCCACATCCCATTCCATTGCATTCCACATTGCATTCCACATCCCATTCCATTCCATTCCACCTTACATTTCAAATTTCATTCCATTCCATTTCACATTCCATTCCACATTGGATTCCACTACATTCCGTGTTGCATTCCACGTTCCATTCCAAATTCCATTCCACATTCCATTCCACTTTACATTCCATTCCATTCCATTCAACGTTCCATTTCATTCCGTTCCACATTCCATTCCACATTCCATTCCACTTTACATTCCATTCCATTACATTTAGCATTCCATTTCATTCCCTTCCACATTCCATTCCACATTCCATTTCACATTCCGTTCCACATTCCAGTTCATTCCATTCCATTCCATTCCACATTTCGTTCCATTCCATTCCATGTTCCATTCTGCATTCTATTCCACATTTCATTCCATTCCATTCTATTCTACATTCCATTCCATTCCATTCCACATTTCTTTCCATTCCATTCCACGTTCCATTCAACATTCTATTCCACATTCCATTCCATTCCATTCCAGTGTACATTCCTTTCCATTCCTTTCCACATTGCATTGCATTCCATTTCACATTCCATTGGACATTCCATTCAACTTTTCATTCCACGTTCCATTCCACATTCCATTCCACATTCCATACCGTTGCATTACAAATTCCATTCCATTCCATTCCATATTCCATTGTACATTCCATTCCACTCCACATTCCATTCCACATTCCATTCCTTTGCATTCCACATTCCATTCCACATGGCATTCCATATTCAATTCTACATTCCATTGTACGATCCATTCCACATGGCATTCCACATTCCATTCCAAGTTCCATTCCACGTTCCATTCCATTCCAATCCACGTTCCTTTCTACTCGCCATACCATTCAATTCCATTTTTCATTCCACTGCATTCCACATTCCATTTCATTAAATTCCATGTTCCATTCCAGATTCCATTTTACATTCCATTCCACCTTCCATTCTTTTCCATTCCCCATTCTATTCCTCATTCCATTCCATTCCTTTCCACTTCCCATTCCATTGAATTCCACATTCTTTCCATTCGATTACATTCCATTCCATATTCGTTTCCATTCCATTCCACATTCCATTCCATTCCACTTTCCATTAAGTTCCATTCCACATTACATTCCATTCCGTTAGACATTCCATTCCATTCCATTCCATTGCACATTCCATACCATTCCATTCAATTCCACATTCTTGCCATTCCAATCCACATTTCATTCAATTCCACATTCCATTCCATTCCAATCCATTCCATTCCACTCCACATTCCATTCCGCATTCCATTGACTTCCATTATACATTCAATTTCATTCCATTCCACAGTCCATTCCGCATTCCATTCCACGTTACATTCCAGTCCATTCCACATTCCATACCATTCCATTGTATTTCATTCCAGATTCCATTCCATTCCACGTTCTGTTCCACACACCATTCCATTCTACTCCTCATTCCTTTCCATTCATTTCCACATTCCATTCCTTTCCAATCCACATTATATTCCACATAATATTCCATGTTCCATTGCATATTCCATTCCACTTTCCATTCCATTCCATTCCACGTTCCATTCTACGTTCAATTCCACTTTCCATTCCACATTCCATTACACTTTCCATTCCATTCATTTCTAAGATCCATTCCACCTTCCATTCCATTCCATTCCACGTTCCATTCCACTTTGCATTCCACGATCATTTCTATTCCATTCCACTTTCCATTCCACATTGAATTCCACATTCCATTCCATTCCATTCCACATTCCAATCCATTCCATTCCACGTTCCATTAAACATTCCATTCCACAATCCATTCCAGATTGCATTCCACGTTGTATTCCATTCCATTCCACGTTCCATTCCACTTTCCATTCCATTCCACATTCCATTCCATTCCATTCTACATTCCTTTCAATGTTCCATTCCACGTTCCATTCCATATTCCAGTCCACGTTCAATTCTATTCCCTTCCACCCTCTATTCCACATGCCATTCCATCAGAATCCACATTCCATATCATTCCATTCCATTCCTTTCCACAATCCATTCCATTCCATTCCACGTTCTGGTCCACATTGCATTCCATTCCATTCCACATTCCATTCCATTTCCTTCCACATTCCATTCCATTTCATTCCACATTCCATTCCACCTTCAATTCCATTCCATCCCACATTGCATTCCACATCCCATTCCATTCCATTCCACATTGCATTCCACATCCAATTCCATTATATTCCACATTGCATTCCACATCCCATTCCATTCCATTCCACATTACGTTCCACATTCTATTCCATTCCATTCCACATTGCATTCCACATCCAATTCCATTGCATTCCACATTGCATTCCACATCCCATTCCATTCCATTCCACATTACGTTCCAGATTCCATTCCATTCCATTCCACATTGCATTCCACATCCCATTGCATTCCATTGCACATTCCATTCCACATTCTATTCCACGCCGCATTCCACATTGCATTCCACATTCCATTGCATGTACCATTCCAAGTTCCATTCCATGTTCCATTACATTCCATTCCGCGTTGTATTAGACATTCTGTTGCATTTCATATTCCATTCAATTGCATTACATTCCACATTCCATTCCATTTCATTCCGCATTCCATTCCATTCCATTCCAAATTCCATTCCCTTCCCTTCCATTCCATTCCATTCCATTCCGCATTCCATCCCATATTCGAATCCCTTCCGTTCCACTTTCCATTCCTTTCCTTTCTACATTCCTTTCAACTTTCCATTCCACGTTCCATTCCATATTCCATTCCACATTCAATTCCATTCCATTCCACACTCTATTCCACATGCCATTCCACCCGATTCCACATTCCATATCATTCCATTCCATTCCATTCCACAATCCATTCCATTCCATTCCACATTCCATTCCATATTTGATTCCATTCCATTCCACATTCCATTGCATCCATTCCACATTGCATTCCACATCCCTTTCCATTCCATTCCACATTACTTTCCACATCCCATTCCATTCCATTCCACATTACATTCCACATTTCATTCCATTCCATTTCACATTCCATTCCACATTCGATTCCACTCCATTCCGTGTTGCATTCCACGTTCCATTCCAAATTCCATTCCACATTTCATTCCACTTTACATTCCATTCCATTCCATTCAACGTTCCGTTTCATTCTATTCCACATTCCATTCCACATTCCATTCCACTTTCCATTCCATTCCATTACATTCAACATTCCATTTCATTCCCTTCCACATTCCATTCCACATTCCATCTCATTCCATTCCATTCCATTCCACATTCCTTTCCATTCCTTTCCACATTCCGTTCCATTCCATTCCATGTTCCATTCCTCATTCTATTCCACATTTCATTCCATTCCATTCTATTCTACATTCCATTCCATTCCATTCCACATTCCATTCCATTCCATTCCACATTTCTTTCCATTCCATTCCACGTTCCATTCAACATTCTATTCCACATTCCATTCCATTCCATTCCAGTGTACATTCCTTTCCATTCCATGCCACATTGAATTGCATTCCATTTCACATTCCGTTGGACATTCCATTCCACTTTCCATTCCACGTTCCATTCCACATTCCATTCCACATTCCATACCATTGCATTACAAATTCCATTCCATTCCATTCGATATTCCATTGTACATTCCATTCCACTCCATTCCATTCCATGTTGCATTCCACATTCCATTCCTTTGCATTCCACATTCCATTCCACATTGCATTCCATATTCAATTCTGCATTCCATTGTACGATCCATTCCACATGGCATTCCACATTCCATTCCAAGTTCCATTCCACATTCTAATCCATTCCAATCCACGTTCCTTTCTACTCGCCATACCATTTAATTCCATTTTTCATTCCACTGCATTCCACGTTCCATTTCATTAAATTCCATGTTGCATTGCAGATTCCATTTGACATTCCATTCCACCTTCCATTCTTTTCCATTCCCCTTTCCATTCCTCATTCCATTCCATTCCTTTCCACTTCCCATTCCATTCAATTCCACATTCTTTCCATTCGATTACATTCCATTCCATATTCCTTTCCATTCCATTCCACATTCCATTCCATTCCACTTTCCATTAAGTTCCATTCCACATTCCATTCCATTCCGTTAGACATTCCATTACATTCCATTCCATTGCACATTCCATACCATTCCATTCAATTCCACATTCTTGCCTTTCCAATCCACATTTCATTCAATTCCACATTCCAATCAACTCCATTCCATTCCACATTCTATTCCATTCCAATCCATTCCATTCCATTCCACGTTCCATTCCACATTCCATTGACTTCCATTATACATTCAATTTCATTCCATTCCACAGTCCATTCCATGTTCCATTCCATATTCCATTCCATTCCATTCCACATTCCATACCATTCCATTCTATTTCATTCCAGATTCCATTCCATTCCATTCCACGTTCTGTTCCACACACCATTCCATTCTACTCCACATTCCTTTCCATTCATTTCCACATTTCATTCCTTTCTAATCCACATTATATTCCACATACTATTCCATGTTCCATTGCATATTCCATTCCACTTTCCATTCCATTACATTCCACATTCCATTCCACGTTCGATTCCACTTTCCATTCCACAATCCGTTACACTTTCCATTCCACAATCTGTTACACTTTCCATTCCATTCCATTCTAAGATCAATTCCACCTTCCATTCCATTCCATGCCACGTTCCATTCCACTTTGCATTCCACGTTCATTTCTATTCCATTCCACTTTCCATTCCACATTGCCTTCAACATTCCATTCCACATTCAATTCCATTCCATTTCACTTTCCATTCCACATTGCATTCCATTTCATACCACATTCCATTCCACATTCCATTTCATTCCATTCCACATTCCATTCCACATTCCAATCCATTCCACAGTCCATTCCAGATTCCATTCCATGTTGTATTCCATTCCATTCCATGTTCCATTCCACTTTCCATTCCATTCCATTCCATTCCATATTCCATTCCATTCCATTCTACATTCCATTCTACATTCCATTCAACGTTCCATTCCACGTTCCGTTCCATATACCATTCCACGTTCAGTTCTATTCCCTTCCACACTCTATTCCACATGCCATTCCATCCGATTCCACATTCCATATGATTCCATTCCATTCCATTCCACAATCAGTTCCATTCCATTCCACGTTCAGGTCCACATTGCATTCCATTCCATTCCACATTCCATTACATTTCATTCCACATTCCACTCCATTCCATTCCACCTTCAATTACATTCCATCCCACATTGCTTTCCACATCCCATTCCATTCCATTCCACATTGCATTCTACATACAATTCCATTACATTCCACATTGCATTCCACAGCCCATTCCATTCCATTCCACATTATGCTCCACATTCCATTCCATTCCATTCCACATTCCATTCCATTCATTTCCACATTTCATTGCATTCCTTTCCATCACATTATGCATAGCATTCCATTCCACATTCTATTCCATCCAATTCCACATTCCACTCCATTCCATTCCACATTCCATTCCATTCCATTCGGTTCCACATTCCATTGCCTTCCATTCCACATTCCATTCCATTCCATTCCATTCCATATTGCATTGCATTCCATCCACATTCCACTCCATTCCATTCCACATTCCATTCCATCGCATTCCATTCCACATTCGATTCCAATCCATTCCACACTGCATTCCATTCCATTCCACATTGCATTCCATTCCGTTCCATTCCACATTGAATTCCATTCCCTTGTATTCCAAATTCCATTCCATTCCATTCCACATTCCATTGCATTCCATTCCACATTGCATTCCATTCAATTCCATACCACATTTCATTCCATCCAATTCCAATCCATTGCGCATTCCATTCCACATTCCATTGCATTCCATTCAACATTCCATTCCATTCCATTCCATTCTACATTCCATTCCATTCCACATTCCATTTCTTTCCTTTCCATTGAATTCTAAATTCCATTCCACATTCCGTTCTACATTCCATTCCATTCAATTCCACATTCCATTCCATTCAATTCCAAATTCCATTCCCCGTTCCATTACATTGCATTCCACATTCCACTCAACAATCCATTCCACATTCCATTCCATTCAATTCCACTTTCTCCTCCCCATCCCATTCCACTTTCCATTCCGCATTCCATTGCATTACATTCCACGTTCCACTCCACAATCCATTCCACATTCCATTCCTTTCTATTCGACACACCATTCCATTCCATTCCACATTCCTTTCCACTTTCCATTCCATTCCATTCCACATCCCATACCATTCCATTCCACATTCCATACCATCCACTCACATTCCATTCCTCGTTCCATTACGCATACCCTTCCACATTCCTTTGCACGTTCTATTCCTTTCCATTCCACATTCCGTTTCACATTCCATTACATTCCATTCCACTTTCCATTCATCATTCATTAACACCTTCCTTTCCTTTCCATTATGCATTCCATTCCACTTTCCTTTCAACATTCCAGTCGAAATTTCATTCTTTCCATTACACATTCCTTTCCACATTCCATTGCATTCCATTCCACATTCTATTACTTAATCCATTTCATTCCATAACACATTCCATTCCACTCGACATTCGATTCCACATTCCGTTCCATTCCATTCCACATTCCATTCCAAATTCCATTCCACATTCCATTCCATTCGATTCCACATTCCATTCCACGTTCCATTCCATTCCTTTCCACGTTCCATTCAACGTTTCATTCCACATTCCATCCCACATTCCATTCTGATCTATTCCACCTTCCATTCCACAGTCAATTCCACATTCCATTTCACAATCCATTCCTTTCCATTCCACATTCCATTCCACAGTGCATTCCGTTTCATTAAACATTCAATTACACATTCCATTCCATTTCATTCCGCATTCCTAGCATATTAGATTCCACGTTCCATTCCACGTTCCATTCCACATTCCATTCCGTGTTCCATTCCATTGCATTCCATGATCCATTCCATTAAATTCCATATTCTATTCCATTTCACATTCCATTCCACATTTCATTTCACATTCCATTCCACATTCCATTGCGCATTCCATTCCATTCAATTCCAGATTACATTCCATTCCAATCCACATTCCATTCCATTCCATTCAACATTCCTTTCCATTCCCTTGCACATTCCATCCCATTCCAATCCGTTACATTCCATTCCACATTCCATACATTTTCCTTCCATTCCACATTCCATACCATTCCATTCCATTCCACATTCCATACCTTTTCATTCCATTCCACATTCCATACTATTCCATTCCATTCCAGATTCCATTTTTTCAATTCAACATTCCATTCCATTCCATTCCACATTCCATTGCATTCATTCCATTCCATTGCATTCATTCCATTCCACATTCCTTTCCCTTACATTCCACATACCGTTGCATTCCTTTCCATTCCTTTACACATTCCATAGCATTTTATTCCATTCCACATTCCATTGCCTTCCGTTATGCATTCCATTCCATTCCATTCCGCATTCCATTCCATTGCATTCCACATTCCATTCCACATCCCCTTCGATTTCATTCCACATTCCATTCCATTTTCCACTCCACATTCCATTTCACGTTCCTTTTTACGTTCCCTTCCACATTCCATTACATATTCCATTGCATTCATTTCCACACTACATACCATTGCATTGCGTTCTGTCCCACATTCCATTCCATTTCAATCCACATTCCATTCCATATTCCATTCAATTCTATTCTACATTCAATTACATTCCATTCCACATTCCATTCCATTCAATTCCACATTCCATTCCTTTCCATTCCAAATTCCATTCCATTCCATTTCGCATTCCATTCTATTCCACATTCCCTTCCATTCCTTTTCATTCAAATCCAATTTCCATTCCACATTCCAATCCATTCCATTCCACATTCCATTCCATTCCTTTCCACTTTCAATTCTATTCTATTGCTCATTCCATTCCATTCCATTCCACATTCTATTTCATTTAATCCAGATTGCATTCCATTACATTCCACATTGCATTCCATTCCATTCTATTCCACATTCAATTCCATTCCATTACAAATTCCATTCCATTGCATGCCATTCCAGTCCGTATTACATTCCATTCCATTCCACATTCCATTCCATTCTATTCCATTCCATTCCACATTCCATTCCACATTTCATTGCTTTCCATTCCATTCCTTTCCACGTTCCATTCCACATACCATTCCACATTCCATTCCATTCTGATCCACATTCCATTCCTCATTCCATTTCATTCCATTCCACATTCCGTTCCATTTAACTCCCGATTCCATTCCACATTCCATTCCATTCCACTCCACATTCCATTCCAAAATCTATTCTAAATTCCATTCCATTCCATTCCACATTCACCCCATTTCTTTCCACGTTCCATTTCACGTTCCATTCCACATTCCATTCCACATTCCATTACGTCATATTCCACATTCCATTCCATTCCATTCCTCATCCCATTCCGCATTCCATTCCATTCCATTCCACATTCCTCGGACATTACATTCCACGTTCCATTCTAAGTTCCATTCCACGTTTCATTATATGTTCTATTCCCTTGCATTCCATGTTCCATTCCATTCCATTGCACGTTGCATTCCAGTCCGTTCCACGTTCCTTTTCATTCCGAATCACCTTCCATTCGACTTTGCTTTTCACATTCCATTCCACATTCCATTTCACATTCCATTCCATTCCTTTCCATTCCATTCCACATTCCATTGCATTCCAATCCACATTCCATTCCATTCCTTTCCACATTCCATTCATTCACTTTCACATTTCATTCCATTCCAATCCATTACGTTCCATATTCCATACCATACCATTCCATTCCACATTCCATACTGTTCCATTACATTCCACATTCCTATCTTTCCATTCCAGTTTCCATTCCATTGCATTCCACATTCCATTGCATTCCATTCCATTCCACATTCCATTCCACATTCCTTTCCCTTCCATTCCAGATTCCATTCCATCCCATTAGCTTCCATTCCGCTTTCCATTCCAATTTCCATTTCACCTTCCATTCCATGTTGCATTCCACATTTTATTCCTAGTTCCATTCCATTCCATTACACTTTCCTTTCCACATTCCATTCCACATTACATTCCGTTGATATCCACTTTGCTTTATATATTCCATTCCACATTCCATTCAATTCCATTGCACATTCCATTCCATATTCCATTCCACATTCCATTGCATTGAATTCCACATTACTATCCAAATTCCGTTCAATTGCATTCCACATTCCATTCCACATTCAAATCCATTCTATTCCACATTATATTCCGTTCCATTCCACGTTCTATTCCATTCCATTGCATTCCACATTTCATTCCATTCCATTCTGCATTCCATTCCATTCCGATCCATTCCATTCCACGTTCCATTCTATTCCATTCCATTCCACATTTCATTTAATTTCATTCCATTCTACATTCCATTCCATGTTCCATTCCATTCCATTTCACGTTCCATTCCTTTCCATTCCTCGTTCCATTTCACAGTCCATTCCATTCCATTCCACATTCCATTTCATTCCATTCCCCATTCCTTCCACATGTAATTCCACGTTCCATTCCACGTTCCTTTCCAAGTTCCAATCCACGTTCCATTCCATTTTCCATTCCATTATATTCCATGTTCCATTCCAGTCAATTCCATATTCCGTTCCATTCCGTTTCACGTTCCATTTCACGTTGTATTCCACATTCCATTGCACATTCCATTCCATTCCACATTCCATTCATTTCCAATCCTCATTCCATTCATTTCCAATCCACTTTCCATTCCATTACATTCTACACTCCACTCCATTGCATTCCACATTCCGTTCCACATCCCTTTCCATTCCATTCCACATTCCATTCCACGTTCCACTCTACATTCCATTACACGTTTCATTGTACGTTGCATTCCACATTCCATTACATATTCCATTCCATTCCTTTCCACACTACATACCATTCCATTGCGTTCTATTCCACTTTCCATTCCATTCCAATAGACATTCCATTCGAAGTTCCATTCCATTCTATTCCATATTCCATTTAATTCCATTCCACATTCCATTCCATTCAATTCCACATTCCATTCCATTCCATTCCACATTCCATTCTATTCCATTCCACATTCGATTCTATTCCACATTCCCTTCCATTTCTTTCCATTCAAATCCAAATTCCATTACACGTTACATTCCATTCCATTCCACATTAAATTCTGTTCCATTCCGCATTCTATTCCATTCCATTCGACATTCAATTCTGTTCCATTGCCCATTCCATTCCATTCCATTACTTTCCACATTCCATTTCATTTATTCCACATTGCATTCCGTTACCTTGCACATTGCATTTCAGTCCATTCTATTGCACATTCAATTCCACAACATTCCACATTCGATTCCATTGAATTCCATTCCATTCCATATTACATTCTGTTCCATTCTTCTTTCCTTTCGATTCCATTCCATTCTATTCCACATTCCATTCCACATTCCATTCCTTTCCATTCCATTCCTTTCTGCCTTCCATTCCACTTACCATTCCACATTCCATTCCAGTCCACGTTCCATTGCATTCCATTCCACATTACATTCCAACCCATTCCATTATAAGTTCCATTACATTGCATTCCATTATATTTCATTCCATATTCCATTCTAATCCACATTCCATTCCTCATTCCATTCCGTTCTACATTCCATTCCATTCCATTCCACATTCCATTCCATTCCACATCCCATTCCATTCCACATTCCCTTCCGAATTCCATTCCATTCCATTAAACTTTCCATTCCATTCCACATTCCATTCCACTTTCCATTCCATTCCATTCCACATTGCATTCTACATTGCTTTCCAAATTCCATTCCATTCAATTCCGCAGTCCTTTCCCCATTCCATTCCATTCAATTCCACGTTGCATTCCCCAATCCATTCCACATTCCATTCCATTCTGTTCCACATTCTATTCCTCATTGTGTTTCTTTCCATTCCACATTCCGTTCCATTTCACTCCACATTCCATTCCACATTCCTTTCCATTCCATTCCACATTCCATTCCACTTTCCATACCATTCCATTCAATATCATTCCACATTCCTTTCTATTTCATTCCACACTCTATTCAATTCCCTTCCACATTCCCTTCCATTCCATTCCACATTCCATTCCATTCCGTTCCACATTCTGTTCCTCATTCTACTTCATTCCATTCCACATTCCGTTCCATTTCACTCCACATTCCATTCCAGATTCCTTTCCTTTCCATTCCACATTCCATTCCACTTTCCATACCATTCCATTCAATATCATTCCACATTCCTTTCTATTTCATTCCACACTCCATTCAATTCCCTTCCACATTCTATTCCATTCCATTCCACATTCCCTTCCATTCTTTTCCACATTCCTTTCCATTCCATTCCACATTCCATTCCACATTCCTTTCTATACCATTCCTCATTACATTCCATTCCATTACAAATTCCATTCCCCATCCGATTCCATTACATTCAACATTGCATCACACATTCTATTACACAATCCATTCCATTCCACTCCACGTTCCATTCCACATTGCATTCCACTTTCCCTTCCATTCTGTTCCGGATTCCATTCCACGTTCCATTCCACATTCCATTCCACATTGCATTTCTTTCCATTCCACATTCCATTAAACTTCATTCCACGTTCGATTCCACTTTCCATTCCACATTGCATTTCTTTCCATTCCACATTCCATTAAACTTCATTCCACGTTCGATTCCACTTTCCATTCCTTTCCATTCCACATTCCATTCCATTCCATTCCTCATTCCATTCCTCGTTGCAATCTGCCTTCTATTTGACTTTCCACTGCACGTTTCATTCCATTCCATTCCACTTTCCATTCCACATTCCATTCCATTCCACTCCAATTTCCATTTAACATTCCATTCCATTCTATTCCACATTCCATTCAACATTCCATTCCACACTCCATTCCATTCTGTTCCACAATGTATTCGTCATTCTATTTCATTCCATTCCACATTCCGTTCCATTTCACTCCACATTCCATTCCACATTCCATTCCATTCCATTCCACATTCCATTCCAAAATCCATTCCAAATTCCATTCCATTCCATTCCACATTGCATTAAACATTGCATTCTGTTTCTTTCCACGTTCCATTTCACGTTCCCTTCCACATTCCATTCCACATTTCATTCCATTCTATTCCACATTCCATTCCACATTCTATTCCAGATTCCTTTCCATTCCCTTCCTCATTCCATTCTACAGTCCATTCCATTCCTTTGCACATTCCATTCCACATTACTTTCCATTCCATTCCACATTCCTCCCACATTACATTCCACGTTACATTCCAAGTTCCATTCCACGTTCCATTATATGTTCTATTCCCTTGCATTCCGTGTTCCATTACATTGCATTGCAAGTTCCATTCCAGTCCATTCCACGTTCCTTTTCATTGCAATTTACATTCCATTCCACATTGCATTTCACATTCCATTCCACAATCCATTCCACATTCCATTCCACATTCCATTCCATTCCATTCCATTCCATTCCATTCCACATTCCATTCCATTCCATTCCATTCCACATTCCATTCCATTCCACTTTGCATTCCATTCCAATCCTTTACATTCCTCTTTCCATACCATTCCATACTGTTCCATTACATTCCACATTGCAATATTTCCATTCCACTTTCCATTCCACTGCATTCCACATTCCTTTGCATTCAATTCCATTCCACATTCCATTCCACGTCCCTTTCCCTTGCATTCCAGATTCCATTCCATTCCATTAGATTCCATTCTGCTTTCCATTCCATGTTCCATTCTACCTTCCATTCCACGTTGCATTCCACATTGTATTCCAAGTTCCTTTCCAATCCATTACACCTTCTTTTCACATTCCACTAAATATTACATTCCGTTGCTTTCCACTTTGCATTCCATTGTTCATTCCACATTCCATTCCGTTCCATTCCACATTCCATTCCATTTCATATTCCATTCCATATTGCATTCTATTGCTTGCCACATTCCATTCCGAATTCCATTCCATTGCTTTCCACATTGCATTCCACATTCCATTCCATTATATTCTACATTGCATTCCATTCCATTCCACGTTCCATTCAATTAAATTGCATTCCACATTTCATTCCTTTCCATTCCACGTTCAATTCCATTCCATTCCATTCCATTCCATTCCATTCCATTCCACATTCCATTCTCTTCCATTGCTTTCCACATTTCATTTCATTTCATTCCATTCCACATTCCATTCCATTCCATTCCATGTTCCATTCCATTCCATTCCACATTCCATTCCATTCCATTCCTTTCAACATTCCATAGCATTCCATTTCATTCCACATTTCATTTATTTCCGTTCTGCATTCCATTCCATTCCATTCCCCATTCCATTCCATTGCATTCCACATTCCATTCCACATCCGTTTCCATTCCATTCCACATTCCTTTACACGTTCCGTTTTACGTTCCATTCCACATTTCATTTCATATTCCATTCCATTCCTTTCCACATTCCTTACCATTCCATTACATTCTATTCCACATTCCATTAAATTCCATTCCACATTCCATTTCAAATTCCATTCCATTCTATTCCACATTCCATTCCATTCCATTCCACATTGATTCCATTCTATTTCACATTCCATTCCTTTCCATTTTACATTTGATTCCACATTCCATTAAACGTTCCATTCCACATTCCATTCCACATTCCATTACAAGTTCCATTCCTTTCCATTCCTCATTCCATTCTATTCCATTCCAAGTTCCATTCCATTCCATTCCACGTCCCATTCTATATTCCTTTCCACATTCCATTCCACTTTCCATTCCACATTCCATTCCACATTCCATTCCACGTTCCATTCCATTCCATTCCACGTTTCATTCCATGTTCTGTTCCATTGTATTCCACATTCCATTCCACATTGCATTCTACATTCCATTTCACGTTCCATTCCAAGGTCCATTCCATTCAATTCCATGTTACATTCAACATTCCATTACATTCCATTCTACGTTCCACTTCACATTTCATTGCAGGATCCATTCCACGTTCCATTCCACATTCCATTCCACATTCTATTCCACGTTCCATTCCACGTTCCATTCCATTCCATTCCATTCAACGTTCCATTACCCATTCCATTACACATTCCATTCCACTTTCCTTTCCACTTTCCATTACACGTTCCATTGATTGTTCCATTCCATTCTATTCCACGTTCCATTCCACATTCCACTGCATTCCATTCTACATTCCATTCCACATTCCAGTCCACATTCCATTCCATTCCATTCCACTTTACATTCCACATTCCATTCCATTCCTTTATACATACAATTCCACATTCCATTCCATTCCATACCACATTCCATTCCACTCCATACCACATTCCATTCCACATTCCATTCCATTCCATTCCATTCCATTAAATTTCATTCCTCGTTCCATTCCATTCCACATTCCCTTCCTCTTTCCATTCCATTCCATTCTACATTCCATTCCATTCCATTCCACACTCCATTCCATTCCACATTCCCTTCCTCTTTCCATTCCATTCCGTTCAACTTTCCATTCCATTCCACATTGCATCCAACATTCCATTCCATTCCATTCCATATTGCATTCAACATTACTTTCCATATTCCATTCCACTGAATTCCACATTACATTCCCCATTCCATTCGATTCAGTTTCACATTCAATTCCCCATTCCATTCAACATTCCATTACCAATTCCATTCCATTCCATTCCACATTCCATTCCAAAATCCATTCCAAATTCTATCCCATTCCACTCAAATTTCCATTCCACATTCCATTCCACATTCCATTCCATTCCTTTCCACATTACATTCCATATTCCATTCCATTCCGTTATTCATACACCTCGACATTCCATTCCATTCCATACCACATTCCATTCCACATTCCATTCCTTTCCATTCCATTCCATTCAATGTTCCATTCCATTCCCTTGCATTCCACATTTCATTCCACTCCATTCCGAATTCCATTCCATTCCATTCGTTTCCATATTTCTTTCCATTCTATTCCATTCCACATTTCATTTCATTTCATTCAATTCCACATTACACTCCACATTGCATTCCATTCCATTGCAAGATCCATTCCATTCAATTCCACATTCCATTCCATTCCATTTCATTCCTTTCCACATTCCATAGCATTCCATTCCATTCCACATTTCATTACTATCCATTCCGCCTCCCATTACATTCCAATCCCCATTCCATTCCATTGCATTGCACATTCCATTCCACATCCCTTTCCATTCCATTCCACATTCCATTCCACGTTCCACTCTACGTTCCATTCCACTTTCCATTTCATATTACATTCCATTCCTTTTCACATTCCATACCATTCCATTACATCCGATCATACATTCCATTAAATTCCGTTCCACATTCCCTTCCAAATTCCATTGCACTGTATTCCACATTCCATTCATTCCATTCCACGTTCATTCCATTCTGTTCCAGATTTCATTCCTTTCCTTTCCACATTTGATTCCACATTCCATTAAACGTTCCATTCCTCATACCACTCCAATTTCCATTCCATTCCATTCCTCGTTCCATTCTATTCCATTCCACGTTGCATTCCACATTACATTCCACATTGCATTCCACGTTCCATACCACGTTCCATTAAATTCCATTCCACGTTTCATTCCATGATCCGCTTCATTTTATTCCACATTCCATTCCACAATCCATTGGACATTCAATTTCATGTTCCATTCCACGTTCCAATCCATTCAACTCCACGTTCCATTCAACATTCCATTACTTTCCATTATACGTTCCAATACACATTCCATTGCACTTTCCATTCTGCTTTTCATTCCGCATTCCATTCCACATTCTATTCCACGTTCCATTCCATTCCACGTTCCATTCCACATTCCATTGCAGATTCCATTCCATGTACCATTCCACTTTCCATTCACGTTCCATTCCACGTTCCATTCCACATTCCATTGCACATTCCATTCCACGTTTCATTCCACTTACCATTACACGTTCCATTCCACATTCCATTCCATTCTATTCCACATTCCATTCCACATTCCACTGCATTCCATTCTACATTCCATTCATCATTCCTTTCCACATTCCATTCCACATTCCATTCCATTCCATTCCACATTCCATTGCCTTCAATTCTACATTCCGTTCAACATTCCTTTCCACATTCCATTACACATTCCATTCCATTCCATTCCACATTCCATTCCACATTCCATTGCCTTCCATTCTACTTTAACTTCCACATTCCATTCCACTTTCCATTCCACGATCCATTTCATAACCTTCCACATTCTGTTCCATTCACTTCCACGTTTCTTTTCATTCTATTCCACATTGCATTCCACATTCCATTCCACATTCCAATACTCATTCCATTTCGCATTCCATTGCATTCCATTCCATTCCATTCCAAATTCCATTCCACATTCCTTTCCGCATTCCACTTCGCATTCTATTTCGGATTGCATTGCATTCCTTTCCATTCCATTCCACATTCCTTTCCTTTCCAACCAACATTCCATTGCATTCCATTCCACTTTACTTTCCATACCACAATCCATTCCATTCCATTCCACGTTCCTTTCCATACCACAATCCATTCCTTTCCATTCCACATTACATTCCACATTCCCTTCCTTTCCATTCCATGTTCCATTCTATTCCATTCTGCATTCTGTTCCATATTCCCTTCCTTTCCATTCCACATTCCCTTCCTTTCCATTCCACGTTGCATTCCATTCCATTCCACATTCCATTCCACCTTCACTTCCTTTCCAGTCCATGTTCCACTGCATTCCATTCCACATTCCTTTCCACGTTCCATTCCATATTCCATTCCACTTTCCACTTGACGTTCCATTCCATTCCATTCCATGTTGCACTCCTTTGCTTTCCACACTCCATTTCATTCCATTCCACGTTCCATTGCACATTTCGTTTCCCATTCCATTCCACATTCCATTTTGCATTCCATTCCATTTCATAACATTCCACATTCCATTCCATTCCTTCCACATTCCATTCCATTCCAATCCATATTCCATTCCATTCCATTCCACGTTGCATTCCATTCCACATTCCATTGAATTCCACATCCCATTGCATTGCACTTCGTTTTCCATTTCATTCCACATTCCATTCCATTCCATTCCACATTCCATTCCACATTCCATTCCATTTTATTCTATTCAACATTCTATTCCACATTCCATTCCAAATTCCATTCCACATTCCTTTCCACGTTGCGTTCCATTCCATTCCATTCCACATTCCATTCCATTACATTCCGCATTCCACATTCCATTCCTTTCCACATTCCATTCCATTCCATTACAAATTCCATTGCATTCCACATTCCATTCCACATTCCCTTCCATTCCATTCTATTCCACATTCCATTCCATTCCAATCCATATTCCATTCCATACCATTCCATGTTGCATTCCATTCCACATTCCATTCCATTCCAATCCATATTCCATTCCATTCCATTCCATGTTGCTTTCCATTCCGCATTCCATTGAATTCCACATGCCATTCATTCCACAACCCTTTCCATTCCAATGCACATTCCATTGCATTCCATTCCATATTCCATTGGATTGCATTCAACATTCCATTCCACATTCCATTCCATTCCAGTTTATTCCACATTCTATTCCACATTGCATTCCACATTCCTTTCCGTATTCCATTCCACATTCCATTCCATTACATTCCGCATTCCACTTTCCATTCCATTCCACATGCCATTCCATTCCATTACAAATTCCATTGCATTCCGCATTCCATTCAACATTCCATTCCATTCCAAATTCCATAGTATTCCATTCCATTAAGAGTTCCATTGCTTTCCATTCCACACCCCATTCTATTCCATTCCACTTTCCATTCCATTCCATTCCATACCACATTCCATTCCACATTCCATTCCGCAGTACATTCCAAATTCCATTCCACATTCCATTCCCCATTCCATTTTCCTTTTGTTGCATTTCTTTCCACTTTCTATTCCATATTCCACTGCTTTCCAATTCACATGCCATTCTACATTTCAGTCCATTCAATTCCATTCCATTCCATTCCATATTCCATTCCACATTCCATTCCACATTCTATTCCGCAGTTTATTCCATTTCATTCCACATTCCATTCCATTCCAATCAACATTGCATTTCAGATTTCATTCCATTCCATTCCACCTTCCATTCCACATTCTATTCCACATTCCATTCCACATTCCATTCCTTTCCATTCCACATTCCATTGCATTCCATTCCATTCCATTCCATTCGCCGTTCCATTCCACTTCCAAGTAAATTCAATTCCACATTCCATTCCACATTTGAGTCCATTCCACTGCACATTCCATTCCATTCCAATCCACATTTCATTCCACAATTCATTCCATTCGATTCCACATTCCATTCCGCATTCCATTCTACATTCCATTCCATTCCATTCCACCTTCCATTCCACATTCCATTCCATTCCATGCCACGTTCCATTGCACGTTACATTCCACTATGCATTCCATTACTTTCCACGTTCCATTCCACACTCAATTCCACATTCCATTGCACATTCCATTCCATTGCATTGCACATTCCGTTCCACATTCCATGCCACGTTCCATTGCTCATTCCTTTTCAGGTTCCATTCCTCGTTCCTTTCCATTCCATTTCACTTTCCATTCCATTCCGTTTAAAGTTCCATTCCACATTCCAATTTATTTTCATTCCACATAACATTCCATTCCATTCCACGTTCCATTCCACGTTCCATTCCATGTTCCTTTCGACATTCCATTGCATTCCATTCCAAGTTCCATTCCGCACTCCATTCCACATTCCATTCCACCTTCCATTCCGTTCCATTCCACATTCCATTCCATAATCAATTGCACTTTCCATTCAACTTTCCATTCCACATCCCATTAAAGTCCATTCCACATTACATTCGGTTCCATTCTACATTCCTTTCCACATTCCGTTCCATTCCATTCCACATTCCATTCCATTACACTCCACATTTCATTCCACATTCCCTTCCATTCTTTTCCACATTCCATTTCAAGTTCCATTCCATTCCATTCCACGTTCCATTCCACATTGCATTCCTTTCCATTCCGCATTCCATTACATTCCATTCCACATTTCATTCCATTGCATTCCACTTTGCATTCCAGGATCCATTCCACGTTGAATTCCATGTTCCATTCCACGTCCCATTCCACGTTCAATTAATTTCCTTTCCAGATTCCATTCCATTCCACTTTCCATTCCATTTCATTCCACGTTCAATTCCACCTTCCATTCCACATTTTATTCTACATTTCATTCCAAGTTCTATTCTATTCCTTTCCACATTCCATTCCATTCCATTCCACGTTCCATTCCTCGTTATATTCCACATTCCATTCCACGTTGCAATCCTTGTTCCATTCCATACTTTCAAAGTTCCATTCCACTTTCCATTCCATTCCATTCCACGTTCCATTCCACATTCCATTGCCCTTTCCATTCCACATTCCATTCCATTCTATTCCACGTTCCATTCCACATTCCATTCCATTCCATTCCACGTTCCATTCCATTTCATTTCAGGTTCCATTACATTCCTTTTCACGTTTGATTTCATTCCATTTCACGTTCCATTCCAGATTCAATATCACATTCCTTTCCACCTTCGATTCCATTCCATTCCATTTCATTCCACATTCCATTTCAATCCTTTCCAGTTTCCATTCCATTCAATTCCACATTCCATTCAATTCAATTCCATTCCACATTCCATTCAATTCCATTCCATTCCATTCCACATTCCATTGCATACCATTCTGCATTCCATTGCATTCCACTCCATTCCACATTCGATTCCATTCCTTTCCAGATTCCATTCCATTCCATTTCGTATTCTATTCCAAATTCCATTCCACTTTCCATTCCATTCCATTCCGCATTCCATTCCACATTCCATTGCCTTGCATTCCTCATTACATTCCATTCCCTTCCACATTCCATTCCACATTCCATTCAACGTTCCATTCCACGTTCCATTCCATTCCATTCCATTGCATTCCATTCTGGATTCCTTTCCATTCCATTCCACATTATATTAGCATTCCATTCCATTCCATTCCACATTCCATTCCATTCCATTCCACGTTCCATTCCATTACGTTCCACATTCCATTCCTTTCCATTCCACATAGCATTCCACTTTCCATTACACATTCCATACGACATTATAATCTACGTTCCATACTGCGTTCCACTCCATTCCATTCCACGTTCCATTCCGCGTTCCATTCCACGTTCCATTCCACGTTCCATTCCGTTCCATTCCATTCCGTTCAACTTTGCATTGCACGTTCCATTCCATAACTTTCCACATTCCATTCAATTCAATTCCGTTCCATTCCATTCCACATTCGATTGCCTTCCAGTACGCATTTTTTCCATTCCATTCCACTGTCCATTCAACGTTCCAATCCACGTTCAAGTTCGCGTTTCATTCCACTTTCCATTCCGTTCCATTCTACTTTCCATTGTACGTTTCATTCCACATTCCGTTCCGTTCCATTCCATTCCATTGCTTGTTGCATTCCACATATCTTTCCACATTTCATTCCGATCCTTTTCACATTCCATTCCACATTCGTTTCCACATTCCATTCCACATTCCATTCCATTCCATTCCATTCCATTACACATTCCATTCCGCATTCCTTTCCACATTCCATTCCACATTCCATTCCATTCCATTACCCATTCTATTCTACATCCATTGCACATTCCATTTCACGTTCCATTTCATATTCCATTCCACGTTCCATTCCACATTCCATTGCACGTTCCATTCCATTCCATTCCATGATCCATTACACATTCCTATACATTCCATTCCGCTTCCCATTCCACATGCCATTCCATGTTCCATTCCGCATTCCATTCCATTGCAATCCACGTTCCATTCCACATTGCATTTTATTCTACGTTCCATTTCACATTCCATTCCACATTCCATTCCACATTGCACTCCGCTCCATTCCACGTGCCACTCCACATTCTATTCCACATTCCATTCCACATTCCATTCCAGTCCATTCCACATTCCACCGCATTCGATTCCACATTAGATTCCTCTTTCCATTCCTTTCCATTCCACATTCCATTACATATTCCATTCCATTTCATTCCACATTCCACTTCTCATTCCAGTCCATTCCATTCCATTCAAAATTCCATTCCGCATTCCTTATCACATTCCATTCCATTCCATTCCACGTTCCATTCCACATTCCATTCCACATTCTATTCCACGTTCCTTTCCATTCCATTCCACTTTCAATTCCACTTTCCATTCCATTATATTCCACGTTACATTCCACATTCCACTGTGCATACCATTCCATATTCCATTCCAAATTCCATTCCATTCCATTCCACTTTCCATTCCATTCCATTCCACATTCCATTGCATTCCATTCCACATTTCATTCCACATTCCATTCCATTCCATTCCACATGCCATTACACATTCCGTTCCATTCCATTCCACATTCCATTCCAAATTCCATTCCACTTTCCGTTCCATTCCATTCCACAATCCATTCCACCTCCCATTCCTCGTTCCATTCCACGTTCCATTCCCCGATCCATTCCACGTTCCAGTCTACATTTCATTCCACATTCCATTAAACATTCCATTCCACATTCCATTACATTCCATTCCACATTCCACTGGATTCCATTCCACATTGCATTCCATTGCAGCCCACATTCCATTCCACATTCCATTCCATTCCATTTAAACATTCCATTCCATTCCATTCCACATTCCATTCCACCTTCCATTCCATTCAACATTCCATTCAACATTCCATTCCACATTCCATTCCACACTCCATTCCATGCATTCCACAATCCATTCCACACTCTATTCCATAACATTCAAATTCAATTCTACATTCCATTCCACATTCCATTCCATTCCATTACATTCCACATTCCATTCCACATTCCATTCCACATTCCACTCCACATTTCATTCCATTCCACTCCAAGTTCCATTCCACATTCCATTCCACATTGATTCCACGTTCCATTCCACGTTACATTCCATTCCATTCCACGTTCCATTACACTTTCCATTCCATTCCATTCCACTTTCCATTCCACATTCCATTGTACTTTCCATTCCAACTTCCATTTCAAATTCCATTCCACGTTCCATTCCACATTACATTCCATGTTCCTTTCCATGCAGGTTCCATTCCACATTCTGTTCCATTCCATTCCACGTTGCATTCAACATTGCATTCCACATTCCATTCCACGATCCATTCCACATTCCATTGCACATTGCATGCCACGTGACATTCCACATTCCATTCCACGTTCCATTCCACAATCCATTCCATGTTCCATTCCATTCAATTCCACGTTCCATTCCACATTCCATTCCACTCCATTCCACGTTCCATTCCACATCCCATTCCCCCTTCCATTCCACATTCCAGTCCATTCCACATTCCTTTCCATTCCATTCCATTCCACATTTCTTTCCACATTCCATTCCATTTCATTCCACATTCCACTCCACATTCCATTCCTTTTCATTCCACGTAACACTCCACATTCCATTCCATTCCATTCCAGATATCATTCCACAATCCGTTTCATTCCATTCTGCATTCCTTTCCACATTCCTTTCCAATCCATTCCACCTTCCATTCCACATTCCATTCCATTTCATTCCACATTCCAATCCGCATTCCATTCCACATTGCATTTCACTTTCCCTTTCACATTCCATTCGACATCCCATACCACATTCCATTCCACATTCCATTCCATTCCATTCTATTCCACATTCCATAACACATTCCATTCCATTCCATTCCATGCTACATTCCATTACATTCCACATTCCTTTCCACATTGCATTCCACGTTCCATTCCATTCCCTTCCACGTTCCATTCTACTTTCCCTTAGACGTTCCATTCCTTTCCATTTCACTTTCTCTTCTGCATTCCATTAGAAGTTCCATTCGTCTTTCCATTCCACGTCTCTTTCCATTCCATTCCACGTTACATTCCATATTCCTTTCCATTCCATTCCATTCCACATTCCATTCCTTTCCATTCAACATTCCATTCCATTCCATTCCTCGTTCCATTCGACGTCCCATTCCACTTTCCATTCCATTCCATTGCACGTTCCATTCCATTCCTTTTCATTTTCCATTTTATTCCATTTCATGTTCCATTCCAGATTCAATTTCACATTCCATTCCACCTTCCATTCCATTCCATTCCATTCCACATTCCATTTCAATCCATTCCACTTTACATTCCATTCAATTCCACATTCAATTCCATTACATTCCATTCCATTCCACATTCCATTCCATTCCATTCCATTCCACCTTCCATTCCATTCCATATTGAATACCATTCCATTCCATTCCACATTCCATTACACATTGGATTCCGTTCCATTCCACATTCCGTTGCACATTCCATTCCACATTCCTTTCCAGAATGCTTTCCGTTCCATTACACTCTCCTTTCCATTCCATTCCACTTTGCATTCCGCATTCCATTCCATTCCGTCTTCCATTCCATTCCAGTCCACATTCCATTCCACATTCCATTCCATACCATTCCACATTCCATTCCACTTTCGATTCCATTCCATTCCAGATTGCATTCCATTCCATTCCACATTCCATTCCATTGCTTTCCATTTCACATTCCATTCCACATTCCATTCCATTCCATTCCACTTTGCATTCCATTCCATTCCATTCCACTTTCCAATCCATTTTCCATTCCATTTCATTCCACATTCCATTCCACATTTCATTCCATTCCATTCCACATTTGATTCCACATTCCATTCCATCTTCTATTCCGTTGCATTCCACATTCCATTCCACACTCCATTCCATTCCATTCCACCCTCTGTTGCATTCCATTCAACATTCCATTCCATTCAATTCCAAATTCCATTCCATTTCATTCCATTTCATTCGACATTCTATTCCATTCCAATCCACATTGCGTTCCATTCCTTTCCACATACCGTTCAATTCCATTTCACATTCCTTTCCATTCTGTTCCACATTCCAGTGCATTGCGTTTCACATTCCATTCCAATCCATTCCATTACAGTTTCGATACCTTTCCATTCCATTCCATATTCCATTCATTCCATTACACATTCCATTCCATTCCATTCCATATTCCATTCCATTCCATTCCACATTCCATTCCATTCCATTCCCTTCCATTCCACATTCCATTCCATTCCATTCTACATATCTTTGCATGTTCCATTCTTCGTTCCATTCCATGTTCCATTCCACGTTCAATTGCACGTTCCAATCCACGTTCCATTGCATTCCATTCCACATTCCATTCCACATTCCATTCCATGGCATTCCACTTTCCATTCCAGTTTGAATTCCATTCAATGCCACATTCTATTCCATTGCTTTGCATTCAAGTCCACACTTCATTCCATCCCATTCCGTTCCACTTTCCATGCCATCCCATCCCATTCCACATTCCATTCCATTCTATTCCACATTCCATTCCATTTCATTCCACATTCCATTCTATTGCATTCCACATTCCATTCCATTCCATTCCACAATCCATTCCATGCTATTCCACATTCCATTCCACATTCTGTTCCATTCCTTTCCACTTTCCTTTCCATTCCTTTTCATTCCAGTCCACCTTCCATTCCATTCCATTCCATTCCATTCCACATTCCATTCTACTGCATGGCACATTCCATTCCATTCCATTCAATATTACATTCCATTCCATTCAGCATGGCATTCCATTGCAATCTTCATTCCTTTCCATGTTCTATTCGATGTTCCATCCCACGTTCCGTTCTGTTCTATTCCACATTACTTTCTACATTCCATTGAATTCCATTCCACTTTCCATGCCACATTCCATTCCATTGCATTTCATTCCACATTCCATTCCACGTTCAATTAAATTCCATTCGAATCCATATAGCATTCCATTCCATTCCATTCCCTTTCCATTCCATTCGATTCTACATCCCGTTCCATTCCAATCTAAATTGCATTCTGTACGATTCCACATTCCATTCCATTCCACATTCCATTCCATTCCACATTCCATTCCATTTCATTCCATTCCACGTTCCATTCCATTCCACATTCCATTCCATTCCATTCCACATTTCTTTCCATTCCATGCCGTTACACTTTCCATTCCATTCCATTCAATTCCAATTGACTTTCCATTCCATTCCATTAAACATTCCATTGTACTTTCCATTCCACGTTCCATTCCAATTTCCTTTCCAATCCATTGCATATTCCGTGCACATTCCACTCCATTCCGTTCCATATTCCATTCCATTCCACATTCCATTCCTCATTCCATTCCATTCCATTGCACATTGCATTCCACTTAGCACTCCATTGCATTCCACATTCCATTCCATTCCATTCCAAGTTCCATTCCATTCCACGTTCCATTCCTCATTCCATTCCATTCCATTGCATTGCACATTGCATTCCACTTAGCACTCCATTGCATTCCACATTCCATTCCATTCCATTCCAAGTTCCATTCCATTCCATTCCCCATTCCATTCCATTCCATTCCACATTGCATTCCATTCCATTACTTTCCACATTTCATTGCAAATTCCATTCCACATTCCATTCGATTCCATTCCACATTCCATTCCATTCCATTTCACATTTCATTCCACTCGACATTCCATTCCATTCCACTCCACATTCAATTCCATTCCATTCCACATTCCTTTCCATTCCATTCCATTCCATTTCACATTCCATTCCACATTGCATTCCATTCCATTCCACATTCAATTCCACATTCCATTCCATTACATTCCACCTTCCATTCCACTTTCAATTTCATTCCATTCGATGTTCCATTCCATTCTATTCCACAGTCCATTCTATTCGATGTTCCATTCCGTTGTATTCCACAGTCCATTCCATTCCACGTTCCATTTCATATTGCATTCCATTCCATTCCACATTCCATTCCACATTCTATTCCATTCCGTGACACATTCCATTCCATTCAATTACACTTTCCTTTGCATTCCAATCCTCATTCCACATTCCATTCCACTTTCCATTCCACGTTTGATTCCACTTTCCATTCCATTCCACATTCCATTCCACTTTCAATTCCATTCCGTCTTACCTTCAATTCCACATTCCATTCGAAATTCCTTTCCACATTTCATTCCATTCCATAACACATTCCATTCCATTCCATTCCACATTCAATTCCTTTCCATTCCACATTCCACATTCCATTCCATTCCATTCCATATTCCACATTCCATTCCACTTTCCATTCCACGTTAGATTCCACATTCCTTTCCACATTCATTCCATTCCATTCTGTGTTCCTTTTAACTTTCCATTCCATTCCATTCCACTTTCCATTCCATTCTATTCCATGTTCCAATTCACATTCTGTTCCATTCCATTCCATATTCCATTCCATTCCATTCCACATTCCATTCCATTCCACATTGCTTTCCATTCCATTCCACATTCCATTCCACATTCCGTTCGGTTCCATTCCACATTCCATTCCATTCCATTCCCTTCCACAATCCATTCCACATTCCTTTCCATGCCATTCCAGTTTCCATTCCACATTCCATTTAATTCCAATCCACATTCTGTTCCAATCCATTACATTCCATTCCAGTCCTCATTCCATTCCATTCAATTCCATTCCACATTCCATTCCATTCCATTCCACATTCCATTCCATTCAATTCTACTTTCCATTCAATTCCATTCCACATTCCATTCCATTCCATTCCATTCCACGTTGCATTCTATTCCATTCCACATTCCATTAAATTCCATTCCACGTTGCATTCCATTCAATTCCACGTTTCATTCCATTTCATTCCATGTTCCATTCCGCGTTCCATTCCAGTTTCCATTCAACGTTCCATTCCACATTCCATTCCATTCCATTCCACATTTTATTCCATCCCATTCCACATTCCATTTCGCATTAAATTCCATTTCATTCCACATTCCATTCCACATTCCATTCCCCTCCCTTCCACATTGCATTCCACATAGAATTATATTCCATTCAACATTCCTGTCCATTCCATTCCACATTCTATTCCATTCCATTCTATTCCACATTTAATTCCATTCCATTCCACATTCTTTTCCATGCCACTCCACATTGCATTCCATTCCTTTGCATTCCACATTCCATTCAAAATTCCTTTCCGCATTCCATTTGATTGCATTCCACATTGCATTCAATTCCGTTCCACATTCCATTCCATTCCATTCCACAATCCTTTCCATTCCATTCCATTCCATTCCACATTCCATTCCAAATGAATTTCCATTCCACTTTCCATTCCTCATTCCATTCCACAGTCCATTCCTTTTCATTCCACATTCCATTCTACATTCCATTTCATTCCGTTCCACTATCCATACCAAATTCCAGTCCACAATCCATTCCACCTTACTTTCCAGTCCGGAATCCATTCCACATTCCATTGAACCCTCCATTCCATTTCACGTTGCATTCCACATTCCATGTCATCCCATTTCACATTCCATTCCATTCTATTCCACATTCGATTCCATCGCATTCCACTTTACATTCCATTCCATTCCACTTTCCATTCCTCATTCTACTTCATTTCATTTCACATTCATTCCATTCCATTCCATTCCTCATTCCATTCCATTCCACGTTCCATTCCACTCCATTACATATTCCATTCCACATTCCATTCCACTCCATTTCACATTACATTATATTCCCTTCCATTCCATTCTACATTTGATTCCCATTCCATTTCACGTTCGATTGCAGTTTCCATTCCACTTTCCATTCCACGTTACATTCCACATTCCATGCCACATTTCATTCCAATCCATTTCATATTCCATTCCACATTCGATTCCATTCCATTCCACATTCAATTCCATTCCATTCCACGTTGTATTCCACATTCTACCCCATTGAACTCCACATTCCATTGCATTCCATTCCATTCCACATTTCATACCATTACATTCCGTATTCCATTCCATTCCACATTTCATTCAACGTTCCTTCCCATTCCATTCCACATTCCATTCCATTTCATTCCACGTTCCATTCCACATTCCATTCTATTCCATTCCACATTCCATTCCATATCATTCAACATTCCATTCCACATTCCATTCCCTTCCATTCCCAATTCCATTCCACATTCCATTACACAATGCATTCCACACGCCATTAAGTTCCGCAATCCATTCTATGTTCCTTTCCATGATCCATTACATTTCATTCCATTCCACATTCCATTATATTCAATTCCATTCCACATTACATTTCATTCCATTCCACGTTCCATTCCATTCCATTCCATTCCAATCCACATTCCACTCCACATTGCATTCCTTTCCATTCCACTTTTCATTCCACATTCCATTCCATTGAATTCCACATTCCATTCCATTCCTTTCCACATGGCATTCCATTCCATTCCACATTCCATTCCATTCCGTTCCACTTTCCATTCCATTTCATTCCAAATTCCATTTCATCTTCCATTCCATTGCAATCCATTCCACATTCCATTCCATTCCATTCCACTATCCATTCCATTCCATTCCACATTCCATTCCATTCCATTCCACAATCCATTCCAATTTCCATTCCATTCCACGTTCCATTCCACATTCCATTCCACATTCCATTCCGTTCCACTTTCCGTTCCACATTCCATTCTCGTTCCATTCAACTTTACAATCCATTCCATTCCACGTTACTTTCCACATGATATTGAATTCCATTAATCCTTCCACTACATTCCGTTCCATCCCACATTCAATTCTTTTCCATTCCACATTCCATTCCATTCCATTAAACATTGCCTTCCATTGTGTTCCATTCCACATTGCATTCTATTCCACATTCCATTCCATTCCATTCCACCTTCCAATCCATTCCATTCCGTACCAGTCCTTGTTCCATTCCATTCCATGTCATTCCACATTCCATTCCATTCCATTCCACATTCCTTTCATGTTCCATTCCACGTTCAATTCCGCGTTCCATTCTACATTCCATTCCGCGTTCAGTTCCAAGTTCCAATCTCTTACATTCTATGTTCTGTTCCACTTTCCATTCCACGTTCCACATTCCATTACACTTTCCATTTCATGTTCAATTCCACGTTCCATTCCATTCCATTCCACCGTCCATTCAATGTTCCATTCCGCATTCTTTTCCATTCCATTCCACATTCCATTACACATTCCTTTCCTTTCCATTCCACATTCCCTTCCACATTTCATTCCATTATTTTCCACTTTGCATTCCACGTATCATTCCATTCCATTTCACACTCCATTGCATTCCATTCCACGTACCTTTCCATTACATTCCCATCCATTCTACATTGCATTCTATTCCACTACACATTCCATTCCACATTCCACTCCAATCCATTCCACATTCCATTCCACATTCCATTTCTTTCCATTCCATACCACATTCCATTCCATTCCATTCCACATTTTATTCGATTCCACATTCCATTCCACATTGCATTCTATATTCCATTCCGTGCCATTCCACACTGCATTCCAGTCCATTCAACATTCCATTCCATTCCATTCCACAATCCATTCCATTCCACATTTCATTCCATTCCACATTCCATTCCACATTGCATTCCATTCCATTCCACATTTCCTTCTACATTCCATTCCATTCCCTTCAGCATTCCATTCCATTCCTTTCAACATTCCATTCCATTACTTTCCTTTCCACCTTCCATTCCATTTCATACTGCATTTCATTCCATTCCATCATTGCTTTCCACATTCCATTCCACTCCATTCGACATTGCATTTCACATTCCTTTCATTTCCATTCCACATTGCATTCCATTCCACATTCCATGCCACATTCCATTCCATTCCATTCCACATTGCATTCCAAATTCCATTTCATTCCACTTTGCATTCCACATTCCATTCCATTCCATTCCACTTTCCACTCCATTTCATTCCTCATTCCATTCGACCTTCAATTCGATTCAATTCCACATTTCATTCCACTTTCCATTACACATTCCATTCCACGTTCCATTCAACATTGCATTGCATTCCATTATGCATTCCATTCCACATTCCATTCCACATTCCATTTATTCTATTCCAGATTCCATTCCATTCCTTTCCATTCCGCATTTCATTCAGTTTCATTCCACATTCCATTCCATTTCATTCCTCTTTGCATTCCATTTCATTCCAAATTCCATTCCACATTCCATTCCTCTACATTCCACATTCCATTCCATTCAATTCCACATTCCATTCTATTCCATATTCCAACAATTCCATTCTATGCCACATTCCATTCCTTTCAATTCCATTGCACTTTCCATTCCATATTCTGTTCCATGACATTCCACATTCCATTCCCTTTCACTTTTAATTCCCCGTTCAATTCCACGTTCCTCTGCTTTCAATTCCACTTTGCATTCCACTTCCATTCCACGTTCCATTCCAAGTAACATTCCACGGTCTATTCCAGGTTCCAATCATTTCCATTCCACATTTCATTCCATGTTCCATTCCACATTCCATTCCACCTTCCATTCCACATTCCATTCCACATTCCATTACACATTCCATTCCATTCCATTCTGCATTCCATTGCACATTCCATTGCACATTCCATTCCATTGAATTCCACACTCCATTCCACATTCCATTCCATTCCATTCCACATTCCATTCCATATTCCACTCTATTCCATTCCACTTTCCATTCCACATTCCATTACACAATCCATTCCACAATCCATTCCATTCCACATTCCATTAAACAATCCATTCCACATTCCATTCCATTTCACGTTCCCTTCAACATTGCATTCCACATTCTATTACGTTTCACATTCCATTGCACATTCCATTCCAAGTTCCATTCCACATTAGATTCCGTTCCATTCCACATTGCATTCCACGTTCCATTCCATTCCACAATCCATTCCAATTCATTCCACATTCTATTCCATTTCATTTCACATTCCATTCGACCTTCCGTTGCACTCCATTCCACATTCCATTCCAGATTCCATTAAATTCCATTCCGCACTCCATTGCACATTGCTTTCCATGTTCCATTCCAATCCATTCCACATTGCATTCCGCATTCCATTACATTCCACATTGCATTCCACATTCCATTCCATTCCATTGCAGTTTCCATTCTATTTCATTACACATTCCATTCGACCTTCAATTCCATTCCTTTCCACATTCCATTCCATTCCATTCCACATTCCATTCCACGTTCCATTCCACATTTCATTCCATTCCATTCTACATTCCATTCCACATTTCATTCATTCTATGCCACATTCCATTCCACATTCCATTCCATTCCATTCCATTTTCCATTCCATTCCATTCCATTCCACTTTCCATTCCATTCCACTTTGCATCCCATTCCATTCCACCTTCCATTCCACTTTCCATTCCACGTTCCAATCCACGTTCCATACGACATTCCATTCCACGTTCCATTTCACATTCCATTCCACGTTCCATTCCACGTTCCATACCACTTTGCATTCCTCATATCTTTCCACGTTCCATTCGATGTTCCAATCCACGTTCCATTCCACATTCCATTCCACGTTCCATTTCATTCCATTCCACATTCCATTCCACGTTTCATTCCGTTCCATTCCTCATACTCTTCCACGTTCCATTCCACATTCCACTCATTGCATTTCAAATTCCATTCCATTCTTTTCCAATCCATTCCATTCCACGTTCCATTCTACATTGCTTTCCATTCCATTCAACATTCCATTCCATTCCATTCCATTCCACATTCCATACCATTCCATTGCATCACATATTCCATTCAATTCCATTCCACATTCCAATCCTTTCCATTCCACATTACATTCCATTCCACTCCACATTCCATTCCACATTCCATTCCACATTCCAATCCATTCCACTCCACGTTCCATTCCTTTCCATTGCATTCCTTTCCGCATTCAATTCAATTCCATTCCATTCCACATTCCAATCCATTCCCTTTCACATTCCGTTGCATTCCACTCCACCTTCCATTGCATTCATTTGAATTCCATTCCATTCCACCTTCCACTCCTTTCAATTCCATTCCGCAATACATTCCATTCCCTTCCACATTCCATTCCATTCCATTCCACTTTCCTTTCCAAATTCCTTTCCATTGCGTTCCTCATTCCATTCCATTCCATTCCAAATTCCATTGAATTCCATTCCAGATTCCATTCCTTTCCACTTTCCATTCCACGTTCCATTCCATTTTCCATCCCATGTTCCGTTCCATGTTCAATACCAGTTCCTTCCACATTCCATTCCATTTCATTCCACATTGCATTCCAATTTCTAATTCCATTCCACATTCAATTCGATTTTTCATTCTACTTTTCTTTCATTCCGCATTCCATTCCACATTCCATTCCATTCCATTTCACTTTCAATTCCACTCTATTCCATTCAATTCCACATTGCATTCCATTCCACTTTCCTCTCTACATTCCAATCCATTCCATTCCATACTCCATTCAATTCCGTTCCATTGCATTCCACATTCCAATCCTTTTCATTCTTCTTCCCACTCAATTCCCTTCCGTTGCATTCCACATTCCAATCCATTCCATTCCACCTTCCATTCCATTAACTTCCACATTCCATTCCACGTTACATTCCACGTTCCAACCCACGTTCCATTCCACGTTCCATTCCACTTTCCATTCCACGTTCCATCCCACGTTCCATTCCTTGTTCAATTCCAGTCCATTCCACATTCCATTCCATTCCATTCCATATTCCATTCCATTCCATTCCACATTGCATTGCATTGCATTGCATTACGCATTCCATTGCATTCCATTCCACTTCCTATTCCACTTTCCATGCCATTCCATTTCACATTCCATTCCAAATTCCATTGCATTATATTCCACGTTGCATTCCAAATTTCATAACCTTCCTTTCCACATACCATTCCACAATGTATTTCACATTCCATTCCACTCAATACCACATTCCATTATATTCCATTCGACATTCCATTCCATATTCCATTCAATTCCATTCCACATCCCATTCCATTCCACTTTCCATTCCATTCCATTCCACATTACATTCCTTTAAATTCCATTCCATTCCACATTGCATTCCACTTTCCATTCCATTCCATTCCACATTGCATTCCATTGCATTGCACTCCACATTCCATTCCACATTCATATAAATTCCATACGAGTTCATATGCATTCCATTCCATTCCATTCAGTCTCCATTGCATTTGATTGAACATCCTATTCCAATCCATTACAAATTGCATTCCATTCGATTCCACATTCCATTCCATTCCACCTCCCATTCCATTCCATTCCATTCCACGTTCCATTCCATTCCACATTCCATTCCTCATTCCATTCCATTTCATTCCACATTCCATTCCTCATTCCATTCCATTCCATTCCATTGCACATTACAGTCCACATAACAATCCATTCCATTCCACATTCCATTCCATTCCATTCCACATTCCATTCCATTCCATTCCACATTCCACATTGAATTCCACTTTCCATTCAACGTTACATTCCACATTCCATTCCACGTTCCATTGCATTCCATTCTACCTTCCATTACACGTTCCATTCCATTCCATTCCACTTTCCATTCCACGTTCCATTGCATTTCATTCCACGTTCCATTCCACAATCTGTTTCTTTCCATTCCACATTCCATTCCACGTTGCTTTCCATTCCATTCTGCATTGCATTCCACATTCCATTCAATTCCTTTCCAATTTCCATTCCATTCCATTCAACATTCCATTCCACATTCCATTCTTTGCCATTCCAGTTTCCATTACACTTTCCATTTCATTCAAATCCACATTCCATTCCCTTCAATTCCATTCCACTACACATTCCATTCCATTCAATTCCATTACACTTTCCACTCCATTCCATTCTACATTCCATTCCATTCCATTCCACATTCCATTCCATTCCATTCCACATTCCACTCCATTCCATTCCACATTCCATTCCATTCCATTCCATAACACTCCAAATAACATTCCATTCCATTCCATTACTAATTCCATCCCATTCCACTCCACATTCCATTCCATTCCATTCAACTTTATATTCCATTACATTCCACGTTCCATTCCACGTTCCATTCCAGTTTCCATTCCACTTTCCATTCCGTTACATTCCACTTTCAATTCTGTGTTCCATTCCACGTACCATTCCAGGTTACCTTCCATTCCATTCCACTTTCCATTCCACGTTCTATTCCACGTTCCATTCCATTCCATTCCAACTTCCATTCCACGTTCCATTCCATGTTCCATTCCATGCCATTCCACATTTCATTCCATCTCATACCACATTCCATTTCACATTCCATTCCATTCCATTCCATCCCACATTCCATTACACATTCCATTCCACTCCCTACCACATTGCATTCCAGATAGCATTCCATTGCTTTCCACATTCCATTCCATTCTATTCCACATTGCATTCCATTCCATTCCACATTCCCTTCCATTCCATTCCACATTGCATTCCGTTCCTCTGCATTACGCTTTCCATTCCAAATACCATTCCACATTCCATTTGATTCCATTCCACATTCCATTCCATTCCATTCCACATTCCAGTGGATTCCATTCCATTCCATTACATTCCATTCAATTCCATTCCATTCCACATTACTTTCTATTCCATTCCACATTCCTTTCATTGTATTCCATTCTATTACACATTCCATTCCACATTCCATTACATTCCATTTCACATTCCATTCGATTCCATTCCATTCCATTCCATTACATTACATTCCGCATTCCTTTCCATTCCGTTCCATATTCCTTTCCATTCCATTCCACATTCCTTTCCGTTCTATTCCATTCCATTCCACATTCCATTCCACTTTGCTTTCCATTCCATTACATGTTCCATTCCACATTGCATTCCATTCCATTCCACATTACTTTTCATTCCATTCTACATTCCATTCCATTCGATTAAAAGTTCCATTCCACATTCCATTTCATTTCATTCCATTCCATTCCATTCCACATTCCATTCCAATCCATTCCACATTGCATTAATTTCCATTTCATTCTACATTCCATTCGACATTCCATTCCACATTACATTCCATACCACGTTCCATTCCACACTACATTCCACATTCCATTCCATACCATTACACTTTCCATTACACATTCCAATCAATTTCATTCAACATTCCATTCCATTCAATTCTACATTGCATACCTCTTTCCTTTCCATTCCATTCTATATTCCATTCCACTTTCCATTCCATTCCACATTCCATTGCACATTGCATTCCATTCCATTACACATTCCATTCCATTCCATATTCCCTTCCATTCCGGTCCACATAGCATTCCATTCCATTCCATTCCAAATTCCATTCCACATTCCAATCAATTCCACTTTCCATTCCACTCTCCATTCCATTCCATTCCACAATCCATTCCACATTCAGTTCCATTCCATTCTTTTCCAGATTGCATTCCATTCCATTCCACTTTCCTTTCCATTCCATTCCACATTGCTTTCCGTTCCTCTGCATTACACTTTCCATTCCAAATTCCATTCCACATTCCGTTTGATTCTATTCGACATTCCATTCCATTCCATTCCACATTCCATTCGATTCCATTCCATTCCATTACATTCCATTCAATTCCATTCCATTCCACATTCCTTTCCATTCCATTCCACATTCTTTTCCGTTCTATTCCATTCCATTCCGCATTCCATTCCACATTCCATTCCATTCCATTCCACATTCCATTCGATTCCATTCCATTCCATTCCATTCCATTCAATTCCATTCCATTGCACATTCCTTTCCATTCCATTCCACATTCCTTTCCGTTCTATTCAATTCCATTCCACATTTCATTCCACTTTGCTTTCCTTTCCATTACTTGTTCCATTCCACATTGCATTCCATTCCATACCACATTAAATTTCATTCCATTCCACATTCCATTCCACATTCCATTCCATTCCATTCCACATCCCATTCCTCTCCATTCTACATTCCATTCCATTCCATTAAAAGTTCCATTCCACTTTCCATTTCATTTCATTCCATTCCATTCCATTCCACATTCCATTCCAATCCATTCCACATTGCATTAAATTCCATTTCATTCTACATTCCATTCGACATTCCATTCCACATTCAATTCCATACCACGTTCCATTCCACATTACATTCCACATTACATTCCATACCATTACATTTTCCATTCCACATTCCAATCAATTTCATTCCACATTCCATTCCATTCCATTCAACATTCCTTACCACTTTCCTTTCCATTCCATTCTATATTCCATTCCACTTTCCATTCCATTCCACATTCCATTGCACATTGCATTCCATTCCATTACACATTCCATTCCATTCCATATTCCCTTCCATTCCCGTCCACATAGCATTCCATTCCATTCCATTCAAAATTCCATTCCACATTCCAATCAATTCCACTTTCCATTCCACTCTTCATTCCATTCCACAATCCATTCCGCATTCCTTTCCATTCCATTCCCTTCCATATTCCATTCCATTCCATATTCCACACCATTTCATTCCGCTTTCCATTCCATTCCATTCTTTTCCATTCCATATTTCATTCCTTGTTGTATTCCACTGTATTCCACATTCCATTGCACATTCCATTCCAAGTTCCATTCCATATTCCAGTCCATTCCATTCCATTCCACATTATATTCCACATTCTATTCCATTCCATTCCACATTCCATTGCTCATTCCATTCCACGTTCCATTCCACATTCCATTCTAATTCATTCCACATACCATTCCACGTTCCATTCGATTCCGTTTCACATGGCATTCCAGATTCCATTCCATTTCACGTTCTATTCCACATTCCATTTCACATTCAATTCCACATTCCTTTCCATTCCATATTCCATTTTACATTTCACTACATTCCATTCCACATTTCATTTCACATTCCATTACATTCCATTCCACATTCCATTCCACATTCCATTCCAGTCCTTTCCAAATTCCTTTCAATTCCATTACACATTCCATTCCACATTTCATTCCACATCCCATTACTTTCCATTCCACATTCCATTCCACATTCCATTCCACATTCCATTTCATTCCATTCCACATTCCATTCCATATTCCATTCCGCATTCCAATCCACTTTCCATTCCATTCCATTCCACATTCCATTCCACCTTCTATTCCACATTCCAGGCTCATTGCTTTGTATTTCATTCCACATTCCATTCCACATTCCATTGCACTCCAATTTACATTCCATTCCACATTCCATTCCTTTCAATTCCACATTCCATTCCACATTCCATTCCGAAGACCGTTCCACATTCCATTGCACATTCCATTCCACGTTCCATTCAAGTTCCATTGCATTTCGTTCCACATTCCGTTACACAATCCATTGCATTCCAATTCACATGCCATTCCACATTCCATTCCATTCCACATTCCATTACACATTCCATTGCACATTCCATTATGCAGTCCATTCCATTCCATTTCTGTTTCCATTTCATTCCAATCCACTTTCCATTCCACATTTCATTCCATTCCATTCCACATTCCATTCCAGATTCCCTTGCATTCCATTCCACATTCTATTGCATTCCACTCCATGTTCCATTCCAATTTCCATTAAATTCCACTCCACATTCCATTCCATTCCATTCCACATTCTATTCCTTTCCAATCCTCATTTCATTCCATATTTCAATCCATTCCATTCCATTACACATTCCATTCAATATTCCATTCCACATTCCATTCCATTCCATTCCACATTCCATTCCATTCCATTCAATTCCACGTTCCATTCCACACTCAATTTCACATTCCATTCCACATTCCATTCCGTTCCATTCCACATTTCATTCCACATTGTATACCACGTTCAATACCATATTCCATTCCATGTTCCATTCCACGTTCAATTCTATTGCATTTCACGTTCCATTCCACATTCCATTCCATTCCTTTCCAAGTTCCATTCCACTTTCCATTCCATTCCATTCAACGTTCCTCTCCACATTCCATTGCATTTCATCCTAATATCCATTCCACACTCCATTCCACATTACATTCAACCTTCTATTCCGTTCCATTCCACATTCCATTCCACAATCCATTCCACATTCCAGTCCACTTTGCTTTAAACGTTCCATTAAATTCCCTGTCACATTCCATTCCACAATCCATTCAATTCCATTCCACACTCCATTCCACATTACATTCCACATTCCATTCTGTTCCATTCCACATTCCATTTCACATTCCATTCCACTTTCCATTCCACGTTCCATTCGATTTCATTCCATGTTCCATTGCACATTCAATTCCATTTCATTCCACATTCCATTCCACATTCCATTCCACATTCCATTTTCCTTGCATTGCATTTCATTCCACATTCCATTCCACATTCCATTGCATACCATTTCACAATCCATTCCAAATTCCATTCCATTCCATTCCATTCCACATTCCATTCCACTTTCCATTCCCTATTCCATTACGCTGTCCATTCCAAATTCCATTCCACATTCCAGTGCACAATCCATTCCACATTCCATTCCATATTCCAATACGCTGTCCATTCCAAATTCCATTCCACATTCCAGTCCACATTCCATTCTCATTCCATTGAATTTCTTTCCACTTTCCATTCCACATTCCGTTGCATTCCAATTCACATTCCATTCGACATTCCAATAAATTCCATTCCATTCCTTTCCACATTCTATTCCACATTCCATTCCACATTCCTTTCCGCTGACCATTCCATTCCATTCCACGTTCCATTCCATTCCAATCAACATTCCATGTCACATTTCATTCCATTCCATTCCACATTCAATTCCACTTTCCATTCCGCGTTCCATTCCACATTTCATTCCATTCCACTTCATATTCCATTCCACATCCCATTCCATTCTGTTCCACATTCTCTTCCATTCCATTTCAAATTCCGTTCCACTTCATTCCAATCCACTTTTCATTCCATTCCATTCCATATTTCATTCCATTCCCTTCAACATTGCATTCCATTGCATTCCACATTCCATTCCATTCCATTCCGCATTCAACCCCATATTCCATTCCACATTTCATTCCACATTCCATTCCATTCCATTCGAGATTCCATTCCCTTCCATTCCATTCCATTGCACGTTCCATTCCACTTTGAATTGAACTCTGTTCCACATTCCATTTCTCATTCCAGTCCATTCCATTGCACATTCCACTACATTCCAATCCACATTTCATTCCACATTCCATTCCACAATGCATTCCACATTCCATTCCACTTTCCATACCACATTCCGTTAAAGTCCATTCAATATTACATTCTGTTCCTTTCTAAATGCCATTCCACATTCCATTCCATTGCGTTCCACATTCCATTCCATTACACTCCTCACTTCATTCCACTTTCCCTTCTATTCCATGCCACATTCTATTCCATGTTCCATTCCATTCAATTACACTTTCCATTCCACCTTTCGTTCCCCATTCCATTACACATTCCTTTCCATATTTCATTCTGTTCCATTCTGCATTCCATTCCTCATTCCATTCCATGTACCAATCCATTCCATTCCACATTCCATTCCATATTCCATTTAATACCATTCCACATTCCATTCTCATTCCACTGCATTACATTAAAGATTCCATTCCAGTTTCAGTTCAGTTTCATTTCACATTTCATACCACATTCCATTCCATTGCATTCCACATTCCATTCCAGATTCCATTCCACTTACCATTCCATGTTCCATTCCACATTTCATTCCACGTTACATTCCATTCCATTCCACCTTCCATTTGATTACATTCCACGTTCCATTTCATTTTGTTCCTCATTCCATTCCACATTCCATTTCAGATTCCAATCCACATTCTATTTCACTTTCCATTCCATTCCACAATCCATTCCATTCCATTCCGTATTCCATTCCATTCCATTCCACATTCCTTTCCACTTTCCATTACACATTCCATTCCACTTTCCATTCCACGTTCCATTCCATTGCATTCCACATTCCAATCCTTTCCATTCCATATTCCATTCCATTAAATTCCACACTCCATTCCATTGCATTCCATTCCATTCCACATTCCATTCCATTCCATTCCATTCCAAATTCCATTCTATTGAATTCCGCATTCCATTCCACTCCATTCTATTTCATTCCACATTCGACTCCATTCCATTGCTTTCCACATTCCATTCCATTCCATTTCACATTTCATTCCACGTTACATTCCATTCCATTCCACCTTCCATTCCATTACATTCCACGTTCCATTTCATTTCGTTCCTCATTGCAGTCCACATTCCATTTCACATTCCAATCCACATTCTATTTCACTTTCCATTTCGTTCCACATTCCATTCCATTCCATTCCGCATTCCATTCCATTCCATTCCACATTCTTTCCATATTCCATTGCACATTCCATTCCACTTTCCATTCCACGTTCCATTCCATTGCATTCCACATTCCAATCCTTTCCATTCCATATTCCATTCCATTAAATTCCACACTCCATTCCATTGCATTCCATTCCATTCCACATTCCATTCCATTCCATTCCATTCCATTCCATTCCATTCCAAATTCCATTCTATTGAATTCCGCATTCCATTCCACTCCATTCCATTTCATTCCACATTCGACTCCATTCCATTGCTTTCCACATTCCATTCCATTCCATTCCACATTCCATTCCATTCCATTCCACATTCCATTCCACTTTCCATTCCAGGTCGCATTCCATGTTCCATTCCATATCCCATTCCACGTTCCATTCCTTTCCATTCCACATTCCATTCCACATTCTCATTCCCTTTCACATTCTCATTCCATTCCACATTTCATTCCACATTCCATTCCATTCTATTCCACATTCCATTCCACATTCCATTACATTCCTTTCCAAATTCCATTCCACATTCCATTGTATTCCATTCCACTTTCCGCTCCACATTCCATTCCATTCCACGTTACATTCCTCGTTCCATTCCATTCCATTCCACGTTACATTCCACGCTCCATTCCTAATTCCATTGCACGTTCCATTCCACCTTCCACTGCAAGTTCCATTCCATGTTCCAATCCATTTCATTCGACGATCCATTCGAAATTCCACTACATTCCATTCCACTTTCAATTCCAAATTACCTTCTACATTCCTTTCCACATTCCATTCTTTTCCATTCCACATTCCATTCGACATTCCATTCCATTCCAATCCAATTTCCATTCCACATTCCATTCCACATACCATTCCACATTCCATTCCATTCCATTCCACATTTCATTCCACATTCCATTCCACATTCCACTCTACATTCCATTCCATTCCATTCCACATTCCATTCCATTCCATTCTGCATTCCATTCCACATTGCATTCCATTCCATTCCACATTCCATTCCACATTGCTTTCCATTCCAGTCCACATCCCATTCTACATTCCGTTCCATTCTTTCCACATTCCATTCCATTCTTTCCACATTCCATTCCATTCCATTACACATTCCATTCCGCATTTCATTCTACATCCCATTCCATTCCATACCACATTCCATTATACATTCCATTCCATTCCATTCCACGTTCCATTCCAGGTTCCATTCCACATTCCATTCCAGATTCCATTCCACGTTCTACTCCATTACATTCCAAGTTCCATTCCACTTTCCATTGCATTACATTCCACTTTACATTCCACATTCCATTGCCCTTTCCATTCCACCTTTCATTCAATCTTCCATTCCACATTCCATTCCGTTTCATTCCACGTTCAATTCCATTACATTCCACGTTCCATTCCACATTCCACTGCACATTCCATTCCCCATAACTTTCCGTTCCATTCCACATTCCATTCCACATTCCATTCTTCATTACCTTGCTCGGTCCATTCCACGTTCCATTACATGTTCCATTCCACGTTCTATTCCATAAAATTTCACGTTACATTCCACAATCCATTCCATTCCATTCCACTTTCCTTTGCAAATTCCATTCCACATTCCATTCTGTTAAATTCCACATTCCATTCCATAGTCCATTCCACATTCCATTCCATATTCCATTCCGTTCCATTACATTACATTCCACTTCCCATTCCACTTTCCATTCCATTACATTCCACGTTCAATTCCACATCCCATTGCCCATTCCATTCCAAGTTCCATTCCACGTTCCATTACACGTTCCATTCCATTCCATTCCATTCTACTTTCCATTCCACGTTCCATTCGATTCCACTCCGCTTTCCATTCCACATGCCATTCCATTCCATTCCACTTTCCTTTGCACTTTCCCTTCCACATTCCATTCGATTCTATTCCAAATTCCATTAGATTCCATTCCATTCCGTTCCACTTCCCATTCCATTCCATTCCATTCCACATTTCATTCCATTGCATTCCGCATTCCATTCCATTCTATTCCGTTCCACATTCCACTCCATTCCATTGCATTCCACATTCCGTTCCATTGTATTCCACATTCCGTTCCATTCCATTCCATTTCACATTACATTCCCGGTTCCATCCCACGTTGGTTTCCACGTTCCATTCCATGTTCCATTCCTTGTTCCATTCATTTCCATTACACATTCCTTTCCTTTCCATTCCACATTCCATTCCATTCCACTCAACATTCCATTCCACGTTCCATTCCATTCCACTTCACATTCCATTCCACGTTCCATTCCATTCCATTCCACCTTCCATTCCACGTTCCATTCCATTCCATTGTACGTTGCATTCCACATTCCTTTCCACGTTCTGTTCCATGTTCCATTTCACTTTGCATTCCATTCAATTGGAGGCTAAATTCCACGTTCCTTTCCATTCCATTCCACGTTCCATTCCACATTCCTTTGCACATTTCATTCCACGTTCCATTACACATTCCATTCTACCTTCCATTACACGTTCCATACCACTTTCCATTCCACATTCCATTGCATTCCATCCTGCATTCCATTTCACATTCCATTCCATTCCATTCCACATTCTATTCAACATTCAATTCCACATTCTGTTCCATTCCATCCCACCTTCCATTCCATCCCACCTTCCATTCCATTCCACATTCCATTCCACATTCCATTCCACATTCCATTCCATTCCATTCTACATACAATTCCATTCCATTCCACATTCCATTCCACATTCCATTCCATTCCATTCCAACTTCCATTCCATTGCATTCCACATTTCCATTCCATTCCGTTACACATTCTCTTCCACATTCCATTCTACATTCCATTCCATTTCATTCTATTCCATTTCATTACATTTCATTCAACATTCCATTCTATTCCATTCCACATTCCATTCCATTCCTTTCCAGTTTACAATCCACGTTCAATTCCACTTTCCATTCCATTCCAATCCACGTTCCATTCCACATTCCCTACCATTCCATACCATTGCATTTCACAATCCATTCCATTCAATTTCACTTTTGATTGCACCTTCCATTGCACATTCCATTCTGTTCTGTGCCACATTCCATCTTCCGTTCCACATACTATTCCGTTCCATTCTATATGCAATTCCACATTGCATTCCACATTCCATTCCATTAAATTCCACATTCCATTACACATTCTATTCCACATTCCTTTCCACATTCCTTTCCATTCCATTCTACTTTCCATTCCTTTCCATTCCACTTTCCTTTCCATTCCATTCCGCGTTCCATTACACGTTCCATTCCATTAAATTCCAGGTTCCATTTCACATTCCATTCCACTTTCTATTCCACATTCCATTCCGTTCCATCCCATATTTAATTCCACATGCCATACCACATTCCATTGCGTTCCATTCCACATTCCATTTCACATTCCATTCCACGTTCCATTGAACATTCCATTCCACATTCCATTCCATTGCATTCCTCATTTGATTCCACATTCCATTCCATTCCATTACACATTTCATTCCACTTTTCATTCCATTCCCGTCCGCATCCCATTCCAAATTCCATTCCATTACTCATTTCATTCCACTTTTCATTCCATTCCCGTCTGCATCCCATTCCACATTCCATTCAATTCCTTTCCACATTCCATTACATATCATTACTCATTCCGTTCCACATGTCATTCCACATCCAATTCCATTTCATTCCACATTCCATTCCACATTCCATTCCATTCCACATTCCATTCCACATTCTATTCCACATTCCATTCCATTCCACATTCCATTCCACATTCCATTACATTCCTTTCCACATTCCATTCTCATTCCATTCCACTTTCCATTCCATTCCATTCCACATTCCATTCCACATTTCATTCCATTCCATTCCACATTCCTTTCCACATTCCATTCCACATTCCATTCCGTTCCATTCCACATTCCATTTCATTCCATTCCATTCCATTCCATGTTCCAATGTCCATTAAATTCCATTCCACATTCCATTCCGTTCCATTCCTCATTCCCTTCCATTCCAATCCACATTTCATTCCACCTTTCGTTCCGTTTCCTTGCACATTCCATTCCACAGTCCATTCGACATTCAATTTCTTTCAAATTCCACATTACATTCCATTCCAGTCCATTCCACATTCCATTCCACATTCCATTGCATTCCATTGCACATTCTATTTCACATTACATATTCCTTTCAATTACATTCCACATTCAATTCCACGTTCCATTCCAATTTCCATTCCATTCCACTACACATTCCATTACACGTTCCATTCCATTCCATTTGACGTTCCATTCCACGATCCATTCCATATTTCTTTCTATACCATTCTACATTACATTCCACATTCCTCATTCCATTCCACAATCCATTGCACTTTCCATTCCATTCCATTCCACATTCCATTACATGTTCCATCCCATTCCATTCAACGTTCCATTCTAGGTTGCATTGCACATTCCATTCCACATTGCATTCCACATTCCATTTCACATTCCATTACATTCCATTCCACATTCCATTCCAATCCATTCCACTTTTCATTCAAGATTGCATTCCACATTGCATTCCACATTCCCTTCCATTCCATCCCACTTTCCATTGCAAGTTCCCTTCCATTCCATTCCACATTCCATTCCACTTTCCATTCCATTACTTTCCACTTTCCATTCCACGTTCCTCTCCAGGGTCCATTACACGTTCCATTCCATTCCATTCCATATTCTATACCATTCCATTCCATTCCACAATACATTCAGCATTCCATTCCACATTCCATTTCACATTCCATTGCAGATTCCATTCAATTCAATTCCACATTTCATTCCATTCCATTCCACATTGCATTCCATTCCATTCCACATTCCATTCCATTCCATTCCACATACCATTCCACTTATTTCACATTCCATTCCATTACTTTGCATTCTACATTCCATTCTATTTGATTCCGCATTCAATTCAATTCCATTCCTCATTCCATTCCATTCCATTCTATTCCAGATTCCATTCCATTCCATTTCACTTTCAATTCCATTCCATTCCAGATACCATTCCACATTCCATTTCACATTCCATTCCACTTTCCATTCCATTCAATTCCACATTCCACTGCATTCCATTCCTCATTCCATACCGTTCCATTTCACATTCCACTCAATTATATGGCTTTCCATATTCCATTCCATTCTATTCCGGATTCCATTCCATTCCATTCTTTTTTATTCCACTTTCCATTCCATTCCCTTCTATTTCACTTTCCATTCCATTCCATTCTATTCCACTTTCCATTCAACTACATTCCACATTCCTTTCAACTTTCCATTCGAAATTCTATTCCACGTTCCATTTCACATTCCATTCCACATTCCATTCCATTGCATCCCACAATCCATTATAATTTCCATTCCATTCCATTCCACATTCCATTTCACTTTTCATTCCATTCCATTCCACCTTGCTTTCCTCCTTCCATTTCACGTTCCATTTGACATTTCACATTCCATTCCACATTGCACTCCATTCCATTCCACACTCCATTCTACATTCATTCAATATTCCATTCCTTTCCATTCCACATTCTTTTCCACATTCCATTCCAAACTCTATTCCACATTCCGTTCCACATTCCATTCCATTTCAGTCCACATTCCATTTCATATTCCATTCCGTTCCATTCCACATTCCTTTCGACGTTCCATTCCACATTACATTCCACATTCCATTCCATTGCATTCCATATTCCATTCCACGTTCCATTCCATTCCATTCCACATTCCATTCCATTCCATTCCATTCCGCATTCTATTCCACATTCCATTCCACAAACCATTCCACGTTCCTTTACACATTCCATTCCACATTTCATTCCGTTCCATTCCACCTTCCATTCCACAATTCATTCCACAGTCCATTGGACATTCCAATCCACATTCCTAACTCATTCCATTCCATTCCGTTTCTCATTCCATTCCACGTTTCATTCCAATCCATTCCACATTCCATTCCACATTTCATGATATTCCATTCCACATTCCATTCCCTAGTCCATTCCACGTTCCATTCCATTCCACTCCACGGTCCATTTCATTCCATTACACATTCCATTTCACTCCATTACACTTTCCATTCCACGTTGCATTCCACATCCCATTTCAAATTCCATTTCACATTCAATTTTGCTTTCCATTCCATTAGATTCTATTACATTACACATTGCATTCCATTCCAATACACTTTCAATTCCATTCCATTTCACGTTCCATTCCGTTTCACATTCCATTCCATTCCATTCCATATTCCATTCCATTCCATTCCACATTCCATTCCACATTCCATTCCTCATTCCGTTCCATTCCATTCTATTCCACTTTCCATTCCATATTCCATTCCACATTGCATTCCATTCCATTCCACATTCCATTCCATGCGATTCCAAATTCCATTTCATTCAATTTCACCTTCCATTCCATTATTTAATTCCACATTCCATTACATTCCATTCTGTATTCTTTCGACTGCATTCCATTCTATTCCACATTTCATTCCTTTCCGTTCTATTCTACATTACATTGCATTTCATTCCACATTCCATTCAAATACATTCCACATTCCATTCCACATTCTATTCTACGATCTGTTCCATGACGTTCCACATTCTATTCCATTCCCTTCCACATTCCTTTCCATTCCATTCCACATTCCATTCCATTCAATTCCTCATTCCATTCCTTTCCATTGCATTCCACATTCCATTCCATTGCATTCCGCATTCCAATATTTTCCTTTCAATTCTATACTACATTCCATTCCATTCTATTCCACATTCCATTCCATTACATTCCACATTCCATTCTGCTTTTCGTTCCACGTTCTCTTCAAAGTTCCAATCCATTCCATTCCAAATTCCATTCCATTCCATTCCACATTCCATTCCATTCCATTCCACGTTCCATTCCACATTCCATTACACATTCCATTCCACATTGCATTGCATTCCGTTCCACGTTCAATTCCATGTTCCATTCCATTCCATTCCACGTTCCATTCCACATTCCATTGCACTTTGCCTTCCACTTTCCATTGCACATTCCATTCTACGTTACATTCCACGTTCCATTCCACGTTCCATTGCTCTTTGTATTTCGTACCATTCCAATTTCCTTTCCATATTCCATTCCATTCCATTCCACATAAAATTCCACATTCCATTCCGTTCCATTACACTTTCCATTCCACATTGCGTTCCACAGTCCATTCCACAATAAATTAGAATCAATTACGTTCTGTTTCACATTCCATTCCACATTCCATTCCTCATTTCATTCCATTCCATTCTGCATTCCATTCAACATTAAATTTCAAATTCCATTACACATTACATTCCAGATTGCATTTCATATTCCATTCCAGATTGCATTCCAGTCCATTCCACATTCCATTCCACATTCCCTTCCATTACATTCCTCATTCAATTCCATTCCATTCAAAATTCCATTCCACTTTCCATTCCACTTTCTAGTCCACGTTCCAATTCAGTTTCCATTCCATTCTATTCCACATTCCATTCCGTTCCATTACACATTTCTTTTCACATTCCATTCCACATTCCGTTCCTCATTCCTGAACACATTCCATTCCATTGCATTCCCCATTCCTTTCCATTCCATCCCACGTTCCATTCCACATTCCATTCCACTCCTTTCCACATTCCATTCCACATTCCTTTCCACGTTCCATTGCATTCCATTGCAAGTTCCATTCCACGTTGCTTTCCACGTCCCATTGCATTCCATTACACGTTCAATTCCACGTTGAATTCCATTCCATTTCACGTTCCATTCCACAATCCAGTCCATTTCATTTCAGATTCCATTTTACATTCCATTTCACCATCCATTCCATATTCCATTCCACAGTCCATTCCGCATTCCATTCAACATTCCATTCCGTTCCATTCCACATTCCATTCCACATTGTACTGCATTGCATTCCACATTCCATTCCACATTCCATTTCATTTCATTACCATTGCATTCCATTCCTTTCCACGTTACATTCCGCTTTAGTGTCCACGTTCCACTCTATGTTCCAATACACATTCCATTCCTTTCCATTCCACGTTCCATTCCATTCCGTTTCACATTCCATTGCACATTCCATTCCATTCCATCCGAAATTCCATTTCACCTTCCATTCCACATTCCATTCTGCATTCCATTCCACACTCCATTCCACATTAATTTCCACATTCCATTCCGTTCCAATCCACATTCCTTTGCACATTCCATTCCACATTCCATTCCATTCCAATCGTCTCCACATTCCATACCATTCCTTTCCTCATTCTTTTCTATTCCATTCCACATTCCAATCCATTCCATTGCCCATTCCATTTCATTCCATTCCATTCCATTCAACATTTCATACCACTCCATTGCATTACACTTTCCATTCCTTTCCATTGCACGTACCATTCCATTCCATTCCACAATACATTCCATTCCATGCCACCTTTCATTCCTCGTTCCATTCCAAATTCAATTCCACGTTCCATTCCAGGTTTCATTGCACGTATCATTCCACTCCATTGCACATTCCATTCCATTCCACTCCACCTTCCATTCCACATTTCACTCCACTCCTTTCCACATTCATTTCCACATTCCATTGCATTCCATTGCAATTTCAATTCCACATTCCATTCCATTCCATTCCATTCCACATTCCATTCCATTATGTTACATATAACCACTCCGTTCCATTCCACATTCCATTCCATTCCACTCCATTCCATTCCATTCCACATTCCATTCAATTCCATTCCATTCCATTCCACAATCCATTTGATTCCATTCCACATTCCACTCCATTTATTTCCACATTCCATTTCATTCCATTCCACATTCCATTCCATTTCAATCCTCTCCATATTCCATTCCATTCCATTCTGCATTCTATTCTATTCCATTCCACTTTCCAATGCATTCCATTGCACATTCCATTCCATTCCATTCCATTCCACAATCCATTCCATTCCATTCCAACTTCCATTCCGCCTTTCTTTCCACATTCCATTACATTTCATTCTATTCCATTGCATTCCATTCCATATTCCATTCGATAATATTCGTCTCCACTTTCCGTTCCTTTGCATTGCATGTTGCATTTTCTTCGATTCCACATTCCATTCCATACCATTCCCTTCCATTCCACACTCCATTCAATTCCATTCCATTCCATTCCACATTTCATTCCATTCCATTCCACATTCGTTTCCATTCCATTCCGCATTCCATTCCAAATCCCATTCCATGTTCCATTCCATATTCCATTCCACGTTCCATTCCACGTTCCATTCCAGAATCCATTGCATTCCATTCCACAATCCATTCCAATCCACATTCCATTCCATTCCATTCCAGTTTCCATTCCACATTCCACTCGACTCTTTTCCACATTCATTTCCACATTCTATTCCATTCCATTTCAACTTCATTTGCACATTCCATTCCACTCCATTCCACTTACCATTCCATTCCATTCCACATTTCATTCTATTCCATTGCAATCCACTCCAAATTCCATTCAAATCCATTCCATTCCATTCCACATTCCATTGAATTCCATTCCATTCCATTCATTTCCTCATTCGATTCCATTCCATTCCATTCATCATTCCATTCCATTCCATTCCCCATTCTATTCCACTTTCCATTCCATTCAATTCAACTTTCCGTTCCACATTCCATTAAATTCCATTCCATTACACATTCCATTCCACTCCATTCCACAAACCATTCCATTCCATTCGAGATTCCATTCCACATTCCATTCCATTCCATTCCACGTACCATTCCATTCCACTCCACATTCCATTCCATTCCATACCATTCCACTCCACATTCCATTCCATTTCATTCCATTGCATTCCACATTCCATTACACAATCCATTTCATTCTATTCCACATTCCGTTCAATTCCATTCCATTCCATTCCACATTCCATTGGATTCCATTCCACTTACCATTCCATTCAATACCATATTCCTTTCCATTCCATTACAGATTCCATTCCACTTTCTATTCCATTCAATTCAAACTTTCATTCCACATTCCATTCCATTCCATATCATTCCACATTCCATTCCATTCCATTTCACAATCCTTTCCACATGCCATTCCACGTTCCATTCCCTTCCATTTCATCTTCAATTTCACATTCCCTCCCATTCCTTTCCATTCAGCATTCCATTCCACATTCCACTCCATTCCATTCCATTCTTTTCCATTCTGTTCCACATTCCATTCTAAATTGTATTCCTCTTTCCATTCCACTTTCCTTTCCACTTTCTATTCCACGTTACATTCCACATTGCATTTCACATTAAATTCAACATTCCAATCCAAATTCTATTCCATTCCATTCCAGATTTCATTCCATGTACCTTTTCATTCTATTCCACAATCCATTCCATTGCACTCCACGTTCCATTCCACATTCCATTCCATTCCATTCCACATTCCATTCCACGTTCCATTACATTCCAATCCACGTTCCATTCCACGTTCCATTCCACATTCCCTTCCACATTCAATTCCACATTCCATTCCGTTCCATTCCACATTCCATTCCACATTCCATTCCATTCAATTGCTCATTGCTTTCCACGTTCTATTCCTTGGCATTCCACATTCCATTTGACATTCCATTCCTTTCCATTCCACATTCCATTCAACATTCCATTCCATTCGATTAAAAATTCCATTCCATTTCAATCCTCATTCCATTACCCATTTCATTCCACATACCATTACCCATTGAATTCCGTTAAATTCCACATTACATTTCACATTCCATTGCACGTTTCATTCCATTCTATTCCACATTCCATTGCATTCCATTCCACATTCCATTCAACATTCCATTCCATTCCATTCCACATTTCATTCCACATTTCATTCCACATTCCATTCCATTCCACATTCCATTACACGTTCCATTAGATTCTATTCCGCATTCCATTCCACATTCCTTTGCACATTCCATTCCATTCCATTGAACATTCCATTCCATTCCATTGCACATTCCATTCCACATACCGTTCCATTCCATTCCACATTCCATTCCACGTTCCACTTCACATTCCACTCCACATTCCATTCCACGTTTTATGCTACATTCCATTCCCTTCATTCTATTGCTTTGCATTCCATTGCACATTCCTTTCCATTCCTTTCGATTCCACATTCCACTCCATTCCATTGCACATTCCATTCCATTCCATTCCATTCCATTGCATTCTACATTCCATACCATTCCATTCCATTCCACCTTCCAATCATTTCCATTCCACATTCCATTCCTTTCCTTTCCACGTTCCATTACATACCACACTCCATTCCATTTCATTCCATTCCATTCCACATTTTATTCCATTGCAATCCACAATTCATTGCACATTCCTTTCTGTTTCCATTCCACATTCCATTCCACATTCCATTCTATTCCATTTCACATCCCATTCCACATTCCATTCCATTCAATTCCACCTTCCATTCGACATTCCATTCCATTCCATTCCATTCCACTTTCCACTCCATTCCATTTCACCATATATTCCACGTTCCATTCCACATACATCTCCACATTCCATTCCAACTTCAATTCCACATTCCATTCCATGAGTTTCCATTCCACACTCCATACCATTAGTTTTCATTCCACGTTGCTTTCCATTCAATTCCATTCAGCATTCCATTCCACATCTATTCTATTCCATTCCATATTCCATTCCATATTCCATTCTATGTTATATTCCACTTTCCATTCCACATTCCATTCCACATTGCATTCCATATTCCATTCTACATACCATTCCTTTCCACATTCCATTTCGTTCCATTCCCCATTACTTTCCATTCCATACCACATTCCATTCCATTCCATTAAACATTCCATTACACATTGCTTTCCACGTTCCATTCCACGTTCATTCCAATCCATTCCACCTTCCATTAAATTCCGTTCCACTTTCCTTTCCACATTCCATTACACATAACTTTCCTCATTACTGCCGGTCTGTTCCACCTTCCATTCCGCATTCCATTCCACATTCCATTCCATTCCAGTCCACCTTCCATTCAAAATTGCATTCCACATTCCATTCAAAATTCCATTCCACATTCCATTCCATTCCATTCCACATTCCCTTCCATTACATTCCACATTCCAGTCCACATTCCATTCCACGTTCCATTTCATTCCATTCCACATTCCATTATACGTTGCATTCCATTCCATTTGACGTTCCATTCCACGATCAATTCCATATTCCATTCCATTCCATTCCCCATTCCATTTCACATTCCATTCCACATTGCATTCCATTCCTTTCCACACTGCATTCCAAATTCCATTCCAAATTCCATTCCATTCCATTCCACGTGACATTCCACGTTCCATTCCTCGTCCCATTCCATTCCATTCCAGATTGAATTCCACATTCAATTCCATTCAATTTCACGTTGCATCCCAACATTCCATTCAATTACATTCAACATTCCATTCCATTCCTCCTTCCTTTCCACTTTCCATTCCACATTCCATTCTACCATCCATTCAAAATTCCATTCCACATTCCATTCCATTCCATTCCACATTCCATTCCATTCCATTCCACACAACTTTCCATTTCATAGCACATTTCCTTCCACTTTCCATTCCATTCAAATCCACATTCAGTTTTATTCCATTCCATTCTTGTCCACATTCTTTTCCATTCCATTCCATTCCACATTCCATTCCAATTTATTACACATTCCTTTTCAATCCATTCAACATAAATTTCCACATTTCATTCCGTATTCCATCCCACATTCCATTACATTCTTTTCCATAAGTCATTCCATTGCATTCTACATTCCACTCCATTCCATTCCACATTCCGTTCCATTCCTTTCCATTCCAGTCCACATTCTATTCAATTCCACTCCATTCCATTCCATATTCCATTCCATTCCAGTGCACATTCAATTCCATTCAATTCCTCATTCCATACCATTCCATTCCATATTCCATTCCATTCAATTCCACATTCCATTCCATTCCACTGCACATTCCATTACTTTCCATTCCATTCCACGTTCTATTCCATTCTATTCCACTTTCCAATCCATTCCATTCCACATTCAATTAAATTCCCTTCCATTCCCCTTTCCATTCCATTCTATTATTCATTCAATTCCACGTTCCATTCCACCTTCCTTTTCATGTTACATTACACGTTCCATTCCACTTTCCATTGCACGTTCTCTTACACCTTCCATTCCACGTTCCATTCCACGTTCCATCCCATTCCATTCCACATCCCATTCCATTCCGTTCCACGTTGCATACCATTCCATTCCATTCCATTCCACATTCCATTCCGCTCCATTCCACATTCCATTCCATATTCCATTCCATTCCATTCCACATTCCATTCCATTCCAATCCACATTCCATACCACTCCATTCCCTTTCTTTCCACATTCCATTCCATTCCATTCCACATTCCATTCCACATTCCATTCCATTCCATTAAACATTCCATTCCACATTCCATTCAATACAATTTCACATTCCATTCCGTTCCATTACAGATTACTTTCCACAGTCCATTCCACATTCCATTCGTCATTCCATTCCTCATTGCATTCCATATTCCAATCCATTCCACTACACGTTGCATTCCATTGCATTCTACATTCCATTTCACATTCCATTCCATTACAATCCCCATTCCATTCCGTTCCATTGCACTTTCCATTACACATTCCATTCCATTCCATTTCACATTCCATTCCATTCTATTACACATTCTATTTCATTCCATTCCACAATCCATTCTACGTTCCATTCCAAGGTCCATTCACATATTTCACATTCCCTTCCGTTTCATTCCAAAATACTTTCGACATTCCATTCCACATTACATTTCACATTCCGTTCCACATTCTCTTCCACATTCCATTCCATTCAATTCCACATTCCATTCCATTCCATTTCACATTCCATTCCACATTCCACTCCACATTGCATTCCACATTCCATTCCACATTCCATTCCATGTTACATTCCACGTTCCATTTCACGTTTCATTCCATTCCTTTCCATGTTCCATTCCACTTTCCACTCCATTCAATTCCACGTTCCGTTACACATTCCATTCCATTCAATTCCACATTGCACTTCACGTTCCTTTCCACATCCCATTCCACATTCCTTTCCATTGCATTCCTCATTCCCTTTCACGTTCCATTCCACCTACCATTCCACGTTCCATTCCACGTTCCATTCCATTCCATTCCACGTTTCATTCCACGTTCCATTCCACAATCCATTCCACATTCCTTTTCCATTCCATTCCATTGCATTCCATTCCACATTCCATTCATCATTCCATTCCACATCACATTCCATTCCATTCCACGTTCCATTCCATTCCATTCGACATTTCTTTCCATATTCCATTTCACATTCCATTCCATTCCACGTTCCATTCCATTCCATTCGACATTTCTTTCCATATTCCATTTCACATTCCATTCTACATTCCATTTGGCATACCATTGCATTCCCTTCCAGATTCCTTTCCACATTCCTTTGCACAATCCATTCCATTCCATTGCACATTCCATTCCACATTCAATTCCATTCCATTCCACATTCCATTCCACATTCTATTCCATTCGATTCCACATTCCATTCCACGTACCATTACGCATTCCATTTCATTCCATTCCACATTCCATTCCATGTTCCATTTCACATTAAAATCCACATTCCATTTCACATTCCATTCCATTTTGCATTCTACATTGCATTCCACCTTCCTTTCCATTTTATTCCACTTTCCATTCCAGTTTCCATTCCATTCCATTCCACTTTCCATTCCACATTCTGTTTCACATTCCATTCCGCTTTCCATTCTATTCCATTCCTCTTTTCATTCCACGTTCCGTTCCACAGTCCATTCCACATTCCATTCCACATTCCACTGCGTTCCATTCCACATTGCATTCCAAATTCCATTCCATATTCCTTGGCACAGTCCTTTCCATTCCATTGCAGATTCTATAGCAAATTCCATTGCATTCCATTCAACATTCCATTCCACATTCCATTACACGTTCCATTCCATGTTCCATTCCAAAATCCATTCCATTCCATTACACATTCCATTCCATTCGATTCCACGTTCCATTTCATGCCACTCCACGTTCCATTCAACATTCCATTCCACAATCCACTGCGTTCCATTCCACATTCCATTGCTCAGTGCATTCCATATTCCTTTAGCATTCCTTTCCATTCCATTCCACATTCCGTTCCACATTCCATCCCACATTCCATTCCACGTTCCATTCCATTCCATTCCACCTTAAATTCCACATTCCGTTGCATTATATTTGACATTCCTTTACACATTCCATTCCACATTCCATTTCACATTGCATTCCGTTCCATTACACATTCCATTCCACACTAAATTCCACATTCCATTCCGTTCCATTCCACATTCCTTTCCAAATTCCTTTCCGCATTGCTTTCCACATTCCATTCAAAATTCCAATCCACGCTCCATTCCACATTACATTCCACATTCCATTCCTTATCATTTGACATTCCTTTCCATATTCCATTCCACATTCCATTCCACTATATTCCACATTCTATTCCACATTCCACTCCATTGCATTTCACATTCCATTCCGTTCCATTCCACATTACTTTCCACATTTCGTTCCACATTCCATTCCACAATCCATTCCACATTCCATTCCATTCCATTCCACAGTCCACTTCACATTGCATTCTGTTCCATTCCACCTTCATTCCACATTCCGTTCCACATACCATTCCATTCCATTCCACATTCCATTCCATTCCATTCCACACTCCTTTTCACATTCCATTGCACATTCCATTCCATTCCTTTCCACATTCCATTCCGCATTCCATTAAACGTTCCTTTACTCTCCATTCCACGTTCCATTCCACTTTCCATTGTACGTCCAATTCCATTTCATTCCACGTTCAATTTCACAGTCAATTCCTTTCCATTTCACGTTCCATGCTTCTTTCCATTCCACATTCTATTCCACTTACCATTCCATCCATTCCACATTCCATTCCACACTCCATTCCACATTCCATTCCACATTCCATTCCGTTCCATTCCACATTCCATTCCACAGTCCACTCCATATTCCATTACACATTCCTTTCCGTTCCATTCCAAATTCCTTTCCATATTCCATTACACATCCCATTCCACATTCCATTCCATTCCATTCCACGTTCCATTCCCTTCAATTCCATATTCCATTCCACACCATTCCATATTCCATTCCACTTTCCATTCAACATTCCATTTCATATTCTATTCCACGTTCCATTCCATTCCATTCCACAATCCATTCTACATTCCATACCATTCCATTCCACGTTCCTTAGCACATTTTGTTTCACATTCCATTCTACATTCCATTCCATTCCATTCCAAATTCCATTGCACATTCCATTCTATTGCATTGAACTTTCCATTCCATTCCATCTGACATTCCATTCCATGTTTCATTTCTTTCCATTCCACATTCCATTCCATTCCGTTCCACATTCCATTCCACATTCCATTTCATTCCATTCCACATTCCATTTCTTTCCACTCCACGTTCCACTCAACATTCCATTGCTTTCAGTTCCACAATCCATTCCACGTTCCATTCCATTCCAATCCACTTCCCATTCCACGTTCCATTCCACATTGCATTCCACATTCAATTCCACATTCCATTCCGTTCTATTCCACATTCCATTCCACATTCCACTCCATTCCATTGCACATTCCTTTCCTCATTCTTTTCCTACCCATTCTACTTTCCATTCCACAATCCATACCACATTCCATTCCATTCCATTCCACATCCAATTCAACATTCCATTCCATTTGATGCCGCTTTCCTTTCCTTTCCCTTTCACATTCCATTATCCATTCCATTCCACATTCCATTCCACATTCCATTGCATTCCACATTCCATTCCACGTTCCATTCCACATTCCATTTCACATTCCATTCCTCGTTTCATTTCATTCTATTCCACATTCCATTGTTTCCTTTCAATTCCTTTCCACATTCCATAACATTCCATTCCATTCCACATTTCATTTCTTTCAATTTCACATTTCATTCCATTCCATTCCGCATTCCATTCCATTTCATTCCAATGCATTCAACATTCCATTACACATTACATTCCCTTCCATTCCACATTCTGTTACATTCCATTCCACAATTTATTCCACTTTCCATTCCACGTTCAATGCCATGTTCCATTCCATTCCATTCCACGTTCCATTCCATTCCATTCCACGTTCCATTCCACGTTGCATTCCACATTCCATTCCATTCCATCTTCCATTCCACGTTGCATTCCACTTTCCATTCCACATTCCATTCCTCATTCTTTTCCATTCCATTCCACGTTCCATTCCATGATCCAATACTTTCCATTCCACATTCCATTCCACTATCAATTCCGCATTCCATTCCATTGCATTTCTCGTTCCATTGCACGATCCATTCCATTCTATTCCACGTTCCATTTCACATTGCATTCCATGTTCCATTCCACGTTTCATTCCTCCATTCCACATTCCATTTCATCCCACCTTCCATTCCACATTCCACTCCTTTACATTCCAGTTTCCTTTCCACATTCCATTCCATTCCATTCCAACTTCAATTCCACATTCCATTCCATTCTATTCCATTCCACATGCCAAACGATTCCACATACCATTGCATTCAATTCCACATTCCGTTCCACGTTCCATTGCATTCCATTCCAACTTTGATTCCATGTTCCATTCCATGTTCCATTCCACGTTCTTTCCTCGGTCCAGTCCACATTCCATTTCACTCAATTCCAAATTCCATACTATTCCATTCCATTCCATTCCAAAATCCATTCCTTTCCATTGCTCATTCCATTCCACATTCCATTGCACATTCAATTCCTTTCCATTCCACATTCCATTCCACACTCCATTCGTCTTTGCAATCCACATTCCATTCCGTTCCATTCCACATTACATCCCACATTTCATTCCACATTCCATTCCGTTCCATGCCACATTCCATTGCATTGCATTCAACATTCGTTTCCACATTCCAATCTGTTCCATTCCACATTCCATCTCACTGCACATTCCATTTCACATTCTATACCGCATTCCATTACTCAGTCCCTTACATTCCATTCCACATTCCATTCTTCATTCTATTCCACATTCCATTCCACATTCCATTGCATTCCATTAAATGTGCCCTTCCACATTCCATTCCATTCCCCTTTCCATTCCCTGATGCTTTCCGCTTTAAACTCCATGTTCCACTTCATGCCATACCACGTTCCATTCCACATTGCATTCTATTCCATTCCATTTTCCATTCCACATTTTATTCCACATACCATTCCATGTTACATTCCTTTCCTTTCCACATTACATTCCTCATTCCATTCCACATTCCATTTCGTTTCATTCCACATTCCCTTCCACATTCCACTCAACATTCCATTCCACTTTCCATTCCATTCCATTACACATTCCATTCCATTTTCCATTCCATTCCATTCCACTTTCCATTCCACTTTCCATTCCATGATCCATTCCACTTTCCATTCCATTCCATTCCACGATCCATTCTATTTCATTCCACGTTCCATTTCATGCCATTCCAGTTTCCGTTGAACACTCCATTCCACATATCATTCCACATTCCATTTCACAGTCCATTCGACATTCCATTTCACTTTCCATTCCGTTCCATTCCATTCCATTACACATTCCACTCCATTCCATTCCACGTTCGAATCCGTTTCACATTCCATTCCATTCCACTCCACATGCGATTCCATTGCAATCCACATTCCATTCCATTTCATTCCACATTCCTTTCCACTTTCCATTCCACATTCCTTTCCATTCCATTCTAATCCACATTCCTTTCCTTTCAATTCCACAGTCAATTCCACTTTCTATTCCAAATTCCTTTCCATTCCATTCTAATCAACATTCCATTCCATTCCATTCCACATTCCATTCCATTCCATTCCACATTCCATTCCATCTAATTTCACATTCCATTCCATTACATTGCATTCCACATTCCATTCTATTCGATTCCGCATTCCATTCAATTCCATTCCACATTCCATTCCATTCCATTCTATTCCAGATTCCATTCAATTCCATTCCACATTCCATTCCATTCCATTCCACATTCCAGTACACATTCCATTACACATTCCATTCTACTTTCCATTCTATTCAATTCCACATTCCTCTCCAGTACATTCCGCATTGCATTTCATACCGTTTCACATTCCATTCCATTACATGGCTTTCCACATTCCATTTCAATCCATTCTGCATTCGATTCCATTCCATTTATTTCTATTCTGCGTTCCATTCCATTCCATTCAATTCCACATTCCATTCCATTCCATTCCAAATTCCATTCAACTGCATTCGTCATTCCATTACACATTCCATTCCAAATTCTATTCCACGTTCCATTCCACATTCCATTGCATTCAATTCCATATTCCATACCATTCCATTCAATTCTATTACACAACCCACTCCATTGTATTGCACATTCCATTCCACATTCCATTCCACATTCCTTTCCATTCCTTTACCCATTCCTTTCAACACTCCATTCAACATTCCATTCCACATTTTTTTCCTTTCCATTCCATATTCCATTCCACATTCCATTCCACATGCCGTTCCACATTCCATTCCACATTTTTTCCTTTCCATTCCACATTCCATTCCACATTCCATTCCACATGCCATTCCACATTCCATTTCGTTCCACGTTGCCTTCCATTCAATTGCACATTCTATTCCATTACATTCCACATTCCATTCCAATTAATTTCACATTTCATTCCATTCCGTTGCATTCCACATTCCATTACATTCCATTCCGCATAACATTCCATTCTATTCTATTCCACTTTCCATTCTATTACATTCCACATTTCATTCAATTACTTTCCACATTCTATTCCAGATTCCATTCCACATTCTATTCCATGTTGTATTCCATTCTATTCCATATTCTATTCCATTACATTCCACGTTCCATTCCATTCAATTCTACATTCCATTCCATTCCATTGCATTCCACATTCCATTCCATTCAATTCCGCATTCCAAAATATTCCATTCCATTATATTACACTTTCCTTTCCATTCCACTGCACATTCCATTCCCTTCAATTCCACATTCCCTTCCACATTCCATTCCATATTCTTTTCCACATTCCATTCCATTCCATTCAGCATTCCATTCCATTCCATTCCACATTCCATTCCTCATTCTATTCCATTCCTTTCAACTTTCCATTCCACATTCCATTCCATTCCATTCCACATTTCTTTCCACGTTCCATTCCATTTTCCATTGCACGATCCATTCCACATTCCGTTCGACATTCCATTCAACGTTGAATTGCATTCCAATCCACGTTCCATTGCATTCCATTCCACATTCCACTGCACATTCTAATCCATTCCATTCCACATTGCCTTCCACATTTCATTTCACATTCCATTCCACATTCCAGTCCATTCCATTCCACATTCCATTCCAATTTCCATTCCATGTTCCATTCCACGTTCCATTCCACTCCATTCCACGATCCACTTCATTCCATTACACTTTCCATTTCACATTACATTCCACATTCCTTTTCACATTGCATTCCACATTCCATTTCACTTTCCATTCCATTCCACTCCATTACACTACAAATTCCATTCCATTCTAACACACATTCCATTCCATTCCACTCCACATTCCATTCCTTTCCACATTCCATTCCATTCCGTTCCAGTTTCCATTCCATTCTATTCCACATTCCATTCCATTATATTCCACATTCCATTCCATTATATTCCACATTCCATTCCACATATCATTCCATTCCATACTATTCCACATTCCATTCCATTCCATTCCATTCCACTTTACATTCCATTTCATGCCACATTCCTTTCCTCTTTCCATTTCACATTCCAATCCAATCCATTCCCCATTCCTTTCCACATTGCATTCCACATTGCATTCCATTCTCCATTACATTCCATTCCACATTCAATTCCATTCCATTCAATTTCACATTCCATTACATTACATTGCATTTCACATTCCATTTAATTCCATTCCGCATTAAATTCCATTGCATTCCATTTTATTCCCCATTCCATTCCATTCCACTCTATTCCACAAACCGTTCCATTCTATTCCGCACTCCATTCAATTACATTCCATGTTCCATTCCACATTACATTCCCCATTCAATTCCACATTCCATTCCACATTCTTTCCACTTTCCTTTCCATTCCATCCCACATTCCATTACAAGGTCCATTCCGTGCCATTCAACATTCCATTCCACGTTCCTTTCCATTAAATTCCACATTCCATTCCACTTTCTATTCCATTGCATTCCACCTTCCTTTCCACATTCCATTCCACGTTCCATTCCACAATCCTTTCCACGTTCAATTCCACATTCCATTCCATTCCATTCCATATTCCATACCTTTCCATTCCATTCCATTCCACAATCCATTCCATTCCATTCCATATTTCATTCCACATTCCGTTCCACATTCCATTCCACATTCTACTCCACTCCTTTCCACATTCCTTTGCACATTCCTTTCCATTCCATACCACATACCATTCCATTCCATTCCACATTCCATTCCATTCCATTCCATTCCACATCCCATCCCACATTCCATTCCATTGAATTCCACCATCCATTCCACATTCCATTCCTTTCCATTCCTTTCCACATTCTATTAAATTCCATTTCAAAATCCATTCAGAATTTCCATTCCACATTCCTATCCACATTCTATTCCACGTTCCATTCCATTCCAATCCATCTTCAATTCCACATTCCATTCCATTCCATTCTATTCAACATTCCATTCGAGATTCCATTATATTCCATTCGATAATCCATTCCATTCCCTTCCTCATTCCATTCCATTCCATTCCATTGAATTCCATTCCATTCCACATTCCATTCTATTCCATTCCACATTCTATTCCACGCTCCATTGCGTGTTCCATTCCACTTTCCATTCCACGTTCCTTTCCACCTACCATTCCACATTAAATTCAACATTCCATTCCAAATTCCTTTCCATTCCTTTCCAATTTCCATTCCACATTCCATTTCATTCCATTCCACATTACATTCCATTCCACTTCACGTTCCATTCCACATTCCATTCCACTCTATTCCACATTCCATTCCACATTCCATTATATTCCAATCCACGTTCCATTCCACGTTCCATTTCACATTCCATTCCACATTCTATTCCACATTCTATTCCGTTCAATTCCTGGTTACATTCGACATTCCATTCCACATGCCCTTCCACATTCCATTGCATTCCATTCCACATTCCATTCCATTCCATTCCACGTTCCATTCCACATTCCATTCCTATCCATTCCACGTTCCATTCCATTCCATTACAGATTCCATTCCATTCCATTCCACATTCTATTCCACATTCCATTCCTCGTTCCATTCCACTTTCCATTCCACTTTCCATTCCACTTTCCATTCCACGTCCCATTCTACATTACATTCCAAATTAAATTCAACATTCCATTCCACATTCCATTGCATTTCATTCCACATTCCATTCCACATTCCATTCCATTCCTTTCCACATTCCATTCCATTCCATTTCACATTCCATTCCGTTTAATTACACATTCTTTTCCACATTCCATTCCAGATTGCATTCCACATTCTCTTCCACATTCCATTCCACGTTACATTCCATATTCCTGTCCACATTCCATTCCAAGGCCAATTCAACATTCCTGTCCACATTCCGTTCCACGTTCCATTTCACGTTCCATTCCATTCCACGTTCTATTCCACATTCCAATCCACATTCCATTACACTTTCCATTGCATTCCATTCCACGGTCAAATCCACGTTGCATCCCATTCCATTCCACTTTCCATTCCACATAACATTGCACATTCCATTCCGAGTTCTGTTCCATGTTCCATTCGACGTTCCATTCCACGTTCCATTCCATTCCATTCCACGTTCCATTCCACGTTCCATTCCACATTCCAATCCACATTTCATTAGACATTCCATTCCATTCATTTCCACGGTCCATTCTGCATTCCATTCTGCATACCTTTGCACATTCCATTCCACATTCCATTCCACGCTCCATTCCGTGTTCCAATCCACGTTCCATTCCATTCTTTTCCAGATTCCACTGCACATTACATTCCATTCCATTCCACATTTCATACCATTAAATTCTATTCTATTCCAAATTTCATTCCATTCCACCTTCCATTCCTCATTCCATTCCATTCCATTCCACATTCCATTTTGCATTCCATTAAATTCCTTTCCACGTTCCATTCCATTCCATTCCACATTCCATAACTTTCTATTCCACATTCCATTGCACATTCCATTCCATGTTCTATTCCATTACATCCCACGTTCCATTCCACGTTCCATTCCACATTCCATTCCACATTCCATTCCACGTTCCTTTCCAATGCATTCCACGTTCCATTCCGTGATCCATTCCTTTCCATTCCACGTTCCATTCCACATTCAATTCCGCATTCCATTCCATTCCATTCCTCGTTCCATTCCATGTTCCATTCCATTGTATTCCACGTTCCATTTCACATTGAATTGCACATTCCATTTGACGATCCATTCCTCATTCCATTTCACATTCCATTCCACGTTCCATTCCACTTTCCATTCCACTTTCCATGGCACGCTGCATTCCATGTTCCATTAAATGCTCCATTCCTTTCCATTCAACATTCCATTCCACATTCCATTCCACATTACTTTATGTTGCATTCCATATTCCATTCCCGCATTCCATTCTGCATTCCATAGAACATTCCATTCCACATTCCTTTCCTCATTATATTCCATTCCATTCCACATTCCATTCCACATTCCATTCCACAATAAATTCCATTTCACTTCATATTCCATTCCACATCTCATTGCATTCCATTCAACATTCGATTCCACTTTCCATTCCATTCCAATCCACTTTCCATTCCACATTCCATTCCATTCTATTCCACATTCTTTTCCACATTCCATTCCACTTTCCATTCTATTCCATTGCACATTCCATTCCACAATCCCTTCCATACCATTCTATTCCATTGCACATTCCATTCCACAATACATTCCTTTCCATTCCTCTTTCCATTCCACGTTCCATTCCACATTCCATTCCGCATTCCATTCCATTCCATTCCAGGTTCCATTCCACCTTCCATTCCAAATTCCATTTCACATTCGAATCCACGATCCATTCCACCTTCCATTCCACGTTCCATTCTATGTTCCATTCCATTCCACATTACGTTGCATTCCATTCCATTGCACATTCCATTCCACATTCCATTCCATTTCATTCTTTTCCATTGTATTCCTTTTCACATAATATTCCATTCCATTCCAATCTTCTCCACATTCCATTCCGTTCCTTTCCTCATTCTATTCTATTCTGTTCCACCTTACAATCCATTCCATTACACCTTCCTTTCCATTGCACATTACATACCGTTCCATTGCATTACACATTCAATTCCTTTCCATTGCACTTTCCAATACGTTCCATTCCACAATCCATTCCATTCCATTCCACCTCCCATTCCACGGGGCATTCCACATTCCATTACATTTCATTCTATTTCATTGCATTCAATTCCATATTCCTTTCCATTCAATTCCACTCCACATTCCATTCCATTCCATCCCAAATTCAATTTCACATTCCATTGCATTCCATTCCATTCCATAATCCATTCCATTTCATTCCACATACAATTCCATTCCATTCCAACCCAAATTCAATTTCACATTCCATTGCATTCCATTCCATTCCATAATCCATTCCATTTCATTCCACATACAATTCCATTCCGTTCCACATTCCATTCCATTCCATTCCACATTCTATTCCACATTCCATTCTATTCAATTTCACTTTCCATTCCACGTTCCATTGCATTCCATTCGAATCCACATTCCATTCCATTCCATTCCACAATCCATTCCAAATTCCATTCCACATTCCATTCCACATTCCATTCCACATTCCATTCCATTCCATTCCATCTTCAGTTCCACATTCCATTCCATTCCACTACATTCAATATTCCATTCCACATTCCATTCCATTCCATTCCATTCCACATTCCATTCCATTCCATTCCATTCCATTCCATTCCACATTGCATTCTATTCCATTCCACATTCTATTGCACGTTCCATTGCACGTTCCTTTCCACTTTCCATTCCACGTTCCATTCCACATTCCATTCCACATTAAATTCATCATTCCATTCCAAATTCCATTCCATTCCGTTCCAGATTCTATACCACATTCCATTTCATTCCATTCCACATTTCATTCCATTCAACTCAACGTCCATTCCACTTTACATTCGATTCCATTCCACATTCCATTCCATTCCATTCCACATTCCATTCCACGTTCCATTCCATTCCAATCCACGTTCCATTCCACATTCCATTCCACATTCCATTCCACATTCCATTCCACATTCCATTCCGTTCCATTCCACATTTCATTCCACTTTCCATTCCACATTCCATTCCACATTCCATTCCATTCCATTCCACATTGAATTCCACATTCCATTCCGTTCCATTCCACATTTCATTTCACCTTCCATTCCATTGCATTCCACATTCCTATCCATTCAATTCCGCATTCCTTTCCACATTCCATTCCATTCCATTCTATTCCACTTTCAATTCCATTCCATTCCACATTTCATTCCATTAAATTAGACATTCCATTCCACACTCCATTCCACATTTCATTCCGTTCCTTTCCACAATCCATTCCACACTCCATTCCACATTGCTATCCACGTTCAATTCCGTTCCATTCCACTTTCCTTTCCAAATTCCATTCCGCATTCCATTCCATTCCATTCCACATTCCATTACAAAATCAATTCCACAATCCATTCCATTACAATCCACATTCCAATCAACATTCGATTCCATTCGATTCCACATTCTGTTCCATTCTATTCCACATTCCATACTATTCCATTGCATTCCACATTCCATTCGTTTCCATTAAACATTCCTATCCTTTCCAGTGTACGTTCCATTCCATTCCATTCCACATTGTTTTCCATTCCATTCCACATTCCATTCCACATCCCATTCCATGTTCCATTCCACTTTCCAGTCCACATTCCATTCGACGTTCAGTGCCATTCCATTCCACATTCCACTCCACATTATATTACATCGTATTCCACATTCCATTCCACATTCCATTCCATTCCATTCCACATTCCATTCCACATTATATTCAATTGCATTCCACATTCCATTTCACATTCCATTCCACGTTCCATTTAACGTTCCAGTCGAGTTTCCATTCCATCCCATTCCACGTTGCATTCCAAATTCCATTCCATTACGTTCCACTTTCCTTTCCACGTTCCATTCCGCATTGCATTCCACATTACTTCGGTTCCATTCCACATTCCAATCCATGTTCCATTCCACCTTTCATTCCATTCCATTCCACATTCCATTCCACATTACATTCCACATTACATTCAATATTCCATTCCATGTTCCATTCCATTCCACTCCACATTCCATTCCACATTCCATTTCCACATTCCATTCCATTTCTTTCCACATTTCATTCCTTTCCATTCCACGTTCAATTCCACATTTCATTCCATTTCGTTCCAGATTCAACTGCACATTCCATTCCATTCCATTTCACATTCCATACCATTAAATTCTATTCCATTCCACATTCCATTCCATTCAACATTCCATTCCACATTCCGTTCCATTCCGTTCCACTTTCCATTCCGCACTCCATTAAATTCCATTCCACATTCCATTCCATTCCTTTCCAAATTCCACAACTTTCCATTGCAGATTCCATTCCACATTCAATTCCACTTTGCATTCCACATTTCATTCCACTTTCCATTCCACATTCCTTTCCATTCCATTTCACATTCATACCATTCCACGTTCCATTCCACATTCAATTCCATGTTCTATTCCATTCCATTCCACTTTACCTTCCACGTTCCATTCCATTCTATTCCACGTTACACTTCACATTGCATTGCACATTCCATTCCACGATCCATTCCACATTTCATTGCGCATTCCATTTCACTTTCTTTTCCACTTTCCATTCCACGTTCCGTTCCACGTTGCATTCCATGTTCCATTTCACGTTCCGTTCCATTCCATGCCACTTTCCATTCCACATTCCATTCTACATTCAATTCCACATTACGTTATGTTCCATTTCACATTCCATTCCACATACCATTCCACAATCCATTCCACAGTCCATTCCATTTCATTCCACATTGCATTTCACATTATATTCCATTCCAATCCACATTGCATTCAACTTTCTATTCCACATTCCATTCCATTTCAGTCCACATTCCATTCCACATCCCTTGGCATTCCAGTCCACATTTGATTCCACATTCCAGTCACTTCAATTCCACATTCCATTGCATTCCAATCCACTTCCCATTCCACAATCCTTTCCATTCTATTCCACATTCTATTCCACATTCTCTTCCACATTCCATTCCATTCTATTGCACATTCCATTCCACAGTCGTTCCATTCCATTCTTCTTTGTTTTCCACGTTCCATTCCACATTCCATTCCATATTCCTTTCCATTCCATTCCAGTTTCCATTCCATGTTCCATTCCACAATCCATTCCACATTCCATTCCACATTCCATTCCGTTCCATTCCACGTTCCATTACAAATTCCATTTCACATTTCATTCCACTTTCCATTCCACATTGCATTCCACGTTCCATTCCACCTTCCATTCCATTCCAAATTCCATTGCATTCCATTCCACATTCCATTGCATTCCATTCCATTCCACCTTCCATTCCACATTGCATTCCATTTCATTCTATTCCATTGTATTCCATTCCAAATTCCATTCCATTCCAATCCTCCACACATTACATTCCATTCAATTCCACATTGTATTCTATTCCATTCCACATTCCAATCCATTCCATTGCAGATTCCTTTTCATTCAATTCCACATTCCATACCGTTCCAATGCATTCCACTTTAAATTCCTTTCCATTACACATTTTTTTCCTTTCCATTCCACATTCCATTCTACATTCCATTCCATTCCTTTCCACATTGCATTGCATTCCCTTCCACATTCCTTTCCACATTAAAATCCATTCCATTCCACATTCAATTACATTCCATTCCACATTCCATTCCACATTCATTTTCACATTCCATTCCTCATTCCATTCTATTCTATTGCATTCCACATTCCATTCTACATTTTATTCCACATTCTATTCCACATTCCTTTCCATTCCATTCCATGTTCCCTTCCACATTCAATTCCACATTCCATTCCACATTGCATTCCACATTCCATTCCACATTCCATTCTATTCCACTCAACATTGCATTCCACCTTCCATTTCACATTCCATTACAATTACCTTTCAATTCCATTCTACATTCAATTCCATTCCATTCCATTCCACATTCAATTCCATTCCTTTCCTTTCCACATTCCATTCCACGTTCCATTCCATTCCATTCCACATTCCGTTCCTCATTCCATTCCACATTCTCTTTCACATTCCATTCCACATTCGCTTTCACATTCCACTCCACATTACATTTCACATTCCACTCCATTCCGTTTTACATTCCATTCCACATTCCATTAAATTCCGATCCACATTCCATTACACATTGCATGTCATATTCCTTTCCATTCCATTCCACATTCCATTCCACACATTGCATTACACATTCCATTCCATTCCATTCCGCGTTGCATTCCTCGTTTGATTCTACGTTCCATTCCACGCTCCATTCCATATTCCATTCCATTCCATTCCACATTCCTTTCCATTCCACATTCTCTTCCACATATCTTTCCACATTCCATTCCATTCCATTCCACATTCCTTTCCATTTCACATTCTCTTCCACATATCTTTCTACATTCCATTTCATTCCATTCCACATTCCTTTCCAAATTTCATTTCACTTTCCATTCCATTCGAATCCATTCCAGATTCCATTCCATTCTTTTCCAATCCACATTCCGTTCCATTCCGTTCCATGTTCAATTCCATTCAACATTCCATTCCACATTCCAATGCACATTCCATTCCATTCGATTCTATTCCACATTCCATTCCATTCAATTCCACATTCCATTCCACTTTCCATTCCACTTTCCTTTCCCTGTTCAATTCCATTCAGTTGCACATTCCACTCCATTCAATTGCATTAAACTTTCCATTCCATTCCATTCAATTCCACCTTCCATTCCATTCCATTGCATTCCACATTCCAATCCATTCCATTCCACATTCCATTCCATTCCGTTCCATTCCACATTCCATTCCATTCCTTCCACATTCCATTCCACATTCCGTTTCACATTACAGTTCTTTCCGTTCCACATTCCATTCCATTGCATTCCATTCCATATAACATTCCATTCCATTCCATTCCAAATACCATTACACATTCCATTACATTCCATTCCACATTCTTTTCCATTCCATTCCACATTCCATTGCACATTCAATTCCACATTCTATTCCGTTCCATTCCACATTTCATTGCATATTCCATTCCACATTACATTCCACATTGCATTCCATTCCATTCGAGATTTAATTCTGTTCCATTCCACATTCCAAGCTACGTTTCATTCCATATTCCATTCCACATTCAATTCCACATTCCATTACACATTCCATTCCACATTCCATTCCACGTTCTATTCCATTCCACTTTGCATTCCACATTCCATTTCATTCCTTTCCACATTCCATTCAAAATTCCATTTCAATTTCCTTTACATTCCATTCCTTTCCACATTCCGTTCCATTCCATTCCAATCCACATTCCATTCCATTCCATTGCAAGTTCATTTCCATTCCACATTCCCTTCCATTCCATTCCATTCCACATTCAATTCCACATTCCTTTGCACATTCCATTCCATTCCATTCTATTCCACATTTAATTCCATTCCATTCCACATTCCTTACCATTCCATTCCACATTCCATTCCACTTTCCATTCCACATTACTTTCCCCGTTCAATTCCATTCAATTCCACATTCCATTCCATTCCATTTAATTCAACGTTCCGTTCCATTCCATTCAATTCCACATTGCATTCCTTTCCATTGCATTCCACTTTCCATTCCATTCCATTCCATTCTATTCCATTCCACATTCCATTCCATTTCCCTTTGAATTCCATTCCACTTCACTTTGCATTCCATTCCACTCCACATTTCATTCCATTCCATTCCACATTCCATTCAATTGCATTCCTCATTCCGTTCCATTGCTTTCCACATTCCATTCCATTCCTTTCCATTCCATTACACACTGCTATCCACATTCCATGAAATTCCGCATTCCATTCCATTCCATTCCAAATGCTATTCCATTCCATTCCATATTCCATTCCATTTCATTCCACATTCCATTCCATTCCATTCCACATTCCATTACATTCAGCTTTCCATTCCATTCCATTGCGTTCCACATTCCATTCCATTCCATTCCTTTACATTTCACATTCCATTCCAAATTCCGTTCCATTCCACATTCCGTTCCATTCCACATTCCATTCCATTCCATTGTTTTCCACATTCCATTCCATTCCAATCCGTTAAACTCCAAATTCCATTCGGCATTCCATTCCTTTCTATTCCATATTCTAATCCATTCCATTCCACATTCCATTCCATTCCATTCCACATTCCATTGCATTAAATTCCACACTTCATTACACCCCATGCCACATTCCACTCCATTCCATTAGACATTCCATTCCATTACATGCAGTATTGCATTCCATCCATTAGACATTCCATTCCATTCTGTTCCACATTCCATTCCATTCCACATTCCTTTACTTTCCATTGAATATTTCTTTCCTTTCCATTCCACATTCCATTCAATTAAATTCTACATTTCTTTGCGTTCCACATTCCGTTCCATTCCTTCCATTACACATTCCATTCCACTTTCCATTCCATTCCACATTCCATTCAATTCCATTCCACATTCCATTCCACTGCTTTCCACATTCCATTCCATTCCACATTCCCTTCCATTTCATTCCATTCTGTTAAACATTCCATTCCTCTTTCCATTCAATTTGAAATTCCATTCCATTACATTCCACATTCCATTCCATCCCATCCGACTCCATCCCACATTCCATTCTGTTCCATTTCACATTCCATTCCATTCCATTTCACTTTCCATTCCAATCCATTCCACTTTCCATTCCATTCCGTTACATTGCTTTCCACATTACATTCCATTCCATTTTATTCCACATTCCATTCAAATCTATTCCGCATTCCATTCTATTCCATTCCATTCCTCATTTCATTCCATCTTCCTTTCCATTCCATTCCATATACCATTCCATTCCATTCCACTTTCCATTCAATTCCAGTCCACATTATATTCACTTCCATTCCACATAATTTTCTATTCCATTTCATTCAATTCCACATTCCATTCCATTCCATTCCACATTCCATTCCATGTGATTCCGCATTCCATTCCATTCCATTTCACATTCCATTCAATCCCATTCCGCATTCCACATTTCATTCCACCTTCCTTTCCACGTTCCATTCCACGTTCCATTCCATCTTCCATACCATTCCATTCCGCGTTCAATTCCACATTTCATTCCACATTCCATTCATTCTATTGCACATTTCCTTCCATTCCATCCCACATTCCATTCCTTTCCATTCCATTCCATTCCACTTTCCTTTCCATTCCATTCCATTCCATTCCATTCCACATTCTGTTCAATTCTTTCCCACGTTCCATTCCATTCCATTCCATTCCACATTCCATTCTTCTCCATTCCATTCAGCATTCGATTCCATTCCACATTCCATTCGATTCCATTACATTCCCGATTCCATTCCTTTCCATTCCATTACACTTTCCTTTCCATTCCATTCTTTTCCACATTCCATTCCATTCCATTCCTTTCCACATTCCATTCCATTCCATTCCTTTCCACATTCCATTCCATTCCAATCCACATTGTATTCCATTCCACTCCACATTCCACGTTCCATTCCAGGTTCCATTCCACTTTCCATTCCACGTTCCATTCCACTTTCCATTCCACTCCATTCCACGTGCCATTCCACTTTCCTTTTCTTTCCATTTCACATTCCTTTCCATTCCATTCCACATTCCATTCCGCATTGAATTCCATTCCATTCCACTTTATATTCCATTCCATTCCACATTCCATTACAAGTCCCATTCCATTGCATTCCACCTTCCATTCCACGATCCATTCCACATTCCATTCCACATTCTATTTCATTCCATTTCTCATTCCATTCCACATTCCTTTCCATTCCAGTCCACATTTCATAAAACGTTCCATTCCATTGCATTCAACCTTCCATTCCACGATCCATTCCACATTCCATTACACATTCCATTTCACATTCTGTTCCATTCCATTTCTCATTCCATTCCACAATACATTCCATTCCATTCCTCGTTTCATTTCATGTTCCATTCCATTTCATTCAACGATACATTCCACATTACACTCCACATTCCATTTCACATTCCATTCCATTGCATTCCAAATTCAATTCCCTTCCAATCCACTTTCTATTCCTTTCCACTGCACATTCCACGTTCCTTTCCAAGTTCCATTCCACTTTCCTTTCCACGTTCCATTCCACGTTCCATTCCATTCCATTCCACGTTCCATTCCACTTTACATTTCTTTACATTTCACATTCCTTTCCATTCCATTCCACATTCCTTTCTGCATTCAATTCCATTCCATTCCACATTCCATTCCATTCCATTCCACATTCCATTACATGTTCCGTTCCATTGCATTCCACCTTCCAGTCCACGCTCCATTCCACATTCCATTCCACATTCCATTTCACATTCTATTCCATTCCATTTCTCATTCCATTCCACATTCCATTCCATTCCATTCCACATTTCATTACACGTTCAATTCCATTCCATTTCATTAAACGATACTTTCCACATTCCATTCCACATTCCATTCCACATTCCATTTCACATTGCATTCATTCCATTTTACATTCCTTTCCACATTCCATTGCATTCCATTCCATTTCCCATTTCACATTCCATTTCACTTTCCGTTCCATTCCATGGCACATTGCATTCCACATTCCATTGCATTCCCTTCCACGGGGCAGTCCACGTTCCATTCCTGGTGCATCCCACGATCCATTCCACGTTCCATTCCACTTTCCATTCCATTCCATTCCACATTAAAAACCATTCCTTTCCCTTGAACAATCCATGCCATTCCGTTTCACATTCCATTCTGCATTCCATTCTAGATTCCTTTCCGTTCCATTTCACACTCCATTACACAATCCATTCTACATTCCTTTCCGTTCCATTCCGCATTCCTTTTCCTTCCATTCCACATAACCTTCCATTCCAAATTGCATTCCATTGCATTCCATTCCATTCCACATTCCTTTCCATTCCATTCCAAATTCCATTCTCATTCCATTGCATTTCATTTCACATTCCTTTCCATATTCTATTCTATTCCATTCAACAATTCATACCGCATTCCATTCCATTCCATTCCATTCCACATTCAATTCCACTTTCCATTCCGTGATCCATTACACGTTCCATTCCAAGTTCCATTCCATTCCTTTCCAGATTCCATTGCATTCCTTTCCACTTTCCATTTCATTCAGTTCCACATTCCATTCCACATTGCATTTCACATATTTTTCCACATTCTAATTCACTTTCCATTCTATTACATTACACATTCGATTCCGTTCAATTCCACATTCCATTCCATTCCATTCCACATTCCATTCCATTCCATTCCACATTTAATTCCACATTCCATTCCATTCCATTCCATGTTCCATTTTGTGTTCCATTCCTTTCCATTCCACATCCCATTCCATTCCGTTGTACATTCCATTCCATTCTACTTTCTATTCCATTCTATTCGACATTCCATTCCACGTTCCAGGCCATGTTGAAATCCGTGTTCTATTCCACGTCCCATTCCACGTTCCATGCCTTTCAATTCCACATTCCGTTAAATTCCATTCCACATCCCATTCTTTTCCATTAGACGTAGATTTCGACATTCCATTCCACTGTCCATTCCATTGCATTCCACGTTCCATTCCACTTTCCATTCCATTCCATTCCACGTTCCATTCCACATTCCATTCCATTCCATTCTACGCTGCTTTCCACATTCCATTGCTCACTGCATTCCACATTCCTTTCCGTTCCATAATGCATTCCATTCCACATTCCATTCTGTTGTATTCCACATGCCACCCCACATTCCAATACACATTCCATTCCATACCATTCCACTTTCCATTCCAGATTCCATTCCATTCCATTCCACATTCCATTCCGCATTCTCTTCCACATTCCATTCCATTCCATTCCACATTCCATTCAAAATTCCATTCCACTCATTTCCACATGCTATTCCCCTTTGCATTCCACATTCCATTCCATTGCACATTTCATTAGACAAACCATTCCATTCCATTCCGTATTCCATTCTACATTCCATTCCATTTCATTCCACGTTGCAATCCACATTCCATTCCACATTCCCTTCCTTATTCCATTCCATTCCATTCCACATTCCATTCTACATTCCATTCCATTCCATTCCACATTCATTTTCACTTTTCCTTCCACATTCCAATCCATTCCATTCCAGATTGCTTTCCACATCCCATTCCATTTCATTCCACATTCCTTTCAACATTCCATTCTATTCCATTCCACTTTCCATTCCACTTTCCATTCCACTTTCCATTCCACATTCCTTTCCACGTTCCATTCCGTTGCATTCCACATTCCATTCCACATTCCATTCCATAGTCCATTCCATTCCACATTCCTTTCCACATTCCATTCCATATTCCATACCATTCCATTCCATGTTCCATTCCACTTTCCGTTCCATTCCATTCCACGTTCCATTCCACATTACATTGTGCATTCTGTTCCACTTTCCATTCCACTTTCCATACCACGTTCCATTCCATTCCATTCCACTTTCCATTCCATTCCATTCCACTTTCTTTCCATGTTCCATTCCACGTTCCATTCCATTCCTTTCCACCTTCCATTTCACTTTGCATTCCATTCTGCGTACAATTTCACATTCCATTCCACATTACACTCCGTTCCATTCCAAGTGCCACTCCACATTCCATTCCACATTCCCTTCCATATTCCATTCTATGCCATTCCACATTCCATTCCATTCCATTCCACATTCCTTTCCATTACATTCCAGATTCCATTCCGCATTCCATTCCATTCTGTTCCACATTCCATTCAACGTTCAATTCCATGTTCCATTCCATTGAATTCAACGATCTATTCCGCCTTCCAATTTACTTTCCATTCCATGTTGAATTCCACTACATTCCACCATCCATTCCACATTCCACTCCACATTTCATTCCACATTCCATTAAAATCTCCATTGCTCATTCCATTCAATTCCATTCTACGTTCCATTCCACGTTCCATACCACATTACATTCCACATTCCTTTCCACGTTCCATTCCTTTCCATTCCATGTACCAGTCCACATTCCATTCCATTCCATTCCATAGTCCATTCCATACCACATCACATTCTATTCCACATTTCATTCCGTACCATTCCACATTCCATTCAACATTCCATTCCTTTGCATTCAACATACCATTCCATTTCATCTCACATTACATTCCACGCTACATTCCATATGGCATTCCACATTCCATTCCATTCCATTCCAAGTTCCATTGCACTACCCATACCCTTCCATTCCATTCAACATTCTATACCACATTCCATTCCACATTCCATTCTAAATTCCATTACATTCCATTCCAAATTCCTTTACATTTCATTGCACATTCCATTCCACATTCCATTACATTACAATACACATTCTATTCTATATTCCATTACATTCCATTCCACATTCCATTTCACATTACTTTACATTTCATTTCACATTCCATTCCACATTTCATTCCACATTCCATTCCCCATTGCCTTCCATTCCATTCCACATTCCCTTCCACATTCCATTATAATCCATTCCACATTCCAATTCTCATGCCATTCCACAGTGCATTCCACGTTCCATTTCACATGCCATTCCACAGTCCATTCCACAATCCATTAAACGTTCCATTCCATTCCATTCCACGTTCCATTACATTCCAGTCCACATTCCATTCTATTCCTCATTCCATTCCACATTGCCTTGCATTCCGTTTCACATTCCAAACCAAATTGCATTACACATTCCATTCCAGTCCATTCCACATTCCATTTCACGTTCCATTCCTCAGTCCATTCCACTTTCCATTAAAATTCCATTCCATTCCATTCCACATTCCCGTCCAGTTTACATTGCTTTCCATTCCACATTCCATTCCACTTTCCATTGCACATTCCATTCCAAGTTCCATTCCAATTTCAATTCCACGTTCCATTCCAGGTAGTATTCCAAGTTCCATTCCATTCCGTTCCACGTTACATTCATCATTCCATTCCATCCCATTCCACGTTCCATTCTGTTCCATTCCACTTTCCATTCCACATTCCATTCCACCTTCCATTCTACCATCCATTCCGTTCCATTCCATTCCATTGCACATTCCATTTCACATTCCATTCAACATTCCATTCCGTTCCATTCCACATTCCTTTCCACATTCCTTTCCACATTGCACTCCATTCCATTCCTTTCCACATTCCATTCCACATTCCATTCCACATTCCATTTAATTCCATTCCACGTTTCATTCCACATTCCATGTGACATTTCATTTCATTCCTTTCCTGTTTCCATTCCACTATCCATTCCATTCAATTCCACGCTAAATTCCACATTGCATTCTACTTTCCATTCCACTTCGCATTCCATTGCATTAAAGGTTCCATTTGACAGTCCATTGCGTATTCCATTCCACGTTCCATTTCTTTGCATTCCACTTTCCATTCCAAATTCCATTGTACTTTACATTCCAAGTTCCATTCCACATTACTTTCCACTTTCTATTCCAATTTCCATTCCATTCCATTCCAAGTTCCATTCCAAATTCAAGTCGATTCCATTCCACGTTCCATTCCACATTGCATTCCACATTCCATTCCTCATTCCATTCCACATTCCATTGCACATTCCGTTTCACGTTCCATTCCACATTCTATTCCAGTTTCCATTCCACGTTCCATGCCAAGTTCCATTCCATTCCATTACACGTTCCATTCCACATTGTATTCCATTCCATTCCAAGATCCATTCCACATTCCATTCCACATTCCATTGCAGATTCCATTCCACATTCTCTTCCACTTTCCATTCCATATTACATTCCACATTCCATTTAACATTCCATTCCATTCCATTCCAGTGTGCATTCCACATTCCATTTCGTTCCATTCCACATCCTATACCACACTGCATTCCATATTCCATTCCATTCCATTCCACATTCCATACTGCATTCCATTCCATTCCATTCCACGTTCCATTCTACCTTCCAATAGTCATTCCATTCCATTCCATTCCACATTCCATTCTACATTACATTAGAGGTTCCATTCCGCGTTCCATTCCATGTTCCATTCCATTCCATTACACCTTACATTCCATATTCCATTCCATTCTTCTCCATGGAATGGAAAGTGGAATATAATGTGGAATGGAATGGAATGGAATGGAATGTGTAATGGAAGTGAATGTAATATGGAATGAAATCGAATGTTGAATGGATTCCATTCCATTTCACATTCCTTTCCACATTCCATTCCGTGGAATGGAATGGAATATGGAGTGGAATAGAATGGAATGGAATGTGGAAAGGAATGTGGAATGGAAAGTTATGGAACGTGGAATGGAATGCAGAATGGAATGCAATGGAATGTGGAAAGGAAGTTGGAATGGAATGGAATGTGGAATGCAATGTGAAATGAAATGGAATGGAATGCATTGAAATGTGGAATGGAATGGAATGGAACGCGGAATGGAATGGAATGGTATGGAACGGAATGGCATGGAATGGAATGGAATGGAATGTGGAATGGAAGGTGGAATGAAATGGAATGGAATGTGGAATGGAATGTAATGGAATGTGGAATGGAATAGAATGGAATATGGAATGAGTTATACAATGGAAAGAATGTGGAGTGGAATGTGAAATGGAATGGAATGAAAAGTGGAATGGAATATTGAATGGATTGGAATGTGGATTAGAATGGAATGGGATGTGGAATGGATTGGATTGGAATGTTGAATGGAACGTGGAATATAATGAGGAATGGAATTGAATGGAAAGTGGAATGGTTTGTGGAATGGAACGGAATGTAATGTAGAATGGAAGGTGGAATGTAATGTGGAATGGAATGTGGAATGCAACGTGGTTTGTTATGGAATATGGAATGGATTGGAATGCAATGAAACGGAATGAGGAATGGAATGGAAAGGAATGTGGAGTGGAATAGAATGGAAAGTGGAATGGAATGGAATAGAACGTGGAAAGGAATGTGGAATGGAACGCAGAATGGAATGGAAAGGAATGTGGAATGGAATGGAATGGAATGTGGAAAAGAATGGAATGGAATTTGGAATGGAATGGAATGCAGTGTGGAATGGAATGGAATGTGGAAAGGAATGCAATGGATATTGGAATTGAATGGAATGGAATGGAATGTGGAATAGAATGCAATGTAACATGGAAAGGAAAGGAATGGAATTTGGAATGGAATGGAAGGGAATGAAATGTGGAACGGAATGGAATGGTATGTGCAATGGAATGGAATATAATATAGAATGGAATGGAATGCCATGTGGATTGGAATGTGAATGGAATAGAATGTGGAATGGAATGTGTAATGGAATGGAATGGAATGTGGATTGGAAAGGAAGGGCATAGAATTTTAAATAGATTGGAATGGAATGTTGAATGGAATGGAAAGGAATGTGGAATGCAATGGAATGGAATGGAATGTGGAATGGAATTTGAAATGGAATATGAAATGCAATGTGGAACTGAATGGAATGGAATGTGGAAATGAAAGAGGAATTGAATGGAATGCGATGTGGAATGGAATGATGAATGGAATCGGATATTATTTGGAATAGAATGTGGAATGGAATGGAATGTGGAATGGAATGGAAGGGAATGTGGAATGGAATGTGGAATGCAATGGAATAGAATGTGGAATAAATCGCAATGTGGAATGTAATAAGGAGTGGAATCAAATGTAATGTGAATGGAATGGAATGGAAGGTGGAATGGAGGAATGGAATGGAGTGTGGAATGGAGGAATGGAATGGAATGTGGAATGGAGGAATGGAATGGAATGTGGAATTGAATGGAATGTAATGTGGAATGGAATGGAAAGGAATGTGGAATTGAATCGAATGGAATGTGGAATAGAATGCGGAGTGTAATGGAAGGTGGAATGGAATGTGGAATGGAATGTATTGAAATGTGGAATGGAATGGACTGGAATGTGGAAAGAAATGTGGAAAGGAATGTGGAATGGGATGGAATGGAATGTGGAATTGAATCAAATGAAATGCGGAATGGAATGTGGAATGGAATGGAATGGCATGTGGAATGGAATGGAATGGAATGTGGAATGGAATGGAATTGAATGTGGAATGGAACGGAATGGAATGTGGAATGCAATCGAATGGAATTTGGAATGGAATGGAATGGAATGTGGAGGGGATCGGAATGCAATTAAATGGAATGTGGAATGCTATGTCGAATGGAAAGGGTTGGAATATGGAACAGAACGTGGAATAGAAAGTGGAGTGGAATGTGAAATGATACGTGGAATGGAATGGAATGTGGAATGGAATGGAATGGATTGTGGAATGGATTGAAATAGAACGTGGAACAGAAAGTGGAATGGAACATGGAATGGAACGTGGAGTGGAACATGGAATGGAATGTGTAATTGAATGGAATGGAATGTGAAATGAAATGTGGAAAGTAAAGTGGAATGGAATAGAATGGAATGTGTAATGGAATGTGGAATGAAATGGAATGGAATAGAATGGAATGTTGAATGGAATGTGGAATGGCATGGAATGGAATCTGGATTGGATTTAAATGGCTCGTGGAAATGAATGGAATGGAAAGTAATGTGGAATGGAAAGTGGAAAGAAATGGAATGGAATTTGGAATCGAATGGAATGGAATGTGGAATGGAACGTGGAATGGAATGGAATGGAAAGGAATGGAATGTGGAAAGGAATGTGAAATGCAATGGAATGGAAATGAATGGAATCTGGAAAGGAAGGTGGAATGAAGTGGAATGGAATGTGGAATGGAATGTGGAATGGAATGGAATGGAATGTGGAAAGGAATTGTATGGAACCTGGAATGTAACATGGAAAGAAATGAAATGGAATGGAAAGGAAAGGAATGGAAGGGAATGTGGAATGGAATTCAGAATGGAATGGAATGTGGATTAGAATGTGGAATGGAATTTGGAAAGGAATGGAATGAAATGGATTTGAATTTGAAATTAAATGTGGAATGGAATGGAATGGAATGTGGAAGGGAAAGGAATTGATTGGAATGTGCAATGGAATGTGGAAAGGAATGGAATGAAACGTCGAATGTATCGTGGAATGCTATGTGGAATGGAATGGAATGGAATGGAATGCAATGTGGAATGAAATGTGGAATGGGAGGAAATGGAATGTAATGTGTAATGCTATAAGAAATGGAATGGAATGAAATGGTGAATGGAACGTGGAATGGAACATCAAATGGAACGTTAAGTTGATTGTGGAATGGAATGCAATGGAACGTGGAATGGAAAGTTTAATGGAACTTGGAATTGAAGGTGGAAAGGAATGAAAGGCAACGTGGAATGGAATGGAATGTTTAAAGGAAGGGAATGGAATGTGGAATCGAATGGAATGGAATGTGGAAAGGAATGTGGAATGGATTGGAATGTGGAATGGTATGTGGAATGGAATGGAATGGAATGTGGAATGGAATGGAAATTAATGGAATGTGGAAAGGAATGTGGAATGTAATGGAATGGAATGTGGAATGGAATGTGGATTGGAAGGGAATGGAATGAGGAATGGAACGCAATGGAATGCGGGATGCAATGGAAAGGAATGTGGAATGCACTCTGTAATGGAATGGAATGGAATGCGGAATGCAACATGGAATAGAATGGAATGGAATGGAATATGGAATGGAATGGAATATGGAATGGAATGGAATGGAATGTGGAATGGAATGGAATGGAACGTGGAATTGAATGTGGAATGGAATGGAATGGAATGTGGAATGGTATGTGAAATGGAATGGAATGGAATGTGCAATGGAGTGTGGAATGGAATAGAAAGGAACGTTGAATGGTATGTGGAATGGAATGGAATGGAATGCAGAATGCAATGAGCAGTGGAATGGAAAGTGGAATGGAATGGAATATGGAATGGAACGCTGAATGGAACGTGGAATGGAACGGGGAATGGAATGTGGAATGGAGCCTGGAATGGAACGTGGAATGGAACGGGGAATGGAATGTGGAATGGAGCCTGGAATGGAATGTGGAATGGAATGTGGAATGGAATGTGGAATGGATGGTGAAATGGAACATGGGATGGAACGTGTAATGGAATGTGGAAAGGAATGTGGAATGGAATGTGGAATATAAGGTAATGGAATGTGGAATTCAATGGAATGGAAAGTGGAATGGAATGAAATGGAATGTGAAATTGAATGGAAAGGAATGTGAAAAGCGATGAAATGGAATGTGGAATGGAAGGTGGAATGGAATGGAATGAAATGTTGAATTCATTGGAACGGAATGGAATGTGTAATGGAATGGATTATAATGTGTAACGTAATGTGGAATGGAGTAGAATGGAACGTGGAATGGAAGGAGGAATGGAACGTGGACTGGAACATGGAATGGACCGTGGAATGGAGAGTGGAATGGAACATGGAATGGAATGTTTAATGTAATGTGGAAAGGAATACAATGGATAGTGGAATGGAATGGAATGGAATGTGGAGTGGAATGTGGAATGGAATGGAATGGAAAGTGAGATGGAAAGTGAAATGGAATGGAATGGAACCTGGAATGGAACACTGAATGGTATGTGGAATGGAATGGAACGGAATGGAATGGAATGTGGAATGGAATGGAATGGAATGAAATGGAAAGTGGAATGCAATGCAATGGAATGGAATGTGGAATAGAATGGAATGGAACTTGGTATTTAATGTGGAATGGGATGGAATGGATCGTGGAATTGTATATGAAATGGAATGGAATAAAATGTGGAATGGAACGTGGAATGGAACGTGGAATGTAAAGTGGAATGGAATGTGGAGTGGAACGTGGAATGGAATGTGGAATGGAAAGGAATGGAATGTGGAATTGAATGGAATGGAATGTTTAATGGAATGGAATGGAATGGTTTGTAATGTGGAATGGAAAGGAAAGGAATGTGGAATGGAATGTGGAATGGAAAATGGAATGAAACAGAATGGAATGTGGAATGGAATATGAAATGGAATGTGGAATGGAATATTAAATGGAATTGAAGACTATGTGGAGTGGAATGGAAGGGAATGGAATGGAATGTGGAATGGAATGAGGATTGGAACGGGTAATGGAATGGAATAGAACATGGAATGGAACACGGAAAGCAACGTGGAGTGGAGTAAGGAATGGAAAGTGGAATCGAATGGAATGGAACGTGGAATGAATGGAACGTGAAATCTAAAGAAATGGAACGTGGAATGGAAAGGAATGGAAAGTGGAATGGAATTGAAAGGAAAGTGGAAAGAAATGGAACTTGGAATAGAAAGGAATGGAACGTGGAATGGAAAGTGGTACGGAATGGAATGGAAAGTGGAATGGAATGGAATGTAAGGTGGAATGGAATGTGGAATGGAAAGGACTGGAATGCGGAATGTAGTGTGGAATGCAATGGAATGGAAAGTGGAATGGAATTTAATGGAATGTGCAATGCAATGTGCAATGGGATGGAATGGAATGTGGAATGGAAAGTGGAATGGAATGGAATGGAATATGGAAGGGAGTGGAATGGAATGCAATGTGGAAAGGAAACTGCAATGGAATGGAATGGAACGTGGAATTGAACGTGGAATGGAATGGAAAGGAATGTGGAATGGAATGGAATGGAATGTGGAATGGAATGGAATGGAATGTGGAATGGAAAGGAATGGGAATTTGAATGGAAGGGAATGGAATGGAAAGGAATGTGGAATGGAATTGAATATGGAATGGATTGCAATGTGGTATGAGTTGGAATGGAATGTGGAATATAATGGAATGGTATGTGGAAAGGAATGGAAAGTAATGTGGAATGCAATGAAATGGAATATGGAAAGAAACGTAGAACGGAATGGAACATTATGGACTGGAATATGGAATGCAATGGAATAGAATGTGGAAAGGAATGGAATTCAATGGAATGTGAAACGGAAATTGAAAGGAATGTGGAATGGAATGCAAAGGAATGTGGAATAGAATGGAATGGAATGTGGTATGGAATGTGGAATGGAATGGACAGGAATGTGGAATGGAATGGAATGTGGAATGGAATGGAATGGAATATGGAACGTAATGGAATAGAATGGAATGGAATGTGAAATGCAATTAAATGGAATGGAATGGAAGGTGTAATAGAGTGGAATGGAATGTGTAATGGAATGTGTAAAGGAATGGAATGCAATGTGGAATGGAATGGAATGGAATGTCGAATGGAAAGTGGAATGGGATATGGAATGGAAAGCAATGGAATGTGGAATGCAATGGAATTGAATGGCGTGTGAAATGGAATGGAAAGGAATATGGAATGGAATGGAATGGAATTTGGAATGCAATGGAATGGAATATGGAATGAAATGTGGATTGGTATGGAATGGAATATGGAATGGAATGTGGAATGGAATGGAATGGGAAGCGGAAGGCAATGTGGAATGGAATGCAATGGAATGAAATGTGGAATGGTATGGAATGGAACGGAATGGAATGTGGAACGGAATAGAATGGGTTGTGGAAGGCAATGTGGAATGGAATGGAACCGAACGGAATGCATTGTGGAGTGGAATGGAATGGAATGGAATGGAATGTGGAATGTTATGTAATGGGATGTGGAATAGAAAGGAAAGGAATGTAGAATGGAATTTAATGGAATTTGGAACGGAATGGAATGGAATTGGGAATGGAATGTAATGGAATGGAATGTGGAACTGAATGGAATGGAATTTGCAATGGAAGGCAAATGAATGGAATGGAATGTGAAGTGGAATGCAATGGAATGCAGAATGCAAGAGAATGGAATGGAATGATAAGTGGAATGGTATGGAATGCAACATGTAATGGAATGTGGAAAGGAAGGGAATGCTATGTGGAATGGAAAGTGGAATGCAATGGAATGGAATGTGCACTGGAATGGAACGGAATTTTTAATGGAATGAGGAATGGAACTTGGAACAGAATGAAATGGAATTTGTAATGTAAACGAATAGAATGTGGAGAGAAATGGAATGGAATGGCATGTGGAATGGAATGGAATGCAATCTAGAATTGAATGGAATGTGGAATGGAATCGAATGGAATGGAATGTGAAATGGAATGGAATGGAATGCAATGTAGAAAGGAATGGAATGAAGAGTTATGAAATGTGCAATGAAATGGGATGCAATGTGGAATGGAATGGTATGGAATGTGGAATGGAATGGAATGGAATGTAGAAAGGATTGTAATGGAATGTGGAATGGAATGCAATGGAATGTGTAATGAAACGGAATGGAATGGAATGGAATGTGGAATGCAAAGGAATGGAATGGAATGGAATGTGGAATGCAATGGAGTTGAATGCAATGAATTGTGGAATGTAATGGAATGGAATGTGGAATGGAATTTGTAATGGAATATGGAATGGAATGTGGAATGAAATGGAATGTACTGTGGTATGGAATGGAATGCAATGGAATGTGAAAAGGAATGGAATGGAATGTGGAATGGAATGGAATGGACTGTGGAATGCAATGAAATGTAATAGAATGGAATGTAGAATGGAATGGAATGCAATGTGGAATGCAATGTAAAGGAATGGAATGTGAAACGGATTGGATAGGAATGTGGGATGGAATTGAATGGAATGTGGAATGGAATGGAATGAGGAATTCAAGGTGGAATGGAATTGAATGGAATTTGGAATGGAAAGGAATGGAATGTGAAATGCAATCTGCAATGGAATGGAATGAAATGTGGAATGGAATGTGGAATGGAATGGAATGGAATGTGGAATGGAAAGAAATAGAATGGAATGTGGAATGGAATGGAATTTAATGGAATGAAATGGAGTGTGAAATGGAATGGAATGCAATGTGGAATGGAATGGAAAGTAATGTGGAATGGAATGTGGAATGCAATCTGGAATGGAATGGAATGAATATGGAATGGAATATTGAATGGAATGGAATGGAATGTGGAATGGAATGGAATGGAATGTGTAATGGAATATTTTAGGGAACGTGGAATGAAATTGAAAGATGTATGGAATGGAATGGAATGGAAAGGAAGGTGGAATGGAATGGAATGCAATGTGGAATGGGATGAAATGGAAATTGGGATGGAATGTGCAATGGATTGGATCGGATTTGAATGGAATGTGGAACAGAATAGAATGGAATTGAATTTCAAATGGAAACAGAATGGAATGTTTAATGCAATGGAATGCAACGTGGACTGGAATGGAATGGAATGTGGAATGGAATGGAATGGAATGTGAATGGAATGGAATGCAATGCGTAATGGAAGGTGGAATGGAATGGAATGGAATGTGGAATGGAATGGAATGGAATGTGGAATGGATTCGAATGGAATGTGGAAAGGAATGGAATGGAATGGAATGTGGAATGCAATGGAATGGAATGGAATGGAATGCTTATTGGAATTTAATGGAAAGTGGAATGGAATTGAATGGAATGTGAAATGGAATGTGGAATGGAACGTGGAATGGAATGGAATGGAATGTATAATGGAATTTGTAATGCAATGTGGAATGGTATGGAATGGACTGTGGAAAGGAATGAAATGTAATTGAATGGAATGTGGAATGGAACGGAATGGAATGTGGAATGCAATGGAAAGGAATGGAATGTGAAACGGAATGGATAGGAATGTGGAATGGAATTGAATGGAATGTGGAATGGAATGGGATGGAATGGAATGTGGAATGCAATATGGAAAGGAAAGGAATCAAATGTGGAATGAAATGGATTGGAATGTGGAACAGAATGGAATAAAACTTGGAATGGAACGTGGAATTGTTCATGGAATGGAACGTGGAGTGGAACGTGGAATGGAATGTGGAATGGAATGGAAAGGAAGCTGAAATGGAATGAGGAACGAAACGGAATAGAATTGAATGGAATGTGGAATGGAATGGAATGAAATGTGCAATGGAATGGAATCGAATATGGATAGGGATGTGGAAAGCATTGTGTAACGGAATGGAAACGAATGTGGAATGCAATGAGGAAAGGAACGTGGAATGGAATGGAATGGAACGTGGAATGTAAAGTGGAGTGGAACGTGGAATGGAATGTCGATGTGAATGGCATGTAAAGTGGAATGGAATGGAACGTGGAATGGAATGGAACGTGTAATGGAATGGAACGTGGAATGGAATGGAACGTGGAATGGAATGGAACGTGGAATGGAATGGAATGGAAATTGGAATGGAATGGAACGTTGAATGGAGTGGAATGGAATGTGGAATGGAATGTGGAAACGAAGGGAATGGAAAGTGGAATGGAAGGGAATGCAATGTGGAATGGAATGGAATGGAATTTGGAATGGAATGGAATGTGAAATGCAATTGAAAGGAATGGAATGGAAGTTAGAATAGGATGGAATGGAAGGTGGAATATAATGGAATGGAATGTAGAATGGAATGTGAAATGGAATGGAATGGAACGTGGAATGGAATGGAATGCAATATAGAATGTAATGGCACGGAAGGTGGAATGGAATGTGGAATGGAATGGCAGGGAATGTGCAATACAATGTGGAAATTAATGGAACGAAGTGTGGAATAGATTATTTAATAGAAGGGAATGGAATATGGAATGAAATGGAATGGAATGGAATGTGGAATGGAAGCGAAAGGAATGGAACGGAATGTGCAATGGAATGCAATGTCTTGGAATGAGGAATGGATTGGAATGGAATGAGGAATGGAATGTGGAATGGAATGGAATGGGATGTGAAATGGAATGGACTGGAAATTGGGATGGAATGAGGAATGGAATGGAAGGGAATGGAGTGGAATTGGGAATGGAATGGAATGGAATGGAATGTGAAATGGAAATAGAATGGAATGTTTATTAGAATGTAATGGAATATTTATTAGAATGGAAGGGAATGGAATGTGGAATCGAATGGAATGGAATGTGGATTGGAATGGAATGGAACTTTGTATTGAAAGTGGAAAGTAATGTAATGGAATGTGGAATGGAAGGAATGGAATGTGGAATTGAAAGGAAAGCAATGGAATGGAATGTGGAATGGAATGGAAAGGAATGTGGAATGGAATGGAATGGAATGCAACATGGAATGGAATGGATTGGAATGCGGAATGGAATGAAAAGAAATGGAATGAGGAATAGAATGGAATGTCATGCCAAATGGAATGGAATGGAATGGAATGGAATGGAATGGAATGTGGAATGGTAAGTGGAATGCAATAGAATGCAATGTGGAATGGAACGCGGAAAGCAATGTACTGGAATGTGGAATGTACGGGAATTGAAACTGCAATGCAATGGAATGGAATGTGGAATGGAATGGAATGGCATGTAATGTGAAAAGGAATATGGAATGGAACGGAATGCAAAGTGTAATGGAATGGAATGGAATGGAATGTGGAACGGAATGGAATGGAATATGGAATGGAATGGATTGGAATGTGGGAAGCAATGTGGAATTGAAAGGAACAGAATGTGGAAAGGAATGGAATGGAATGGAATGGAAGGTGGAATTGTATGGAATAGAATGGAATGTGAAGTGGAAATAGAATGGAATATTTTTTGGAATGGAATGGAATGTGGAATGGAATGGAATGGAATGTAGATTGGAATGAAATGGAACGTAGAATGGAATGGAATGGAATCGGGAAAGGAATGGAATGTTGGATGGAATGGAATGGAATTTGGAATGGAATGGAATGGAATGTAGAATGGAAAGTGGAATGGAATGGAATAGAATGTGAAATGGAATGGAATGGAAAGTAGGATGGAATGTGGAATGGAATAGAAGGGAATGGAGTGGAAAGTGGAATGGAATGGAATGCAATGGAATTTTATACGGAAATTGAATGGAATGGTTAATGGAATGGAATGCAATGTGGATTGGAATGGAATGAAATGTGGAATGGAATGGAATGGAATGTGGAAAGGAATGGAGTCGAAAGTGGAAAGGAATGGAATGGAATGCAATGGAATGTGGAATGCAATGGAATGAAATGTAATGGAATGTGGAATGGAATGGAATGGAATGTGGAACGAAATGTGGAATGGAAAGGAACGGAATGGAATGCGGATTGGAAGGCAATGGAATGGAATGTGGAATAGAGTGCAATGTAATGGAATATGGAATGGAATGCAATTGAATGGAATGCAATGTGGAATGGAATGGAATGGAATGTGGAATGGAACGTAGAATGGAATGGAATGGAAATTGGAATGGAATGAAATGGAACGTGAAATTGATAGTGGAATGGAATGGAATTGAATTTGGAATGGAATGGAATGGAACGTGAAAGGGAATGGAATGGAAATTGGAATGGAATGGAACGGAATGTGGAATGGAATGGAATGGAATGTGGAAATGTGATGGAATTGAAAGCAGAATGCCATGGAATGGAATGTGGAATGGAATGGAATGGCATGGAATGTGGAATGGAATGTGGAATGGATTGGCATGCAATGCGGAATGGTATGGAATGGAATGTAGAATGGTATGGAAAGGATTGTGAAATCTAATGTGGAATGGAATGGAATGGTATGGAATGGAATGTAGAATGGTATGGAAAGGATTGTGAAATCTAATGTGGAATGGAAGGGAATGTGGAATGGAAACTGGAACGAAGGGCATTGGAATGTGGAATGGAATGGATTTGAATGAGGAATGGAAGGTGGAATGGAATGGAATGGAATGTGGAAAGGAATGGAATGGAATGTTGAATGTAATGGAACGGAAAGTGGAATGGAATGTGGAATTTAATGTGGAATGGAAAGTGAAATGGAATGTGCAATGCAATGCAGAATGGAATGGAATGGAATGTGGAATGAAATGTGGAATAGAATGGATTGGAATGTGGAATGGAATGTGGAATGGAATGGAATGGAAAGTGGAATGGAATGAGGAATGGAATGTGGAATGGAAAGTGAATGGAACGTGGAATGGAACGAGGGATGGAATGGAACATGGAAAGAAGAGGAATGGAATGAGGAATGGCATGTGGAATGCAATGGAATGGAATGTTGAATGGAATGGAATGGAATATGAAATGGAATGTGGAATGGAACGTGGAATGGAATTGAATGGAATAGAACGGAATGTGGAATGGAATGGAATGTTGAATTTAACGGAAAGGAATGGGAAATGGAATGTGGAATGGAACGTGGAATGGAATGGAATGGAATAGAAAGGAATGTTGAATGGAATGGAATGAAATGGAAAGTAATCTGGATTGGAATTGAGTGGAATGGAAAGGATTGTGGAATGGAATGGAATGAGGCATGGAATGGAATGGAATGTGGAATGGAATGGAATGGGATGTGGAATGGAATGGAATGGAATAGAAAGGAATGTGGAATGGGATGGAATATGGAATGGATTGGAATTGAATGTGGAATGTAATGGAATTCAATGTGGAATTGAATGGAATGTCTCAAGGAATGGAATGAAATATGTAAAGCAATCTGGAATGGAATGGAACGTTATGGAATGGAATGTGGAAAGGAATGGAATGAAACGTAATGTGAAATGGAAATAGAATGGAAAGTGAAATGGAATGCAATGGAATGTGGAATGGAATGGAATGGAATGTGGAATGGAATGTGGAATGGAAAGGAATGGAATGTGGAATGGAATGGCATGGAATCTGGAAGGTAGTGGAATAGAATGTAATGTGAAATGTAATTTAATGGAATCCAATGGAAAGTAGAATAGAATGGAATGCAAGGTGGAATATAATGAAATGGAATGCGGAATGCAATGTGCAATGGAATGGAATGGAATGTGCAATGGAATGAAATGGAATGTAGAATGGAATGTAGTATGGAATGTGGAATGGAATGGAATGGAATGTGGCATTCAATGGAATTGAATTGAGTGTGAAATGGAATGGAAAAGAATGTGGAATGGAATGGAATGCAACGTGGAATGGAATGTAATGGAATGTAGAATACAACGTGGAATGGTATGGAAAGGAATGTGCAATGGAATGCAATGGAATGTGCAATGCCATGTGGAAAGGAAAAGAATGGAATGTGGAACGGAATGTGGAAGGAAATGGAATGGAAAGTGGAATGCAATGAAATGGAATGGAATATGGATTGGAATGGAACGGAATGGAACGGAAAGTGGAATGGAATGGAATGGAATGTGGAATGGTATACGAAATGGAATGGAACGAAAAGTGGAATGGAGTGGAATGGAATGGAATAATGAAATGGAAATAGAATGGAATGTTTAATGGAATGGAATGGAACATGGAATGGAATGTGGAAAGGAATGGAATGGAATGTGGAATGGAATTTAGAATGGAATGGATTGGAATGGAATGGAATGGAATTAAATGGAATGCGGAATGCAATGGAATGGAACCGAATGGAATGTGGAATGGAATGGAATGTAGAATGGAACGTGTAATGGAATGGAATGGAATGGAATGAGGAATGGAATGAGGAATGGAACGTGGAAAGGAATGTAGTGGAATGGATGGTAGAATGCCATGCAACGGAATGGAAGGTTTGATGAAAAGAATATAATGGAATGTGGTATGGAATGGAATGGAATGGAATGTAGAATGGAATGTGGATTGGAACGGAATGGAATGTATAATGGAATGTGGAATGGAATGGAAAGGACTGTGGAATGGATTAGAATGGAATGTGAAACGGAAAGTGGAATGGAATGGAATGAAACGCGAAATGGAATGGAATGGAACTTGGAATGGAATGGAACGGAACGTGGAATGCAGTGGAATGGAATGTGTAATGGAATGGTATTGACTCTGGAATTCATAGGAATGGAATGTGGAATGGAATGGAATGGCACGTAATGTGGAACGGTATGTGGAATGGAATGGCATGGATTCTGCAATGCATTGTGGAAAGGAATGCAGTGTAATGTGGAATAGAATGTGTAAGGGAAGGGAATAGAATATGGAATGCAATGGATGGAATGGAATGTGGAATGGAATGGACTGGAAATTTGGATGCATTGTGGAATGGAATGGAAGGGAATGGTGTGGAATCGGGAATGGAATGGAATGAATGGAATGTGAAATGGAAAAAACATAGAAAGTTTATTAGAATAGAAGGGAACATTTATTAGAATGGAATGGAATGGAATGTTTATTACAATGGAATGGAATGGTATGTGGAATCGAATGGAATGGAATGTGGAATGGAATAGAATGTAACATTGTAATGAAGGTGGAATGTAATGGAAAGGAATGCGGAATGGTATGTGGAATGGAATGGAATGCAACGTGGAATGGAATGGAATGGAATGGAATGTGGAATGGAATGAAAAGAAATGGAATGTGGAATAAAATGGAATGTAATGGCAAATGGAATGGAATGGGATGGATTGGAATGTGGAATGGAATGTGGAATGCAGTACAATGGAATGTGGAAAGGAACGTGGAATTGAATGTAATGGAACGTGGAATGGAAAGGAATGGAAGGTGAAATCTAACGTGGAATGGAATGCAATGGAATGTGAAATGGAATGGAATGGAACGTGGAATGGAATGCAACGGAACGTGGAATGGAATGTAATGGAATGTGGAATGGAATGGAATGGCATGGAATGTGGAATGGAATGTGGAATGTAATGGCATGGAATGTGGAATGGAATGGAATGCCGAAAGGAAAGAGGCATGGAATGGAGTAGAACGTAGAATGGAATGGAATGTGGAATGGAAGGGAATGAAATATGGAAGGGAATGTGGAATGTTATGGAAAGGAATGTGGAATGGAATAGAATGGTATCTGGAATAGAATGTTGAATGGAATGGTATGGAATGTGGAATGGAATGGAATAGAACGTAGATTGGAAAGTGTAAAGGAACGTGGAATGGAACGTGAAATGGAACCTGCAATGAAATGCGGAATGGAATGGAATGGAATGTGGAATATAATGTGGAATGGAAACGAATTGAATGGAATGGAATGCAGAATGGAAACCGGAATGGAAGGGAATGGAACGGAATTATAAATGGAATGGAATTGAATGTGGTATGCATTGGAATGGAATGGAATGGAATGTGGAATGGAAACGAATGGAATGTGGAATGGAATATGAAATGGAATGTAATGGATCGAGGAATGCAACGTGGAATGCAATGTGGATTGGAAGGTGCAATGGTACTTGGAAAGGAATGCAATGCAACGTGGAATGAAATGGAATTGAAAGTGGAACGGAATCGAATGGAATGTGCAATGGAATTGAAAAGAATGTGGAATGGAATGTGGAATGGAATGGAATGGAATTTGGAATGGAATGTGGATTGGAATGGAATGGAATGTGGAATGGAATGGAATGGAATTTGTAATAGGATGTGGAATGGAATGGAATGGAACGTGCAATGCAATGAGGAAAGGAATGGAATGGAATGTGGACTGGAATGTGGAAGGGAATGGAATGGAATCTGCAATGCAATGGAATGGAATGGAATGTGGAATGGAATGGAATGGAAAGGAACAGAATGTGGAATGGAATGGAATGGAATGGAATGTGGAATGGAATGGAAAGGAATGTGGAAAGGAATAGAATGGGATGTGAAAAGCAATGGATTGGAATGTGGGAAGCAATGTGGAATGCAATGGAATGGAATGCAGAAAGGAATGGAATGGCATGGAACGGAATGTGGAATGGTATGGAACGGAATGGAATTTGAAGTGGAAATAGAATGGAATGTTTAATGGAATGGAAAGGAATGTGGACTGGAATGGAATGGAATGTGGAATGGAATGGGATGGAACGTGGAATGGAATGGAAATGAATGTGGATTGGGATGTGGAAAGCACTGTGTAACGGAATGGAATGGAACGTGTACTGGAATGAGGAATGAAACGTCGAATGTAATGGAATGGAACGTGGAATGGAACTTGGAAAGTAATGTGGAAAGGAATGTGGAATGGAATGGAATGTGGAATGGAAAGCAAAGGAATGTGGAATGGAAAGTGGAATGGAATGGAATGGAATGGAATATGGAATAGAATGCGGAATTTAATCTGGGATAGAATCGATCAGAACGGAAGATGGAATGGATCATGGAATGGAATGGAATGGAATGTGGAATGGAATGGAATGGAATGTGGAATTGGATGGAACGTAATGTGGAATGGAATGTGGAATGGAGTGGAATGGAATGTGGAATGGGATGGAACATAATGTGGAATGGGATGTGGAATGGAATGGAATGGAACGTGGAATGGAACATGTAATGGAATGCGCAATGGAAAGTGGAATGGAATGAGGAACGGAATGACTAATGGAATGGAATGTAATGTGGAATGGAATGCAATTTTCTGGAATGTGGAATGGAATGTGGAATGGAATGTGGAATGGAAGGAACGGAAAGTGGAACAGTACGGAATGGAACCTGGAATGGAATGGAATGTGCAATGGAAAGGAATGGAAAGTGGAATTGAATTGAATGGAATGTGGAATGGAATGGAGTGGAATGGAATGTTTAATGGCATGGAATGCAACGTGGAATGGAATGTGGAATGGAATTTGGAATGGAATGTTTAATGGAATGGAATGCGGAATGGAATGTAATGGAATGTGGAATCGAATGGAGTGGAATGGAATGAGGAACGGAATGTGGAATGAAATGTGGGATTGAATGGAATGGAATGTGGAATGGAATGGAATGGAATGTGGAATGTAAGTTGAAATGGAATGTGGAATGGGATGTGGATTGGAATGGTATGCAATTTGGAATGGAATGGAATGGAATGTGGAATAGAATTTATTGGAAAGGAATGTAGAATGTGATGTGGAATGGAATGGAATAGAATATGGAATAGAACGGAATGGAGTGGAATGTGGAAAGGATTGTGAAATGGAGTGGAATAGAAAGTGAAATGAAATGTGTATTGGAATTTGGAAGGGAAAGTCGAATGCAATGTAGAATGGAAAGTGCAATAGAATGCAATGGAACATGTAATGGAATGTGGAATGGAATGGAATGGAATGGAATGTGGAATGGAATCAAATGGAATGCGGAATGGAATGGAATGGAATGTGGAATGGAACGTGGAAAGGAAACTGGAATGGAATGGAATGGAATACGGAATGGAACGTGGAATGTAATTGAATGGACATTGGAATGGATCGTAGAATGGAATGTAGAATGGAATGGAATGGAATGGGGAATGGAATTGAATGAAATGTGGAATGGAAAGGAATGGAATGTGGAATGGAATGGAAAGAGGAATGGAATGGAATGGAATATGAAATGCAATGTGGAACGAAATGTGAAACGGAGTGGAATGCAATGTGGAATGGAATATTGAACGGAATGAGGAATGGAATATGGAATGGAATGTGGAAAGAAATGTGGAATGGAAAGGAATGGAATGTGAAATTGAATGTGGAATGCAATGGAATGAAATGTGAAATGGAATGCAAAGGAATGTGGAACGTAAGGTAGAAACGAATGTGAAATGGAATGTGGAATGGAATATGGAAAGGAATCTGGAATTTAATGGAATGGAATGTGAAATGGAATGGAATGGAATGTTTAATGGAATGTGGAATGAAATGGAATGGAATGTGGAATGGAATGTGGAAAGGAATGTGGAACGTAACCGAATAGAATGTGGAATGGGATGTGGAATGGAGTGAGGAATTTAATGTGGAATGGAATGTGGAATGGTATGCAGAATGGAATGTGGAAAGGAATGTGCAGTGGAACAGAATGGAATGTTGAATGCAAGGTTGAATGGAGTGTGGAATGGAATGTGGCATGGAACGGAATGGAATGTGGAATGGAATGTGGAATTCAATGTGGAATGTAACGTGGAATGCAAATGAACGGAATATAAAATGGATCGTGCAGTGGAATGGAATGGAACGTGGAATGGAATGGAACGGAATGATGAATGGAACGTGAAATGGAATATGGAATGGAATGTCGAATGGAAAGCTGAATGGAATGTGCAATGGAATGTGGAATGGAATGTGGAATGGAATAGAATGGAACGTGGCATGGGATTGGGAATGCAATGTGGAACATAATATGGAATGGAATGGAATGGATTGTGGAATGGATTGTGGAATGGAAAGTCAAATGGAATGGAATGCAACGTGGAATGGAATGCGGAATTCAATGGAATGGAACTTTGAGTGCAATGTGGAATGTAATGTGGAATGGAACATGGAATGTATCGTGCAATGGATTGGAATGCAACGTGGAATGGAATGTGGAATGGAACGTTTAATGGAATGGGGAATTGAACTGAATGGAATATGGAATGGAATGTGGAATGGAATGGAAAGGAATGTGGAGTGGAATGTGGAATAGAATGTGAAATGGAAGGGAATGGAATGTGTCGTGGAATGTGGAATGGAATGTGGAATAGAATGTGGAATGGAAAGGAACGGAATGTGGAATGGAATGGAATGGAATGCAGAATGGAAAATTGAATGGAATGGAATGGAATGTGGAATGGAATTTTTAATGGAATGTGGAAAGCAATGTGTAATGTAATGGAATGGATTGTGGAATGGAATGTGGAATGGAATGGAATGTGGAATGGAATTTTTAATGGAATGTGGAAAGCAATGTGTAATGTAATGGAATGGATTGTGGAATGGAATGTGGAATGGAATGTGGAATGGAACGGAATGAGTTGTGGAATGGAATGTGGAATGGAACGGAATGGGTTGTGGAATGGAATGTGGAATTCAATGAGGAATGGAACGCGGAATGCAAAGGAATGGAATGTGAAATGCAAAGTTGAATGGGTGAGAATGGAAAGTGGAATGGAATGGAATGGAACGATGAATGGAATGAGGAAAGGAATGCGGATTGGAAAGTAGAATGGAAAGTGGAATGGGTTGGAATGGAACATGGAATGGAATGTGGAATTTAATAGAATGGAACGTGAAATAGAATGGAATGGAATGTGAAATGGAATGGAATGGAATGAGGAATGGAATGTGGAATGGAAAGGAAATGATTGTGGCCTGGAATTTGGAGTGGAATGTGGAATGGAATGGAATGGAAAGGAATTCAATGTAGAAAGGAATGGAATGGAAAGTGGAATGGAATGTACAAGGTAATGGAATAGAATGTGGAATTGAATGTGGAATGGAATTGAACGGAATGAATAGTGGAATGGAATAGAGTGGAATGTGGAATTGTATGTGGAATGGAATGGAATGGAATGTGGAATGAAATGGAATGGAATGTGGTAAGGAATGGAATGGAATCTGGTATGGAATGTAATGGAATGTGGAATGATATTGAATGGAATGTGGAATGAAGTGGAAAGGAATGTGGTATGAAATTGAATGGAATTGAATGGAATGTGGAATGGAATGTGGAATGGAATGGAATGGAATATGGAATGGATTGTGGAATGGAATGGAATGGAATGTGGCATGGAATGCGGAATGGAAATTAATGGATTGTGGAATGGAATGTGGAATGGAATGTGGAATGGAGTGGACTGGAATGTAGAATAGAATATGCAATGGAATGGAAAGTAATGTGGAATGGAATGTGGAATTGAAAATGGAATGGAAGGTGGAAAGCACAGGAATGGAATGTGGAATGGAAAGGGTAATGGAATGGAGTGGAACGTGGAATGGAACACGTAATGGAATGGAATGGAACTTTGAGGGCAATGTGGAATGGAATGTGGAATGGAACGTGGAGTGGAACGTGGAATGGATTGGAGTGGAACGTGGAATGGATTGGAATGGAAAGTGGAATGAAATGTGGATTGGAATGTGGAAGGGAATATGGAATGGAATGTGGAAAGGAATGTGGAATGGAATGTGCATTGGAACGAGGAATGGAACCTGGAATGGAATGGAATGGAACGTAGAATGCAATGTGGAATGGAATTGAATGGAATGTGGAATGGAGTGCAACGGAATGTGGAATGGAATGGAAGGGAACGTGGAATGGAATATGGAATGGAACGTGGAATGGAATACGGAATTGAATGAAGTGGAATGTGGAATGGAAAGGGGCATGGAATTGAATGGAATATGGAATTGAATGTGGAATGGTATGGAATGGAATGTGGAATGGAAGAGAATGGAATGTGGAATGGAATTGGGAAAGGAATGGGAAATGGAATCTGAAATGGAATGGAATGGAATGGAATGGAATGTAGAATGAAATATGTAACGTAATGTAATGGAATGTTGAGTGGAATGTGGAATGGAATGGAATGGAAAGGAATGGAATTTTTAATGGAATGTGGAAAGGAATATGGAACGGAATGTGGAATGAAACGGAATGGAATGTGGAATGGAATGTGGAATTCAAAGTGGAATGGAACGTGGAATGCAAATGAATGGAATGTGGAATGGAACGTGCAATGGAATGGAATGGAACGTGGAATGGAATGTCACGGAACGATGAATGGAATGTGAAATGGAATGTGCAATGGAATGCGAATGGAAAGCGGAATGGATTGGAATGCAACGTGGAATGGAATGTGGAATGGAATGGAATGGAATGTGGAATGCAATGGAATGGAACGTGCAATGTAATGTGAAATGGAATGTGGAATGGAATGGAATGGAACGTGGCATGGGATTTGGGATGGAATGTGGAATATAATATGGAATGGAATGGAATGGAATGTGGATTGGAATGGAATGGATCGTGGAGTAGAGTGGAATGGAAGGTTGAATGGAATGGAATTTAATGGAATGTAGAATGCAATGGAATGAAAAGTGGAATGGAATGTGGAATGGAATGAAATGGAATGGAATGTGGAAAGGAATGGAATGTAATGTGGAATGGAATTGAAATGAAAGTGGATTGAAATTGAAAGGAATTTGGATTGAAATTGAATGGATTGGAATGGAATGTGGAATGGAATGTGGAATGGAATGGAATGGAATGTGGAAAGCATTGTTTAATGGAATGGAATGGAATGTGAAATGGAATGTGGAATGGAAAGTAATGGAATGTGGAATGGAATGCGGAATGAAATGTGGAATGCAATGGAATGGAATGTAGAATGGAACATGCAATGGAATGGAATGCAAAGTGGAATGGAATGTGGAATGCAATGTGGAATGCAATGTGCAATGGCATGGAAAGGACTGAAGAATGGAATGTTGAATGGAATGGAATAAAATGGATTTGAATGTGGAATGGAATGTGGAATGGAATGTTGAATGAAATGTGGTATGGAACGGAATGGAATATGGAATGGGATGTGGAATTGAATGTGGAATGATATATGGAATAAAAAGGAAAGGAATGTGGAAAGGAAAGTCGAATGGAAAGGAATGGAACGCGGAATGGAACGCAGAATTAAATGGATTGGAATGTTGAGTGCAATGTGGAATGTAATGTGGAATGGAACTTGGAATAGAACGTGGAATGGATTGAAATGGATCTTGGAATGAAATGTGGAAACGAATGTGGAATGTAACATAGAATGGAATGGGGAATTGAATTGAATGGAATACGGAATGGAATATGGAATGGAATGGAATAGAATGTGGAGTGGAATGTGGAAGAGAATGTGGAATGGAATGGAATGGAATGGAATATGTCAAGGAATGTGGAATGGAATGTGGAATAGAATGTGGAATGGAATGGAATGGAATGCGGAACGGAATGGAATGGAATGTAGAATGGAAAATGGAATGGAATGGAATGGAATGTGGAATGGAATTTGCAATGGAATGTGGAATGCAATGTGGAATGGAGTGGAATGGAATGTGGAATGGGATGGAATGGAATGTGGAATCGAATGTGGAATGGAATGTGGAATGGAACGGAATGGATTGTGGAATGGAATGTAAAACTCAATGAGGAATGGAACGTGGAATGCAAAGGAATGGAATGTGAAATGGAAAGTTCAATGGGTGAGAATGGAACGTGGAATGGAATGGAATGGAACGATTTATGGAATGAGGAATGGAATATGGATTGGAACGTGTAATGGAAGGTGCAATGGGTTAGAAAGGAACGTGGAATGTGTTGGAAAGGAACATGGAATGGAATGTGGAATGGAATGCATTGGAAAGAGAAATGGAAAGGCATGGAATGTGGAATGGAATAGAATTGATTGTGGCATGGAATTTGGAATTGAATTTGGAATGGAATTGAATGGATACTGCAATGGAATGGAATGGAATGTGGAATGGAATGGAATGGAATGGAATGGAATGTGGAATGGTATGGAATGGAATATGCAATGAAATAAGGAATGGAATGGAAATGAATGGAATGGAATGGAATGAGGAATAGAATGTGTAACGGAATGGAATGGAATGGAACGGAATGTGGAATGGAATGGAAAGGAATGTGAAATTTAATGTAATGTGGAATGGAACGGAATGGAATGGAATGTGGAATGGAATGCAAAGTGGAATGGAATGCAATGTGGAATGGAATGTGTAATGGATGGAATGGAATGGAATAAGGAATGGAATGGAATGAAATTTGGAATGGAATGTATTGGAATGTGGAATGTAATTGAATGTGTAATGGAATGGAATGGAATGTGGAATGGAAACGAAAGCTATGTCACCTGGAATGAAATGGAATGTGGAATGGAATGGAGTGGAAAGTGGCATGGAATGGAATGGAGTGTTGAATTTAAAGCAATGGACTGTGGAATGGAATGGAATGGAATGTGGAATGGAAAGGAATGGAATGTGGAATGGAATGGAATTGAATTAGGAGTAGAATGGAATGAAATGGAATGTGGAATAGAATGTGGAGAGGAATGGAATGGAATGGAATGGAATGTGGAATGCAAAGCAATGGAATGGAATGAGGAATGGAATGGCATGCGGAATGGAATGTGAAAAGGAATGCAATGGATTGGAATGGGAATGCAATGGAATGGAATGAAATGTGGAATGGAATGGAATGGAATGTGGAATGGAATGGAATGTGATGTGGAAGGGAATAGAATGGAATAGAATGGAATGGAATGTGGAAAGGAATGGAATGGAATGGAATGAAATGTGTAATTGAATGGAATGAAATGTGGAACGGAATGGAACGGAATGTGGATTTTAATGGAATTGAATGTGGAATGGAAAGGAATGGAATGGAATGCGGAATTGTATGAAATGCAATGTGGAATGCAATGGAATGGAATGGAATGGAAAGCGGAATGGAATGGAATAGAATGTGGAATGGAATGGAATGCATCGCAGAATGTAATCTGGAATGGAATTGAATTAAATGGAGCGTGGAATGGAAAGCAATGGAATATGGAATGGTATGGAATGGAATGGAATGTGGAATGGAATGCAATGGAATGGAGAGGAATGTGTAATGGAATGGAATTGAATGTGGAATGGAATGGAATGGAATGGGGAATGGAATGGAATGGAATGGAATGAGGAATGGAATGGAATGGAATTTGGAATGGAACGGAATTGAATGGAAATTGGAATGGAATAGAATTGAATGAATGGTGAAATGGAATGGAATGTGGATTGGAATGTATAATGGAATAGAATGGAATTGAAAGAGGAATGAAATGGAATGTGGAATGGAATTGAATGGAAAGTGGAGTGAAATGGAATGAAAAGTGGAATGGAATGGAATGGAAAGTGGAATGGAATGGAATGGAATATGGAATGGAAAGGAATAGAATTTGGAATGGAATGGAATGGAATGTGGAATGGATTGCAATGTGGATTGGAATGTGGAATGGAATGTGTAATTGAATGGAATGGAATGCAGTGTGGAATGGAATGGAATGTGGAATGCAATGGAATGGAAGGTGGAATTGAGTTGAATGGAATGTGGAATTCAATGGAATGAAATGTGGGGTGGAATGGAATTCAGTGTGAAATGGAATGGAATGCGGAATGCAATGGAATGGAATGGAATGGAATACGGAATGGAATGGAACGGAATGTGGAATGGAATGGAAGGGAAAGTCGAATATAATTTGGAATGGAATGGAAAGGAATTCAGAATGGAATTGAAAGGAATGTGGTGGAAAATAACGTGGAATGGAACGTGCAAAATAACGTGGAATGGAATGCGGAATGGAATGGGTTGCAATGTGAAATGGAATGTGAAAAGGAATGGAATGGAATGTAGAATGGAATGTGAAATGGAATGGAATGGATCGTGGAATGAGATGGAATGGAATGGAATGGAATCGAATGCAATGTGGAATGGAATGGAATGGAATGGAATGGAACGTGGAATGCAATGGAATGGAATGTAGAATGGAATGTGGAATGGAATGTAGGATGGAATGTGGAGTGGAATGGGGTGGAATGTGGAATGGAATCTGGTTGTAATGGAACGGAATGGAATGAGGAATGGAATGGAACGGAATGGAATTTGGAATGGAATGGAATGGAATGGAATGGAATGTGGGTCGGAATGGAATGAAATGTGGAATAGAATGGAAAGAAATGCAATGAGTAATGAAATGTGGAATGTAATGGAATGGAATGTGGATTGGAATGGAAAGGAATGTGGAATGGAATGTGCAATGGAATGTGGAATGGAATAGAATGGAATGTATAATGCATTGTGGAATAGAATGTGGAATGGAATTGAATGTGGAATGGAATTGAATGTGGAATGGAATGTGGAATGGCATGTAATGGAAAGTTTAAATGGAATGGAATGGAATGCGGAGAGGAATGGCATGTAATGTGGGATGGAGTGGAATGGAACGTGGAAAGGAATGGGATCCAATGTGGAATGGAATGGATTGGAATGTGGAATGGAATGGAATGGAATGTGGAATGTAACGCAAGGCAAATTGGAATGGAAAGTGGAATGGAATGGAATGTAATATGGAATTGAATGGAATGGAATGTGGAATGTAATGTGGAATGTAATGTAATGGAATGTGCAATGGAACGGAATTGAATGTGGAATAGAATGTGCATTTGATTGTGGAATAGAATGTGGAATGGAATGGAATGGATTTTGCAATGGAACGTGGAAGGGAATTGAATGCAACGTGGAATGGAACTTTTAACGGAACGTGGAATGGAAAATGGAATGTAATGTGGAATGGAAAGGAATGGAATGTGGAATAGAATGAAATGGAATGTGGAATGAAATGGATTCGAATGTGGCATGGAATGGAATGGAATGTCGAATATAATTTGGAATGGAATGGAATGGAAAAGAATTCAGAATGGAATAGAATGGAATGGAATGGAATTGAAAGTGGAATGGAATAGAATGGAATTGAAAGTGGAATGTAATGGAATGGAATATGGAATGGAACGTGGAATGGAACGTGGAATGGAATGTGGAATGGAATGGAAAGGAATCTGGAATGGAAGGGAATGGAAACTGGAATGGAATAGAATGGATAAGATTGGAATGTGGAATGGAATGGAATGGAATGGAATGTAGAATGTAAAGGATTGGAATGTGGAATGGAAAGGAATTTTATGGAATGTGGAATGAAAGGAATGGAATGTGGAATCGAATGGAATGTTATGTAATGTAGAATGGAATAGAATGGAATGGAATGTGGAATGCATTGGCATGCAATGACGAATGGAATGGTATTGTATGTGGAATTCAATGGAATGCAATGGAATGTGGAATGGAATGGAATGGAATGGATTGTGGAATGGCAGAGAATGGAATGGAATCGAATGTGGAATTGAATGGAATGGTAAGTGAAATGCAATGGAATGGAATGTGGAATGGAATGTGGAATGGAATGTAATGTGAAATGGATTGTGGAATGGAATGGAAAGGAATGTGGAAAGGAAGGGAATGGAATGTGGAAAGGAAGGGAATGGAATGTGGAATGGAATGGAATGGAACGGATTTGAAGGTGGAATGGAACGGAATGGAATGGAAAATGGAAAGGAATGGAATGTGGAATGGAATGGAATGTTATTGAATGTGGAATGGAAAGGAATGGAAGGTGGGATGGAATGGAATGGATTGGAATGTGGAATGGAAAGGAATGGAATGTGGAATAGAATGGAATGGTATGGAATGTGGAATGGAATGTAATGGAATGGAATGTGGAAGGGAATGGAATGGAAGGAGGAACGGAATGCAAAGGAATGTGGAATTTAATGGAGTGGAATGGAATGTGGAATGGAATGGAATGGAATGTGGAATAGAATGGAATGGTATGGAATGTGGAATGGACTGGAATGGAATGGCATGGTATGTGGAATGTAATAGAATGGAATGTGGAACGGAATGGATTGGATTGTGGAATTGTGGAATGGAATGGAATGGAATGTGGATTGGAAAGGAATGGAACATGAATGCGGAATGGAATGGAATATAATGTGGAATGGAATGGAATGGAATGGAATGTGGAATTGAACGGAATGGAATGTGGAATGGAATGGAATGGAATGTGAAATGGAATGGAATTGAATGTGGAATAGAATGTGAAATGGAATGGAATGGGGAATGGAATGTGGAATGAAATGTGGAATGGAATGTGGAATGAAAACGAACGGAATGTGGAATGGAAAGGAATGGAATGTGGAATGGAATGTGGAATGGAATGGAATGTGGAATGGAATGTGGAAGGAAATATGGAACGGAATGCAGACAGGAATGTGAAATGGAAAGTGTAAGGAAATGTGCAATGGAATGTGGAATGGGACGGAATGTAATGTGGAATTGAATGGAATGGAATGCCACATTCCTTACCATTCCATTTCACACTGCGTTCCATTCCATTCCAAATTCCATTCCATTCCATTCCACAGAGCATTCCACACTCCATTCCATTACACATTCCATTCCATTCCATTACACTTTCCATTCCACATCACATACCATTGAATTCCACATTCTATTCCACATTCCATTTCACATTCCATTCCTTTCCATTCCGTTCCACATTCCATTCCTTTCCAGTCCACATTCCATTTCATTCCATTCACAATTGCGTTATAATCCATTCCAGATGCCATTCCATTCCATTCCACATTCCAAAATATTCCATTCCACATTCCAACCACATCGCATTCCTTTCCATAACACATTCCATTCCATTCCACATTCCTTTACATGTCACATTCCTTTCAATTCCACATTCCATTACACATTCCATTACATTTTCATTGACTCATTCCATTCCATTCCATTCCACATTCCATTCAATTCCATTCCACATTCTATTCCACTCCATTCCACGTTCTATTCCAGATTGCATGCCATTCCATTCCACCTACCATTCCATTCCACATTGCATTCCGTTGCATTCCGCATTCCATTCCATACAACGTTCCATTCCATATTCCATTCCACATTACATTCCACGTTCCGTTCCACATTCCATTCCATTCCATTCCAGATACCATTCCACATTCCATTCAATTCCAGTCCACATTCGATTCCACGTTCCATTCCACATTCCATTCGATTCCATTCCATTCCACATTCCATTAAATTCCTTTCCAATCCATTCCACATTCCATTAAACATTCCATTCCATTCCATTCCACATTCCGTTACATTCTATTACACATTCCATTCCATTCCATTCCAATCCATTCCACTTTCCATTGCATTCCTTTCCACATTCCATTCCATTCCATTCCACAATGAATTCCATTCCATTCCAAATTCTATTCCATTCCATTCCACATTCCATTCCATTCCTTTCCACGTTCCATTCCATTCAATTCCATTTTCCATTCCATTCCATTCGACGTTCCATTCCACATTCCATTCCACATGCCATTCCATTCCATTCCACTTTCCATTCCATTCCAGTCCACATTCCATTCCTTTCAATTTTACATTCCTTTTCATTGCATACCTTTCCATTCCACATTCGTTTCCACGTACCATTCTACATTCCGTTCCATTCCATTCAACATACCATTCCACATTCCATTGAATTCCATTCCACATTCCATTCCACGTTCCATTCCACATACCAATCCATTCCATTCCACATCCCATTCCATTCCAATCCACATTCCATTCCCTTCCATTCCACGTTTCATTCCACATTCCATTCAATTCCATTCAACATTCCATTCCACTCCATTCCACGTTCTATTCCAGATTGCATGCCATTCCATTCCACCTACCATTCCATTCCACATTGCATTCCGTTGCATTCCGCATTCCATTCCATACAACGTTCCATTCCATATTCCATTCCACATTACATTCCACGTTCCGTTCCACATTCCATTCCATTCCATTCCAGATACCATTCCACATTCCATTCAATTCCACTCCACATTCGATTCCACGTTCCATTCCACATTCCATTCGATTCCATTCCATTCCACATTCCATTAAATTCCTTTCCAATCCATTCCACATTCCATTAAACATTCCATTCCATTCCATTCCACATTCCGTTACATTCTATTACACATTCCATTCCATTCCATTCCAATCCATTCCACTTTCCATTGCATTCCTTTCCACATTCCATTCCATTCCATTCCACAATGAATTCCATTCCATTCCAAATTCTATTCCATTCCATTCCACATTCCATTCCATTCCTTTCCACGTTCCATTCCATTCAATTCCATTTTCCATTCCATTCCATTCGACGTTCCATTCCACATTCCATTCCACATGCCATTCCATTCCATTCCACTTTCCATTCCATTCCAGTCCACATTCCATTCCTTTCAATTTTACATTCCATTTCATTGCATACCTTTCCATTCCACATTCGTTTCCACGTACCATTCTACATTCCGTTCCATTCCATTCAACATACCATTCCACATTCCATTGAATTCCATTCCACATTCCATTCCACGTTCCATTCCACATACCAATCCATTCCATTCCACATCCCATTCCATTCCAATCCACATTCCATTCCCTTCCATTCCACGTTTCATTCCACATTCCATTCAATTCCATTCAACATTCCATTCCATTCCACATTCCATTCAATTCTATTCCACATCCCATACCACTTTAAATTCCATTCCATTACACATTCCATTCCACAATCCATTCCATTCCACATTCTTTCCATTCCATTACACATTCCATTCCAAATTCCATTTCATTCCATTCCATTCCACATTCCATTCCATTCCATTCCACATTCCGTTCCACATTCCATTCCATTTAATTCCACATTCCATTCCACATTCCATTCCATTCCACATTCCTTTCCATTCCATTCCACGTTCAATTCCATTCCATTCCACATTCCCTTACATTCCATTCCAAATAGCATTCCATTCTTTTCTACAATCTATTGCATCCATTCCACATTCCATTCCATTCCACATTCCATTCCATTCCATTAAACGTTACATTCCACTTTCCGTTCCTCGTTCCGTAGCATTCCATTCTGCATTCCATTCCATTCCATCCCACATTCCAGTCCATTTCATTCCACATTCTATTCCATTCCACATTCCATTCCATTCCATTCCACTTTGCGTTCCATTCCATTCCACATGCCATTCCACCTTCCATTCAATTGCACGTACAATTCCGCGTTACATTCCACTTTCCATTCCAGGTTCCGTTCCACATTCCATTGCATTCCATTCCATTCCTCATACTATTCCACATTCCATTCCACATTCCATTCCATATTGCATTTCATTTTTCATTCCGTTCCATACCACATACCAATCCATTCCATTCCACATTAAGTTACAAATCCATTCGAAATTCCATTCCACATTCCATTCCATTCCATTCCATTCCACATTTCATTCCACATTCCATTCCACATTCCATTTTACACTCCATTCCATTTCATTCCACATTCCATTCCACATTCCATTCCACATTCCATTCCATTCCACATTCCATTCCATTCCATTCCACATTCAATTCCATTCCATTCCACCATCCCTTACATTCCATTCCAGACAGCATTCCACTCTCTTCCATATTAAATTGCATTCCATTCCACATTCCATTCCATTCCGCATTCCATTTCATTCCATTAAACGTTACATTACACTTTCCATTCCTCGTTCCATAGCATTCCATTCCGCATTCCGTTCCATTCCATTCCACATTCCATTCCATTTCATTCCACATTCCATTCCTTTCCACATTGCGTTCTGTTCCATTCCATATATCATTGCACATTCCATTCCATTGCACGTACCATTCCACTTTACATTCCACTTTCAATTCCACGTTCCGTTCCACATTCCATTCCATTCCATTAAACATACCATTCCACATTCCACTCCATTGAATTCCACTCCACTCCAAATTCCATTCCATTCCATTCCACAATCCATTCCAATCCATTCCATTCCACATTCCAGTCTATTCCATTCCACATTCCATTCCATTCCATTCCATTCCACATTCCGTTCAACTCAATTCCACATTCCATTCTGTTCCATTCCACATTTCATTACACATTCCATTAGATTCAACTCCACATTCCATTCCATTTCATTGCACATTCCATTCCATTCCATTCCACATTCCAGTGCATTCCATTACAAATTCCATTCCATTCTATTCCACTTTCCATTCCACATTCCATTCGATTCAGTTCCACATTCCATTCCATTCAATTTCACATACCATTCCACATTGCATTCCACATTCCTTTCCATTCCATTCCACATTCAATTCCATTCCTCCATTCCACCTTCCATTCCATTCCTCCATTCCACCTTCCATTCCATTCCATTTCACTTTCCGTTCCACATTCCCTTCCATTCAATTCCTGATTCCATTCCACATTACATTTTATTCCACGTTCTATTCTTTTCCATGCCATTCAATTCCGCTTTCCATTCCATTGCATTCCACATTCCCTTCCACATTCCATTCCAGTCCATTCCACATTCCATTCCACATTGCATTCCATTCCATTCCACTTTCCATTGCATTCCATTCCACATTCCATTCCATTCAATTCCACATTCCATTTCATTGCATACCATTCCATTCCACATTCCATTCCACATTTCATTCCACGTTCCATTCTACATTACATTCCATTCCATTCCACACACCATTCCACATTCCATTCAATTCCATTCCGCATTTCATTCCACGTTCCATTCCACATACCAATCCTTTCCATTCCCCAGACCATTCCATTCCAATCCACATTCCATTCCATTCCATTACACATTTCATTCAACATTCCATTCAATTCCATTCCAAATTCCATTCCATTCCATTCCACATTCCATTCCATTACACATTCTTTCCATTCCATTCCATTCCTCATTTCTTCCATTCCATTACACATTCCATATTCCATTCCATTCCATTCTACATTCCATTACTTTCCATTCCACAATTCATTCCATTCTATTACCCCTTCCATTCCACATTCCATTCATTCCATTCCATTCCATTCTACTTTCCATTCCATTCCATTCCACATTCCATTCCATTCCATTCCACATTGCATTGCATTCCATTCCTTTGCGTTCCACATTTCATTCCACATTCCTTTCCATTTCACGTTGCATTCCACATTTCATTCCATTCCATTCCACCTTCCATTCCACATTTCATTCCATTCCATTCAACTTTCCATATCACGTTCCATTCCATTCCATTCCACATTCCATTGCACATTCCATTCCATTCTATTCCATTCCATATGCCATTCCATTCCATTCCACATTCCATTCCTTTCCATTCCACATTATATTCTTCGTTCCATTCTACTTTCCCTTCCACTTTCCATTCCACTTTCTATTTCACGTTCCATTCCATTCCATTCCATTCCACATTCAATTTCATTCCATTCCACATTCCATTCCTCATTCCATTGCATATTCCATTCCATATTTCATTCCGTTCCACACCGCATTCCAATCCTTTCCATTCCACAATAAATTCCACATGAATTCCCCTTCCATTCCACATTCCATTACATTCCATTCCATTCCACATTCCATTCCATTCCTTTCCAATTTCAATTTCACTCAACATTCCATTCCATTCCATTCCACATCCATTCCTTTCCATTACACATTTCGTTCCACATTCCATTTCATGTTCCTCTCTAAGTTCCATTCCATTCCTTTACTCTTTCCACTCCACCTTCCATTCCACACTCCATTCCACCTTCCATTCCATGTTCAATTCCATTCCATTCCACATTTAATTCCACCTTCCATTCCTCGTTCCATTCCACTTTCCATTCGATTTCATTCCACGTTCCGTTCCACGTTCCATTGCCCGTTGCATTCCACATTGAATTCCCCATTCGATTCCACGTTCCATTCCACTTTCCATTCCTTTCCATTACACGTTCCATTGCACATTCCATTAAATTCCATTCCACTTTCCATAACACATTGCTTTCCGCATTCCATTCCAAATTCCTTTCCGTATTCCAGTCCACATTCCAATCCTCATTCGATTCCGCATTCCACTCCATATTCCATTCCATTCCACTCCATTCCACATTCCATTCCATACTTCATTCCACATTGCATTCCTCATTCCGTTCCATTCCATTCCAGATTCCATTACATAATCCGTTGCATTCCTTTCCATTCCACATTCCAGTCCACATTCTATTCCACATTCCATTCCACTTTCCATTCCATTCCAATCCACTTTCCATTCCATTCCATTCTACATTCTATTCCACATTCCATTCCATTCCATTCCACATTCCATTCCATTCCATTCCACATTGCATTCCATTCCATTCCACGTTGCATTCCACATTCCATCCCACATTCCATTACGTTCCATTCCACATTCCGTTCCACATTCCATTCCACAGTCCATTCCGCATTCCAACACATTCCATTCTACATTTCATTCCACATTCCATAACATTCCATTTAACATTCCATTCCACATTGCATTCCATTCCAGTCCACATTCCATTCCACATTCCATTCCACTCCATTCCACGTTCCATTGTGTTCCGTTACACTTTCCATTCCGCAATACATTCCGTTGCATTCCACATTCCATTCCACGTTCCATTCCATTGCATTCCATGTTACATTCCACATTCCATTTCAGATTCGATTCCACATTCCATTCCACTCAATTCCATTTTCCATTCCACATTGCATTCCATTCCATTACTAATTCCTTTCCACATTCCATTCAATTCCCTTCCACATTCCATTAAATTAAATTCCACGTTCCTTTCCACGTTCCGTTCTACATTCCACTCCACATTCCTTTTAACTTCCCATTCCATTCCGTTTCTTGTTCCATTCCACATTCCATTGCCCATTATATTTCACGTTCCGTTCCACAATCCATTCTGAGTTCCATTCCACGTTCCATTCCACTTTAAATTCCATTCCATTCCACGTTCCATTCCACATTCCATTCCATTCCTTTCCACTTTCCATTCCACAATGCATTCCTCATTCCATTCCTTTCCTTTCCACATTCCATTTCTCTTTCCATTCCACATTCAATTCCACATTCCATTCCACATTCCATTCGTCATTCCAGTCTATTCCATTTTACATTCCATTCCGCATTCCATTCCATTCCATTCCACATTTCAATCCACATTCTGTTCCACATTCCATTCCACATTCCATTCCTTTCTATTTCACATTCCTTTCCCTATTCCATTCCTTTCCATTCCACATAACATTCCATTCCATTCCACATTCCATTCCATTTCATTGCATTCCACATTCCATTCCACATTGCATTCCACATTCCATTCCCTTAAATTCCACGTTGCATTCCCCATTCCATTGCACATTCCATTCCATTCCACTCCATTCAACTTTCCACTCCACATTTCAGTCCACATTCCTGTCCAGATTCCATTCCACATTCCTTGCACATTCCATTCCATGCCACTCAATTCCACATTCCATTCCACATTTCATTCCACATTCCATTCCTCTTTCCATGCGGTTCCATTCCTCATTCCATTCCACATTCCATTCCATTCCATTACATTCCACATTCCAATTCACATTCTATTCCACATTCCATGCCACATTCCATTCCATTTCATTCCACGTTCCATTCCACATTCCATTCCACATTCCACTCCACAGTGCATTACTTTCCATTCCATTCCACCTTCCGTACAATTGCATTCCATTTGCCATTCCATTCCTTTCCATTCCACATTCCATTCCATTCCACATTCCACTCCACATTCCATTCCACGTTCCATTTCACATTCCATTTCACATTCCATTCCACATTCCATTCCCTTCCATTCCACATTCCATTCCATTCCTTTCCACATTCCATTACACATTCCATTCCCTTCCATTCCACATTGGATTCCATTCCATTCCATTCCATTCCACATTCCGTTCCACATTCCATTGCTTTCCATTCCACATTCTATTCCATTCAATTTCACTTTCCATTCCACTTTCCATTACACGTTCCTTTCCATTCCTCATTCCTTTCCTCATTCCGTTCCACATTCCAATACATTCCATTCCACATTACATTCCAGATTCCGTTTCATTCCTTTCCACTCTCTATTCCACGTTCCATTCCACATTCAATTCCACATTCTATTTCACATTCCATTCCATTCGATTACACATTCCATTCCACATTCCATTCCATTGAATTCCACATTCCATTCCATATTCCGTTCCACATTCCATTCCATTCCATTCCACCTTCCATTTTCCGTTCTATTCCACATTCCACTCCACCTTCCATTCCATTCCATTCCACGTTCCATTCCACTTTCCTTTGCATTCCATTTCACGTTCCAGTCCACATTCCATTGCACATTCTTTCCACTTTCCTTTCCACGATCCATTCCCCGTTCCATTCCACGTTCCATTCCATTCCATTCCACTTTCCATTCCACAATCCATTCCACAACATTTCATTCCATTCCTTTCCATTCCATATTCCATTCCATTCCATTCCACTTACGATTACAATCAATTCTACTATCCATATTCCATTCCATTCCATTCTACTTACCATTACAATCAATTGCACATTCCATTTCATTCCATTACACATTCCTTTCCACTTTCCTTTCCCTTCCTTTCCACATTCCATTCCATTCCATTCCACGTTCCCTTCCACATTCAATTGCACATTCCATACCACATTCCATTCCATTCCATTCCACATTCAATTCCATTACATTGCACATTACGTTCCACGTTCCATTAAACTTTACATTCCATGTTTCTTTCCACATTCCTTTCCATTACATTCCACTTTGTATTGCACATTACATTCCAAATTGCATTCCACTTTTCATTCCTTTCCACACTCCATTCATTTCCATTCCACTCCACTTTCCATTCCATTTCACATTCCATTCCACATTCCATTCCATTCCACTTTCCATTCCACATTCCATTCCATTCCCTTCCACTTTCCATTCCATTCCATTCCATTCTGCATAATATTCCAAAGCATTCCATATTCCATTCCATTCCTTTCCATTCCATTCCATTCCATTGCATTCCATTCCATTCCATTCAATTCCATTCCACATTCTGTTCCGTTCCATTCCATTCCATATTCCATTGCTATCCACATTCCATTCCATGCAACATTCCGTTCCATTCCATTCCACATTCCATTCCATTACATTCCACATTCCATTGCATTAAACATTCCATTCCACATTCTATTCCACTCCACATTGCATTCCATATTAAATTCCATTCCATTCCATTCTATTCCACATTCCATTCCATTCCATTCCACATACCATTCAATTCAATTTCCCATTCTACTCCATTCCATTTCCAATTCCTTTCCACTTTCCATTCCATTCCATTGCACATTCCATTCCATTCCATTCAACATATCATTCCATTCCATTCCACACTGCATTCCATTCCATTCCACATTCCATTCAATACCATTTTATTTGAATGTGGAACGGATGGTGTAATAGATTGGAAAGGAATGTGGAATGGAATGGAATTGAATGGAATGTGGAGTGGATTGGAATGGAGTGTTAATTGGAATGGAATGGAAACTGGAATATAATGGAATGGAATGTTCCATGGAATGTACTGTGGAATGGAACATGGAATGGAATTTTGAATGGTAATTGGAAAAGTATGGAATGGAGTGTGCAATGGAATCTGAATGCATTGGAATGGAAAGGAATGGAATCTGGAATAGAACGTGGAATGGAACATTGAATGGAACGTTGAAAGGAATGTGGAATTCAATGGAATGTATTGTGGAGTGGAATTGAGTGGAATGGAAAGGAAGGGAATGTGAAACGCAACGGAATGGAATGGAATGGAATGTCGAATGTAGTGTGGAATGTAATGCTATGGAATGTGGAATGGAATGTGGAATCAAATGGAATGTGGAATTCAATGGAATGGAATAGATTGGAATGTGGAATGAAATGGAAGGTGGAATGGAATGGAATGCAACGTGGAATGGAATGGAATGGAATACAGAATGGAATAGAATGCGAATTGGAATGGAATCTGGAATGAAATGTGGAATTGAATGTGGAATGGAATGTAGAATGGAATGTGGAACGGAATGGAATGGAATGTGGAATGGAATTTTGAATGGAATGTGGAATGGAACTTGGCATGGAATGGAATGGACTGTTGAATGGAAAGGAAGGGAAAGTGGAATGGAAGTGAAGAAAATGTGGAATGGAATGGAACGGAATGGAATGTGGAATGAAATATAATGGAATGTAGATTGGAATGGAATGGACTGGAATGTGGAATGGAATATGGAATGGAATGTGGAATGGAATGGAATAGAAAGTGGAATGGAATGCGGAACGTAATGTGGAATGGATTCGAATGGAATGTGGAATGGAAAGTGGACAGTAATGGAATAGACTGGAATGGAATGGAACGTGTAATGGAATGATAAGGAAAGTGGAATGGAAGGGAATGGAACGGAATGGAACGTGGAATGGAATGGAATGGAATGTTGAATGGAATGGAAATAATGTAGAATGGAATGGAATGGAAAGTGGAATGGAATGAGGAATGGAATGGAAAGCAATATGGAATGGAATGGAATGGAATGTTGAATGGAATGGAAATAATGTAGAATGGAATGGAATGGAAAGTGGAATGGAATGAGGAATGGAATGGAAAGCAATATGGAATGGAATGGAATGGAATGTGGAATGGGATGCAGTATGGAATGGAATGGAATGGAATGTGGAATGGAATAGAATGGAATGTGAAACGGAACGTGAAATGGAATGGATTCAATTGTGTATTGGAATGTCGAATGGAATGGAATGGAATGTGGAGTGTAATGTGTAAAGGAATCGAATGGAAATTGGAATAGAATGGAACGGATTAGAACGTGGAATAGAATGGAATGAATATTTAATGGAATGTGAAATGGAATGGAATGGAATGGAGTGAGGAATGGAATGGAATGAGGATTGTTATGGAATGGAAAGTGGAATGGAATGGAATGTGGAATGCAATGGAATGATATGTGGAATGGATAGAATGGAATGGAATGTGGAAAGGAAAGTGGAATTCAACTTGGAATGCAATGCAATGGAACGTGTAATGGAATGAAGTCGACTGTGGAATGATATCGAATGGAATGTGGAATGGAATGGAAGGGAATGGAATGTGCAAAAGAATGTGGAATGGAGTGGAATGGAATGTAGAACGGATTTGAATGGAATGGAAAAAGCAGTGGTATGTGGAATTGAGTGGAATGGAATGTGGAATGGAAAGGAATGGAACGGAATGTGCAATGGAATGGAATGGAATGGAGTGTGGAATGGAATGGAAGATGGGTTTTAATTGAATGGAATGTGGAAAGGAATGGAATGGAATGTGTAATAGAATGGAATGGAATGTGGAATGGAATGCAATGGAATGTGGAATGGAATGGAATATAATGTGGAATGGAATGTGGAATGGAATGAAATGGAATGCGGAATGGAAAGTTAATTGGAGTGGAATGGAATGAGCAATGGAATGTGGAATGCAATGGAATGGAATGTGGAATGGAATGGAATGGAATGTGGAATGGAATAGAATGGAATGTGGAATGGAATGGAGTGTGGAACGGAACGTGGAATGGAAAGTTCAATGGATTTCAATGGAACGTGGAATGGAATGCAATGGAAACTGGAATGGAATGTGGAATGGAATGGAATATGGAATGGAATGGAAGGCAATGTGGAATGGAAGGGAATAGAAGGGAATATGGAATGGAATGGAATGGAATGTGGAAAGGAATGGAATGCAATGTGGAATGGAATGGAATTTAATGTAGAATGGAATGGAATGGAATATGGAATGGAATGGAATGTAGAATGGTATGTGGAATGGATAGGAATGAAATTGACTGCAATATGGAATTGAATTGAATGGAATATGGAATGGAATGGAATGGAAAGTAGAATGGAATATGGAATGGAGTAGAATGGAGTGTAATGAAATGTTGAGTGGAATGAAATATGGAATGGAATGGAATGGAATGTGGATTGGATTGGAATGTGGAATGGAATGGAAATTGGAATGGAAAGGAGTGGAATGGAATGTGGAATGGAATGGAATGTGGAAAGGAGTGGACTGGAATGGAATGTGGAAAGGAATGGAATGGAATGGAATTTGAAATGGAATGGAACGGAATGGAAAGGAATGTGGAATGAAATGGAGTGGAATGCCGAATGGAATGGAATGGAATGTGGAATGGAATGGAATGGAATGTGGAATGAAAAGTGGAATAGAATAGGGAATGGAATGGAAAGGAATGTGGAGTGGAATGGAATGGAATTTCGAGTGCAATGGAATGGAATGGAATTTGGAATGGAATGGCATGCAATTTGGAGTGCAATGGAATGTAATGGAATGTGCAATGGAATGGAATGGAATTGAATGTGGAATGGAACGGAATGAAATATGGAATGGAACGGAATGGAATGTGGAATGGAATGGAACGGAATGAAATATGGAATGGAACGGAATGGAATGTGGAATGGAATGGAATGGAATGCGGAATGGAATAGAATGGAATGTGAAAAGAAATGGAATGGAATGTGGAATGCAATGTGGAATGGAATGGAAGGGAACGGAATGTGAAAAGGAATGCGGAATGGAGTGGATTGGAATGCTGAATAGATTTGAATTGAATGGAAAGTGAAGTAGTATGTGGATTGGAGTGGAATGGAATGTGGAATGGAAACGATTGGAATGGAATGTGCAATGGAATGGAATGGAATGGAGTGTGGAATGGTATGGAATGCGGGTTTTAATGGAATGGAATGTGGAAAGGAATGGAATGGAATGTGTAATGGCATGGAATGGAATGTGGAATGGAATGCAATGGAATGTGGAGTGGAATGGAATAGAATGTAGAATGGAATGTGGAATGGAATGAAATGGAATGCGGAATGGAAAGTTAATTGGAATGGAATGGAAGGAGGAATGGAAAGTGGAATGCAATGGAATGCAATGTGGAATGGAATAGAATGGAATGTGGAATGTAATAGAATGGAATGTGGAATGGAATGGAATGTGGAACAGAACGTGGAATGGAACGTTGAATGGATTGCAATGGAACGTGGAATGGAATGCAATGGAAAGTGGAATGGAATGGAATGGAATGTGTAATGGAATGGAATATGGAATGGAATGGAAGGGAATGTGGAATGGAATGGAATAGAAGGGAATATGGAATAGAATGGAATGGAATGGAATGTGGAAAAGAATGGAACGGAACGTGGAATGGAATGGAATTTGGTGTGGAATGGAATGGAATGGAATGTGGAATGGAATTGAATGGAATGTGGAATGGTATGTGCAATGCATTGAAACGAAATTGACTGCAATATGGAATTGAATGGAATGGAATGTGGAATGGAATGGAATGGAAAGTGGAATGGAATGTGGAATGGAGTAGAATGGAGTTTAATGAAATATGGAGTGGAATGAAATATGGAATGGAATGGAATGGAATGTAGACGGGAATGGAATGTGTAATGGAATGGAGTGGAATGGAATGTGGAATGGAATGGATTGTGGAAATGAATGGAATGGAATGGAATTTGAAATGGAATGTAATGTAATGGAATGGAATGGAATGGAATGTAGAATGAAATTGAATGGAATGCCGAATGGAATGGAATGGAATGTGGAATGGAATGAAATGGAATGTGGAATGGAATGGAATGGAATGTGTAATGGAATGCAATGGAATGTTGAATGGAGAGTGGAATAGAATGTGGAATGGAATCGAAAGGAAGGTGGAGTAGAATGGAATGGAATTTCGAGTGCAATGGAAAGGAAGGGAATTTGGAATGGAATGGAATGCAATTTGGAATGCAGTGGAATGGAATGGAATGTGCAATGGAATGGAATGGAATGTGGAATGGAATGGAATGGAATGGAATATGGAATGGAATGGAATCTGGAACAGATCGCGGAATGGAACGTTGAATGGATTGCAATGGAACGTGGAATGGAATGCAATGGAAAGTGGCATGGAATGGAATGGAATGTGGTATGGAATGGAATATGGAATGGAATGGAAGGCAATGTGGAATGGAACGGAATAGAAGGGAATTTGGAATGGAATGGAATGGAATGTAATATAATGGAAAGTGGAAAAGAATGGAATGGAATGTGGAATGGAATGGAATTTAATGTGGAATGGAATGGAATGGATTGGAATGGAATGTAATATAATGGAAAGTGGAAAAGAATGGAATGGAATGTGGAATGGAATGGAATTTAATGTGGAATGGAATGGAATGGAATGTGGAATGGAATGGAATGTAATGTGGAATGGAATTGAATGGAATGTCGAATGTTATGTGGAATGGATTGTAATGAAATATACTGCAATATGGAATTGAATGGAATTGAAAGTGGAATCGAATGTGGAATGGAGTAGAATGGATTGTAAAGAAATGTGGAGTGGAATGAAATATGGAATGGAATGGAATGGAATGTGGAATGGAATGGAATGGAATGGAATTTGAAATGGAATGGAACGGAATGGAATGGAATGTGGAATGGAATGGAATGGAATGTGGAATGGAAAGTGGAATAGAATGTGGAATGGAATCAAAAGGAAGGTGGAGTGGAATGGAATGGAATTTCGAGTGCAATGAAATGGAATGGAATTTGTAATGGAATGGAATGCAATTTGGAATGCATTGGAGTGGAATGGAATGTGCAATGGAATGGAATGGAATGTGGAATGGAATGTGGAATGGAAATTAATGTGGAAAGGAATGGAATGAAATGTGGAATGGAATGGAATGGAATGTGGAATGGAATGGAATGTAATGTGGAATGTAATGTGGAATGGAATTGAATGGAATGTGAAAAGAAATGGAATGGAATGTGGAATGGAATGGAATGGAATGTGAAATGGAACGGAATGGAATGTGGAATGGAATGCAGTGGAATGGAATGGAATGTGAAGTGGAATGGAATGGAATTTTGAATGGAGTGTAATGGAACGTGGAATGGAATGTGGAATGGAAATCAATAAATTGGAATGTGGAATTTAATGGAATTGAAACGTATGAAATGTGGAATGGAATGTGGAATGGAATGTGGAATTGAATGGAATAGAATGCAAAGGAAAGTGGAATGGAATGTGGAATGGAATGGAATGAAATGTGTAATGCAATGTGGATTGGAATGGAATGGAATGGAATGGAATAGATTGTGGAATGGAATGTGGAATGGAATGGAATGGAATATGGAATGGAATGTGGAATGGAATGTGGAATGAAATGTGGAAGTGATTGATTGGAATTGATTGGAATGGAATGTGGAATGGAATGGAATGGAAAGTGGAATGGAAATTAATGGAACGAAGTGGAACGGAGTGTAGTGGGATGGAGTGGACTGGAGTGCAGGCGAGTTAAAAGTAACGAAATGCAGTGCAGTAGAGTGAAATGGAATGAAATGGAATGGAATGGAATAGGATGGAGTGGAATGGAGTCAACTGGAGTGTAATGGAAAGTAATTGAGTTTAGTGGAGTGGAATGGAGTGGAGTGGAGTCGAATCAAATGGAATGGAGAATAGTGGGTAGTAGTGCAATGGAATGGAGTGGAATGGAGTGGAGCGCAGTGCAGTCAGTTGGACTGGTCTTAAATGGAGTGGAGTTGAAAGAAAGGAGTGGAATGGAGTGGAATTGAATAGAGTGGAGAGGAGTGGAAAGAAGTGGAGTGGAATTTTATGGAGTGGAGTGAAGTGGAATGGAGTAGAGTGAAATGGAATGGAAAGAAACGGAGTGGAGTTGAGTGGAGTGGAATTGCGTGGAATAGAATTGAATGGAATGGAATGGAATGGAGTATAGTGTAATGGAGTGGATTAGAATTCAGTAGAGTTCAATGGCACGGAATGCAGTGGAATGGAATGGAGTGCAGTGGAGTGGAATCTGGAGGAATTTAGTGGAGAGGAATGGAATGGAGTGGACTGCAGTGGAGAAGAGTGGAGTGGAATGGAAAGGAACTGAATGGAGTGGAGGGAAGTGGAGTGATGTGGAGTGGAACGGAATGGAATGGAGTGGAGTGGAATGGAGTTTAGTGGAGTTGAATGGAGTGGAATGGAATTGAGTGGAATGAAATCGAATGGACTGGAGAGGTGTGGAGTGTAGTGGAAGGGAATGGAGTGAAGTGAAATGGACTGGAATGGAATGCAGTAGAGTGCAGTGGAATGGACTGGATTGGAATGGGGTGAAGTGTCGTGGAATGGATTGAATTGGAATGGTATGTAAAGGAGTGGGATGGAGATAAATGGAAAGGAGTGGAATGGAATGGAGTGAAATGGAGTGGATTGGAGGGGAGTGGAATGTATTGGAGTGGAGTGGAATGGAGTGGAGTGGAGTGGAGTGGAGTGGAGTGGAGTGGGATGGAATGGAATGGAGTGGAATGGAATGGAAAAGAATGGAATGGAATGGAAAGAATTGGAGTGGAATGCAATGGAGTGTATTGGAATGGAATGCAATGGAATGGACTGGAGTGACGTGGAGTGGAATGGTACGGAATGGAGTGGAGTGGAATGGAGTAGAATGGAATGGATTGTAATGGTGTGGAGTGTAGTGAAGTGGAGTGCAGTGGCATGGAATGGAGTGGAAAGGAGAGGAGTCGAATGGAATGGAGTGGAGTGGAATGGAATAGAGTGTAGTGTAGAAGAGTGGAGTTTATTGAAATGGAGTGGAGTGGAGTGTAACGGAATTGAGTGTATTTTAATGTAATGTAATGGAGCGGAATGGAGTGGAAGGGAGGGGAATGGAATGGAGTGGAATGGAATGGAATGGAATGGAGTGGATTGCAGTGGAAAAGATTTGAATGGAATGGAGAGGAGTGGAATGGAGTGAAGTGAAATGGAGACGAGTGGAGGGGAATGGAATGAAATGGAGTGTACTGGAATGGAGTTTAATGGAGTGTAATGGAGTGGAATGGAATGAAGTGGTATTAAATGGAGCGGAGTGGAGTGGAGTGGAATGGAATGGAATGGATTGGAAAGGATTAGAATGAAAAGGAGTGGATTGCAATAGATTAGAAGGAATTTGAGTGGGATTTATTGCAATGGACTGGAATGGACTGGAATGGAGTGTAATAGAGTGGAGTGGAGTGAAGTGGAATGGAGTGGAATGAAACGGAATGGAATGGAGTATAGTGTAATGGATTGGAATGGAGTGGAATGGATTGGAATGGAATGGAATGGAGTAGAGTGGAATGGAATGTAGTGGATTGCAGTGGAGTGGAGTGCAGATGAGTGGGATAAAGTGGAGTGGAGTGGAAAGGAATATAGTGGAGTTGAGTAGAATGGATTGGAATGGAATGGAATGGAATGGAAAGGCATGGTGTGGAATGGAATGGAGTGGACTGGAATGGAGTGCAATGGAATGGAGTGGAATGGAGTGGATTGGAATGGAATGGAATGGACTGAAGTTGAATGGAGTGCAACAGAACGGAGTGGAACGGTGTGAAGTGGAGTGGAGAAGAGTGAAGAGCACTGGGCTGCAATGGAGTGGAAAGGAGTGGAGTGGAATGAAATGGAGTAGTGTAGAATGGATGGAGTGTAGTAGAGAGGAATGGAATGTATTGTAATGGAATTTAGTGGAATGGAAGAAAAATCAGCGTAATGGAATGGAATGTTTTTTAATGGAGTGGAGTGTAGTGGAATGGAGTGGAATGGAGTGGAGTGGAATGCTATGGAATGGAATGGAGTGGAGTGGAATTTAATGTAGTGGAGTGGAGTGGAATGGAGTTGAAAGGAATGGAACGGACTGGAATGGAGTGGAGAGGAATGGAGTAGAGTCGAATGGATTGGAATGGAGTGGATTGGAGAGGAGTGGAGTGGAGTGGAATGGAATGAAATGGAATGAATTGGAGTGGAATGGAGTGGAGTGGAAAGGAGAGGAATGGAATAGAGTGGAATGGAATGGAGTGGTGTGGATTGGAGTCGAGTGGACTGGAATGGAATGGAGTAGAGTGGAATGGATTGGAATGGAATGGAGAGGAGTTGAGTTTTGAGAAATAGAACGGAATGGAGTGGAGTGGAGTGGAGTGGAATGGAATGGAGTGGAATGGACAGGAATGGAGTGGTGTGGAGTGGAATGGAATGAAATAGAATGGAATGGAGTGGAATGTGGTGTAGTGGAATGGAGTGCAGTGGAGGGGGAGGATTGAAATGGAGTGGAGTGGAGTGGAGTGGAGGGTAGTTGATTAGTTTGAAAAGGAATGGAATGGAGTGGAGTGGAATGCAGTGGAGTGGAGTAGAATAGAGAGGAATGGAATGGAGTGGAATTGAATGGAATGGAGTGGAGTAGAGTGGAGAGGCATGAAATGGAGAAGAGTGGAAAAGACAGTAGTGGAATGGAGTGGAGTGCAATGGAATGGAGCATAGTTGACTGCAATACATTGGAGTGGAGTGGAGTAGAATGAAGTGGACTGGAATGCAATGGAATTCATTGTAGTGGAATAGAATGGAATGAAATTCAATGGATTGGAAAGGAATGGCGTGGAGTGGAATGCTGTGGAGTGGATTTTGTGGAGTGCAGTGGAATGGAGTGGAGTGGAGTGGAGTGGAGTGGATTGGAAATCAGTGGAATTGAATTGAAAGGAAAGGAATGGAGTGGGTTAGAATGGAGTGGAAAGGAATGGCGTGGAATGGAGTGGAGTGGAGTGGAGTAGAAAGGAATGGAATGCAGTGGAATGGAATGGAGTGGAATGGAATTGAGTTGAGTGGAGTGGAATGCAGTGGAATGGACTGGAATGGAGTGGATTGGAGTCGAATGGAAAGGAGTAGAATGGAATGGAGTGGAGTGGAAGAGTTTGGAGTAAAGTGGATTGAAGTGAAGTGTAATGAAATGGAGTGGAATGGAGTGGAATTTAGTGGCTTTTTATGGAATGCATTGGTATAGAATGGACAGGAGTGGCATGGACTGGAGTGGAATGCAGTGGAGTGCAATGGAATGACATGGAATGGTGTAGAGGGTAAAGTAATGGAATGAAGTGGAATGGAATGGAATGTATTGGATAGGATTGGAGCCGAATGGAATGGATTGGAATGGTGTGGAGTGGAGTGCAGTGCAATAAAAAGGAGTTGAGTTGAATGGAATGGAGTGGAGTGGAATGGAATGGAGGTGAGTCAATTGGATTGGAATGGAATGTAGTGGAATGGAGTGAAGTGGAGTGGAGTGCAGTGAAATGAAATGGAATGGAATAGAGTTGAGTGGAATGGAACGGAATGGAATGAAATGGAATGGAATGGAATGGAGTGGATTGGAGTGTAGTGGAGTGGAAAGGAGTGGAATATAATGGAATGGAGTGGAATGGAAAGGAGTGGAGTGAAAGGGAGTGGAGTGGAATGGAGTGGAGTGGAATGGAATAGAGTGGAATGGAATGGAATGCAATGGAATGGAATTGAATGGATTTGAATGGAATGGAATGGAATGGAGGGGAGTGGAAAGGAGTGGAGTGGGGAGAATGAAGAAGAATGGAATAGACTGAAATGGAATGGGGTGGAGGGTAGTGGAGTGTAGTGCAGTGGAATGAAATGAAGTAAAGTGGAATGGAGTGGAATGAAATGGAATGGAGTGGAATGAAATGGGATGGAGTGGAATGTAGTGTAACGCAATGGATTGGAGTGGAGTGGAATGGAGTGGAATGAAATTGAGTGGAATGGAGGGGAATGTAGTGGAGAGGAATTGAATGGAGTGGAATGGAATGGACAGGAATGGATTGGAATGGAATGCAACGGAAGGGAATGGAGTGGAATGGAATGCACTGGAATGAAGGGGATTTTAGTGGAATGCGATGGAATGGAATGGAATGGAGTGGAATGGAATGTAAGGTCATGGAATGGACTAGAGGGGATTGGAAAGGAATGGAATGGAATGGAATGGAATGGCATGGAATGGAAAGGAGTGGAGTGGAAGGGAGTGGATTGGAATGGAGTTGAGAGGAATGGTATGGAATGGAGTAGAATGTAATGGAATAGAATGAAGTGGGAAAGAGTGGAATGGAGTGGAGTGGAGTTGAAAGTAATGCAATGGAATGGATTGGAGTGGAATACAGTGGAGTGGAATGGAGTGGAAGTGATACGGGTGGAATGGAATGGAGTGGTGTGGAGTGGAGTGGAATGAAATGGAGTAGAGTGGAATGGAATGCAGTGGAGTGGAATGGAGTCGAAGTGATTGGGGTGGAATGGAGTGGAGTGGAGTGGAGGTGATTGGAGTGGAATGGAGTGGAGTGGAATGGAGTGGAATGGAATGAAATGGAATAGAGTGGAATGGAGTGGAGTGGAATGGAGTGGAATGGAATGAAATGGAATAGAGTGGAATGGAATGGAATGGAATGGAGTGGAGTGGAATGGACTGGAGTGGATTGTAATGGAGTGGAATGGAATGGAGTGGAATGGTATGGAGTGGAGTGGAGTGGACAGTAGGGGAGTGGAGTGGAATGTGCTAGAGTGGAACGGAATGGAATGGAATGGTGTGGAGTGGTGTGGAGTGTTATGCAATGGAATGGAGTGGAATGGAACGCAGTGGAATGGCATGGAGTGGAATGAAGGGGAATCGAGTGGAAAGAATTGGAGTGCAGTGGAACAGAGTGGAACGTACTGGAATTGAGTGGAATGTAATGTAATGGAATGCAATTGAATGGAGTGTAGTGGAGTGGAATGTTCTGGAATGGATTGGAATGGTGTGGATTGGTGTGGAACGGAATGGAATAGAGTGGAGTGTGGTGGAATTGGGTTGATTGGAGTGGAAATGAGTGGAATGGAATGGAATGGAATGGAGTAGAGTGTAGTGGAGTTGAATGGACTGGAATGGAATCTAATGGAGTGGAGTGAAATGGAATGGAGTGGAGTGGAATGGAAAGGAGTAGAGTGGAATGGAATGGAGTGTAGTGGAGGGCAGAGAAATAGAAAGGAATGGAGTTGAGTGGAGTCGATTAGACAGGAATGTAGTTGAATGGAGTGGAATGGAGTGGAGTGGAATGTATAGGAATGAAATGGAGTAGAGTGGAATGGAATGGCGTGGAGTGGAGTGGAGTGAATTGAGGTCGAGTGCATTGGAATGGAGTGCAGTGGAGTGGAGTGGCATGGAATGATGTGGAGTGGAATAGAATGGAATGGACTGGAATGGAATGGACAAGAAAGGAGTGTAATGGAATGGAGGGGAGTGGAATGGAATATGATGGAATGGAGTTCAGTGGAGTGAAGAGGAATGGAATGGAATGGAGTGGAGTAGAATTGAGCAAAGTGGAGTTGAATTGAGTGGTACGCAATGGAACGGAATGGAATTTAGTGGTGGAGTGGAGTGGAGTGGAATGGAATGGAGTGGAGTGGAATGGAATGGAATGGAATTGAGTTGAATGGAGACGAATGGAGTGGAATGGACTGGAGTGGAATGGAAGAGAATGGAGTGGAGGGGAATGGAATGGAATGGAATGGAATGGAATGGAATGGAATGGAATGGAATGGAATGGAATGGAGCGGAGTGGAATGGAGAGGAGTGCATTTTAATGGAGAGGAATTTAATGGAGTGAATTGGAATGTAGTGGTTTGGAGTGGAGTGGAGTGCAGTGGAATGTAATCGAGTAGAATTGAATGTAGTAGAATGCAATAGGGTGGAGTGGAATGTAGTGTAATGGAATGGAACGCAGAGGAGTGGAATGGAGTGGAATGGAATGGAGTGGAATGGAGTGTAATGGAGTGGAATGGAGTGGAGTGGAGTGGAATGCAATGGAGTGGAATGGAATGGAATGGAATGGATTCGAATGGAATGGAGTGGAATGGAAACGACTGGAATGGAGTGGAATGGAAACGACTGGAATGGAGTGGAATGGAAACGACTGGAATGGAGTGGAATGGAGTAGAGTGGAATGGAACGCAATGGACTGGAATGGAGTAGAGTGGAATGGAATGAAGTGGAGTGGAATGGAATGAAGTGGAGTGGAATGGAATGGAGTGTATTGGAGTGCAGTGAAACAGAGAGGAATGGAGTTGAGTGGAGTTGAGTATACTGGAATGCAGTGGAATGGAGTGGAATGGAGTGGAGTGAAATGGAGTGGAATGAAATGGAGTGGAGTGGAATGGAGTGGAATGGAATGGAGTAGAGGCGAATGGAGTGGAATGGATTGCAGTGGAGTGGTGTGGAGTGCAATGGAATGGATTGGAATTTAGTGGAATGGAGTGAAACGGAATGGAGTGGAATTGAGTGGAATGGAATGGGATGAATTAGAATGGAATGTAATGGCATGGAATGGAGTGTATTGGAGTGGAATGGAGTGGATTGGAGTGGAAAGGAGTAGATTAAAAAGGAATAGAAAGGCGTGGAGTGGAATGGAATGGAATTGCATGAACTAGAATTGAGTGGAGTTGAGTGGAGTGGAGTCGAATGGAATGGAGTGGAATGGAGTGGAGTGTAGCTGAGTGTACTGGACCGAAGTGGAATGGAATGGAATGGTATGCAGGAGAATGGAATGGAATGGAGTGGAGTGGATTGCAATGGCATGGAATGGAGTGGAGTGGAGTGGAGTGGAGTGGAGAGCAGTGGAATGTAGCGTAGCTGACTGGAATGGAATGGAGTAGACTGGAGTAGGATGGAGTGGGGTGTAGTGCAATGGAATGGAGTGGAGTGGAATGGATTGGAATGGAATGAAGAGGAGTGGAATGGTGTGGAGTGGAGAGGAGTGGATTGTATTGGAATGGAATAGTATGGAATGGAATGGAGTAGAGAGGAATGGAGTTGAATGGAATGGAGTGGAGTGTTCGGAAGCGTAATGGAATGGAATGGGATGTAATGGAATGTAGTGGAGTGGAGTGGAGTGGAGTGAAAGAGAGTGCAGTGGAATACAATGTAATGCAAAGGAATTGAATGCAATGCAATGGAATGTGACATGTAGTGTGAGTTGAGATTCTGCCACTGCACACCAGCCTGTGTGACACAGTGATATACTGTCTAAGGAAAGGAGTGGAAAGCAATGGAGTGAAACGGAATGAAATGGAGTGGAGTGGAGGGCAGTGGAGTGGTTTGGAATGGAGTCGAATGGAATTGGACGGAGTGGAATGGAATGGAGTAGAGTGCAGTGGAGTGGAGTGAAATAGTATGGAATGGAATGCGATGGAATGCAATGCAATGGAACGGTGGAAAGAAATGTGAGCTGAGATTGTGCCACTGCACTCCAGATTTGGCGACAGAGTGAGATCCTGTGGAAAGAAACGAATGGAAAGGAATGCAGTGGAATGGAATGGAATGGAGAGGAGTGGAGTGAAGTGTTGTGGAATGGAGTGGTGTGGAATGGAATAGATTGGAGTTGAAACCAATGGAATGCAATGGAATGGAATGGATTGGAGTGGAGTGGAATGGAGTGGAATGGAGTGGAGTGGAGTGGAGTGGAACAGACTGTAATGGAATGGAATGGAGTGCAATGGAATGGAATTGAATGGAATGAAGTGGAATGGAATGGAATGGAGTGGAGTGGAGGGGAATGGAGTGTAGTGGAATGGAATAGAGTGGAATGGAATAGAATGGAGTTTAACGGAATGGAGTGGAAAGGATGGTAATAGAGTGGAATGGAGTGGCATGAGGTGGAATGGAGTGGAATGGAGTGGAAGAGAATGAAATGGAAAGGAATGGAATGGAGTGAAGTAAAGTGGAACTAACTGGAATGCAGTGGAATAGAATGGAATGGAGTGGAATGGAATGGAATGCTGTGGATTGGAATGAAATGGCGAGGAATGGAGTGGCGTGGAGTGGAATAGGGTGGAGTGGAGTGCAATGTAGTGGAATGCATTGGAATGGAATGGAGTGGAGTGGAGTGGAATCGAATGGAATGGATGTGAATCTAGTGGAGATGAGTAGAATGGAATTGAATGGAGTTTAGTGGAGTGGAATGGAGTTGAGTGGAATGCAGTAGAGTGGAGTGAAGTGGAGTGGAATGGAGTTGAGTGGAATGCAGTGAAGTGGAGTGAAGTGGAGTGGAATGGAATGGAGTGGAGTGGAATGGATTGGAATGGAATGGAGTGGAGTGGAGTGCAGTGGAATGCAATGCAAAGATGTGTAGTTGAATGGACTGGACTGGAATAGAGTGGAAATGAGTGGAGTGGAGTGGAATGGAGTGGAGTGGAGTGGAATGGAATGGAGTTTGGTGTAGCTGAATGGACTGGAAGGGATTGGAAAGGAATGGAATGGAATGGAATTGAATGGAATGGAATGGAATGGAATGGAGTGGAGTGGAATGGATTGGAATGCAATGGAGTGGATTGGAATGGAATGGAATGGAATGGAACGGAGTGGAGTGGAATGGAGTGGAAAGGAATGGAGTGGAGTGGAGTGGAATGAAGTGGAATGCAATGGAGTGGATTGGAGTGGAGTGGAATGAAATGGAATGGAGTGGAGTGGAATGGAGTGGAACCCAATGGAGTGGATTGTAGTGGAGTGGAATGGAGTGGAAAGGAATGGAGTGGAGTGGAGTGGAATGAAGTGGAATGCAATGGAGTGGATTGGAGTGGAGTGAAATGAAATGGAATGGAGTGGAGGGGAATGGAGTGGAACGCAATGGAGTGGATTGTAGTGGAGTGGAATGGAATGGAATGGAGTGGAGTGGAATGAAGTCGAATGGAATGGAGGCAAATGGAGTGGAGTGAAATGGAGTGGAATGCAATGGATTGTATTGGAGAGGATAGGAATGGCATGGAATGGAGAGGAGTGGAATAGAGTGGAATGGAATGGAAAGTAGTGGAATGGAGTGGAATGCAATGGAGTGGATTAGAGAGGAGAGGAATGGCATGGAATGGAGTGGAATAGAATAGAGTGGAATGGAATGGAATGGAGTGGAGTGGAGTGGAGTGGAGTGGAGTAAAGTGGAATGGAATGGAAAGGAATGGTGTGGAGTGGAATGGAATGCAGTGGAATGGAATGGAATAGAATGGAGTGGAGTAGAGTAGAATGGAGTGTAGTGGAGTCGAATGGATTTGAATGCAATGGAATGGACTGGTTTGGAGTGGAATGGAGTGGAGTGGAATGGAATAGAGTGGAATGGAATGGAACGGAGTGGAATGTAATGGAATGTAATGGAATGCAATGAAGTGAAGTGGAATGCAGTGGAGTGGAGAGTAATGCAGTAGAATGGATTGGAGTGGATAGTGGGAGAGATGATTGGAATGGAGTGGAGTGGAGTTGATTTGAATGGAAGAGAGTGGAAAGGAATGCAATGGAGTTGAATAGAAAGGAATGGAGTGTAGTTGAATGGAGTGGAGTGTAATAGAGTGAAGTGGAATGGAATTTTATGGAGTTTATTGGAATGGAGTGGAATGGAGGACAATTCAGTGGAATAGAGTGGAGTGGAGAGTAACGGGGTTGAACTGAGTAGAGTGGAGTAGAATGGAATGCAATGGGATCGAATGGAACAGAGTGAAGTGGAGTGGAATGAACTGGAACGGAGTGGAATGGAATGGAATGGAGTGGAATGGAATGGAATTGCAAGGTATGGAGTGGGGTGGAGATTAATAGAGTGGAAGGGAATGAGTGGTATGGAATGGATTGGAATGGAATGGAATGGAATGGAATGGAATGGAAAGGAGTGGAGTGGAGTGGAATGTAGAGGAATGTATTGGAGTGGAAGGGAGTGGACTGGAGTGTTGTGGAATGGAGGGAATAGAGTGAAGTGGAGTGGTATGGAATAGAGTGGATTGGAGTGGAATCGAATGGAGTGGAGTTGTGTGGAGTGCAGTGCAATGGAATGCAATTGTGTGGAGTGCAAGGCAGTGGACTGGAATAGGATGGAATAGAGTGGAGTAGAGTGGAATGGAATGGAGTAGAGTGGCAAGGAATGGAGTTGAGTGGAGCGGAATGGAGTGGAATGGAGTGCAATGGATTGTAACAGAATGGAATGGAAAGGAATGGAATGAAGTGAAGTAAGTGGAATGAACTGGAATGACGTGGAATGGAATGGATTAGAGTGGAATGGAATGGTATGGAGTGGATTGGAATGTAATGGTAAGGAATGGAGTAGAGTGGAGTGGAATAGAGAGGAGTGGACAGGATTGGAGTGGAATGGATTGGAAAGGAATGTAGTGGAGTGGAGTAGAATGGATTGGAATGGATTGGAATCGAGTGGAGAGGAGTAGAATGTAATGGAATGGAATGGAGTTGAGTGGAGTGGAACGGAGGGGAGTGGAATGGAGTGAAGTGGAGTGAACTGGAGTGGACTGGAATGGAGTGGCGTGTAATGGAATGGAGTGGAGTGGAATGGAATAGAATGGAGTGCAGTGGAGTACAGTGGAGTGGAGTGGAGTCAAATGGATTTGAACGGAATGGAAGCGAATGTATTGGAGTGGAATGGTGTATAGTGGAACGGAATGGAATGGAGTGGAATGGAATGGAATGGAATGGAATGCAGTGAAGTGGAGTCGAATGGAGTGGAGTGAAGAGGAATGCCGTGGAATGGATTGCAGCGGAGTGGAGGAGAGATGAATGGAATGGAGCGGAGTGGAGTTGAGTGGAATGGAGTAGAGTGGAAAGGAATGCAATGGAGTTGAATGGAATAAAATGGAATGGAGAGGAGTGGAATGGAGTGGAGTGTAATGGAGTACAGTGGAAAGGAATTTAATGGCGTTTAGTTGAATGGAGTCGAATCGAGGGGAATGCAGTGGAATGGAGTGGAGTGGAGTGGAATAGAGTGGAATGGACTAGAATGGAGTGGAATATAAAGGAATGGGATCGAATGGAAAGGAGTGAAGTGGAGTGGAATTAACTGGAGTGGAGTGGAGTGCAGTAGAGTGGAGTGGAAAGGAGTGGAATGGAATAGAATGGAATGGGATTTAATGGAATGCAATGGAATGGAATGGAATGGAATGCAATGGAATGGAATGGAATCGAGTGGAGTGGAGTGGAGTGGAGTTGAATGGAGAGGAATGGATTGGAGTGGAAGAGAGTGGACTGGAGTGGTGTGGAATGGAGTGGAATGTAGTGAAATGGAGTGGAATGGAATAGAGTGGATTGGAATAGATTCAAATTGAATGGAGTGGAGTGGAGTGCATTGCAAAGGAATGCAATGGGGTCAAATGGAAAGCAGTGTACTGGAATAGAGTGGAATAGAGTGGAGTTGAGTGGAATGGAATGGAATGGAATGGAATGGAATGGAATGGAATGGAGTGGAGAGGAGTGGAATCGAGTGGAGTGGAGTGGAACGTAGTGTAATGGAATGAAATGTAATGCCGTGGTGTGGAAAGGAGAGGAGTGGAATGGAATAGAGTGGAATGGAACGGAATAGAGTGGAATGGAATGGAATGGAATGGAATTGAATGTAGAGGAATGGAGTGGAATGAAATGGTATGGAATGAAATGGAATGGAGTGGAGTGGAATGGAGTAGAGTGGAGTGGAATGGAGTAGAGTGGAGTGGAATGGAGTGGAGTGCAGTGGAGAGCAATGGATTGTGGTCGAGTGTAGTGGATTTGAGTGGAGTGAAATGAAATGGAATGGAGTGGAGTGGAATGCAGTGTAGTGGAGTGGAAAGGAGAGGAATGGAATGGAGTGGAATGAAGAGGAGGGAATGGAGTCGAGTGGAGTGTAGTGGAATGGAATGGAATGGAATGGAGTGTAGTGGAGTGGAACGCACTGGTATGTAGTGGAGTGGTATGTATTGTAATGGAATGGAGTGGAGTGGAGTTGAATGCAGAGGAGTGGAATGGAAAGAGTGGAATGTAAGGGCATGGAATGGAGTGGAATGGAGTGGAGATGAAAGGAATAGAGTGGAATGGAATGGAATGGAGTGGAATGGAATGGAATGGAGTGGAATGGAATGGAATGGAGTGGAATGGAATGGAATGGAGTGGAGTGGAATGTAGTGGAGTGGAATAGAGTGGAGAGGAGTGGGCTGGAATGGAATGGAGTGGAGTAGATTGGACTGGAGTTCAGTAGATTGGAATGAAATCGAATGGAATGCAATGGATTTAAGTGAAACGGAGTGTAGTGGGGTGGAATGGAAATGAAGGGAATGGAGTGCAATGGATTGGAGTAGAATTGAGTGGACTGGAGTGGAGTGGAATGGAATTGAGTAGAGTGGAATGGAGTTGAATGGAATGAAACGGAATGGAATGGAGTGGAATGGAGTAGAATTGAACGGAATGGAATGGAGTGCAATGGAATGGAATGGAATGGAATTGAACGGGGAGGAGTGGATTGGAATCGATTGGAGTGGAGTGGAATGGATTGGATTGGAATGGAGCGGAATGGAATGGAATGGAGTGGAGTGGAATGTAGTGGAGTGGAATGGACTGGAGTGGAGTGGGCTGGAATGGAATGGAGTGGAGTGGATTGCAGTGGGGTGCAGTAGATTGGAATGAAATAGAATGGAATGCAATGGATTGGAATGAAACGGAGTGTAGTGGGGTGGAATGGAAATGAAGGGAATGGAGTGGAATGGATTGGTGTAGAATTGAGTGGACTGGCGTGGAGTGGAATGGAATTGAGTAGAGTGGAATGGAGTTGAATGGAATGAAACGGAATGGAATGGAGTGGAATGGAATGAAACGGAATGGAATGGAGTGGAATGGAGAGGAGTGGAATGGAGTAGAAATGAACGGAATGGAATGGATTGCAATGGAATGGAATGGAATGAAATAGAATGCGGAGGAGTGGATTGGAATGGACTGGAGTGGAGTGGAATGGATTGGAGTGGAGTGGAGTGTATTGGAATGGAATGGAATGAAGTGGGTTGTAATGCAGTGGAGTGGAATGCAGTGGATTAGATTGTAGTGGAGAGCAATGGAATGTGGTGGAGTGGAGTGGAGTGGAGTGGAATGGAATGAAATTGAATGGAATAGAATGGACTGGAGCTGAAATGAGTGGAGTGGAGTGGAATGGAGAGGAATGGATTGAAGTGGAATAAAGTGGAGCTGAGTGGATTGGAGTGGAATGCAGTGGAATATAATGGAATGGAAAGTAGTGGAGTGGAGTGGAATGCAGTGGAATTGAGTGGAATAGAATGGAATGGAGTGGAATGGAATGGAATGGCATGAAATCAAGGGGAGTAGAGTTGAATGGAGGGGAATGCAGTGTAAATGATTGGAATGGAATGGAATGGAGTAGAGTGGAATGAAGGGGTGACGAGTGGTGTAGAGTGGAATGGAATGGAATGCAGTGGAATGGAATTTAATGGATTGGAATGGAGCGGAGTGGAATGTAGTGGAGTGGAATGGAGTGGAGTGGAGTGGGTTGGAATGGAATGTAGTGGAGTTTAGTGAAGTGGAGTAGACTGGAATGAAATGGAATGGAATGGAATGAAGTGGAGTGAAATGGAGTGCATAGGGTTCGAATGGAGAGGAATAGAATGGAGTGGAGTGAACTGGAGTGGAGTGGATTGTACTGGAGTAGAGTGGAATGGAATGGAGTGGAGTGGAATCGAGTGGAATGGAAAGGAGTAGAGTGTTGTGGAGTTTAATGGAATGGAGTGGAATGGAATGGAATGAAGTGTAATGGAGTGGAACGGAATGGAGTGGAATGGAGTGGAATGTAGAAGAATGCATTGGAGTACAGTAGAATGGAGTGGAATGGTCTGGAATGTAGTGGAATGGAATTTAACGGAATGGAATGGAGTGGAATTGTCTGGAATGTAGTGGAATGGAATTTAACGGAATGGAATGGAATGGAATGGAGTGGAGTGGAATGGAATAGAATGGAGTGGAATGGAATGGAATGGAGTGTCATACAATGGAATGGAATGGAATGGAATGGAATGGAATGGAATGGAGTGGAGAGGGATGGAGTGGAGTGGAGTGGAATTGAGTGGAAAGCAGCCGAGTAGAGTGGAAAGGAGTGGAATGGAATGCACTGGAGTGGAATGGAATGGAGTGGAGTGGAGTGGAATGGAGTGAAATGGAGGGAAATGGAATGGAGAGGATTGGAATGAAGAGGAGTGGAATGGAGTATACTGGAATGGCATGGTATGCAGTGAAATGGAATGGAATGAAATGAAATGGAATAGAGTGGAGTGGAGTGGAATGGAGAGGAGTGGAGTGGAATGGAGTGGAGTGAAGTGGAATGGAAGGAATGGAATGGATTGGGTTGGAATGCAGTGGAGTGTAACGGAGTCCAGTGCAGTGCAGTGGACAGCAATGGAATGTGATGGAGTGGATTGCCGGGGAATGGAGTGGAATGAAATGGAATGGAATGGAATGGATTGGAGTGGAATGGAGTGGAGTGGAATGGGTTGGAATGAAACGGAGGGAGTTGAGTGGAGTGGAGTAGACTGTAATGAAATGGAATGGAATAGAATGGAGAGGAGTGAAATGGAGTGCATTTGGGTGGAATGGAGAGGAATGTAATGAAGTCGAATGAAATGGAGTGAAGTGGAGTGGACTGGATTGAAGTGGAATGGAATGCAGTAGAGTGGAATGGAGTGGTATGTAATGGAGTGGAGTGTTCTCTAGCTGAACGGAATGGAATGGAGAGGAATGGAGGGGAACAGAATGGAGTGAAATGGAGTGGAATTGAGTAGAATTGAGAGGAGTACAGAAGAATGGAGTGGAGTAGAGAAGAATGGAGTAGAATGGACTGGAATGTAGTGGAATGGAATATGATGTAATGGAATAGAATGGAGTGGAGTGGAAAGGACTGGAATGGAGTGGAATGGAATGCAGTGGAATGGAAAGGAATGTAGTGGAGTTGAGTGCAGTAAAATGGAGGACAGTGGAGTGGAATGGAGTGGAAAGAAGAGGAGTGGAGTGGAATGGAATGGAATGGCATGGAGTGGATTAGAGTGGAATGGAGTGTAGTGGAGTGGAATGGAGTGTAATGGAATGAAATTGAATGGAGTGCAGTGGAATTCAGAGGAGTGGAATGGAGTACAGTGGAATGCAGTGGAATGGAGTGGAATGGAATGAAATGGAATGGAGTGGAGTGGAATGAAATGGAATTGAGTGGAATGAAATGGAATTGAGTGGAGTGAAACGGAATGCAATGGAGTGGAGTAGAATGCAGTGGAGTGGAGTGAAATGGAATGGAGTGGAGTGGAATGGAATGAAATGGTACGGAGTGGGTTGGATTGCAGTGGAGTGGAATGAGTTGAATGGAGTGCAGTGGAGAGCAATGGAATGTGGTGGAGTGTAGGGGTAGTGGAGTGGAGTGGAATGAAATGGAATGGAATGAAATGGAGTGGAGTGGATATGAGTGGAGTGGAGTGGAAAGGAGAGGAATGGAATGGAGTGGAATGAATTGGAGTGGAGTGCAGTGGATTTTAGTGGATTGGAATGGAATCGAATTGAGTGTTGTGGAGTGGAGTGGAATGCACTGGAATGAAGTGGAATGGAATGGAAAGGCATGAAATGGAGTGGAGTGGAGTTGAATAGTGTGGAGTGCAGTGGAAAGGAGTGGAATGGAGTGGAATGGAGTGGATTGGAATGCAGTGGATATGAAAGGAGTAGAGTGGAATGGAATGAAATGAAATTGAATGGAATAGAGTGGAGTGCAGTGGATTGGAGTGGATTGGAATGGAATGGGGAGGAAAAGAATGGTGTGGAATGAAATGGATCTGAGTGGAGTGGAGTGGAGTACAGAGGAATGGAATGAAATGGAATGGAGTCGAGTGGAGTGGAATGCACTGGAATGGAGTGGAAAGGAATGCAATGGAGTGGAAAGGAACGGAATGGCATGAAATCTAGTGGAGTGGAGTTGAATGGAGTGCAGTGGTTTGTGAAGGAGTGGAATGTAATGAAATGGAGTGGAATGGAGTGTTGGCGAATGGAGTAGAGTGTAATGGAGTGGAATGGAGTGGAATGAAATGGAAAGGAGTGGAGTGGTATGTAGTGGAGTGTAATGTAGCAAATGATTGGAATTAAACGGAACGGAGTGGAATGGAATGGAGTGGAGAGGAATGGAAGGGAATAGAGTGGAATGTAGTGGAATGGAATGGAGTGGAATGGACTGGAATGTAGTGGAATGGAATTTGATGGAATGGAATGGAGTGGAGTGGAATGGAATGGAATGGAGTCGAGTGGAATGGAATGGAATGGATTGGAATGGAAAGGAATGGAGATAAATGGAATGGAATGGAATGGTATGGAATGTAGTGGTGTGGAGTGGAGTGGAATGTAGTGGAGTGCAGTGGAATGGAGTGGAAAAAAGTGGACAGTAGTGGCATAGGATGGAATGGAATGGAGTGGATTGAAGTGGAATGGAGTGGAAAGGAGTGGAATGGAATGGAGTGAAATGCAATGAAATGGAATGGAGTGGAGAGGAATGGTGAGGAGTGGAATGGAGTATAGTGGAATGCAATGGAATAAAGTGTAATGGAATGCAATGGAATGCAGTGGAATGGAATGGAATGGAATGGAATGAAACGGAATGGAGAGGAGTGGAGTGGAATGGAGTGGATTGGATTTGAATGGAGTGGAGTGAAGTGGAATGGAATGTAGTTGGTTGGAATGCAGTAGAATGGAATGGAGTGGAATGGAGTGCAGGAGAGAGCAATGGAATGTGGTGGAGTTTAGTGGAGAGGAGTGGAGTGGAAAGAAATGGAATGAAATGAAATGGAGCGGAGTGGAATGGAATGGCATGGATTGGAATGGAGTGGAACGGAATGGAATGGAATGGAACGGAGTGGAATGGAATGGAATGTAGTGGAGTGGAGTGGAATGGATTGGAATGGAGTGGAGTGGAGTGGAATGGAATGGATTGGAATGGAGTGGAGTGGAGTGGAAGGGAGTGGAAAGAAGTGGAATGCAGTGGAATTGAATGGAATGGAATGAAGTGGCGTGGAGCGCAATGTAGTGCAGTGGATTGGCATGGAGAGTAATGGAATGAAATGGAATGCAATGGAGTGTAATGAAGAGGAGTGGAATGGAGTACAGTGGAATGGAAAGGAATGGAGTGGAATGGAATGGAATGAAACGAAATGGAATGCAGTGGAGGGGAGTGGAGAGGAAGGGAGTGGAGTGGAGTGGAATGGAGGGGAGTGGAGTAGAGTGGAATGGAATGGAATGGAATGGAGTGGATTGGAATGGATTAAAGGGCAATGTAGTGCAGTGGAGTGCAGTGGAGAGCAATGGAATATGGTGGAGTGGATTGGAGTGTATTGACATGAAATGCAATGGAACGGAGTGGAGTGAAATGGAGTGGAGTAGAGTGGGTGGGAATGGAATGGAGTGGAGTTGAGTGGAGTGAAATAGACTGGAAAGAAATTTAATGGAATGGAATGGATTAGAGAAAAATGGAGTGTAGTTGGGGGGAATGGAGAGGAATGGAATGGAGAGGAATGAAATGGAGCGGTGTGGAGTGGACTGGAGTGGAGTGAAATGGTATGGAGTAGAGTGGAATGTAGTGAAATGGAATGAAATGGAATGGAATGGAGTGGAATGGAATGGGATGAAATGGAATGGAGTGGAGTGGAGTGTAATGGAGTGGAGTGGATTTGAAAGGAGTGGAGTGGATTGGAATGGAATGGAATGGAATGGAGTGGGTTGGAAAGCAGTGGAGTGGAATGGAGGGGAATGGAGTGCAGTGGAGAGCAATGGAACGTGGTGTAGTGGAGTAGAGTGGAGTCGAATTAAATGGAATGGAATGAAAAAGAATGGAGTGGAATGGAGTGGCATGGATTGGAATCGAATTGAACTGAGTGGAATGGAATGGAACAGTATGGAATGGAATGGAATGTAGTGGAGTGGAATGGAATGGAGTGGAGTGGAAAAAAGTGAAGTGGAGTGGAATGGAATGGAAAGGAATGGAGTGGAATAAAGTGAAGTGGAGTGGAATGGAAAGGAATCGAGTGGAGTGGAGTGGAGTGGAATGTAGTGTAATGGAAAGAAATGGAATTGAGTGGAGTGGAACAGAGAGGAGGGGAATGGAATGGAATGGAGTAGAATGGAATGGAATAAAATGGAATGGAATGGAATGGAATGGAATGGAATGGAATGGAGTGGAGGGGAAGGGTGTGGAGTGGAGAGGAAGGGTGTGGAGTGGAGTGGAATGGAGTGGAGTGGAATGGAGTAGAATGGAATGGATTGGAATGGAGTGGGTTGGAATGCAGTGGAGTGCAATGTAGTGCCATGGAGTGCAGTGGAGAGCAATGGAATGTGGTGGAGTGGAGTCGAGTGGAGTGGAGAATAATGAAATAGAATGTAATGTCATGGAGTGGAGTAGATTGGGTTGGAATGGAATGGAGTGGAGTTCAGTGGAGTGAAGTAGACTGGAATGAAATTGAATGGAATGGAATGGATTAGAGTGAAACTAAGTGTAGTGGGGTGGAATGGAGAGGAATGGAATGGAGTGGAATGAAATGGAGCGGAGTGGAGTGGATTGGAGCAGAGTGAAATGGAATGGAGTAGAGTGGAATGGAGTGGAATTGAATGGACTCGAGTGATGTGGAGCTTAATGGAGTAGGATGGAGTGGAATGGAGTGGAACGGAATGGAGTGAAATGGAGTGGAATGGAGTAGAATGGAGTGGAGTACAGAAGAATGGAGTGGAATGTAGTGGAATGGAATTTGATGGAATGGAATGGAATAGAATGGAGTGGAGTGGAATGTACTGGAATGGAGTGCAATGGAATGGAACAGAGTGGTATGAAATTGAATGCAGTGGAATGGAATGGAACGGAGTGGAATCGAAGGGAATGTTGTGGAAAGGAGTTGAGTGGAATACAGTAGAGTGGCGTGGAATGGAGTGGAAAGAAGTGGAGTAGAATGGAATGGAATGGGGAGGAGGGGAGTGGAATGGAGAGGAGTGGAAAGGAATGGAGTGTAAAGAAATGGAATGGAGTGGAGAGGAATGGAGAGTACTGGAATGGTATATAGTGGAATGAAATGGAATGGATTGGACTGGAATGGAATGGAATGGAGTGGAATGGAACAGAATGCAATGGAAAGGAATGCAATGGAATGGAATGAAATCAAATGGATTGGAGAAAGTGGAGTGGAAGAGAGAGCAGTGGATTGGAAAGGAGTGCAGTGGACTGGAATGGAATGGAGTGGGAAGGAATGCAGTGGAGTGGAATGGAGTGGAATGGAGTGCAGTGAAGAGCAATGGAATGTGGTGGAGTGTAGTGGAGTGCAGTGGAGTGAAGTGGAATGAAATCGAATGGAATGAAATGGAGTGTAGTGGAATGGAGTGGAATGGAGTGGAATGGAATGGAACGGAGTGGAATGGAGTGGAATGGAATGGAATGTAGTGAATTGGAGTGGAGTGTAATGGAGTGGAGTGGAGTGGAATGGAAGGCAATGAAGAGGAACGGAAGGTAATGGAGAGGAATGGAATGGAATATACTGGTATGAAGTGGAGTGGAATGGAGTGGAGTGAAGTGGAGTGGAAAGGAGTGGGAAAAAGTGGAGTGGAATGGAATGGAATGGAGTGAAGTGGAGTGTAATGGAGTGGACAGGAGTGGAATGGAGTGTAATGGAATGAAATGGAATGGAGTGGAGTGAAATGGTGAGGAGTGGAATGGAGTATAGTGGAATGGAATGGAATAGAAGGGAATGGAATGGAATGGAGGGGAATGGAACGGAATGGAATGGAGTGGAAAGGAATGGAAAGGAATGGGATGAAATGGAATGGAGTGGAGTGGAATGGAATGCAGTGGAGTGGAGTGGAATGTAGTGGAGGGGAGTGGAATGGACAGGATTGGAATGGAGTGGGTTGGAATGCAGTGGATTGGAATCGAGTGGAGTGCAGTGGAGAGCAATGGAATGCTGTGGAGTGTAGTGGAGGGGATCGTAGTGAAACGAAATGGAATGGAATGAAATGGAAAGGAGTGGAATGGAGTGGAGTGGAGTGGAACGGAGAGGAATGGAATGGAGTGGAACGGAGTGGAGTTGAGTGGAGTGGAGTATAGTGGAATGGAGAGGAATGGAATGGAGTGTAATGAAATGGAGTGGAGTGGAGTGGAGTGGATTGGAGTTGAATGGAATGGATACGAGTGGAGTGAAATCCACTGGAATGAAGTGGAATGGAATGGAAAGGCATGAAATGGAGTGGAGTGGAGTTGAATGGAGTGGAATAGAGAGGAGAGGAGTGGAATGTAACGGAATAGAGTGGAGTGGAATGGAGTGGAGATGAAAGGAGTAGAGTGGAGGAGGAGCCAAGATGGCCGAATAGAAACAGCTCCGGTCTACAGCTCCCAGCGTGAGCGACGCAGAAGACAGGTGATTTCTGCATTTCCATCTGAGGTACCGTGTTCATCTCACTAGGGAGTGCCAGACAGTGGGCGCAGGTCAGTGGGTGAGTGCACCGTGGGTCAGCCGAAGCAGGGGCGAGGCATTACCTCACTCGGGAAGCGCAAGGGGTCAGGGAATTCCCTTTCCAGGGGTGACAGACGGTACCTGGAAAATAGGACCACTCCCACCCAAATACTGTGCTTTTCCGACAGGCTTAGGAAACGGTGCCCCAGGAGATTACAGACCGCACCTGGCTCATAGGGTCCTACAACCACGGAGTCTCGCTGATTGCTAGCACACAGTCTAAGATCAAACAGCAAGTTGGCAGCGAGGCTGGGGGAGGGGTGCCCGCCATTGCCCAGGTTCACTTATGTAAACAAAGCAGCTGGGAAGCTTGAACTGGGTGGAGCCCACCACAGCTCACGGAGGCCTGCCTGCCTCTGTAGGCTCCACCTCTGGGGGCAGGGCATAGACAAAAAAAAGACAGCAGTAACCTCTGCAGACTTAAATGTCCCTGTCTGACAGCTTTGAGGAGAGCAGTGGTTCTCCCAGCATGCAGCTGGAGATCTGAGAATGGGCAGACTGCCTCGTCAAGTGGGTCCCTGACCCCTGAACCCCGAGCAGCCTAACTGCGAGGCACCCCCCAGCAGGGGCAGACTGACACCTCACATGGCTGGCCAGGTAATCCAACAGACTTGCAGCTGAGGGTCCTGTCTGTTAGAAGGAAAACTAATAGAAAGGACATCCACACCAAAAACACATCTGTACATCACCATCATCAAAGACCAAAAGTGGATAAAACCACAAAGATGGGGAAAAAACAGAGCAGAAAAACTGGAAACTCTAAAAAGCAGAGTACCTCTCCTCCTCCAAAGGAATGCAGTTCCTCACCAGCAACTGAACAAAGCTGGACGGAGAATGACTTTGACGAGCTGAGAGAAGAAGGCTTCAGACGATCAAATTATTCCGAGCTACGGGAGGATATTCAAAACAAAGGCAAAGAAGATGAAAACTTTGAAAAAAATTTAGAAGAATGTATAACTAGAATAACCAATACAGAGAAGTGCTTAAAGGAGCTGATGGAGCTGAAAACCAAGGCTCGAGAACTACGTGAAGAATGCAGAAGCCTCAGGAGCCGATGTGATCAAATGGAAGAAAGGGTATCAGCCCTGGAAGATGAAATGAATGAAATGAAGTGAGAAGGGAAGTTTAGAGAAAAAAGAATAAAAAGAAACGAGCAAAGCCTCCAAGAAATGTGGGACTATGTGAAAAGACCAAATCTACGTCTGATTGGTGTACCTGAAAGTGACGGGGAGAATGGAAACAAGTTGGAAAACACTCTGCAGGATATTATCCAGGAGAACTTCCCCAATCTAGCAAGGCAGGCCAACATTCAGATTCAGGAAATACAGAGAAGGCCACAAAGATATTCCTCAAGAAGATCAACTCCAAGACACATAATTGTCAGATTCACCAAAGTTGAAATGAAGGAAAAAATGTTAAGGGCAGCCAGAGAGAAAGGTCGGGTTACCATCAAAGGGAAGCCCATCAGACTAACAGCGGATCTCTCGGCAGAAACCCTACAAGCCAGAAGAGAGTGGGGGCCAATATTCAACATTCTTAAAGAAAAGAATTTTCAACCCAGAATTTCATATCCAGCCAAACTAAGCTTCATAAGTGAAGGAGAAATAAAATACTTTACAGACAAGCAAATGCTGAGAGATTATGACACCACCAGGCCTGCCATAAAAGAGCTCCTGAAGGAAGCGCTAAACATGGAAAGGCACAACTGGTACCAGCCACTGCAAAATCATGCCAAAATGTAAAGACCATCGAGACTAGGAAGACACTGCATCAAGTAACGAGCAAAATAACCAGCTAACATCATAGTAACAGGATCAAATTCACACATAACAATATTAACTTTAAATGTAAATGGACTAAACGCTAAAATTAAAAGACACAGACTGGAAAACTGGATAAAGACTCAAGACCCATCAATATGCTGTATTCAGGAAACCCATCTCACATGCAGAGACACATATAGGCTCAAAATAAAAGGATGGAGGAAGATCTACCAAGCAAATGGAAAACAAAAAAGACAGGGGTTGCAATCCTAGTCTCTGATAAAACAGACTTTAAACCAACAAAGATCAAAAGAGACAAAGAAGGCCATTACATAATGGTAAAGGGATTAATTCAACAAGAAGAGCTAACTATCCTAAATATATATGCATCCAAAACAGGAGCACCCAGATTCATAAAGCAAGTCCTGAGTGACCTACAAAGAGACTTAGACTCCCACACATTAATAATGGGAGACTTTAACACCCCACTGTCTACATTAGACAGATCAATGAGACAGAAAGTCAACAAGGATACCCAGGAATTGAACTCAGCTCTGCACCAACTGGACCTAATAGACATCTACAGAACTCTCCACCCCAGATCAACAGAATATACATTTTTTTCAGCACCACACCACACCTATTCCAAAATTGACCACATACTTGGAAGTAAAGCTCTCCTCAATAAATGTAAAAGAATAGAAATGATAACCAACTATCTCTCAGATCACAGTGCAATCAAGCTAGAACTCAGGATTAAGAATCTCACTCAAAACCGCTCAACTACATGGAAACTGAACAACCTGCTCCTGAATGACTACTGGGTACATAACGAAATGAAGGCAGAAATAAAGATGTTATTTGAAACAAACGAAAACCAAGACAAAACATACCAGAATCTCTGGGATGCATTCAAAGCAGTGTGTAGAGGGAAATTTATAGCACTAAATGCCCACAAGAGAAAGCAGAAAAGATCCAAAATTGACACCCTAACATCACAATTAAAAGAACTAGAAAAGCAAGAGCAAACACATTCAAAAGCTAGCAAAAGGCAAGAAATAACTAAAATCAGAGCAGAACTGAAGGAAATGGAGACACAAAAAACTCTTCAAAAAATTAATGAATCCAGGAGCTGGTTTTTTGAAAGGATCAACAAAATTGATAGACCACTAGCAAGATTAATAAAGAAAAAAAGAGAGAAGAATCAAATAGATGCAATAAAAAATGATAAAGGGGATATCACCACCAATCCCACAGAAATACAAACTAACATCAGAGAATACTGCAAACACCTCTACACAAATAAACTAGAAAATCTAGAAGAAATGGATAAATTCCTCAAAACATACACCCTCCCAAGACTAAACCAGGAAGAGGTTGAATCTCCAAATAGACCAATAACAGGAACTGAAATTGTGGCAATAATCAATAGCTTACCAACCAAAAAAAGTCTAGAAACAGATGAGTTCACAGCCGAATTCTACCAGAGGTACAAGGAGGAACTGGTACCATTCCTTCTGAAACTATTCCAATCAATAGAAAAAGAGGGAATCCTCCCTAACTCATTTTATGAGGCCAGCATCATCCTGACACCAAAGCCTGACAGAGACACAACAAAAAAAGAGAATTTTAGACCAATATCCTTAATGAACATTGATGCAAAAATCCACAATAAAATACTGGCAAACAGAATCCAGCAGCACATCCAAAAGCTTATCCACCATGATCAAGAGGGCTTCATCCCTGGGATGCAAGGATGGTACAATATACGCAAATCAATAAATGTAATCCAGCATATAAACGGAACCAAAGACAAAAACCACATGATTGTCTCAATAGATGCAGAAAAGGCCTTTGACAAAATTCAACAACCCTTCATGCTAAAAACTCTCAATAAATTAGTTATTGATGGGAAGTATCTCAAAATAATAAGAGCTATCTATGAAAAACCCACAGCCAATATCATACTGAATGGGCAAAAAGTGGAAGCATTCCCTTTGAAAACTGGCACAAGACAGGGATGCCCTCTCTCACCACTTCTATTCAACATAGTGTTGGAAGTTGTGGCCAGGGCAATTAGGAAGGGGAATGAAATCAATTGTATTCAATTAGGAAAAGAGGAAGTCAAATTGTCCCTGTTTGCAGACGACATGATTGTATATCTAGAAAACCCCGTTGTCTCAGCCCAAAGTCTCCTTAAGCTGATAAGCAACTTCAGCAAGGTCTCAGGATACAAAATCAATGTACAAAAATCACAAGCATTCTTATACATCAATAACAGACAAACAGAGAGCCAAATCATGAGTGAACTCCCATTCACAAATGCTTCAAAGATAATAAAATACCGAGGAATCCAACTTACAAGGGATGTGAAGGACCTCTTCAAGGAGAACTACAAACCACTGCTCAAGGAAATAAAAGAGGATACAAAGAAATGGAAAAACATTCCATGCTCATGGGTAGGAAGAATCAATATCATGAAAATGGCCATCCTTCCCAAGGTAATTTACAGTTTCAATGCCATCCCCTTCAAGCTACCAATGACTTTCTTTGCAGAATTGGAAAAAAACTACTTTAAAGTTCATATGGAATCAAAAAAGAGCCCGCATCACCAAGTCAATCCTAAGCCAAAAGAACAAAGCTGGAAGCATCACACTACCTGACTTCAAACTATACTACAAGGCTACAGTAACCAAAACAGCATGGTACTGGTACCAAAACAGAGATATAGATCAATGGAACACAACAGAGCCATCAGAAATAATGCCACATATCTACAACTATCTGATCTTTGAAAAACCTGAGAAAAACAAGCAATGGGGAAAGGATTCCCTATTTATTAAATGGTGCTGGGAAAACTGGCCAGCCATATGTAGAAAGCTGAAACTGGATCCCTTCTTTACACCTTATACAAAAGTCAATTCAAGGTGGATTAAAGACTTAAATGTTAGACCTAAAACCATAAACACCCTAGAAGAAAACTTAGGCATTACCATTCAGGACGTAGGCATGGGCAAGGAATTCATGTCTAAAACACCAAAAGCAATGGCAATAAAAGCCAAAATTGACAAATGGGATCCACTTATACTCAAGAGCTTCTGCACAGCAAAAGAAACTACCATCAGAGTGAACAAGCAACCAACAAAATGGGAGAAAATTTTCACAACCTACTCATCTGACAAAGGGCGAATATCCAGAATCTACAATGAACTCCAACAAATTTACAAGAAAAAAACAAACAACCCCATCAAAAAGTGGGCGAAGGACATGAACAGACACTTATCAAAAGAAGACTTTTATGCAGTCAAAAAACACATGAAAAAATGCTCACCATCCCTGGCCATCAGAGAAATGCAAATCAGAACCACAATGAGATACCATCTCACACCAGTTAGAATGGCAATCATTAAAAAGTCAGGAAACAGCAGGTGCTGGAGAGGATGTGGAGAAATAGGAACACTTTTACATTGTTGGTGGGACTGTAAACTAGTTCAACCCTTGTGGAAGTCAGTGTGGCGATTCCTCAGGGATCTAGAACTAGAAATTCCATTCGACCCAGCCATCCCATTACTGGGTATATACCCAAAGGACTATAAATCACGCTGCTATAAAGACACATGCACACGTATGTTTATTGCAGCATTATTCACAATAGCAAAGACTTGGAACCAACCCAAATGTCCAACAACGATAGACTGGAATAAGAAAATGTGGCACATATACACCATGGAATACTATGCAGCCATAAAAAATGATGAGTTCATGTCCTTTGTAGGGACATGGATGAAATTGGAAATCATCATTCTCAGTAAACTATTGCAAGAACAGAAAACCAAACACCGCATATTCTCACTCATAGGTGGGAATTGAACAATAAGAACACATGGACACAGGAAGGGGAACATCACACTTCGGGGACTGTTGTGGGGTGGGGAGAAGGGGGAGGGATAGCATTGGGAGATATACCTAATGCTAGATGACGAGTTAGTGGGTGCAGCGAACCAGCATGGCACATGTATACATACGTAACTTACCTGCATATTGCGCACATGTACCATAAAACCTAAAGTTTAATAATAATAATAATAATATTAAAATAAAATAAATAAAAAAAGAAAGGACTAGAGTGGAATGGAACAGAATGGAATGGAGTGCAATGGAATGGAAGGGAAAGGAATGGAGTGGAATGGAGTGGATGGAAGTGGGCTGGAATGGAACGGAGTGGAGTGGATTGGAGTGGAGTGCAGTTGACGGGAAAGAAATGGAGTGGAATGTAATGGAGTGGAGTTTAGTGGGGTGGAATGGAGATGAATGGAATGGAGTAGAGTGGAGTGGACTGGAGTGTAGTGGAATGTAATGGTGTATAGTGGAATGGCGTTGAATGGAATGAAATGGAATGGAATGGATTGGATTGGAGAGGAGTGGAATGGAGTAGAGTGGAAAGGAATGGAATGGAATGGAATGCAGTGACTTGGATTGGAATGGATTGGAGTGGAGTGGAATGGAGTGGAAGGAAATGGATTGGAATTGAATTGAGTGGAGTGGAGTGGAAAGGAGAGGAATGGAATGGAGTGTAATGAAATGGAGTGGAGTGGTGTGGAGTGGAATGGAATGGAATGGAATGGAGTGGAATGGAATGGAATGGAACAGAGTGGAGTGGAATCCACTGGAATGAAGTGGAATGGAATGGAAAGGAATGGAATGGAGTGGACTGGAGGGAAGGGGAGTGGGCTGGAATGTAATGGATTGGAGTGGATTGGAGTGGAGTGCAGTACACTGCAATGAAATGGCATGGAATGGAAAGGAGTGGATTGAAACGGAGTGTATTTTGGTGGAATGGAGATGAATGGAATGGAGTGGAATGGAAAGGAGTGGAGTGGAATGGACTGGAGGGTAGTGGAATGGAGTGGAATATAGTGGAATGGAGTTGAATGGAATGAAATGGAATGGAATTGAGTGGATTGGAGAGGAGTGGAATGGAGTAGAGTGGAATGGAATGGAATGGAGTGGAATGGAATGGAATGGAGTGGAATGGAATGGAATGGAATGGAATGGAGTGGAATGGAATGGAATGGAATGGAAAGGAGTGGATTGGATTCGAATGGATTGGAGTGGAGTGGAAAGGAGTGGAGTGGAATGGAAAGTTATGGAATGGAAAGGAATGGAATGGAACGCAGTGGGTTGGAATGCAGTGGAGTGGAATGGAGTGGAGTGGAGTGCAGTGGAGAGCAATGGAATGTGGTGCAGTGAAGTTGAGTAGACTGGAATGGAATGATATTGAATGGAATAGAATATAGTGGAGTGAATTGTATTGGAATGGAAAGGAATGGAACGGAGTGGAATGAAATGGAGTTGACTGGAGTGGAGTGGAGTGCAGTGGAAGGGAAAGGAATGGAATGGAGTGGAGTGGAGTGGAATGCACTGCAATGCAGTGCAATGGAATGGAATGGAGTGGAATGGAATGGAGTGGAATGGCATGGAGTAGAATGGAATGAAACAGCATGAAATCTAGCGGAGTGGATTTGAATGGAGTGGAGTGAGGTGGAAAGGAGTGGAATGTAACTGAAATTAGTGGAGTGTAATGGAGTGGTGACAAATGGAGTAGAGTGGAAAGGAATGGATTGGAGTCTAATGGAGTGGAATGGAATGGAGTGGAATGAAATGGAGTTGACTGGAGTGAAGTGGAGTGCAGCAGAATGGAATGAAATGGAATGGAGTGGAGTGGAGAGGAATGCACTGCAATGGAGAGCAATGGATTGGAATGGAGTAGAATGGAATGGAATGCCATGAAATCTAGCGGAGTGGAGCTAATGGGGTGAAGTGGAGTGGAAAGGAGTGGAATGTAACGGAATTTAGTGGAGTGGAATGGAGTGGTGACAAATGGAGTAGAGTGGAATGGAACGGATTGGAATCTAATGGAATGGAATGGACTGGAGTGGAATGGAATGTAGTGGAGTGAAATCGAGTGGAGTGAAGTTGGTTGGAATGGAATGGAGTGCAGTTGAGTGAAGTGGAGTTAACTGGAATGAAATGGAATGGAAATTAATGGAGTGGTGTTAAACGGAGAGTAGTGGGGTGGAATGGAGAGGAATTGAATGGAGGGTAATGAAATGGAGCAGAGTGGAGTGGACTGGAATGGAGTGGAATGGAATGGAGTGGAGTGGAATGGAGTGGAATGATATGGATTGGAGTGTTGTGGAGCTTAATGGAATGGAAAGGAATGGAAAGAAGTGGAACAGAGTGGAATGGAATGTGGTCAAACGGATTGGAATAGAGTAGAATGGAGTGGAGTACAGAAGAATGGAGTGGAATGTATGGGAATGTAGTGGAATGGAATTTGGTGGAATTGAATGGAATGAAATTGAGTGAGTTTTACTGGAATGGAATGGATTGGAATGGAAAGGAACGGAGAGGAATGGAATGGAATGTAGTGGAATGGAGTACACTGTATTGGAGAGGAGTGGAGTGGAATGGAGTGGAGTTGAGTGGAATGGAGTGGAAAGAAGTGGAGAGTAGTGGAATGGAATGGAATGGAAAGGAGTGGAGTGGAATGGAGTGGAGTGGAATGGAATGGAGTGTAATGAAATGAAATGGAATGGAGTGGAGAGGAATGGAATGGAGTGTAATGAAATGAAATGGAATGGAGTGGAGAGGAATGGAGAGGAGTGGAATGGAGTATAGTGGAATGGAATGGAATGGAGTGGAATGGGATGGAATGCAATGGAGTGGAATGGAATGGAATGGAGAGGAGTGGAGTGGAATGGAGTGGAGTGGATTCCAGTGGAGTGGAGTGAAGTGGAATGGAATAAAATGGAGTGGCTTGGAATGCAGTGGAGTGGAATGGAGTGGAATGGAGTGCAGTGGAGAGCAATGGAATGTGGTGGAGTGTAGTGGAGAGTAGTGGAGTGGAATGAAATGGAATGGAATGAAATGGAGTGCAGTGGATTGGAGTGGCATGGATTGGAATGGAATGGAACGGAGTGGAACGGAATGGAACAGAGTGGAATGAATGTAGTGGAGTGGAGTGGAGTGGAATGGAGTGGAGTGGAGTGGAATGGAGTGGAGTGGAGTGGAATGGGGTGGAAAGAAGTGGAGTGGAGTGGAATGGAATAGAATGGAATGGAGTGGAGTGGGGTGGAATGCAGTGGAGTGGAATGGAATGGAGTTTATTGCAATGAAAAGGAATGGAGTGGAGTGGAACAGAGAGGAGTGGAATGGAGTATAGTGGAATGCAATGGAATGGAGTGGAAAGGAATGGAGTGAAATAAAATGGAAAGGAGTGGAGTGGAGTGGAGAGGAAGGGAATGGAGTGAAGTGGAATGGAGTGGAGTGGAGTGGAATGGATTGGAGTGAAGTGGAAGGGAATGGAATGGAATGGAATGGAGTGGGTTGGAATGCAGCGGAGTGCAATTTAGTGCAGTGGAGTGCAGTGGAGAGCAACGGAATATGGTGGAGTGGAGTGGAGTGGAGTGTAATGAAATGCAATGTACTGAAATGGAGTACCGTTGACTGGAGTGGAGTAGAGTGGGTTGGAATGGAATGGAGTGGTTTTGAGTGCAGTGAAGTAGACTGGAATGAAATGGAATGTAATGGAATGGAGTGGTGTGAAATGGAGTGGTGTGAAATGGTGTGCAGTGGGGTGGAATGGAGAGGAATGGAATGGAGTGGAATGAAATGAAGCAGAGTGGAGTGGACAGGAGTTTCGTGGAATGGAATGGAGTAGAGTGGAATGGAGTGGAATGGAATGGAGTGGAATGGAGTGGAATGGAATGGAATATAATGGAATGAAATGGAATGGAGAAGAGCGGAGTGGTATGGGGTGGAGTGGATTTGAGTGGAGTGGAGCGGAGTGGAATATAATTGAATGGAATGGAGTGGTTTGGAATGCAGTGGAGTGGAATGTAGTGGAATTCAGTCGAGTGGAGAGCAATTGAATGTGGTGGAGTGTAGTGGAGTGGAGTGGAGTGGAATGAAATCGAATTGAATGAAATGGAGTGGAGTGGAATTGAGTGGCTTGGATAGGAATGGAACGGAAAGCAGTGGAATGGAATGGAACAGAGTGGAATTGAATGGAATGTAGTAGAGTGGAATTGAGTGGAATGGAGTGGAGTGGAGGTGAACGGAGTGGAAAGAAGTGGAGTGGAGTTGACTGGAATGGAATGGAATGGAGTGGAGTGGAGTGGAATGGACTGGAGTGGAATGGAATGAAATGGAATGGAGTGGAGTGGAACGGAGAGGAATGGAATGCAGTATAGTGGAATAGAATGGAATGGATTGGAATTGAAAGGAATAAAATGAAATGGAATGGAGTGGAGTGGAGAGGAAAGGAGTGGAGTGGAGTGGAATGGAGTGGAGTGGAGTGCAAAGGAATGGATTGGAATGGAGTGGGTTGGAATGCAGTGGAGTACAACGAAGTGCAGTGGAGTGCAGTGGAGAGCAATGGAATGTGGCGGATTGGAGTGGAGTGCAATGAAATGTAATGTAATGGAATGGAGTGGAGTGGAATGGAGTGGTGTAGAGAGGGTTGGAATGGAATGGAGTGAAGTTGAATGGAGTGAAGAAGACTGGAAAGAAATGGAACGGAATGGACTGAGTGGAGTGAAACGGAGAGTATTGAGGTGGAATGGAAAGGAATGTCATGGAGTGGAATGAAATGGAGAGGCGCGGAATGGACTGGAGTGGAGTGGAATGGCATGGAGTAGAGTGTAATGGATTGGAATTGATTGGAGTGAAGTGTACTGGAGCTTAAAGGAATGGAAAGGAGTGGAATGGAGTGGAACGGAATGGAGTGAAATGGAGTGGAATGTGGTAAAACGGAGTGGAGTAAAGAAGAATGGAGTGGAATGGAGTGGAATGTAGGGGAATGGAATTTGATGGAATGGAATGGAATGGAGTGGAGTGGAATGGACTGGAATGGAGAGTAATGGAATGGAACAGAGTGGAATGGAATGGAACGGAGTGGAATGGAATGGAATTCAGTGGAGTGGAGTGGAATGTAGTGGAGTGGAGTGGAATGGAGTGGAAAGAAGAGGAGTGGAGTGGAATGTAATGGAATGGAACGGAGTGGAGTGGAGTGGAATGGAGTGTAAGGGAATGAAATGGAAAGGAGTGGAGAGGAATGGAGAGGAGTGGAATGTAGTATTGTATGATGGAATGCAATGGAGTGGAATGGAATGGAATGGAATTGAGTGCAATGGAATGGAACGGAACGGAATGGAATGGAATGAAATGGAAAGGAGTGGAGTGGAGTGAAATGGAGTGCAGTGGAGTGGAATGGAGTGGAGTGGAGTGGAATGGAATGGAATGGAATGGAGAGATTTGGAATGCAGTGGAGTGGAATTGAGTGGAGTGGAGTGCAGTGGAGAGAAATGGATTGTGGTGGAGTGTAGTGGAGTGGAGTGGAGTGGAATGAAATGTAATGGACTGAAATGGAGTAGAGTGGAATTGAGTGGAATGGTGTGGAAAGGAATGGAACGGAGTGGTATGGAATGGAATGGAGTGGAATGGAATGGAATGTAGTGAAGTGGAGTGGAGTGGAACAGAGTGGATTGGAGTGAAATGGAGTGGAAAGAAGTGGAGTGGAGTGGAATGGAATGGAATGAAATGGAATGGAGTGGAGTGGAGTGGAATGGAGTGGAGTGGAGTGGAATGGAGTGTAATGTAATGAAATGGTATAGAGTGGAGTGCAACGGAATGGAGTACAATGGATTATAGTGGAATGGAATGGAATGAAGTGGAACAGAATGGAACGAAATGAAGTGGAAAGGAGTAGATTGGAGTGGAGAGGCATGCAGTGGAGCGGAGTGGAATGAAGTGGAGTGTAGTGGAATGGAATGGAACGGAATGGAGTGTGCTGGAATGCAGTGGAGTGCAAAGCAGTGCATTGGAGGGCAGTAGAGAGCAATGGAATGTGTTGGAGTGGAGTGGAGTGGAATGAAGTGGAAAGTAATGGAATGGAGTGGAGTGGAATGGAGTGTAGTATCGTGGGTTGGAATGGAATGGAGTGGAGTTGAGTGGAATGAAGTAGACTGGAATATAATGGAATGGAATGGAATGTAGTGGAGTGAAACTGAGTGTAGTGAGATGGAATGGAGAGGAATGGAATGGAGTGGAACGAAATGGAGTGGAGTGGAGTGGAGTGGACTGGAGTGGAGTGGAATGGAATGGAGTAGAGTGGAAGGAAGTGGAATGGAATTCAGTGGAATGTTGTGGAGCTTAATGGAATGGAATGGAATGGAGTGGAATGGAGTGGAACAGAATGGAGTGAAATGGAGTGGAATGGAGTAGAACGGAGGGGAGAACAGAAGAATGAAGTGGAATGGACTGGAATGTAGTGGAATAGAATTTGATGGAATGGAATGGAATGGAGTGGAGTGGAATGGACTGGAATGGATTGGAATGGAAGGGAACAGAGAAGAATGGAATGTAATGGAGAGGAATTGAATGGAATGAACTGGAGTGGAGTGGAGTGGAATGGAGTGGAGTGGAGTGGAATGGAGAGGAAAAAAGTGGAGTGGAGTGGAACGGAATGGAATGGAATGGAGTGGAGTGGAGTGGAATGGAGTTGAGGAGAGTGGAATGGAGTGTAATGGAATGAAAAGGAATGGAGTGGAGTGGAATGGAGAGAAGTGGAATGGAGTATAGTGGAATGTAATGGAATTGAGTGGAATGGAATGGAGTGGAATGGAAGGAAATGGAATGGAATGGAGTGGAATGGAATGGGATGAAATGGAATGGAGTGGAGTGGAATGCAGTGGAGTGGAGTGGAGTGGAATGGAGTGGAGGGGAGTGGAATGGCATGGAATGGCATGGAGTGGATTGGAATGCAGTGGAGTGGAATTGAGGGGAGTGCAGTGGATAGCAATGGAATGTGGTGGAGTGGAGTGGAGTGGAGTGGAATGAAATGGAATGGAATGAAATGGAGAGGAGTGGAATGGAGTGGAGTGGAGTGGATTGGAGAGGAATGGATTGCAGTGGTAATAAATGAAGTGGAGTGGAATGGAGTGGTGTGGAGTGGAGTGGAATGGAAAGGAATGGAATGGAGTGTAATGAAATGGAGTAGAGTGGAGTGGAGAGGAGTGGAGTAGAATAGAATGGAACAGAATGGAGTGGAGTGTAATCGACTGGAATGAAGTGGAATGGAACGGAATGGCATGAAATGGAGTGGAGTGGAGTTGAATGGAGTGGAGTGGAGTGGAAAGGAGTGGAATGTAATTTAATGGAGTGGAGTGGAATGGAGTGCAGATGAAAGGAGTAGATTGGAATGGAATGGAATGGAGTGGAGTGGAATGGAATGGAATGGAATGGAATGGAATGGAATGGAGTGGAGTGGAATGAAGTGGAGTGGAATGGAGTGGAGGAGAGTGGCCTGGAGTGGAATGGAGTGGAGGAGAGTGGCCTGGAATGGAATGGAGTGGAGTTGATTGGGTTGGTGTGCAGTAGACTGAAATGAAACGGAGTGGAATGGAATGAAGTGGAGTGAAACTGAGTTTGGTGGGGTGAAAAAGAAATGAATGGAATGGAGTGGCGTTAACGGGATTGGAGTGGAATGGAATGGAATGGAGTATAGTGGAAAGGAGTTGAGTGCAATGAAATGGGATGGAATGGAGTGGATTAGGGAGTAGAGGCTTGAAGTAGAGTGGAATGGAATAGAATGGAGTTGAATGGAATGGAATGGAGTGGAATGGAATGGAGTATAGTGGAAAGGAGTTGAGTGCAATGAAATAGCATGGAATGGAGTGGATTAGAGAGTAGAGGTTTGGAGTAGAGAGGAATGGAATAGAATGGAGTTGAATGGAATGGAATGGAGTGGAATGGAAAGGAATGGAATGAAATGGAATAGAGTGGATTGGATTGAAATGGATTGGAGTGGAGTGGAATGGAGTGGAGTGGAGTGGAGTGGAGTGGAATGGAATGGAATGGAATGTAGTGGGTTGGAATGCAGTGAAGTGGAATGGAGTGGAGTGGAGTGCATTGGAGAGCAATGGAATGAGGTGGAGTGGGGTTGAGTAGAGTTTAAAGGAATGAATTTGAATGGAATAGAATGGAGTTTAGTGGGACAGAGTGGAGTGGATTGGAATGGAGAGGAATGAAATGGAGTGGAATGAAATGGAGTTGACTGGAGTGGAGTGGAGTGCAGTGGAATGGAGTGGAATGCAATGGAGAGGAGTGGAGTGGAATGCACTGTAATGCAGTCTAATGGAATAGAATGTAGTAAAATGAAACGGAATGGCTTGAAATCTAGTGGAGTGGATTTGAATGGAGTGGAGCGGAGTGGAAAGGAGTGGAATGTAACGGAATTTAATGGAGTGGAATGGAGTGGTGACAAATGGAGTAGAGTGGAATGGAATGGATTGGAGTCTAAAGGAATGGGATGAAATGGAGTGGAGTGGAATGTAGTGGAGTGAAATAGAGTGGAGTGGAGTGGGTTGGAATGGAATTTAGTGGAGTTGAGTGGAGTGGAGCAGACTGGAATGAAATGGAATGGAATCTAATGGAATGGTGTGAAACGGAGTGTTGTGGTGTGGAATGGAGAGGAATGGAATGGAGTGGAATGAAATGGAGCAGAGTGGATTGGACTGGAGTGGAGTGGAATGGAATGCAATAGAGTGTAATGGAGTGCAGTGAAATGGAGTGGAGTGTTGTGGAGCTTAATGGAATGGAATGGAGTGGAGTAGAATAGAGTGGAACGAAATGTGGTGAAATGGATTGGAATGGAGTAGAATGGAGTGGAGTATAGTAGAATGGAGTGAAATGGACGGGAATGTTGTGGAATGGAATTTAATCGAATGGAATGGAATTTAATGGAATGGAGCGGAATGGACTGGTATGTAGTGGAATGGAAAAGAATGGAGTGGAATGGAATGGAATGGAGTGGAATGGAATTGAATGTAGTGGAGTGGGGTGGAGTGGAAAGGAGCGGAATGGAGTGGAATGAAGTGGAAAAAAGTGGAGTGTAGTGGTATGAAATGGAATTGAATGGAGCGGAGTGGAGTGGAATGGAGTGGAGTGAAGTGGAATGGAATGTAATGGAATGAAATGGAAAGGAGTGGAGTGTAATGGAGATTAGAGCAATGGAGTATAGTGGAATGGAATTGAATGGAGTGGATTGGAATGGAAAGAAATGAAATGGAATGGAATGGAGTGGAATGGAATGGAATGAAGAGGAGTGGAAGGGAATGAAATGGAGTGGAAAGGAATGGAATGGATTGTTGTGGGTTGGAATGCAGTGGAGTGGAATTTAGTGCAGTAGATTGCAGTGGAGAACAATGGAATGTGGTGGAGTGGAGTGGAGTGCAATGAAATGGAATGTAATGGAATGGCGTGCTGAAGAATGGAGTGGAGTGGAGTGGGTTGGAAAGGAATGGAGTGGAGTTGATTGGCGTGGAGTAGACTGGAATGAAATGGAATGGAATGGAATGGAGTGGAGTGAAACGTAGTGTAGTGGGGTGGAATGGAGAGAATGGAAAGGAGTGGAATGAAATGGAGGGGAGTCGAGTGGACTGGAGTGGAGTGGAATGGAATGGAGTGGATTGGAATGGAGTAGAATGGAATGGAGTGGAGTGCTGTGGTGCTTAATGGAATGGAGTGGAATGGAGTGGAATGGAGTGGAATGGAGTAGAATGGAGTGCAGTACAGAAGAATGGAGTGGAATGGACTAGAATGTAGTGCAATGGAATTTGATGGAATGGAACGGAATGGAATGGAGTGGAGTTGAATCGACTGGAATGGAGTGGTATGGAATGGAATGGAGTGTAATGGAATGGAATGGAGTGGAATGGAATGCAATGCAGTGGAGCGGAGTGGTGTCTGATGGGGTGGATTGGAGTGGAATGGAGTGGAAAGAAGTGGAATGGAGTGGAATGGAATAGAATGGAATAGAGAGGAGTTGAGTAAAATAGAGTGAAGTGGAGTGGAATGCAGTGAAATGGAATGAAATGGAATGGAGTGGAGTGAAATGGAGAGGAGTGGATTGGAGTATAGTGGAATGGAATGGAATGGAGTGAAATGGAATGGAATGGAATGAAACGAAAGGGAGTGGAGTGGAGTCGAATGGAGTGGAGTGGAGTGGAAAGGAGTGGAAAGGAGTGGGTTGGAATGCAGTGGAGTGGAATGGAGTGGAGTGGAGTGCAGTGGAGAGCAATGGAATGTGGTGGAGTGGAGTGGAGTGGTGTGGAGAGGAATGGAATGGAATGGAATGGAATGGAGTGGAGTGGAATGGAATGGAGTGGAGTGGAATGGAATGGAGTAGAGTGTAATGGAGTGGAATAAAATGGAGTGGAGTGTTGTGGAGCTTAATGGAATGGAATGGAATGGAATGGAATGGAGTGGAATAGAGTGGAACGGAATGTGGTGAAATGGATTGGAATGGAGTGGAATGGAATGGAGTATAGTAGAATGGAGTGAAATGGACGGGAATGTTGTGGAATAGAATTTAATCGAATTTAATGGAATTTGATGGAGTGGAGAGGAATGGACTTGTATGTAGTGGAATGGACTGGAATGGAGTGGAATAGAATGGAATGGATGGGAATGGAATTGAATGTAGTGGAGAGGATTGGAGTGGAAAGGAGTGGAGTGGAGTGGAATGGAGTGGAATAAAGTGGAGTGGAGTGGTATGAAATGGAATTGAATGGAGTGGAGTGGAATGGAGTGGAGTGAAGTGGAATGGAGTGTAATGGAATGAAATGGAAAGGAGTGGAATGTAACGGAGATTAGAGCAATGGAGTATAGTGGAATGGAATGGAATGGAGTGGATCAGAATGGAATGAAAAGAAATGGAATGGAGTGGAGTGGAATGGAATGGAATGAAGTGGAGTGGAATGGAATGGAGTGGAGTGGAGTGGAATGGAATGGAATGGAGTAGGTTGGAATGCAGTGGAGTGTAATTCAGTGCAGTGGAGTGCACTGGAGGACAACAGAATGTGGTGGAGTGGAGTGGAGTGCAATGAAATGGAATGTAATGGAATGGCGTGACGAGGAATAGAGTGGCGTGGAGTGGAGTGAGTTGGAAAAGAATGGAGTGGAGTTGAGTGGAGTGGAGTAGACTGGAATGAAATGGAATGGAATAGAATGGAGTGGAGTTAAATGGAGTATAACGGGGTTGAATGGAGAGGAATGGAAAGGAGTGGAATGAAATGGAGAGGAGTCGAGTGGACTGGAGTGGAGTGGAATGGAATGGAGTAGATTGGAATGGAGTGGAATGGAATGGAGTGGAGTGCTGTGGAGCTTAATGGAATGGAATGGAATGGAGTGGAATGGAGTGTAACGGAATGGAGTGAAGTGGAGTGGAATGGAGTAGAATGCAGTGGAGTACACAAGAATGGAGTGGAATGGACTGGAATGTAGTGCAATGGAATTTGATGGAGTGGAACGGAATGGAATGGAGTGGAGTTGAATGGACTGGAATGCAGTGGTGTGGAATGGAACGGAGTGGAATGGAATGGAGTGGAATGGGACTGGAATGTAGTGCAATGGAATTTGATGGAGTGGAACGGAATGGAATGGAGTGGAGTTGAATGGACTGGAATGCAGTGGTGTGGAATGGAACGGAGTGGAATGGAATGGAGTGGAATGGAATGGAATGCAGTGGAATGGAATGGAATGTAGTGGAGTGGAGTGGCATCTAATGGAGTGGATTGGAGTGGAATGGAGTGGAAAGAAGTGGAATGGAGTGGAATGGAATAGAATGGAATAGAATGGAATACAGCAGAGTTGAGTAAAATAGAGTGAAGTGGAGTGGAATGCAGTGTAATGGAATGAAATGGAATGGAGTGGAGTGGAATGGAGATGAGTGGCATGGAGTATGGTGGAATGGAATGGAATGGAGTGAAATGGAATGGAATGGAATGAAATGGAGTGGAGTGGAGTGGAATGGAGTGGAGTGGAGTGGAATGGAGTGGGTTGGAATGCAGTGGAGTGGAATGGAGTGGAGTGGAGTGCAGTGGAGAGCAATGGTATGTGGTGGAGTATAGTGGAGGGTTGTGGAGAGGAATGAAACGGAATGGAATGGAATGGAGTTGAGTGGAATGCAATGGAATGGAGTGGAGAGGATTGTAGAGGAGTGGAATTGAGCAGAGTGAAATGTTACGGAGTGGAGTGGAGTGGAATGAAATCGAATGGAGTGGAATGGAAAGAAATGAAATGGAGTGGAATGAAATGGAGTTAAGTGGAATGCAGTGCAAATGAATGGATTGGAGTGAAGTGGAGTGCAATGGAATGTAATTGATTGGAGTGAAATGGAGTGGAATGGATTTGAATGGAATTGAGTGGAGTGGAGTGGAATGGCATAGAGTGGATTGGAGAGGAGTAGAGTGGATTGGAGAGGAGTTGTGTGGATTGGAATGGAATGGAGTGGAGTGGAATGCAATGGAATGAAATGGAGTAGATTGGAGTGGAATGTACTGCAGTGTAGTGGAATGGAGCTGAATGGAATGGAATGGAGTGTAGGGGAATGGATTGGAGTGGAGTGCAATGGAGTAGGGTGGAATGGATTGCAATGGAGAACAATGGAATGCAATGGAATGCAGAGGAGTGGAGTGGAATGGAGTGGATTGGACTGGATGGAGTCGAGTGTAAGGGATTGGAATGTAATATAGTGGAGTGGAATGGAGTGGAGTGGAATGGACAAGAGTGGAGTGCATTGGAGTGGAATGGAATGGAATGTAGTGGAGTGGAGTGGAGCGCAAGGAAATGGAATGGAATGGAATGGAATGGATTGGAGTGGAAAGGAATGGAGTGGAGTTGAATGGAGAGGAATGGAATGGAGTGGAATGGAATGCCGAGGCATGGGGTGGAATGGAGTGGAATGGAATTAAATGGAGTGGAATAGAATGGAGTAGAGTGGAGTGGAATGGAGTCGAATGGAATGGAGTTGAGTGGAGTGGAGAGGAATGGAATGGACTTGAGTGGAATGGCGTGGAATGGAATGGAGTGGAGTTGAGTGGAATGCAGTGGAGTGGAATGGAATGGAAAGAAATGGAAGGGATTGGAGTGGAATGGAGTGCAGTGGAATGGAGTAGAGTGGAGTGGAGAAGAGTGGAATGGAATGGAATGGAATGGAATGTTGTGGATTGGTATGCAGTGGAATGGAGTGGAATGGAGTGGATTGGACTGGAATGGAATGCAATGAAATGTTATGGAGTGGAATGGAGTGGAGTGGAGTGGAATGGAGAAGAATGTAATCTAGTGGAAATGAGTGGAGAGAAGTGGAGTGGAACGGAGTGTAATGGAATGGAATTGAAAGAAATGGGTTGGAACGGAGTGGAATGGATTGGAATGAAATGGAATGGATTGGAGAGGTTTCCAATGGAGAGGAATGGAATGGAGTGGAATGGAATGCAATGGAGTAGAATGGAATGGAGTGGTGCGGAGTGGAAGGTAATGGAATGGAATGGAAAGGACTGGAATGGAATGGAATGGAGTGGACTGGAATGAAATGGAGTGGAGTGGAATGGAATGCAGTGTATTGGAGTGGAATGGAGTGGAGTGGAGTGGAATGGCCTGGAAAGGACTGGAGTGGAGTGTAGAGGAGCAGAATGTAATGCAATGGAAGGGAGTGGAGTGAAATGGAAAGGAATGGCCTGGAGTGGAGTGCAGTAGAGTGGAATGGAATAGAATGGATTGGAGAGGAATTGAGGGGATAGGAATGCAGTTGCACGGAGTGTAATGGAGTTGAGTTCAGTGGATTGCAATGGAATGAAGAGGAATGGAGAGGACTGTAGTGTAGTATAGTGGAATGGAATGGAATGGAGTGGACTGGAATGGAATGGAGTGTAGTCGAATGGAATAGAATGGAATGGAGTTGAGTGAAGTAGAGTGGAGAGGAGTGGAGTGGAATGGAGTCCAATGGACTGGAATGGAGTGTAGTGGAGTGGAATGGATTGGAATTGGGTGGAATGGAATGGAAGGGAGTGGAATGGAATTAAATGGAGTGGAATGGATTGGAATGACAAGGAATGGAGTAGAGTGGAGTGGAATGGAGTGGAGTGGAGTGGAAAAGAGTGGAATGGAATGGAATGGAACGGAGTTGACTGGAGTGGAATGGAGTGGAATGGATTGGAATGCAGTGGAGTGGAGTGGAATTGAGTGGAACGGAATGGATCAGAGAGGAGTGAAATGGACTGGAGTGGAATGGAGTGGGTGGAGTCGTTTGGAGTGGAATGGAATGGAGTGGAATGGAAAGGAGAGTGTTGGCGTGGCATAGAGTGGAGTGGAATGGAATGGAGTGGAATGGAATGCAGTGGAGTGGAGTGGAATGGAATGGAATGGAATGGAATGGAATGGAATGGAATGGAATCAATGGAAGGGAATTGCGTGGAATGGAATAGATTGGAGCGGAATGCAGTGCAATGGAATGGAGTGGAATGGAGTGGACTGCAGTGGAATGGAATGGAATGGAGTGGAGTGGAGTGGATTGGACTGGAATGGAGTGAAATGGAGTGCAATGGAGTGGAGTGGAATGAAGTAAAGAGGAGTGGAATGCAATGGAATTTAGTGGCCTGGAATAGAGTCGAGTGGAGTGGAATTCAGTGGAGTGGAATATAGTGGAATGGAGTGGAATGCAATGCAGTGGATTAGAGATGAGTGGAGTGGAGAGGAATGGTGTGGAATAGAATGGAGTGGACTGGAGAGGAATGGAATGGAATGGAATGGAGTGGAGTGGAGTGGAAAGGAGTGGAATGGTCTTGACTGGAGTGGAGTGGAGTTGAATGGAATGGAATGGAGTGGAGTGGAATGGCATCGAAAATAATGGAGTGCAGTGGACTGCAATGGAATGCAGTTTAATGGAGTGGAGTGGAGTGGAGTGCAGTGGAATGGAATGGAATGGAGTTTAATGGAGTGGAGTGGAATGGAGTGCAATGGAATGGAATGGAATGGAGTGGACTGAAATGTAATGGAGTGGAGTGGGTTAGAATGGAATCAAATGGAGTTGAGTGAAGTGGAGGTGCGTGAAGTGGAGGGAAATGGAATAGAGTGCAATGGAGTTGAGTAGACTGGAAATGAGTGGAGTGGAGTGGAATGGACTGGAATGGAGGGGAATGGAATAAAATGCAGTGGAATGGAATGGAAAGGAGTGCAGTGAAGCGGAAGCCATGGAATGGAATGGAGTGGAGTGGAGTGGAATGAACGGAATGAATACGAATGCAGTGGAGTGGAATGGAATGGAGCAAAGTGGAATGGAATGTAGAGCAGCGGAATGGATTGGAGTGGAGTGGTTTAGAGTGGAATGGAATGGAGTGCAATGGAATGGAGAGGGGTTTAGTGGAGTACAGTGGATTGGAACGGCATTACGTGGAATGGAATGGAGTGGAGTAGAATGGAATGGAGTGGAGTAGAATGGAATGGAATGGAGTGGAATGGAAGGGAATGGAGTGGAATGGAGTGGAATGGAGTGGAACTGAATGGAAAGAAATGGAGTAGAGTGGAATGGAACGGAGTGGAGTGGAGTGGAGTGGAATGTAATGGAGTGGAGAGGAAAGGAATGTAGTGGAGTGAGGTGGAATGGAGTCAAATAGAATGGTATGAAATGGAGTGGAATGCATTGAACTGTACTGGAATGGAGTCCAATGGAATGCAGTGGAGTTGAGTGGAGTGGAATGGAATGGTATGGAATTGACTGGAATGGAAGGGAGTGTAGTGGAATGGAGTGCAATGGAATGGGCGGTGTGGAGTGGTGTGGAGTGGAATTGAATGGTTTGGAGTTGAATGGAGTGGAATGGTAAGGAGTGCAATGTAGTGGAGTGGAGTGGAGTGGAATTGAATGGATTGGAGTGGAATGGAGTGGAATGGTAAGGAGTGGAATGGAGTGGAGTGCAGTGGAGTGGAGTGGAATGCAGTGGAATGGAATGCAATGCAGTGGAGAAGAATGGAATGAAACGGAATGGAATGAACTTGAATGCTGTGGAGTGGAGTGGACTGCAATGGATTGCAATGGAGTGGAGTGGAGTGGAATAGAGTGTAGTGGAATGGAGAGGAGAAGAGTGGAATGGAGTGGAAAGGAGTCGAGTGGAAAGGCGTGGAGTGGGGTGGAGTGAAATGGAACGGAATGGAATGGACTTGCATTTAATGGAGTGGAATGGAGGCGAATGGAGTGGTATGGAGTTGAGTGGAGTGGAATGCAGTGGAATGGGCTGGAAAGGATAGGAATGGAATTGAACGGAATGGAGAGGAGTGAAGTGAAATGGAGTGGAAAGGCATGGAATGGAGTGGAGCGGATTGGAATGGAGTCAAGAGGAGTGGAGTGAAGTGGAGTGGATAGGAATGTAACTGAATGGAATGGAGTGCAGTGGAGTGGAATGGAGTGGAGTGGAGAGGTAAGAATTGGAATGGAATGGTATGGAATGAAATGGAAAGTTGTTGAGTGGAGTGGAGTGGAATAGAATGGAATTGAGTGGAATGGAATGGAGTGGTGTGGACTGGAATGGATTGGAGTGAAATGGAATTGAGTGGAATGGTATGGAATGGAGCGGAGTGTAGTGGAGTGGAATGCAGTGTTGTGGATTGGAAAGGAAAGAATGTAGTAGATTGGAGAGGAATGGAGTGGAGTGGAATGGAGTTGAATGTAAAGAAATGGAAAAGAGTGGAGTGGAATGGAGAAGAGTGGAATGGTGTAGAGTGGAATGGAATGGAATGGAGTGGAAGGGAATGGAATGGAGTGAAATGGAATGGAGTGGAGTGGAGTGGAATGGAGTGGAGTGGAATGGAGTATAGAGGAGGAGAAAGGAATGGAATGGACTGGAGTGGAGTGGAATGGAGTGGATTGGAGTTCAGTGGAGTGCAATGGAACGTGTTGGAGTGGAGTGGAGTGGAATGCAAAGGAATAGAATGGAAAGGAGTGGAGAGGAATGGAGTGGAGTGGAATGGAGTACAGTGGAATGGAATGGAATGGAGAGGAATGGAATGGAATGGACAGGTATGGAATGGAATGGAGTGCAGTGGAGAGGAGAGGAATGGATTCGAGAGGAGTAGAGTAGCGTGGAGTGGAATGGAATTGAATGCAGAAGAATGGAACGGAATGGACTGGAGTGGAATGCAATGGCATGGAAAGGAGTGGAGTGAAGTGGAGTGGAATGAAAAGGAATAGAATGGAATGGAGGGGAGTGGAATGTAGTGGAATGGCATGGAGTGGATTGGATTGGCATGGAATGGAATGGGGTGGAGTAGAATGGATTGGAATGGAGTGGAGTCGACTGGAATGGAATGGAATGGAGAGGAATCGAAGGGAATGGAATGGAAGAGAAGGGAATGGAATGGAATGGAATGGAAGGGAAGGGAAGGGAAGGGAATGGAATGGAATGGAATGGAATGGAACGGAGTGGAGCGGGATGAAGTGGAGTTTAGTGGCACGAAATGGAAAGGAATTGAATGGTATGCAATGGAATGGATGGGAGTGCAGTGGACTAGAATGGAGTGAAGTGGAATGGAATGGAGTTTAACTGAATGTAATGTAATGTAATGGAGTAGAGTGGATTGGGATGGAGTGGAGTGGAGAGGAATGGAGTGGAGTGGAATGCAATGCAATGGAGTGGATTCGAGTGGAATGGAATGGAGTGGAATACAGTGGAATGGAGTTGAATGGAAAGGAATGGAATGGAGTGGAGTGGAATGCAGCGAAGTGGAATGTAGGACAGTAGAATGGAAAGAAATGGAGTGCAATGGAATGGAATGGAATGGAGTGGAGTGGAATGGAGTGGAAAGGAGTGGAGTGGAATGGACTGGAGTGGGGTGTAGTGGAATAGACTGGAGTGGAGTGAAATTGAATGGAATGGACTGAAGTGGAAAGCAGAGGATTGGAGTGGAATGGAGTGGAATGTTATGGAGTGGGATGGAATGGAGTGTAGAGGAGGGGAGTGGAGTGGAGTTGAGTGGAACGGAGAGGAAAGGAATGAATTGAAGGAAAAGGAGTGGAATGGAGTGGAAGGGAAAGTAATTTAATGAAATGGAATGGAATGGAGTGGAATAGAATGGAATGAAGTAGAATGGAGTGGAGTGGACAGCAATGGAGTGGAATGGAATGGAGTTGATTCAAGTGGAGTGGAGTGGAATGGAATTGAGTGGAGTCGACTGGAGTGGAATGGTATGGAATGGAGTGGAGTGGAATGGAATTGAATGGAATGGAATGTAATTGACGGGAGTGGAGTGGATTGGACTGGGATGGAGGGGAGTGGAATGGAATGGAATGGAATGCCGTGGAATAGAATGGAAAGATGTGAAATGGAATTCAATGACGTGGAATGGAATAGAGTGGAGTGGAGTGGAGCAGAACGAAGTGTAGTGGAATGGAATGGATTGGAATCAATGGAAATCGGTGGAATGGAATGGAATGGAATTCAGTGGAATGGAGTGCAATGGAGTGGAACGGAATGGAGTGGAGTCGAGTGGAGTGGAATGGAATTCAGTGGAGTGGAGTGCAATGGAGTAGAACGGAATTGAGTGGAGTCGAGTGGAGTGGAATGGAATGGAATGGAGTGGAGTGTAATAGAATGGAATGGAATGGAGTGCAATTGACAGTAGTGGAGAGGAGTGGAGTGGAGTGGAATTTACTGGAGTGGAGTGTAGTGGAGTGGAGCGAAATGGAATTGAATGCGTAGAGTAGAAAGGAATGTAGTGGAATGGAATGCAATGTCATGGAATGGAGTAGAGTAGAGTGAAGTGGAGTGGAGTAGAATGGAGTGTAGTGGGAGGGAATGGACTGGAATGGAATGGGGAGTGGTGGAATAGAATGGATTGGAATTCAGTGGTGTGGATTGGAATGGAATGAAATAGAGTGGAGTGGAATGGATTGAAGTGGAGTGGAATGGAATGGAATGGAATGGAGTGGAGTGGATTGGAGTATAGAGGAATGGAGTGGAGTGGATTGGAGTATAGACGAATGGAGTGAAGTGGAATGGAATGGAATGGAATGGATGGGAGTGGAGTTGAATGGAGTGGAGTGGAGAGGAATGGAGTTGGATGGAATGGAATGGAATGGAGTGGATGGAAGTGGAGTGGAGTGGAATGGATTAAGATGGAATGGAATGGAATGGAGTGGAATGGAATGAAATTGAATGGAGTGGAGTGGAGTGTCATGGAGTGGACTGGAGTGGAAGGGACTGGACTGGAGTGGAATGGAATGCAATGTAATGGAATAGAGTGGAATGTAATGGAATAGAATGGAATGGAGTGGCTTTGAGTGTAGTGGGGTGGAATGGAATGGAATGGAATGCAGTGGAAAGGAATGGAATGGAGTGGAGTGGAATGGAATGCCATGGAATGGAGTGGAGTGTAGTGGAGTTGAGTGGAATGGAGTGTAGTGGACTGGAATGGAGTGGGATGGAATCTAATGCAGTGGAATGGAATGGAATGGAATGGAACGGAATGGAATGAAACGGAGTGTAATGAAGTGGAATGGAGTGCAGTGCAATGGAGTAGAGTGGAAAGGAGTGGAGGGGAAAGGAGTGGAATGGAATGGAATAGATTGGAGTGTGGTGGAATGGAGGGGATTGGGGACGAATGGTGTGAATGGAAAGTAGTGGAATGGAATGGAGTGGAATGGAGTTGAATGGAGAAGAGAGGAATAGAGAGGAATTGAGAGGAATTGACTGTAATAGAGTGGAATGGGATGGAATGGAGTGTAGTGGAGTGGAATGGAATGGACTGGAATTGAATGGGATAGAGTGGAGTGGAGTGGAATGGAGTGGAGTGGAGAGGAATGGAGTGGAAAGGAGTGGAATGCACTGGAGTGTATTGGAGTGGAATGGAATGGAACGGAGTCGAATGGAATGAATAGGAATAGAATGGAGTGGAGTACTGTGGAGAGAAGTGGAATTTAATGGAATGGAGTGGAGTAGAATGGTGAGCAATGGAATGGCGTGGAATGCAGTGGAATGCAGAGGTGTGGAGTGGAGTGGATTGGAGTGGAGTGGATCAGAGTGGAATGGACTGGAGTGGAGTGGAATGGAGTGGAGTGGATTGAAGTGGAATGGAATGGAATTGAGTCGAGTGGAATGGAGTGGAATGGAATGCATTGGAATGGAGTGGAATGGAGTGGAGTTCACCAGAGTGCAGTGGAATTGAATGGAATTGAATTGAATGGAGTGGACTGTTATGGACTGGAGTGTAGTGGAATGGGATGAAATGGAAGGGATTTGAGTGGAATGGAGTGGAGTGGAGTGGAATGGATTGGAGTGGACTGGAATGGAGAGGAGCGGAATGGAATGGAGTGGAGTGGAATGGAGTGGAATGGGGTGGAGTGATGTGGAATGGATTGGAGTGGAATGGAATGAAAACCTATGGAGTGGATTATAGTGGAATGGAGTGGAGTGTAGTGGAATGGAGTTGAATGGAATGAAATAGAATGGAGTGGAGTGCAATGGACGAGTAGAATGGAATAGAGGGGAATGCAATGGAATGGAATGGAGTGGAATGGAATGGAATGGAGTGGATTAGAATGGAGTGGAGTGGAGCAGAATACAGTGGAATGTATTGGAATGTAGTGGAATGGGTTTTAGTGGAGTGGTGTGGAGTTGAAAGGAATGGGGTGGACAGGAACGCAGTGGATTGCACTGGAATGGAGAGGAATGGAATGGAGTGGAATGGAATGGGTTGGAGTGGAAAGGAATGGGTTCAAGTGGAACGGAATTTAGTAGAGTGGATTGGAGTGGAATGGAATGGAGAGGAGTGGAGTGTATTCAAGTGGAATGGAATGGAATTTATTGGAGTGGAGTGGACACGAGTGGAGTGGGGTGTAGTGGAGTGGTATTAAGTGGGGTGTACTGGAACGGAGTGGAGTGGAATGGAATGGAGTGGAATTGAATGTAATGGAATTGACTGGAGTGGAGTGGATGGAGTGGAGTGAAATAGAGTTGAGTGGAATGGAATGCAATGGAATGGAATGGAATGAAATGGAATGGAATGGGTGGAGTGGAGTTGAGTGAAGTAGAGTGGAATTGAATGGAATGGAATGGAATGGTGTGGAGTGGAGTGGAAAGGAGTGCAGTGGAGTGGAATGAAGTGGGGTGGAGTGGAATGGAATTCAATGGAATGGAATGGAATGCAATGGAATGGAATGGGTGGAGTGGAGTTGAGTGGAGTAGAGTGGAATTGAATGGAATGGAATGGAATGGAATGGAATGGTGTGGAGTGGAGTGGAAAGGAGTGCAGTGGAGTGGAATGAAGTGGGGTGGAGTGGAATGGAATGGAGGGAATGGAATGGAGTGGATTGCAAGTTAGGGGAGTGGAATGGAGTGGAGTGGAGTGCCATGGAGATAAATGGAATGGAGTGGATTGGAGTGGAATGGTGTGTATTGGAGTGAAATGGAATGGAATGGAATGGAATGGAATGGTGTGGAGTGGAGTGGAAAGGAGTGCAGTGGAGTGGAATGAAGTGGGGTGGAATGGAATGGAATTCAATGGAATGGAATGGAATGCAATGGAATGGAATGGGTGGAGTGGAGTTGAGTGGAGTAGAGTGGAATTGAATGGAATGGAATGGAATGGAATGGTGTGGAGTGGAGTGGAAAGGAGTGCAGTGGAGTGGAATGAAGTGGGGTGGAGTGGAATGGAATGGAGGGAATGGAATGGAGTGGATTGCAATTTAGGGGAGTGGAATGGAGTGGAGTGGAGTGCCATGGACATAAATGGAATGGAGTGGATTAGAGTGGAATGGTGTGTATTGGAATGAAATGGAATGGAATGGAATGCAACGGAATGGAAAGAGTAGAGTGGAGTGGAATAGAGAAGAATGGAATGTAGTGGAATGGAGTGGAGTGGAGTGGAGTTTAAAGGAGTAGGGTGAATGGAGTGTAAGGGAAGTGAGTAGAGTGGAGTGGAGTGTAATGGACTGAAATGGAGAGGACTTGAACGTAGTGGAATCAAATGCAGTGGAATGGTGGGGAATGGAGTGTAATGGAGTGCAGTGGAGTAGAATGGAGTGGAATGGACGGGAATGGAGTGGAATGGAATGGAATGGGGTGGAATGGAGTGGAATGGACTGGAATGGAATGGAAAGGATTGTAATGGAGTGGAATGGAATGAAGTGGAGTTGAATGGAGTGGAGTGGAGTGAAATTGAATGGAATGGAGTGGAGTGGAAGTGAGTGGAAAGGAATGGAATGGAGTGGAATGGAATGGAGTGGATGTGAATGGCATGGAGTGGATTGGAGTGGACATGAATGGAATGGAGTGGAAGGGAATAGTTTTTAATGGAATAGAGTGAAGTGGAGTGCAGTGGAATCGAATGTAATGGAGTGTAGCTTAGTGGCCTGGAATGGAGAGGAATGGAGTGCAATGGAGTGGAGTGGAATTCAGTGGAATGGAATGTAATGTAATGGAGTAGAGTGGAATGGAATGGAGTGGAGTAGAGTAGAGTGGAGTGGAATGGAATGCAGTGGAGTGGAGTCGAGTGGAGGGGAGTGGAATGGCATGGAATGTAATGGAATGGAGTGGAATGGAATGGAGTGATATGCAGTGGAGTGGAATGGAGTGGAGAGTAATGGAGCGGAATGTTGTGGAATGGAGTGGACTGGAGTGGAGTGGAGTTCAGTGGAAGGAAATGGAACGGAATGGAGTGGAGTGGAACGGAATGCAGTGGAGAGGAACGGAATGGAATGCAGTTGAGTGGAATGGAGTGGAATGGAGTGGAGTGGACTTGAATGGAGTAGAGTGCAATGGATTGTAGTGGAATGGAATGAAATATAATGGAACGGAGTGCAGTGGAGTGGAGTGGAATGGAGTGGAATGCAATGGACTGGAGTAGAATGTAATGGAATGGAGTGAAGTGGAGTGGAATGGAGTGGATTGCAATGAACTGGAGTGGAATGGAATGGAAAGGAATGAAGTGGAGAGGAGTTGAATGGAGTGCAGTGCAGAGGAATGGAGATATATGGAATGCAATGGAATGGAATAGAATTGATTGGAGTGGAATACAATATGGTAGAGTGAAATGGAAAGGAGTGGAATGGAATAGAATGCAATGGAGTGGAATGGAGAGGGATGGAGTGGAGTGGAATGAAGTGGAGTGGAGTGGACTGCAACTGAATGGAATGGAGAAGAGTGGAATGGAATGGGATGGTTTGGAGTCGATTTGAGTGCAGAGGAATGGAATGGAATGGAATGGAGTGGAATGCAGTGAAATGGAGTGCAGTGGAATGGAATGGCATGGAATGGAGTATATTGTAGTGGAGTGGAGTGGAGATGAGTGGAATGGAGTGTAGTGGAATGGAATGGAATGGACTGGAGCCTAATTCAGTGGAATGTACTGGAATGGAGAGGAATGGAGTGGAGAGGAGTAGAATGGAATGGAGTGAAGTGGAAGGGTATGAAATTGAATGGAATGGAGTGCAGTGGAATGGAGTGTAGTGGAATGGAATGGAATTGAATGGAATGGAATGGAGTGGAGTGGAATGGAGTGGAGTGGAATGGAGTGGAGTGGAGTAGAGTGGAATGGAATGGATTGGAGTGGAATTGAATTGTATGGATTAGAATGAAGCGGAATGGAATGGAATGGAGTGGATTGGAGTGAAGTGGAGTGGAATGGAGTGGAATGGAATGGAATGGAGAGTTATGGAATGGACTGCAGTGGAATTGAGTTCAATGGAATGGTTTGGAGAGGAGTGGAGTGGAATGGAATGGAATGGAATGCATTGGAATGGAATGGAATGGAGTTGAGTTGAGTGGAGTGAAGTGGAGTGAAGTGGAGTGGAATGGAGTGGATTGAACTTGAATGGATTGGACTGGAATGGAATGGAATGGAATGGAGTGGAATGCATTGGAATTCAGTGGATTGGAATGGAACGGAAAGGAATGGAGAGCAGTGAAGAGGAATGCAGTGGAGTGGAGTGGAATGGAGTGGAGTGATGTGAAATGGAGTGGAATTGAAAAGAATGGATTGCAGTTTAATGGATTGGAGTGGAGTGGAGTGGAATGAAATGCAATAGAGTGCACTGGAATGGAGTGGAGTGTAGTGGAATGGAGTGGAATGGAATGGAGTGGAATGGTATGCCTTGGATTGGAGTGGAATGGAGTGGAATTCACTGGAATGGAATGAAGTGGAATTGACAAGAGTGGAGTGTAGAGGAGTGGAATGGAATCGAATGGAGTGGAGTGGAGTGGAATGGAGTGGATTGGAACGGAGTGGAGAGGAGTGAAATTTAATAGAATGGAGTGGAGTGGAATGGTCGGATAGGAATGGAGTGGAAAGGAGTGGAATGGAATGGAGTGGAGTGAAGTGCAATGGAATTGAGTGGAATGGAGTGGAGTGTAGTGCAGTGGAATGGAATGGAATGGAGTGGACTGGAATTGAATGGAGTGGACTGGAATGGAATGGAATAGAAACTTGAGGATATTTACAGCATTTTGAGGCCTATGGTGGAAAAGAAAATATCTTGACATAAAAAATACACATAAGCTTAAGGAGAAACTACTTTGTGATGTGTGCATTCAACCAACAGAGTTGAAAATATCTTATGATAGAGCAGTTTTGAAACTCTCTTTTTGTTGAATCCACAAGTGGATATTTGGACCCCTTGCGGCCTATGGTCAGAAAGGAAATATCTTCACATAAAAGCTACACAGAAGCATTATGTGAAACTTCTTTGTGATGTGTGCATTCATCTCACAGATTTCAGCTTTTCATTTGATTGAACAGTTTTGAAACAGTCTTTTCGTAGAATCTGCAAGTGGATGTTTGGAGCGCTTTCAGGCCTATTGTGGAAAAGGAAATATCTTCACATAAAAACTACACAGAAGAATTCTGAGAAACTTCTTAATGATGTGTGCATTCATCTCACAGAGGTGAAAATTTCTTTTGATTGAGCAGTTTCAAAAATCTCTTTTTGCAGAATCTGCAATTGGATATTTGGAGCACTGTGAGGCCTATGGTGGAAAAGGAATTATCTTCACATAAAAACTGCACAGAGGCATTCTGAGAAACTTCTTTGTGATGTGTGCATTCAACTTACATTGTTGAACCTATGCTTTGGTTGAGCAGTTTTGAATCTCCTTTCGTAGAATCTGCAAGTGGATATTTGGAGCCCTTTCCACCACATTTCGGAAAAGGAAATAAGTTCACATAAAACCTACACAGTAACATTCTGAGAAATATTTTTGTGATGTGTGCATTCATCTCACATAGTTCAGCCTTTCATTTGATTGAGCATTTTTTAAACACTCTTTTTGCAGATTCTGCAAGAGGATACGTGGAGAGCTTTGAGGTTTATGGTGGAACAGGAAATATCTTCACATAAATACTACACAGCAGCATTCTTTGAAACTTCTCTGTGAAGTGTGCATTCACCTCATATAGTTGAACTTTCCAGTTGATTGAGCAGTTTTGAAACACTCTTTTTGTAGAATTTCCAAGAGGATATTTGTAGCAGGTTGAGGCCTATTGTTGGAAGGGAAATTTCTTCTTATAAAAACTACACAGTAGCATTCTGAGAAACTTATTTATGATGTGTGCATACAACTCACAGATTTGAAAATATCTTTTGAATGAGCAATTTCAAAACTCTCTTTTTGTAGAATCTGCAAGTTGTTATTTGGAGCCCTTTGCAGCCTACGGTGGGAAAGGAAATATGTTCACATAAAAACTACACAGAAGCATTCTGAGAAACATCATGGTTATGTGTGCATTCATCTCACAGAGTTGAAACTTTCTTTTGATTGAGCAGTCTTGAAACATTCATTTTGTAGGATCTGCATGTGGATATTTGGAGTGCTTTGAGGCCTGTTGTGGAAAAGGAAGTATCTTCACATAAAAACTACACAGAAACATTCTGAGAAATTACTTTATGATGTGTGCATTCATCTCACAGCGTTGAACATTTCTTTTGATTGAGCAGGTTTGAAACACTCTTTTTGTAAAATCTGCAAGTGGATATTTTGAGTGCTTTGAAGCCTATTGAGGAAAAGGAAATGTCTTCACATAAATACTACACAGAAGCATTGTGATAAACTTCTTTGTGATGTGTGCATTCATCTCAGAGTTGAGGATTTCTTTTTAGTGAGCAATTTTGAAACACATTTTTTTAGAATCTGCAAGGAGATATTTGTAGTGCTTTGAGGACTATAGTGGAAAAGGAAATATCTTCACATAAATACTACCCAGAAGCTTTCTGATAAACTTCATTGTGAGATGTGGTTAAACTCACAGAGTTGAACCTATCATTTGATAAAGTAGTTTGGAAACTCTCTTTTTGTAAAATCTGCAAGTGTGTATTTGGAGCCTTTGCGGACTATTGTGGAAAAGGAAATATCTTCACTAAAAGTTACACAGAAGCATTGTGAGAAACTTCTTTGTGATGTGTGCATTCAACTCACAGAGTTGAAACTTTCTTTGATTCATCATTTTGGAAACACAATTTTTGTAGTATCTGCAAGTGGGTATCTGTAATGCTTTGAGGCCTATAGTGGAAAAGGAAATACTTTCACATAAAAACTACAAAGAAGCATTCTGAGAAACTTCTTTGTGATGTGTGCATTCAACTCACAGTGTTGAAATTCACTTTTGATAGAGCAGTTTGAAAGTCACTTTTGTAGAATCTGCAAGTTGATACTTGGAGCCCTTTACAGCCTATGGTGGAAAAGGAAATATTTTCACAAAAAAACTACACAGAAACATTTTCAGAAAATTCTTTGCAATGTTTGCATTCATCTCACAGAGTTCAACCTTTCTTTTGATTAAGTAGTTTTGAATCTCTCTTTTTGAAGAATCTGCAAGTGGATATTTGGAGCCCTTTGTGGTCTATTTTGGAAAAGGAAATATCTTCACTTAAAAATTATACAAAAGCCTTCTGAGAAACTTCTTTGTAATGTGTGCATTCATTTCACAAGGTTGAATATCTCTTTTGAATGTGCAGTTTTGAAACACTCTGTTTGTAGAATCTGCATATGCATATTTGGAGCCCTTTCTGGCCTATTTTGGAAAAGGAAATAAGTTCACAGAAAACCTACACAGAAGCCTTCTGAGAAACTACTTTGTGATGTGTGCATCAATCTCACAGATGTGAACTTTTCTTTTGATTGAACAGTTAGGAAACACTCTTTTTGTAGAATCTGCAAGTGGATATTTGGAGCCCTTTGAGGCCTATTGTGGAAAAGGAAATATCCTCACATAAAAACTACACAGAAGCATTCTGAGAAACTCCTTGTGATGTGTGCATTCAACTCACAGATTACAACCTATCTTTTAAAGGAGCAGTTCTGAAACTCTTTTTGTAGAAACTGCAAGTGCATATTTGGAGACTTTTGCGGCCCATGGTGGAAAAGAAAATATCTTCATATAAAAACTGCACAGAAGCATTCTGAGAAACTTCTTTGCAATGTGTGCATTCATCTCACAGAGTTGAACTTTTCTGTTGATTGAGCAGTTTGGAAACATTCTTTTTGTAGAATCTACAATTGGATATTTGGAGCACTTTGAAGCCTATGGTGGAAAAGGAAATATCTTCACAAAAAAACTACACAGAAATATTCTGAGAAACTTCTTTGTGATGTGTGCATTCATCTCACAGAGTTGAACCTATCTTTTAATAGAGCAGTATTGAAAATCTCTTTTTGTAGAATCTGCAAGCAGATATTCAGAGCCCTTTGCCGTCTGTGGTGTTAAAGGAAACATCTTCACATAGAAACTACACAGAAGCATTCTGAGAAACTTCTTTGTGCTGTGTGCACTCATCTCACAGAGTTGAACCTTTCTTTTGATTTGGCAGTTTGTAAACACTGTTTTTGTAGAATCTGAAAGTGGATATTTGGAGTGCTTTGAGGCCTATGGTGGAAAAGGTAATATCTTCACCTTAAAAGTACACAGAAGCATTATGAGAAACTTCTTTCTGATGTGTGCATTCAACTCACAGGGTTGAAACTATTTTTCATTGAGCAGTTTTGAATATCTCTATTTGCAGAATCTGCAAGTGGATATCTAGAGACCTTTCTGGCCTATTTTGAAAAAGGAAATAACAGAAAAAATACACAGGATCATTCTGATAAACTTTTTGTGATGTGTGCATTCAACTCACAGAGTTGAACCTATTTTTGATAAAGCAGTTTTGAAACTCTCTTTTTGTAGAATCTGCAAGTGGATATTTGGAGCCCTTTGTGGCATATGGTGGAAAAGGAAATATCTTCATATGAAAACTACACAGAAGTATTCTGAGAAACCTTTTTGTGATGTGATCATTCATTTGACAGAGTTGAAAATTTCATTTAATTGAGCAGTTTTGAAACAGTCTTTTTTTAAAATCTGCAAGTGGATATCTGGAGAACTTTAAGGCCTATTGTGGAAAAAGAAATATCTTCACAGAAAAACTACATAGAGGCATTATGAGAAAATTCTTTGTGATTTGTGCTTTCATCTCACACAGTTGAACCTTTATTTTGATTGAGCAATTTGGAAACACTCTTTTTGGAGAATCTGCAAGTGGATGTTAGGAGAGCTTTGTGGTCTATGGTGGAAAAGGATATATCTTCACATAAAAAACAGGCAAAACATTCTGAGAAACTTGTTTTTGATGTGTGCATTCAACTCACAGAGCTGAAATTATCTTTTGATTCGGCAGTTTTAAATCTCTCCTTTTGTAGAATCTGCAATGGATATTTGGAGACTTTTGTGACCTATTTTGGAAAAGGAAATATCTTCACATAAAAATTACACAGAAGTATGCTAAGAAACTTCTTTGTGATGTGTGCATTCATTTCCCAGATTTGAACCTTTCTTTTGATGGAGGAGTTTTGAAACACGCTTTTGATGGTATCTGCAAGTGGATATTTGAAGCCTTTGAGGCCTTTTGCGGAAAAGGTAATATATTCACATAAAAACTACACAGAAGCATTCTGAGACATTTCTTGTGAAGTGTGCATTCATCTCACAGAGTTGACACTTTCTTTTGATTGAGCAGTTTCTAAACAGTCTTTTTGTAGGATATGCAGGTGGAAATTTGGAGTGCTTTTAGGCCTATGGTGGAAAAGGAAACATCTTCACAGAAAAACTACAAAGAAGCATTCCGAGAAACTTCGTGTGATGTGTGCATTCATCTCACAGTGTTAAACGTTTCTTTTGATTGAGCAGTCTGGAAACACTTTTTGTAGAATATGCAAGTGGATATGTGAAGCACTTTTATGCCTATTGTGGAAAAGGAAACATCTTCACCTTCAAACTACACAGAAGCATTCTGAGAAACCACTTTGTGATGTGTGCATTCATCTCACATAGTGGAATATTTCTTTAGATTGAACAGTTTGGAAACACTCTTTTTGTAGAATCTGTGAGTGGATATTTGGAGCGCTTATGGCCTGTGGTGGAAAGGAAATATCTTCACAAAGAAACTACAAAGAAGCATTCTGAGAAATTCCTTTGTGATGTGTGCTTTCAACTCACAGATTTGAAACTATCTTTTGGTTGAACTGTTATGAAACTCTTTTTGTAGTATCTCCTAGTGGATATTTAGAGAGGTCGCTGGCCGATTTTGGATAAGGAAATATCTTCAGAGAAAAACTACACTGAAGCCTTCTCAGAAACTTCTTTGTGATGTGTGCATTTATGTCACAGAGTTGAACTTTTCTTTTGATTGAACAGTTTGGAAACACTCTTTTTGTAGAATCTGAAGGGGATACTTGGAGCCCTTTGAGGCCTATTGTGGAAAAGGAAATATCCTCACATAAAAACTACACAGAAGCATTCTGAGAAACTTCTTTGTTATGCGTGCATTCAACTCACAACTTTGAATTGTTCTTTTGAATGAGCAGTTTTTAAACACAGTTTTAGTAGAATCTGCAATTGGATATTTTGTGTGATTTGTGACCTTTATTGGAAAAGGAAATATCTTCACATAAAAACAAGACAGATGGATTCTGAGAAACTTCTTTGTGACATGTGGATTCATCCCACGGAGTTGAACCTTTCTTTTAATTAAGCAGTGTTGAAACACTCTCTTTGTAGAATCTGCAAGTGGATATTTGGATCGCTTTGAGGGCTATGGTGGAAAAGGAAATATCTTCATGTAAAAACTAGACAGATGCATTCTGAGAAACTTCTTTGTGATGTGTGCATTCATCTCACAGAATTGAACCTTTATTTTGATTGAGCAGTTTTAAAACACTCTTTTTGTAGAACATGCAATTGGATATTTGAAGAGTTTAAGGCCCTTGGAGGAAAAGAAAATATCTTCACATAAAAACTACACAGAAGCATTCTGAGAAACTTTTTTGTGATGAGTGCATTCATCTCACAGAGTTGAACCTTTCTTTTGACTGAGCAGTTTTTAAACCCTCTATTTGTTGAATCTGCAAGAGGATATTTATAGACTTTTGAGGTCAGTGTTTGAAAAGGAAATATCTTCATATAAATATTAGACAGAAGCATTCTGAGAAACATCCTAGTGATGTGTGCATTCATCTCACCGGGTTGAACATTTGTTTATATTGAGCAGTTTTGAAACACTCTTCTGTAGAATCTGCAGGTGGATATTTGGAGGGCTTTGAGGCCTATGGTGGAAAAGGAAATATCTTCAGATAAAAATTAGACCCAGGCATTCTGAGAAACTTCTTTGTGATGTGTGCATTCATCTCACAGACTTGAGCCTTTATTTTGATAGAGCAGTTTTAAAACACTCTTTTTGTAGAACCTGCAATTGGATATTTGGAGAGTTTGAGGCCCGTGGAGGAAAAGGAAATATCTTCACATAAAAACTAAACAGAAGCATTCTGAGAACCATTTTTGTGATGTGTGCTTTCATCTCACAGAGTTGAACCTTTCTTTTGACTGAGCAGTTTATAAACACTCTATTTGTAGAATCTGCAAGTGGATATTAGGAGAGCTTTGTGGTCAATGTTTGAAAAAGAAATATCTTCATATAAAGATTAGACAGAAGCATTCTGACAAACATCCTAGTGATGTGTGCGTTCATCTCAGAGAGTTGAACATTTCTTTTGATTCAGCAGTTTTGAAACACTCTTCTGTAGAATCTGCAGGTAGATATTTGGAGTGCTTTGAAGCCTATGGTGGAAAAGGAAATATCTTCAAATAAAAATTAGACCGAAGCATTCTGAGAAACTTCTTTGTGATGTCTGCATTCATCTCACAGAGTTGAACCTTACTTTTGATTGAGCAATATTGAAACACTCTTTTTGTAGAATCTCCATGTGAATGTTCAGAGCACATTGGGGCCTATGGTGAAAAAGAAAATACCTTCACATAAAAACTACAGAGAAGCAATCTGAGAAAATTGTGATGTGTGCATTCAGCTCTCAGAGTTGAACTTTTCTTTTGAAGGATCAGTTTGGAAACACTCTTTTTGTAATATCTTCATGTTGATATTTGGAGCGGATTGAGGCATATGGTGGAAAAGGACATATCTTCACATTAATACTAGACAGGAACATTCTGAGAAACTTATTTGTGATGAGTGCATTCAACTCAGAGAGTTGAATCTTTCTTTTGATTGAGCAGTTTTGAAACACACTTTTGTAGAATCGACAGGTGGCTATTTGGGGCGCTTTGAAGCATACGGTGGAAAAGGAAATATCTTCACATGAAAATTAGGCAGAAGCATTCTGAGAAACTTCTTTTTGATCTTTGCATTCATCTCACAGAGTTTAAACTTTCTATTTATTGAGCAGTTTTCAAACTCTCTTTTGGTAGAATCTGCAAGTGGATATTTGGAGCACTTTGAGACCTATGGTGGGAAAGGAAATATCTTCATATAAAAATTAGATGGAAGCTTTCTGAGAAACTTCTTTGTGATGCCAGTGTTCATCTCACAGAGTTGAAAGTTTATTTTGATTGAGCAGTTTTGAAACACTCTTTTTGCAGAATCTGCATGTGGATGTTTGGAGCACTTTGGGGACTACGGTGGAAAAGGAAATATCTGCACACAAAAACTAAACAGAAGCATTCTGAGAAACTCCCTTTTGATGTGTGCATTGAACTCACAGAGTTGACCCTTTCTTTTGATTGAGCATTTTTGGAATACTCTTTATGTGGTATCTGCAAATGGATATTTGGAGCAGATTGAGGCCTATGGTGGAAAAGGACATATATTCACATACATACCAGACAGTAGCATTCTGAGAAACTTATTTGTGATGTGTGCATTCAACTCACAGAGATGAAACCTTCTTTTGATTGAGCAGTTTTGAAACACTCTTACTGTAGAACCTTTAAGTGGATATTTGGAATGCTTTGTGGCCTAGAGTGGAAAAGCAAATATCTTCACACAAAAACTAGACAGAAGCATTCTGAGAAACTTCTTTGTGATGTGTGCATTCATCCCTGAGAGTTGAATCCTTCTTTTGATTGGGCAGTTTTGAAACAGTCCTTTTGTAGAATCTGCAAGGGGATGTTTGGAGTGCCTTGGTGTCTACAGTGGAAAAGGAAATATCTTCACATAAAAAATAACAGGAGCATTCTGAGAAACTTCTTTGTGATGTGTGTATTCATCTCACAGAGATGAATATTTCTCTTCATTGAGCAGTGTTGAAACACCCTTTTTGTACAATCTGTGAGTGAATATTTTCAGCACTTTGAGGCCTATGGTGAAAAAGGAAATATCTTCACTTAAAAAGTACACAAAAGCACTCTGAGAAACTTCTTTGTGATGTGTGCATTCATCTCACCGAGATGAACCTTTCTTTTGATTTTTCAGTTGTGAAACACGTTTTTGTAGAAACTGCAATTGGATATTTGGAGCGCTTTGAGGCTTATGTTGGAAAAGGTAGTATCTTCACATAAAAAAGAGACAGAAGCATCCTGAGAAACTTCTCTGTGATGTGTCCATTCATCTCACAGAATTGAACCTATCTTTTGATTGACCAGTTTTGAAACATGCTTTTTGTAGAATCTGAAAGTGGATATTTTGAACGCTTTGTGGCTTATGGTGAAAAAGAAATATATTCAAATAAAAACTAGAAAGAAGCATTCTGAGAAACTTCTTTGTGATGTGTGCCTTCAGCTTACAGTGTTGAACCCCTCTTTAGATTGAGCAGCTTGCAAACAGTGTCTTTGTACAATCTGCAAAGGGATATCTGTGAGCCCTTGGGGGACTATGGTGAAAAAGGAAATATCCTCAAATAATATCTAGACAGAAGCTCTCTGAGAAACTTCTTTGTGATGTGTGCATTCATCTCACAGACTTGAATCTTCCTTTTGATTGAGTAGTATGGAAACCTCTTTTTGTAGACTCTGCATGTGGATATTTGTGATCCCATTGAGGCCTATGTTGAAAAAGGAATTATCTTCACATAAAAACTAGACAGAAGCTTCCTGAGAAACTTCTTTGTGATGTGTGTGTTCATCTCACAGAGTTGAACTTCATTTTTGATTGAGTCGTTTGGAAACAGTCATTTTTAGAAACTGCAAGGAATATTTGTGAGCAGTTTGAAACCTACAGTGAAAAAGGAATTATCCGCAAATAAAATCTAAACAGAAGCTTTCTGAGAGACTTCTTTGTGATGTGTGCATTCGTCTCACATAGTTGAATTTTGTTTTGATTGAGCAGTTTTTAAACAGTCTTTTTGTACAATCTGCAAAGTGATATCTGTGAATGCTTTCAGGCTTATGATGAAAAAGGAAATATCTTCACCTAAACCTATAAAGAAGCTTTCTGAGAAACTTCTTTAGCATGTGTGCATTCATCTCACAGAGTTGAACATTTGTTTTGACTCAGCAATAAAAAAACAGTCATTTTGAAGAATCTGTAAGGAGACATTTTTGAGCTCTTTGAGGCCTGTGGTGAAAAAGGAAATATCTTTACAAAAAAACTTTACAGAAGCTTTCTGAGAAAGTTCTCTGAGATGTGTGCTTTCTTCTCACAGAGTTGAACCTTTGTTTTGATTGAGCAGTTTGGAAAAAGTCTTTTTGTAGAATCTGTAAAGGGATATTTGAAGGCGTTTTGAGTCCTATGGTGAAAAAGGAAATATCTTCACATAAAAACAAGACAGAAGCTTTCTGAGAAACTTCCTTGTGATGTGTGCATTCTTCTCAAAGAGTTGAAACTTTCTTTCAACTTATTGGGTTGGAAACAGTCTTTTTTTAGAATATGCAAGGGGATATTTATGAGCGGTTTGAGGTCTGCAGTGAAAAAGGAAATACCTTAACATAAAACCTAGACAGAAGCATTCTGAGAGACTTGTCTGTGATGTGTGCATTCATCTCAGAGAGTTGTACTTTTCTTTTCATTGGGCAGGTTTGAAACCGTCTTTTTGTAGAATCTGCAAAGTGATATGTTTCAGCAGTTTGAGCCTTATGGTGAAAAAGGAAATATCAAAAAATAAAATGTAGACAGCAGCTTTCCGAAAAACTTCTTTGTGATGTGTGCGGTCATCTCACAGGGTTGAAACTTTCTTTTGATTGAGCAGTTTGGAAACAGTCTTTTCGTAGAACCTGCAAAGTGATATTTGTGAATGCTTTGAGGTTTATGGTGAAAAAGGAAATAACTTCAGATAAAAACTAGGCTCATGTTTTCTGGGAAGCTTCTTTGTGAGGGGTGTATGCATCTCAAAGAGTTCAATCTTTCTTTTGATTGAGCAGTTTAGAAAGAGTGTTTTTGGAGAATCTGCAAAGGGATGTTTTTGAGTGGTTTGAGGAATGTGGTAAAAAACGAAATATCTTCATATAAAAACTAGACAGAAGCATTCTCAGAAACCACTTTGTGATGTGTGCATTCATCTCACAGAGTTGAATTTTCTTTCATTGAGTAGTTTGGAAACAGTCTTTTTGTAGAATATGCAAAGGGATATTTGTGAGCTTTTTGAGGCCTATTGTGAAAAAGGAAATATCCACAAATAACGTCTAGACAGAAGCCTTATGAGAAACTTCTCTGTGATGTGTGCATTCAACACACAGAGTTGAACCTTTCTTTTGATTCAGCTGTTTGGAAACAGTCTTTTTGTAGAATCTGCAAAGGAAAATTTGTGAACGCTTTGAAGCTTATGGTGAAAAAGAAGTATCTTCACATAAAAACTAGACAGAAACGTTCTGAGAAACTTCTTTGTAATGTGTGCATTCATCTCACACAGCTGAACTTTCATTTGGTTGAGCAGTTTGGAAACAGTCCTTTTGTAGAGTCTGCAAAGGGTTATTTATGAGCGGTTAAAGGCCTATGGTGAAAAAGGGAGTATCGACAAATAAGAACTAGACAGAAACTTTCTGAGAAACTTCTCTGTGATGTGTTCATTCATCTCACAGAGTAGAAAGCTTTCTTTGATTGAGCAGTTTGGAAACAACCTTTTTGTAGAATCTGCAAAGGGATATATGTAGACAGTTTCAGGTCTATGGTGAAAATGGAAATATCTTCACATAAAAACTAGACAGAAGCTTTCTGAGAAAATTCTTTGTGATGTGCTCATTCATCTCACAGATTTGAAGTCTTCTTTTCGTTGGTCAGTTTGGATAGAGTCTTTTTGTAGAATCTTCTTTGCGATATTTGTGAGCCCTTTGAAGCCTATGGTGAAAAAAGAAATATCTTCACACAAAAACTAGACAGAAGCATTCTGAGAAACTTCGTTGTGATGCGTGCATTCATTCCAAAGAGCTGAACCTACCTTTGGATTGAGCAGTTTGGAAACAGTCCTTTTGTAGAATGTACAAAGGGATATTTGGGATCCCTTTTTGGCCTATGGTGAAAAAGGAAATATCTTCACATAAAAACTAGACAGAAGCATTCTTAGAAACTTCTTTTTGATGTATGCATTCTTCTCACAGCGTTGAACCTTTCTTTAGATAGAGCAGGTTGGAAAATGTCTTTTGGTAGAATCTGCAATGTGATAATTTGAATGCTTTGAGACATGGTGAAAAAGGGAGTATCTTCACATAAAAACTGGACGGAAGCTTTCTGAGAAACTTCTTTGTGATGTGTGCATTTATCTCAAAGAGTTGAAGCTTTATTTAGGTTGAGCAGTTTTGGAACAGTCTTTTTGTAAAATCTGTAAAGGGATATTTGTGAGGGCTTTGAGACCTATATTGAAAAAGGAAACATCTTCAAATAAAAACTAGACAGAAGCTTTCTGAGAAACTTCTTTGTGATGTGTTCATTCAGCTCAAAGAGTTGAACCTTTCTTTTGATTGAGTAGTTTGGAAACAATCTTTTTGTAGAATCTGCAAAGGGTTATTTGTGAGCGGTTTGAGGCCTATGGTGAGAAATTGAGTATCAACAAATAAAACTAGACAGAAACTTTCTGAGAATCTTCTCTGTGATGTGTGTTTTCCTCTCGCAGAGTGGAGGCTTTCTTTAAGCCGTTTGGAAACAGTCTTTTTATAGAATCTTCAAAGGGATATATGTAGGCGGTTTGAGGTCTATTGTGAAAACGGAAATATCTTCACTTAAAAACTAACTGCTCAATTGGAAGAAATTTTACTTCTGTGTGATGAATGCACATGTCACAAAGGAGTTACTCGGAAAATTTCTTTCTACTTTTTATGTGAAGATATTTCCTTTTTCACCATCTGCCTCAACGTCTTCCCAGATATCCCTTTGCATTTTCTACAAAAAGACTGTTTCCAAACTGCTCAATAAACAGAATGGTTCAACCCTGTGAGAAGAATGTGCACATCACAAAGAAGTTTCTCAGAAAACTCCCTTTTCGTTTTTATGTGAAGATGTTTCCTTTTTGAACATAGGCCTCAACACCCTCCCAAATATACCTTTGCAGAATCTACAAAAAAAACTGTTTCCAAACTGCTCAATCAAAAGAAAGTTTCAACTCTGTGTGATGAATGCACACATCAGAAAGTTTCTCAGCAAGATTCTCACTAGTTTTTATGTGAAGATAGTTCCTTTTTCAACTTGGGTCTCAAAGCACTCAAAAATATCCCTTTGTACATCCTAGAATAACAGAGTTTACAAACTGCTCAATGAAAAGAAACGTTTACCTCTGTGAGATGAATACACATATTTTAAAGCAGCTTCTCAGAATGCTTCTTTCTAGTTTTTATGTGAAGATATTTACTTTTTCACCATAGGCCTCAACGTGCTCCTAAATATCCCTTTGCAGATTGTAAAAAAAGACTGTTTCCTAACTGCTCAATCCGAAGAAAGTTTCAACTCTGTGAGATGAATGCACACATCACAAAGAAGTTTCTCAGAATCTTTCTTTATAGTTTTTCTGTGAAGGTATTTCCTTTTTCACCATAGGCCTCAAAGCCCTCACAAATATCCCTTTACAGATTCTACAAAAATTCTGCTTCCAAACTGCTCAATAAAAAGAATTATTGAACACTGTGAGATGAATGCACACATCTCAAAGAAGTTTCTCTGAAACCTTAAGTCTAGTTTTTATGTGAATAGATTTCCTTTTTCACCATAGGCCTCAAAGTGTTCCAAATATCCATTTGCAGATTCTACAAAAAGACTGTTTCCAAACTGCTCAATAAAAACAAAGGTTCAACTCTGTTTGATGAATGCACACATCACAAAGAAGTTTGTCAGAATGCTTCTGTGTAGATATTATGTAAAAATATTTGCTTTTTCACCATAGGCCTCAAAGTGCTCACAAATATACCTTTACAGATTCTATAAAAATACTTTTTCCAAATTGCTCAATCAAAAGAAAGGTTCAAATCTGTGACATGTATGCACATTACAAAGAGTTTTCTCAGAAAGCTTCTCTCTACTTTTTATGTGAAGATATTTCCTTTTTCACCATAGACCTCAAAACGTTCACAAATATCCCTTCACAGATTCTACAAAAAGACTCTTTACACACTGCTCAATGAAAATAATGTTTCAACTTTGTGAGATAAATGCTCACATTGCCAGGAAGTTTCTCAGAAAGCTTCTGTGTAGTTTTTATGTGAAGATATTTCCTTTTTCACCATATGCTTCAAAGGGCTCAAAAATATCCCTTTGCAGATTTTACAAGAAAAGAGTTTCCAATCTTCTCAATGAAAAGAAACAGACACATCTGGGAGGTGAATGCACATATCACAAAGCAGTTTCTCAGAAACATTCTGTCTAGTTTTCATGTGAAGGTATTTCGTTTTTCACCACTGGACACAAAGCACTCAAAATTGTCCGTTTGCAGATTCTACAAAAAGTCTGTTTCCACACTGCTCATCAAAAGAAAGGTTCAACTCTGTGAGATGAAGGCACACATCAAAAAAAAGTTTCTCAGAAAGCTTCTATTAAGTTTTTATATGAATGTTTCCTTTGTCACCACGAGCCTCAAAGTGCTCACAAATATCCACATGAAGAATATTTAAAAAGACTTTTTCCAAACTCCTCTACCAAAAGAAAGTTTGAACTGTGTGAGATTAATGCACACATCACAAAGAAGTTTCTCAGAAAGCTTCTTTATAGTTTTTCTGGGAAGATATTTCCTTTTTCACCATAGGCCTCAAAGCCCTCACAAATATCTCTTTGCAGATTCTACAAAAAGACTGTTTCCAAACTGCTCAATAAAAAGAATTATTGAACTTTGTGAGATGAATGCACACATTTCAAAGAAGTTTCTCAGAAACGCTTAGTCTAGTTTTTATGTGAATATATTTCCTTTTTCACCATAGGCTTCAAAGTGCTCTAAATAGCCATTTGCAGGTTCTACAAAAAGTCTGTTTCCAAACGGCTCAATGAAAAGAAAGTTTCACCTCTGTGAGATGAATGCACACATCACTAAGAAGTTTCACAGGAGGCTTCTGTCTAATTTTTATATGAAGACATTTCCTTTTTCACCATAGGCCTCCATCTGCTCACAAATATCCCTTAGCAGATTCTACAAGAACAGAAATCCAGACTGATCAAAGAAAACAAAGGTTTTTCTCAGTGAGATGAATGCACACATCAGAAAACTGTTTCTCAGAAACCATCTGTATACTTTTTATGGGATGATATTTCTTTTTTCCGCCTAGGACACAAAGCGCTCAAAAATATCACTTTGCAGATTCTATGAAAAGATTGTTCCCAATCTGCTCCATCAAAAAAATAGTTCAACTCCGTGAGATGAATGCATACATCACAAAGAAGTTTCTCAGAAACCTTCTTTATAGTTTTTATGTGAAGATATTTCCTTTCTCACCATAGGCCTCAAAGTGCTCAGCAATATCCCTTTGCAGATTCTGCAAAAAGACTGCTTCCCAACTGATCAACCAAATAAATGCTTGAACTCTGTGAGATGGATGCACACATCACAAAGAGGTTTCTCAGGGATCTTCTGTCCATTTTTTATGTGAAGATATTTCCTTTTTCACCATAACACTCAAAGCCCTGATAAATAACCCTTGCAGATTCTACAAATAGACTGTTTCCAGATTGGTCAATCAAAAGGATGGTTCAAATTTGTGAGATGATTGCACACATCACAGAGATGTCACTAAGAAAGCTTCTGTCTAGTTTTTATGTGAAGATATTTCCTTTTTCACGATAGGCCTCAAAGCACTCACAAATACCCTGTTGCAGATTCTACAAGTACAGAGTTTCCAGACCGATCAGAGAAAATAAACGTTTACCTCTGTGAGAGCAATGCACACGTCACAAAGCTGTTTCTAAGAAACCTTCTTTATACCTTTTATATGAATATATTTCGTTTTTCACCATTGGCCTCAAAGCGCTCATAAATATCCCTTTGCAGATTCCACAAACAGACCGTTTCCATACTGCTCAATCAAAAGTAAGTTTAATCTTTTTGAGATGAATGCCCACATCACAAAGAGGTTTCACAGAAAGCCTCTGTCTAGTTTTTATGTGAAGATATTTCCTTTTTCACCGTAGGCCTCAAAGCACTCACAAATATCCCTTTAGAGACTCTACAAGAACAGTTTCCAGACTGACTAGAGAAAAGAAACGTTTACCTCTGTGAGATGAATGCATACATCACAAAGCTGTTTCTGAGAAACCTTGTTTATACTTTTTATGTGAATATATTTCCTTTTTCACCATAGTCCTCAAAGCACTCATAAATATCCCTTTGCAGATTCTACAAAAATACTGTTTCCAAACTGTTCAATCAAAAGAATGGTTGAACTCTTTGAGATGAATGCACACATCACAAAGAAGTTTCTTGGAAAGCTTCTGTCTAGTTTTTATGTGAAGATATTTCCTGTTTCATCATAGGCCTCAAAGCTCTCAAAAATATGCCTTTACAGATTCTACAAAAATATTGTTTCCAAATTGCTCAATCCAAAGAAAGTTTCAAATCTGTGAGATGAATGCACACATCACAAAGAGGGTTCTCAGAAAGCTTCTCTCTAGTTTTCATGTGAAAATATTTCCTTTTTCACCATAGGCTTCAAAGCATAAAAAATATCCCTTTGCAGATTATACCAAAATACTATTTATAAACTGCTCAATCAGAAGAATATTTCAACTCTGTGAGATGAATTCTCGCATCTCCAAGATGTTTCACGGAAAGCTTCTGTCTACTTTTTACGTGAAGATAATTACTTTTTCACCATAGGCCTCTAAACGCTGACAAATATCCCTTTGCAGATTTTACAAGAAGATATTCAGCTCAAGGAAGAGAAATGGTAACCTCTGTGAGATGAAAGCACATATCACAACGCAGTTTATCAGAAATATTCTGTCTAGTATTTATATAAAGTTAATTCCTTTTTCAACATAGGACAAAAAACACTAACTAAATTCTACAAAATACTTTGGAAATTCTACAAAATACTGTTCCCAAACTGCTCATCAAAAGAAAGGTTCACCTCTGTGGAATGAATGCGTATATCAAAAAGATGATTCTCAGAAAGCTTGTATCTTTTTTTATGTGAATGTGTTTCCTTTGTCTCCATGGGCCTCAAAGTGCTCAAAAATATCCCTTTGCAGATCCTAAAAAAAGACTGTTTCCAAACTGCTGAGCCAAAGGAATGGTTCAAATCTGTGAGATGAATGCACACATCACAAAGAAGTTTCTCACAAACCTTCTTTATAGTTTTTATGTGAAGATATTTCCCTTTAACCATAGATCTCAAGGGGCTCAGAAATATACTTTGCATATTCTACAAAAAGACGGTTTCCAAACTGCTCAATCAAAATAATTGTTGAACTCTGTGAGATGAATGGATACATCACAAAGAAGTTTCTCAAATTCTTTAGTCTAGTGTTTATGTGAAGATATTTTCTCTTTCACCATAGGCCTCAAAGTGCTCATAAATATCCCTTTACAGATTCCACAAAAAGACGTTTCCAAACTGCTCAATCAAAAGAAAGTTTCAATTCTGTGAGATGAATGCACACATCACCAAGAAGTTTCTCAGTATGTTTCTGTCTAGTTTTTATGTGAAGACAATTCCTTTTTCACCATAGAGGTTCTACACACTCACAAATATCCCTTAGCAGATTCTAAAATAAGAGAGTTTCCCAATGATCAAAGAAAAAAATCATTTACCTCTGTGAGATTAATGCAGACATCATGAAACAGTTTCTCAGAAAACTTCTTTATACTTTTCTGTGAAGATACTTCTTTTTCTGCATAGGCCTCAAAATGCTTACAAATATCAGTTTCCAGATTCTACAAAAATACCGCTTCCAAATGATGAATCAAAAGAGAGGTTCAACTCTGTGAGATGAATGCATATATCACAAAGAAGTATCTCAGAATCTTTCTGTATACTTTGTGTGTGAAGATATTTCCTTTGTCAACACGGGCCTCAAAGTGCCCAAAAATACCCTTTTTCAGATTTTACAAGAACAGAGTTTCTAGACTGCTCAGAGAAAAGAAACTGCTTACCTCTGTGAGATGAATGCACACATCACAAGGCTGTTTTTAGGAAACCTGCTTTACAGTTCTTATGTGAAGATATGTCCTTTGCCACCATAGGCCTCACAGCAATTCAAATATCCACTTGCAGATTCTACAAAAAGAGTGTTTCAAAACTGTGCAATCAAAGGAAAGGTTCAACTCTGTGAGCTGAATGCAAATATCACAAAAAATTTTCTCAGAATGCTTCTGTCTAATTTTTATGTTAAGGTATTTCCTTTTCCACCATAGGCATCAAAGCGCTTCAAATATCCACATGCAGATACTTCATAAAGACTGTTTCCAAACTGATCAATAAAAAGTGTATTTAAACTCTCTGGGATGAATACACACATCACTAAGAAGTTTCTCAGAATGCTTCTATCTAGTTTTTATATGAAGATATTTCCTTTTGCAACATAGGCCTCAAATCGCCACAAATATCCACTTACAAATTCTAAAAAAAGAGTATTTCAAAACTGGTCAATCAAAAGAAAGTTTGAAATCAGTGAGTTGAATGCACACATCACAAAGAAGTTTCTCAGAATGCTTCTGTCTGGTTTTTATGTGAAGATATTTCCTTTTCCACTCTAGGCCACAAAGCGCTCCATATATCCACTTGCAGATTCTACAAAAAGAGTGTTTCAAAACCGCTCAATCAAAAGAAAGGATCAACTCTGTGAGTTGAATGCACACACCACAAAGAAGTTTCTCAGAATTCTTCTGTCCAGTTTTTATGGGGAGATATTTTCTTTTCCAACATAGGGCTAAAAGTGACATAAATATCCACTTGCAGATTCTACAAAAAGAGTTTTTCAAAACTGCTCAATCAGAAGAAAGGTTCAACTCTGTGAGATGAATGAACACATCACAAAAAAATTCCTTAAAAATTTTCTGTCTAATTTTTATGGAAGATATTTCTTTTTCAACACAGGCCTCAAAGCGCTGCAAATATCCCCTTGCAGATTCTACAAAAATACTGTTTCCAAACTGCTAAATCAAAGGAAAGTTCAACTGTGTGAGATGAATGCACACATCACAAAGAAGCTTCTCAGAAAGTTTCTGTCTAGTTTTTTTGTGAAGCCAGTTGCTATTTCACCCTTCACTCAACACCCTCCAAATATCCATTTGCAGACTCTACAAAATGACTGTTTCTAAAATGCTCAATCAAAAGAAAAGTTCAACTCTGTGAGATGAAAGAACACATCACAAAGTAGTTTCTCAGAAAGCTTCTATCTAGTTTTTATATGAAGATATTTCCTGTTTCACCAGAGACCTCAAAGGGCTCACAAATATCCCTTTCCAGATTCTACAAAAAACAGTTTCCCAACTGCTCAATCAAATGAAAGGTTCAACTGTGTGAGATGAAAGCACACATCCCCAAGAAGTTTCTCAGAAAGCTTCTGTCTAGTTTTTATGCAAAGATATTTCCTATTTCACCACAGGCCTCAATGGGTTCACAAATATCCCTTTGCATATTCTACAAAAAGACTGTTTCCAAACTGCTCAGTCAAAAGAAGGTTTTAACTCTGTGAGATGAGTGCACACATCTCAAAGTGGTTTATGAGAATGCTTCTGACTAGTTTCTATATGAACATATTTTCAATTCACCGTAAGCCTCAAAGTGCTCGCAAATATCCCTTTGCAGATTTTATAAAAAGACTTTTTCCAAGCTCCTCTATCTCAAGAAATTTTCAGCTCTATGAGATGAATGAACACGTCACAAATAAGTTTCTCAGAATGCTTCTATCTAGTTTTTATGTGATGATATTTCTTTTTCACCACAGGGCTCAAACCGCTCAGAAATATCCCTTTGCCTATTGAACAAAAACTCTGTTTCCTAACTTCTCAATGAAAAGAAAGTTTCAACTATGGGAGGTGAATGCAAACATCACAAAAAAATTTCTCAGAAAGCGTCTGTCTGGTTTTCTTGTGAAGATATTTCCTTTTTCACCGTAGGCCTCAAAGCCCACCAAATATCCATTTGCAGATTATATGAAAAGACTGTTTCCAAACTGCTCAATCAAAAGAATGGTTCAACCCTCTGAAATGAAAGAACACACCACAAAGAAGTTTCTCTGAAAGCCTCTATTTTTTATATGAAGATATTTCCTGTTTCACCATAGGCTTCAAAGGACTCTCAAATATCCCTTTGCAATTCTGTGAAAGAAGTCACTGGTAGCTTGATGGAGATGGCATTGAATCTATAAATTACCTTGTGCACTATGGCCATTTTCACAATATTGATTCTTCCTACCCATGAGCAAGGAATGTTCTTATATTTCTTTATATCCTCTTTTATTTCATTGAGCAGTGGCTTGTAGTTCTCCTTGAAGAGGTCCTTCATGTCCCTTGTAAGTTGGATTCCTAGGTATTTTATTCTCTCTGAAGCTATGCAGCCATAAAAAATGATGAGTTCATGTCTTTGTAGGGACATGGATGAAATTCTAAATCATTTTTCTCAGTAAACTATCACAAGAGCAAAAAACCAGACACCACATATTCTCACTCATAGGTGGGAATTGAACAATGAGAACACATGGACACAGGAAGGGGAACATCACACTCTGGGGACTGTTGTGGGGTGTGGGGTGTGGGGAGGGATAGCATTAGGAGATATACCTAATGCTAAATGACAAGTTAATGGGTGCAACACACCAGCATGGCACATGTATACATATGTAACTAACCTGTACATTGTGCACATGTACACTAAAATTTAAAGTATAATAATAATGAAACAAAAATAAAAATAAAAACAAAAAAATAAAAAAATCCCTTTGCAGATTCCACGAACAGACTGTTTCCCAACTGCTCAATCAAAAGAAAGGTTCAACTCTGTGAGATGAGAGCACACATAACAAAGCACACATAACAAAGCTGTTTCGCATAAAACATCTGTCTAGCTTTTATGTGAAGACGTTTCCTATTCCACCGTAGGCCTCAAAGGTTTCACAATATACCTTTGTATATTCTACAAAAATACTGTTTCCAAATGCCCAATCAAAAGAAAGCTTCAACTCTTTGAGATACATGCACACATCACAAAAAAGTTTCTCAGAAAGCTTCTATACAATTTCTATTTGAAGATATTTCCTATTTCACCTTAGTCCTCAAAGGACAAAAAACTATCCCTTTGCAGATTCTACAAAAAATTGTTTCCAAACTGCTAAACCAAAAGAAAGTTTCAACTCTATGGGTTGAATGCACACATCACAAATAAGTTTCTCAAGATGCTTCTGTCTAGTTTTTATGTGAAGATATTTCCTATTTCACCAAAGTCCTCAAAGGGCTCAAAACTATCCTTTTGCAGATTCTACAAAAAGATTGTTTCCAAGCTGCCCAATCAAAAGAAAGATTCAAATCTATGAGATGAATGCACACATCGAAAAGAAGTTTCTCAAAATGCTTCTGTCTAGTTTTTATGTGAAGATATTTCCTATTTCACCAAAGTTCTCAAAGGGCTCAAAACTATCCCTTTGCAGATTCCACAAAAAGACCGTTTCCAAACTGCTCTATGAATAGTAAGGTTCAACTCTATCAGATGAATGAAAAAATCACAAAGAAGTTTCTCAAAAAGTTTCTGTCTAGTTTCCATATGAGGATATTTCCTATTTCACCATAGGCCTCAAAGGGCTCAAAAATATCCCTTTGCACATTTTACAAAAAGACTGCTTCCAAACTGCTCAATCAAAAGAAAGGTTCAACTTTGTGCATTTAATGAACACATCACAAAGATGTTACTTAGAATTCTTCTGTCTAGTTTTTATGTGAAGATATCCCCTTTTTCACCATAGTTCTCAAACCTCTCCCAAATATCCCTCTGCAGAATTACAAAAATACTTTTTCCAAAGTGCTCAATCAAAAGAAAGATTGACTTCTATTAAATGAATGCACATATCAGAAAAAAGTTTCTCAAAATGTTGCTGTCTAGTTTTAATGTGAAGATACTTCCTTTTTGACTTTAGTCCTCAAACTGCTCACAAATATCCCTCTGCATGTTCTACAAAAAGACTGTTTCCAAACTGCTCAATCAGAAGGCAGTTTCAATTCTGTGAGATGAATGCACAAATCACAAAGAAGTTTCTCAGAAAGCTTCTGCCTAGTTTTTATGTGAAGATATTTCCTTTTTCACCATAGGCCTCAAAGCCCACCCAATATCCATCTGCAGATTCTACAAAAAGACGTTTCCGAATTGCTCAATCAAAAGAAAATTTCAACTCTGTGAGATAAACACACATATAACAAGGAAGTTACTCAGAAAGTTTCTGACAAGTTTTATGTGAAGATATTTCCTATTTCACCATAGGCCTCAAAGGGCTCACAAATATCCCATTTCATATTCTTCTAAAAGACTGTTTGCAAACTGCTTAATGAAAAGAAAGGTTAATCTCTGTGAGATGAATGCACACATCACAAAGAAGTTTCTCAGAATGCTTCTGTGTAGTCTTTACATGAAGATAGTGTCTTTTTCACCATAGGACTCAAACTGCTAAAAAATATCCCTCTTTAGATCCTACAAAAAGAGTGTTTCCAAACTGCTCAATCTAAAGAAAGGTTCAACTCTGTGAGATGAATGCACACATCACAAAGAAGTTTGTCAGAAAGCTTCTCTCTAGTTTTTATTTGAAGACAATTCGTATTTCACCCTAGGATCAAATCGCTCCAAATATCTATTTGCAGGTTCTACAAAAAGATGGTTTCCAAACTGTTCAATCAAAAGAAAGGTTCAGCTCTGTGAGACGAATGCACACATCACAAAGAAGTTTCTCAGAATGCTTCTGTCTAGTTTTTATGTGAAGACATCTCCTTTTTCAACATAAGCCTTAAATCACTTACAAATATCCCTCTGCAGATACCAAAAACAGACTGTTTCCAAACTGCTCAATCAAAATAAAGGTTCAACTCTGTGAGATGAATGCACTCATCACAAAGAAGTTTCTCATTAGGTTTCTGTCTGGTTTTTAGGTGAGGATATTTCCTATTTCAACACAGGCATCGATAGGCTCAGAAATATCCTTTTGCAGGTTCTACAAAAGGACTGTTTCCAAACTGCCCAATCAAAAGAAATTTTCAACTTTTTGAAATGGAAGCACACATCACAAAGAAGTTTCTCAGAAATCTTCTGTCTAATTTTTATCTCAAAATTATTCTTATTTTGTCACAGGCCTCAATGGGTTCACAAATATCCCTTTGCAGATTTTACAAAAGTTTTGTTTCCAAACTGCTCAGTCAAAAGAAACTTTCAACATTGTGAGATGAATGCACACATCACAAAGAAGTCTCTCAGAATGCTTCTGTCTAGTTATTATGTGAAGACATCTCCTTTTTCAACATAAGCCTTAAATCACTTACAAATATCCCTCTGCAGATACTACAAAAAGACTGTTTCCAAACTGGTACATCAAAGAAAGTTTCAGCTCTGTGAGATGAATGGACTCATCACAAAGAAGTTTCTCAGAATTCTTCTGTCTAGTTTTTATGTGAACATATTTCCTTTTTCACCATAAAACACAAATTGCTTCAAATATCCATTTGCAGATTATACAAAAAGAATGTTTCCAAACTGCTCAATCAAAACAAAGGCTCAACTCGTGAGATGAAAGCACACATCACAAAGAAGTTTCTCAGAAATCTTCCATCTACTTTTTATATGAAGGTCATTCCTTTTGGACCTTAGGCATTTAACTGCACACAAATATAAATCTGCTTACACTACCAAGAGACTTTCTCCAAATTGCTAAATCAAAAGAAAGGTTCAACTCTGTGAGATAAATGCACACATCACAAAGAAGTTTCTCAAAATGCTTCTGTCTAGTTTTCATGTGAAGACATTTATTTTTCTCCATTGGCCTCAAACCGCTCAGAAATATCCCTTTGCAGTTTGAACAAAAAGACTGTTTCCAAACTGCTCAATGAAAAGAAATGGTAAACCCGTAAAGGTGCATGGAACTGTCACAAAGAGTTTTCTCAGAAAGCTACTGTCTAGTTTTTATGTGAAGATATGTACTTTTTCACTATAGGCCTTAAAATGCTCCAAATATCCATTTGCAGATTCTACAAAAAAACTGTTTCCAAACTGCTCAATCAAAAGAAAGGTTCAATTCTGTGACATGAATGGACAAATCACAAAGAAGTCTCTCAGAATGCTTCTATCTAGTTTCTATGTGCAGATATTTCGTTTCCACCATAGGCCTCAAATGGCTCAGAAATATCCCTTTGCAGATTGTACAAAAAGACTGTTTCCAAACTGCACAATCAAAAGAAAGATTCAACTCTGTGAAATGACAGTGCACATCACACAGAAGTTTGTCAAAATGCTTCTGTCTAGTTTTTATGTGAATATATTTCCTTTTTGACCGTAGGCCTCAAAGCTCTCCAAATATCCATTGGTAGATTCTTCACAAAGACTGTTTCCAAAGTGATCAATCAAAAGAAAGGTTCAACTCTGTAGGATGAAAGCACACATCATAAAGAAGTTTCCCAGAAAGCTTCTGTCTGGTATTTATGTGAAGATATTTCCTATTTCTACATAAGCCTCAAAGGGATCAAAAATATCCCTTTGTAGGTTCTACAAAAAGACTGTTTCCAAACTGCTCAACAAAATAAAGGTTCAACTCTGTGAGGTGAATGCACAGATAAAAAAGAGGTTTTTCAGAATGCTTCTGTCTAGTTTTTATGTGAAGATATTTCTTTTTCACCACAGGACTGAAAACACTCAGAAATATTCCTTTGCAGATTGCATAAAAAGAATATTTCATGGCTCCTCAATGAACAGAATGGTTCAACTCCTTGAGATGAATGCAAACATCACAAAGACTTATCTGAAAAAGCTTCTGTCTGGTTTTTATTTGAAGATATTTAGTTTTTCACCATAGGCCTCAAACTGCTCACAAATATACCTTTGCAGATTATACACAATGACTTGATCTCAAACTGCTCAATGAAAAGAAATGTCCAAATATGTGGGATGAAAGCATGCATCACACAGAAGTTTCTCAGAAAGTTTGTCTAGTTTTTAGGTGCAGATACTTCCTTTTTCACCTTATGCCTCAAAGCGCTCCAAATATCCGTTTACAGATTCTACAAAAAGAGTGTTTCCAAACTGCTCAATCAAAAGAAAGGTTCAACTCTGTGAATCCAAACTGCTCAATCAAATAAAAAGTTTCAACTCTGTGAGATGAAAGCACACATCATAAAGAAGTTTCTCAAAAAGCTACTGTCTAGTTTTCATGTGAAGATATCTCCTATTTCACCATACACCTCAAAAGGGCTCAGAAATATCCCTTTGCAGGTTCTATGAAAAGACTGTTTCTGAACTACTGAATGAAATGAAAGTTTCAACACTGTGGGATGAATGCACACAAAACAAATAAGTTTCCCAGAATGCTTCTGTCTGATTTTTATGTGAAGATATTTCTTTTTCACCACAGGCCTCAAATCACTCAGAAATATCCCTTTACAGATTGTGCAAAAAGACTGTTTCTAAACAGCTCAATGAAAAGGAAGATTCAACTCTGGGAGATGAATGCAAACATCACAAAGAGGTTTCTCAAAAACTTCTGTCTGGTTTTTATGTGAAAGTATTTCCTTTTTCACCAAAGGTCTCAAACCGCTCACAAATATCCCTTTGCAGATACTATAAAAAGACAGTTTCCAAACTGCTCAATGAAAAGAAAGGTTAAACTCTGTGAGATGTAAGCACACATCACAAAGAGGTTTCTCAGAATGATTTTGTCTAGTTTTATGTGAAGAATTTTCCTTTTTTACCATAGGCCTCAAAGCACTCCAAATATCCATTTGCACATCCTATGAAAAGACTGTTTCCAAACTGCCCAATCAAAAGAGCGGTTCATATATGTGAAATGAATGTACACACCCCAAAGAAAATTCTCAGAAAACTTCTGTTTAGTTTTTATGTGAACATATTTCCTTTTTCACCATGGGTCTCAAAGCACTCCAAATATCCACTTGCAGATTCTACAAAAAGAGTGTTTCCAATCTGCTCAATCAAAACAAATGTTCAACCCTGTGAGATGAAAGCACACATCCCAAAGAAGTTTCTTAGAAACCTTCTACCTAGTTTTTTGTGTAGATATTTCATATTTCAAAATAGGCCTCAAAGTGCTCAGAAGTATACCCTTGCAGATGCTACAAAAAAGAGTGTTTCCAAACAGCTCAATCAAAAGAAAGCTTTAACTATCTGAGATGAATGCACACATTACAAAGAAGTTTCTCAGAATGCTGCTGTCTAGTTTTTCTGAGAAGCCATTTCCTTTTCACTGTAGGCCTCAGTCTGCTCACTAATAGCCCTCTGTAGATACTACAAAAAGACTCTTTCCAAACTATTCAATCAAAATAAAGGTTCAAATCTGTGAGATGAAAGCCCAGGTCACAAAGAAGTTTCTCAGAAAGTTTCTGTCTAGTTTTTGTGTGAAGATATTTCCTATTTCACCTTAGGCCTCAAAGGGATCAAATATATCCCTTTTCAGATTCTACAAAAAAAGTTTCCGAACTGCTTCATCAAAAGAAAGGTTCAACTCTGTGAGATGAATGCACACATAAAAAATTAATTTCTCAGAATGCTTCTGTCCTGTTTTTATGTGAAGATATTACTTTTTCAACATAGGTCTCAAACCGCGAACAAATATTCCTTTGCACATTGCACAAAAAGTATGTTTCCACACTGCTCAATGAACAGAAAGGTTCAACTCAGTGAGAGGAATGCAAACATCACAGTTTTCTCAAAATGCTTCTGTCTAGGTTTTATGTGAAGATATTTACTTTTTCACCATAGGGCTCAAACCGCTCACATATCTCCCTTTGCAGATTCTACAAAATGACTTGTTGCCAAACTGCTCAATGAAAAGGAAGGTCCAAATTTGAGAAGAGAGCAAGCATCAAAAAGAAGTTTCTCAGGAAGTTTCTGTCTAGTTTTTATCTGCAGATCCGTTTGCAGGTTCCACAAAAAGAGTGTTTCCAAACTGCTCAATCAAAAGAGAGGTTCATCTCTGTGAGATGAAAGCACACAGCACAAAGAAGATTTTCAGAAAGCTTCTGTCTAGTTTTTATGTGAAGATATTTCCTATTTCACCATAGACCTCAATGGGCTCACAAATATCCCTTTGCAGATTCTACAAAAGGGCTCTTTCCGAACTGCTCAATCCAAGGAAAGTTTCAGTCCTGTGATATGAATGCACACATCACAAAGGGGTTTCTCAGAATGCTTCTGTCTTTTTTTTATGTGAAGAAATTTCCTGTTCACCACAGGCCTAAATTACTGCAAATATCTATTTGCAGATTGTACAAAAAGACTGTTTCCAACCTGCTCAATCAAAAGAAAAGCTCAACACTTGAGATGAAAGCACATATCACAAAGAAGTTTTTCCAAAAGCTTCTGTCTGGTTTTTATGTGAAGATATTCCCTATTTCACCATAGGCCTGAAAGGGCTCACAAATATCCTTTCACATATTCTGCAAAAAGACTATCTCCAAACTGCTCAATCAAAGGAGAGATTCAAATATGTGTGATGAATGCACACAACACAAAGAAGTTTCTCAGAATTCTTTTGTCTAGTTTTTATGTGAAGATATTTCTCTTTCACCATAGGCCTCAAATGGCTCAGAAATATCCCTTTGCAGATTGTACAAAAAGAATGTTTCCAAACTGCTCAGCCAAAAGAAAGTTTCAGCACTGTGAGATGAATGCACACATCACAAAGAAGTTTCTCAGAAAGCTTCTGTTTAGCTTTCATGTGAAGATTTTTCCTTTTTCACCATAGACCTCAATGGGCTCAGAAATGTCTCTTTGGAAATTCTACAAAAGGACTTTTTAGAAAACTGCTCAATCCAAAGAAAGGCTCAACTCTGTGAGATGAACACATACGTCTCAAAGAAGTTTCTCACAATGGATCTGTCGAGTTTTTTTGAGAAGATATATCCTTTTTAACCATAGGCTGTAAACTGCTCATGAGTATCCCTCTGCAGATACTATAAAAAGACTGTTTCCAAACTGCTGCATCCAAAGAAATGTTCAACTCTGTGAGATGAATACACCCATCACAAAGAAGTTTCGCAGAATGCTCCTATCTGGTTTTTATGTGAAGGTATTTCCGTTTTCACCATAGGCCTTAGAGTGCTCCAAATATCCATTTACAGACTCTACAGAAAGAGTGTTTCCAAACTGCTCATTCAAAAGAAAGGTTCAACTCGGTGAGATGAAAGCACACATCACAAAGTTGTTTCTCAGAAAGCTTCTCTCTGGTTTTTATGTGAAGATATTTCCTATTTCACTGTAGGCCATAAAGGGCTCACAATTATTTTTTGCAGATTGTTCAAAAAGATTGTTTTCAAACTGATCAATCCAAAGAAAGTTCAACTCTGCGAGATGAATGGACACATCACAAAGAAGTTTCTCAGAAAGCATCTGTCCAGTTTTTATGTGAAGTTATTTCTTTTTCACCCTACGCCTCAGTAGGCTCAGAAATATCCCTTTGCAGATTCTAAAAAAGGACTGTTTCCAAACTGCTCAATATAATGAAAGTTTCATCTCTGTAAGTTGAATGTACACATCACAGAGAAGCTTCCCAGAATGCTTTTGTCTAGTTTTATGTGAAGGTATTTCCTTTTTAACCATAGGCCTAAAACTGCTCACAAATATCCCTCTGCAGATACAACAAAAGGACTGTTTCCAATCTGCTAAAACAAAAGATAGGCTCAGCAACGTGAAATGAATGCACACGTCACAAAGAAGATTTTCAGAATGTTTCTGTCTAGTTTTAATGTGAAGATGTTTACTTTTCACCATAGGTCTCAAAGCATTCCAAACATCCATTTGCAGATTCCACAAAAAAACTCCTTCCAAACTGCTCTTTCAAAAGAAAGGTTCAACTCTGTGCGATGAAAGCACACATCACAAAGAAGTTTCTCAGAAAGCTTCTGTCTAGTTTTTATGTGAGGATATTTCCTATTTCACCACAGGCCTCAATAGACTCACAAATATCCCTTTCAGATTCTACAAAAAGCGTGTTTCCGAACTGCTCAATGAAAAGAAAGTTTCAACTCTGTGAGATGAATGCAGAAATAAAAAAGAAGTTTCTCATAATACTTCTGTCTGATTTTTTTGTGAAGATATTACTTTTTCACTGTAGGCCTCAAACCGCTCAGAAATATCTCTTTGCAGACTGTACAGAAAGACTGTTTCTAAACTGTTCAATGAAAAGAAAGATTTATCTCTGTGAGATGAATGCACACATACAAAAGGAGTTTCTCAGAATGCTTCTGTCTCATTTTTATGTGAAGATATTCCCTTTGTGACTATAGTCCTTAAACCGCTCACAATTCTCTCCCTGCAGTTACTACAAAAAGACTGTTTCCAAACTGCTCCATGAAAACAAACGTTCAACTCTGAGAGATGAATGCACCCATCACAAAGAAGTTTCTTAGAATGATTCTGTCTAGTTTTTATGTGAAGAAAATTCATTTTCAACATAGGCATAAAATGGCTCAGAAATATCCATTTGCAGATTGCACAAAAAGACAGTTTCCAATCTGTTGAATCTAAAGAAAGCTTCAGCTCTGTGATATGAATCCACGCATCACAAAGAAAGTTCTAAGAAAGCTCCTTTTTAGTGTTTTTGTGAAGATAATTGCTTTTTTGCCATAGGCCTAAAAGCACTGAAAATATTCATTAGTGGATTCTACAAAAATACTGTTTCCAAACTGTTCAATCGAAAGAAAACTTCAACTCTTTGAGATGAAAGCATACATCACAAAGCATTTTCTCAGAAAGATGCTGATAAGGTTTGATGTGAAGGTATTTCCTATTTCTTCATAGGCTGTAAGAGCTCACAAAAATCCGTTTGCATATTCTAAAAAAAGACTGTTTCCAAATTGCTCATAAAAAACAAATATTCAACTCCGTGAGATAAGAGCACATATCAGAAAGAAGTTTATCAGAATGCTTCTGTCTAGTTTTTATGAGAAGATTTTCTTTTATTATTATCATTATTATACTATAGGTTTATGGTACACGTGAACAATGTGCAGGTAAAATGTGGAATGGAATGGAGTTGAATGCGGAATGGAATGTCAAATGGAATGGAATCAAAAGTGGAATGGAATGGAAAGGAATGGAATGTGGAATGGAATGTGGAATGTAATGTGAAATGGAATGTGGAAAGGAATGTAATGGAATGTGGAATGGAATGTGGAATGTAATGTGAAATGGAATGTGGAAAGGAATGTAATGGAATGTGGAATGGAGTGTGGAATGGAACGGAATAGAATGTGGAAAGGAATGGAATGGAATGTGGAAAGGAATGGAATTGAAAGGAATGTGGACAGGAATGGAATGGAATGGAATGCAAAGTGGATTGGAATGGAATAGAAAGTGGAATGGAATGTGGAATGGAAGGGAATGGAATGTGGAATTGAATTGAATGGAATGTGGATAGGAATGTAATGGAATGGAATGGAATGTGGATTGGAATGGAATGGAATGTGGAGTGGAATGTGGAATGCAATGTGGAATGGAATGGAATCGAATGTGCAATGGAAAGTGGAATGGAATGGAGTGAGGAATGGCATGGAATGGAATGAAATGGAATTTTGATTGGAATGTGGAACGAAATGGAATGGAATATGGAATGGAACATGAAATCGAATGGAATAGAATTTGGAATGCAACAAGGAAAGCAATGGAATGGTACATGGAATGGAACGTGGAATGCAATGGAATGGAACGTGGTTTGGAAGATGGAATGTAACGTGTAATGTAACCTAGAATGGAATGTGGAATGGAATATGGAATTCAATGGAAATGAAAGTGGAATGGAATGGAATGGAATGGAATGGAATGTGAAATGTTATGAAAAGTAATGTGGAATGTAATGTGGAAAGGAATGGAATGCGGAAAGGAAAGTGAAACGCAATGGAATTTACCACGGAATGGAATGGAATGGAAAGTGGAATGGAATAGAATAGAATGTGGAATGGAATGGAATAGAATGTGTAATGGAATGTGGAATTAAATGGAATGGAAAGTGCAATGGAATGGAATGGAATGTGGAATAGAAGGAGGAAAGGAATGGAATGGAATGTGGAATGGAATATCGAATGGAATTTAATGGAATGTGGAATGGAATGTGGCATGGAATGCAATGGAATGTGGAATGGAATGGAAGGGAATGTGGAATGGAAGAGAATGAAACGTGGATTGGAATTTGGAATGGAATACAATGGAATGTGAAATGGAATGTGGCATGGAATGAAATGGAATGGAATGTGGAATGGAAGGGAATGGAATGGAATGGAATATCGAATGGAATGGAATGGAATGTGGAATGAAAGGGAATGGAATGGAATGGAACGAGTAATGGAAAGGAAAGGAATGTGGAATGGAACATGGAATTGAAGGGAAAGGAACGTGGAATGGAATGGAATGGAACGCGGAATGGAATGGAATGGAATGTGAAAAGAATTTTTATTTGGAATGTAGAATGGAATGTGGAACGGAAAGGAATGCAATATGGAATGGAATGGAATGGAATGTGGAATGGCCAGGAATGCAATGTGGATTGGAATGGGGAATGGAATGTGGAATGGAACGTGGAATGGAATGGAATGTGAAATGGAAGGTGGAATGGAAAGTGGAAAGGAATTGAATGTGGACTGTATTGTGGAATGGAATCTGGAATGGAAATTGGAATGGATTGTTGAAGGGAATGTGGAATGGAATGTGGAAGGGAATGTGGAATGGAATGCAATGGAATGTGGAATGAAGTTTGGAATTGAATGGATAGGAATTTGGAATGGAATGTGTAATGGAATGTGCAATGGAATGTGAAATGGAATGGAATGGAATGTGTAATGGAATGTGGAATAGAACGTGGAATAGAACTTGGAATAGAATGAGGAATGGAATGGAATGGAAAGTGGAATGGAATCTGGAATGGAACGTGGAATTCAACGTGGAATGGAACGAAAAATGGAAATTGGATTGGAACGGAAAGAAACGTGGAATTGAACTTGAAATGGAATGTGAAATGGAATGGAAAGAAATGTGGAACCGTATGAAATGGAATGTGGAATGGAATGGAATGTGTACTATAATGGTATGGAATGGAAAGTGGAAAGGAATGGAATGGAATCGAATGTGGACTGGAATGGTGTGGAATGGAATGGAATGGAATGTGGAATTGAATGGAAAAGAATGTTGAATGGAATGGAACGGAATGTGCAATAGAATGTGGAACGGAATGGAAATGAATGTGGAAAGGAATGTATTTGAATGTGGAATGGAATGGAATGGAATGTGGAATGGAATGTGGAATGGAATGGAATGCAATGTGGAATGGAACTTGGAATGGAATGTGCATTGGAACGTGGAACAGAATGGAATGTGCAATGGAATGTGGAAAGGAACGTGGAAAGGTATGGAAAGTGCAATGGAATGTGGAATGGAATTTGGAATGGAATGTGGAATGGATTGTGGAATGGAATGTGGAATGGAAAGTGGAATGGAATGGAATGTAATATGGAAAGGAATGTGAAATGGAATGGAATGGAATGTGAAATGGAATGTGGAATTGAATGGAATGTAATGTGCAATGGAATGTGGAATGTAATGGAATGGAATGTGTAATGGAATATGGAATGGAATGGAATGGAATGGAAGGGAATCTGGAATGGAATGTGGAATGGATTGGAATGTGGAAATCAATGTGGAATGGAATGGAATGGAAGGTGGAATGGAATGTGGAATGCATTGGAATGCAAAGTGGAATGGAACTTGGAAAGAAATATGCACTGGAACATGGAAAGGAATGGAATGTGGAATGGAATGTGGAAGGAAACGTGGAATGGAATGGAATGTGCAATGGATTGTGGAATAGAATTTGGAATGGAATGTGGAATGGATTGTGGAATGGAATGTGGAATGGAAAGTGGAATGGAATGGAATGGAATGGAATATGGAATGGAATGTGAAATGAATGGAATGTAATGTGGCATGCAATGTGGAATTAAATGGAATGGAATGTAAAATGGAATTTGGAATGGAATGTGCAATGGAATGTGGAATGTAATGGACTGGAATGTGTAATTTAATGGAATGGAATGTGTAATGGAATGTGGAATAGAATTTGAAATTGAACGTGGAATGGATCATGGAAAGGAACATGGAATGGAATGGCATGGAACGTGGAAGGGAAAGTGGAATGGAACATGGCATAGAACATCGAATGGAACGTGGAATGGAATGGAATGCAACGTGGAATGGAAATGAATGGAACTTGGAATGTCATGGAAAGGAATGTGGAATTGAATGGAATGTAATGTTGAATGAAATGGAATGCTTTGTGGAATGGTATAGAATTGAATGGAATGTCGATAGGAATTTAATGGAATGTAAAGGAATGCGGATTGAATGGAATGGAATATGGAATGGAATGTGGAATGGAAGGAAATGAAATGTGGAATTGTATGGAATTGAATGGAATGTGGACAGGAATGGAATGGAATAAAATGGAATGTGTATAGGAATGGAATGGAATGTGGAATGGAATGTGGAATGCCATGTGGAATGGAATGGAATCAAATGTAGAATGCAATGTAAACGTTATGAACTGTGGAATGGCATGGAATGGAATGAAATGGAATTTGGAATGGAATGTGGAATGGAATGGAATGGAACATAGAAACGAATGCAATGGAATGTGGAATGGAATGCGGAATAGAATGGAATGGAACATGTAATGGAAAGTCGAATGGAATGGAATGCATTGAGGAATGGAAAGTGGAATGGACTGGAATGGAACGCAGAATGGAACGTGGAATGAAAAGTGGAATGGAATGTGGAATGGAATGTGGAATGTGGACTGGATTGGAATGGAATGCGGAATGGAATGGAATGGAATGGAATATGGAAAGGAATGGAATGAAACGTGAAATGCAATGGAATGAAGAGGAGAATGTGGAATGCAATGGAATGCAATGTGGAATGGAATGTGGAATGGAATGGAATGGAATGAGGAAAAGAATGGAATGGAATGGAAAGTGGAATGGAATGGATTGGAATACAATGTGGAATGCAGTGGAAGGGAATGGAATGGAATGTGAAATGGAACGGAATGGAATGTGAGGTGGAAAAGAATGGAATGTGGAGAGGAATGGAATGGAATGTGGGATGGGATGGAATGGGTAATGGAATGGAATGGAATGTGAAATGGAATGTGGAATTGAATGGAATGGAATGTGCAATGGAATGTGGAATGTAATGGAATGGAATGTGTAATGGAATATGGAATGGAATGTTATGGAATCTGGAATTGAACGTGGAATGGATTGGAATGTGGAAATCAATGTGGAATGGAATGGAATGGAATGTGGAATGGAATGTGGAATGCATTGGAATGCAATGTGGAATGGAACTTGGAAAGGAATATGCACTGGAATATGGAAAGGAATGGAATGTGGAATGGAATGTGGAAGGGAACGTGGAATGGAATGGAATATGCAATGGACTGTGGAATAGAATTTGGAATGGAATGTGGAATAATTGTGGAATGGAATGTGGAATGGAAAGTGGAATGGAATGGAATGGAATATGGAATGGAATGTGAAATGAATGGAATGGAATGTGGCATGCAATGTGGAATTAAATGGAATGGAATGTAAAATGGAATGTGGAATGGAATGTGCAATGGAATGTGGAATGTAATGGACTGGAATGTGTAATTTAATGGAATGGAATGTGTAATGGAATGTGGAATAGATTTCGAATTGAATGTGGAATGGATCATGGAATGGAAGATGGAATGGAACATGGAATGGAATGGCATGGAACGTGGAAGGGAAAGTGGAATGGAACTTGGCATACAACATCGAATGGAAAGTGGAATGGAATGGAACGGAAAGTGGAATAGAAATGAATGGAACCTGGAATGGCATGGAAAGGAATGTGGAATTGAATGGAAGGTAATGTTGAATGAAATGGAATGCTTTGTGGAATGGTATAAAATTGAATGGAATGTAGATAGGAATTTAATGGAGTGTAAACGAATGTGGATTGAATGGAATGGAATATGGAATGGAATGTGGAATGGAAGGGAATGAAATGTGGAATTGTTTGGAATTCAATGGAATGTGGACAGGAATGGAATGGAATGGAATGGAATGTGTATAGGAATGGAATCGAATGTGGAATGGAATGTGGAATGCAATGTGGAATGGAATGGAATCAAATGTTGAATGCAATGTGAATGGTATGGACTGTGGAATGGCATGGAATGGAATGAAAGGGAATTTGTAATGGAATGTGGAAAGGAATAGAATGGAAAGTAGAAACGAATGCAATGGAATGTGGAATGGAATGCGGAATGGAATGGAATGGAAAGTGTAATGGAAAGTGGAATGGAATGGAATGCAATGAGGAATGGAAAGTGGAATGGACTGGAATGGAACGCAGAATGGAACGTGGAATGCAAAGTGGAATGGAATGTGGAATGGAATCGAATGGAATGGAATATGGAAAGGAATGGAATGAAACGTGAAATGGAATGGAATGTGGAAGAGAATGTGGAATGCAACGGAATGCAATGTGGAATGGAATGTGGAATGGAATGTGGAATGGAATGGAATGGAATGTGGAAAAGAATGGAATGGAATGGAAAGTGGAATGGAATGGATTGGAATAGAATGTGGAATGCAGTGGAATGGACTGAAATGGAATGCGAAATGGAACGGAATGGAATGTGGGGTGGAATAGAATGCAATGTGGAAAGGAATGGAATGGAAAGTAGGATGGAATGGAATGGGTAATGGACTGGAATGGAATGCAATGTGGAATCAAATCGAATGGAACATGGGAAGGAATTTGGAATGGAATGCAATGGAAACGGAAGGAATGGAATGCAATGGAATGGAACTTGGAATGGAAAGTGGAATGGAATGGAATGCAATGTGGGATGGAATCTGGAATGGAATGTTATGTGGACTGGAATGGAATGTAACGGAATGTGGAATGGAATGGAAAGGAATGGGGAAATGGAATATTGATTGTAATGGAATGGAATGTAGAATGGAATGGAATGCAATGGAATGTGGAACGGAATGTGGAATGGAATGGAATGGAATGTGGAAATTGAATATTGATTGTAATATAGTGGAATGTAGAATTGAATGGAATGCAATGGAATGTGGAATGGAATGGAATGGAAAGTGGAATGGAACGGAATGGTAAGTTTAATGGAATGTGCAATGGAATGCAATGGAATGTGAAATGGAATGTGGCATGGAATGGGATGGAATGTGGAATGGAATGGAGTGGAATGCAGAATGGAACAGAATGGAATGTGGAATGGAAAGTGGATTGCAACGCAATGGAATGTGGAAAGGAATAAGTTATGGAATGGAATGGAATGTGGAATGGAATGGAAAGGAAGAGAATGGAATTCAATGGAATGAAGAATGAAATGGAATGGAAAGTGGAATGGAATGGAAAGGAATGTGGAATGGAAGGGAATGGAATGGAATGGAACGCGTAATGGAATGGAATGGAATGTGGAATGGAACATGGATTGGAATGGAAAGGAACGTGGAATGGAATGGAATGGAACACGGAATGGAATGGAATGTGGAATGGATTGTGGATAAGAATGTGAAATGGAATGTGGAATGGAATCTGGAATTAAATGGAATGGAATGTGGAATGGAATGCAATGGAATGATATGGAATGTGAAATTGAATGGAATGGACTGGAAACAAAAGGAATGAAATGTGGAATGGAATATGGAATGTAATGTGGAATGGAATGTGGAATGGAAAGTTATGGAATGTGGAAAGGAATGTGGAATGGAATGGAAGAAGGAATGGTATGTGGAATGGAAGGGAATGTGGAATTGAATGGAATGGAATATGGAATGGAATGTGGAATGGAAAGGAATGGAAGGTAGAATAGAATGTGGAATGAAATGGATTGGAATGTGGAATGGAATGGAATGGAACGTGGAATGGAAAGTGGAATGGAATGGAATGTGGAATGAAATATGGAATGGAATGGAATGAAATGTGGAATGGTATGGAATGGAAGGCGGAAAGGTTTCGCATGGAATGGAATGTGTACTATAAAGGAATGGAATGGAATGTGGAATGGAATGGAGTGGAATGGAATGTGGACTCGAATGGAAAGGAATGGAATGGTATGGAAAGTGAAATTGAGTGGAATGAAATGTTGAATGGAATGGATTGGAATGCGGAGTGGAACGTGGAATGGAATGGAATTGATTGTGGAATGAAATGGATTTGAATGTGGAATGGAATGGAATGGAATATGGAATAGAATGTAATGGAATATATGATGGATTGGAATGGAAAATGGAATGGAAAGGAATGCAATGGAATGTGGAATGGAATGGAATGGAATGTGGAACGGAAAGGAATGGAATGGAAGGCGGACTGGAATGGAATGGAATGGAGTGGAAATTGGAATGGAATGGAATGGAATGTGGAATGCCATGGAGTGGAATGTTGAATGGAAAATGCAACGAAATTGAGAGGAATGGAATGTAGAATGGAATGGAATGGAATGTGGAATGGAATGGAATGTGGAATGGAATGTGGAAAGGAAAGTGTAATGGAATGGAATGGAATGGAATGTGAAATGGAATGGAATGGAATGTGGAATGAAATGGAATGGAATATGGAATGGAAGGTGAAATGGAATGGAATGGAATGTGGAATGGAAGGGAATGGAATGTGAAATCGAATGTGGAATGGAATGGAATGGAATGGAATAAAATGTGGGATGGAATGGTTAGGAATGTGGAATGGAATGTGGAATGGAATGTGCAAAGGAATGGAATGGAATACGGAATGGAAAGTGGAATAGAATGGAACTGAATGTGTAATGGAATAGAATTTTGAATGGAATGGAATGCAACGTGGAAAAGAATGATGAATTGAATGGAATGTAATTGAATGTGAAATGGAATGGAATGGAATGTGGAATGCAATGGAATACAATATGGAATGGAATGTGGAATGGAACGGAATGGAAAGTGGAATGCAATGGAATGGAATGTCGAATGGAATGTGCAATGGAAAGGAATGGAAAGGAAGGAATGAGGAATGGAATGGAATGGAATGTGTAAGGGAATCTAATAGAAGGTGGAATGGAATGGAATATGGAATGGAATGAGTTATGGAATGTGGAAAGGAATGAGTTATTGATTGAGGAATGGAATGTGGCATGGAACTTGGAATGGAAAGTGGAATGGATCATTGAATGGTTCGTGGAATGGATCATGGAATGGAACGTGGAATGGAACATGGAATGCAACGTGGAATGGAATGGAATGGAAAGTGGATTGTAATGTTGAAAGAAATGGATTGGAATTGAGTGGAATGTGGAATGGAAGGGAATGTAAGTTGGAAAGGAATGTAATGGAAGGTGGAATGGAATGCAATTGAACGTGGAATGGAATTGACTGGAACGTAGAATGGAATGTGGATGCGGAATGGAATGGAATGTGGAATGGAAGGGAATGGGGTGTAACGGAGTATGGAATGTAATGGATTGGAATATGGAATGGAATGCAGAATGGAATGGAATAGAATGTGGAAAGGAATGTTGAAATAAATGGAATGCAAAGTGCAATAGAATGGAATGTGGAACAGAATGTCGAATGCAATGGAATGAAACGTTCATTGGAATGAGGAATGGAATATGGAATGGAATGGAATGAAATGTGTAATGGAATGTGGAATGGAATATTTAATGCAATGTGGAATGCAAGGTGGAATGGAATGGAATGTAACGTGGAATCGATTGGAATGGAATGTGGAATGGAAGGTGGATGGTATGGAATGGAATGTGGAGTGGAATGGAATGGAATATGGGATGGAACGTGGAATCGAATGGAATGGAACGCGGAATGGAATGAAATGAAACGTGGAATGGAAAGTAATGGAATGTGGAATGGAATGTGGAATGGAACGTGGTATGAAATGGAATGTGGAATGGAATGGAATGGTATGTCGTAAGCAATGGAATGCAATGTGGAATATAATGTGGAATGTAATGGAATGGAATGTGGAATGGAAGGTGGAATGGAATGGAAAGGAATGTGGAATGGTATGTGAAATGGAATGAAATGCAACGTGCAATGGAAAGTGGCATGGAATTGAAAGGAATGTGGAATGTAATCGAATGTAATGTGGAATGGAATGTGGAATATAATGGAATGGAATGTGGAATGGAAAGTGTAACGGAATGGATTGGAATGTGGAATGGAATGTGGAATGGAATGAGGAATAGAAACGAATGGATTCTGGAATGGAAGCGAATGGAATGTAACAGAATATGGAATGGAAAGCATTGCAATATGGTATGTAATGAGGAATGGAATGGAATGGAATGTGGAATGGATGGGGGAATGGAATTTAATGGAAACTGAAATGGAATGGAATAGAATGTGGAATGGAACATGGAATGGAATGGAATGGAAAGTGGAATGCAATGGAAAGAAATGTGCAATGCAATGGAATGGAATGTGGAAAGGAATTTGAAAGGGAGTGGAATGGATTGTGGAAAGGAATGGAATGGAATGCGTAATGGAAAGGAATGGAATGTAGAATGGAATGGGGAATGGAATGTGGAATGGAATGGAATGAAATGTGGAATGGAATGTGGAATGGAATGGAATGGAATAAGAAATGGAATGTGGAATGGAATATGGAATGCAATGTGGAATGCAATGTGGAATGGAATGGAATGGAATGGAATGTGGAATGGAATGGAATGGAATGTGGAATGGAAGGGAAGGGAATGGAACGGAATGTGGAATGGAATGGAATGGGATACGGAATGTAACGTGGAATCGAATGGAATGGAACATGTAATGGAAGGTGGATGGAATGGAATGGAATGTGGAATGGAATGGAATGGAATGGAATATGGGATGAAACGTGGAATGGAATGGAATGGATCGTGGAGTTGAAAGTAATGATATGTGGAATGGAACGTGGAATGGAATGGAATGGAACACGGAATGGAATGGAATGAAACGTGGAATGGAAAGTAATGGAATGTGGAAAGGAATGTAGAATGGAACGTGGTATGCAATGGAATGTGGAATGGAATGGAACGGAATGGTATGGTATGTGGTAAGCAATGGAATGCAATGTGGAATAGTATGTGGAACGTAATGGATTGGAAAGCGGAATGGAAAGTGGAAAGGAATAGAAAGGAATTTGGAATGGAATGTGGAATGGAATGGAATATGAAATGGAATGGAATGGAAAAGTATGTGGAATGTACTGTGGAAAGGAATGGAATGGAATATGGAATGCAATGCAATGGAATGTTGAATGGAATGGAAAGGAATGTGGAATTAAATCTGGAATGCAATGGAATGGAATGGGAATGGAATGTGGAATGCAATTGAATGGAATGTGGAATGAAAGGGAATGGAATGGAATGGAATGTGGAATGGAATGGAAAGGAAAGTGGAATGGAATGTAATGGAACGTAATGAAGAATGGAAATGAATGCAAAGTGGAATTAAATGGATTGGAATGTGGAATGCAATGTAAGGGAAAGTGGAATGGAAATTGGAATGGAACGTGGAATGCAACTTGGAAAGGTACGGAATGATACATGGAACGGAATTGAATGGATCGGGGAATGGAATGGAATGGAATGGAATGTGGAATGTAATGGAATTGAATGTGAAATGGAATGTGGAATGGAATGGAAAGGAATGTGGAATGGAATGGAATGGAGTGAGGAGTGGAAAGGAATGGAAAGTGGAATGGAATGGAATGGAATGTGGAATAGAATGGAATGGGGTGTGGAAAGGAACGTGGAATAGAACATGGAATGGAACGTGGAATGGAACGTGGAATGGAACGTGGAATGGAAAGGAATGGAACGTGGAATGGAATAGAATGGAATGCGAAATTGAATGGAGTGGAATGTGGAATGGAATGGAACGGAATGAAATGTTGAATGTAATGTGGAATTGAATGGTATGGAATGTCGAATGGAATGTGGAATGGAATGTGGAAGGCAATGGAATGGAATGTGGAATGGAACGTCTAATGGAACGTGGGATGGAATGGAATAAAACGTGGAATGGAACGCGGAATGGAACGTGGAAATTATACTGGAATGGAAAGTGAAATGGAATGGAAAGGAAAGTGGAATTGAACGTGGAATGGAAAGTGGAATGGTATGGAGAGAAATGTGGAATGGAATGGAATGGAATGTGGAATAGAATGAAATGGAATCACTGTGGAATGGAATGTAAAGGAAGGGAATGTTGACATGAATGGATAGGAGTGGAATGAAATGTGGAATTGAATAGAATGGAATGTGGAATGGAATGGAATGGATCGTTGAATGGAATGTGGAATGGAATGCAAAGTGGAATGGAATGTGGAATGGAATGCAATGGAAAGTGCAATGGAATAGAATGGAATGTGTAATGGAACGGAATGCAATTTGGAAAGGAATGGAATGGAATGAGGAATGGAATGGAAAGCAATGAAGAAGGGAATGGAATGGAATGTGGAATGGAATGGAATGGAATTGAATGTGGAATGAAATGCAACGGAATGTGGAATGTAATGGAATGGAATGTGGACTGGAATGGATTGGAATGTATTGCGGGATGAAATAGAAGTGAATGTGGAATGGCAAAGAATGGAAGGTGGAATGGAACTTGCATTGGAATTGAAACCAATGGAATTTGGATTGGAAGGGAATAGAATGGAATGTCGAATGGAAAGGAATGGAATGTGGGGTGGAACGGAATGGAATGGAATGTGGAAGGAAATGGAATGGAATGTGGAACGGCACGGAATGGAATGTGGAATGGAACTTACAATGGAATTGAAACCAATGGAATGTGGATTGGAATTGAATGGAGTGAAAAGTGGAATGGAATGGAATGGAGAAAGGAAAGGAATGGAATGTGGAATGCAATGTGGAATGGAATGGAATGGAATGGAATAGAATGGAATGGAGTGGAATGTGGAATGGAATGTGGAATGGAATTTAATGGAATGTGGAGTGGAATGTGGAATGGAATGGAATGGGATTTAGAAAGGAACATGGAATAGAACGTGGAATGGAACGTAGAATGGAAAGGAATGTAACGTGAAATGGAATGGAATGCATCGTGGAATGGAATGGAATGGAATGTGGAATGGAATTTGAAAACGAACGGAATGGAAAGTGGAATGTAATGGAATGGTATTCGAAATGGAACGGAATGGATAGTGGAATGGAATGTGGATTGCAATTTGAAATGGAATGCAATGGAATGTATTTGGAATGTGAAATGGAATGGAATGGAATGCGAAATGGAAAGGAAAGGAATGTGGAATGAAATGGAATGGAATGTCGAATGGAATGGAATGAAATGTCGAATTAAATGTGGGATTTAATGGAATGGAATGTCGAATGGAATGGAATAACATGTCGAATGTAATGTTGAATTGAATGGAACGGAATGTGTAATGGAATGTGGAATGGATTGTGGAATGCAATGTGGAATGGAATGTGGAATGGAATGTGGAATGGAATGGTAAGGAATGAGAATTGTAATGTGGAATGGAATGGAATGGAATGTGGAAAGGAATGAGGAATTGAATGGAATTGAAGGGGGAAAGGGATGGAATGGAAAGGAATGGAATGGAATGCAATGTGGAATGGAAAGGAAATGAAATTCAATATGGAATGGAATGTGGAATGGAATGAGGAATGGAACGTGGAATTTAACGTGGTATGCAAAGTGAAATGTATCGTGGAATGGAACGTGGAATAGAACGTGGAATGGAATTTGGAATGCAATGTGGAGTGGAACGGAATGAAATGTGCAATATAATGTGGAATGGAATGGAATAGAATGGAGTGGAATGTGGCATGGAAATGAACGGAACGTGGAATGGAATGGAATGGAAAGTGCAATGGAATGGATTGGGATGTGGAATGGAATGGAATTGAATGTGGAATGGAATGTGGAATGGAACGTGGAATTGAATGGAATCGAATGTGAAATGGAACGTGGATATGTAATGGAATGTGGAATGGAAAGGAAAGGAAAGTGGAATGGAATGTGGAATGTTATGGAAAGGAATGTGGAATGCAATGGAAAGGAAGGTGGAATGGAATGTGGAAAGGAATGGAATGTGGAATCTAATGGAATGGAGGAATGGAGTGGAATAAAATGTGGAAAGGAAAGGGGAATGAAATGGAATGGAATGTGGCATGCACTGAGGAATGTAATCGAATGTAATGTCGAATGGAATGTGCGATGGAATGGAATGGAATGTCGGATGGAATGCGGAATGTAATGTGGAATGAAACGTGCAATGGAATGGAATGTGGAATGGAATGTAGAATGGAACGTGGAATGGAATAGAACGTAGAATGGAATGTAGAATGGAAAGTGGAATGGAATGGAATGTGGAATGGAACCTAGAATGGAATGTAGAAAGGAACATGTAATGGAATGGAATGAAGAAGGGAATGTGGAATGGAATGGATGGTGGAATGGATTGTGGAATGGAATGTGGAATGGAATGGAATGGAATGTGGAATGGAATGTGGAATGGAATGGAATGGAATGTGGAATGGAATGCGGAATGCAGAGGAATGGAATGGAATGTGGAATGGTATTTGAAATGGAATGTGGAATGGAATGTTGAATGGAATGTGGAATGGAATGGAATGGAATCTTGAACGCAATGGAAAGGAATGTGGAATAGAATGGAATACAATGTGGAATGGAAAGTGGAAAGGAATGGAATGCAATGTGCAATGGAATGGAATGTGGAAAGGAATGCATAATGGAATGGAATGAAACGTGGAATGGAAAGTGGAATGGAAGGGATTGGAATGTGGAAAGGAATGTGGAACGGAATCTGGAATGAAATGTGGAATGGAATGTGGATTGGAATGGAAAGGAAGGTGGAATGGAAAGGAATGGAACGGAATGTGGCATGGAATGGAATGGGATGTGGAATGGAATGGAGTGTAATGGAATGTGGAATGGAATGGAATGGAACGTGGAATGGAATGGAATGTGGAATGGAAAGGAATGGAATCTGGAATGGAATTCAAAAGAATGGAACGTGGAAAGGAATTCAATGGAATGAGTAATGGAAATGAATTAAGAAGGAATGGAATGGAATTTTATGTGGAATGGAATGGAACGGAATGTGGAATGGAACGGAAAGCAATGGAATGTAGAATGGAATGGAATGGAATGTGGAATGGAATTGAATGGAATTTAATAGAAGGTGGAAAGGAAAAGAATGGAACGTGGAATGGAATGGAATGCACCGTGGAATGGAATGTATAGTAACGTGGATTAGAATGGAATAGAATGTGGAATGGAATAGATTGTGGAATTGAATGGAATGGAATGGAATGTGGAATGGAACGTGGAATGCAATTGAAAGGAATGGAATGTGGAATGGAATGGCAAGGAATGGAATGTGGAATGGAATGGAATGTGGAATGGAAAGGAATGGAATGAGGAAAAGAATGTGCAATGGAATGGAATGGAATGTGAAATGGAATCGAATGGATTATGGAATGCAATGGAATGGAATAATGAAAGGAATATGGAATGGAACGGAATGGAAAGTGGAATAGAATGGAATGCGGTGTGGAATGGAATATGCAATGGGATGGAATGGAATGGAATGGAATGTGGAATGGAATGGAATGGAATGCATAATGGAATCGAATAGAATGTGGAAAGGAATGGAACAGAATATTCAATGGAATGAGTTATGGAATTTGGAAAGGAATGAGTTATTGATTGAGGAATTGAACGTGGAATGGAACACGGAATGGAAAGTGGAATGGATGGTTGAAAGGATCGTGGAATGGATTGTGGAATGGAAACGGGAATGGAATGTGGAATACAATGACTAATGGAATGGAATGGAATGTGGATTGTAATGTGGAAAGCAATGGATTGGAATGGAGTGGAATATGGAATGGAAGGGAATGGAAGGTGGAATGGAATGGAATGGAATGGAATGTGGAATGGAATGGAATGTGGAATGGAATTGAATGGAAAATGGAGTGGAATATGAAATGGAATGGAATGGAATGGAATGTGAAATTCAATGGAATGGAATGTGGAATGCAATGTAATGGCATATGGAATGGAATGTGGAATGGAATGGAATGGAATGTGGAATGGAATACGGAATGGAATGGAATGTGGAATGGAATACGGAATGGAATGGAATGGAATGTGGAATGGATAGGAATGGAATGTGCAAAGGAATGGAATGGAACATGGAATGGAATGGAATGGAATGATGAATGGAATGGAATGGGATCTGGAATGGAATGTGGACTGGATTGTGGAAAGGAATGGAATGGGATGTGGAAAGGAACATGGAATAAAACGTGGAATGGAACGTGGAAAGGAACGTGGAATGGAATGGGATGTGGAAAGGAACATGGAATTAAACGTGGACTGGAACGTGGAAAGGAACCTGGAAAGAAATGCAATGTAACGTGGAATGCAATGGAATGGAATATGGAATGGAATTGGAAATGGAATGGAATGGAATGTGGAATGGAATTCAATGGAATTCGAAATGGAATGGAATGGATAGTGGAATGGAATGTGGATTGGAATTTGAAATGGAATGCAATGGAATGTGTAATAAAATGTTAAATGGAATGGAATGGATTGTGAAATGGAATGGAATGGAATGTCGAATGGAATGGAATTAAATGTCGAATGTAATAGAGAATTGAATGGAATGGAAAGTGGAATAGAATGTGGAAAGGAATGTGGAATGGAATGTGGAATGACATGGAATGTGGAATGGATTGGAATGGAATGAGGAATGGAATGTGGAATGGAATGGAATGGAATGTGAAATGGAATGTGGTATGGAATGAAATGGAATTTGGAAAGGAATTGAAAGGAATGGAATGTGGAATGCAATGGAATGGAATTTGGAATGGAATGGGATGGAAAGAGGAATGGAATGGAATGGAATGGAATGGAACGTGGAATGGAATAGAATGGAACCTGGAATGGAATGGAATGCAATGTGGAATCGAATGGATAGTGAAGTGGAATGGAAGGGAATAGAATGTTGTATGGAATAAACTGTGTAATGGAATGGAATGGAATGTGTAATGGAATGGAATGGAATGTGGAATGGAACGGAAATAATGAGGAATGGAGGGGAATAGAATGGAATGGAAAGTGGAACGGAATGGAATGGAATGTGGAATATAAGAGAATAGAAAGGAATTGAATGTGAAATGGAATGGAAGGGAACACGGAATGGAACGTGGAATGGACTGGAACGGAATGTGGAATTCAATGTGGAATGTAATGGAATAGAAGGTAGAAAGGAATGGAAAGGAATTTGGAGAGGAACATGGAATGGAAGGAAATGGAAAGTGGAATGGAATACAATGGAATATGGAATGGAACGTGGCATGGAATGGAATGGAACGTGGAGTGGAATGGAATGGAAAGTGGAATGCAATGGAACGGAATATGGAATGGAACGTGGAATGGAATGGATAGAATGTGAAGCACAATGGAATGGAATGTGGAATGGAAAGTGGAATGGAAATGAATAGAAAGGAACGTGGAATGGAATGAAATGAAAGGTGGAATGGAAAGGAATCGAATGTGGAATGGAAACTGGATGGAACGTGGAAAGTAATGGAATAGAATGTGGAATGGAATGGAATGGAATGCAATGAGGAAGGTAAAGGAATGCAATGTGGAATGGAATGTGGAATTTAGTGGAATGAAATGCGCAATGGAAAGTGGAATGGAATGGAAAGGAATGTCGAATGCAATGTGCAATGGAATGGATTGAAATGTGGAAAGGAATGTGGAATGGAATGGAGTGCAATGTGGAATGGAATGTTGAATGGAATGGAATAGAATGTGGAATGGAATGAAGAATGGAATGGAATGGAATGTGTAATGCAATGTGGAATGGAAGGGAATGGAATGTGCAATGGAAGGGAAATGAATGGAATGGAATATGGAATGGAATGGATTGGAAAATGGAATGGAATGTGGAATGGAATGGAATGGAATGTGGAATGGAAAGAGGAATGGAATGGAATGGAACCTGAAAAGGAATGGAATGGAATGTCGAATGGAACGTGGAATGGAATGGAATGGAACGTTGCATATAATGCAATGGAACGTGGATTGGAATGGAATGGAACGTGGAATGGAATGGAATGGAATGTGGAATGGAACGTGGAATGGATTGGAACGGAATGTGCAATGGAATAGAATGAAATATGGAAAGGAATTTGAATAGGAATGGAATGGAATGTGGAATGGAATGGAGTGAAAAGCCTAATGGAATAGAATGGAATGTGGAATGGAATGTGGATTGGAATTTTAAATGGAATGCAATGCAATGTCGAATGGAAAGTGAAATGGAATGGTATGGAATGAGAAGTGGAATGGAATGGAATGTGGAATGGAATGGAATGGAATGTGGAAAGGAATGGAATGCAATGTGGAATATAATGGAATGGAATGTGGAATGGAATGTAGAATTCAATGGAACGGAATGTAGAATGGACTGGAATGTGGATTGGAATGAAATGGAATGTGGAATGGAATTGAATGGAATGTAGAATAGAATACAATGATGAATTGAATGGAATAGAGTGGAATGTGGAATGGAATGGAATTGATTGTGTAATGGAATGTGTAATAGAATGTAAAATATTATGGACTCGAATGTGGAATGGAATGGAATAGAATGTGGAATGGAATGGAATGGAATGTTCAATGGAACGTGGAATGGAATGTGGAATGAAATGGAATGAAACATGGAATGGAATGTGGAATGGAATGGAACAGAATGTGCAAAGGAATGGTATGAAATGTGGAAAAGAATTTGAATTGAAAAGGAATGGAATTTAGAATGGAATGGAGTGGAAAGCGAAATGGAAAGGAATGGAATGTGGAATGGAATGTGGATTGGAATTTCAAATGGAATGCAACGCAATGTCGAATGGAAAGTGAAATGGAATTGTATGGATTGGGAAATGGAATGGAATCGAATGGAATGTGGAATGGAATGGACTGCAATGTGGTATGTAATGGAATGGAATGTGGATTTGAATATAGAGTTGAATGGAAAGGAATGTGGAATGGAATGGAATGTGGATTGAAATGAAATGGAATGTGGAATGGAATGGAATGGAATGTGGAATGGAATGGAATGGAATGTGGAATGGAATAGAATTGAATTGAAAGTGGAATGGAATTCAATGGAATGTGGAATGGAAGGGAATGGAATGGAATGGAATGTTGAATGAAAAGGAATGAATTCTGCAATGGAAAGGATAGGAATGGAATGGAATGTGGTATGGAAAGTAATGTAGTGGAACGGAATGTGGAATGGAATGGAATGCAATAAGGAATGGAATGTGGAATGGAATTGAATGGAATGTGGAATGGAACGGAATGTGGAATGGAATGGAATGGAATGTGGAATGGAACATGGAATGGAATGGAATGGAACGTGCAGTAGAAAGGATTGGAATGTGGAATGGAAAGTGGAATGGAATGGTATGGAACGTGGAATGGAATGGAATGAAATGTGGAGTGGAACGGAATGCAATGTGGAATGGTATGTGGATTGGAACTTGGAATGGATTGGAATGGAATGTGGAATGGAATACAATGGAATGGAATGCGGAATGGAAGGGAATGGAATGGAATGGAATGTGGAATGAAAAGGAATGAACTCTGCAATGGAAAGGAAAGGAATGGAATGGAACTTGGAATGGAAGGTAAAGCAATGGAACAGAATGTGGAATGGAATGGAATGCAATACGGAATGGAATGTGGAATGGAATGGAATGGAATGTAGAATGGAACGTGGAATGGAATGGAATGTGGAATGGAATGGAATGGAATGTGGAATGGAACGTGGAAAGGAATGGAATGGAACGTGCAGTAGAATGGATTGGAATATGGAATGGACAGTGGAATGGAATGGTATGGAACATGGAATGGAATGGAATGAAACGTGGAGTGGAATGGAATGCAATGTGGAGTGGAATGTGGATTGGAAATTGGAATGGATTGGAATGGAATGTGGAATGGAATACAATGGAATGGAATGTGGAATGGAATGGAATGGAATGCCGAATAGAATGGAAAGGGATGTGGAAAGGAATGTGGAATGGAACGTGGGATGGAATGGAATGGAATGTGGAATGTAATGGAATGGAATGTGGAATTGAACGTGGAATGTATTTGAATGGAAAGTGGAATGTAATGGAAAGGAACGTGGAATGGAATGGAATGAAATGTGGAAAGCAATGTGGAATGGAATGGAATGGAACGTGTAATGGAATGGAATGGAATGTGGAAGGGAAAGTGGAATGGAATTTAATGGAACGGGGAAAGTAATGGATTGGAATGTGGAATGGAATGTGGAATGCCACCTGCAATGGAAGGGAAGGTGGAATGGAATGTGGAATGGAATGTGGAATGGAATGGTATGTGGAATGGAATGGAATGGAATGTGGAATGGAATGGAATGGAATGTGGAATGGAATGGTATGGAATGTGGAATGCAACGTGGAATGGAATGTGGAATGGAATGTGGAATGGAATGTGGAATGGAATGGAATGGAATGTGGACTGGAATGGTATAGAATGTGGAATGGAATGGAATGTGGAATGCAAAGTGGAATGGAATGAGGAATGGAACGGAATGGAATGTGGAATGGAATGTGGAATGGAATGGAATGAAAAGTCGAATGAAATGTTGAATGAACTGGAATGGATTGTGGAATGCAACGGAATGGAATATGGAATAGAACGTGAAATGGAATGGAATGTGGAATGCAATGTGCGATGCAATGGAATGGAATCTAAACTGGAACTTGGTATGGAATGGAATGCAATGTGGAATGGAACTTGGAATGGAATGTGGAATGGGACGTGGAAAGGAATGGAATGGGGAATGGAACGTGGAAGGGAAAGAGAAATGGAATGTAATGTCTAATGGATCCTAGAATGCAATTTGCAATGGAATGTTGAGTGGAATGTGGCATGGAATGTGGAATGGAATGGATCGAAATGTGGAACAGAATGTGGAATGCAATGGAAAGGAATGTGTAATGGAATAGAATGTGGAATGGAAAGTGGAATGCAATGATATGAAATGCGGAATGGAATGTGGAATGGAATGCAATGGAATGTGGAATGGAATGGAATGCAATGCGGAATGAAATGTGCAATAGAATGGAATGGAATGTGGAATCAAATGTGGAATGGAAAGGAAAGGATGAGGAATGGAATGTGGAATGGAATGGAATGGAAAGATGAATGGAAGGGAATGGAATGGAATGGAATATGGAATGGAATGGAAGATGGAATGGAATGGAAAGTGGAATGGAAAGTGGAATGGAATCGAATGCAGCCTGAAATGGAATGTAATCCAAAGTATAAAGGAACGTGGATTGGAATGGAATGGAATATTGAATGGAATACGACGGAAGGTGCAATGGAGTGGAATGGAATGTGGAATGGAATGGAATGCAATGTTGAATGGAATGGAAAGGAATGTGGAATGAAATGGGATAGAATGTGCAATGGAATGTGGAAAGGAATGGAATGGAATATGAAATGGAATGGAATGTGGAATGGAATGTGCAATGGAATGGAATGAAATGTTGAACGGAATGATATGTGGATTGGAATGGAATGGAATGTGGAATGGATTTGAATGGAATATAGAATGGAATGGAATGGAATGTAGAATGGAACGGAATGCAGAGGAATGTAGAATGGAATGGAATTGTTCATGGAATGCAATGTGGAATGGAACGGAGTAGAATGTGGAATGGAAAGTAGAATGCAATGGAGTGGAATGTGGAATGGATTGGAATGGAATGTGGAGTGGAATGGAATGGAAAGAGGAAGGGAATGAGGAATTGAATGGAATGGATGGTGGAATGGAATGGAAAGAGGAATGGAATGAGGAATTGAATGGAATGGATGGTGGAATGGAATGTGTAATGGAATGGAAAGGAATGTGGAAGGGAACGTGGAATGCAACATGAAATGGAATGTGGAATGGAATCTGGAATGGAATGGAATGGAATGGAATCTGGAATGGAATGGAATGGAATCTGGAATGGAACGTGCAATGGAATGTGCAATGCAATGGAATGGATTGCGGAATAGAATGTGGAATGGAATGTGGAATGGAAAGAAATGGAACGTGGAATCCAATGCGGAATGGAATGGAAAGGAAAGTGGAATGGAATGGAATAGAATGTGGAATGGAATATGGAAAGGAATGGAATGAAACATTGAATGGAATATGAAATGGAATGGAATGAAATGTGGAATGGATCATGGAATGGAACGTCTATGGAAAGTGGAATGGAACCTGGAATGGAATGGAATAGAACATGGAATGGAAAGTGGAACTGAACGTGGAATGGAACGTGGAATGGAACGTGGAAAGGAAAGGGGTGCAAGGTGGAATGGAATTAAATGGCATGTGGAATGGAAGGGATTGGAATGTGGAATGTAGTGGAATGGACTGTGGAATGGAATGCGGAATGGAACGGAATGGAATTTGGAATGGAATGTGGAATGTAATGGAATGTGAAATGTAATGAAATGTAAAGGAATGTTGAATGGAATGTGGAATGGAATGGAATGGAATGAGGAATGGAATTGAATGCAATGTGGAATGGAATCTGGAATGCAATGGAATGGAATGTGGAATGGAATTTGGAAAGGAATTCAAAGGAATGCGGAATGGAAGGGAATGGAATTGAATGGAATGTGGAATGGAATGGAATGGAACGGAATGAGGAATGGAACGGAATGGAATGGGATTTGGAATGGAATGGAATAGAATGTGAAATGGAATGCAATGGAACGTACAATTGAATGGAAAGGAAAGTGGAATGGAATGTAATGGAATTTGGAATGGAATGGAATGGAAGGCGGAATGGAATGGAATGGAATGGAATGGAATGGAAATTGATTTGGAATGGAATGCAATGTGAAATGGAATGGAATGGAAAGTGGAATGGAATGGAATGGAATGTGGAATGGAATGTAATGGAAAGTGGAATGGAATGGAATGTGGAATGGAATGGAATGTGGAATGTAATGTAATGGAATGGAATGGAATATGGAATGGAATGGAATGTCGAATGGAATGTAATGGAATTAAGAATGGAATGGAATGGAAATTGGACTGAAAAAGAATTGAATGAAGAAGAATGGGAAATGGAATGGAATGGAATGTGGAATGGAGGTAAATGGAATGTGGATTGGAAAGACATGGAATGTGGAATGGAATGTGGAATAGAATGTGGAATACAATAGAATGGAATGCAATGTGGAATGGAATGAAATGGAATGTGGAATGTAATGGAATGGAATGTGGAATGGAATGGAAATGAATGTGGAAAAGAATGCGGAATGGAATGGAATGCAATGTGGAATGGAACGTGCAATGGAACGTGGAATGGAACGTGGAATGCAACATGGAATGTAATGGAATGGAAACGTGGAATGGAACGTGGAATGCAACATGGAATGTAGTGGAATGGAACGTGGAATAGAACGTGCAATGGAACATAGAATGGAAAGTGGAATGGAACGTGGAATGGAGTGGAATGCAACGCGGAATGGAGTGGAATGGAATGTGGAATGGAATGGAATGTGGACAGGAATGGAATGCAATGCTATGGAATGTGGATTGGAATGGAATGGAATGTGGAATGCAATGTGGAATGGCATGTAATTGAATGTGGAATGGATAGGAGAGGAATGTGAAATGGAAAGTGGCATGGAATGGAATGGAATGCTAAATGGCATGTAATGGAATGTGGAAAGGAAAGTAATGGAAAGGGGATTGAAAGTGGACTGGAATGGAATGGAATGTGGAGTGGGATGGAATGGAATGTAGAATGGAATGGAATGGAATGTGGAATGCAAACTGGAATGGAAAGGAACGGAACATGGAATGGAACATGGAATGCAACGTGGAATGGAAAGTGAAATGTGGAATGGAATGGAATGGAATGTGGAATTGAATGGATTCGAAATTGCAATGGAATTGAATGGAATGTGGAATGGAATGTGGAATGGTATGGATTCAGGAATGGCATGGAATGGAATGGAATGGAATGAGGAATGGAATCTGGAATGGAATGGAATGGAATGTGGAATGCAACGAAATGGAAGGGAATGTTATGTGGAATGGAATGTGGAATGGATTGGAATGGAACATGGAATGGAATCTGGAGTGGAATGCAACGTGGAATGGGATGTGTAATGGAATCGAATGTGGAATGGAATGCGGAATGGAATGGAATGGAAGGTGGAATGGAATGTGCAATAGAATGGAATGGATGTGGAATTGAATGCAATGGAATGTGGAATGGAATGTGGAATGGACTGGAATGGAATGTGAAAGGGAATGGAATGGAATGTGGAATGAAATGGAATGGAATGCAGAATGGAATGGAATGGAGTGGAATGCGGAATGGAATAGAAAGGAATGTGGAATAGAATGAAGAATGGAATGCGGAATGGAATGTGGAATGGAATATGGATTGGAATGGAATGGAATGTCTAATGCAATGTAATGGATTGTGGACTGGAAAGGAATGGAATGGACTGGAAAATGAAATGTAGTGGAAAGGAGTGTGGAATGGAATTCAATGGAATTGGCAATGGAACGGAATGGAATGTGGAATGGAACGTGGAATGGAAGGAAATGGAATGTGGAATGGAATGGAATGGAACGTAGAATGCAATGGAATGGAATGTCGAATGGAATTTCAACTGGAATGGAATGGAATGTGGAGTGGAATTGAATGGAATGCGAAAAGGAATGGAATGGATTGTGGAATGGAATGTGGATTGGAATTTGAATTAGAATGCAATGGAATGTTGAATGGAATGTGAAATTGAATGGAGTGGAATGCGAAACGGAATGGAATGTGGAAGGGAATGGAATGGAATGCGGAAAAGAATGGAACGAATTCTCGAGTGTAATGTGGAACTGAATGGAATGGAGTGTGGAATGGAATGTGTAATGGAAAGTGGAATGGAATGTGGAATGGAATGGAATGGAATGTGGAATGGAATGTATAATGGAACATGGAATGGAACGTGGAAAGTAATGGAATGAAATGTGCAATGGAACGTGGAATGTAACGTGGAACCGATAGTGGAATGGAAAGTGTAATGGAATGGAACGGAAAGTGGAATTGAACATGGAATGGAATGTGGAATGGAATGGAATGAATCTGGAATGGAATGGAACGGAACGGAATGTGGACTTGAATGTAATGGAATGGACTGTGGAATGGAATGGAAAGGAACGTGGAATTGAATGGAATGGAGTGGAATGCAATGTGGAATTGAGTAGAATGGAATGTGGACTGGAATGGAATGCAACGTGGAATGGAAAGTGGAATGGAATGCAATGTGGACTGCAATGTGGAAAGGAATGGAATGGAATGAGGAATGGAATGGAATGCAAAGAAGAAGGAAATGGAATGGAATGTCGAATGGAATGGAAGGTAATTGAATGTGGAGCGGAATGGAATGGAAGGTAATTGAATGTGGAGTGAAATGCAATGGAATGTGGAATGGAATGGAATGGAATGTGGAAGGAAATGGAATGGAATGTGGAATGGCACGGAATGGAATGTGGAATGGAACTTGGAATGGAACTGAAACCAATAGGATTTGGAATGGAATGGAATGAAATACAATGTGGAATCTAACGGAATGTGAAATGGAATGGAATGTATTGTAGAATGGAAGGTGGAATAGAATGGAATAGAAAGGAATGTGAAATGGAATGGAATTGAATGTGGAATGCAATGTAATAGAATATGGAATGGAATGTGGAATGGAATGGAATGGATCGTGGAATGGAATGGACTGCAATGTGGAATGGAATGGAATGGAATGTGGAATGGAATTTGGAATGGAATGGAACGGAATGTGGAATGGAATGGAATGGAACGTGGAATTGAACGGAATGGAATTTGGAATGGTATGGAATGGAATGTGGAATGGGATGGAATGGAACGTGGAATGGAATGGAATGGAAAGTGGAATGGAATGAGTAATGGAATGTGGAATGAAATGTGGAATGGAATGAGGAATGGAACGTGGAATGGAACGTGGGTTTGAAAGTGGAATGGAACTTTGAATGCAATATGGAATTGAATGGAATGAAATGTGCAACGTAAAGTGTAATGGAACGGAATGGAATGTAGTGGAGTGTGGAACGGAATGGAATGGCACGTGGAATGGAATGGAATGGAATGAGGAATGGAATGGAATGGAATATGGAATGGACTGAAATTGATTGTGGAATGGCATGGAATTGAATTTAATGTGGAATGGAATGGAATGGAAACGAATGGAATGGGATGTGGAATATAATGCAATGGAATGTGGAATGGAATGCAATGGAATGTGGAATGGAAAGGAATGGAATGGAATGAAATATGGAATTGAAGGGAATGGACTGGAAAGTGGAATGGAATGGAATGGAATGAAATGTGGATAGGAATGTGATGCAATGGAATGTAATGGAATGGAATGTGGAATGGAATGGAATGGAAGGTGGATTGCAATGGAATGGAATATGGAATAGAATGGAATGGAATATGGAATGGAATTTAATGGAAAGGAATGGAATGTGGAATGGAATGGAAGGGAATGTGGAATGGAATGTGGAATGGAATGGAATGGAAAAGAATGGACTGTGGAATGGAATGGAAGGGAATTTGTAATGGAATGTGGAATGGAATGGAATGATATGTGGGATGGAATGGAATTGGTTTTGGAATTTAATAGAATGGAATGGAATGTGGAATGGAATGGAATGTGGAGTGGAATCGAATGGAACAAGGAATGGAGCTTGGAATGGTACGTGGAAAGGAACGTCAAGTTGAACACAGAATGGAACGTGGAATGGAATGCGGAATGGAATATGTAAGGGAAAGTGCAATTGAACGGAATGCAATGTGGAATGGAACTGAATGGCAGGTGGAGAGGAATGGAAATGAACGTGAAATGGATTGTGGAATGGAATGTGGAATGGAATGGGGAATGGAATGGAATGGAATGTGGAATGGAATGTCGAATGAAATGGTATGGAATTTGGAATGGAAAGTGGAATGGAATTTAATGCATTGTGCAATGGAATGGAATGCAATGTGAAAAGGAATGGAAAGGAAAGTGGAATGCAATGGAATGGAATGTGGAATGGAATGGAATGTGCAATGGAATGGAATTGAACGGAATGCGGAATGGAATGAAATGGAATGTCGAATGGAATGTGGAATGGAATGTAATGGAATGTGGAATGGAATGTGTAATGAAATGCAATGGAAGGTGGAATGGAATGTGCAATGGAACGTGGAATGGAATAAGGAACGGAACTTGGAATGGTACATGGAAGGGAACGTCAAATAGAACGCGGAATGGAACGTGGAATGGAATGTGGAATGGAATATGGAATGGAATGTGGAATGGAATGGAATGGAATGTGGAATGGAATTTGGAATAGAATGGAATGGAATTTGGAATGGAATGTGGAATGGAAATAAATGCAGTGTGGAATACAATGGAATGCAATGTGGAATGCAATAGAATGGAACGTGGAATGGAATGTGGAATGGAATGGAACGGAATGTGTAATTGAATGGAATGGAATGTGGAAAGGAATGTGGAATGTAATGGAATGGAAAGTGAAATAGAAAGGAATTGAATGTGGAATGAAATGGAATGGAGTGGAATGTGAAATAGAAAGGAATGGAATGTGGAATCAAATATAGAATGGAATGTGGAACGGAAAATGTAGTGGAATGTGGTATGGAATGGAATGGAATTTGGAATGTGATGGTTTGGAACGTGGACTGGAAAGGAATGGAATGGAATGGAATGTGACATGGAATGGTATGGAACGTGGAAAAAATCCAATTTAATTTGGAATTCAATGGGATGGCATGAGGAATGGAATGAAAAGGAATGTGGAAAGGAAAGGGGAATGGAAAGGAATGGAATTTCGAATGGAATGGAATGGATTGCGGAATAGAATGCAATGGAATGGAAGTTGGAATTTAATGGAGTGGAAAGGAATTCTTTGGAATGTGGAATGCAATGCAATGCAATGTGGAATGGAATGGAATGGAATGGAATGTGGAATACAATGGAATGGAAAGGAATGGAATGTGGAATGCAATGGAAGGGAATAGGGAGTGGAATGTGGAAGGGAATGGAATGGAATGTGGAATGGAATGGAATGTAGTGGAATGCAGAATGGAATTTAACGTGGAATGGAAAGGAATGTAACGTGGAATGGAACTTGGAATGGAATGTGGAATGGAATGGAATGGGATTTGTAGTGGAATGCGGAAGGCAATTCAATGGAACCTGGAATGGAACGTGGAATGGAACGTGGAAAGGAAAGTGGAATGGAACATGGAATGGAACGTGGAATGGTATGTGGAATGGAATGTGGAATGGAGCGTGGAATGGTCTGTGGAGTGAAATGTGCAATGCAACGTGGAATGCAACGTGGAATGGAATGTGGAATGGAAAGTGGAATGGAATGTGGAATGGAGTGGAATGGAATGTGGAATGGCACGGAATGGAATATTGAATGAGATGGAATGGAATGGAGTGGAATGTGGAATGGCATGGAATGGAATGCGGAATGGAATGTGGAATGGAATGCAGTGGAATGTAGAAGGCAATGGAAAGCAAAGTTGAATGGAGTGATTAATGGAATGTAGAATGGTACGTTTAATGGAATGGAATGGAACGTGGAATGGAATGGAATGGATTGTGGAATTCAATGCAACGGAATGTTGAATGGAATGGAATGAAATGGAAATTGAAATGGAATGAAATGGAATGTTGAATGGATTGAAAAGGAAAGTGGAATGAAATGGAATGTAGTGGAATGTGGAATGGAACGGAATGCAATGTGGAATGCAATGTGGAAACGAATGTGGAATGGAATGTGGAAAGGAATGAAGTGGAATGTGCTTTGGAAAGTGAAATGGAATGGGGTGGAAAATGGAATGGTATGGAATAAAGAGGAAAGTTAAAATGAATGGAATGCAATGTGGAAAGGAATATGGAAAGGAATGGAATGGAATGTGGAATGGAATGTAGAATGGAATGCAATGAAACGTGGAATGGAACATCGAATGAAAAGTGGAATGGCATTGAATGGAATGTGGAAAGGGATGGAATGGACTGGAATGTGGAATGGAATGGAATAGAAGGTGGAATCGAATATAATAGAATGTGGAATTGAAGGGAATGGAGTGGAATATGGAATGTAATGCAATGCAATGAAGAATGGAATGTGAAATGGAATGCAGAACGGAATGGGGTGTAATGTGGAATGAAATGTGGAATGGAATGGAGTGGAGTGTGGAATGGAATGAAAAGGAATATGGAGTGGAATGGAAAGCAATGTGGAATGGAATGTGGAATAAAACGGAATGTGAAATGGGATGGAATGGAAAGTGGAACGCAATGGAATGGAATGTGGAATGGAATGGAATGAAATGTGGAATGGAATGTCAAGTGGAAAGCAATGGAACGTGGAATGGAATGGAAAGGAATGTGGAATAGAATGGAATGGAAAGTGGAATGGAATGTGGAATGCACTGGAATGGAATGTGGAATGGAATATGGAATGGAATGGAATGGAATGTGGAAAGCAATGTGGAATGGAAAGGAATGGAATGTGGAATGCAATGGAATGGAAAGTGGAATGGATTGTGGAATGCAATTGAATGGAAAGTGGAATGGATTTTGGAATGAAATGGAATAGAAAGTGGAATGAAATGGAATGTGGACTCGAATGGAATGGAATGGGGAATGGAATTCAATAGAATTTGGAAGGGAGTGAGATGGAATGTGGAATGGAATGGAAAGGAATGTGGAATGGAATGGAATGGAATGTGAAATGGAAAGGAATGGAATGTGGAATGGAATGTGGAATGGAATGGAACGGAATGGAAAGAGCAATGGAATGGAGTTGAATGGAATGGAATGTGAAATCCAATAGAAAAGATTGTGGAACGGAACGGAATGGAATGCAATGTGGAATGGAGGGGAATGGAAACGAATGGAATGAAATGTGGAATATAATGCAATGGAATGCCGAATGGAATGGAATGGAATCGAAAGTGGAATGGAATGCAATGGAAAGGAATGGAAAGTGGAATGGAATGGATGGGAATGTGGAATGGAATGTGGAATGGAATGTTGAATGGAACGGAATAGAATATGAATTGGAATGGAAAGAAACATGGAATGGAACGGAATGTGGAAAGGAATCTATTGGAATGGAATGGAATGGAATGTGGAATGAAATGGAGTGGAATGTGGAATGGAATGGAATGGAAAGTAGAATGGAATCGAAGGAATATGGAATGGAATGGAATGGAAAGGAATGGAATGTGAAATGGAATGGAAGGGAATTTGGAATGGAATGTGGATCGGAATGGAAGGCAATGTGGAATGGAACGGAATGGAGTTTGGAATGGAATGGAATGGAATGTGGAATATAATGGAATGGAATGTGGAATGGAATGGAATGGAATGTGGAATGGAATGTGGAATGAAAGGGAATGACATGTAAAATTGAATGGAATGGAATGTAGAATGGAATGGAATGGAATTGAAGTGAATAGGAATGGAGTGGAATGTGTAATGGCATCTGGATAGGAAAGGAATGGAATGTGGAATTGAACGTGCAATGTAATGCAATGGAATGGGGAATAGAATGGAATGGAATTTGGAATGGAATGAAATGGATTTTTGATTAGAATAGAAAGGAATATGGAATAGAATGTGGAATGGAATGTGGAATGGAATAGAGTGAAATGTTGAATGGAATATTGAATGGAATGGAGAGGAGTGTGGAATGGAATTGAATGGAATGTGGAATGGAATGGGGAATGGAATGTGGAATGATATGGAATGCAATGTGGAATGGAATGTGGAATGGATCATGGAATGGTAAGTGGAATGGAACGTGGAGTGTACCTTGGAATGGAATGTGGAATGGAATGAGGAATGGAATGAAATGGAATGTGGAATGGAATGGAATGCGGAATGGAACGTGGAATGGAATGGAATGGAATGGAATGTGGAATGGAATGTGGAGTGGAATGGAAAGGAATGTGGAACAGAATGGAATGGAGTGGAATCTGCAATGTATTGGAAAGGAATGTGGAATGGAATGGAGTGGAATGCGGAATGGAAAGACGAATGGAATCGAATGAAATGGAATGGAATGACGAATGGAATGTGGACTGGAATGTAATGGAGTGGAATGTGCAATGGATTGGAATGGAAAGAGGAATGGAACGTGGAATGGAATTTGGTATGGAATGGAGTGGAATGAGGAATGGAAAGTGGAATGCAATGGACTGGAATGTGGTATGGAACGGAATAGAAAGTGGAATGTAATGCAACGGAATTTAATGGAGTGAAATGGAACTGAATGGAATGTGGAATGTAATGTGCAATGGAATGGAATTGAATGGAATGGAATGAAATGTAATGTACAATGGAATGGAATTGAATGGAATGGAATGTGGAATAGAATGGAATGCATTGCAGAATGGAATGGGATGGAATAGAATGTGGAATGGAAGGGAATGGAAACGAATGGAATGCAATGTGGAATAGAATGCAATGGAATGTGCAATGGAATGGAATGGAATGTGGAATGGTATGGAATGGAGTAGAAGGTGGAATGGAATGGAATGGAATGTGGAATGGAATGTGGAATGGAATGGAGTGAAGTGTGGAATGGAATGTGGAATGAAATGGAATGGAACGTAGAATGGAACGTGGAATGGAATGTGGAATGTAATGGAATGGAACGTGGAATGGAATAGAATGGTATGTGGAATGGAATGGAATGGAATGTGGAATGGAATGGAATGGAATGTGGAATGGAATGGAATGGAATGTGGAATGGAATGGAATGGAATGTGGAATGAAATGGAAAGAAACGTGGAATGGAATGGAATGGGTGGAATGTGGAGAGGAATGTGGCATGGAATGGAATGGAATGTGGAATGCAATGTGGAATTTAATGGATTGGAATGTGGAATGGAATGTGGAATGGAAAGTAGTGGAGTGTGGAATGGAATGGAATGGTATTTCGAATGCAATGGAATGTAATATGGAATGGAATGCGGAATGACATGGAATGGAAAGTGGAATGGAAAGTGCAATGGAATGGAATTGACTGTGGAATGGATTGGAATGTAATGTGGAATGGAATGGAATAGAATGGATTGTGGAATGGAGAGAAATGAAATGTGGTATGGAATGTGGAATGGACTGGAATGGAACGTGGAATGGAATGCGTGATGCAACGGAATGGGACGTGAAATGAAATGTGGAAAGTAATAGAATGGAACATGGAATGGAACGTGGAATAGAATGTGGAATGGAATGTGGAATGGAATGGAATTGAATGTTGAAAGGAAAGTGCATTTGCATGGAAAGGAACGTTGAATGGAACGTGTAATGCAACGTGGATAAGAATATGGAATGGACCGTGGAATGGAAAGTGGAATGGAATGTGGAATGCAACGTGGAAAGGAACGTACAATGGAATGTGGAATGGAACGTGGAATGGAACGTGGAATGGAAAGGGGAATGGAACGTGGAAAGAAATTAAATGGAAAGTGGAATGGAATGTGGAAGGGAATGTGGAAGGAAAGTCGCATGGAATGGCAAGGAATGTGGAATGGAATGGAATGTGCAATGGAATGGAATGAAATTTGGAAAGAAATGGAATGCAATGGAATGGAATGCAGAATAGAGAGGAATGGAATGGAATGTGGAATGGAATGGAATGCAATGGAATGAAATGGGGAAGTGAATGGAAAGGAATGGAATGTGGAATGGAATAGAATGGAATGGAATGGAATTTTGAATGGAATGAAATGTGGAATGGAACGGACTGCAACGTGGAATGCAGTGGAACGGAATGTGGAATGGAACGTGGAATGGAATGGAATGGAATAGAATGTGGAATGGAATGAGAAATGGAATAAAATGGAAGGTGGAATGGAATGTGGAATGAAACGTGGAATGGAATGGCAGGGAATGGAATGGAATGTGGAATGGAAAGTGGAATGGGAAGTGGAATGGAATGGAATGGAATGCAATGTGGAATGGAATAGGGAATAGACTGCAATGGAATGTGGAAAGGAATGGAATGGAATGTGGAATGGAATGGAATGCAATGTAATGTGTAATTGAACGAAATGCAATGGAATGGAATGGAATGTGGAATGCAATGTGCAATGGAATGGAATATGGAATGCAATTTAATGCAAGGGAATGGAATGTGGAATGGAATGGAATGGAATGGAATGGAATGGTATGCGGAATGCAATGGAATGGAATAGAATGGAATGGATTTTAGAATGGAATGAAATGTGCAATGGAAGAGAATTCAAAGTGGAATGGAATGGAAGGGAATGTGGAATGGAATGTGTAATGGAACTTGGAATGGAATTAGATGGAATAGAATGAGGAATGGAATGGAATGTGGAATGCAAAGTGGAATGGATTGGAATGGAATGTGGAATGGAATTGAACGGAATGTGGAAAGGAATGTGGAATGGAATGTGGAATGCAATGCCATGGAATGGAATGGGATGTGGAATGGAATCTAGAAAGGGACGTGGAAAGGAATGGATTAGAATGTGGAACGGAATGTGGAATGGACTGGAAGGGAATGAGGAATGGAATGGAATGGAATGTGGAATGGAATGGAATGGAATGGAATGTGGAATGCAATGCAAAGGTATTTAATGTGGAACGCAATAGAATAGAATCTAATGGAATGGAATGTGGAATAGAATGGAATGGAATGTGGAAAAGAATGTGTAATAGAACGTGGAATGGAGTGGAATTGAATGGAATGGAATGTGGAATGGAATGTGGAATGGAACGTGGAATGGATTGTTTCAAAAGGAATGGTATGTGGAATGGAATTTGTAATGGAAGGTGGAATGGAATGGAATGGAATGGAGTGGAATGTGGAATTCAATGAGGAATGGAACGTGGAATGGAACGTAATTGAAGGTGGAATGGAATGTGGAATGGATGGGAATGGAATGTGGAATGGAATAGAATGGAATGTGGAATGGAACAGAATGGAAAGTGGAATGAAACGTGGAATGGAATGGAATGGAATGTGGCATGAAATGGAATGGAATGTGGCATGAAATGGAATGGAATGTGGAAGGGAATGGAACGGAATGGAATGTGGAATGCAATGGAATGGAATGGAATGGAATGTGGAATGGAACGTTGAATGGAATGGAATGCAATGAGGAATGGAATGAGGAAGGGAATGGAAGGGAATGTGGCATAGAATGGAATGGAATGTGGAATGGAATGGAATGGAATAGATTGTGAAATGCAATTGAATGGAACGAAATGGCATGGAATGTGGAAAGGAATGGAATGTAACGGGGAATGGAATGAGGAATGGAACGTGGAATGAAATGGAATGTGCAATGTAATGTGGAATGGAAAGTTGAATGGAATGGAATCGAATGTCAATGCAATGTGGAATGGATGGGAATGTCATGTGGAATCGAATGTAATGGAATGTGGACTGCAATGCCACGGAATGGAATGGAATGTGGAGTGGAATTGAATGCAATGTGGAATTGAATGGAGTGGAATGTGGAATGGAATGCAATCGAATGTGGAACGAAATTGAATGGAAAGTGGAATGGAAATAAAATTTAATATGGAATGGTATGGTATTCAATGTGGAATGGAATGGAATTGAATGTGGAATGGAACGTGGAGAAGAATGGAAAGGTACGTGGAATGGAATGAAATGGAATGTGAAATATAATGCGGAATGGAATGGAATGTGGAATGGAATGGAATGGCATGTGGAATGGAATGGAATGGAATGCAATGTGGAATGCAATGGAATGGAAAGGAATGCAATGTGGAATGGAATGGAATGTGGAATGGAATGTGGAATGGAATGTGGGATGGAATGTGGAATGGAAAGTGGAAAGGAATGTGGAACGGAATGGAATGGAATGTGGAATGGAATCTGGAATTGAATGTGCAATGGAATGGAATGTTATGGAATGGAATGGAATATGGAATGGAATGGAATGTGGAAGGGAATTTGGAATGGAACGTGAAATGGAATAGAATGGATCTTGGAAAGGAATGGACTGGACATTGGAAAGGAATGGAAGGTGGGATGGAATGGAATGGAATGGAATGGAATGTGGAATGGAATGGAATGTGGAAGGGAATGTGGAATTGAATGGAATGGAAAGGGGAATACAATGGAATGGAATGTGGAATGGCACGTGGAATGGAATGGAATAGATGGGAAAGTGGAGTGGAATGTGGAACGGAACGTGAAATGGAATGGAATGTGGAATTTAAAGTGGAATGGAATGGAATGGAATTTGTAATGCAATGGAATGGAATGAGGAATAGAATGTGGAATGACGCATGGAATGGAATGGAATGGAATGGAATGTGGAAAGGAATGTGGAATGTAATATAATGGAATGGAATGCAATGTGGAATTGAAAGTGGAATGGAATGTGCAATGGATTGGAATGGAATGGATTGGAATGGAACGTGGCATGGAATGTGGAATGAACGTGGAATGGAATGGAATGGAATGTGGAATGGAATATGGAACGGAATGGAATGTAATGTGGAATGGATTGGAATGGAACGTGGCATGGAATGTGGAATGAACGTGGAATGGAATGGAATGGAATGTGGAATGGAATATGGAAAGGAATGGAATGTAATGTGGAATGGATTGGAATGGAATGTGGAATGAAATCGAATGGAATCGAATGTGATATGGAATGGAAATGAATGGAATGGAATGGAATGTGCAATGGAATGTGGAGTGGAATGCAATGTAATGGAATGTGGAATGGAAGTTAATGGAATGGAATGGAAAGCGGAATGGAATTGAATGGAACGGAATGGAATGGAATACAATGTTGAATGGAATGGAATGGAATGGAAATTGGAAAGGAATGGAACAGAATGTGGAATGTAATGGAATGGCAAGTGAAAAGTAAATATAATGGAATGCGAAATGGAAATAGAATGGAATGTGGAATGAAACGTGTAATTGAATGTGGAATGAAATGTGGAATGGAAAGCAGAATGGAATGTGCAATGGATTGTGGAGTGGAACGGAGAATGGAATGTAATAGAACGTGGAATGGAACGTGGAATTGAATGGAATGAAACGTGGAACGGAACATGAAATGGAATTTAGCAGGAAATGTGGAATGGAATGTGGAATGCAATGGCATGGAACTTGGAATGAAACGTGGAATGGAATGGAATGGGACTTGGAATGGAATGTGGAATGGAATGTGGAATGGAAAGTGGAATGCAATGAGGAATGGAACATAATGGAGCGAGGAATGGAATGGAATGGAACTTCAAGTGGAATGTGGAATGGAATGTGGTATGGAATGTGGAATGGAACATTTAATGGAATGTGGAATCAAATGTGGAATGGAACGTAATGGAATGTGGAATAGAATGGAATGGAATGTGGAATGGAATGGAATGTATTGTGGTATAGAATGGAATGGAATTTGGAAATAGAATGTGGAATAGAATGTAGTGGAATGGTATGGAACACGGAAAGGAAAGGAATGGAATATGCAAAAGAATGTGGAATGGAATGTTGAATGGAAAGTGGAATGGAATGGAATGCAATGAGGAATGGAAAGTGGAAAGGAATGGAATGAAACGTGCAATGGAAAGTCGAATGGAACGCAGAATGGAAAGTTAATTGAAATGTGGTAGGGAATGGAATGGAATGTGGAATGGAATGGAATGGGAAGTGGAATCGAATGTGGAATGGAATGGAATGGAATATGGAGTGGAATGGAATGTGGAATGGAAAGGAAAGGAATGTGTAATGGAATGTGGAATGGAATGTGGAGTGGGATGTGGAATAGAATGGAATGGAATGTGGAATGCAATGTGGAATGGAACGTGGAATGGAATGGAATGGATTGTGGAATGGATTGTGGAATGGAAAGTGGAATGTAATGGAATGGAATGTGGAATGGAATGTGAAATTGAATGGGCAATGGAATGTAGAATTGAATGGAAAGGAATGGGGAATGTAATCTGGAATTGAATGGAATGCAATGTGGAATGGAATGTTGAATGCAATGTGAAATGGAATGGAATGGAATGTGGAATGGAATGTGAAATGGAATGGAATGTGAATAGGAATGGAATGGAATGAGGAAGGAAATGTAGAATGGAATGGAAACTGGAATGGAATGGAATTGAATGTGGAATGGAATGGAATGGAATAAGGAATGGAATGTGGAATGGAATGGAAGGTGGAATGGAATTTAATGGAATGGAATGGAAAGGAATGGAATGGAATATGGAATGGAATGCAGAATGGAATTGAATGGAATGTGGAATTTATTGTGGGGTAGATTGGAATGGAATGTGGAATGGAAAGTGGAATGGAATGGAGTGGAATGTGTAATGGAATGTGAAATGAAATGGAATTTAATACGTAATGGAAAGTGGAATGGAACATGGACTAGAACGTGGAATGGAATATGGAATGGAATGCGGAATGGAACATGGAATGGAAAGGAATGGAACGTGGAATGGAATGGAATGGAATGAGGTAAGGAATGGAGTGGAAAGAGGAAGGGAATGTGGAATGGAATGGAATTTAATGGATTGTGGAATGGAATGGAATGTGGATTGGAATGGAATGTGGAATTGAATGGAATGGAACGTGTAATGGAATGAAATGTGTAATGGAATGGAACGTGTAATGGAATGGAAAGGAACATGGAACGGAATGGAATCTAGAATGGAATGCAATGTAATGGAGTATTGAATGAAATGGAATGGAATGCAATGTGGAATGGAAGGGAATGTGGAATGGATTGGAATGGATTGGAATGGAACGTGGAATGGAATGGAAAGAACGTGGAATGGAATGGAATGGAATGTGGAATGGAATGCAATGTGTCATGGAATGGAATGGGTTAGAATGGAATGTCAAAAGGAATGCAACTTGGAACGCAATGGAATGGAACATGGAATGGAATGGAATGGAACATGGAATGGAATGGAATTGAATGTGAAATAGAATGGAATTGAAAGTGGAATGGAATTGAACTGAAAGTGGAATAGAATGGAATGGAATGCAATGTGGAATATAATCGAATGGAATGTGGAATAATTGGAATGGTATGTGGATTGGAATGGAATGGAATGTGGAATTGAATGGAATGGAATGTGGAATGGAATGGAATGGAATGGAGGAGGGAAATTAATGGAATGTAGAATGGAATGCAATGCTATGGAATGCGGAAAGAAATGGAATGGAACGGAATGTGGAATGGAATGAAATGTAATCTGAATTGGATTGGAATGGAATGTTAAATGCAATGGAATGGAATGGAATGGAATGCAGAATGGAATGGAATGAAATGTGGAATGCAATAGAAGGGAATGGAACGTGGAATGGAATGGAATGGAGTGTGGAATAGAATGGAATGGAATGTGCACTGGAATGTGGAACGGAATGTGCAATGGAATGTGGAAAGGAATGTGCAATGGAACAGAATGGAATGTGAAATGCAATGAAAAGGAATATGTATTGGAATGTGGAATGGAACGGAATGGAATGTGAAATTCAAAGTGGAAAGGAATGTGGAATGGTACGGAATGGAATGTGGAATGGAAGGTGGAATGGAGTGGGCATTGGAATGTAGAATGGAATGTGGAATGCAATGCGGTTAGGAAGGTGGAAAGGAATGTGTAATGGAACGGAATGGAATGTGGAATGGAATGTGGATTGGAGTGTGGAAAGGAATGTGGAATGGAGTTGGGAATGGAATGTGTAATGGAATGGAATGCAATGTGAAATGGAGTGTGTAATGGAATGTGTAATGGAATGTCAAGTGAAATGCAATGGAATGTGTAATTGAAAGTGGAATGGAATGGAATGGAATATGGAAAGGAATGTGGAATGGAACGGAATGGAATGTCGAATGGAATGTGGAATGGAATGTGGAATGGAATGGTATGTAAAGTGGAATGGAATGGAGAATGGAATGTTGAAAGGAAGTGGAATGGAATGGAATGGAATGCGGAATGAAACGTGGCATGATATTGAATGGAACTTGGAATAGAACGTTGAATGGAACGTGGAATGAAAGGTGGAATGGAATGGAATGTGAAAGGAATTTAATGTAATGTGGAACGGAATATGGAATTCAGCGGAATGGTTTGTGGAATGGATTGGAATTGTATGTGGAATGGAATGGAATGGAATATGCAATGGAATGTGGAATGCAATGGAATGGAAAGTGGAATGGAATGTGGAACGGTTGTAGAATGGAAAGTGGAATGGAATGGAATGTAACGTGGAATGGAATGTGGAATGGAATGGGAAGCAATGTGGAAGGGAATGTAGAATGGAATGCGGAATGTAATGGAATGGAAAGAAATATGAAATGGAATGTGGAGTGGAATGTGAAAAGGAACGTGGAATGGATAAAAATGGAAAGTGGAATGGAAAGTTGAATGGATTGTGGAATGGAATGGAATGGAATGTGGAATGGAATATGCAATGGAATGGAGTGGAATGTGCAAAGGAACGTGGAATGGAATGTGGAAAGGAATGCAATGGTATGTCAAATGGAATGTGGAATAGAATGTGAAATGGAATGTGGAAACAAATGTGTAATTGAATGGATTGTGGAATGGAACGTGGAATGTAACGCGGAAAGGAACGAGGAATGGAAAGTTATGGAATGTGGAATGGGATGTGGAATGGAATGCGGAATGGAATGGAATGGAATGTGGAATGGAATGTAATGTGGAATGGAATGTGGGAAGCAACGTGGAATGCAACGTGGAATGCAATGGAATGGAACATGGAAAGGAATATGGAATGTTACGTGGGATGGAAAGTGGAATGGAACGTGGAATGGAATGGAAAGCAATGTGGAATGGAATGTGGAATGGCAAGTGAAATGCAATGTGGAATGGAATGTGAATTGCAAAGTGGAATATAATGGAATGTAAGGTGGAACGGAAAATGGAATTGAATGGATAGGAACGTGGAATGGAAGGTTGGATGGAATGGAAAGAAACATGGAATGGAACGTGGAATGGAACGTGGAATGGAATGTGGAATGGAATGTGGAATGTAAAGAGGAATGGAATGTGGAATGGAATGGAATGCAATGGAATGTTGAATGGAAAGGGATGGGATGTGAAATTCAATGGAATGGAATGGAATGTGGAATGCAATGGAATGGAATGGAATGTGGAATGGAACGGAAAGATTGTGTAATGGAATACGTAATGGAATGGGAGGCAATGTGGAATGGAATTTGGAATGGAATGAGAAATTGAATGGTATAGAATGTGTAATGGAATGTGGAATGGAATGGAATGGAATGTGGAATGGAAAGTGGAATGGAATGTGGAAAGGTATGTGGAATGGAATGGAATGTGCAATGAAATGTGGATTGGAGTGTGGATTGGAATGTGGAATGGAATTTAATGGAATATGGAGTGGAATGGAATGGTATGTGGAATGGAATGTGGAAAGGAATGGGGAATGGAATGTTGAATGAAAGTGGAATGGAAAGGAATGGAATGGGAAAAGTAATGTGTAATGGAATGGGGAATGGAATGTTGAAAGGAAACTAGAATGGAATGGAATGGAAAGAGGAATGCAACGTGGAATGATATTGCATGGAATTTGGAATAGAACATTGAATGTAACATGGAATGGAATGTCGAATGGAATGGAGTGGAAGGTGGAATGGAATTTAATGGAATGTGGAATGGAATGGGGAATGTAATGGGGAATGGATCGTGGAATGGAATATGGAATGGAACAGAATGTAAAGTGGAATGGAATGTGGAATGGAGTGTGGAATTGAATGTGTATTGGAACGGAATGGAATGTGAAATGGAATGTGAAATGGAAGGTGGAATAGTATGTCAAATAAAATGGAACGGAATTTGGAATTGAACATGGAATGGAATGGAATGGAGTGTAGAAGGGAATATGGGATGGAATAGAATGGAATGTGGAATGGATAGTGGAATGGAATGTGGAATGGAAAGTGAAATGGAATGGAGTGGAATGTGGAATGCAATGTGAAATGGAATGTAATGGAATGCGAAATGGAATTTGGATTGGGAAGTGGAATGGAACATGGAATGGAATGTGGTATGGAACGTGGAGTGGAATGGAAAGGAACGTGAAACGGAATGTGGAATGGAATGGAATGGAATGTGGAATGGAATGTGCAAAGGAAAGTGGAATGGTATGCAATGTAATGGGGAATGGAACATGGAATATTGTTGAATGGAACTTGGAAAGGAATGTAGAAAGGAAGGTGGAATGGAGTGTGAAATGGAATGTGGAATGGATTGGAAAGCAATGTGGAATGGAATGTGGAACGCAATGTGGAATGGAATGTGGAAAGGAATCTGGAATGGAAAGAATGGAATGTGAACTTGAATTCAATGGAATGGGGATGGAAGGTGGAATGGAATGGAATGGAGTGTGGAATGGAATGTGGAAAGGAACGGAACGGAATGTGGAATTGAATGTGGAATGGAATGTGGAATGCAAAGGAAAGGAATGTAGAATGGAACGTGGAATGGAATGGAATGGAACGGGGAATGGAACATGGAATGTAACGCAATGGAACGTTGAATGGGATGTGGAAAGGAAACTGGAATGGAATGTGGAATGGAATGGAATGGAGTGGAAAGTGGAATGGAATGGTATGGAATGGAATGGAATGGAATGGAATGTGGAATGGAATGGAAAACAATGTGGAATGGAATGTGGAAAGAAATGGAATGGAATGTAATGTGGAATAGAATTGAATGGAATGTGGAAAGAAATGGAATGGAATGCAATGTGGAATGCAATGTAAAGGAATGTGGGGTGGAATGGAATGGAAAGGAATGGAAAGTGGAAAAGAATGGAAAGGAATGGAATGTGAAATTGAATGGAAAGAGGAATGGAATGTATAACGGAATGGAACGGAATGGAATGTGGAATGGAATGGAATGAAATGTGGTATGGAATTCAAAGGAATGTGAGACGGAATGGAAAGTCAAATGGAATGGAAAGCAATGGAATGTGGAATGGAATGGAATGTGGAAAGGAATGAAATGTGGATTGGAATGTGTAATGGATGGAATATAATGGAATGTGGAATGGAATGGACTGTGGAATGGAATGGAATGGAATGTGGAATGGAATAGATGTAAATGTGGAATGGAATGTAATGGAAAGTGGAATGGAATGGAATGTGGAAGGAATAGAATGGAATGTGGAAAGGAAAGGAATGGAAAGTCGCCTGGACTGAAATGGAATCCGGATTTGAATAGAGTGGAACGAGGCTTGGAATGGAATGTAGTGTGGAATTTAATGCAATGGAATATGGAATGGAAGGGAATGGAATAGGGAATGGAATGTGGAATGGAATGGAATGGAATGGAATGTGGAGTGGAACGGAATGAAATGGAATGTGGCATGGAATGGAATGGAAGGTAGCATGGAATGGAATGGAATGTGGAAAGGAATGGAATGGAACGTGGAGTGGAATAGTATGGAAAGTGGAATGGAGGGGGATGGAACCTGGAATGGAATGTGGAATGGAATGGAAGGAATGGAATGTAAAGTTGAATGGAATGGAATGTGAAATGGAATGGAATTGAAAGTGGAATCGAATGTGGAATATAATGGAATGGAATGTGGAATGGAATGTCGAATGGAATGGAATTTGAAATGGAAATAGAATGGATTGTGAAATGGAAATAGAATGGAAAGTGGAATGGAATGGAATGTGGAATGGAATGGAATGGAATGTGGAATGGAATGGAATGGAATGTGGAATTGAATGGTATGCAACGTGGAATGGAAGTTGGAATGGAATGGAATGGAATGAGGAATGGAATGTGGAATGGAATGTGGAATGGACTGGAATGGAAAGTGGAATGGAATGGAATGGAATGGAATGGAATGGAAGGGAATGTGGAATTGAGTGGAATGGAATGGAACAGAATATGCAATGGAATGTGGAAAGGAATGGAATGCTATGCGAAATGGAACGTGGAATGGAATGGACGGAACGTGGAATGGAATAGAATGTAATGTGTTATGGAATGAGGAAAGGAATGCAATAGAATGGAAAGGAATTTGGAATGTAATGGAGTGGAATGTGGAAAGGGAAGTGAAATGGAATGGAATGGATTGTGGAAAGAAACGTGGAGCAGAATGGAATGGAATGTGGAATGGAATGGAATGGAACGTGGAACGGAATGTGGAATGGAATGTGGAATGGAATGGAATGGAATGTGCAATGGAATAAGGATTGGAACGTGGAATGGAGTGGAATGGAACGTGTAATGAAATGTGGAATTGAATGTAATGGAATATGGAATGGAAAGTGGAATAGAATGGAATGTAAACTGGAATGGAATGGAATGGAATGTGGAATGGAATGTGGAATGGAAAGTGGAATGGAATGGAATGGAAGGTAGAATGGATTCAGGAATGGAACGTGGAATGGAATGCAACGGAACGTGGAATGAAACATTGAATGGAATGTGGAATGCAACATGGAATGGAAAGTGGAGTGGAATGAGTTATGGAATATGGAATGGAATGGAGAGGAACGTGGAATGGAATGAGGAAAGGAACGTGGAATGGAAGGGAGTGGAACATGTAATGGAACGTGGAATGGAATGTGGAATGGAAAGTGGAATGCAACGTGGAATGGAAAGGAATGGAACGTGGAGTGGAATGAGGAATGGAATGTGGAATGCAATGGAGTGTAACGTGGCATGGAATGAGGAAAGAAACGGGGAATGTAATTGAAAGGAATGTGTAATGGAATGTGGAATGGAATGGAATGGAACAGACTTGAAAGTGGAATGGAATCTGGAAAGTAACGTTGAATGGAATAGAATGGAATGGAATGTGGAATGGAAAGTGGAATGGAAATGAATGGACTGTGAAATGGAATGGAAACGAATGTGGAATGGAAAGGACTGGAATGGAATGTGGAATGGAATGGAATGGAATGTGAAATGGAATCGAGTGGAATGTGGAATGGAATGGAATGGAATGTGGAATGGAATGGAATGGAATGTGGAATGGTATATAGAATGGATTGGAATGGAATGGAAGGTGGAATGGAATGGAAAGGAAGTGGAATGACATGGAATGGAATGAAATGGGCAATAGAATGGAAGGGAATGTGGAATGGAAGGGAATGGAATGGAATGGAATGTGGAATTGAAAGTAAGGTGGAATGAAACGGAAAGGAAGTGGAATGGCATGGAATGGAATGAAATGTGCAATAGAATGGAATTGAAGGTGGGATGGAAGGGAATGGATTGTAATGGAATGTGGAATGGAATGGAATGGAATGTGGAAAGGAAGGGAATGGAATGGGGAATTTAATTTGGAATGTAATGGAATGGAATGGGATGTGGAGTGGAATGGAATGGAAGGTGGAATGGAATGGAAAGGAATGTGGAATGGAATGCAATGGAATGAAATTTGGAATAGAATAGAATGGAATTTGGAATGGAAGGGAATGGAATGGAATGGAACGTGGAATGGAATGTGGAATGGTAAGTGGAATGGAATAGGTAGAAACAGAGTGGAATATGGAATGGAATGTGGAATGGAAAGAGGAATGGCATGGAATGTTGAAAGCAATGTGGAAATGAACATGGAATGGAAAGGAATTGAACGTGGAATGGAAAGTTTAATAGATTGGAATGGAATTTGGAATGGAATTGAATGGAAAGTGAAATGGAATGTGGAATGCAATGGAATGGAATGAGGAATGGAAAGTGGAATGGAATGGAATGGAATGTGGCATGAAATGGAATGGAATGTGGAATGGAATGGAATGGAATGGAATGCGGAATGCAATGGAATGGAATGGAATGGAATGTGGAATAAAACTTTGAATGGAATGGAATGGAATATGGAATGGAATGTGAAATGGAATGGAACGGAAAGCGGAATGGAATGAAACAGAATGTGGAATGGAATTGAATGGAATGGAATGTGAAATGCAATGGAATGGAATGGAATGGAATGTAGAATGGAATGGAATGGAATGGGGAATGGAATTTGGAATGCAAAGTGGAATGCAACGGAACGTGCCATGGAATGTGGAATGGAAAGTGGAATTGAATGGAATCGAATCTGGAATGCAATGTAGAATGGATGGGAATGGCATGTGGAATCAAATGGAATGGAATATTGAATGCAATGCAATGGATGGGAATCGCATGTGGAATCAAACGGAATGGAATATTGAATGCAATGCAATGGATGGGAATCGCATGTGGAATCAAATGGAATGGAATATTGAATGCAATGCAATGGAATGGAATGGAATGTGGAATGGAATGCAATGGAATGTGGAATGGAATTCAACGGAAAGTGTAATGCAAATAGAATTTAATGTGGAAAGTTATAGAATTTAATGTGGAATGGAATGGAATTCAATGTGGAATGGAACGTGGAATGGAATGCATTGGAATGTGAAATAGAATGTGGAATGGAATGGAATGTGGAATGGAATAGAATGGAATGCGCAATGGAATGGAATGGAATGTGGAAAGGAATATGGAATGGAATGGAATGGAATGCAATGTGTAATACAATGGAATGGACTGGAATGCAATGTGGAATGGAATGGAACTTCGAATGGAACGTGAAATGGAATGTGGAATGGAATGGAATGGAATGTGGAATGGAATGTGGAATGGAACGTGGAAGGGAATGGAAAGGAATGAAATGGAATGGAATTTGGAATGGAATGCAATGGAATGCAATGTGGAGTGGAATTAAGAATGGAACGTGGAATGGAATGGAATTTAATGGAATGTAGAAAGGAAAGGTATGGAATGGAATGTGCGATGGAAATGAATGGAATGCCATGGAAAGTGGAATGGAATGGAATCTGGAATGGAATGCAATGGACTGCGGAATCCAATCAAAAGGAATGGAATGTGAAATGGAATGGAATGGACTAAGGAATGGAATGGAAAATTATGTAATATGAAATGGAATGGAAAGGAATGTGGAAAGGAATTGTATGGAATAGAATGTGGAATGGAAACGAATGGAATGGAATTTGAAAGTGGAATGGAACTGAATGCAGCACGGAATGGAATGGATTGGAATGGAATGTGGAATGGAATACAGAATGGAATGGAATGGAATATGGAATGGAATGGAATGGAATGTGGAATGGAATGGAATGGAATGTAGAGTGGAATGGAATGTAGTAAAATGCTATGTGGAATGGAATGGAATGGAATGGAATGGAATGGAATGGAATATATAATGGAATGGAAAGTGGAATTGAAGGGAATGGAAAGTGGAATGTAATGGAACGTGGAATGGAGTGGATTTGAACGTGGAATGGAATATGGAATGGAATGGAATGGAATGAACAATGGAATAAGGACTGGAACATTTAATGGAATCGAAAGGAAGATGGAATAGAACGTGGAAGGGAACGTGGAATGTATCGTGGAATGGAATGGAATGGAACGTGGAATGGAATGGAATGGAACGTGGAATGGAATGGAATGGAACGTGGAATGGAATGGATCGTCGAATATAATGGAATGTAATGTGGAATGAAAAGGAATGGAACATGGAGTGAAATACTATGGAAAGTGGAATGGAGTGGGATGGAACATGGAATGTAATGTGGAATGGAATGGAAGGAATGGAACGTAAAGTGGAATGGAATGGAATGTGGAAAAGAATGGAATGGAATGTGGAATGGAATGTGGAATGTAATGGAATGGAATGTGGAATGGAATGTGGAATGGAATGGAATTTAAAATGGAAGTAGAATGGAATGTGAAAAGGAAATAGAATGGAATGTGGAATGGTACGTGGAATGCAATGGAATGCAATGTGGAATGGAATGTGGAATGGAATTTGGAATGCAATGGAATGGAATGGAATGTGGAATGGAATGGAATGCAATTTGGAATGGAATGGAATGGAATGTGGAATGGAATATTGAATGAATTGGAATGGAATGGAAGGTGGAATGGAATGCTAGGAATGTGGAATGGAATGCAATGAAATGAAATGTGGAAGAGAATGGAAAGGAATTCGGAATGCAATGGAACGGAAAGGAATGCAATATGCAATGCAATGGAAGGGAAAGTGAAATGGAATGTGGAATAGATCTTGTAATAGAATGGAATCGAACGGAATGAAATGTGGAAGAGAATGGAAAGGAATTCGGAATGCAAGGGAACGGAAAGGAATGCAATATGCAATGGAATGGAATGGAAAGTGAAATGGAATGTGGAATATATCTTGTAATAGAATGGAATCGAACGGAATGGAATGTGGAAGTGAATGTGGAATGGTACGTGGAATGGAATAGGTTGGAATGGAATGGAATGTGGAATGAAATGTGGAATGGAACGTGGAATGGAATGGAATGGAATGGAATGGAATATAGAATGGAATGGAATGTGGAATGGAATGGAATGAAATGGAATGGAATACAGAAAGGAATGGAATGCGGAATGCAATGGAATGCAATGTGGAATGGAAGGTGGAATGGAAAGAAATGTGGAATGGAATGCAATGGGAATGGAATGTCGAATGGAATGTGGAATGGAACGGAATTGAATGCGGAATGGAATGGTATGGAATGGAATGTGGAATGGAATCGAATCGAATGTGGAATGGAATGAAATGGCATGTGAAATGGAAACAGAATGGAAAGTGAAATTCAAATAGAATGGGATATGGAATGGAATTGAATGTGGAATGGAATGGAATGGAATGTTGAATGGAACGTGTAATTAAATGGAGTGGAATGTGGAAAGGAATGTGAAATGGAATGGAATGAAATGTGGAATGGAAGGGAAGGGAATGTAGAATGGTATGAAGTGGATCGGAATGTGGAATGCAATGGAATGGAATGTGGAATGGAATGGAATGTTGAATGTAATGTGGAATGGAATGGAATGGAATGAGGAATGGAATGTGGAATGCAATGTGGAATGGAATGGAATGGAATGTGGAATGGAATATGGAATGGAACGGAATGGAATCTGGAATGGAACGGAATCGAATGTGGAATGCAATGGAATAGAATGGAATGTGGCATGGAAGGGAATGGAATGTGGAATGGAATGGAATGGAATGGAATGTGGAATGGAATGGAGTGCAATGTGGAATGGAATGGAGTGGAATATGGAATGGAATAGAATGGAATATGGAATTGAATGTAATTTAATGTGGAATGGAATGGAATGGAATGAGGAATGGAATGGAACGCAACGTAATGTGTAATTGAATGAGGAATGGAATGGTATAGAATGGAAAGGAAAGTGGAATGGAATGTTTAATCGAATGGATACGAATGTAATGGAATGCGGAGTGGATTGTGGAATGGAATGTGGAATGTAATGGAATGGAATGTGGAATAGAATGTGGAATAGAATGGAATGGAATCGAATGTAATGGAATGTGGAACGGAATGGAATGAAATGAGGAATGGAACGGAATGTGGAACGGAATGTAATGGAATGTGGAATGGAATGTAGAATGGAATGTGGAATGGAATGGAATTTAATCTGGAATGGAATAAGTAATGGAAAGTGGAATGTAATGGAATGGAACGTGGAATGGAATGCCATGGAAATTGGAATGTAATGGAACTTGGAATGGCGTGGAATGGAATGTGGAATGGAATAAGTAATGGAACGTTTAATGGAATGGAATGCAACATGGAATAGAAGGTGGAATGGAACGTGCAATGGAATGGAAGGTGGAATGAAATGGATCGTGGAATGGAATGGACTGGAAAGTGGAATGGAATAGTATAGAAAGTGGAATGGAGAAGGATGGAACGTGCCATGGAATGTGGAATGGAATGACACGGAACGCAATGCAAAGTGGAATGGAATGGAACCTGGAAAGGAATGGAATTTAATGTGGAATGGAATGTGGAATGGAATGGAATGGAATGTGGAAAGGAATGTGGAATGGAATGGAATGTGAAATGGAAATAGAATGGAATGTGAAATGGAAATAGAAAGGAATGTGGAATTGAATGAAATGGAATGTGGAATGGAATGGAATGAAATGTTGAATAGAATGTGGAATGGAATGGAATGGAATGTGGAATGCAATGGAATGGAATGGAATGGAAAGTGGAATGGAGTGGAATGGAATGGAAAGTGGAATGGAATGGAAAGGAATATGGAATTCAATGTGGAAAGGAATGGCAAGGTATGTGGAATGGAATGGAAAGGAATGTGGAAAGGAATGTGGAAAAGAATGGAATGCAATGTGGACTGGAATGGAATGGAACGAGGAATGGAATGTGGAATGGAATGTTCAATGGAATATAATGGAATGTGTAATGGAATAAGGAACGGAAAGTGGAATGGAGTGGAATGGAACGTGTAATGGAATGGGTAATAGAAAGGAATGGAATGTGGAATGGAAAGGATTGGAATGTGAAATGGAAAGTTTAATGGAATGGAGTGGAATGTGGAATGCAATGTAATGGAATGTGGAATAGAAAGTGGAATGGAATGGAATGGAACGTGGAATGGATGAGCAATGGAACGTGATATGGAATGCAATGGAACGTTGAATGAAACATGGAATAGAACGTGGAATGGAAAGTGGAATCGAACCTGGAATACAAAGGAATGGAACGTGGAATGGAATGAGTTATGGCATGTGGAATGGAATGGAATGGAACGTGGAATAGAATTAGGAAAGGAACGTGGAATGGAATGTGGAATGGAATGTGGAATGTAATTGAACGTGGAACAGACTGAGGAAAGGAATGTAGAATGGAATGGAATGGAACATGGAATGGAATGTGGAATGCAACGTGGAATGGAATGTGGAATGGAATGTGGAATGCAATGGAATGGAAAGTGGAATTGAATGGAATGGAACGTGGAAAAGAATGGAATGGAATGTGGAATGCAATGGAATGGAATGTGGAACGGAATGTGGAATGGAATGTGGAATTGAATGGAATGGAATGCTATGTGGAATTGAATGGAATGGAATGTGAAATGGAATGGAATGGAATGGAATAGAATGTGGAAAGGAAAGTTTAAAAGAATGGAATGGAAAGTGGAATGGAATGTGGAATGGAATGGAATGTGGAATGGAATGGAATGGAATGGAATAGAATGTGGAAAGGAAAGTTTAATAGAATGGAATGGAAAGTGGAATGGAATGTGGAATGTAATAGTATGGAAAGTGGAATGGAGAGGAATGGAACGTGGAATGGAATGTGAAATGGAATGGAACGGAAAGAAGTGCAAAGTGGAATGGAATCCAATTGAATGTGGAAAGGAATGTGGAATGTAATGGAATGGAATGTGGAATGGAATGGAATGTGAAACGGAAATAGAATCGAATGTGAAATGGAAATACAATGGAATGTGGAATGGAAGGGAATGGAATGTGGAATGCAATCGAATGGACAGGAAAGTGGAATGCAATGGAGTGGAATGGAGTGGAAAGTAATGTGGAATGGAATTCAATGGAATGTCGAATGGAATGTGGAGTGTAAAGTGGAATGGAATGGAATGGAACGGAATGGAATGTGGATTGGAATGTGGAATGGAACGTGGAATGGAATGGAATGGAATGTGGGGTGGATTGTGGAATGTAATGTGGAAAAAAATGGAATGGCATGGAATGGAATCGAATGCAGAATGGAATGAAATGGAATGTGGAATGGAATGGAATGTGGACTGGAATTTAATTGAATGGATAGGAATGGAATGGAATACGGAATGCAATGAGAAATGGAATGGAATGGAATGGAATGTGGAATGGAAAGGGGAATGGAATCTGGAATGCAATGTGTAATGGAATGGAAGGGAATGCAATGTGGAATGGAATGTGGAATGGAATGTGGAAGGGAATGCAATGTGGAGTGGAATGGAAAGTAATGTGGAAAGAAATGGAATGGAATGTGGAATGGAATGCAAAGAATAGAACGGAAAGTGGAATGGAATGGAGTGTAATGGAATGGAATGTGTAATGGAAGGTGGAACGGAATGTGGAATAGAATGGAATGAATGTGGAATGCAATGTTGAATGTAATGGAACGTGGAATGGAATGTGAAATGGAATGGAAACTGGAATGGAATGTGGAATGGAACGGAATGTGCAATGGAAAGTTGAATGGATTGGAATGGAATGTAGAATGGAATAGAATGGAATTTGGAATGGAATCTGGAATGCAACGTTGAATGTAACGTGGAATGGAATGAAATGTAACGTGGAATGGAATGAAATGTAACGTGGAATGGAAAGTGGATTGGACAGTGTAATGGAATGTGGAAAGGAATGTGGAATGTGGAATGGAATGGAATGTGGAATGGAATGCAATGGAATGTGAAATGGAAGTTTGAATGGAATGGAATGCAATGTGGAATAGAATGGAATGGATTGGAAATTGGAATGGAAAGGAAAGGAATTTAGATTGTTCTTTAATGGAATGGAATGGAATGGAATGTGGAATGGAATGGAATTGAATGTGGAATGGAATGGAATGCTATGTGGAATGAAAAGTGGAAGGGAGTGGAATGGAATGAGTAATGGAATGTGGAATGGAAAGGAATAAAATGTGGAGAGGAATGGAATGGAATGTGGAATGGAAAGTGGAAAGGAAGGTGGAATGAAACGGAATGGAAAGTGCAATGGAAGGTGGAAAGGAACACGGAATGGAATGGAGTGTATCATGGAATGGATAATGGAATGGAACGTGCAGTGGAAAGTGTAATGTAATGAAAAAAAAGGTGGAATGGAAAGTGGAATGGAACGTTGAATGGAACGTGGAATGCAATGGAATGGAAAGTGGAATGGCATGGAATGGAATGTGGAATTGTATGGTATGGAATGTGGAAAGGAATGGAATGGAATCGTATTTGGAATGGAATTAAACAGAACGTGGAATGGAATGGAATTGAATATGGAATGGAAAGGAATGGAATGTGGAATGGAATTAAATGGAATGGAATGTGGACTGGAAGCGAATGAAATGGAACGGAATGTGGATTGGAATGGAATGGAATGTGGAATGGAAACTGGAAAGGCATGGAATGGAATGTGGAATTTAATGGTAGGGAATGTGGAATGGAAAGTAATGCAATGTGGAATGGAACATGGAATGGAACGTCAAATGGAATGGAAAAGAACGTGGAATGGAACGTGGAATTATACGTGGAATGGAACCTGGAATGGTATGAGGAATGTGGAATTGAATGGAATGGAGTCTGGAATGGAATGAAATGGAACGTGGATTGGAATGGGATGGAATGTGGAATGGAATGGAACGGAAAATGGAATAGAATTGAAAGGAATGTGTAATGGAAAGTAGAATGGAATGGAATGTGGAATGCAATGGAATGGAATATGGAAAGGAACGTGTAATGGAATGGAAAGGAACGTGGAACGGAACATGGAATGGAATGGAATGGAACGTGGCATGGAACGTGGAATGGAACGTGGAAAGAAATGTGAAATCGAAAGTGGAAAGGAAAGTGGAATGGAATGTGGAATATGGAATGGAATGGAATGGAATGTGGAATGGAATGCAATGGAATGCCTTCTGGAATGGAATGGAATGTGGAATGGAAAGTGGAATGGATTGTGGAAAGGAATGGAATGCAATGTGGAATGGAATGTGGAATGGAATGTTATTTGGAATGGAATGGAATGGAATATGGAATGGAATTAAACGGAATTGAATGGGCAATGGAATGTGAAATGGAGTGGAATGGAATGTGGAATGGAATGGAATGGAATGTGGAATTGAACATGGAATGGAATGGAATGAAATGTGGAATGGAATGTAATGGAATTGAATGGACAGGAACGTGGAATACAATGGAATGGATAGTGGAATGCAATGTGGAATGGAATGCAATGGAAAGTGGAATGGAACGTGTAATGGAAAGTGCAATGGAAAGTGGTATGGAATGTGGAATGGAACGTGGAATGTAACGGAGAATGTAATGGAATGGAATGTGGAATGCAAAGAGGATTGGATAGGGGAATGGAATGTGGAGTGGAATACGGAATGTGGACTGAAATGTAATGTGGAATGGAATGCAATGGAAAGTTAAATGGAACGTGGAATGGAATGGATTGCAATGTGGAATGGAATGGAATGGATTGGAAAGTGGAATGGAAAGGAATGGAATTTCCAGTGTTTTGGAATAGAAGTGAATGGAAAGTGGAATGGAATGGAAGGTAATGTGGAATGGTACGGAATGGAATGGAATGGAATGGAATGTGTAATGGAATGGAATGGAATGGAATGGAATGGAATGCGTAAAGGAATGTGGAATGGAATGGAAAGTGGAATGGAATTGATTGGAATGTGGAATGGAATGTGGAATGGAATATGTAATGGAATGGAATGGAATGTGTAATGGAATGTGGAATGGAAAGTGGAATGTAATGTAATGTGGAATGGAAGGTAATGGAGTGTGGAATGTGGAATTGAATGGAATCGAACGTGGAATGGAATATGGAATGGAATGTGGAATGGAATGGAATGGAATGTGGAATGGAATCTGTAATGGAATGTGGAATGGAATGTGCAATGGAATGTAATGTGGAATGCAATAGAATGGAATGGAATGGAATATGGAATTGAATGTGGAATGGAATGTAGTATAGAATGAAATGGAGTGTGGAATCGAATGTGGAATGGAAGGGAATCGAATGTGGAAAGGAATGGAATGGAACGTGGAATGCAACCTGGAATGGAATGTGGAATGGAATGGAATGTGGAATGGAATGGAATGGAATGTGGAATGGAATGTGCAGTGGAATGTAACGGAATGTGGAATGGAATGTTGTATGGGATGGAATGGAATGTGTAATAGAATTTGGAATGGAATGGAATGGAATGCAGAATGGAATGTGGAATGAAATGGAATGTAATATGAAACTGAATGTGGATTGGAATATAATGGAATGTGGAACAGTAGTGGAATGGAACGAGGAATGGAATGGAATGGAAAGTGGAATGGAATGGAATGGAATTCGCAATGGAATGCGGAACGGAATGGAGTGGAATATGGAATGGAATGGAGTATGGATTGGAGTGGAATGGAATGTGGAAAGGAACATGGATTGGAATGTAGAATGAAAAGTGGAATTGAACGCGGTATGGTATGTAATGGAAAGTAGAATGGAATGTGGAATGGAATGTGGAATGGAACGTAGAATGGAACGTGGAATAGAATGCAATGGAAAGTGGAATGGAACATTGAATGGAATGAGGAATGGGACGTGGAATATAATGTGGAATCTAATGTGGACTGGAAAGGAAAGGAATATGTAACAGAAAGGAATAAAATGAGGAATGGAATGCAATGGAATGTGGAATGGAATGTGTAATGGAATGGAGTGGAGTTTGGAATAGAATGTGGAATGGAATGGAATGCAATGGAATGGAATGGAATGCAATGGAATGGAATGGAATGGAATGGAATGGTAAGGAATGTGGAATGGAATGTGGTATGGAAAGTGGAATGGAATGTGGAAAGCAATGGAAAGGAATCTGGAATGGAATGTGGAATGGAACGGAATGGAATGGAATGGAATGTGTAATGGAATGTGGAATTGATTTGGTATGGAACGTGGAATGGAACGTGGATGGAATGGAATGTGGAATGGAATGTAAAATGGAATGGAATGGAATGGAATGTAGAATGGAATGTGGAATGGAATGGAATGGATTTTTAAAGGGAATGCAATAGAATGTGTAACGGAATGTTGACTGCATGGAATGCAATGTGGAAAGCAATGTGGAATGGAAAATAATGAAAGAGGAATGGAAAGTTAATGGAATGTGGAATGAAATCTGTACGGGAACGTGCAATGGAACGTAGAAAGGAATGGATTTGATCGTGGAATGGAACGTGTAATGGAAGATGGAATGGAATGCAATGGAACGTGAAACAGAAAGTGGAATGGAATGAAATGGAACATGGAATGGAATGTGGAATGGAATGGAATGTGGTAGGCAACGTGGAATGGAATGGAATGGAATGTGGAATGAAATGTGGCATGGAACGTGGAATGGAATAGAATGCAATGTGGAATGGAAGGTGGAATGGAAAGGAATGGTACGTGGAACGGAATATGGAATGGAATGGAATGGAACGTGGAATGGGAGGTGGAATGGAATGGAATGGAATGTGGAATGGAAAGTGGAATGGAATGGAATGTGGAAAGGAATGGAATGGAAAGTGGAATGGAATGGAATGTGGAATGGAATGCAATGGAATGTGTAATGGAATGTGGAATAGAATATGGAAAGCAATGTGGAAAGTAATAGAATGTGGAAGGGAAATTGGAATGGAATGGAATGGAACGTAGAATGGAACATGCAAAGGAACATGGAATGGAATGGAATGGAAGGTGGAATGAAATGGAATGGAATGTGGAATGGAAAGTGGAATGCAATGGAATGGAACGTGGAATGGAATGTGGAATGGAATGGAACGGAAGTTGGAACGGAATGGAATGGTATGTGGAATGGAATGTGGAATGGAATGTGGAATGGAATGTGGAATGAAATTGAATGGAATGGAATGTGGAATGCAATGTGGAATGGAATGTGGAATGGAAGGTGGAATGGAATAGAACATGGAAAGGAATTTGGAATACAATGTGGAATGGAATGGAATGGAATGTGCAATGGAATGTGGAATGGAATGGAACGGAACAAGGATTACAACGTGGAATGGAAAGGAATGTGGAATGGAATGAAATGGAATACAATGTGGAAAGGAATGGAATGGAATGCAATGTGGAATGGAATGGAATGTGGAATGCAATGGAATGGAATATAATGGAATCTGGAATTGAATGTGGAATGGAATGTGGAATGGGACGGAATGGAATTGAAGGTGGAATGGAACAGAATTGAATGTGCAAAGGAATGTGGAATGGAATGGAATGGAATTGAATGTGGAATGAAATGTGGAATGGAGTGTATCGTGGAATGGAAAGTGGAATGGAATGGAATGGAATTTGGAATGGAGTGTGAAATGCAATGGAATGGAACGAGGATTGGAATTTGATGAAATGTGGAATGGAATGTGGAATGGAATGTGGGATTGTATGGAATGGAAAGTGGAATGGAATGTGGGATTGTATGGAATGGAAAGTGGAATGGAATGTGGAATTGAACGTAATGGAATGTGGAATGGAATGGAATGGAAAGTGGAATGGATTGGAATGGAATATGGTTTTGAATGGAATATAATGTGGAATGGAAAGGAATGGAATGGAATGGAATGCGAAACGGAATGTGGAATGTAACGTGAAATGGAATGTGGAATGCAATGTGGAATTGAATGTAATGGAACGTGGAATGGAATGGAGTGCAAAGGAGTGGAATGGAAAGTCAAATGGAACGTGGAAGGGAATGTGGAATGGAATGAGGAATGGAACATGGAAATGGAAAATGAAATGAAATGGAATGGAATGGAATGGAATGTGGAATGGAATGGAATGGAGTGCAATGTGGAATGGAATGGAAAGGAATGGAATGAAATGGAATGGAAGGCAGAATAGAATGTAATGGAATGCGGAACGGAATGGAATGGAATGTAGAATGGAATGGAATTGAATGTTGAATGGAATGGAATGGAATATTGAATGGAAAAGAATGGAACGGAATGGAATGTGGAATGTAATGGAATTGAAAGTGGAATGGAATGGAATGGAATGCCTTGTGGAATGGATTGGAAGGGAATCAAATGCAATGGAATGCGGAATGGAATGGAATGGAGGGCAATGTGGAATGGCATCGAATGGAATGGAAAAATATGGAATGCAGAATGGAACGGAATGGAATGCAGAATGGAATGGAATGCAATGTTGGATGGTTTGGAATGGAATGCGGAAAGGAATGGAATGGACTGTGGAATGGAAGGGAATGGAACGTGGAATGGAACGTGGAATGGAATGGAACGGAAGTTGTAATGGAATGGAAAGGAATGTGAAATGGAATGTGGAATGGAATTGAATGGAATGGAATGTGGAATGCAATGTGGAATGGAAAGTGGAATGGAAAGTGGAATGGAATAGAACATGGAACGGAATGTGGAATACAAAGTGGAATGGAATGGAATGGACTGTGCAATGGAATGTGGAATGGAATGGAACGGAACATGGAATGGAACGTGGAATGGAATGTAGAATGGAACCTGGAAAATAATGTGGAATGTAATGGAATGTAATGTGGAATGGAGTGTGGAATGGAATATATTGGAATGGAATGGAATGTGGAAAGAAACATGGAATGGAACGTGGAATGGAACGTAGAATGGAATGGAATGGAAAGTGTAATGGAGTGGAACGGAATGTGGAATGGTATGGAATGGAATGGAATGAAATGGAATACAATGTGGAAAGGAATGTAATGGAATGCAATGTGGAATGGAATGGAATGTGGAATGCAATAGTATGGAATGTAATGGAATCTGGAATTGAATGTGGAATGGAATGTGGAATGGAACGGAATGGAATTGAATGTGGAATGGAATAGAATGGAATGTGCAAAGCCATGTGGAGTGGAATGGAATGGAATGTGGAATGAAATGTGGAATGGAGTGTATTGTGGAATGGAACGTGGAATGGAATGGAATGGAATTTGTAATGGAGTGTGGAATGGAATGGAATGGAATGTGGATTAGAATGGAATGAAATGTGGAATGCAATGTGGAATGGAATGTGGGATGGTATGGAATGGAAAGTGGAATGGAATGTGGAATCGAATGTAATGGAATGTGGAATGGAATGGAATGGGAAGTGGAATGGAATGGGAAGTGGAATGGAAAGCAATATGGAATGGAATGGAATGGAATGTGGTTTGGAATGGAATATAATGTGGAATGGAAAGGAATGGAATCGAATGGAATGTGAAATGGAATGTGGAATGTAACGTGAAACGGAATGTGGAATGCAATGCAGAATGGAATGTAATGGAACGCGGAATGGAACGCAGTGGAAAGGAGTGGAATGAAACGTCATATGGAACGTGGAAGGGAACGTGGAATGGAATGTGGAATGGAACATGGAATGGAAAATGAAATGGAATGGAATGGAATGGTATGGAATTGAATGGAATGGAATGTGGAATGGAATGGAATGGAGTGCAATGTGGAATGGAATGGAAAGGAATGGAATGAAATTGAATGGAAGGCGGAATAGAATGTAATGGAATGCGGAATGGAATGGAAGGGAATGCAGAATGGAATGTTTAATGGAATAGAATGGAATATGGAATGGAAAGCAATGGAATGGAATGGAATGTGGAATTTAGTGGAAATGAAAGTGGAATGGAAGGGAATGGAATGTATTGTGGAATGGATTGGAACGGAATTGAATGGAATGGAATGTGGAATGGAATGGAATGGCGTGCAATGTGGAATGGATTCGAACGGAATGGAATGGTATCGAATGCGGAATGGAATGGAATGGAATGCGGAATGGAATGGAATGCAATGTTGGATGGATTGGAATGGAATGTGGAATGGAATGGAATGGATTGTGGAACGGAATGGAATGGAATGGAAATAAATGGAATGCAGAATGGAATGGAATGGAATGATCAATGAAATGTGGAATGAAATGGAATGGAAAGTGGAATCGAATGTGGAATGGAATGGAATGGAATTTGGAATGGAATGGAATGGAATGAAATGTGAAATGGAAAGCGGAATGGAATGTGAAATGGAATGTAGATTGGAATGTGGAATTGAATGAAATGGAACGTGGGATGGAACGGAATGGAACATGGAAAGGAATGCAATGGGACGTGGAATGGAAGGAGGAATGCAACGTGGAATGGAATGTGCAATGGAATGCGGAATGGAACGTGGAATGGAATGGAATGGAACGTGTAATGGAATGTGGAATGGATCGTGGAATGGAAAGTGGAATAGAATGGAATGGAATGTGGAATAGAATGGAATGGAACGTGGAAAGGAATGGAATGAAATGTGGAATGGAAGGGAATGGAATGCGGAAAGTAATGTGGAATGGAATGTGGAAAGGAAAGAGGAATGGAATAGAATGTGCAATTGAATGAAATGGAACGTGGAAAGGAATGGAATGGAAAGTGGAATGGAAGGGAATGGAAGGAGGAATGGAATGTGGAATGGAATATGGAATGGAATGTGGAATACAATGCAATGGAACGTGGAATTGAATGGAATGGTACGTGGAATGCAATGGAATGGAATGTGGAATGGCATGGAATTGCATGTGGAATGGAATGGAATGGATTGTGGAAAGAAATGTGGAATGGAATGTGCAATGGAATGTGAAATCGAATGTGGAATGGAATGTCGAATTTCATGGAATGGAATGTGGAGAGGAATGGAATGCAATGGAAAGTGAAATAGAATGTGGAAAGTAATGGAATGTGGTATTCAATGGAATGGAATGTGAATGGAATGGAATGGAATGTGGAATGGAATGCGAAATGGAATTTGACGTGAAATAGAATGTGGAATGGAAAGTTGAATGGAATGAAATGGAACATGTAATGGAACGGATTGGATCGTGGAATGGAACGGAAAGGTAAGTGGAATGGAATGTGAAAAGGAATGTGGAATGGAATGTGAAATGGAATGTGGAATGGAATGGAATGGAACGTGGAATGGAATGCAAAGGTACGTGGAATGGAACATGGAATGTAACGTGCAATGGAATTGAATGGAAAGTGGAATGGAATGGAATGGAATGTGGAAATGAATGGAATGGAATGTGGAATTGAATGGAATGGAATGTGGAATGGAATGGAACAAAATGTGGAATGGAAAGTAGAATGGAAAGCGGAATTGAATGTTGAATGGAATGCAATGGAATATAGAATGGAATATGCAATTGAATGGAATGGAATGTGCAAAGGAATGTGGAATGCAATGTGGAATGCAACGTGGAATGGAATGGAATGGAAAGTGGAATGGAATATGGATTGGAATGGAACGGAATGTGGAATGGAAAGGAATGGAATGTGGAATATCAAGTGGTATTGAACGTGTAATGCAAAGGATAGAAATGTAGAATGGAAAGTGGAACGGAATAGAATGGAATGGGGAATGTATCGTGGAATGTAATGGAATTTAACTTTGAATGGAATGTGGAATGGTACTTTGAATGGAACGTGGAATGGTTTGGAATAGAAAGTGGAATGGAATGTGGAATGGAAAGGGGAATGGAACGTGGAATGTAACGCAATGGAACGTTGAATGGGATGTGGAAAGGAATCTGGAATGGAATGTGGAATGGAATGGAAAGGGGAATGGAATGGTATGGAACAGAATAGAATGGAATGGAATGTGGAATGGAATGGAACACAATGTGGAATAGAATGTGGAATGGAAAGGGATGGAATGTGGAATGGAATCTGGAAGGGAATGAAATGAAATGGAATGTGGAATGGAATGGAATGGAGTGGAATGGAATTTTGAAAGAAATGGAATGTAATGTGGAATGTAATGCAATAGAATGTGGAATGGAATGGAATGTGGAATGGAATGGAATGTAGAATATAATGCTTAACAGAATTTGATGGAATGTGGAATGGAATGGAAAGTAATGGAATGTGGAACGGAGCGGAATAGAATGTGGAACAGTATGGAATGGAATGTGGAACGGAATGTAGAAGGTAATGGAATGGAACGTGAAAAGAAATGGAATGTGAAATGGAATGGAATGTGGAATGTGAAATGTAATGTGGAATGGAATGTGGAATGGAATGTGGAATGGATTGTGAAATGGAATGTGGAATTGAATGTGAAATGGAATGTGGAATGGAATGTGGAATGGAATGAAAAGGAAAGTGGAATGGAATGGAATGGAACGTGGAATTTAATGGAATGCAACGTGTAATGGAACGTGGAATGCAATGGAACGGAGTGTGGAATGGAAAGGAATGGAATGGTATGGAATATGGAATGGAATGGAATGGAATATGGGATGGAATGTGGAATGGAATGGAATGGAAAATGGACTGGAACGTGGAATGAAACGAGGAATTGAACGTGCAATTGAACGTGGAATGGATTGAATAATGGAATGGAATGGAGTGTGCAAAGGAAGGGAATGGAAACCGGAATGCAATGTGGAATAGAAAGTGTAAAGGAATGTGGAAAGGAATGTGGAATGGAATGGACGGGAAAGTGGTATGGAATCGAATGGAACATGGAATTGATTGGAATGGAATTGAATGTGGAATGGAATGGGAAGGAATGTGCAATTGAATGGAATAGAATGTTTAATGGAATGGAATGGAATTTGCAATTGAATGGATTTGAATGCGGAATGGAATGGAATGGAAAGTTGAATGGAATGGAATGGAATAGAATGTGGACAGGAATGGAATGTAATGGAATGGAATGTGGAATGGAATGGAGTGTGGAATGGAATGGGGAATGCACTGGAATGGATTGTGGAATGGAATGGAATGGAATGTGGAATGGAATGGAATGGAATAGAATGTGGATTGGAATGAAATGGAATGTAACAGAATGTGGATTGGAAAGTAATGGAATGTGGAATGGAATGTGGAATAGAATGGAATGGAATGTGAATGGAATGGAATGGAATGTGGAACGGAATGTGAAATGGAATTTATTCTGAAATGGAATTTGGAATGGAATGTTGAATGGAAAGAAATGGAACGTGTAATGGAATGGAATGGATCGTGGAATGGAACGGAAAGGTAAGTGGAAAGGAATGTGAACAGGAATGTGGAATGGACTGTGAAATGGAATATGGAATGGAATGGAATGGAAATTTGAATCTAATGCAAAGGCACGTGGAATGGAACATGGAATGTAACGTGCCACAGAATTGAATGGAATGTGGAATGGAAAGGAATGGAATGTGAAATTGAATGGAATGGAAAGTGGAATGGAAAGGAAACGAATGAGGAATGGAAAGTGGAATGGAATGTGGAATGGAATGTCGAATGGAATACAATGGAATGTAGAATGGAATATGCATTTGAATGGAATGGAATGTGCAAAGGAATGTGGAATGCAATGTGGAATGGAATGGAATGGAAAGTGGAATGGAATGTGGATTGGAATGGAACGGAATGTGGAATGGAAAGGAATGGAATGTGCAATTCAAAGTGGTATTGAACGTGGAACGCAAAGGATAGAAATGTAGAATGGAACGTGGAATGGAATAGAATGGAACAGGGCATGGAACGTGGAATGTAATGGAATTTAATGTTGAATGGAATGTGGAATGGAATGTGGAATGCATCTTTGAATGGAATGTGGAATGGGTTGGAATGGAAAGTGGAATAGAATGTGGAATGGAATGTGGAATGGAATGTGGAATGGAATGGAATGGACTGTGGAATGGAAGGGAATGGAACGTGGAATGGAATGGAACGGAAGTAGTAATGGAATGGAAAGGAAAGTGGAATGGAATGTGGAATGGAATTGAATGGAATGGAATGTGGAATGCAATGTGGAATGGAAAGAGGAATGGAACGTGGAATGGAATAGAACGTGGAACGGAATGTGGAATACAAAGTGGAATGGAATGGTATGGACTGTGCAATGGAATGTGGAATGGAATGGAACGGAACATGGAATGGAACGTGGAATGGAATGTAGAATGGAACCTGGAAAATAATGTGGAATGGAATGGAATGTAATGTGCAATGGAGTGTGGAATGGAATATATTGGAATGGAATGGAATGTGGAAAGGAACATGGAATGGATCGTGGAATGGAACGTAAAATGGAATGGAATGGAAAGTGTAATGAAATGGAATGCAATGTGGAAAGGAATGGAATGGAATGCAATGTGGAATGGAATGGAATGTGGAATGCAATAGTATCGAATGTAATGGAATCTGGAATTGAATGTGGAATGGAATGTGGAATGGAACGGAATGGAATTGAACGTGGAATGGAATAGAAAAGAATGTGCAAAGGAATGTGGAATGGAATGGAATTTGTAATGGAGTGTGGAATGGAATGGAATGGAATGTGGATTGGAATGGAATGAATTGTGGAATGCAATGTGGAATGGAATGTGGGATGGTATGGAATGGAAAGTGGAATGGAATGTGGAATCGAATGTAATGGAATGTGGAATGGAATGGAATGGGATGTGGAATGGAATGGGAAGTGGAATGGAACGGAATATGGAATGGAATGGAATGGAATATGGTTTGGAATGGAATATAATGTGGAATGGAAAGGAATGGAATCCAATGGAATGCGAAATGGAATGTGGAATGTAACGTGAAACGGAATGTGGAATGCAATGCAGAATGGAATGTAATGGATCACGGAAGGGAACGGAGTGGAAAGGAGTGGAATGGAACGTCAAATGGAACGTGGAAGGGAACGTGGAATGGAATGTGGAATGGAACATGGAATGGAATGGAATGGTATGGAATGGAATGGAATGGAACGTGGAATGGAATGGAATGGAGTGCAATGTGGAATGGAATGGAAAGGAATGGAATGAAATTGAATGGAATGCGGAATAGAATGTAAAGGAATGCGGAATGGAATGGAAGGGAATGCAGAATGGAATATTTAATGGAATAGAATGGAATATGGAATGGAAAGGAATGGAATGGAATGGAATGTGGAATTTAATGGAAATGAAAGTGGAATGGAAGGGAATGGATTGTATTATGGAATGGATTGGAACGGAATTGAATGGAATGGAATGTGGAATGGAATGGAATGGCGTGCAATGTGGAAGGGATTCGAACGGAATGGAATGGTATCGAATGCGGAATGGAATGGAATGCAATGTTGGATGGATTGGAATGGAATGTGGAATGGAATGGAATGGATTGTGGAATGGAATGGAATGGAATGGAAATAAATGGAATGCGGAATGGAATGGAATGGAATGATCAATGAAATGTGGAATGAAATGGAATGGAAAGTGGAATCGAATGTGGAATGGAATGGAATGGAATTTGGAATGGAATGGAATGGAATGAAATGTGAAATGGAAAGCGGAATGGAATGTGAAATGGAATGTAGATTGGAATGTGGAATTGAATGAAATGGATCGTGGGATGGAACGGAATGGAACATGGAAAGGAATGCAATGGGACGTGGAATGGAAGGAGGAATGGAACGTGGAAAGGAATGTGCAATGGAATGAGGAATGGAACGTGGAATGGAATGGAATGGAAAGTGTAATGGAATGTGGAATGGATCGAGGAATGGAAAGTGGAATAGAATGGAATGGAATGTGAAATTGAATGTTGAATGGAATGGAATGGAATGTGGAAAGGAATGTGCAATGGAATGAGGAATGGAACGTGGAATGGAATGGAATGGAACGTGTAATGGAATGTGGAATGGAAACTGGAATGGAATGTGGAATGGAACGTGGAATGGATCCTTGAATTGAATGGAATGGAAAGTGGAATGGAATGTGGAATGGAATGTGCAATGGAATGCGGAATGGAAAGTGGAATGGAATGGAATGGAATGTGTAATGGAATGTGGAATCGGTCATGGAATGGAAAGTGGAATAGAATGGAATGGAATGTGGAATTGAATGTGGAAAGGAATGGAATGGAATGTGGAAAGGAATGTGCAATGGAATGGAATGGAATGTGGAATGGAATTTGGAAGGCAACGTGGACTGGAATGGAGTGGAATTTTTAATGGAGTATGGATTGGTATGGAATGGAAAGTGGAATGGAACGTGCAATGGAATGGGGAATGGAACGTGGAAGGGAAAGTGCAATGGATTGTGGAATGGGACGTGGATTGGAATGGAATGGAAGGTGGAATGTAAAGTGGAATGGTAGGAATGGAACATGCAATGGAACGTGGAATGGAATCTGGAATGGAATATGGAATGGAACGTGGAATGGATCCTTGAATTCAATGGAATGGAAAGTGGAATGGAATGTGGAATGTAACATGGAATGGAAAGGGGAAAGGAATGGAATGGAATGTGGAATGGAATGTGCAATGGAATGGAAAGTATTGTGGAATGGAATGTGGAATAGAATGAGGAATACAATGGATAGGAATGTGGAAAGGAAAGTTGATTGGAATGGAAAAGAATGTGGAATGGAATGGGATGTAACCTGGAATGGAATGTGGAATGGAACGGAATATAATGTGGAATGGTATGTGGAATGTAATGGAAAGGAAAGCGGAATGGAATGTGGAATGGAAGGAGGAATGGTATTTGGAATGGAATGGAATGTTGAATGGAATGTGGAATGGAATGTGGAATGGAATATAAAGAAATGTGGAATGGAAGATGGAATGGAATGTGGAATGGAAAGTGGAATGGAATGAAATGGAACGTGGAATTGAACGTGGAATTGAACGTGGAATGGAACGTTAAATTGAATTTAATGGAATGTGGAAGGGAAAGTGAAATGTAATGTGGAATGGAATGATGAATGGAATGGAAAGCAATGTGGAATGGAATGTGGAATGGAATGTGGAATGGAATGTGGAAGGGAACAGGGAATAGAACGGAAAGGAATGTGGAAGGGGATGTGGAATAGAATGTGGAATGTAATGTGGAATGGAATGAAATGGAATGTGGAATGGAATGTGGAACGGAATTGATTTGAATGTGGAAAGGAATGTGGAATGGAATGCAATGGAAAGTGGAATGGAACAGAATGGAATGTGTAATGGAAAATGGAATGGAACAGTATGCAATTTGGATTGGAATGTGAAGTGGAGAGTGGAATCGAGTGTGGAATGGAATGGAATGGAACGTAGAATGTACTTTGTAATGGAATTGTGGAATGGAAGGTGAAATGGAATGGAATGTAATTTGCAGCAGAATGTGGAATGGAATGGAATGGAACATGGAATGGAAAGTGGAATGAAACATGGAATGGAAACGAATGGAACGTGGAATGGAGAGTAGAATGGAATGTGGAAACGATTGAAATGTGGAATGGAATGGAACAGAATGTGGAGTGGAATGGAATGAAATGTGTAATGGTATGGAATTGAACGTGGAATGGAATGGAAAGGAATGTGTAATCGAATGTCGAATGAAATGCGCAATGGAAGGTGGAATGAAAAGTGGAATCGAACAGAATGAATGGAACATGGAATGGAATGGAATGGAACGTGGAATAGAACGTGGAATGGAACGTGGAATGGAATGTCGTATGGAATGGAATGGAATCTGGAATGGAATGGAATGGAATGTGGAATGAAACGAGGAATAGAATGTGGAATGGAATGTGAAATGGATTGTACAATGGAGTGGAATGGAATGTGGAATGGAAAGTGGAATGGAATGCAGTGGAATGGGGAATGGAATGTGGAATAGAAAGTGGATTGGAATGTAATGGAATTGATTGTGGAAAGGAATGGAATGGAATGTGTAATGGAATGTGAAGTGGAATGTGGAAAATAATGTCGAATGGAGTGGAATGGAATGTGCAAAGGAATGTGGAATGGAATGTGGAAGGGAACATGAAATGGAATGGAATGGAATGGGGAATAGAATGTGGAAGAGAATGTAGAATGGAATGTGGAATGGAAAGGAATGTGTAATGGAATGTGGAAGAGAATGTGGAATGAAATGTGGAATGGAATGTAATTGACTGTGGAATGGAATGGATATTGAATGTGGAAAGGAATGTGGAAGGGAAGACAATGCAATGTGGAATGGAACGGAATGAAATGTGGAATAGACTGTTGAATGGAATGTGGAACGGAATGGAACTGAATGTGGAATGGAATGTGGAAAGCAGTGTGGAACTGAATGTGGAACGGAACAGAATGGAATGTGGAATGGAACGTGGAATGGAAAGTGGAGTGGAATGAGGAATGGAAAGTGGAATGGATAGGAATGGAACGTTAAATGGAAAGGAATGGAATGTCGGATGGAATGTGGAATGGAATGGAATGGAACATGGAATGGAATGTGGAATGGAATAGAATGGAACGTGGAATGAAATGTGGAATGGAATGTCTAAAGGATTGGAAAGTGGAAAAGAATGGAATGGAATGTGGAATGGAAGGGAATGGAATGTGAAATGGAATGTGGATTGGAATGTGGAACGGAATGTAATGGAACGTGGAATGGAATGGAATGGAACGTGGAACGAAATGTGGAATGGAACGTGGAATGGAATTTCGGATGGAATGGAATGCAATGTTGAATGCAATGGAATGGAGTGTCTAATGGAATTTGGAATCGAACGGAATGAAATGTGGAATGGAATGTGAAATGGAATGCGGAAAGGAATGTGGAATGGAATGGAATGGCATGCGGAATGGAATGTGGAATGGAATGGAATGGAATGTGGAATGGAATGTGAAATGGATTGTGGTATGGAATGCGGAATGGGATATGGAATGGTGGGGAATGGATTATGGAATTGATTGGAATGGAAGGTGGAATGGCATGTAGAATGGAATGGAATTGAATGTCGAATGGAATGGAATTGATTGTGGAATGGAATGGAAACTAATGTGGAATCGATTAGGGAATGAAATGTGGAATGCAACGTAGAACAGAAGGTAATGGAAGGTGGAATGGAATGGAATGGGGAATGGAATGGAGTGGAATGTGAAATGGAATGTGGAACGGAAGGTGAAATGGAATGTGGAACGGAAGGTGAAATGGAATGTGGAACGGAAGGTGAAATGGAATGTGGAATGGAATGTGGAATGGAATGTGGAATGGAATGTGGAATGGAACGGAATGGAATGTGAAATGGAATGTGGAATGGTATGGAATGCAATGGAATGTGGAACGGAATGTTGAACGGAATGTGGAATGGAATGTGGACTGGAATGTGGAAAGGAATCTGGAATTTAACGGAATGGAATGTGAAATGGAATGCAATGTAATGTTTAACGGTAAGTGGAATGAAATGGAAAGGAATGCGGAATGGAATGTGGAAAGGAATGTGGAATGGAACAGAATGAAATGTGAAATGGGAAGTGGAATGGATTGTGGAATGTAATGTGGAATGGAATGTAGAATGGAATGCGGAATAGAATGTGGAAAGAAATGCAGAATGGAACGGAATGGACTGTGGAATAGAACGGAAAGGGATTTGGAATAGACTGTGGAATGGATCGTGGATTGGAATGTGGAATGGAACGGAATGGAATGTGGAATGGAATGTGGAATGGAGTGTGGAGTGGAATGTGGAATGGAACGGAATGGAACGTGGAATGCAATATGGAATGGAATGTGGAATGGAGTGCGGAATGGAAAGTGGAATTCAACGGAAAGCAACGTGGAATGGATTCTGGAAAGGAATGTGGAATGGAGTGTGGAATGGAATGTGTAAAGGAATGGAATAGAATGTGAAATGGAGATTGGAATGGAATTTGGAATGGAATGTGGAATGGAACGTGGTATGGAATCGAATGGAATGTGGAATTGAATGTTGCAGGGAATGGAACAGAATGTGGAAAGGATTATGGAATGGAATTTGGAATGGAATGTGGAATGGAAAGTGGAGTGGAACGTCGAAGGAAACGTGGAATGGAATGGAATGGAACGTGGAATGGAATGGAATGGAATGTGGAATGCAATGTGGAATAGAATGTGGAATGAAATATGGAATGTAATGTGGAATGGAATGTGGAATGGAATGCAATGTAATGTGGAATTGATTGTAATGGAATGTGGAACGGAATGTGGAATGGAATGTGGAATGAAACGGAATGCAATGTGGAATGGAATGGGGAATGGAATGTTGAAAGGAAATAGAATGGAATGGAATGGAATGCGGAATGGAAAGTGAAATGATATTGAATGGAACATGAAATAGAACATTGAATTGAAAGTGGAATGTAATGTGGAAAGGAATGGTATGGAATGTGGAATGGAATTTTGGGAATGTGGAAACGAATGTGGAATCGAATGTGGAATGGAATGCGGAATGTAATGTGGAACGGAATATGGAATGGAACGGAATGGAATGTGGAAAGGAATGTGGAATAGAGTGTGGAATGGAATGTGTAATGGAATGGAATGGAATGTGAAATGGAATGAAGAATGGATTGTGGAATACATTGTCAAAAGTAATAGAATAGAATGTGGAATTGAAAGCGGAATGGAATGGAATGCAACGTGGAATGGAATGTGGGATGAAATGAAATGGAATGTGGAATGGATTGTGGAATGGAACGTGGAATGTAAAGTGGAATGGAATGTAGTGGAATGTGGAAAGGAATGTGAAATGGAATTTGGATTGGAATGTGGAATGGAACGTGGAATGGAACGTGGAATGGAAAGTGGAGTGTAAAGGAATTGAATGTCTTATGGAATGTGGAGTGGAGTAGAATGGAATGTGTTATGGAATGAAATGGAATGTGGAATGGAATGTGGAAAGAAAGAGGAATGGAATGGAATGGAATGAGAAATCGAATGTGGAATTTAATTGAATGGACCTTGGAATGGAAGGTAGATTGGAACATTGAATGGAATGCGGAATGAAATGGAATTGAATGTGGAATGGAATGGAATGGAATGTGGAATGGAACGGAATGGAATGTGGAATGGAATGGAATGGAATATGGAATGGTATGGAATGGAAAGTGGAATGGAAATTGGAATGGAATGGAATGGAATGGGGAATTGAATGGAAGGGAATGTGAAATGGAATTTGGAATGGAATGCTAAATGGAATGTGGAGTGGAATGGACTGCATTGTGGAATGGAATGGAATGGAATGTGGAATGCAATGCGGAAAGGAATGTGGAATTGAATGTGGAATGGAATGTGGAATAGAACGAAGAATAGAATGGATTGTAAACTGGAATGGAAAGTAGATTGGAAAGGAAAAGAATGTGGAATGGAATGGGATGGAATGTGGAATGGAATGTGGAATGGAATGGAATATAATGTGGAATGGAATGTGGAATGGAATGGAAAGGAAGGTGGAATGGAATGTGGAATGGAAGGTGGAATGGAATGGAAAGGAATGTGGAATGCAATGTGGCTTGGAATGTGGAATGGTATGTGGAATATAACGGAATGTGGAATGGAATGTGGAATGGAAAATAAAGTAATGAGGAATGGAAGATGCAATGGAATGTGGAATGGAAAGTAGAATGGAATGGAATGGAATGGAAAGTGGAACGGAACGTGGAATGAAACATGGAATGGAATGGAATGTGGAATGTAATGTGAAATGTAGGGTGGAATGGTATGTTGAATGGAAAGAAAGGAATGTGGAAGGGAATGTGGAATGCAATGTGGCATGGAAAGTGGAAGGGAACATGGAATAGAATGGAATGGAATGTGGAATGGGATGTGGAATAGAATGTGGAATGTAATGTGGAATGGAATGGAATGGAATGTGGAATGGAATGTGGTATGGAAAGGAATGGAATGTGGAACGGAATGGCTTGGAATGTTTAAAGGAATGTGGCATGGAATGCAATGGAATGTTGAGTGGAACGGAATGGAATGTGGAATGAAATGTTGAATGGAATGTGGAATGGAAAGGAATGGAATTTGTAATGCAATGTGGAGTGGAGAGTGGAATCGAATGTGGAATGGAACAGAATGGAAAGTGGAATGGAATTTGTATTGAAATGTGAAATAGAATGTGAAATAGAATGTGAAAAAGAATGGAATGCATTGCGGAAAGGAATGTGGAATGGAATGGAATGGAATGTGGAATGGAAAGAATGCTATGTGTAAAGGAATGGAAAGGAATGTGGAATGGAATATGGAATGGAGTGGAATGGAATGGAATGGAATGTGGAATGGAATGTTTAATGGAATGGATCACAGATTGGAATGTGGAATGTAATGTGGAATGGAATGGAAAGGAATGGAATGTGAAATAGAATGGAGTGGAATATGGAGTGGATTATGGAATTGAACGTGGAGTGGAATGGAATGTGGAGTGGAATGTGGAATGGAATGGATCGTGGAATGGAATGTGGAATGCAATGGAATGGAATGTGGAATTCAATGGAATGGAATGTAGAATGGAATGTGGAATTTAATATGGAATGGAATGGAATGGAACAACGAATGGAATGGCATGGAAGATGGAATAGACTGCAATGAAACAAGGAATGGAACGGAATGGAATGTGCAATGGAACATGCAATTGAACGTTGAATGGAACGTGTTATAGAACGTGGAATGGAATGGAATGGAATGCGGGATAGAAGGGAATGTGATGTGGAATGGAAAGTGGAATGGAATTTAATGGAATGTTTAATGGAATACAATGGAATGTGGAATGGAATTGAATCGAATGTGGGATGGAAGGTGGATTTGAATGGAAAGGAATGTGGAATGGAATGTGGAATGGAATGTTAAATGGAATTGATAGGAAAGGAATGTGGAATGGAATGGAATGGAATGTTGAATGGAATTGAGTGGAATGTGGCATGGAATGCAATGGAATGTGGAATGGATTGGAATGCAATGTGGAAGGGAATGGAATGGAATGTGCAATGGAATGGAATGGACTGTGGATTTGAATGTGGAATGGAGTGGAATGCAATGGAATGTGGAATGAATTGGAATGGAATGTGGAATTGAGTGTGGAATGGAAAGAAATGGTATGTGGAATGGAATGGAACGCGGATTGGAATGTGTAATGGAATGTGGAATGTAATGGAATGGAATGTGGAATGGAATTGAATGGAATGTGGAATGGAATGGAATGGAATACGAAATAGAATTAAATGGAATGGAACGTGGAACAGAATGGAATAGAATATGGAATGGAATGTGGAATTGAATGGAATGGAATGCAAAGTGGAATGGAATGCAATGGAATGTGGAATGGAATGGAATGGAATTTGGATTGGAACGGAATGGAATGAAATGTGGAATGGAAAGAAATGGAATGGAAACTGGAATGGAATGTGGAATGGAATGGAATGGAATGTGGAATGGAATGAGAAATGGAATGGAATGTGGAATGGAAGGTGGAATGTAATGGAATGCAATGGAATGTGGAATGGAATGCAATGGAATACGGAAAGGAATGGAATGGAATGGACAGTGAAATGGAATGGAATGGAATGCAATGGAATGTGGAATGGAATGGAATGGAATGTGGATTTGAATGGAATGGAAAGAAATGTGGAATGGAAAGAAATGGAATGGAATGTGGAATGCAATGTGGAATGGAATGGAATGGAATGTGGAATGGAAAGTGTAATTGAATAGAATGGAATGTGGAATTGAAGGTGAAATGTAATGGAAACGAATGGAATGTGGAATGGAAAGTGGAATGGAAAGCAATGGAATGTGGAATGGAAAGCGGAATGGAATGGAATGGAATGTGGAAAGTAGAGGAATAGAATGTGGAATGAAATGTGTGATGGAATGGAATGGAATGTGTAATGAAAAGTGGAATGCTTTGGAATGTGGATTGGAATGTGGAATGCAATGTGAAATAGAATGGATTGGAATGTGGAATGGAATGTGGAATGGAATGTAATGAAATGAGGAATGCAATGGAATTGAACTGTGCGTAATGTGGAATGGAATGGAATGGAATGGAATAGAAAGGAATGTGGAATGGAATGGAATGGAATGTGGAATGGAATGGAATGACATGCGAAATGGAATGCTGGAATGGAATGGAATGCTGAATGAAATGGAATGGAAGGTGGGACGGAAGGGAATGGAATGGAATGTAGATTGGAATGGAATGGAATGCGGAATGGAACGGAATGGAATGTAGAATGGAATGTGGAAAGGAATGGAATGCAATATGTAATGGAATGGAATGGAATGTGGAATTGAATGGAATGGAATGTGGAATGGAATGGAATGAAATGGAATGTGGAATTGAATGGAATGGAATGTGGAATGGAATGGAACGGAATGTGGAATGGATTTTGGAATGAATTGGAATAGAATGGAATGGAATGTAGAATGGATTGTGGAATGGATTGGAATGAAACTTGGAATGGAATGTGAAATGCAATGGAGTGGAATATGTAATGGAATGGAATTGAATGTGGAATGGAATGGAATGGAATGCAATGTGGAATGGACTGGAATGGAATGGCATTGAATGGAATGCGGAATGGAGTGGAATGGAATGCAAGGTAGAGTGGATTTTAACAGAATGGAATGTAATGGAATGTGGAAAGGAATGGAAATTAATATGTAATGGTATGAGTAATGGAATGTAATGGAATGTGAAATGGAATGTGGAATGGAATGTCGAAAGGAACGGAAGGGAATGTGGAATGGAAAGTGGAATGGAATACGGAATGGAATGTGGAATAGAACGGAATGGAATGTGCAATGGAATGTGGCATGGAATGTGGAATGGAAAGTGGAATGGAAAGTGGAATGGAATGGAATGAAAAGTGGAATGCAATGTAGAATGGAATGGAATGGAATGTGGAATGGAATGTGGAATGAAAGGGAGTGGAACAAGGAATGGAAAATGGAATGGAAAGTGGAATAGAACGTGGAATTTAACTTGGAATGGGATGTGGAATGGAATGTAGAATGGAATAGAATGGAATGTGAAGTGGAATGGAATGGAAAGTGGAATGGAAAGTCGAATTGAATGGAATGGAATGTGGAATCTAATGTGGAATGCAATGGAATGGAATGTAAAAAGGAATGTGGAATGGAATAGAAAAGAATTTGGAATGGAATGGAATTGAATGGAATGTGGAATTGAATGGGGAATGGAATGGAATGGAATGGAACGTGAAATTGAATGGAATGAAATGTGGAATGGAATGGAATGTGGAAAGGAATGGAATGGAATGTGGAATGGAATGGAATGGAATTTCGAATACAATGGAATGGAATGGAATGGAATGTGGAATGAAATGTAATGTGCAATGGAATGTTGAATGGAATGTGGAATGGTAAGTGGAATTCAATGTAAAGAAATGTGGAATGGATTGAGACGTGGAATGTGGAATGGAATGTGGAATTTAAGGGACCGGAATGGGGAATGGAATGCGGAATGAAATGTTGAATGGAATGTGGAATGGAATGGAATATGGAATGGAATGGAATGGAATGGAATGAGGAATTCAAGTTAGAATTGAATGGAATGGAATGTGGAATAGAACGGAATGGAATGTGGAATGGATTGTGGAATGGAATTGAATGGAATGTGGAATGGAATGGAATGGAATGGAATGTGGAATGGAAGGGGAATGGAATGGAATGGAATGTGGAAAGGAATGTGGAATGGAAGGGACTGGAATTTGGAATGTAAGATGGAATGGAATGGAATGGAATGTGGAATGAAATGGAATGAAACATCAAGTGGAACGTGGACTGAATCGTGGAATGGATCGTGGAATGGAACGTGGCCTAGGATGTGGAATGGAATGTGGAATGGAATGGAATGGAATGTGGAATGGAATCGAATGGAATGTGGAATGGAAAGAACTGGAATGTGTAATGGAAAGAATGGAATGTTCAATGCAGTGGAATTGTATGGAATGTGGAGTGGACAGGAATGGAATGGAATGGAATGGAATGTGCAATGGAATGGAATGGAATGTGCAATGGAATGGAATGGAAAGTGGAATGTAATAGAATGGAATGCAGAATGGAATGGAATGGAAAGTGGAGTTGAATGGAATGGAATGGAAAGTGGAATGGAACATGAAATTAAAAGGAATGGAACGTGGAATGGAAAGTGGATTTGAATGGAATGGAACATGGTACGGATTGTGGAATGTAATGCGGAATGGAATGTGAAATGGAATGTGGAGTGGAACGTGGAATGGAATGGAATGGAATGTGGAATTGAATGTGGAATGGAACGTGGAATGGAACCCAGAGTGGAATGGAATGGAATGTGGAATGGAAAGCGGAATGGAACCTGAAGTGGAATGTAATGTAATGTGCAAATGAATGTGCAATGGTAAGGAATGGATTGTGGAATGGAATGAGGAATTGAATGTGGAATAGAATGGAATGGAATGTGGAATGGAAAGTGGATTGGAATGGAATGGAATCCTGAATGGAATGCTACGGGTTGTGGAATGGAATGTGGACTGGAATGGAATACAACCAGAAATGGAATGTGGAATGGAATGTGGAATGGAATGGAATGGATTGTAGAATGGAATGGAATGGAATGTGAAATGGATTGTGGAATGGAATGAGGAAAGGAAAGTGGAATGGAATGGAATGGAATGTGGAATGGAACGTAGAATGGAATGTGGAATGGAATGGAAAGGAACGTGGAATGGAATGTGGAAAGAATGGAATGGAATGGAATGTGGAATAGAAAGTGGACTGGTATGTGGAATGGAGCTTGGAATGGAATGGAATGAAATGTGGAATGGAAAGTGGATTTGACTGGAATGGAATCCTAAATGGAATGCTACGGGTTGTGGAATGGAATGTGGACTGGAATGGAATGCAACCATAAATGGAATGTGGAATGGAATGTGGAATGGAATGGAATGGATTGTAGAATGGAATGGAATGGAATGTGAAATGGAATGTGGAATGGAATGAGGAAAGGAAAGTGGAATGGAATGGAATGGAATGTGGAATGGAACGTAGAATGGAATGTGGAACGGAATGGAAAGGAATGTGGAATGGAATGTGGAAAGAATGGAATGGAATGGAATGTGGAATAGAAAGTGGACTGGTATGTGGAATGGAGCTTGGAATGGAATGGAATGAAATGTTCCATTCCATTCGATTCCACATTCCATTCCATGTTCCATTCCACGTTCCATCTCATTCCATTCCACATTCCATTCCACGTTCCGTTTCACATTCCATTTCACATTCCATTTCACATTCTATTCCATTCCATCCCATTTCACACTCCATTCTACATTCCACTCCACATTCCTTTCCATTCCATTCCACATTCCATTCCACATTCCATTCCATTCCATTCCACGTTCCATTCAACGTTCCATTCCACATTCCATTCCAGTTTCCATTCCGTACCATTCAACTTTTAATTCCACGTTCCATTCCACATTGCGTTCCACATTCCATTGCGTTCCATTCCACATTGTATTACACTTTCCATTCCATATTCCTTTGCACATTTCTTTCCATTCCATTGCACATTCCATTCCACATTCCATTCCATTCCATTCCACATTACATTCTACATTCCATTCCAGGTTCCATTCCACGTTCCATTCCATTCCATTCCACGTTCCATTCCATTCCATTCCACATTCAATTTCATGCCGTTCCTCATTCCATTCCACATTCCTTTCCACATTCCATTGCGTTCCATTCCATATTCCATTCCACATTCCATTCCACAATCCAGTCCACATTGCATCCCACATACCATTCCACTTTCCATTCCATTCCATTCCACGTTCAATTCCACATTCCGTTGCATTTCATTTGACATTCCATTACACATTCCGTTCCATTACACATTCCATTCCACACTCCATTCCACATTCCATTCCACATTCCATTCAGTTCCATTCCACATTCCATTTCACACTCCATTCCACATTCCATTCCGTTCCTTTCCACATTCCATTCCACACCCCATTCCACATTCCATTCCACATTCAATTCATTTCCATTCCACATTCCTTTCCACCTTCCTTACCGCACTGCATTCCACATTCCATTCCACATTCTAATCCACACTCCATTCCACCTTCCATTCCACATTCCATTCCTTACATTTCCACATTCCTTTCCACTTTCCATTTCATATTCCATTCCATTCCATTCCACATTCCAAAACACATTCCATTCCATTGAATTTCACATTCCATTCCGTTCCATTGCACATTCCTTTCCACATTCCATTCCGCATTCCGTTCCACATTCCGTTCCACATTCCATTCCAAATACCAATCCATTCCATTCCATATTCCAGTCCATTCCATTCCACATTCCATTCCATTCCATTCCACTTTCCATTTCACATTGCATTCCGTTCCATTCCACATTCATTCCACATTCCATTCCACATTCCATTCCACAGTCTTTTCCACATTCCTTTCCACATTCCATTCCATTCCTTTCAACATTCCGTTCCATTCCATTCCACATTCCCTTTCACATTCCATTCCTTTCCATTCCACATTCCATTTCACATTCCATTCCACATTCTAATCCACATTCCATTCCATTCCTTTCCACATTCCATTAGACATTCCATTTAACGTTCCATTCCTTTCCATTCCACTTTCCAATCCACGTTCCATTCCACGTCCCATTCCATTTCATTCCACGTTCAATTCCACAGTCAATTCCATTCCATTTAGCGTTCCGTGCTACATTCCATTCCACATTCAATTCCACTTTCCATTCCGTCCATTCCACATTCCATTCTACACTCCATTCCTCATTCCATTCCAAATTCCATTCCGTTGCATTCCACATTCCATTCCACATTCCTTTCCAAGTTCCATTCCACATTCCATTCCATTCCATTCCACATTCCTTTCCACATTGCATTCCACATTCCGTTCCATGACATTTCACATTCCATTCCTCATTCCATTCCACATTCCGTTGCACATTCCATTCCATTCCATTCCACATTCCATTCTACGTTCCTTCCCATTCCATTCCACCTTCCATTCCACTTTCCATTCCACTAAATTCCACGTTCCATTTTGCATTCCATTCCTTTGCATTCCACGTTGCATTTCACATTCAATTCCACATTCCATTCCACATCCCTATCCATTCCATTCCTCATTCCATTCCACGTTCCATTTCACGTACCATTCCATGTTTCATTCCGCGTTCTATTCCATTCCATTCCACGATCCATTCCACGTTCCTCTCCACATTCCATTCCAGATTCAATTCTATTCCGTTCCATTCCATTCCACTTTCATTCCACATTCCATGCCATATTCCATTCCATTCCATTACACGTTCCTTTCCACGTTCCCCTCCACGATCCATTCCACGTTCCATTCCATTCCGTTCGACATTTCTTTCCACCTTCCATTTCGCAATTCAATCCACATTCCTTTTGACGTACCATTGCATTTCCTTCCACAGTCCATTCCACATTCCTTTGCACATTCCATTCCATTCCATTACACATTCCATTCCACATTCCATTCCCATCCATTCAACATTCCATTCCACATTCCATTCCACTACATTCCACATTCCAATCCAGTTTCCGTTTCACGATCCATTTCATTCCATTCCACATTCCATTCCACGTTCCATTTCACATTCCATTCCACATTCCATTTCATATTCCTTTCCATTCCATTCCACATTTCATTCTACATACCATTCCACATTCTTTTAAATTCCATTACACATTCTATTCCACGTTCCGTTCCATTCCATTCCACTTTCCATTCCACCTTCCATTCCAAAATCAATTCCATTCGATTCCACTTTCCATTCCAAATTCCATTCCACATTCCATTCCACATTCCATTGCGTTCCATTCCACATTCCATTCCTTATTCCTTTGCACATTCCTTTTCATTCCTTTCCACATTTCATTCCACATTCCATTCCACATTCCATTTCACATTCTATACCAAGTGCCTTTCCACGTTCGATTCCATGTTCCATTCAATTCCATTCCACGTTGCACTCCATTCCATTCCACGTTCCATTTCATGCCATTCCACGTTCCATTCCACATTCCATTTCACATTCCATTCCGTTCCATTCCATTCCATTCTGTTCCATTACATTCCATTCCACACTCTTCCATTCCATTCCATTCCACATTCCATTCCATTCCATTCCACATTCCATTCCATTCCATTCCATTCCATTTACAATTCCATTCAATTCCATTCCACATTACATTCCACATTCCGTTCCACATTCCATTCCGTTCCTTTCCACAATCCGTTCCACACTCCATTCCAGATTTCATTCCACATTCCATTCCATACCATTCCGCATTCCTTTCCATATTCCATTCCACATTCCTTCCCATTCCATTCCACATTCCTTTCCATTCCATTCCACATTCCATTCCGTTCCATTCCACATTCCATTCTGCATTCCATTAAATTCCATTCCACATTCCATTCCACTACATTCCAAATTCCATAACTTTCTGTTCCACATTCCATTCCACGTTCAATTCCACGTTGCATTCCACATTCCATTCCACGTTCCATTCCACGTTCCGTTCCTTTCCATTCCACGTTCCATTCCACGTTCCATTCCTTTCCGTTCCACGTTCCATTCCACGTTCCATTCCTTTCCGTTCCACGTTCCATTCCACGTTCCATTCCACATTGCATTCCACATTCCATTCCACGTTCCATTCCACATTCCACTTCACATTCCATTCCACGTCTTATTCCATTCCATTACACATTCCATTCCACATTCAATACCATTCCTTTTCAACAATCCATTCCACCTTCCATTTCACATTTCATTCCACTTTCCATTCCACATTCCATTCCATTCCATTCCATTCCATTCCATTCAATCCCACAATCCATTCTATTCCATTCCACATTGTATTGCACTTTCCATTCCACTTTCCATTCCACTTTTCTTTCCACGTTCCATTCCACATTGCATTCCTTTCCACATTCCACTCCACATTATATTCCATTCCATTCCATATTCCATTCCACTTTCCATTCCACATTCTCTTACACATTACATTCCATTTCAGTCCATATTCCTTGCCACATCCCATTGCTATTCCAGTCCACATTCGATTCCACATTCCACTGCATTCCTTTCCACATTCCATTCCATTCGAATCCACTTTCCATTCCACATTCCATTCCATTATATTCCACATTCTATTCTCCATTCCATTCCACATACCATTCCTTTCCATTGCACATTCCATTCCACAATCCATTCCATTTCCTTCCTCGCTCTATTCCACGTTCCATTCCACATTCCGTTCCATTCCATTCCAATGTTCCATTCCACGTTCCATTCCACATTCCATTCCACGTTCCATTCCATTGCATTAAACGTTCCATTCCATTCCATTCCACGTTCCATTCCATTCCATTCCACCTTCAATTCCACATTCCAGTCCACTCCTTTCCACGTTCCTTTCCACATTCCTTTCCCTTCCACTTCAACTTCAATTCCACATTATATTCCATTCCATTCCATTCGACATTCCATACCGTTCCATTCCATTCCATCATTCCTTTCCACATTCCCTTCCATTCCATTCCATTCCATTCCATTCCATTCCATTCCATTCCACATTCCATTCAATTCCATTCCAGTCCATTCCATATTCCAATCAATTACATTCCATATTCCATTCCATTCAATTCCAAATTTCATTCCATTCCATTCCACGTTCCATTCCATTCAATTCCACATTCCATTCCATTCCATTTCACATTCTATTCCACATTCCATTCCATTCAATTCCACCTTCCATTCGACGTTCAATTCCATTCCATTCCATTCCACATTCCATTCCATTCCATTCCACAATCCATTCCACATTCCGTTCCTCATTCCATCCCACATTCCATTCCATTCCATTGCATCTTCAATTCCACGTTAAATTCCATTCCATTCCATTCAACTTTCCATTCCACATTCCATTCCTTTCCATTCCACATTCTTTCAATTCCATTCTGCATTCCATTCCATTGCATTCCATTCCATTGTACATTCCATTTTATTCCATTCCACGTTCCATTCCACATTCCATTCCACGTTCCATTTCACGTTCCATTTCACGTTTCATTCAACGTTCCATTCCACATTACGTTTCATTCCACTTTACATTCCATTCCATTCCACGTTCCATTCCATTCCACATTCAATTCCATTCCATTCCACATTCCATTCCATTCCATTCTACAATCCATTCCATTTCATTCCACATTCCATTCCATTCCATTCTACAATCCATTCCATTTCATTCCACATTCCATTCCATTCCATTTAATTCTATTCTACATTCCATCCCATTCCATTCCATTCCACATTCCATTCCTTTCCCTTCCACATTCCGTTCCTTTCCATTCCATTCCACATTCCATTCCAATCCATTCCACATTGCATTCCACATTCCTTTAAACATTCCATTGCACTTTCCATTCCACGTTCCATTTCACGTTCCATTCCATTCCATTCCACATCCCGTACCATCCCAATCCATTCCATTCCACATTCCATTCCTTTCCATTCCATTCCAAATTCCATTCGATTACATTACACATTCCTTTCCTTTCCATTCCACTTTCCATTCCACATTTCATTTAACGTTCCGTTCAAATTCCATACCGCATTCCATTCCACGTTCCATTCCATTCCATTCCACGCTCCATTCCATTTCTTTCCACGTTCCATTCCAAGTTCCATTCCGCATTGTATTCCCGTTTCCATTCCACGTTGCATTCCATTCCATTCCACGTTCCTTTCCATCTTCCATTCCATTCCAGATTCCATTCCACATTCCATTCCATGTCCCATTCCACATTCCATTCCACGTTCCTTTCCACGTTCCATTCCAAGTTCCATTCCACGTTCCATTCCAAATTCCATTCCATTCCATTCCATATTTCATTCCACATTCTATTCTACATTTCATTCCACATTCCATTCCACATTCCATTCCATTCCACATTCCACTCCACATTCCATTACATTGCATTCCATTTTCCATTCCACGTTGCACTCCACATTCCATACCATTCCATTATCTTCCAATTTCCATTCCACTTTCCATTCCACAATCCATTCCACATACCGTTCCATGCCATTCCACATTACATTCCACGTTCCACTCCATTCCATTCCACCTTTGATTTCACATTCCATTCCACATTCCATTCCATTCCACATTCCTTTCCAAGTTCCATTGCATTCCTGTCCACATTCCATTCCACTTTCCATTCCATTCCATTCCACATTCCACTCTACTCCAATCCACAATCCATTCCACATTCCATTCTATCCCATTTCACTTTCCATTCCACATTCCATTGCATTCCATTCCACATTAAATTCCGCATTCCATTCCATTCCATTCCACATTCCATTCCACAACTAATTCCACATTCCATTACACATTCCATTCCATTCCATTCCATGATCCATTCCACGTTCCATTCCATTCCATACCACGTTCCATTCCGCATTACTTTGTACATTCCATTCCACATTCCATTCCACCTTCCATTCCACGTCCCATTTCATTCCATTCCACGTTCCATTCCAATCCATTCCATGGTCCATTTCATTCAATTCCACATTCCATTCTACATTCCATTTCACATTCCAGTCCACCTTCCGTTACACATTCCATTCCATTCCATTCCATTTCACATTCCATCGCATTCCAATCCACATTCCATTCCTTTCCATTCCACTTTCCATTCCGTTCCTCATTCCATTCCATTCAATTGCACATTCTATTCCTTTCCGTTCTATGTTCCTTTCCATTCCACATTCCGTTCCATTACTTTCCACATTCCTTTCCACATTCTATTCCACGTGCCATTCCTTTCCATTCCACATTCCATTCCATTGCATTCCACATTCCATTCTAGTCAATTGCACATTCCATTCCATTCCGTTAATTCCGAATTCCATTCCACATTCCATGCCACGTTCCATTCCATTTCACTCCACATTCCTTTCCAATTCATTCCACTTTCCATTCCATTCAATTCCACATTCCATTCCATTCCATTGCATTCCATTCCGCATTCCATTCCATTCCATTCCGCATTGCATTCCATTCCATTCCTTTCCTATCCATTCCATTCCATTCCATTCCAAATTCCATTCTATTCCCTTCAATTCCATTCCATTCCAAATTCCTTTCCATTCCTCATTGCATTCCATTCCATTCCTTTGCATTCCATTCCATTCCATTCCTTTCCAAATTCTATTCTATTCCATTCAATTCCATTCCATTTCACATTCCATTCCATTCCGTTCCACATTCCATTGCTTTCCATGCCACATTCCATTCCATTGGATTCCCCATTCCATTCCCTTCCGTTCCATTCCATTCCGCATTCCATTCCATTCCATTCCCCATTCCATTGCATTCCATTCCCATCCTTTCCAAATTCCTTTCCATACCATTCCATTCCACATTCTATTCCATTGCATTCCACAATCCATTCCATTTCATTCCACATTCCATTCCATTCCATTTAATTCTATTCTACATTCCTTACCATTGCATTCCTTTCCACCTTCCATTCCTTTCCATTCCACATTCCATTCCATTCCATTACACATTCCATTCAGTTCCATGGCACATTCAATTCCACAGTCCATTCCGTTCCACTTTCCTTTCCACGACCTATTCCAAATTCCATTACACTTTCAATTCCATTCCATTCCACGTTCCATTTCGCATTCCATTGCACATTCCATTCCACATACCATCCCACCATCCATTACACATCCCATTTCATTCCATTCCACGTTTCATTCCATTCCATTCCACGTTCCATTTCATTCAATTCCACATTCCATTCTAGATTCATTTCACATTCTATTAAACATTCCATTTCACATTCCATTCCATTCCATTCCATTCCATTCCAAATTGCATTCCATTCCAATCCACATTCCATTCCTTTCCGTTCCACTTTCCACTCTGTTCCACGTTCCATTCCATTCCATTTTGCATTCCATTCCACTTTCCATTACGTTCCTCATTCCATTCCATTCCTTTATATTCATATCAAATTCCATTCCACATTCCATTATATTCCACACCACATTCCATTACATTCCATTCCACTTTCAATTCCATTCAATTCCACATTCCGCTCCATTCCGTTACTTACCATATTCCATTCCATTCCACTCCTCATTCCATTTCTCTCCATTCCACATTATATTCCATTCTATTCCACATTCCTTTCCATTCCATTGCATTCCATTCCAAATTCCATTCCATTTTCCATTCCATTCTATTCCACTTTCCATTCCGTTACATTCCACGTTCCAATGCATTGCATTCCACATTCCATTCTATTCCATTCCAAATTGCATTCCATTCCATTCCATTCCATTCCACATTTCATTCTATTCCATTCCATTCCACATTCCATTCCATTCCATGCAACTTTGTATTCTATTCCATTGCAGATTAAATTCCATTCGATTCCATTCCATTCCACATTCCATTCCAATCCATTCCAGACTGAAAACCATGCCATTCCACATTCCATTTAAATTCCATTCCATTCCATTCCATTCCACATTCTATTCCATTGTATTCCATTGCATACCACATTCCATTCCACATACCTTTCCATTCCATTCCACATTCCATTGCTTTCCATTCCACATTGCATTCCATTCCGTTCCACATTGCGTAGCATTCCATTACATTCCACATTGCATTCCATTCCGCTTCATTCCACATCCCATTCGATTCCATTCCACATTCCATTACATTCCGTTCCAAATTGCATTCCATTCCATTCCATTACACATTCCATTCCACTCCATTCCACATTCCATTCCACATTCATTTCCATTCCATTCTTCATTCCTTTCCACATTTCATTCCATTCCATTCCACATTCCAATCCACATTCCCTTACATTCCATTTCACATTCCATTGCACATTCCATTGTCTTCCATTACACATTTCATTCCATTCAATTCGATTCCATTCCACATTCAATTCCATTCCATTCCACATTCCATTCCATTCCGTTCCACATTCCATTCCATTCCATTCAATTCAATTCCACATTCTTTTCCACATTCCAGTCCATTCCACTCCACATTAAATTCCATTCCATTCCACATTCCATTCCATTGCATTCAACTTTGCATTCCATTCCATTCCACATTGAATTCCATTCCATTCCATTCCACTTTCCATTCCATTCCATTCCACATTCATTTGCACTTCATTCCACATTCCATTTCATTCAATTCCATTCCATATTCCAATCCATTCCATTCCACATTCCTTTCCATTCCATTCCACTCCATTGCACATTCCATTCCACTTTCCATTCCATTCAATTCCACACTGCATTCCATTCCATTCCACATTCCACTCCATTCAATTCCACTTTGCATTCCATTCCATTCCTTTACACATTGCATTGCATTCCATTCCATTCCATTCCATTCTACAATCCATTCGATTCCATTCCACATTCCAGTTTATGCCATTCCATTCCAAATTGGGTTCTATTCCATTCCATTACACATTCCATTCCATATTCATTTCCATTCCATTCCACATTCCATTCCGCAATCCATTCCATTCCATTCCACTATCCATTCCATATTCCATTCCACATCCCTTTTGATTCCATTCCACATTCCATTGCATTCCAGTCCACATTCCCTACCACGATCCATTCAATTCCACATTCCATCAATCATTCCATTCCATTCCATTCAACATTCCATTGCACATTCCATTCCATTCCTTTCCACATTCCATTCCATTCCATTCCATTCCCCATTCCATTCCACATTCCATTCCATTCAATTCCACATTCCATTTCATTTCATTCCTTATTCCATTTCATTACGTTCCATATTCCATTCCATTCCTTTCCACATTAAAATCCACATTCCATTCTATTCAATTCCGCATTCCATTCCATTCCATTCCATATTCCCTTCTGTTCCTTTCCACATTCCATTCCAATCCATTCCACATTCCATTCCATTCCATACCATTCCGTTGCACATTTCATTCAATTCCATTCCACATTTCTTTATATTCCTTTCCATTCCACATTCCATTTCACATTGCATTCCATTCCACATTCCATTCCATTTCATTCCATTCCATATTCCATTCCATTCCACATTCCATTCCATTCCGTTCCCCATTCCATTACATTCCTTTCCATATTCCATTCCACTCCATTCCACATTGCATTCCAATTTCCATTCCTTTCCATTCCACATTCCATTCCACATTCCATTCCATTCCATTCCACTTTCCATTCCACGTTCCATTCCATTCCTTTCCAAATTCAATTCCATTCGATTTCACAGTATATTCCATTCAATTCCACGTTGCATTCCATTCAATTCCTTTCCACATTCCATTCCATTGCATTCCAAATTCAATTCCATTCAATTCCACATTATATTCCTTTCAATTCCACGTTGCATTCCATTCCTTTCCTTTTCACATTGCATTCCGTTCCATTCCATTCCATTCCACATTCTGTTCCATTTCATTCCACAGTCCATTCAATTCCATTCCACATTGCATTCCAATCCATTCCATTCCACGTTCCAATCGACATTCGTTTCCAATCCGAATTTCATTATACTTTGTATTTCCATTCCAATCCATTCCACATTCCATTATACTTGGTATTCAATTTCATTCCATCTTCCATTCCATTCCATTCCGGTGCACATTCCATTCCATTCAATTCCGTATTCCATTCCATTCCATTACGTATTCCTTTGCAGGTTCCATTCCATGTTCTATTCCACGTTCTATTCCACGTTCGTTTCCACATCCCATTCCATTCCATTCCACATTCCATTCCACCTTACATTCCATTCCATTCCACATTCCATTCCATTCCATTCTATATTCCATTCCACTCCATTCTGCATTCCATTGCATTCCATTCCACTCCACATTTCATTCCACTTTCCGTTCCATTCCATTCCACTTTCCATTCCACTCCATTCCATTCGATTCCACATTGCATCCCCCTTGCATTTCCAATGCATCCCACATTCCATTCCATATTTCATTCCATTCCATTTCACATTCCCACCAAATCCATTCCACATTCCATTCCATTAAATTCCGTATTCCATTCCATTCCAATCCACATTCCATTCCGCCCCATTCCACATTCCATTCCATTCCACATTCCATTCCGCTCCATTCCACATTCCATTCCATTCCATTCCATTCCAAATTGCATTCCATTCCATTCGACATTACATTCGATTCCATAATCAGTTCCATTCCATTCCATTCCATTCCAAGTTCCATTCCATTCCATTCCACTTTCCATTCCTTTTCATTCCACATTCCATTCCACATTTCATTCCACATTCCATTCAATTCCACTTTCCATTTCATTCCATTCAATTTCATTTCACATTCCATTCCATTCCATTCCACATTCTATTCCATTGCATTCCGCATTCCATTCCATTCCATTCTCTTCCAATCCATTCCACCTAGCATTCCATTCCATTCCATTCCGCAATCCATTCCATTCCATTCCATTCCTTTCCAGTCTATTCCACATTGCATTCTCTTCCATTCCATTCCTCTTTCAATTCCGTTCCATTCCACGTTCCATTCCATTTCTCACTCCATTCCCCTTTCCATTCCAAACCATTGCACAGTCCATTCCACATTACTTTCCATTCCATTTCAATCCATTCCAACTCCATTCCACATTCCATTTAATTCCATTCCACATTGCCTTCCACATTCAATTCCGATCCATTCACATTCGATTCAACCTTCCATTGCATTCCTTTCCACTTTCCTTTCCATTCCATTCCGCATTCTATTCCATTCCATTGTACATTCCATTCCATTCCAATCCACATTCCATTCCATTCCACATTCCATTCACTTTCCATTCCTTTCCATTCCGCATTCCATTCCAATCCATTCCAAATTCCTTTCCATTCCATTCCACATTGCATTCCATTCCATTCTCCATTCAATTCCAGTCCACATTCCTTTCCATTCCATTCCTTTCCATTCAATTCCAAATTCCATTCCACATTCCATTCCATTCCACTCAGCATTCCATTCCATTCCGCTCCACATTCCATTCAATTCCATTCCATTACTTTCCATTCCATTCCATTCCATTCTACTTTCCATTCTATGTTCCATTCCATGTTCCATTCCATAACATTCTAAGTTCCGTTCCATGTTCCATTCCATGTTCCATTCCATGTTCCATTCCACGGTCCGTTCCATTGAATTCCGCATTCCCTTTCATTCCGTCCCACATTCTATTCCTTTCCATTCCACTTTCCGTTGCATTCCATTCCACCTTCTATTCCATTCCATTCGATTCCATTGCATATTCCATTCCACATTCCATTGAATTCCACACACATTCCATTCCATTCCACATTCCGTTCAAGATTCCATTCAATTCCATTCCACATTCCATTCCATTCCAATCCACTTTCCATTCCATTCCATTCCACATTGCATTGCATTCAATTTCACATTCCATTACATTTCATTCCAGATTCATTTCCACATTCCTTTCCACATTCCATTCCACATTGCGTTCCACCTTCCATTCCACATTCCATTCCACATTGCGTTCCACCTTCCATTCCACATTCCATTCCACATTGCGTTCCACCTTCCATTCCATATTCCATTCCATTCCATTCCAGATTCCATTTCACATTCCATTCTGTTCCATTCCACATTCCATTCGACATTCCATTCCACATTCCGTTCCGCATTGCATTCCACATTCCATTCCATTCCATTCCACACTGCATTCCATTCCATTCCACACTGCATTCCATTCCATTCCACATTCTATTTCGTATTGCATTCCACATTCCATTTCAAATTCCATTCCCTTCAATTCCTCATTCCATTCCATTCCTTTCCACTTTCGGTTTCACATTCCATTCCATACCATTCCATTCACATTCCATTCACATTCCATTCCCTTCAATTCCCCATTCCATTCCATTCCATTTCACAATCCTTTCCATTCCATTCCACATTCCATTTCACATTCCATTCCGTTCCATTCCACATTCATTCCACGTTCAATTCCACATTCCGTTCCACATTCCATTCCACATTCCATTCCAGATTTCATTCCATTCCATTCCATATTCCATTCCATTCCAGTGCACATTGCATTCCATACAGTGTCATTCCACGTTGCATTACACATTCCATTCCATTACTTTCCACATTCCATTCCGCCTTCCATTTAACATTCCATTCCTTTCCATTCCACGTTCCATTCCACGTCCCAGTCCATTTCATTCCACGTTCAATTCCACAGTCAATTCCACTCCATTTCACCTTCCATATCCCATTTCACCTTCCATTCCGTCCATTCCACATTCCATTCCACACTCCATTCCACATTCCATTTCACATTACACTCCATTCAATGCCACATTCCATTCCACACTATATTCCACATTCCGTTGCACATTCCATTCCGTTCCATTCCATATTCCTTTCCACATTCCTTTCCACAATAAATTCCGCTAGCCATTCCATTCCATTCCACATTGCATTCCACAACCCACTAAATTCCATTCCACATTCCATTCCATTGCATTCCCCATTCCTTTCCACATTCCATTCCACTTACCTTTCCATTACATTTCACATTCCTGTCCTCATTCCATTCCACATTCCATTCCACTTACCTTTCCATTGCTTTCCACTTTCCATTCCACGTTCGATTCCACGTTTCATTCCATTCCATTCCATGTTCCATTCCACGTTCCGTTCCACTTACATTCCATTCCATTCCACATTGCATTTCACGTTCCATTCCACATTCCATTGCACATTCCTTTCGATTCCATTCCTCATTCCATTCCACCTTCCATTCCACGTTCCATTGCATGGTTCATTCCATTCTATTGCACGTTCCATTCCGGGTTCCATATCACAATCCATTCCACATCTCATTCCATTTCATTCCATTCCACATTCTATTCAACATTCCATTCCACATTCCATTCCATTCCATTCCACATTCCTTTCCATGTTCCATTCCACGTTCCATTCCTCGTTACTTTCCATTACTTTCCACGTTCCATTCGATTCCATTCGGCATTCCTTTCCATATTTCATTTCACATTCCATTCCACATTCCATTTGACATACCATGGCATTCGCTTTCCCATTCCATTCCATATTCCTTTGCACATTCTATTCCATTCCTTTGCATATTCCATTTCACATTCCATTCCTTTCCATTCCACATTCCATTCCACGTTCCATCTCATTCCATTCCACATTGCATTACACTTTCCATTACACATTCCATTCCACATTCCATTTCACATTCCTTACCATTCCATTCCATTCCACACTGCATTCTACATTCCATTCCACATTCCCTTCCATTCCATTCCACATTCCTTTCCATGATCCATTCCATTCTATTCAGCTTTCCATTCAACGTTGCATTCCACATTCCATTACACTTTCCATTCCATACCATTCCACTTTTCATTCCACTTTTCATTCCACTTTCCATTCCACATTCCATTCTGTATTCCATTGCGTTCCATTCCACATTGCATCCCACTTTCCATTGCATATTCTTCTGCACATTCCTCTCCATTCCATTCCACATTCCATTCCATTCCATTCCACATTCCATTCCACATTCCATTCCACATTTCATTCCATGTTCCAATCCCAGTTCCATTCCATTCCATTCCACTTTCCATTGCATTCCATTCCACGTTCCTTTTCATGCCGTTCCACGTTCCATTTCACATTCCTTTCCACATTCCATTGTGTTCCATTCCACATTCCATTGCACATTCCATTCCATTTTTTTTGGACATTCTTTTCCATTCCATTCCGCATTCCCTTCCACAATCCATTCCACATTCCATCCCACATTCCATTCAACATAACATTCCATTCCATTCCACGTTCAATTCCACATTCCATTGCATTTCGCTTGACATTCCATTACAAATTCCATTCCACATTCCATTTCACATTGCATTCCATTCCATTACACATTCCCTTCGACACTCCATTCCACATTCCATTCCACATTCCATTCCACATTCCATTCCACATTCCTTTCCGTTCCATTCCACATTCCACTCCACACTCCATTCCACATTCCATTCCGTTCAATTCCACATTCCATTCCACACTGCAATCTGCATTCCATTCCACATTCCATTCCGTTGCATTCCACATTCCTTTCCACCTTCCTTACCGCATTGCATTCCACATTCCATTCCACATTCCAATCCACACTCCATTCCACCTTCCATTCCACATTCCATTCCGTACCATTCCACATTCCTTTCCACTTTCCATTTCACATCCTATTCCGTTCCATTCCACATTCCAATACATATTCAATTTCATTGCATTTCACATTCCATTCTGTTCCATTGCACATTCCTTTCCACATTCCATTCCTCGTTCCGTTCCGCATTCCATTCCACATTCCTGTCCACATTCCATTCCATTCCATTCCACATTCCAATCCATTCCATTAGACATTCCATTCCATTCTATTCCACTTTCCGTTTCACATTCCATTCCGTTCTATTCCGCATTCATTCCACATTCCATTCCACATTCCATTCCACAATCCGTTCCACTTTCCATTCCACATTCCATTCCATTCCATTTCACATTCCCTTCCAATCCATTCCACATTCCATTCAACATTCTATTCCACATTCCATTCCATTCCATTCCACATTCCATTCCATTTTTCATTCCACATTCCATTCCACGTTACTTTCCATTACATTCCACGTTCCATTCCTTTCCATTCCACATTCCTTTCCATATTTCATTTCACATTCCATTACACATTACATTTGACATACCATTGCATTCCCTTCCACATTCCATTCCACATTCCTTTGCACATTGTATTCCATTTCCTTGCATATTCCATTCCACATTCCATTCCACGTTCCATCTCATTCCATTCCACATTGCATTCCACGTTCCATTTCACATTCCATGCCACCTTCGATTTCACATTCCATACCATTCCATTCCATTCCACACTCCATTCTACATTCCATTCCACTTTCCTTTCCATTCCATTCCACGTTCCATTCTATTCTATTCCACTTTCCATTCAACGCTGCATTCCACATTCCATTCAACTTTCCATTCCATACCATTCCGCTTTTCATTCCACTTTCCATTCCACATTCCATTCCATATTCCATTGCGTTCCATTCCACATTGCATTCCACTTTCCATTCCATACTCCTTTGCACATTCCTCTCCATTCCATTCAACATTGCATTCCATTCCATTCCACATTCCATTCCACAATCCATTCCACATTCCATTCCACATTCCATTCCACATACCATTCCATTCCATTCCATGTTCAGTTCCACATTCCATTGCATTTCACTAGACATTCCATTACACATTCCATTCCACACTCCATTTCACATTGCATTCCGTTCCAATACACATTCCCTTCCACACTCCATTCCACATTCCATTCCACTTTCCATTCCACATTCCATTCCACACTTCATTCCACATTTCATTCCATTCAATTCGACATTCCTTTCCACACTCCAATCCGCATTACATTCCACATTCCATTCCGTTGCATTCCACATTCCTTTCCACCTTCCTTACTGCATTGCATTCCACATTCCATTCCACATTCCAATCCACACTCCATTCCACCTTCCATTTCACATTCCATTCCGTACCATTCCACATTCCTTTCCACTTTCCATTTTACATCCCATTCCATTCCATTCCACATTCCAATACATATTCCATTTCATTGCATTTCACATTCCATTCTGTTCCATTGCACATTCCTTTCCACTTTCCATTCCACATTCCGTTCCACATTCCGTTCTACATTCCTGTCCACTTTCCATTCCATTCCATTCCACATTCCAATCCATTCCTTTCCACATTCCATTCCATTGCATTTCACTTTCCATTTCACATTCCATTCTGTTCTATTCCGCATTCATTCCACATTCCATTCCACATTCCATTCCACACTCCGTTCCACTTTCCAATCCACAGTCCATCCCATTCCATTCCACATTCCATTCCATTCCATTCCATTCCACATTCCATTTCACATTCCATTACACATTCCATTCCAAATTTCATTCCATTCCTTTCCACTTTCCATTTCACATTCCATTTAACATTACATTCCTTTCCAATCCACGCTCCAGTACACGTTCCGTTCCATGTCCCATTTAGTTTCATTCCACCTTCAATTCCACAGTCAATTCCATTCCATTTCACGTTCCATGCTACTTTCCATTCCACATTCCATTCCACGTACCATTCCGTCAATTCCACATTCCATTCCACACTCCATTCCTCATTCCATTCCACATACCATTCCGTTCCATTCCACATTACATTCCACATCCCATTCCTCGTTCCATTCCACATTCCATTCCATTGCATTCCACATTCCATTCCTCCTTCCATTCCACATTCCATTCCATTGCATTCCACATTCCATTCCTCCTTGCATTCCACAACACACTAAATTTCATTTCACATTCCATTCCATTCTATTCCACATTCCTTTCCACATTCAATTCCACAACCCACTAAATTTCATTTCGCATTCCATTCCATTCTATTCCACATTCCTTTCCACATTCCATTCCACATTTCATTCCATGACATTTCACATTCCATTCCACATTCCATTTCGCATTCCATTCCGTTGCATTCCATTCCATTCCACACTCCAATCCGTTCCATTTCACATTCCATTCCATTCAATTCCACATTGCATTCCATTGCATCCTATTCAACTTACAATTCCATTCCAAACCATTCCACATTCCATTGCATTCCATCCCGCATTCCATTCCACATTCCGTTCCACATTCCATTCCACATTTCATTCCCTTCCATTCCGCATTCCTTTCCATTTTCCATTCCACATTCCTTTCCATTCCATTCCACATTCCATTCCGTTCCATTCCACATTCCATTCTGCATTCCATTAAATTCCATTCCACATTCCATTCCATTCCATTCCGCATTTCATAACTTTCCATTCCACTTGCCATTCCACATTGAATTCCACGTTGCATTCCACAGTCCATTCCACTTTCCATTCCATGTTCCATTCCATTCCATTCCATGATCCATTCCACTTTCCATTCCACATTGCATTTCACATTCCATTCCACGTTTCATTCCATTCCGTTCCACATTCCATTCCACATTCAATTCCATTACTTTCCACAATCCATTCCACTTTCCATTCCACTTTCCATTACAATTTCTATTCCATTCCATTCCACATTCCATCCCATTCCTTTCTATTCCATTCCACACTCCATTCTATTCCATTCCACATTGTATTTCACGTTCCATTACACTTTCCATTCCACTTTTATTTCCACGTTCCATTCCACATTGCATTCCACATTGAATTAAACACTCTGTTCCACAATCCACTCTCTTCCATTCCGCATTCCATTCCACAATCCATTTCATTCCATTCCACATTTCATTCCATTCAACTCCCCTTTCCATTCTACATTCCATTCCATTCCACTCGACATTCCATTGTACTTTCTACTCCATTCCTATCCAACTTCCATTGCACGTTCCATTCCACATTCCATTCCACTTTCAATTCCGCATTCCATTCCGTTCTTTTCCACATTCCATTGCACATTCCGTTCCACATTCCATTCCAAATTCCATTCCATTACATTGCACATTCCATTACACATTCTATTCCATTATATTCCACATTCCATTCCACAATGCATTCCACATTTCATTCCATTCCATTCCTTATTCCATTCAACATTCCATTCCATTCGATTCCACATTCCATTCCATTCCGTTTCACATCCCATTCCCCATTCCATTCCACATTCCATTCCCCATTCCATTCCATTCCATTCCATTCCACATTCTATGCCACATTCCATTCCACGTTCGTTTCACATTCCATTTCACATTGCATTCCACGTTTCATTCCATTCTCTTCCACAATCCATTCCATTCCATTCCGTATTCCATTCCATTCCATTCAATTCCATTTCACATTCCTTATCATTCCATTCCTTTCCACATTCCATTTCTTTCCATTAAACATTCCATTCCATTCCATTCCATTCCACATTCCATTCTATTTCATTCCATTCCATTCCACATTCCATTACACACTACCTTCCCTTCCATTCCACATTCCATTACATTCCATTCCACATTTCGTTCGACGTTCCATTCCCCTTTCTGTTCCGCGTTCCCTTCCACGTTCAATTCCACTTTCCATTCCACGTTCCATTCCATTCCATTTCAGATTCCACTGCACATTTCATTCCCTTCCATTCCATATTCCATACTATTAAATTCCATTCCATTCCACATTCCATTCCATTCCACATTCCATTCCACATTCCATTCCATTCCATTCCACATTCCGTTCTGCATTCCATAAAATTCCATTCCACATTCCATTCCATTCCATTCCACTTTCCATAACTGTCCATTCCACATTCCATTCCACATTAAATTACCCGGTGCATTCCTCCTTCCATTCCACCTTCCATTGCATATTCAATTCTGTTCCATTCCACATTGCTTTCCACATTCCATTCCACATTCCATTCTACTTTCCATTCCATTCCATTCCACATTGCATTCCACTATTCACTACATTCCATTCCACATTCCATTCCGTTCCATTCCACGTTCCTTTCCACATTCCGTTCCACATTCCATTCCATTACATTTCACATTCCATTCCACATCCATTCCACATTCCATTCCATTCCATTCCACTTTCCATTCCACGTTCCATTCCACATTCCATTTCACGTTTCATTCCATTCCATTCCACGTCCAATTCCAAGTTCCGTTCCATTCAATTCCACGTTACGTTCCACATTCCATTCCATTCCATTAAACATTGCATTTCATATTCCATTCCACATTCCTTTCAATTCCATTCCTCATTCCATACCACGTTCCATTCCACATATCATTCCACGTTCCATTCCACATTCAATTCCATTCCATTTCATTCCACATTCCATTCAACATTCCATTCCACATTCCATTCCATTCCATTCCACATTCCATTCCACATTCCAATCCTTTCAATTTCGCAGTCCATTAAACTTTCCATTCCACATTCCATCCCATTCCATTCCACATTCCATTCCACGTTCCATTTCACATTCCATTGCGCACTCAATTCTACATTCCGTTCCACATTCCTTTCCATTCCATTCCACATTCCATTTGACGTTCCATTGCATTCCATTCCGCTTTCCATTGAACGTTCAATTCCACAATGCATTCGACTTTCCATTCCATACCATTCCACTTTTCATTCCACGTTCCATTCCACATTCCATTCCACATTCCATTCCCTTCCTTCCCATTCCATTCGACATTCCACTACATTCAATTCCATTCCACATTCCATTCCATTCCATTCCACATTTCATTCCATTCAACTCCCCTTTCCATTCCACATTCCATTCCATTCCACCCGACATTCCATTGTACTTTCTACTCCATTTCTATCCACGTTCCATTCCACGTTCCATTCCACATTCCATTCCACTTTCAGTTCCGCATTCCATTCCGTTCTTTTCCACATTCCATTCCACATTCCGTTCCACATTCCATTCCAAATTCCATTCCATTACATTGCACATTCCATTCCACATTCTATTCCATTACATTCCACATTCCATTCCACAATGCATTCCACGTTGCATTCCATTCCATTCCTTATTCCATTCAACATTCCATTCCATTCGATTCCACATTCCATTCCATTCCGTTTCACATCCCATTCCCCATTCCATTCCACATTCCATTCCCCATTCCATTCCATTCCATTCCACATTCTATGCCACATTCCATTCCACGTTCGTTTCACATTCCATTTCACATTGCATTCCACGTTTCATTCCATTCTCTTCCACAATCCATTCCATTCCGTTCCACATTCCATTCCCTTCCATTCAATTCCATTTCACATTCCTTATCATTCCATTCCTTTCCACATTCCATTCCTTTCCATTACACATTCCATTCCATTCCATTCCACATTCCATTCTATTTCATTCCATTCCATTCCACATTCCATTACACATTACCTTCCCTTCCATTCCACATTCCATTCCATTCCATTCCACATTTCGTTCGACGTTCCATTCCCTGTTCTGTTCCGCGTTCCCTTCCACGTTCAATTCCACGTTCCATTCCACGTTCCATTCCATTCCATTTCAGATTCCACTGCACATTTCATTCCCTTCCATTCCATATTCCATACCATTAAATTCCATTCCATTCCACATTCCATTCCATTCCACATTCCATTCCACATTTCGTTCAGCATTCCATAAAATTCCATTCCACATTCCGTTCCATTCCATTCCACTTTCCATAACTGTCCATTCCACATTCCATTCCACATTAAATTCGCCGGTGCATTCCTCCTTCCATTCCACCTTCCATTGCATATTCAATTCTGTTCCATTCCACATTCCTTTCCGCATTCCATTCCACATTCCATTCTACTTTCCATTCCATTCCATTCCACATTGCATTCCACTACTCTCTACATTCTATTCCACATTTTATTCCGTTCCATTCCACATTCCTTTCCACATTCTGTTCCACATTCCATTCCATTACATTTCACATTCCATTCCACATCCATTCCACATTCCATTCCATTCCATTCCACTTTTCATTCCACGTTCCATTCCACAATCCATTCCACGTTTCATTCCATTCCATTCCACGTCCAATTCCAAGTTCCGTTCACTTCAATTGACGTTCCGTTCCACATTCCATTCCATTCCACATTGCATTTCATATTCCATTCCACATTCCTTTCGATTATACTCCTCATTCCATACCACGTTCCATTCCACATATCACTCCACGTTCCATTCCACATTCCATTCCATTCCATTGCATTCCACATTCCATTCAACATTCCATTCCACGTTCCATTACATTCCATTCCACATTCCATTCCACATTCCAATCCTTTCGATTCCGAGGTCCATTAAACTTCTCCATTCCACATTCCATCTCATTCCATTCCACATTCCATCTCATTCCATTCCACATTGCATTCCACGTTCCATTTCACATTCCATTGCACACTCAATTCTACATTCCGTTCCACATTCCTTTCCATTCCATTCCACATTCCGTTTGACGTTCCATTACATTCCATTCGGCTTTCCATTCAACCTTCCATTCCACATTCCATTCGACTTTCCATTCCATACCATTCCACTTTTCATTCCACGTTCCATTCCACATTCCATTCCACATTCCATTCCCTTCCTTCCCATTCCATTCCACATTCCACTACATTCAATTCCATTCCACATTCCATTCCATTCCATACTACATTCCATTCAATTCCATTCCAGATTCCATTCCATTCCATTCCATATCCATTCCATTCCATTACACATTCCATTCTGCGTTCCATTCCTTTCCAATCCACATTCCCTTCCATTACATTCCACTTTCCATTCCACGTTCCATTTCACGTTCCATTTCACATTCCATTCCATTCCATTCCACATTAAATTCCATTCCATTCCACATTCCATACAAATCAATTCCATTGCATTCCACATTCCATTACATTCCATTCCACATTCCAATCCATTCCATTCCACATTGCATTCCACACTCCACTCCACATTCCAATCTATACTCCATTCCACATTCCATTCCACATTCCAAGCCATTCCATTCCACATTGCATTCCACTTTCCATTCCACATTCCATTGCATTCCACTTTCCATTCCACGTTCCTTTCCATTCCATCACACGTTGCATTCCACATTCCATTCCATTCCTTTCCACATTCCTTTCCATTAAATTCAACTTTCCATTCCACATTCCTTTGCATTCCATTCCACTTTTCATTCCAGATTTCATTCCATTCCATTCCACATTTTATTTTGATCGTTTCCACATTCCATTCTACTTTCTATTCCACATTGCATTCCATTCACTTCCACGTTCCATTCCATACCATTTCACTTTCCACTTCATTCCATTTCACATTCCACTACACATTCCATTTCACATTCCATTCCACATTACATTTCACATGCCATTTTATTCCATTCTATTCCATTCCACTTTCCATTCAATTCTATTCCACACTCCATTCCACATTCCATTCATTTCCATTCCACATTCCATTCCATTACATTCTACATTCCATTCCATTCCCTTCCAAATACCATTCCTTTCCATTACATTACATTTCACTTTCCATTCTATTCCATTGCATTCCACATTCCATTCCAGATTCAATTCCATTACATAGCACATTCCATTCTTTTCCATTGTACACTCCATTCCAAAATTCTTATTCCATTGCATTCCATATTCCATTCTCGTTCCATTCCATTCCATTCCACGTTCCATTCCACCTTCTATTCCGCATTTCATTTCACATTCCATTCAATTCCATTCCACATTCTACTGCATTCCATTGCACATTCCATTCCACATTCTATTCCATTCCATTCCACATTACATTCAACATCCCATTCTATTCCATTCCACATTGCGTTCAACATTCCATACTATTCCATTCCTTTCCATTCCACATTCCATTCCATTCCATTCCATTCCACATTCCATTCCAAATTTCTTTCCTTTCCATTCCACATTGCATTCCAATGCATTCCACATTCCATTCCGTTCCATTCCACATTCCACTCCTTTCCATTCCACATTGCATTCCATTCCATTCCACATTCCATTCCACCTTGAATTCCATTCCATTCCACATTGAAATCCATTCCATTCCACATTCCATTCCATTCCATTCCACTTTGCATTCCACATTCCATTCCACATTCCGTTCCGTTCCATTCCACATTCCATTCCATTCCATTCCACATTGAATCCCCTTCCATTCCTTTCCACGTTCCATTCTGTTCCATTCGAGATTCCATTCCATTGCACTCAACATTCCATTCCATGATCCTTTCCATTCCATTCCACTTTCCATTCCAATCCATTCCATATTCCATACAATTAAATTCCATTCCATTCCACATTCCTTTCCATTCCACATTCCATTCCATTCGATTCCATTCCATATTCCATTTCATTCCATTCCATATTCAATTCCATTTCATTCCATTCCATTCCACATTCCATTCCATTCCTTTCCACATTCCATTATATTCTATTCCACATTCCATTCCATTCTACTCCACATTGCATTCCATTCCATTTCATTCCAAATTCCATTCCATTCCATTCACATTCCATTGCCTTCCTTTACACATTACATTCCATTCCTTTCCATTAGACTTTCGATTATACGTTCCATTCCATTCCATTCAACGTTCCATTCCATATCGCATTCCATTCCATTTCCCATTCCATTCCTTTCAATTCCACATTCCATTCCACATTGCATTCCATTTCTTTACCCATTGCATTCCACTTTCCATTCCACATTCCATTCCATTCCACGTTACATTCCACGTTGCATTCCACGTCCCATTCCATTTCCTTCCTCGTTTAATTCCACGTTCAATGGCATTCCATTTCACGTTGCATTCCACATTCCTTTCAATTCCATTCCACATTCCATACCATTCCATTCCATTCCATTCCACATTCCATTCAACATTCCAGTCAATATTCCATGTCAAATTCCATTTGATTGCATTCCACATTCAATTCCACTTTCCATTCCATTGCATTCCTCATTGCATTCCACGTTCCATTCCATTCTATTCCACATTCCATTCCATTCCACGTTCAATTCCATTCTGTTGCATTCCAAATTTCATTCCATTCCATTCCGCATTCCATTCCGTTCCATTGCATTGCATTCCACATTCCATTCCAATCCAATATACATTCCATTTCATTCCATTCCACATTCCATTCCATTCCATTCCTTTCCACATTCCATAGCATTGCATTCCATTCCACATTCCATTAATTTCCTTTCTGCATTCCATTCCATTCCATTCCACATTCCATTCTATTGAATTCCACATTCCAGTTCAGATAACTTTCCATTCCTTTCCACATTCCATTCTATTGAATTCCACATTCCAGTCCACATAACTTTCCATTCCATTCCACATTTCATTCCGCATTCCATTCCACGTTACATTCCACGTTCCATTCTACGTTCCATTCCACATTCCATTACTTATTCCATTCCATTCCTTTCCTCATTGCATACAATTCCATTGCCTTCTATTCCAATTTCCATTCCATTCCAATCCACATTCAATTCCACATTCCATTCAATTCTATTTCACATTTCATTCCATTCCATTCCATATTCCTTTCCATTCAATTCCACATTCCATTCGATTCCACAATCCATTCTATTCCACATGCCCTTCCATTCGTTTACATTCAAATCCCAATTCCATTCAAAATTCCATTGAATTTCCTTCCACATTCCATTCCATTCCATTCCACATTCCATTCCTTTCCAATCCACATTCCATTCCTTTTGATTCCATATTCAATTCTATTCCATTCCACATTCCATACCATTCCATTACATTACATTCCACATTCCATTTCATTTATTCCACATTCCATTATATTATATTCCACATTGCATTCCATTCCTTTCTACTCCCCATTGAATTCAATTCCATTTCACTTTCAATTCCATTCCATTCCACATTCAATTCCATTCCATTCCACATTCAATTCCATTCCATTCCACGTTCCATTCCATTGCATTCCATTCCATTCCATATTCCCTTCCATTTATTTCCACATTCCATTCCATACCATTCCTTTCCATTCCATTCCATTCCATTCCATTCCATTCCATTCCACAATCCATTGGATTACATTACATATTCCATTCTATTCCATTTCAGTTTGCATTCCATTCCATTCCATTCCACATTGCATCTCATTCCACTCAATTCCCCATGCCATGCCATTCCATTTCATATTTCATTCCATTCCATTCCACATTGCTTTCCATTCCATTCCATTCCTCATTCCTTTCCACATTCATTTCCATTCTATTCCACATTCCATTCATCATTCCTTCCCATTCCATTCCACATTCCATTCCACATTCCATTCCATTCCATTCCACATTCCATTGCACATTCCAATACATTCCATGCCAGATTCCATTCCAAATTCCATCCCATTCCATTCCACATTCCATTCCACATAGCTTTAAATTCCATTCCACATTTCATCCCACCTTCCATTCTGCATTCCATTCGACTTTACATTGCATACTTCCCTCCATTCCATTTCACTTTTCATTCCACATTTCATTCCATTCCATTCCACTTTCCATTCAATCTTCCTTTCCACATTCCATTACATTGCGTTCCACATTCCATTCCACATTGCATTTCACATTCCATTCCACATTCCATTCCATTCCATTCCGCATTCCATTCCATATTCCATTCCACATTCCATTCGATTGCATTCCACATTCATTTCCACATTCCATTCCATTGCATTCCTCATTCCATTCCAAATTCCATTCCATTCCATTCAACATTGCATTCCATTCCATTCCACGTTCCATTCTATTCTGTCGCATTCCACATTTCATTCCATTCCATTCCGCATTCCATTCCATTCCATTCCATTCCATTCCACATTCCATTCCATTCCTTTACACATTACATAGCATTGCATTCCATTCCACATTCCATTAATTTCCTTTCTGCATTCCATGCCATTCCATTCTGCATTCCATTCCATTGCATTCCACATTCCATTCCACATCACTTTCCATTCCATTCCACATTCCATTCCGCATTGCATTCCACGATCCATTCCACGTTCCTTTCTATGTTCCATTCCACATTCCAAAACATATTCTATTCCTTTCCTTTCCACATTACATACAATTCCATTGCATTCTATTCCACTTTCCATTCCATTGCAATCCACATTCCATTCCACATTCCATTCCATTCTATTACACATTCCATTCCATTCCATTCTACATTCCATTCCATTCAATTCAACATTCCCTTCCATTCCATTCCACATTCCATTGCATTTCGTTCCACATTCAATTCCATTCCACATTAAATTCTATTCCACATTCTCTTCCATTCCTTTACATTCAAATCCTAATTCCATTCAAAATTCCATTCAGATCCATTCCACATTCCATTCCATTCCAGTCCACATTCCATTACTTTCCATTTCACATTCCATTCCTTTCGATTCCACATTCAATTCTATTCCATTCCACATTCCCTTCCATTCCATTACATTCCTCATTCCATTTAGTTTATTCCACATTCCATTCCATTCCATTCCACAATGCATTCCATTCCATTCTGTTCCACATTGAAGTCAATTCCATTACACTTTCAATTCCATTCCATTCCACATTCAATTCCATTCCATTCCACATTCCATTCCATTGCATTCCATTACACTCCATATTACATGCTGTTCCATTCAACATTCCATTCCATTCCATTCCATTCTATTCCATTCCACATTCCTTTCCACATTCCATTCCTTTCCATTCCATTCCTTTCCACGTTGCATTCCACGTTCCATTCCACATTCCATTCCATTCCCTTCCATTCCATTCCATTCCATTCCATGTTCAATTCCATTCCATTCCAATTTCCATTCCATTCCATTGCACGTTCCATTCCATTCTATTCCACGTTCCATTCCATTCGACATTCCATTCTAACCCATTGCATTCCATGATACATTCCATTCCATTCCACGTTCCATTCCATTCCATTTTACGTTCCTTTCCATTCCGTTCCACGTTCAATTCCATTCCATTCCAATCCATTCCACATTCCCTTCAATTCCACATTCCATTCCATTCCATTTCATTCAACGTTCCTTTACATTCCATTCCATTGCAGATTCCATTCCATTCCATATTCCATTCCATACCACTTTCCATTCCATTACACGTTCCATTCCTTTACACGTTCCATTCCATTCAATTCCACCTTCCATTCTACATTCCATTCCAATCCACATTCCGTTCCATTCCACATTCCATTAAATTCCATTCCATTCCTCATTCCCTTCCTCTTTCCAGTCCATTCCTTACCACATTCCATTCCATTCCATTACATATTCCATTCCATTCCATTCCACGTTCCATTCCACTTTCCATTACATAATCCATTCCATTCCATTTCACATTCCATTACACATTCCACTCCATTCCTTTCCACTTTCCATTCACATTCCATTCCAATCTATTCCACACTAAATTCCACATTCCATTCAATTCCGTTCCGCAGTCCATTCCAAATTCCATTCCATTCCTTTCCATTCCATTAAATTTCATTCCACATTCCCTTCTGTTCCACATTCCATTCCTCATTGCATTGCATTCCATTCCACATTCCATTCCGATCCATTCCACATTCCATTCCATTCCACATTTCCTTCCTCATTCCATTCCATTCCAATCCACATTCCATTCCATTTCACATTCCATTGTACATTCCATTCCATTCCATTTCACATTGCATTCAACATTCCTTTAAACATTGCATTCTACTCAATTCGGCATTACATTACTCATTCCTTTCCATTCTATTCTACATTCCATTGCCCATTCCATTCCACATTCCTTTCCACATTCCATTCCATTATATTCAACATTCCATTCCCCAATCCATTCCACATTGCATTCCATTCTATTCCACATTCCACTCCCTATTCCATTCCACATTCCATTCCACATTCCATTCCATTCCATTCCATTCCACATTCCATTCCACAATCCATTCCACAATCCGTTCCATTCCATTCCACGTTCCATTCTACATTGCATTGCACATTCCATTCCATTCGATTCCACATCCCTTTCCACAATCCATTCCACATTCCATTACCCATTCCTTTCCTTTCCATTCCACATTCCATTCCACTCCATATTCCATTCCATTCCATTCCACATTCAATTCCTCTTCCCATTCCATTCCATTCCACATTCCATTCCATTCCCTACCACATTCCATTCCACTTTCCATTCCGCGTTCCATTCGACCTTCTATTGCACGTTTCATTCCATTCCATTCGACTTTCTATTCCACATTCCATTCCATTCCATTCCATTTTCCATTCAACATTCCATTCCACATTGTTTTGCACATTCCATTCCTTTCCTTTCCACGTTCCATACCATTCCATTACATTCTATTCTACATTCTATTCCAAATTCCATTCCATTCTATACTACAGTACATTCCATTCCATTCCACATTCCATTCCATTCTATTCCACATTCCATTACTTTCCATTCCACATTTGATTCCACATTCCATTAAATGTTCCATTCCACATTCCATACCACATTCCATTCCAGATTCCACTTCAAGTTCCATTCCATTCCATTCCTCGTTCCATTATGTTCCATTCCACATTGCATTCCACTTTCCATTCCACATTCCCTTCCACATTCCATTCCACGTCTCATTCCATTCGATTCCACGTTTCATTCAAATTTCTTTTCCATTGCATTCCACATTCCATTCCACGTTTCCTTCTAAATTCCAATCCATGTTCCATTCCACGTTTCATTCCATTCAATACCACTTTCCATTGCACGTTCTATTACATTCCATTCTATGTTCCACTCCATATTCCATTGCACATTTCATTCCGCTTTCCATTCGACATTCCTTTCCACGTTCAATTCCACGTTCCATTCCACGTTACATTCAATTCCATTCCAAGTTCCATTCCTCATTCCATTGCATATTCCATTTCATGTTCCATTCTACGTTGCATTCCAATTTCCATTCCACTTTACATTGAACTTTCCATTCCACTTTCCATTCCAATCCTTTCCAGATTCCGTTCCACAATCCAATCCATTGCATTCCACTATCCATGCCACATTCCTTTCCACATTCCATTCCATTCCTTTCCACATTCCATTCCCCATTCCACTGCATTACATTCCTCTTTCCATTCCACTTTCCATTCCACTCCATTTCACAATCCATTTCTCATTTCATTCGACCTTCCATTCCACATTCCATTCCACATTCCATTCCGTTCCATTCGACATTCCATTCCACTTTCAATTCCACGATCTATTCAACGTTCCATTCCATTCCATTCCATGTTCCATTGATTCTGTACCATTCCACATTTCATTCCACCTTTCATTTCGCATTCAATTCGACATTGCATTATACATTCCTTTCCTTTCCATTCCACGTACAATTCCATTCCATTCCACATTCCATTCCTTTCCATTCCACGTTACAATCCTTTCCACATTACATTCCACATTCCATTCCACGTTCCATTCCTTTCCATTCCACATTACATTCCACTTTCCATTTGATGTTCCATTCCATTCCATTCCACGTTCTGCTCCAAATTCCATTCCATTCCATTTCACGTTCCATTCAACAATTCCATTACAAATTCCGTGCCACTTTCCTTTCTGTCCCATTCCACATTCGATTTCACTCTCCACTCCACATTCCATTCCACATTCGATTCCACTCTCCACTCCACATTCCATTCCAAATTCCATTCCTTTCCATTCCACATTCCATTCCAAATTTCATTCCACATTCCATTCTGTTCCATTGAACATTCCATTGCATTCCATGCCACATTCCTTTAAACATTCCAATCCATTCCGTTCCACATTCCATCCCTTTCCATTCCCCATTCCATTCCACACTCCATTCCATTACATTCCACATTACATTCCACATTCTATTCCACATCCCATTCCACATTCCATTCCATTCTATTCCATATTCCCCTCCACATTCCATTCCACATTGCATTCAACATTCCATTCCACATTCCTTTCCATTCCATTAAACATTCCATTCCACCCTACATTTCACATTCCATTCCACATTCCATTCCATTCCATTCAACGTTTCATTCCACGTTCCATTCCACCTTCCATTCCATTCCATTCCACTTTCCATTCCACATTGCATTCCACATTCCTGTCCATTCCATTCCATATTGCATTCCACATTATATTCCACGCCATTCCACATTCCACTCCACATTCCATTCCACATTCCATCCCATTCCATTCCACATTCTTTTCCATTCCAATCCACTTTCCATTCCAGTTTCCAATCCATTCTATTCTTCGTTCTATTCCACATTCAATTCCACATTTCGTTCCGCGTTGCATTCCACATTCCATTCCATTCCATTCCACAATGCTTCCCATTCCACTCCACATTCCATTTCGCATTCCATTCCACCTTCCATTTCATATTCCATTCCATTCATTTCCCCATTCCATTCCATTCCATTCCAATTTCCATTCCACTTTCCATTCCATACCATTCCACATTACATTCCATTCCATTCCACATTCCATTCCATTCCATTCCATTCCATTCCACATTCCATTCCATTCCATTCCATATTCAATTCCATTTCATTCCACATTCCATTCAACGTTCCAAACTACCATCCATTTGAAGGTCCATTCAATTAAATTCCACGTTCCATTCCTCTTTACATTCCATTCCATTCCACTTTCCTTTCCATATTCCATTCCACACTCCATTTCATTGCATTTCGCATTCCATTCTAGTCCACTCCACATTTCATAAGACGTTCAATTCCATTCAATTCCACGTTCCATTCCACATTCCAATCCAAATTCTATTTCACATTCCATTCCACATTCCACTACATTCCATTCCATTTTACATTCCACGTTCCATTCCACAATCCATTCCACATTCCATTACATTTCATCTCACATTCCATTCCACGTTGCATTCCATTCCATTCCACTTTCAAATCCACATTCCATTCTATTGCTTTTGACATTGTATTCCACAATCCATTCCACATTCCCTTTCACATTCCATTGCGTTCCATTACACATTCCATTCCACACTAAATTCCACATTCCTTTCCACATTCCATTCCGTTCCATTCCATATTCCGTTCCTCATTCCATTCCTCATTCCATACCACATTTCATTCCACATTCCATTCCACATTCCACTAAATTCCATTCCACATTCCATTCCTTTCCATTCCACATTACATTCCACGTTCCATTTAATGTTCTATTCCGTGTTCCATTCAATATCATTTCACTTTCCATTCCGCATTCCATTCCATTCCATTCCATTTCCTTTCAATATTCCATTCCCCATTCCATTCCACATTACGTTCCGTTTCATTCCACAATCCACTCCACATTCCATTCCACATTCCATTCCAATCCATTCCACATTACATTGCATTCCACTCCACATTCTATTCCACATTACATTCCATATTTCATTCCACATTCCATTCCACATTCCATTCCATTCCATTCCACGGTCCATTCCATTCCATTCCACGTTTCATTCCACGTTCCATTTCACCTTCCATTCCATATTCCATTCCAAATTCCATTCCGCAATCCTGTCCACATTCTGTTCCATTCCATGCAACATTCCATTTCACAATCCATTCCATTCCATACCACTTTCAATTCAACTTTCCATTGCATTCTATTGGATATTTCATTCCACATTCCATTCCAAATTCCATTTCACATTCTATTCCGTTCCTTTACACATTCCATTCCACACTCCATTCCACATTCCTTTCTACAATCCATTCCACGTTGCTTTCCGTTGCATTCCACAATACATTCCACACTCCATTACACATTCCATTCCACATTCCATTCCACATTCCTTTCCGTTCCATTCCACTTTCCATTCCACACTCCATTCCACATTCCATTTGACATTCCGTTCCGTTCCATTCCACATTCCATTCCATGCTCCATTCCAGGGTCCATTGCAAACTCCTTTCCATTCTGTTCCACATTCCATTCCCTTCCATTCCGCATTCCTTTCCACGTTCCATTCTACATTCCATTCCACATTACATTCCACAGTCCATTCCACATCCCATTTCACATTTCATTCTGATCCATTCCACATTTCTTTCCACATTCTATTCCGCATTCCTTTCCATTTCATTCCGCATACCGTTAAATATTCCATTCCATTCCATTTCACATTCCATTCCGTTAAATTCCAGATTGCTTTCCACATTCCATTTCACATTCAATTCAAATTTCCGTTCAACTTTCCGTTCCACATTCCATTCCATTCCATTCCACATTCCATTTGACATTCCATTCCTTTCCATTCCACATTCCTTTCCACATTCCATTCCACATTCCATTCCACATTCCATTCAACATTGCATACCACATTCCATTTCACCTTCCTTTCCACATTCCATTTTACCTTCCGTTCCACATTCCATTTCACCTTCCGTTCCGCATTCCATTTCACATTCCACTCCATTACATTCCCCATTCCATTCCATTCCATTCCACATTCCATTCCACATTCCATTCCACATTCCATTCCATTCCATTCCATTCCCCATTACATTCCATTCAATTCCACGTTCCATTCTACTTTCCATTTGAAGGTCCAATCAATTCCATTCCACGTTGAATTCCACATTACATTCCATTCATTTCCACTTTACCTTCCACATTCCATTCCACATTCCATTCCATTCCATTCCACATTCCATTCCATTCCATTCCACATTCCATTCCTTTCCATCCCACGTTCCTTTCCACATTTCTTTCCACATTCCATTCCACGTTCCACTCCAAGTTCCATCCATTCAATTCCACTTTCCTTTCCACGTTCTATTCCACATTCCATTGCACCTTCCACTGTATCTTCCATTCCACATTACATTCCACTTTCCTTTCCACGTTCCTTTCAACGTTCCTTTCTGTGTTCCATTCCATAGCATTCCACGTTCCATTCCACCTTCCATTCCATTGTGTTCCACTTTCCATTCCACATTTCATTCCCCAATCGATTCCACATTACTTACCATTCAATTCCACAATCCATTCCATTCCATTCGACATTCCATTCCATTCCATTCCACATTGCATTCCACCTTGCATTCCAATCAGTTCCATAATCCATTCCACACCATTCCATATCCCCTTCTGCATTCCATTCCACAAACCGTTTCGCATTCCATTCCACATTCCTTTCCATTTCATTCCACATTCCATTCCACATTGCATTCCATTCCATTCCACATTACTTTCCGCATTCCATTTTACATTCCATTCCACATTCCATTCCATTCCATTCCATTCCAAATTCCATTAGACATTCCATTCCATTGCATTCAACATTGCATTCCTTTCCATCCGACATTCCATTCCACGTTCCATTCTACATTTCATTCCACTTTCCATTCCATTCCATTCCACGTTCCATTCCATTCCGTTTGACATTCCAAACCAAATTCCATTTCACCTTCCATTCCCTTCCATTCCACATTCCATTCCATTCCTTTCCACTTTCCAATCCTTTCGACATTCCATTCCACATTCCATTCTACGTTCCATTCCATTCCATTGCACGTTCCATTCCACGTTCCATTCCATGTTCCATTCCATTCCATTCCACATTCCATCCGACATTCCTTTCCTTTCCATTTAACTTTCCATTCCAATCCATTCCATTTTCCATTCCACATTGCACTCCACATTCCATTCCACGTTCCATTGCACATTCCATTCCGTTCCATTCCACATTCAATTCTACACTGCTTTCCACATTCCATTCCACGTTCTGTTCCATTCCTTTCCACATTCCATTGGACAGTTTATTCCACGTTTCATTCCGTTCCATTCCACATCAGATTGTATTCCCTTCCACATTCAAATCCATTCCATTCCACAGTCAATTACATCCATACCTCATTCCATTCCACATTCTCTTCCACATTATATTCCACATTCCATTCCATTCCATTCAACATTCCATTCCATTCCATTCCACATTCAATTCCATTTCATTCCACATTCCATTCAACGTTCCAATCTACCTTCCATTCCATGGTCCATTCAATTAAATTCCACATTTCATTTCTCATTCCATTCCATTCCATTCCACTTTCTTTCCACATTCCATTCCACATTCCGTTTCATTCCATTCCACATTACATTCTACATTCTATTCCACATTCTATTCCACATTCCATTCCATTCCATTCCATGTTCCCTTCCACATTCCATTCCACAATCCATTGCCCATTCCTTTCCATTACATTCAACATTATATTCCACATTCCATTTCACATTCCATTACACATTCCATTCCTTTCCATTCCACAATCAATTCCTTTACATTCCATTCCACATTCTATTCCATGTTCCATTAAACTTTCCATTCCACATCAAATTCCATTCCATTCACATTTCATTCCACATTCTAATCCATTGCATTCCACTTTCGATGCCACATTCCATTACACATTCCATTCCCCATTCCACTGCATTCCATTCCACTTTCCATTCCACATTCCATTCCACTCCATTGTACAATCCATTTCACTTTCCATTCCACCTTCTATTCCACGTTTCATTCCACATTCCATTCCATTCCATTCCAGATTCCATTCCATTCCATACGACATTCCATTCCATGTTCCACTCCACGTTCTATTCCACGTTCCATTCCATTCCTTTCCATGTTCCATTCATTCTGTTCCATTCCACATTTCATTCCAACTTCCATTTCGCATTTCAGTCTACATTCCACTACACATTGCTTTCCATTCCATTCCACGTTCAATTCCATTCCATTACACATTTCATTTCATTCCATTCCACATTCCGTTGCATTCCGGTCCACATTTCAATCGTTTCCACATTCCATTCTACATTCCATTCCACGTTCCACTCGATTCCATTCCACGTTCCTTTCCACGTTCTATTCCATTCCATTCCACGTTCCATTCCATGTTCCATTCCACATTGCATTACTTTCCATTCCACATTTCATACCATTCCATTCCACATTCCATTCCATGCCATTCCAGTTTCCATTCTGCATTCCATTTCATTCGAATCCACATTCTGTTACATTTCATTCCCTTACAGTCCACATTCCATTCCATTCAATTCCATTCCACATTCCATTCCTTTCCATTCCATATTCCATTCCATTTGATTCCACATTCCATTCAATTCCTTTCCAAATACCATTCTATTCCATTCCATTCCACATTCCATACCATTCCATTCCATATTCAATTCCATTCCATTCCATTCCACTTTCCATTCCATTCCATTCCACATTTCATTCAACATTCCATTCCGTTCCAACCTATTCCATTCCATGTACCATTGCAAATTAAATTCCACATTCCATTCCGTTGCATTCCGTTCCATTACAAGTTCTATTCCACATTCCGTTTCACTTTCCATTCCATTCCATTCCACATTGCATTCCTTTCCATTCCCTTCCATTCCACATTCCAATCCATTCTTTTCCACATTTCATTCCATTGCATTCCATTCCACATTCCTTTCCATTCCACTCCAACTTCCATTCCATTAAAATCCATTCAATATTCCATTCCACATTCCATTCCAAATTGCTTTCCATTCCATTCCAGATTCCGTTCCATTCCATTGCATTCCAAATTCCATTCCACATTCCATTCCACATGACATTCCATTCCATTCCACGTACCTTTCCACATTCCATAGCATTCCATTCCACATTCCATTCCATTCCATTCCACATTCCATTCTATTTCCATTTCCCATTCTCTTCTACTTCCATTTTAAATTCCATTCCATTCCACTTTCCCTTCCACATTCCATTCCATTACATTCCACCTTCCATTCCACATTCAATTTCTTTCCTTTCCACATTCCATTCCCTTCCACTTTACGTTCCATTCCTTCCATTCCATTCCACATTCCATTCCATGTTCCATCCACCTCCATTCCACTTCCCATACTGTTCCACTGCATGTTCCATTCTATTCCACTCCATATTACATTCCATTATATTCCATGCTCCATTCCATTCCACGTTCCATTCCATTCCATTCCACTATACATTCCACGTTCCATTCCACGTTCTATTTCATCTTCCTTTCCATTCCATTAAATGTTCCATTAATAATTCCATTCTGCATTCCATTCCATTCCATTCCATATTACATTCCACGTTCAATTCCACTTCATTCCACATTCCATTACATTCCACTTTCCATTCCCTTCCACTCCACTTTCCATTCCATTCTATATTCCATTCCATTCCATTCCATTCCATTGCATTCCACATTCCACTCTACGACATTCCATTCCATTCCATTCCACCTTCCATTCCATTCCTTTCCACATTCCATTACATTCCATTCCACATTCCATTCCATTCCATTCCATATTGCATTCCACATTCCATTCCATTCCGTTCCATTGCATTCCACATTCCATTCCGTTACATTCCATATTCCAATCCATTTCATTCCACATTCCACTCCATTTCATTCCACATTATATTCCATGCGCTTTCCATTCCATTCCATTCCACATTCCATTCCATTTCACATTTTATTCCATTCTATTCCACATTCCATTCCATTCCATTCTGCATTCAATTCCATTCCACTTTCAAAGTCCATTCCATTTGTTTCCATTCCACATTCCATTCCATAAAATGCCTTTCCATATTCCTTTCCATTCCATTTCATATTCCATTCCTTTCCATTCCATTCCTTAGTCCATTCCATTCCATTTCACATTCCGTTCTATCCATTGCATTCCACATTCCATTCCATTCCATTCCAGTTTCCATTCCCTTCCACTTTCCATTCCATTCCATTTCACATTCCTTTCTTTCCATTGCAATCCACATTCCATTCCATTCCATTCCACTTTCCATTCCCTTCCACGTTACTTTCCATTCCATTCATTTCCATCCCACATTCCATTCCATACCAATCCTTTCCACATTCCATTCCATTACATTCCACATTCCAATCCATTCCATTCCACGTTCCATTCCAAATTCCACTCCACATTGCATTCCATTCAATTGAATTCCACATTCCATTCCATTCCATTCCTTTCCATTACATTCCACGTTCCATTCCACATTCCATTCCACATTCCATCCCATTCCATTCCACGCTCCATTCCATGTTCCATTCCACATTCCATTCCATTCCACATTCCGTTCCACTGCATTACATTGTATTCCACATTGCGTTCCATTCCATTCCATTCCACATTCCATTCCATTCCATTCCACATTCCATTCTATTCCACATTCTCTTTCACATTCCAATACATTTCATTCCACTTTCCATTCCACATTGAATTCCATTCCATTCCACATTAAATTCTGTACATTCCACATTAAATTCTATTTCCATTTCACTTTCTGTTGAATTCCATTCCACATTCCATTTCATTCCTTTCCACATTCCATTCCATTCCATTGCATTGAATTTAATATTCCATTCCATTTCATTCCACATGCCGTTCCCATCCATTCCACATTGTATTCCACATTCGATTCCACTCAATTCCACTTTCCATTCCACATTTCATGGCACGTTCCGATGCATTCCACTTTGCATTCCCCATTCCATTCCCCATTCCATTCCATTCCATTCTACATTCCATTCCATTCCATTCCATTCCACATTCCATTCTATTCCACATTCTATTTCACATTACAATACATTTCATTTCACTTTCCATTCCACATTCAATTCCATTCCATTCCACATTAAATTCCACACATTCCACATTAAATTCTATTTCCATTTCACTTTCCGTTGAATTCCATTCCACATTCCATTGCATCCCATTCCACATTCCATTCCATTCCATTGCATTGAATTCAATATTCCATTCCATTTGATTCCACATGCCATTCCCATCCATTCCACATTGCATTCCACATTCGATTCCATTCAATTACACTTTCCATTCCACATTCCATGGCACTTTCCGTTGCATTCCACTTTGCATTCCTCATTCCATTCCCCATTCCATTCCATTCCATTCTACATTCCATTCCATTCCATTCCATTCCATTGCATTTCACATTCCATTCCATTACATTCCATTCCACATTCCGTTTCATTCCATTCCACTTTCCATTCCATTCCATTCCACATTCCATTCCACATTCCATTCCATTCAAAGTTCCATTCCACATTCCATTCCATTCCATTCCATTCCATTCCACATTCCATTCGATTTCATGCCACATTCCATTCCATTCCACATTCCATTCCTCATTCCATTCCGTTGCATTCCACATTCCGTTTCACTTTCCATTCTATTCCATTCCAAATAATTCCATTCCAATACATTAAACTTTCCATTCCACATTCAATTCCATTCCGTTCCACGTTCAATTCCACATTGCGTTCTACATTCCATTCCATTCCATTCCATTCGACTTTCCATTCCACATTCCATTCCGTTCCTACCCATTCCATTCCACTTACCATTACACATTGCATTCCGTTCCATTCCTTTCCAATCCAAGTTCAAATCCACATTCCATTCCAGTTTCCATTCCATTCCATTCCACACTGCATTCCATTCCATTCCCTTCCATTCCACATTCCTTTCCATTCTATTCCAAATTTCATTCCGTTGCATTCCATTCCACATCCCTTTCCATTCCATTCCACTTTCAATGGCATTCCAATCCATTCAATATTCCATTCCACATTCCATTCCATTGCATTCCAATTTCCATTCCATTCCATTCCACGTTAAATTCCATTCCGTTCCACATTTCATTCCATTCCATTCCATATTCCACTCCATTCCATGCCACATTCCATGCCATTCCATGCCACATTCCATTCCATTCCACTCCACATTCCATTCCATTCCGTTCCATTCCATTCCACATTCCATTCCCCACTCCATTCCCTTCCATTCCACATTCCATTCCATTCCATTCCACATTTTACTCCATTCCATTCCCTTCCATTCCACAATCCATTCCATTGTATTGCACATTTCGTTACATTCCATGCGGTTCCACTTTCTTTCCATTCCATTCCACCATCCATTCCATTGCAATCCATTCCGTATTCCATTCCACCTTCCATTCCATTCCATTCCACATTCCATTCTGTTCCATTCCATTCCACATTCCATTCCATTCCATTTCACATTCCATTCCATTCCCTTCCACATTCCATTCCCTTCCATTCCACATTCCATTCCATTCCTTTCCATTCCACATTCCTTCCCATTCCATAACACATTCCATTCCTTTCCATTCCACTTTCCATTCCACATTTCATTCCATTTTATTCCATTCAACATTATATTCCAGATTCCATTCCACTTTCCATTCTGTTCCATTCCATTCCATTAGACATTCCATTACACTTTCCTTTCCATTAGATTCCATGTTTCTTTCCTCATTCCATTCCACCTTCCACTCCATTGCATTCCACATTCCATTCCTCATTTCATTCCACTTTCCATTCCATTCCATTCCACGTTCCATTCCACGTTCCATTCCACATTGCATTCCACGTTCCATTCCATGTTCCATTCCATTCCATTCCACGTTCCTTTCCTCATTGCATTCCACGTTCCACTCCATGCTATTCCACATTCCATAACTCATTCCACTCCACGTTCCATTCCATGTTCCATTCCACATTCCATGCAATGTTTCTTTCCACGTTCCATTGCATTCCATTCCACGTTCCATTCCTCAATCCATTCTACGTTCCATTCTGTTCCATTCGAGTTTTCATTCCACATTCCATTCCACATTCCATTCCCTTCCATTCCACATTCCTTTCCATTCTATTCCACTTTCCATTCCGTATTCCATTCCATTCCATTCCATTCCACATTTCATTACACGTTCCATTCCACTCCATTCCACGTTCCAATCCTTATTCCATTACACATTCCATTCCATTCCATTCCACATTTCATTCAACATTCCGTTCAACGTTCCATTCCATTCCTTTGCACATTCCATTCCACATTCCATTCCTTTCCATTCACTTCCCGTTCCACATTCCACTCCATTACATTCCAAATTCCTTTCCGTTCTATTCCATTCCATTCCTCATTCCATAACACATTACATCTCATTCCATTCCTCTTTCCATTCCATTCCATTCCACGTTCCATTTCACATAGCATTCCATTCCTTTCCACATTCCATTGCATATTCTGTTCCATTCCATTACACTCGATTCCACATTCCATTCCATTGCATTCCACATTCCATTCCAGTCCATTCCATTAAACTTTCCATTCCACTCCGCATTCCATTCCATTCCATTCCATATTCCATTCCACATTCCATTCCACATTCCATTCCATTCCATTCCACGTTCCATTCCACATTCCATACCATTCCATTCCACATTCCATTCCATTCCATTCCACATTAAATACCATTCCATTCCACATTCCATTCCATTTCCATTTCACAATCCATACTATTTCCATTTCAAATTCCATTCCATTCCACATTCCATTCCTCTTTCCATTCCATTATATTCCACATTCCATTCCCCATTCATTTCCATTCCATTCCAAAATTCCACTCCATTCCACTTTACATTCCATTCCTTCCATTCCTTTCCACATTGCATTCCAGGTTCCATCCCACTCCATTCCACTTTCCATACTATTCCACTCCACGTTCCTTTCCATTCCATTCCACATTCCTTTCCATTCCATGCCACATTCCATTCCATTCCGTTCCACATTTCGTGACATTCCACACCACATTCCATTCCATTCCGTTTCATTCCACATTCCATTCCCCATTCCATTCCCTTCCATTCCACATTCCATTGCATTCAATTCCACACTCCATTCCATTCCAAGCCTCGTTCCACTCTATTAAAATCCAAATACAATTGCATTCCAGGCCACTTTCCATTCCTTTGCTTTCCACATTCCATTCCATTCCATTCCACATTCCATTCCATTCCACTTTCCATTACATTCCATTCCACATTTCCATCCATTCCGTTCCACATTCCATTCCATTCTATTCCACAGTCCATTCCATTCCACATACCGTTACATTCCATCCATTACACATTCCATTCCACATTCCATTCCATTCCACATTCCATTCCATTCCACATTACATTCCATTCCATTCCACATTCCATTCCCTTCCATTCCATTGGGCATTCCATTCCGCTTCTTATTCCATTCCATTCCATACCACATTCCATTCCATTCCATTCCACATTCCATTCCATTCCATTCCACATTCCATTCCATTCCATTCCGTTATACATTCCATTCCTCTTTCCATTCAATTTCACATTCAATTCCTTTCCATTCCATTCCACATTCCATTCCATTCCATTCAATTCCACCCAACATTCCTTTCCATTCCATTCCATATTCCATTCCATTCCATTCCATATTCCATTCCATTCCATTTCACATTCCTTTACATTCCACTATATTCCGTTCCCCATTGCATTCCATTCCATTTCATTCCACATTCCATTAAATTCTATTCCACATTCTATTCCATTCCATTCCATTCCATTCCTCATTGAATTCCTATTCCATCCAATTCCATTCCACATTCCATTGCATTCCATTCCACTTTCCATTCCATTACACTGCATTCCACATTCCATTCCATTCCACTCAACTTTGCATTCCACATTCCATTCCACTTTCCATTCCATTCCTTTCCACATTCCATTCCATTCCATTCCATTCCACATTCAATTCCATTCCATTTCACCATCCATTCCATTCCTCATTCGATTCCAATGTCCATGCCACATTCCATTCCTTTCCATTCCACATTCCATTGCACATTCCATTCAATTCCATTCCATTCCACATTACATTCCATTCCATTCCACATTCCATTCCATTCCTTTCCAGATTCTATTCCACATTTCAATCCACTTTCCATGCCACATTCCATTCCATTCCATTCCACATCCTTTTCCACATTCAATTCCCCATTCCATGCCACATTCCATTCCATTCCATTCCACAATCTATTCCACATTCTCTTCCACATTCCATTGCACATTCCATTCCATTCCATTCCACTTTCCATTCCATAAGGCATTCAATTCCACTCCATGCCGCTTTCCATTCCATAATCCATTCAATTTCATTCCCCATTCCATTCCAGATTCCGTTACATTCCATTCCACGTTCCATTCCTCTTTCCAATCCACTTTCCGTTCCACATTTCATTCTATGTTCCATTCCATTCCATTCAATTTCATTCCACATTCCTTTCCTTTCCATTCCAAGTTACATTCCATTCCATTCCGCATTATATTCCTTTGCATTCCACATTCCGTTCCATTCCATTCTACTTTCCGTTCCTTTCCATTCCACATTCCATTCCATATTCCAGCCCATTCCTTTCTACATTCCATTCTACACTTCTTTCCTTTCCATACCACATTCCATTCTACATTCCATTCCATTTCATTCCATTTCATTCCACATTCAATTACACATTGAATTCCACAATCCATTCCATTCGATTCCACATTCCATTCCATACCTTTCTACATTCTATTCCATTGCATTCCATTCCAAATTCCATTCCATTGCATTCCACATTCCACTCCGTTCATTGAATTCCAAATTCCATTCCATTCCATTCCACATTCTATTAGATTCCATTCCATTCCACGTTCCATTTCATTCCATTCCACATTCCATTCCTTCCCATTCCATTCCATATTCCACACCACATTCCATTCAATTCCAATCCGCATTCCATTCCACATTCCATTCCATTCCTTTCCAAATTCCGTGCCATTCCAATCCACATTCCATTCCACATTCCATTTCATTCCATTCCACATTCTGTGCCATTCCATTCCACTTTCCATTCCACATTCCATTCAACATTCCATTCCACATTCCGTTCAATTTTATTCCACATTTCATTCCACATTCCATTGCGCATACCATTTCACATTCCATTCCATTCCATTCCACGTTACATTCCGCATTCCATTCCATTCCATTCCTCTCCAGTCCGCATTCCATTCCACATTCCTTTCCACGTTTCATTCCACGTTCCATTCCATTCCATGCCACATTGCATACAATTCCATGCCAAATTCCACACCATTCCTTTGCATTAAATTTTGCATTCCATTCCATTCCATTCCCTATTCTATTCCATGTTCCATTCCAATCCCTTCCACATTCCATAACATTCCATACAATTCCAGTCCACATTCCATTCCATTCCATTCCACATTCCATTCCATTCCTTTCCACATTCCATTCCCTTCCATTGAACCTTCCATCCCACATTCCATTCCATTTCCTATTCTACATTCCGTTCCACATTCAAATCCATGTTCCATTCCATTCCATTCCACTTACCATTCCATGATCCATTCCACATTCCATTCCACATTCCATTCCGTTGCAATCAACATTCCATTCCACATTCCATTCCACGTTAATTCCACCTTCCATTCTGTTCCATAGTACGTTCCTCTCCACATTCCATTCCAACTTCCATTCCGTTCAATTCCACATGCCACTCCACATTCCATTTTACATTCCATTCCACATTCCAGTCCACATTCCATTCCATTCCATTCCACATTCCATTCCACATTCCATTATATTCCATTCGACATTCACTTCCACATTCCGTTCCACATTCCATTCCATTCCATTCCAGATTCCTTTCCACATTTCTTTCCATTCCATTCCACTTTCCATTCCAAATTCCATTTCATTCCACTCCACATTCAATCCCACATTCCATTCCACATTCCCTTCCACATTCCATTCCATTAAATTCCACATTCCATTCGACATTCCATTCCACATTCCATTCCTTTCTATTCCATCTTCCATTCCACATTCCATTCCACATTCCATTCCATTCCATTCCACGTTCCATTCCACATTCCATTCCACATTCATTTCCATGTTCCTTTCCTTTCCATTCCACGTTCCGTTAAACATTCCATTCCACATTCCATTCCACGTTCCTTTCCTTTCCATTCCACGTTCCATTCCACTTTCTATTCCATTCCATTCAACTGTCCATACCACATTCCATTCCACATTCTATTATGCATTTCATTCCGTACCATTCCACTTCCCATTCCTCATTCCATTCCATTCTGTTCCACATTCCATTCCATTCCACTCAACATTCCATTCCCCATTCCCTTCCATTACATTCCACATTCTATTAAAATTTCTATTCAATTCAATTCCACGATGCATTCCACGTTTCATTCCACATTCCATTCCGCATTCCAATCCACATTTCATCGCGTTCCTTTCCACTTTCCATTTCACATTCCATTCCACTTTCCAATCCATTACATTCCACATTCCTTTCCACATTCCATTCCATTCCATTTCACATTCCATTCTGCATTCCATTCCAAGGCATTCCATATTCCATTCCACACTGCTTTCCACATTCCAATCCATTCCATTCCACATTCCATTTCACATTGCATTGCATACCATTCCGCATTTCATTCCACATTCCATTTTGCATTCCATTCTGCATTCCATTCCATTCCATCCCACATTCCATTACATTCCTTTCCATTCCATTCCTGTCCATTCCGCATTCCATTCCACATGCCATTCCTTTCCTTTACACATTCCATTCCATGTTCCATTCCATATTCCATTCCATTCCATTCCACATTCCATTCCATTCCATTCCACATTGAATTCCATTCCATTCCACATTCCATACCATTCCATTCCATTACATTCCACATTCCAATCCATTCCATTCCGTATTCCATTCCATATTCCATTCCACTCCATTCCACATTCAATTCCACATTCCATTCCATTCCGTTTGACATTCCATTTTATTCCATTGCAGATTCCATTCATTTCAATTCCAATTTCCATTCCACTTTCCCTTCCATTCCATTCCACATTCCTTTCCACATTTTATTACACATTCCTTTCCATTCCATTCAGTTCCACATTCCATTCCACATTCCATTCCATTCCGTTTCACATTCCATTTCATTCCATTGCACATTCCATTCATTTCAATTCCACTTTCAATTCCACTTTCCCTTCCATTCCATTCCACATTCCTTTCCACATTTTATTACACATTCTTTCCACTCCATTCGTTTCCACATTGCATTCGACATTCCATTCCAAATTCCATTCCACATTCCATTCCACATTCCATTCCATAATCCATTCCATTCCATTCTTCGTTTCATTCCACATTCCATTCCAAGTTCCTTTCCATTCCATTCTGCATTCCATTCCACATTCTATTCCACGTTCCTTTACATTCCATTCCATGTTCCATTCCACTTTCCGTTCCGTTCCATTCAACGATCCATTCCACATCCCATTGCACATTCCATTCCACGTTGCATTCCACATTTCATTCCACGTTCCATTGCACGTTCCATTCCAGTTTCCATTCCTTTCCATTCCACGTTCCATTCCACATTCCATTCCAACCCATTCCATGAACCATTCCCCTTTCCATTCAACGTTTCTTTCCGTTCTATTACACATGGCACTGCACATTCCACTACACAGTCTGTTCCACATTCCAGTCCGCATTACATTCCATTACATTCAACATTCCATTCCACTTTCCATTCCATTCCATTCCACATTGAATTCCACTTTCCTTTCCACATTCCATTCCACATTGCATTCCATTCCATTCCACATTCCATTCAAAATTCCATTCCATTCAATTCCACATTCTATTCCACATTGCATTACACAATCCATTTCATTCCATTTCACATTCCATTAGACATTCAATTGCATTCAATTCCACCGTCCTTTCCACATTCCATTCCAGTTTCAATTATGTTCCATTCCACATTCCATTCCATATTCCATTTCACATTTCATTCCACATTCCATGACATTCCATTCTATTTTCCATTCCACATTCCATTCCACTTTCCATTCCGTTGTATTCCACATTCCATTCCACATTCCTTTCCACATTCCATTACAGATTCAATTCCATTCCTTTCCTTTCCACATTCCATTCCTCATTCCATTCCATATTCCATTCCACATTCCATTCCAGTCCATTCCACGTTCCATTCCACGTTCCATTCCACGTTCCATGCCACGTTCCTTACCATTCCATTCCAAGTTTCATTCCACATTTCATTCCAGATTCCATTCCACGTTGCTTTCCGTTCCATTCCATGATCCACCCTGCTTTCCATTCCAATCCATTCCACGTTCCATTTCATATTCCATTGCACATTCCATTCCACTTTCCATTCCAGGTTCCATTCCACGTTCCATTCCACGTTCCCTTCCATTCCATTCTACTTTCCATTACACATTACATTCCGTTCCATTCCACGAGCCATTCCACATTCCATTCCTCTTTCCATTCCACAATCCATTCCATTCCATTCTACGTTCCGTTCCACATTCCATTCCACTCCATTTCACGATCCATTCCACATGCCATTCAACGTTTTATTCCACATTCCATTCCACTCCATCCCATGTTCCATTCCACATTCCTTTCCACGTTCCATTACACCTTCCATTCCGTTCCATAGCAAGTTCCATTCCACATTCCATTCCACATTGCATTCCACATTGCATTCTGTTCAATTCTTCATGCCACTCCACATTCCATTGCACATTCCATTCCACATTCCACTACACTTTCCATTCCAATCCATTCCAGATTCCATTCCACATTCCATCACATTCCATTCCACATTCCACTACACTTTCCATTCCAATCCATTCCAGATTCCATTCCACATTCCATCACATTCCATTCCACATTATATTCCACATTCCCTTCCACATTCCATTCCATTCCATTCCAGATTCCTTTCCACATTCCAATCCATTCCATTCCACATTCCATTCCACATTCCATTCCATTCCTTTCCACATTGATTCCACATTCCATTCCATTCCATTCCACATTCCATTCCACATTCCATTCCACATTCCATTCCTTTCCTTTCCACTTTCCATTCCACATTCGATTACACTCCTTTCCACATTCCATTGCGTTCCATTCCACATTCCTTCCACTTTGCATTCCACGTTCTGTTCCATTCCATTCCACGTTGCATTCCATGTTCCATTCCACGTTCCATTCCACGTTCCATTCCACCTTCCATTCCATTCCATTCCACGTTCCATTCCACCTTCCATTCCACGTTCCATTCCACCTTCCATTCCACGCTCCATTCCACGTTCTATTCCATTCCATTCCACGTTCCATTCCACCTTCCATTAAAAATTGCATTGCATTCCATTCGATTCCATTCCAGTCCACATTGCATTCCATGCCATTCCACATTCCATTCTATTCCATTCCACGTTACTTTCCATGCACCATTCCACTTTACAGTACATTCCTATCAATGTTCCATTCTATTCTATTCCACATTCCATTTCATTCCATACCACGTTCCATTTCATTCCATTTCATATTCCATTCCGCATTCCATTTCACATTCCATTCCATTGCTTCCACATTCTATTCCATTCCAATCCACATTCCATTCCATTCCATTCCATTTTCCATTCCATTCCACATTCCATTCCACATTCCACTCCACATTCCATTCCGTTACATTCCACATTCCATTCCATATTCCATTCCACATTCCCGTCCACATTCCTTTCATTACATTCCACATTCCATTCCACATTCCATTCCATTCCATTTCACATTCCATTCTCTTCCATTCCACATCCCATTCCATTAAATTCCACATTCCATTCCATTCAATTCAATTACATTCCATTCCAAATTCCATTCCATACCATTCCGCATTCCATTCTATTCAATTCCATTCCACTTTCCATTCCATTCCATTCCAGATTCCATTCTATGCCATTCCACATTGCCTTGCATTCCATTCCTTTTCATTCCACATTCCATAACATTCCATTCCATTCCATATTGCATACCGTTTCATGAAACATTCAGTTGCATTTCATTCAACATTGCATTCACTTCCATTTCACGTTCCGTTCCATTCCATTGCGTATTCCATTCCATTCCACATTCAATTCCACATTCTATTCCCTTCCATTCCACATTCCATTCCATTCCATTCCACATTCCATTCCATTCCATTCCATTCCATTCCATTCCAATCCATTCCACATTCCATTCCACATTCTATTCCCTTGCATTCCTCAATCCATTCCATTCCATTCCACATTCCATTCCACTTTCCATTCCACATTCCATTCGACATTCCATTCCTCATTCCCGTCCCTATTCTATTACATTACATTCCACATTACATTCCACATTCCATTCCATTCCATTCCACCTTTTATTCTATTCCATTCCTTTCCACGTTCCTTTTCATTCTGTTTCACATTCCTTTCCACATTCCATTTCACCTTTCATTCCACATTCCATTTCACTTTCCGTTTCTTTCCATTCCATTCCATTCCATTCCACATTCCATTCCATTCCATATCCCATTCCACACCAATCCATTCCATTCTGCATTCCATTCTTTCCGTTCCACTTTCCACTCCATTCCATTTCACATTCCTTTGCATTCCATTCCACATTCCATTCCACATTCTTTTCCCTTCCTTTGTACATTCCATTCCATTCCATTTCTTTCCATTCCACTTTCCGTTCCAATTTCCACTCCAGGTTCCATTCCACGTTCCTTTCCATTCCATTACACATTCCATTCCACATTCTATTCCATTCCATTACACTTTCCATTCCACATTCCATTCCACTTTACATTCCGGTCCATTCCAGATTGTATTCCACATTCCACTCCACATTCCATTCCATTCCATTCCACATTCTATTACACATTCCTTTCCACATTCCATTCCTTTGCATTCCACATTCAAATCCACATTTCATTCCATTCCACATTCCATTACACTTTCCATTCCGCTCCATTCCATTGTATTCCACATTCCATTCCATATTCCATTCCTTTGCATTACCCATTCCAATCCACATTCCATTCCATTCTATTCCACATTCCATTCCATTCCATTCCACGTTCCATTCCATTCCACTGCATTCCACATTTCATTCCATTCAATTCCGCTTTCCATTCCATTCCATTCCATTTCATTCCACATTCCATTCCATTCCATTCTAGTCCACATTGAATTTCATTCCTTTCCACATTTCATTCCGTTCCATTCCAAATTCCATTCCATTCCATTCCACATTCCATTTCATTCCATTCCATTAAATTCAGCATTTCATAGCATTCCATTCCTTTCTACATTCCATTACTTTCCTTTCCACATTCCATTCCACTGCATTCCACATTCCATTCCTCATCGCTTTCCATTCCATTCCACTTTCCCTTCCACTTTCCATTCCATGTTCCTTTCCACTTTCCATTCTGCTTTCCATTCCATATTCCATTACAGATTCCATTCCATTCCTTTCCACATTCCATAACATTCCTTTGCATTCCATTCCACATTCCAGTCCATTCAATTCTACATTCCATTCCACATTCTTTTCCATTCCTTTCCAAATTCCACTCTATTCCTTTCCACATTCCATTCCGTTCCATTCCACTTTCCATTCCATTCCATTCCATTCCACATTCCATTCCATTCCATTCCACATTCAATTCCATTCCATTCCATTCCATTCCGTTCCATTCCATTCCTTTCTACATTGCATTTCATACTAAATTCTTTTAGATTCCATTGCACATTGCATTCCACTGATTTCCTGATTCCTTTTCATTCCATTCTACATTCCATTCCACATTCCATTCCACATTCCAGTCCATTCCATTCCACATTCCGTTCCACATCCGATTACACTCCTTTCCACATTCCATTTCATTCCATTCTACATTCCTTCCACATTACATTCCACGTTCTATTCCATTGCATTCCACTTTCCATTCCACCTTCCATTCCACGTTCCATTCCACGTTCCATTCCATTCTGTTCCACAGACAGCACGCAAATAAATATAGCAAATTATTAATTTATAACTCATTGGTTGGGATTTATAAAATTGCAGTAAATTTAGTCTTTAATCAACTATAGACTTTTTAAAAAAACCAGTTTATATTAGGATTCAGATCTTGTTTATCTTCCTTAGTTGCATATTTCTATATTTGCATATTAGCAGATATAAGCTACGTTTAAATATAGTATACATATATATCTTTTTCTTTTGTAGAGATGAAGTCTCTCTATGTTTCCCAGGCTGGTCTCAAATTCCTAGTCTCAAGTGGTTCTCCTGCCTTGGCCTCCCAACATGCTGCGATTATAGGCATGTGCCAACATACCAGGCTAGTATACATATTTTGTTAAAATAATATAAATGATATAATATAGTATATTATAATATAATATGTAGGAGATATCACTCAGAAAACAGGTTTATTGAAAATGTAGGCAAAGATAGTGAGTAAATTAATAAATTCACTGGGGCTAAATCCACTAAGTAGGACTCAGCTTGTATAGCCATTTCTGAGGATGTATAAATTTTATTGAACTTGAAGTTGACAGAGTGCAAATTATTTTGCATGCATTTTACAGCAAGAACACAGCCTCATCTTTTTTTTTTGGCATTATGAGAATTGAAATAAAGACATTTATATAGGAGTTAAGAAGAAATCACTTAGGCAGATGGTAAGGATATGGAAGTCCTTAGTAAGGCTTTTCTCTTTAATGAAAAGCAGCCCCAAATCATTTTCTAACAAAGAGCAGTCTGCAAAATTGAGCTGCATTCGAGCTGCTGACATAGACAAGCCAGCTGGGAGCTTGTACGGGTGAATGCCGGCAAAACCTAAGGACTAGACACGTTCAAGATGGCGGCTCCATTTTCCCGGCAGGAACTAGGGACTACACACCTTCAAGATGGCGGCTCCATCTTCCCAGCAGGAGCTAGGGGCTAGACACCTTCAAGATGGTGGCTTCATCTTCCCAGCAGGAACTAGTGTCTAGACACGTTCAAGATGGCGGCTCCATCTTCCCTCCTCTTTGTCAACCACATGTACAGTAAGAAAAGCCGACAAGATGGCGCTGATCAACTGGAAATGCCATTTGATTAAGATGAGGGTGGGGCGACCGGCTTTCCCCACGCACTCTGTGGATGTCATACCTGATGGAACCAATCTTTGAGCCCTACGTAAATTAAACACGGCCTTCACCAGCCTGCCTATAAAGTCTGCAGAGGTCAGGTGCCTCCCCCCTTTTTGGCTCTCTTTCTCTCTCTGTCTCTCTCTCTCTTTCCCTCCCCTTCCCTCCTTCCTTCCCTCCCTCTCCCTCCCTTCCTCCTTCCCTCCCTTCCTCTCCCTCCCTTCCTCTCCCTCCCTTCCTCTCCCTCCCTTCCTCCTTCCCTCCCTTCCTCTCCCTCCCTTCCTCTCCCTCCCTTCCTCTTCCTCCCTTCCTCTCCCCCTCCCCCTTTCTCTCTCTGTCTCTGTCTCTCTCTGTCTGTCTCTCTGTCTCTCTCTCTTGCAAGGAGCTGCTCTCCTCCTTTCTTCTGTTGGGACGTGTGTGTCTGACTGTCTTTCTGTCTCTCTCTGTCCCTCTGTCTCTCTCTCTGTCTCTCTGTCTCTCTCTCTGTGTCTCTCTGTGTCTCTCGGTCTGTCTCTCTCTCCCTCTCTGTCTGTCTCTCTCTCTGTCTGTTTCTCTCTCTCTGTCTCTCTCTGTCACAAAGAGCTGATCTCCTCTCTCCTTTCTTCTGTTTGGACGTGTGTGTGTGTGTGTGTGTCTGTCTGTCTGTCTCTCTGTCTCTCTCTGTCCCTCTGTCTCTCTGTATATCTCTCGGTCTGTCTCCCTTTCTGTCTCTCTCTCTCTCTCTCTGTCTCTGTCTCTCTCTCTCTCTGTCGCAAGGAGCTGCTCTCCTCTCTCCTTTTTTCTGTTCAGACCTGTATGTGTGTGTCTGTCTGTCTCTCTGTCTCTGTCTGTCCATCTGTCTCTCTCTCTGTCTCTCTCTTTTTCTATCACAAAGAGCATCTCTCCTCTCTTCTTTTGTTTGGACCTCTCTGCTTGTGTGTGTCTGTGTGTATGTGTGTCTTCCTCTCTCTCTCTCTCTCAAGGAGCTGCTGTTCCCTCTCCTTTCATCTGTTCGGACCTCTGTGTGTGTGTGTGTGTGTGTGTGTGTGTGTCTCTCTCTCTGTCCCTGTGTGTGTCTGTCTCTCTGTTTCTCTCTCTGTGTCTCTCTCTGTATTTCTGTGTGTGTGTGTGTCTGTCTCTCTGTCTCTGTCTGTCTCTGTCTCCCTCTCTCTCTCTTTCCCTCACAAGGAGCTGCTGTCCTCTCTTTTCTCCTGTTCGGACTTCTGTGTGTGTGTTGTCTGTCTCTCTATCTCTGTCTGTCTGACGGTCTCTCTCTGTCTCTGTCTCTCTCACAAGGAGCTGCTCTCCTCTCTCCTTTCTTCTGTCCATTAAACTTTTCACTCTTTAACCCATCCACATCTGTCATCTGTCCCTGTCCTCAATTCTTTCTCAGTATAAGACAATGAACTCCAGGTTTTATACCCCAGACAACGTAGCTGTTTCCAACACCAGGAGTCTTAGCTAGAAAAAGTGAGTGTATGTAATCGTCAGCATTTGCTACTGATGACAGAAAAAAACAAATTATGCCAAGATATTTAAAGAGGTTTATTCTGAACCTATATGAGCACCTGTTCTCCAGGGTTTCATGGTCTCAAGAGATCCTGAGAAGGTATGTTGAGGAGGTCTTGTTACAGTTCCATTTTTATTTATTTATTTACTTATTTTTTAATTGAGATGGAGTCTCACTCTGTCATCCAGGCTGGAGTGCAATGGCATGATCTCGGCTCACTGCAACATCTGCCTCCAGGGTTCAAGCGATTCCCCTGCCACAGCCTCCTGAGTAGCTGGGATTACAGGCCCCCGCCACCACATCTGGGCATTTTTATATTTACTAGAAACGGTCAGGCTGGTCTTGAACTGAACTCAGTTGATTTGCCAGCCTCGGCCTCCCAAAGTGCTGGGATTACAGTTGTGAGGCACTGCGCCCGACCTACAGTTCTATTGTATATATTTCAGGGAGACAGGAATTGTAGGTAAAATCATAAATCAATACATAGAAGGTATACCTTGTTTTGGCCCTAAAGATGAAATATCTCAAAGCGGGTTCCTATGAGTCATAGGTGGGCTTTAGGGATTCTTTAGTTGGCAATTATGTTTTATGTATAAAACATAAAAATGTAAGGCTGGGCATGGTGGCTCAAGCCTGTAATCCCAGCACTTTGGGAGGGTGAGGCGGGTGCATTATCTGAGGTCAAGAGTTTGAAACCAGCCTGGCCAATATGGTAAAACCCCGTCTCTACTAAAAATACAGAAATTAGCTGGGCCTGTAATCTCAGCTACTTGGGAAGCTGGGGCAGGAGAATTACTTGAATCCAGGAGGCGGAGGTTGCAGTGAGCTGAGATTGTGCCACTGCACTCCAGCCTGTGTGAAAGAGTGAGGAAAGAAAAGAAAGAAAGGAAGGAAGGAAGAAAGAAGGACAAAAAGGAAAGAAAGAAAGAATGAAAGAAAGAAAGAAAAAGTAAAGGAGGGAAGGAGAGGAAGGAAAAAGAGAGAAAGAAAGAGAAACAAAGGAAAGAAAGAAAAAACAAAGAGGGAAGGAAAGGAAGGGTAGGGAAGAGAAGGGAGAAGGGAAAGAAAGGAAGAAAGAAAAGAAAGAGAGAAAGACAAAAAAAGAAAGAAAAAGAAAGAAAGAAAGGAGAGGAAGGAAATATAAAGAGAAAGGAAAGAAAGAGAGGGAAGGAAGGGAAGGGTAAGGAAGAGAAGAGAGAGGGGAAAGAAAGGAATGAAGGAAAGAGAAAGAGGGAAGGAAAGAAAGAGAGAGAGAAGGAAGGAAGGAAAGAGGAAGGAAAAGGAAGGAAAGAAGGAAATATTTTGTAGATGCCGCGATATGGTTTGGCTGTATCCCCACATAAATCTCAAATTGCAGCTCCCAAATTTCCCACGTGTCATCGCACTTACCCAGTGGGCGGTAACTGAATCACAGGGGCAGGTCTTTCCCTTGCTGTTCACATGATAGTGAAGATGTCTCACGAAATCGGATGGTTTTATAGCGGGCAGTTCCCCTGCATGCACTGCCATGATTGTGAAGCCGTCCTCAGTCATATGGAACTGTGAGTCCATTAAACCTCTTTCCTTTATCTTTTACCCAGTATCAGGCCGGGCGCGGTGACTCATGCCTGTCATCCCAGCACATTGAGAGGCCGAGGCAGGAGGATCACCTGAGGTCGGTAGCTCAAGACCACCCTGCCCAACATGGAGAAACCCTTTCTGTACTAAAAATACAAAATTAGCTGGGCGTGGGGGCACGTGCCTGTAATCCCAGCTGCTCAGGAGGCTGAGGCAGGAGAATCACTTGAACCCGGGAGGCGGAGGTTGCAGTGAGCAGCGATGGCAGCATTGCACTCCAGCTTGGGTGACAAGAGCGAAACTCCATCTCAATCAATCAATCAATCAATAACCTAGTTTCAGGTATGTCTTTGTTAGCAGCCTGAGAACAGAGTTATATATACAGAGTCTTGCTATGTTGCCCAGGCTGGTCTCGAACTTCTGGGCCAAGTGATGCTATCACCTCAACCTCTGAAAGTGGTGGGATTACAGGCGTGAACCACCACGCCCAGCCTCCATGAGTCTGATTTTAACCCATCTCTTTTGTATTTCTCAGTCCTTGTCCACACATCTCATCACACATGTGCGCAGCAAACAGACACGCCGTGTGAACCTAAGCACAGCTCTCCAAGAGAACTCTAGTCAACTTGTCGTACGTGGGACATTGGCTGTATTTCTGTTCCTTTCCTTCTTTTCTGTCTCTTTCTCCTATTTCCCAAAACTCCATTGTGTTTCTGATTTGTTTACTTCGCTTTCAGCAAAAGGAAAACACAATGGTTAGTGGGGTTTATAAATCTATCTTCGTTATCAAGGGAAGATTGAAACGGCATGGAGGCAAATGAAATTAACCGTGCAGGGGACACGCCGTGGATAAAACGCTGATAAGTGCAGAAAGACTGTTTAGAAGGAAACATATGTCCAAAAAAAAAGAAAAAAAAAGGATCTTAATCATGGTTTAAGCTTATCTGATGGATTTCAAAAGAAACACATCAAGTCTAATTGATTGTTTACATGCACTTTTGATGGTTTCTGCATTCTGTGTGATGAGATAACGTTTAAAAAAACGTTGAAACGCAAAGAACTCAAGGATTCTTCGAAAGGGAGAGTGGAGTTTACTACATTCGACATGGACGGCTTCTCTTCTGTATTTCAACAGGGTTATCATCTGCGAATTTGGAGATTCTCTGAGAGATTCACGGCATCCTGGGTGTCAAACTCTTTCAAAATTCATACTTTAAACTATCTGACAACATGGATTGGGTTTTGGCATTCTCTAGGTCTACTGAGAGAGGTTCTGGAATGCAATTTAACTTTAAATGCCTGCCTATCATCTATCTATCTATCTAACATCTATCTGTCTTTCAATCATCTATCCATTCCTCTCATCTATCTACCTACCTATCTATCTATTCATCCATCTCATCTATCTATCCATCCATCCATCCATTCATCCTTCCATGTATCCATCTATGTATCTATCTGTGTATCTATCTATATATCTATCTATCTATGTATCTATCTATCATCTATATCTATCTATCTATCTACCTATCTATGTATCTATCTATCTAGTCATTCATCTCATCTATCTTCCTATCTATGTATCATCTATCTACTTACCTATTTTCTATCATCTGTCAATCAATCTATCTATAGATCCAGCATCTATCTACCTTATCTGTTATCTATCTATCGTGTGTCCATCTATCTACTATCACCTATCAATCTGTCATCTACCTTCTCTTTATCTACCCATCTCATCATCTGTCTATCAACTACCCATCCATCTTGATCTATCTATCTATCTATCTATCTATCTATATATCTATCATTTTTTGTTTTGTTTTTTTTTAGACAGAGTCTCGCTCTGTCGCCCAGGCTGGAGTGCAATGGCACAATCTTGGCTCACTACAAGCTCCACCTCCCGGGTTCACGCCATTCTCCAGCCTCAGCCTCCCGAGTATCTGGGACTACAGGCGCCCACCACCGTGCCCAGCTAATTTTTTGTATTTTTAGTAGAGACGGGGCTTCACTGTGGTCTCGATCTCCTGACATCGTGATCCACCCGCCTTGGCCTCCCAAAGTGCTAGGATTACAGGCGTGAGCCACCGCGCCTGGCCCTATCTATCTATCTGTCTATCTATCATCTATCCGTCCATCACATCTCTTTTTCTACCCATTCATCTTATCTATTTGTCTACTTATCTATAATCAGTCTATCCATTTCATCTATCTATCTATCTATCTATCTAGCAACCTATCATCTATCTATCCATTCATCTATGTATATCTATCTATCTATCCATCTATGTGTCTATCTATGTATCTATTATCTATCTATCCACTATCACTAATCTATCATCTATATATCCACCTATATCATCTATCATCTCTCCAGTCATGTCATCTATCATCCATCTATCTATGTATCTATGTATGTATGTGTCTGTCTATCTATCTATCTATCTATCTATCATGTATCTATCTATCATGAACCCAAAATATCTGAGGCAGGTGTCAATGAATTTAGCAAGTTTATTTTGCCAAGGTTAAAGACACACCCATGAGACGGCCTCAGGAGGTCCTGACCAGAGGTGTTCAAGGTGGTTGGGGCACGGCTTGGTTTTATACATTTTAGAGAGACATGAGACATCAACCAATATGTGATATTGTAAGCTGTGCATTGGTTTGGTCCGGAAAGGTGAGACAGCTCAAAGTGAGGAGGGGGCTTATAGGTGATAGGTAGGAATTCCCTTGTGGACAGATTGTGAGGGACATATGTGATCTTTGTATCTCTGTAGCGATCTTATTTATGAATAAAATAGGAGGCAGGTTTGCCTGATGCAGTTTTCATATTGACTTTTTCCTTTGGCTTAGTGATTTCGGGGTCCTAAGATTTATTTTTCTTCCTATCAATCAATCTATCTATCCATCCATCCATCTATTCATCCTTCCATCTATCCGATTATGTATGTATGTATGTATGTATGTATATATGTATGTATCTATCTATGTATCTGTCTGTCCATCCATCCATCTATTCATGTATGTATGTATGTATGTATCTATCTATCTATCATCAATCTATCTATCTGTCTGTCTGTCTGTCTGTCTGTCTCTCTATCCATCCATCCATCTATTCATGTATGTGTGCATGTATCCATCCATCCATCTATTCATCTATGTATGTATGTACGTATGTATCTATCCATCCATCCATCCATCCATGTATGTATGTATGTATGTATCTATCTATCCATCCAGCTATCCATCTATGTATCTATGTATGTGTCTGTCCATTCATCCATCCATCCATCTATTCTTGTATGTATATATCTATCCATCCATCCATCAATCCATCCATCTATCCATCTATGTATGTATGTGTGCATCTATCTATCTATCTATCCATCCATCTATCCATCTATGTATGTATGTATGTATGTGTCTGTCCATCCATCCATCCATCTATTCATGTATGTATGTATCTATCCGTCCATCCATTTATTCATCTATGTATGTATGTATGTATCCATCCATCCATCTATCCATGTATGTATATATGTATCCATCCATCTATCCATCTGTGTATGTATGTATGTATGCATCCATCCACCCATCCATCTATCCATGTATGTATATGCGTATGTATGTATATGCGTATGTATGTATGTATGTATCCATCCATCCATCCATCCATCTATCCATGTATGTATATGCGTATGTATGTATGTATCTATCCATCTATGTATGTATGTATGTGTCTGTTTATCCATCCATCCGTCCATCCATCTATCCATGTATGTATAAGCGTATGTATGTATGTATATATCCATCTATGTATGTATGTATGTGTCTGTCTATCCATCTATCCATCCATCCATCCATCCATCTATCCATGTATTCATGTATCTATCCTTCCATCCATCTATGTATGTATGTATCTATCCATCTATTTATGTATGTATGTGTCTGTCTATCCATCCATCCATCCATCCATCTATCCATGTATGTATATGCGTATGTATGTATCTACCCATCTATGTATGTATGTATGTGTCTGTCTATCCATCCATCCATCCATCCATCCATCTATCCTAGTATTTATGTATCTATCCTTCCATCCATCTATGTATGTATGTATATATTTATCTATCCATCATCTGCCATCTATTTATCTGTCTCATCGATCTTTCTATTTATTGTGTATCTATCAATCATCTATCCACCCATCTCTTGCCCCTTCCCTTGTGTATGTACTTGTGTACTTACCTATCTACGGCAACCAGAGATATTTTACCACCAGGAGATATATTGCAAATATCTGGTGACAATTTTGGTTGTCACAACTGGGGAGGGGGTGGTCCTGGCACCTGGTGGGTGAAGCCCAGGGTCTCTGCTCAACACCATACAGTGCCCAGGACAGCCCCACCACAGAGAATCCTCCATCCCCAAATGTCAGCAGAGCCTGGGCTGAGAGACCCTGAAATAGACAAGCATTAACTTCTCTCAGCTCTAGATTTGATAACTCTACAAAATGTCTGTTCCCTGACACCTTCTCTGATTTTTCACTATTACAGTTCCCCCAAATAGAACGCTGTAACTAACCACAATCACAAATACACTCAGAGCTAAAGCCACTTGGCCCCTATTGGAGGAAAAACAGGACCCAAGAAACAATTCCTGGCATCCAGCTGACCCTTACAGGTTTTGCTAGGACATTCAGAAGTCACTGTGGCTGTCCCCAGGGGCCCAGAGTCATTGTGAGAAGCTCAGAGAAGCCGGAGAACCCGCAGATGGCAGCTGGGCATGGGGTCCTGCCTTTGTGCAAAAGTCTTTTAAATTCAAATCTCCCTCCATCCCCTGGGCTGTAAAATCCCTCCTCCTGCCAGTAACACAGCTCTCCCTGGATTTACAGCTGCAATGTTTACCACCAGCCTGCTGAGCTCAGAGCTTAGAGCCAGGCTTACCTTTTCAGAGCGAGTTTTCTTTTTTATTTTATTTTATTTTATTATTTTATTTTATTATTATTACGCTTTAAGTTCTAGGGTACATGTGCACAATGTGCAGGTTAGTTACATATGTATACATTTGCCATGCTGGTGTGCTGCACCCATTAACTCATCATTTAGCATTAGGTATATCTCCTGAAGCTATCCCTCCCCCCTCCTCCCACCCCTCAACCGTCCCCGGTGTGATATTCCTCTTCCTGTGTCCATGTGTTCTCATTGTTCAATTCCCACCAATGAGTGAGAACATGCGGTGTTTGGTTTTTTGTTCTTGCGATAGTTTACTGAGAATGATGATTTCCAATTTCATCCATGTCCTTACAAAGGACATGAACTCATCATTTTTTATGGCTGCATGGTATTCTATGGTGTGTATGTGCCACCGAGTTTTCACGAGGCCAGTCTACTTTCCAAGCAGAGACTCTAAGAATGTCTTCTAAGCTGTGCCGTAACTGTCCAAGTGGTTCTTCCTGCCTGCTGAATAAAGACTCACAGCATTGCTGTAGACAAGGAATTTAAGAGACACAAGGCTGGCCATGCCATGCAGGAGGTGGAGTACCTACTCAAAGCTCAGAGATAGGGGTTTTCAAACGCAGTGTTGTTACCAGAAAGGGGTCTTGATCCAGACCTCAAGAGAGGTTCTTGGTTCTTGCACAAGAAACATTCAGGGTGAGGTCATAGAGTAAAGTGAGAGCAAGTTTATGAAGAAAGTAGAGGGGCCAGGCGCGGTGGTTTGAGCCTGTAATCCCAGCACTTTGGCAGGCTGAGGCAGGTGGATCACCTTAGGTCAGGAGTTCGAGACCAGCCTGGCCAACATGGTGAAACCCTGTCTCTACTAAAAATACAAAAATTAGCTGGTCGTTGTGGGCGCCTGTCATCCCAGCTACTTGGGAGGCTGAGGCAGGAGAATCGCTTGGATCAGAAAGGTGGAGGTTGCAGTGAGCGGAGACATTGTCACTGTACTCCAGCTCGGGTGACAGAGCAAGACTGTGCCCCAAAAAAAAGAAAAAAGGAAGAGAAATAATGAAAATTTTAAAAAATAGCAAAAAATGGAAATGTGAAATTTAAAACATATAAATATGAATACATATAAATACAAATAATATAACACAAATACATATAACAATACATATAATATAAATATAATTTAATTATACTTTAATTTTATTTATATTTTATTTTAAATGTATGTTAAACTTATAAAACATAACGTAATAAATACATAGAAATATGGATACGTATATACATATAATGTACATATAATAAATATAATTTTAACTTTATATTTTAATTATAAAATATAGTAAATACATATAAATACATAGAAATACAAATACATGTATACATATAATATAATGTAAATACATATAACAAATACAATTTTAATTGTATTTCTATTTTATTTTAATTATATTTTAATTATCTCATCAAATATAATATCATAAATACCTATAATATATACATATAAATATAAATACATATATACATATAATATAATGTAAATACATGTAATAAATATAATTTTAATTTTATTTATATTTTATTTTAATTATATTTTAATTATCTCATCAAATATAATATAATAAATACCTATAATATGTACATAGAAGTATAAATACATATATACATATAGTATAATGTAAATACATATAATGAATGTAATTTTAATTTTATTTATATTTTATTTTAATTATATTTTAATTATTTTATAAAACAATAAACACATATAATATAAATACAGAAATATAAATACATGTATACACATAATATAATGTGAATACATATAATTTTAATTTTATTTATATTTTATTTTAATTTTTTAAAATTATCTTATAATATATAATAAATAAATATAGACATAAATATATATACATATATAATAATGTAAATACATATAAGCATATAATTTACTTTTAATTTTATTTGTATTTTATTTTAGTTATGTTTTAATTATCTTATAAAATATAAATACATGTAATATAAATACATATATACATAAATACATATATACATATAATATAATGTAAATACATAATAAATACAATTTAATTTTAATGTTATTTATATTTTACTTTGTATTTCAATTATTTTATAAAATATAATACATATGCATATAAATATAAGTACATATCAGTATAAAAATGGCTGTAATCATCGCAAGGAAATATCAAATGCCCAGGAGTAAAGTCAATAATAAACACCCTGAGTGACTAGAGAGGCAACTGCCGATCTTGCAGGCACGTGAAAGAATCCTTTGAGTAGAGAAGGCGGGAAATGCAGAAGAGAAACATCTTGAGGTCCCCAAAATCACAAAACTAAAGGGAAAATGGAAGCTGGAAACCGAGGAGGGTAAAGCTGCCTCCCGTTCTATTCAAAGTCACCTCTGACCTGGAGGCCCCCTCCCTGCTTTCAGTTGTCTCTACCTCTCTTGACAGAACTAATATACCTCTTCTATATATATTGATGGAGACCTTATGTCTCCCTAAAGTTTATGAAGCCAAGCTGTGCCCCGTCCACTTTGGCCCCATGTCACTAGGACCTCCTGAGGCTGTGTTATGGGTGCACGTCCTCAACTTTGGCAAAATAAACTTTCTAAATGAACTGAGACCTGTCTCGGATATGGTGAAACCCCGTCTGTACTAAAAATTCAAAAATTAGCTGGTTGTGGTGGGTGCCTGTCATCCCAGCTACTCGGGAGGCTGAGGCAGCAGAATCGCCTGGATCAGATAGGCAGAGGTTGCAGTAAGCCGAGACCTTGTCATTATACTCCAGTCTCGGTGACAGAGCTGTCACCTGTGGTGTAACTGTACAAGTGGTTCTCTCTGCCTGCTCAGGAAGCTCAGGAAGGGTACTCAGGAAGCAAATGAAAGAAGGCTCTGGCCAGGTGCGGTGGCTCATGCCTGTAATCCCATCAATTTGGGAGGCTGAAGCAGGCGGATCACCTGAGGTCAGGAGTTCGAGACCAGCCTGGCCAACATGGCGAAACCCTGTCTCTACTAAAAATACACAAATTAGCCAGGCATGGTGGCGGGCGCCTATAATCCCAGCACTTTGGGAGGCCAAGGCAGACGGATCACCTGAGGTCAGGAGTTCGAGACCAGCCTGGCCAACATGGCAAAATCCCATCTCTACTAAGAATACAAAAATTAGCCAGGCATGGTGGCTCACACCTGTAATCCCAGCACTTTGGGAGGCTGAGGAGGGCGGATCACCTGAAGTCAAGAGTTTGAGACCAGCCTGGCCAACGTGGTGAAACCCCATCTCTACTAAAAATACAAATATTAGCTGAGAGCGGTGGTGGACATATGTAGTCACAGCTACTCGGGAGACTGAGAGAGGAGAATCGCTTGAATCCTGGAGGCAGAGGTTGCAGTGAGCTGAGATGACGCCATTCATTGCACTCCAGTCTGGGCCACAGAGCGAGACTCTGTCAAAACAAAATGGAACAAAAAGAATGCTTTAAGAAGTGTGTGGAACACAAGGTCCAGAGATTGAGACCATCCTGGCTAACACAGTGAAACTCCATCTCTACTAAAAATACAAAAAATTAGCCGGGTGTGATGGCAGGCACCTGTAGTCCCAGCTACTTGGGAGGCTGAGGCAGGAGAATGGTGTGAACCCAGGAGGTGGGCAGTGAGCTGAGATCATGCCACTGCAGTCCAGCCTGCGCAACACAGCGAGACCCCATCTCAAAAAAAAAAAAAAAGAAAAAATAGTAGAGAAGCCTGTGGTCCCGTGGGATGTATAGATTTCATTTTGTAAATATATCAGTATTTCCCAAATTAAAATACAGCCTTAATCCCTGCAGAAAGTTTCTTTTTCAGGTCTGCAAATCAGTACACTGATTTCCAAATGTTTCTGTAGAAACATTAGCCTGGCTAACATGGTGAAACCCCATCTCTACCAACAATACAAAATATTGGTTGGGCGTGGTGGCAGGTGCTTGTAATCACAGCTACTCGGGAGGCTGAGGCAGGGGAATCACTGGAACCCGGGAGGCGGAGGTTGCAGTGAGCTGAGATCACGCCACTGCACTCCAGCCTGGGCGACAGACCTAGACTCTGTCTCAAAAAAATAAATAAATAAATAAATAAATAAATAAAATAAAATAAGAATCCCCTGTCCCTTCCTTTTGTGGTTCAAGACACCGGGTGTGACGCTTGCAATGCAACAGAACCAGGTATAACCGGTGATTCTTTCCACATCCTGGTCATGGAGGTCTTCATACCTCAGAAGGAAAAGTTATCTTTATTTATTTATTTCCTAAAGTTCTCTTTATTTATTTATTTAATTTCCAAAGTTCTCTTGATTTATTTCTTTATTTGCTAAAAACCAGCGAAAATCAGGTCTCAGCAAGAACAGACAAGAAACTCCTTTATAAAGATAATAATCAATGAAAACTGTAAGGCAGCATCCCGTAAACAGACAGACAGATCAGTAACGAGAAGTAACACAAAGGGCCGGGCATGGTAGCTCCCGCCTGTAATCCCAGCACTTTGGGAGGCTGAGGCGGGAGGATCACGAGGTCAAGAGATCGAGACCATCCTGGCTAATGTGGTGAAACCCCGTGTCTACTAAAAATACAAAAAATTAGCTGGGCGTGCTGGCGTGCACCTGTCATCCCAGCTACTCAGGAGGCTGAGGCAGGAGATTTCCTTGTACCCGGGAGATGGAGGTTGCAATGAACTGAGATTGCACCACTGCACTCCAGCCTGGGCCACAGAGCGAGACTCCGTCTCAGAAAAAAAATAAAATAATAATAATAAGTAACACACTGAGAGTTTATGACGTGACAGAGGTGGTTTTTCAAATTTATTCCATTAAAAAAAAACAAGATTTCTGTGTGTCACAAAATATATACAAAATTAAAGGGAAGTTCAGAGACCACATGGAAATTACATTCTAAACCAAAGCATCATTAGTACACATGGGGCTGTTTCAAATCAAACATGAAGTTTCCCCCAGTGAAAAAGTCAAACGGTACAAGACAAATGGCCGGAATCAAAAGAACACGTTCGATTTCAATAAAGATTACAGAAATACTTTCTTTAAAACAAGGAGACCTCACTTGAATTTTCTACATTGCATAATGCTTTTGTGCCCTGAAGGTCCTCCAGAGGCCGCACACAACAAGAACATTTTTTGCTGGCAGAGGATTTTGTTGAAAACTCAGAAGCTTTGAAAATGCCCATTCTCTTGCCTGGGCGTGGTGGCTCACACCTGTCATCCCAGCACTTTGGGAGGCCGAGGTGGGCGGATCTCCTGAGGTCAGGAGTTCGAGACCAGCCTGGCCAACATGGTGAAACCGCGTCTCTACTAACAATACAAAAATTAGCTGGGTGTGATGTCAGGCGCCTGTAGTCCCAGCTACTCAGAAGGCTGAGGCAGGAGAATCTCTTAGAACCCGGGAGTTGGAGGTTGCACTGAGCCAAGATCGGGCCATTGCACTCCAGCCTGGGTGAGAAGAGGGAGACTGTCTCAAAAATATATATATAATAAAAATAAATAAATAAATAAAAATAAAATAGGCTGGGCACAGAAGCTCACGCCTGTAATCCCAGCACTTTGGGAGGCCGAGGCAGGTGCATCACCTGAGGTCAGAAGTTTGAGACAAGCCTGGCCAACATGGTGAAACCTCGTCTCTACTAACAATACAAAAATTAGCTGGGTGTGGTGTCAGACGCTTGTAATCCCAGCTAGTCAGACGGCTGAGGCAGGAGAATCTCTTTGATTCTCCAACCGGGAGGTGGAGGTTGCGGTGAGCAGAGATCAAGCCACTGCACTCCAGCCTGGGTGTGAAGAAGGAGACTGTCTCAAGAAAAAATAATATAATAAAATAAACAAATAAAAAATAAAATAGGCCAGGCGCAGTAGCTCACACCTGTAATCCCAGCAATTTGGGAGGCCGAGGTGGGCAGATCACCTGAGGTCAGGAGATTGAGAGCAGCCTAGCCAACACAGTGAAACCTTGTCTCTACTAAAAATACAAAAATTAGCTGGGCGTGGTGGTGCACATCTGTAATCTCAACTACTGGGGAGGCTGAAGGAGAAGAATCACTTGAAGCCAGGAGGCGGAGGTTGCAGCGGGCCAAGATTGCACCACTGCACTCCAGCCTGGGCGACAAGAGTGAAAAAACAGAAAGAAAAGAAAAGAAAAGAAAATGCCCATCCCATTGGATCCAGGCATTGCATTTTTTACTAAGTGTTACAAAGTCAAAACGAGCAAGGAGAAATCACAGCAAAAAGAAAATTACACAGTGCAAACAGGCCCAAAATGAGAAGCATGTCTGTGTGGAAGGAGAGAAGAAGAGAACATTTGTGGGGAAGACTTTTGTATTTTTATTGTGTACTTTAGAGATTTTCTACATGTATGGGTGAAAAATAGATATATGTAAAAACAGAATATGTGAAAAATGGAATAAAATCACATATAGGAAAAATAGAATTAAAAATGACGGGCTGAGTGTGGTGGTTTGCGCTGGTAATCCCAGCACTTTGGGAGACTGAGGCGGGGAGATAGCTTGAGCCTAGGAGTTTGAGGCCAGCCTGGGCAACAAATAATACAAAATAATAATCTCTACAAATAATACAAAAAAATCCATCCTCCTGCCTCAGCCTCCAAAGTAGCTGGGACTACAGGAGTGTGGAGTCCCAGCTACTTGGGTGTGGTGGCCCACACCAATGGTCCCGGCTAATTGGGAGGCTGAGGCAGGAGGATTGTTTGAGCCCAGGAGGTGGAGGCTGCAGTGAGCTGTGGTCATGTCACTGCACTCCAGCCTGGGTGACAGAGCGAGACTCTGTCTTTAAAATAAAACAGCAGACCAGGCGCGGTGGCTCATGCCTGTAATCCCAGCAATTTGGGAGGCCAAGGCAGGTGGATCATTCGAGGTCAGGAGTTCGAGACCAGCCTGGCCAAAATGGCGAAACCCCATCTCTACTAAAAATACAAAATTAGCCGTGCGTGGTGTCACACACCTGTAATCCCAGCTACTCAGGAGGCTGAGGCAGGAGAATCGCTTGAACCTGGGAGGCGGAGGTTGCAGTGAGGCAAGATCATGCCACTGCCCTCCTGCCTCGTCTCCAGAGCGAGACTCCCTCTCAAAAAAAGTTGCAGCGAGAGAGAAGGGAGAGACAGAGGAGCCAGGAGAACACATGAGGAATAGCGAATGGAAGAAAGAGGCTCAAGCTCACACCCTGGAGAAGGAGAGGAGCAGGCTTGGCCACCCAGAACCATATCCACAGTGCAGAGAATGCTGTAGTTACAAGATACGAATAGGAATGTCTTGATCTCCTTACCTCAGTGAACATGGCAATGCATAGTTATCTTATTTTTTTATTAATTATTATCATTATTATTTTGAGACAGAGTCTTACCCTGTCACCCAGGCTCGAGTGCAGTGGTGCCATCTCTGCTCACTGCAACCTCCGCCTCCCAGGTTTAAGCGATTCTCCTGCCTCAGCCTCCGGAGCAGCTGGGACTACAGGTGCGTGCTACTGCGCCCGGCTAATTTTTATATTTTTAGTAGAGGTAGGTTTCACTATGTTGGCCAGGCTGGTCTCAAACTCCTGACCTCAGGGGATCCGCCCGCCTCAGCCTCCCAAAGTGCTGGGATGACAGGTGTGAGCCACCACACCCGGCCAGTTATCCCATTTTAATAAACAATTAAGTGTGCAGCAGTGGATGACTTCAGTAATGAGTTAGAAGAGGACCGAGAGACCAAGAGGAGATGAAGGAGATTTCATTCCAATTCCTCGTCCACGCTGGCTGTCCGGCCTACCCTCTTCCCTCAGAAGACGATGCTGAAATCCCGTTGTGTCTATGGTGATGGCAGATGGGGAACAGCCAGATTCTCAAGGCGTCCCCAGACACATCTGTTCCCGTTTCCTCCTCAGCCAGGCCATACCAGCGAGAGCGGAAATGCAGTTTTAATAAGACGGTCCCCCCAACCTATTTCTGAAGGCAATTTGCGGGGTGACCTCACTGTGGATTATAAATATAGAATTCATATGTGCTGGGCTTCCTGACTGTAATTACCTATCAAAAGTTTCAGGGCTTCAATGAAATTCTTTATGAAGCATCAAATGGTCTCACGGCGGAATCTCACCCCCACCTCTCCATCTCTATACATTCCTGGGACAGAGAATTGATTCTCACGTTTCATACACAGGACAGACAAGTGTATTTCGTATTTTAATTCCATCCCAAGATGTTTGTGTGGAATTAATTTTCCTCATGGAATATTTCTTTTCTCCTCATGTGCTGGAGTACAGCTACCCACTACTCTCCAGGCAGTGTGGCAGGAGGAGAGAGAAGGGCTGGCTCTGCAAAATCCTTCATCTCGGCTGGGTGCGGGGGCTCACACCTGTCATCCCAGCACTTTGGGAGGGTGAGGTGGGCGGATCACCCGAGGTCAGGAGTTCGAGAGCAGCCTGGCCAACATGGTGAAACCCCATGTTGGGTGAAACCCCAATTTGTTAAAAATAGAAAAAATTAGCCGTGCGTGGTGGCAGGTGCCTGTAATCACAGCTACTCGGGAGGCTGAGGCAGGAAAATCACTGGAACCCGAGAGGAGGAAGTTGCAGTGAGATGAGATCATGCCACTGCACTCCAGCCTGGTAGACAGGGCGAGACTCTGCCTCAAAAAATAAAATAGAGTAAAATAAAATAAAATAAAGTAAAATAAAATAAAATAAAGTAAAATAAAATAAAATAAAATAAAACAAAATAAAATAAAAAGAATCTACTGTCCTTTCCTTTTGTGGTTCAAGACACTGGGTGTGACGTTTGCAATGCAACAGAAGCAGGTACAAGTGGTGATTCTTTGCACGTTGTAGTCATGCAGGTCTTCATACCTCAGAAGGAAAAGTTCTCCTTATTTATTTATTTATTTTGAGAAGGAGTCTCGCTCTGTCAACCAGGCTGGAATGCAGTGGCGAGATCTTGGCTCACTGCAAGCTCTTCCTCCCGGGTTGACGCCATTCTCCTGCCTCAGCCTCCGGAGAAGCTGGGACCACAGGTGCCCGCCACCACGCCCAGCTAATTTTTGCATTTTTAGTAGACACACGGTTTCACCATGTTGATCAGGCTGGTCTCGAAGTCCTGACCTCAGGCGATCTGCCCGCCTCAGCCTCCCAAAGTGCTGGGATGACAGGCGTGAGCCACCTTGCCTGGCCGGACGTCCACTCTTAAGTACAGGTGGACTTTCCAGGTTGACCCTTCTGGCTGGTGGACTTACAGGTTCAGCAAATCCCATTATTTCATTCCTTTCATTGCTTAACTCTCCTATTGAGTTCTCAGAGTCCATTATATCATTTTAATGCCTTTGCGTCCTCATAGCGTAGTTCCTACTTATAAGTGAGAACATAGTGATGATTGATTTTCCATTCCTGAGTTACTGCACTTAGAATCATGGCCTCCAGCTCCATCCAGGTTGCTGCAAACGCCGTCATTTCATTCCTCCTTATGGCTGAGTAGTATTTGGGGTAGATACCAAACTTCCAAGTATCTTAGTCACTTTCAGGGCTGGGACTAGAGTGAGGCATTTATCTAGGGCAATAGATTTATTTCATTATTATTATCATTGTTATTATTATAATTATTATCATTATTATCTTAGACGGAGTCTCGCTCTTGTTCCCCAGGCTGGAGTGCAGTGGCGTGATCTCATCTCACTGCTACCTTCGCCTCCTGGGTTCAAGCAATTTTCCTGCCTCAGCCTCCTGTGTAGCTGGGACTACAGGCACCTGCCACCAACCCCAGCTAATTTTTGTATTTTTAATACCGATGGGGTTTCACCTTGTCGGCCAGGATGGTCTCGAACTCCTGACCTCTGGTGATCCACCACCCTTGGCCTCCCAAATTGTTGAGATTACAGGCGTGAGCCCGTGACTGGCCGGGCACCAGAATCAAAACCTGAGTCACTGAGACAAGTAATAATTTATGGCAATGATTTTGAAAAATCCAGAAGAATGCCACGCGTCTGCAATGAACACAGTAGCCACATCTTAAAGAAACAGGTGCAGGTAAAGACAGGTAGAAGTGGCTGGCTGCAGTGGCTCACACCTGTTATCCCAGCACTTTGGGAGGCCAAGGCAAGGCACGAGGATCGCTTGAGCCCAGGAGTTTGAGACCAGCCTGGCCAACATAGCAAGACCCCATCTCTACAAAAACTGTGACACATTAAGTGGGCATGACGGCATGATCCTGTAATCGGAGCTACTTGGGAGGTTGAGGTGGGAGGAGGGCTTGAGTCACAGTGAACTGTGACTGAGCCTCTGCACTCCAGCCTGGGTAACAGGGACCCTGTTGTCTAAAAACAAAAATTAAGAGAAATGCAACAACGGTGTGATGAACACAACGGCAACATTTTATAAGTAGATGGATGCGTGTACATACAGACAGGGTAACTTACTGAGACCTACGTGAGCTTAAAGAGTGAAAAATAGGCCGGGCGTGGAGGCTCACACCTGTCATCCCAGCACTTTGGGAGGCTGAGGCGGGCGGATCAGGAGGTCAGGAGATCGAGACCATCCTGGGTAACACGGTGAAACCCCGTCTCTACTAAAAATACAAAAAAATTAGCCGGGCATGGTGGCGGGTGCCTGTAGTCCCAGCTACTCGGGAGTCTGAGGCAGGAGAATGGCGTGAACCCGGGAGGCAGAGGTTGCAGTGAGCCGAGATTGCACCACAGCACTCCAGCCTGGACGACAGAGCGAGACTCTGTCCAAAAAAAGAAAGAAAGAAAAGAGAGAAAGAAAGAAAGAAAGAAAGAAAGAAAGAAAGAAAGAAAGAAAGAAAGAAAGAAAGAAAGAAGAAAGGAAGGAAGGAAGGAAAGAAAGAGAAAAAAAGAAAGAAAGACAGAGAGAGGGAAAAATACCGTGATCCTCCTTTTTTTTTTGTTTTTTGAGATGGAGTCTTGCTCTGTCCCCCAGGCTGGAAAACAGTGGCGTGATTTCGACTCACTGCAACCTCCACCTCCCAGGTTCAAGTGATTCTCCTGCCTCAGCCTCCCGAGTAGCTGGGATTAGGGGCACCTGCCACCACACCCGGCTAATTTTTGTATTTGTAGTAGAGGCGGGGTTTCACTATGTTGGCCAGGCTGGTCTTGAACTCCTGACCTCAAGTGATCCACCCACCTTGGATTCCCATAGTGCCAGGATTACAGGCATGAGCCACCGCGCCTGGCCAGTGCTGCTTTTTATAATGACAAAACAGGTGCCTGTCCCACCTCACAACTCAGCCCTTGGGTAGGGGTTGAGCCCCAAGTAGCTTCATTCACACCTGTCAGAGTCATAACGAAATGTTTCTTATTTTAGAAGCACATTCTCTGGTTTTCTTTTCTGTTTTCCTTTTTTAACACACAAACATATTTTTAATATAGTTCTAAGAGAAGAAAAAGCAGGTCATAAAACTGTAATATGTTTTCCTAATATTTTATATATTTTTCATTATTACTATTTTTTAGATTTGCCAGCATGTCGAAAAGAACCTTTATTACTTTCTATAATTGCCTCTTATGCTTTGTTACCAGATGCCTTTGGAGCAGGAGCCTCTGTGGCAGGTGTTTCTTCTATTTTAGGACTGGAGCCTTTTTTGTTGTTGTTTTGTTTTGTTGAGAGGGAGTCTTGATCTGTCCCCCAGGCTGGAGTGTAATGGCACGATCTCGGCTCACCGCAACCTCCGCCTCCCAGGTTCAAGCGATTCTCCTGCCTCAACCTCCCGAGTAACTGGGATTACTGGCACCTGCCACCACGCCTGGCTGATTTTTGTATTTTTAGTAGAGACGGGATTTCACCGTGTTAGCCAGGCTGGTCTTGAACTCCTGACCTCGTGATCCACCCACCTCAGCCTCCCAAAGTGCTGGGATTACAGGCATGAGCCAGTGCGCCTGGCCGGAGCTGAAGCTTTTTGACCCTTCTGAGCTTTTGGAGCAGGTGCCTCTGTGGATGTAACCATCTTCTCACTCTATTGGCAGGTGTTTCTTCTATTTTAGGAGCTGGAGTTTTTGAGTCCTCTGAACTTTTGGAGCAGGCGCTGCCTTCTGGCCTGTGGTTTTCTGGGAAAGAATCTTCTGGGCTGAATCTTCTGGGCCTTCTTACCCACAGCGGTCATCTTTTTTGCTGGAACTTTAGCAGCAGCAGCAGCAGCTGCAGCAGCAGCAGGTGCTTTTTTGGAAGAAGCTTTCAGGATAGCTGCCTTTTGAAGCTTCTTAACTTTATTCTTGATGATTCTGTTCCTCATTTTCTTTGCCTTCATAACTTTAAAATGATCCAAATCTGTCATCTTGGCTTTTTGGAGAAGTTTTCAGGAGAGCTGCCTTTCGAAGCTTTTTTTTTTTTTTTTTTTTGAGATGGAGTCTTGCTCTGTTGCCCAGGCTGGAGTGCAATGGCACAATCTCAGCTCACTGCAACATCCACCTCCCAGGTTCAAGCGATTCTCCTGCCTCAGCCTCCTGAGTAGCTGGGATTACAGGCATGCACCACTACACCCAGCTAATTTTTGTATTTTTAGTAGAGACAGGATTTCACTGTGTTAGCCAAGCTGGTCTCAAACTCCTGACCTCGTGGTCTGCCCACCTTTGCCTCCCAAAGTGTTGGGATTACAGGCGTGAGCCACCACACTCAGCCGGATAACTTCCTGAGTGGTGATTTCAGAGGTGTTGGCGCACACCCGAGTCGTGTACACCGTACCCAAAGCATGGTCTTTTATTTCTGGCCACCCCCGAGCCTGTCCCCCAGATTCCCCAAAATCCATGTATCATTCTTATGCCTTTGCATCCTGCTAGCTTAGCTCTCAATTATGAGTGAGAACATAGGATGTTGGTTTTCCATTCCTGAGTTACTTCACTTAGAATAAGGGTCCCCAACTCCATCCAGATTGCTGTGAATGCCATTGATTCACTTCTTTTCATTCATTCCTTTTCATGGCTGAGTAGTATTACATTTTATATATACAGTGCTGTGTATATATACAGCACTATATACATAGACATATGTATATATTGTGTGTATATATATTCAGCACTATATATATAGACATATGTACAGTGTGTGTATATATATTTAAACACACATATTGTGTGTAAATATATAAAAACACACACACTATATATATATATGTATATATACCACAGCTTCATAAGCTCCCACTTATGAGAGAGAACAAAGGATATTTGGTTTTCCATTCCTGAGTGACTTCACTTAGAATCATGGTCCCCAATTCCATCCAGGTTGCTGTGAATATCATTCATTCATTCCTTTTCATGGCTGAGTAGTATTCCAATATATATATAGTGTGTGTATACATATATTCAGCACTGTATATATAGACATATATATAGTGTGTATATGTATACACACACATATTGTGAGTAAATATATATACACACACTGTAAATATATATACACACACAACATACTATATATATATATACACCACAGTTTCATAAGCTCTCACTTATGAGGGAGAACAAAGGATGTTTGGTTTTCCATTCCTGACTTACTTCACTTGGAATAATGGTCCCCAATTCCATCCAAGTTGCCGTGAATGCCATTCATTCATTCCTTTTCCTGGCTGAGTAGTATTTCATTATATATATAGTGTGTGTGTATATATATATATATATATAGCACTATATATATAGACATATGTATTTATTATGTGTATATATATTCAGCACTATATATATAGACATATGTATAGTGTAAATATATAGACACACACAACATATATATGTTTACATATATATATATATATATATATATATATATATATATATACACCACAGTTTCATAAGCTCCAACTTATGAGGGAGAACAAAGGATGTCTGGTTTTCCATTCCTGAGTTACTTCACTTACAATATTGGTTCCCAATTCCATCCAGGTTGCCATGAAGGCCATTCATTCATTCCTTTTCCTGGCTGAGTAGTTTTCCATTATATATATACAGAGTGTGTATAAATATATTCAGCACTATATATAGAGAGAGTATATATAGTATGTGTGTATATATATATCCTATATATGTATATCATATATATATATATCAAGATATATATCACATTTTTTTTTTTAGATGGAGTCTCACTCTGTCGCCCAGGCTGGAATGCAGTGGTGTGATCTCAGCTCACTGCAACCTCCACCTCCCGGGTTCAACCGATTCTTGTGTCTCAACCTCCCCAGAAGCTGGGATTCCAGGTGCCTGCCACAACACCTGGCTAATTTTTGTATTTTTAGTAGAGATGCTGTTTCACCATATTGGTCAGGCTGGTCTTGAACTCCTGACCTGGTGATCCGCCCACCTCAGCCTCCCAAAGTGCTGGGATTACAGGGGTGAGTCACCGCTCCCGACCTGTACCGCATTTTCTTTATCCACTCGTTGCTTGATGGGTCTTGGGTCTGGTTCCATGATTTTGCAGTTGCAAACAGTGCTGCTATAAATGTGCCTGTGCAAGTGTCTTTTCCACATAATGACTGCTTTTCCTTTGGTAGATACCCAGTCGTGAAATTGCTGGACGTAATGGTACTTCTATTCTCATTATTTTAAGGAGTATCCGTGAGCTCTCCTGTCCTAGCAAATTTTTAAGTGCAGGAGACAATATTGCTGGCTGTAGGCATGGCACTGTACAGCAGATCTTTAGAACGTAAGGATGTCTGCCCGGGCGCGGTGGCTCACGCCTGTGATCCCAGCACTTTGGCAGGAGGGTACCAACGGATCACCTGAGGTCAGGAGTTCAAGACCAGCCTGGCCAACATGGTGAAATTCTGTGTCTACTAAAAATACAAGAATTACGCCGGGCGCAGTGGCTCATGCCTGTAATCTCAGCACTTTGGGAGGCCGAGGCGAGCGGATCAAGAGGTCAGGAAATCAAGATCATCCTGGTTAACATGGTGAAATCCCGTCTGTACTAAAAATACAAAAATTAGCCGGGTGTGGTGGCAGGTGCCTGTAGTCTCAGCTATTCAGGAGGCTGAGGCAGGAGAATCGTGTGAACCCAGGAGGCGGAGGTTGTAGTGAGCCAAGATTGCACCACTGCACTCCAGCCTGGGCAACAGAGCGAGACTCCATCTCAAAAAGAGAAAAAAAAATAAGAATTAGCTGGGCATGGTGGCGGGGGCCTGTAGTCCCAGGTACTTGGGAGGCTGAGGCAGGAGAATCGCTTGAACTCGGGAGGTGGAGGTTGCAGTGAGCTGAGATTGTGCCACTGAACTTCAGCCTGGGTGACAAAGCGAGACTCCATCTCAAAATAATAATAATAATAATACTGATAAAATAAAAAATAAAAAAGAACATAAAGACATCCTCAGGGAAGCATGCATCTCCTCTGCCCTATAGTTTGAGCTACTGACTGACAATCCCTTCTCCTTGCAAATGCTCAACACAGACTTGCTGAGGCCATTGGAACATCACAGAACCCTCCCTCCATGCTTCATGAATCTTGCCTCTTTCTGTTTTTTTTTATTTTTTGTAGAGTTAGCGGAGGGGGGAATCTTACCATATTGCCCAGGCTGGTCTCGAACTTCTGGCCTCAAGCCATCCTCCTGCCTCAGCCTCACAAAGTACTCACAGGCATGAGTCGCCGCCACGTGGATGAATCATGCGTCTTTTTACCTGCAACCATGTCCATCAACCCTCGTCGGTGTTCTTCAATATTATCAAACATTATTATTGTTATCATTAAATATGAAATAATAATTATTAAATATAAATTATTTAATTCCTATTTAATAATATTATATATAATATTATATGACATATAATATTATATATTATATAATATATAATATATAATATATGTCATATAATATATAATATATTATATATATTATATATAATATATTATATAACTATTAAGTGATGTTAAATAAATTAAACATTGATTAAATGTTTAATTTATATTTAATCAATATTTAATCAATATTTCTATTGATTTATATTTCTATTTTATATTGCATATATTGCAATATGCATATAGATGCATATCTATTGCATAGATATATATGCATAGCTGTATATGCATATAAAAATATATGGATATATGCAAATATATGGATATATAGATATATGCATGTTTATATTTTAATTAAATATTTAATTAATATCTAATAATAATCACGAATATTTAATATTCATAATTAAATATTAATTATTAAATATTTAATTAAAATATAGGTATATGCATGTATATTAAATGTTGCTCAACATTTTCCACATCTCACAGCTTTCACAGCCGATCCAGCCATATGTTGTGATGTCAGGGGACCCCCCCCCAGTATCCCTCTCTCTCATTGCCAGGTGCCCACACCGAGGTGAGCCGGGGACCCCCACTTTCACAGGCCTGGATTGTGACGGAGTCTGAACCATTCACCATTGGTGGGGCACTCTCAGGTGATCAGTGGGATGTAAGTGTGGAAGGTGGGACAGCCTGGAGACAGACGATATCTCCTGTAACACAGCATGAGCACAGGAGAAAAGAAAGAAAGAAAAGAAAGGAAAGAAAAAAAGAAAGAAAGAAAGATGACATCACAGCCTGGGCACGGTGGCGCACGCCTGTAATCCCAGCACTTTGGGAGGCGAGGCAGGTGGATCACCTGAGGTCAGGAGTTCAAGACCAGCCTGACCAACATGGTGAAACCCCGTCTCTACTAAAAATACAAAAATTAGCCAGGCATGGTGGAGGGTGCCTGTAATCCCAGCTACTTGGGAGGCTGAAGCAGGAGAATCGCTTGAACCCGGGAGGCAGAGGTTGCAGTGAGCTAGGCATGGTGGCAGGTGCCTGTAATCCCAGCTACTCGGGAGGCTGAGGCAGGAGAACCGCTCGGACCCGGGAGGTGGAGGTTGCAGTGAGCTGAGCTCGTGCTACTGCCCTCCAGCCTGGGCGACAAGAGCAAAACTCCATCTCTAAAATATATGATCAAAAAATAATAATAATAAAATAAAATATATGATCAACACAATGTAAATTAGACAATTTATAGTCATACAGAGTCCATCGGGACCTCACCCACAGTGGGAGAGAAAAATTAAAAAAAAAACAACAGTTTTAGGACGATCCCCATGAAATTGTCAAAAGCAGCCGTCTTCTAAATATCTGACTGGGGCTGTCAGAAAACAGACTTCAGAGAAGAATACAAATCATTGTTTCCAGCCGTAATAACAGAGTTCAAAGCTGAGAGGATATAAAAAGTTCATAGTGTGTCTACTTGAAACGAGGGATGTAAATTATGTCACTTTGTCTATATTTGTACAATATGTTCTCGTTGGCAAATACGGGATCCGTTCTTTGTTTCGTTAAATACCTGACAATTCTGTAACAGTTGCAATGATGGGTGCTTAAATCAGCGTTTCCCACTCTAGGACGGCAAGAAAACAAAAATAAAGAAATAAAACAGGGTCAGAGAGAATGAGAGCCGGGGGAAACTTTATATAAATCAGTTGCTTGGACCGGCTGTGCGGTGGCTCAGGCCTGTCATCCCAGGACTTTGTGAGGCTGAGACGGACGGATCACCTGAGGTTGGGAGTTCAAGACCAGCCTGGCCAACATGGTGAAACCTCGTCTCTACTAAAAATACAAAAATTAGCCAGGCGTGGTGGCAGGTGCCTGCAATCCCAGTTGCTTGGGAGACTGAGGCATGAGGATAGCTTGAACGCGGGAGGTGGAGCTTGCAGTTAGCTGAGATCGGGCCAGTGCACTCCAGCCTGGGCGAACAGAATTAGATTCTGTCTCAAAAAAAAAAAAAGAATTTCTTGAATTCATTCTCGAGGTCGGGGTATGTGATACGAAGCTCTCCTAAATGCTGAGAAGATGCAAACAGCGTTTTGGTGCATGTCTGTTATCCCAGCTACATGGGAGGATGAGATGGGAGAATTGCTTGATCCCAGGAGGTTGAGGCTGCAGTGAGCTGAGATTGCACCAGTGCACTCCAGCCTGGGTAACAGCGGGAGACCCTGTCTCAAAAAAAGAAAAAAAGACATGGAAATAACATTTGATGAAGAAGATGAGGAAAGCCCACACTTTAGCTTTCAAACTGCTCCAATTTTTTTTTTTTTGAGACAAAGTCTTGCCCTGTTGCCCAGGCTGGAGTGCAGTGGCGTGATCTCAGCTGACTGCAACCTCTGCCTCCCGGGTTCAAGCAGTTCTTCTGCCTCAGCCTCCCGAGTAGATGGGATTACATGCGCCTGCCACCACGCCCAGCAAATTTTTGTTTTTTTGGTCGAGACCAGGTTTAGCCATGTTGGCCTGGCTGGTCTTGAACTCCTGACCTCAGGTGATCCACCCGCCTTGGCCTCCCAAAGTGCTGGGATTATAGGCATGAGCCACCGCGCCCAGTGCAATTTTTCCAAATTCTTAAGTCACATGTACCCCAGATGCAGGTACTCATACCTCAGACAAGGCAAGAAATTATGATTTTTCCTGCTGACTAAGAAATTCTCTTAGGAAAGTATCCCTTGAATGATATAGCCTGGTTATTCCAGTTTGCATATCGTTTGTTTTTTTGAGATGGTGTCTCACTCTGTCACCCAGGCTGCAGTGCCGTGGCTTGATCTCGGCTTGCTGCAAACTCCGCCTCGTAAATACGATTCTCTGGCTTCAGCCTCCTGAGTAGCTGGCATTACAGGTGCCCGCCACCACACCCGGCTAATTTTTGTATTTATTTTTTTTTTTTTAGTAGAGACCAGGTTTTACCATGCTGGCCACGTTGGTCTCAAACTCCTGACCTCAAGTAATCTGCCTGCTTCGGCCTCCCAAAGTGCTGGGATTACAGGTGTGAGCCACCGTGCCCAGCCTCCAGTTTGCATATCATGCTGATAGGTTTAATTAGCTGAATGAGCCCAATTTGATAATGCAGGTGGGCAATATTGCTTTCCTGCTGCACACAGGGTCATAGATGAAATGACATCTATCCTCGGTATTCAAAGCAGTTGAATACATTCTGGTTTGCAATTTTGACTGATTTGGTAAGAGGTGGGGGCTGAAGAATCTCAATCCAGTTTTTTAGGTTAGTGTTTTGTTTCGTTTCTTTTTGAGACTGAGTCTTGCTCTGTTGCCCAGGCTGGAGTGCAGTGGTACAATCTCAGCTCACTGCAACCTCCGCCTCCCAGGTTCAAGCGATACTCCTGCCTCAGCCTCCCAAGTAGCTGGGATTACAGGCACCTGCCACCATGCCGGGCTAATTTTTGTATTTTTAGTAGAGACGTGCTTTCACCATGATGGTCGGGCTGGTCTCGAACTCCTGACCTCTGGTGATCCGCCTGCCTCGGCTTCCCAAAATGCTTGGATTACAGGTACGTGCCACCACGCCTGGCTAATTTTTGTATTTTAGTAGACATGGGGTTTCACCATGAAGGTCAGGCTGGTCTGGAACTCCTGACCTCTGGGGATCTGCCCGCCTCGGCCTCCCAAAGTGCTGGGATTACAGTTACGTGCCACCACGCCCGGCTAATTTTTGTAATTTAGTAGAGCCGGGCTTTCACCATGATGGTCAGGCTGGTCTCGAACTCCTGACCTCAGGTGATCCGCCCGCCTTGGCCTCCCAAAGTGCTGGGATTACAGGCATGAGCCACCGTGCCAGGCCTCTGGTTTGCAACTGTGACTGAGCTGGTAAGAGGTGGGGGCCAAGGATTCTCAATCTGTTTTTTTAGTGTTTGTGTTTTGTTTTGTTTTGTTTTGTTTTTGAGACAATATCTTGCTCTGTTGCCCAGGCTGGAGGGCAGTGGTGCAATCTCAGCTCACTGCAGCCTCCATCTTTTGGGCTCAAGCCATCCTCCTTCCTCAGCCTCCCAAGTAGCTGGGACTATAGGCATACATACAACATCCAGATAATTTTTTTTTTTTCTTGGTACAGACAGGGTTTCACCATGTTGCCCAGGCTGGTCTCAAACTCCTGACCTCAAGTCATCCACCCGACTCGGCCTCCCAAAGTGCTGAGATTACAGGCGTGAGTCACCGCACCCGGCCACTTTTTTTCTTTTCCTTTTTTTAAATAATAGCACCATTGCACAGCTCATGAGTGCCACAGAAAACACACATTAAATGCTTTCCACCAAATTTTGACTTTTTATTGCGGTTAAAAATAAACAAGTACCAGAAAATCAGATCTTTTTGTAAAATATTAAGCACGCATTATGGTTAATGTACATAGGGTAATTGAATTTGATTCGAGTTCATTTACTCTTGCCAAATCAAGCCCCACCGAAGAGGTTTTAGTTGTTGTTAGAGACTCAGCTTTGAAATGTCCATTTATCTCTTCCTTTCAACTTCTGGATGTGTTGAAGTGGGAAAAATAAGCAAACTCTGAAATGAGGCCGGGCGCCGTGGCTCAAACTCTGAAATGAGGCCGGGCGCCGTGGCTCACGCCTGTCATCCCAGCACTTTGGGAGACCGAGGAGGGCAGATCGCCTGAGGTCAGGAGTTGGAGACCAGCCTGGCCAACGTGGTGAAACTCCATCTCTACTAATAATACAAACACTAGCCTGGCGTGGTGGCAGGCGCCTGTCATCCCAACTACTTGGGAGGCTGAGGCAGGAGAATCGCAAGAACCCGGGAGGCCGAGGTTGCAGTGAGCTGAGATCGCGCCATTGCACTCCAGCCTGGGCAACAGCGAGACTCTGTCTCAAAAAATAAAAATAGTCACTCATGAGCATCGCCATATTTTCCATTGTTACTGGTTATTGATAAATTCAGGGAAATACTGGTTTTATAATTTTACGGTTGCTAGAAGTTGCGTCTCACTTTATTTGATGATTTGGTGGTCTTGCATTCTTTTAATTTATTCTGGGTTAATTCTCTATGTCTATTCTTTCTTCAACTTCAAATTTTGATCTCTGCACAATTTTCTGCAATTTGTTTTTTATTTTTTGGTTTTTTTATTCTTTCACGCCCCCTATCGTCTTCCTGGGCTCTTCGCCATATTAGTCGTGTTTTATTTTGTCTTTTCTATATCATTCTTTGTTTCATTTCTATTTTTCTATCCTCTATTTCTCTCTCTCTCTCTTTTTTCTTTTGAAACAGCGTCTCGCTCTGTCACCCAGGCTGGACTGCAGTGGCGTGATCTCGGCTCACTACAACCTCCGCCTCCTAGGTTCAAGCGATTCTCCTGCCTCAGCTTCCCGAGTATCTGGAATTAGAGGCACCTGGCACCACGCCTGGCTAATTTTTGTAGTTTTTGTAAAGACGCAGTCTCACCATGTTGGCCAGGATGGTGTCGAACTTCTAACCTCAGGTGATCCACCTGCCTCGGCCTCCCAAACTACGGGTATTTTGTTGCTGTTGTTTTTGAGAAGGAGTCTCACTCTGTCACCCAGGCTGGAGTGCAGTGGCGCGATCTCGACTCACTGCAACTTCCATCTCCCAGGTTCAACTGATTTTTCTGCCTCGGCATGCCGAGTAGCTGGGATTACAGGCATGCGCCAGCATGCCTGGCTAATTTTTCTATTTTTTAGTAGAGAGGAGTTTCACCATGTTGGCCAGGCTTATCTCGAACTCCTGATCTCTGGTGATCTGCCCACCTCAACCTCCCAAAGTGCTGGGATTACAGCCGTGAGCTACCGCACCCAGCCAAAAAGCTATCTTAAAAGATCTCAGCATCTCACCTCACTGTAACCTCCACCTCCTGGGTTCAAGTAATCCTCCTGCCTCAGCCTCCCAAGTAGCTGGGATTACAGGCGTGCACCACCACGACCGGCTAATTTTTGTATTTTTAGTAGAGACGGGGTTTCACCGTGTTGGCCAGTCTGGACTCGAACTCCTGATCTCATGTAATCCACCTGCCTCGGCTTCCCAAAATGCTGAAATTACAGGTGTGAGCCACCACGCCCAGCAAAGCTTTTTCTAACTCGATAGCTTGAGAGCTTGCTCTCCTCTTGTTTTTGTGAAGTGCTGAACCCCAGGATTACTTTCTAAAAGATTCTGCTGTTCCCTACACCATTCTTTTTCATTATGGCAAAATACGTATAATGTCATATGCACCATTTTAACAGTTTTTCATCTTCTTGAGACCACTCTTTTGTGTCTTGTTGTGGTTGTTGTTTTCTTGTGTTTTTTAGAGACAGGGTCTTCTCTTTTTTTTTTTTTTTTTGAGATGGAGTCTTCCTCTGTCACCCAGGCTGGAGTGCAGTGGCGCAATCTCCACTCACTGCAAGCTCCGCCTCCCAGGTTCAAGCCATTCTCCTGCCTCAGCCTCCCAATTAGCTGGGACTACAGGCACCCGCCACCGCGCCCGGCTAATTTTTTGTATTGTTAGTAGGCACGGAGTTTCACCTTATTAGCCAGGATGGTCTCGATCTCCTGACCGCGTGATCCGCCCGCCTCGGCCTCCCAAAATGCTGGGATGACAGGCTTGAGCCACTGCGCCTGGCCAAGACAGGATCTTGTCTTTTTGCCCAAGCTGGAGTGCAGTGGCGTGATCACACCTCACTGCAGCCTCCACTTCCTGGGCTAAACGGATCCTCCAACCTCAGCCTCTCAAGTAGCTGGGAATCCAGGTGTGAGTCACTGTACCCTGCTGAGAACAACTTTTTGCATTTTTAAAATTTAATTCTGTGCAATGTTCATTGTTGCCAACCAAATGTACACTTTTCCACAAAAGAAAGCATTTTTTTTCCTGTGTATAGCAACAAAATTTTTTAAGATCGTGGTAGAGCGCACATAATATAATCTCTGCCATTTTAGCCGTGGTAAATAAGAGTACAATTTGGCAGGGCATGGTGGTTCACACCTGTAATCCCAGCACTTTGGGAGGCTGAGGCAGAATGATCAGGATGTCAGGAGATTGAGACCATCCTGGCCCACATCGTGAAACCCTGTCTTTACTAAAATACAAAAAATTAGCCGGGCACGGTGGTGCGCACCTGTAGTCTCAGCTACTCGGGAGGCTGAGGTAGGGACATTGCTTGAACCCAGGAAGTGGAGGTTGCGGTGTGCCAAGATTGAACCACTGCACTCCAGCCTGGGGAACAAGAGCGAGACTCCATCTCAAAAAAAAAAAAAAGAAAAAAAATTAAATATTCTACAATGTTCATTGTTGCCAACCGAATGTACCCCTTTCCTCAAAAGAAAGCTTATTTTCCTGTCTATAGCAATATATACTTTTTAAAAATTGTGATAGAGCACACAAAATATAATCTCTGCAATTTTTGCCATTTTAAAGAGTATAATTTGGCCGGGTGTGGTGGCTTATGCCTGTAATCTCAGCACTTTGGGAGGGCAAGGCGGGTGGATCACCTGAAGTTGGGAGTTCAAGACCAGCCTGGTCAACATGGCAAAAACCTGTCTCTACTAATAATACAAAAATTAGCCGGGTGTGGTGGTGTGTGCCTGTAATCCCAGCACTCTGGGAGGCCGAGGTTGGTGGATCACATGAGGTCAGGAGTTCAGGACCAGCCTGGCCAAAATGGCAAAACCCCGTCTCTACTAATAATAAAAAATTTAGCCAGGCGTAGCGGCACATGCCTGTAATCCCAGGTACTCGGAAGGCTGAGGCAGGAGAATCACTTGAACCCGAGAGGCAGAGGTTGCAGTAAACTGAGATTGCGCCACTGCACTCCAGCCTGGGCAACAAGAGTGAGACTATCTCAAAAAAAAGAAAAAAAATTAAATATTGTGCAATGTTCATTGTTGCCAACTGAATGTATCCTTTTCCTCAAAAGAAAGCTGCTTTTCCTGTCCATAGCAATATATATATTTTTAATTGTGGTGGAGCACACATAATATAATGTCTAACATTTTAGCCGTTTTAAAGAGTACAATTCAGCCAGGCGTGATGGCTCACGCCTGTAATCCCAGCAATTTGGGAGGGCAAGGCGAGTGGATCACCTGAGGTTGGGAGTTCAAGACCAGCCTGGTCAACAAGTCAAAACCCCGTCTCTACTAATAATACAAAAATTAGCCGGGTGTGGTGCTCCGTGCCTGTAATCCCAGCACTTTGGGAGGCCGAGGTGTGTGGATCACCAGAGATCAGAAGTTCGAGATCAGCCTGGCCAACATGGTGAAATCCTGTCTCTACTAAAAATACAAAAAATTAGCTGGGCCTGGTGGCAGGTGCCTGTACTCACAGCTACTCAGGAGGCTGACGAAGAAGAATCACTTGAACCCGGGACGCGGAGGTTGCAGAGAGCTGAGATCGGGCCATTGCACTCCAGCCTGGGGAACAAGATCAAAACTCTATACCCCTCAAAAAAAAAATAGTACATTCAAATAATTGTGCAACCATTGTCACTAACCACCTTCAGAATCTTTTCATCTTCCCAAACAGAAACTCTGTCCCCATGAAACACCAATTCCCCATTTCACGCCGCAGCCTCTGCCACCCATAGTTCTAGTTTCTGTCTCTATGAAATCTTTGCCTGTTCCAGACAATTTAGATAAGTGGAGTCATACACTATGGGGTCTTTCCTGTCTGGTCTCTCTCACTGGGCCTGATGTCCTCAAGGGTCACCCATTACAGCCTGGGTCTGACCCTCATTCCTTTTCCTGGCTGTATAGTATTCCATTGTGTGTCTCTCCTCTCACTGGGCCTGAGGTCTTCAAGGTTCACCCATGCCGCAGCCTGCGTCTGACCCTCATTCCTTTTCCTGGCTGTATAGTATTCCATTGTGTGACTCTTCTCTCACTGGGCTTGATGTCTTCAAGGTTCACCCATGCCGCAGCCTGCGTCTGACCCTCATTCCTTTTCCTGGCTGTATAGTATTCCATTGTGTGTCTCTTCTCTCACTGGGCTTGATGTCTTCAAGGTTCACCCATGCCGCAGCCTGCGTCTGACCCTCATGCCTTTTCCTGGCTGTATAGTGTTCCATTGTGTGTCTTTTCTCTCACTGGGCCTGAAGTCTTCAAGGTTCACCCATGCCGCAGCCTGCGTCTAACCCTCATTCATTTTCCTGGCTGTGTAGTATTCCATTGTGTGACTCTTCTCACACTGGGCCTGATGTATTCAAGGTTCATTCACTCTGCAGCCTGCATCTGGCCCTCATTCCTTATCCTGGCTGTATATTATTACATTTTGTGTCTCTTCTTTCACTGGGCCTGACGTCTTCAAGGTTCATTCACACTACAGCCTGCGTCTGAACCTCATTCTATTTACTGGCTGTATAGTATTCCATTGTGTGTTTCTTCTCTTACTCGGCCTGATGTCTTCCAGGTTCACTCACACTGCAGCCTCTGTCTGACCCTCATTCTTTTTCCTGGCTGTGTAGTATTACATTGTGTGTCTCTTCTCTCACTAGGCCTGAGGTCTTGAAGGTTCATCCACGCTGCAGCCTGCATCTGACCCTCATTCCTTTTCCTGGCTGTGTAGAATTCCATTGTGTGTCTCTTCTCGCACTGGGCCTGATGTCTTCAAGGTTCATTCACACTGCAGCCTGCATCTGACTCTCATTCCATTTCCTGGCTGTATGGTATTCCACTGTGTGTCTCTTGACTCACTGGGCCTGAGATCTTGCAGGTTCATTCACACTGCAGCTTGCATCTGACCCTCATTCCTTTTCCTGGCTGTATAGTATTCCACTGGTTGTCTCTTCTCCCACTAGGCCTGATGTCTTCAAGGTTCACCCATGCCGCAGCCTGCGTCTGACCCTCATTCTTTTTCCTGGCTGTATGGTATTCCATTGTGTGTCTCTTCTCCCACTGGGCCTGATGTTTTCACGGTTCCCCCATGCTGCAACCTGCGTCTAACCCTTATTCCATTTCCTGGCTGTATAGTATTCCATTGAGTGTCTCTTCTCTTACTGGGCCTGATGTCTTCAAGGTTCATTCACACTGCAGCCTGCATCAGAACCTCATTCTTTTTCCTGCCTGTATAGTATTCCACTGTGTGTCTCTTCTCTCACTGGGCCTGATGTCTTCAATGTTCACCCACGCTGCAGCCTGCTTCTGAACCTCATTCCTTTTCCTGGCTGTATGGTATGCCATTGTATGTCTCTTCCTTCACTGGGCCTGAGATCTTCCAGGTTCATTCACACTGCAGCTTACCTCTGACACTTATTCGACTTTGCTGGCCATATAGTATTCCATTGTGTGTCTCCTCTCCCACCGGGCCTGATGTCTTCAAAGTTCACTCATGCCGCAGCCTATATCTGACCCACATTCCTTTTCCTGGCTGTATAGTATTCCATTGTTTGTCTTTTCTCTCACTGGACCTGGTGTCTTCAAGGTTCATCCACACTGCAGCCTGTGTCTGACCCTCGTTCCTTTTCCTGGCTGTATAGTATTCCATTGTTTGTCTTTTCTCTCACTGGACCTGGTGTCTTCAAGGTTCATCCACACTGCAGCCTGCGTCTGACCCTCATTCCTTTTCCTGGCTCTATGGTATTCCATTGTGTGTCTCTTCTCCCACTGGGCCTGATGTCTTCAAGGATCACCCATGTCGCAGGCTGCGTCTGACCCTCATTCCTTTTCCTGGCTGTGTAATATTCCATTGTGTGTCTCTTCTCCCACTGGGCCTGATGTCTTCAAGGTTCAGCCATGCCGCAGCCTGCGTCTGAACCTCATTCATTTTCCTGGCTATATGATATTCCATTGTGTGTCTCTTCTCCCACTGGGCCTGATGTCTTCCCGGTTCAAACATGCTGCAACCTGCGTCTGACCCTCATTCCTTTTCCTGGCTGCATATTATTCCAGTCTGTGTCTCTTCTCTCACTGGGCCTGAGATCTTCCAGGTTCATTCACACTGCAGCCTGCATCTGACCCTGATTCCTTTTCTTGGCTGTGTGGTATTCCATTGTGTGCCTCTTCTCTCACTGGGCCTGATGTCTTCAAAGTTCATTCACACTGCAGACTGCATCTGACCCTCATTCATTTTCCTGGCTGTATAGAATTCCACTGTGCGTCTCTTCTCTCACTGGGCCTGATGCCTTCAAAGTTCACCTATGCCGCAGCCTGCGTCTGACCCTCATTCCTTTTCCTGGCTGTATAGTATTCCATTGTGTGTCTCTTCTCTCACTGGGCCTGATGTCTTCAAGGTTCACCCATGCCGCAGCCTGCGTCTGACCCTCATTCCTCTTCCTGACTGCGTAGAATTCCATTGTGTGTCTCTTCTCTCACTGAGCCTGATGAATTCAAGTTTCATTCACGCTGCAAACTGCATCTGACCCTAATTCCTTATCCTGGCCGTATATTATTCCATTTTGTGTCTCTTCTCTCACTGGGCCGGATGTCTTCAAGGTTCATTCACACTGTAGCTTGGGTCTGACCCTCATTCTTTTACCTGGCTGTTTAGTATTCCATTGTGTGTCTCTTCTCTCACTAAGCCTGAGGTCTTGAAGGTTCATCCACGCTGCAGCCTGCATCTGACCCTCATTCCCTTTCCTGGCTCTGTAGTATTCCATTGAGTGTCTCTTCTGTTACAGGGCCTGATTTCTTCAAGTTTCATTCACACTGCATCCTGCGTCTGACCCTCATTCCTTTTCCTGGCTGTATAGTATTCCATTGTGTGTCTCTTCTCTCACTGGGCCTAATGTCTTCAATGTTCACCCATGCCGCAGCCTGCTTCTGAACCTCTGTCCTTTTCCTTGCTCTATGGTATTCCATTGTGTGTCTCTTCCTTCACTGGGCCTGAGAACTTCCAGGTTCATTCACACTGCAGCCTGCATCTGAGCCTCATTCGTTTTTGCTGGCCATATATTATTCCATTGTGTGTCTCTTCTCCCACCGGGCCTGATGCCTTCAAGGTTCACCCATGCCGCAGCCTGCATCTGACCCTCATTCCTTTTCCTGGCTGTATAGCATCCCATTGTGTGTCTCTTTTCTCACTGGGCCTTTTGTCTTCAAGGTTCACCCATGCCGCAGGCTGCTTCTGACCCTCATTCTTTTTCCTGGCTGTGTAGTATTCCATTGCGTGTCTCTTCTCTCACTGGGCCCCATGTATTCAAATTTCCTTCACTCTGCAGCCTGCATCTGATCCTCTTTCCTTTTCCTGGCTGTATAGTATTCCATTTTGTTTCTCTTCTCTCACTGGGTCTGATGTCTTCAAGGTTAATTAACACTGCAGCCTGTGTCTGACCGTCATTCTTTTTACTGGCTGTATAGCATTCCAATGCGTGTGTCTTCGCTTACTGGGCCTGATGTCTTCCAGGTTCACTAACACTGCAGCCTGTGTCTGACCCTCATTTCTTTTCCTGGCTGTGTAGTTTTCCACTGTGCGTCTCTTCTCTCCCTGGGCCTGAGATTTTCCAGGTTCATTCACACTGCATCCTGCGTCTGACCCTCATTCCTTTTCCTGGCTGTATAGTATTCCATTGTGTGTCTCTTCTCTCACTGGGCCTAATGTCTTCAATATCCACCCATCCCGCAGCCTGCTTCTCAACCTCTTTCCTTTTCCTTGCTCTATGGTATTCCATTGTGTGTCTCTTCCTTCACTGGGCCTGAGATCTTCCAGGTTCATTCACACTGCAGCCTGCATCTGACGCTCGTTCATTTTAGCTGGCCATATAGTATTCCATTGTGTGTCTCTTCTCCCACCGGGCCTGATGTGTTCAAGGTTCACCCATGCCGCAGCCTGCATCAGACCCTCATTCCTTTTCCTGGCTGTATAGTATTCCATTGTGTGTCTCTTCTCCCACTGGGCCTGATGGCTTCAACGTTCACCCATGCCGCAGCATGCATCTGACCCTCATTCCTTTTCCTCGCTGGATGGTATTCCATTGTGTGTCTCTTCCTTCACTGGGCCTGAGATCTTCCAGGTTCATTCACACTGCAGCCTGCATCTGACGCTCGTTCATTTTAGCTGACCATATAGTATTCCATTGTGTGTCTCTTCTCCCACCGGGCCTGATGTGTTCAAGGTTCACCCATGCCGCAGCCTGCATCAGACCCTCATTCCTTTTCCTGGCTGTATAGTATTCCATTGTGTGTCTCTTCTCCCACTGGGCCTGATGGCTTCAACGTTCACCCATGCCGCAGCATGCGTCTGACCCTCATTCCTTTTCCTCGCTGGATGGTATTCCATTGTGTGTCTCTTCCTTCACTGGGCCTGAGATCTTCCAGGTTCATTCACACTGCAGCCTGCATCTGACGCTCGTTCGTTTTAGCTGGCCATATAGTATTCCATTGTGTGTCTCTTCTCCCACCGGGCCTGATGTGTTCAAGGTTCACCCATGCCGCAGCCTGCATCAGACCCTCATTCCTTTTCCTGGCTGTATAGTATTCCATTGTGTGTCTCTTCTCCCACTTGGCCTGATGTCTTCAACGTTCACCCATGCCGCAGCCTGCGTCTGACCCTCATTTCTTTTCCTGGATTTATAGTATTCCATTGTGTGTCTCTTCTACCACTGGGCCTGATGTCTTCAAGGTTCATCCATGCCGCAGCCTGTGTCTGACCTTCATTCCTTTTCCTGGCTTTATGGTAGTCCATTGTTTCTCTCTTGTCCCACTTGGCCTGATGACTTCAAAGTTCACCCACGCCGCAGCCTGCGTCTGACCCTCATTCCTTTTCCTGGCTGTATGGTATTCCATTGTGTGTTTCTTCCTTCACTGGGCGTGAGATCTTCCAGGTTCATTCACACTGCAGCCTGCATCTGACCCTCATTCGTTTTAACTGGCAATATAGTATTCCATTGTGTGTCTCTTCTCCCACCGGGCCTGATGTTTTCAAGGTTCACCCATGCCGCAGCCTGCATCTGACCCTCATTCCTTTTCCTGGCTGTATAGTATTCCATTGTGTGTCTCTTTTCTCACTGTGCCTTTTGTCTTCAAGGTTCACCCATGCCGCAGCCTGCTTCTGACCCTCATTCTTTTTCCTGGCTGTGTAGTATTCCATTGCGTGTCTCTTCTCTCACTGGGCCTGATGTATTCAAATTTCCTTCACTCTGCAACCCGCATCTGATCTTCTTTCCTTTTCCTGGCTGTAGAGTATTCCATTTTGTGTCTCTTCTCTCACTGGGTGTGATGTCTTCAAGGTTCATTAACACTGCAGCCTGTGTCTGACCGTCATTCTTTTTACTGGCTGTATAGCATTCCATTGTGTGTGTCTTCTCTTACTGGGCCTGATGTCTTCCAAGTTCACTAACACTGCAGCCTGTGTCTGACCCTCATTTCTTTTCCTGGCTGTGTAGTATTCCATTGTGTGTCTCTTCTCTCACTAGGCCTGACGTCTTGAATGTTCCTCCACGCTGCATCCTCCCTCTGACCCTCATTCCTTTTCCTGGCTGTGTAGTACTCCATTGTGTGTCTCTTCTCTCACTGGGCCTGATGTGTTCAACGTTCGTTCACACTGCAGCCTGCATCTGACATTCATTTCTTTTCCTTGCTCTATGGTATTCCATTGTGTGTCTCTTCCTTCACTGGGCCTGAGATCTTCCAGGTTCATTCACACTGCAGCCTGCATCTGAGCCTCATTCGTTTTAGCTGGCCATATAGTATTCCATTGTGTGTCTCTTCTCCCACCGGGCCTGATGTGTTCAAGGTTCACCCATGCCGCAGCCTGCATCAGACCCTCATTCCTTTTCCTGGCTGTATAGTATTCCATTGTGTGTCTCTTCTCCCACTGGGCCTGATGGCTTCAACGTTCACCCATGCCGCAGCATGCGTCTGACCCTCATTCCTTTTCCTGGCTGTATACTATTCCATAGTGTGTCCCTTGTCTCACTGGGCCTGATTCCTTCAAGGTTCATCCACACTGCAGCTTGTGTCTGACCCTCATTCCATTTCCTGGCTGTATGCTATTTCGTTGTGGGTCTCTTCTCCCACTGTGGTTGATGTCTTCACTTTTCACCCATGCCGCAGCCTGCGTCTGACCCTCATTCCTTTTCCTGGCTGTATAGTCTTCCATTGACTGTTTATTCTCTTACTGGGCCTGATGACTTCAAGTTTCATTCACACTGTAGCCTGCGTCTGACCCTCATTCCTTTTCCTGTCTGTATAGTATTCCATTGTGTGTCTCTTCTCTTACTGGGCCTGATGTCTTCCAGGTTCATTCCCACTGCAGCCTGCATCTGACCCTCATTCCTTTTTCTAGATGTATAGTATTCCATTGTGTGTCTCTTCTCCCACTGGGCCTGATGTCTTCAAAGTTCACCCATGCCGCAGCCTGCGTCTGACCCTCATTCCTTTTCCTGGATGTATAGTATTAAATTGTGTGTCTCTTCTACCACTGGGCCTGATGTCTTCAAGGTTCACCCATGCCGCAGCCTGCGTCTGACCTTCATTCCTTTTCCTGGCTTTATGGTATTCCATTGTTTGTCTCTTCTCCCACTTGGCCTGATGACTTCAAAGTTCACCCACGCCGCAGCCTGCGTCTGACCCTCATTCCTTTTCCTGGCTGAATGGTATTCCATTGTGTGTCTCTTCCTTCACTGGGCGTGAGATCTTCCAGGTTCATTCACACTGCAGCCTGCATCTGACCCTCATTCGTTTTAACTGGACATATAGTATTCCATTGTGTGTCTCTTCTCCCACCGGGCCTGATGTTTTCAAGGTTCACCCATGCTGCAGCCTGCATCTGACCCTCATTCCTTTTCCTGGCTGTATAGTATTCCATTGTGTGTCTCTTCTCTTGCTGGGCCTGATGTCTTCCAGGTTCACTCACACTGCAGCCTGTGTCTGACCCTCATTCCTTTTCCTGGCTGTTTAGTATTCCATTGTGTGTCTCTTCTCTCACTAGGCCTGAGGTCTTGAAGGTTCATCCACGCTGCAGCCTGCATCTGACCCTCATTCCCTTTCCTGGCTCTGTAGTATTCCATTGAGTGTCTCTTCTCTTACAGGGCCTGATGTCTTCAAGTTTCATTCACACTGCATCCTGCGTCTGACCCTCATTCCTTTTCCTGGCTGTATAGTATTCCATTGTGTGTCTCTTCTCTCACTGGGCCTGATGTGTTCAACGTTCATTCACACTGCAGCCTGCATCTGACATTCATTTCTTTTCCTGGCCATATAGTATTCCATTGTGTGTCTCTACTCTTACTGGGCCTGATGACTTCCAGATTCATTCACACTGCAGCCTGCATCTGACCCTCATTCGTTTTAACTGGCCATATAGTATTCCATTGTGTGTCTCTTCTCCCACCGGGCCTGATGTTTTCAAGGTTCACCCATGCCGCAGCCTGCATCAGACCCTCATTCCTTTTCCTGGCTGTATAGTATTCCATTGTGTGTCTCTTCTCCCACTGGGCCTGATGGCTTCAACGTTCACCCATGCCGCAGCATGCGTCTGACCCTCATTCCTTTTCCTCGCTGGATGGTATTCCATTGTGTGTCTCTTCCTTCACTGGGCCTGAGATCTTCCAGGTTCATTCACACTGCAGCCTGCATCTGACGCTCGTTCGTTTTAGCTGGCCATATAGTATTCCATTGTGTGTCTCTTCTCCCACCAGGCCTGATGTGTTCAAGGTTCACCCATGCCGCAGCCTGCATCAGACCCTCATTCCTTTTCCTGGCTGTATAGTATTCCATTGTGTGTCTCTTCTCCCACTTGGCCTGATGGCTTCAACGTTCACCCATGCCGCAGCATGCGTCTGACCCTCATTCCTTTTCCTGGCTGTATACTATTCCATAGTGTGTCTCTTGTCTCACTGGGCCTGATGCCTTCAAGGTTCATCCACACGGCAGCCTGTGTCTGACCCTCATACTTTTTCCTGGCTATATGGTATTTCGTTGTGGGTCTCTTCTCCCACTGTGCGTGATGTCTTCACTTTTCACCCATGCCGCAGCCTGCGTCTGACCCTCATTCCTTTTCCTGGCTGTATAGTATTCCATTAACTGTTTATTCTCTTACTGGGCCTGATGACTTCAAGTTTCATTCACACTGTAGCCTGCGTCTGACCCTCATTCTTTTTCCTGTCTGTATAGTATTCCATTGTGTGTCTCTTCTACCACTGGGCCTGATGTCTTCATGGTTCACCCATGTCGCAGCCTGCGTCTGACCTTCATTCCCTTTCCTGGCTTTATGGTATTCCATTGTTTGTCTGTTCTCCCACTTGGCCTGATGTCTTCAAAGTTCACCCATGCCGCAGCCTGCGTCTGACCCTCATTCCTTTTCCTGGATGTAGAGTATTCCATTGTGTGTCTCTTCTACCACTGGGCCTGATGTCTTCAAGGTTCATCCATGCCGCAGCCTGCGTCTGACCTTCATTCCTTTTCCTGGCTTTATGGTAGTCCATTGTTTCTCTCTTCTCCCACTTGGCCTGATGACTTCAAAGTTCACCCACGCCGCAGCCTGCGTCTGACCCTCATTCCTTTTCCTGGCTGTATGGTATTCCATTGTGTGTTTCTTCCTTCACTGGGCGTGAGATCTTCCAGGTTCATTCACACTGCAGCCTGCATCTGACCCTCATTCGTTTTAACTGGCCATATAGTATTCCATTGTGTGTCTCTTCTCCCACCGGGACTGATGTTTTCAAGGTTCACCCATGCCGCAGCCTGCATCTGACCCTCATTCCTTTTCCTGGCTGTATAGTATTCCATTGTGTGTCTCTTTTCTCACTGTGCCTTTTGTCTTCAAGGTTCACCCATGCCGCAGCCTGCTTCTGACCCTCATTCTTTTTCCTGGCTGTGTAGTATTCCATTGCGTGTCTCTTCTCTCACTGGGCCTGATGTATTCAAATTTCCTTCACTCTGCAACCCGCATCTGATCTTCTTTCCTTTTCCTGGCTGTAGAGTATTCCATTTTGTGTCTCTTCTCTCACTGGGTGTGATGTCTTCAAGGTTCATTAACACTGCAGCCTGTGTCTGACCGTCATTCTTTTTACTGGCTGTATAGCATTCCATTGTGTGTGTCTTCTCTTACTGGGCCTGATGTCTTCCAAGTTCACTAACACTGCAGCCTGTGTCTGACCCTCTTTTCTTTTCCTGGCTGTGTAGTATTCCATTGTGTGTCTCTTCTCTCACTAGGCCTGAGGTCTTGAATGTTCCTCCATGCTGCATCCTCCCTCTGACCCGCATTCCTTTTCCTGGCTGTGTAGTACTCCATTGTGTGTCTCTTCTCTCACTGGACCTGATGTGTTCAACGTTCGTTCACACTGCAGCCTGCATCTGACATTCATTTCTTTTCCTTGCTCTATGGTATTCCATTGTGTGTCTCTTCCTTCACTGGGCCTGAGATCTTCCAGGTTCATTCACACTGCAGCCTGCATCTGAGCCTCATTCGTTTTAGCTGGCCATATAGTATTCCATTGTGTGTCTCTTCTCCCACCGGGCCTGATGTGTTCAAGGTTCACCCATGCCGCAGCCTGCATCAGACCCTCATTCCTTTTCCTGGCTGTATAGTATTCCATTGTGTGTCTCTTCTCCCACTGGGCCTGATGGCTTCAACGTTCACCCATGCCGCAGCATGCGTCTGACCCTCATTCCTTTTCCTGGCTGTATACTATTCCATAGTGTGTCCCTTGTCTCACTGGGCCTGATTCCTTCAAGGTTCATCCACACTGCAGCTTGTGTCTGACCCTCATTCCATTTCCTGGCTGTATGGTATTTCGTTGTGGGTCTCTTCTCCCACTGTGCGTGATGTCTTCACTTTTCACCCATGCCGCAGCCTGCGTCTGACCCTCATTCCTTTTCCTGGCTGTATAGTATTCCATTGACTGTTTATTCTCTTACTGGGCCTGATGACTTCAAGTTTCATTCACACTGTAGCCTGCGTCTGACCCTCATTCCTTTTCCTGTCTGTATAGTATTCCATTGTGTGTCTCTTCTCTTACTGGGCCTGATGTCTTCCAGGTTCATTCCCACTGCAGCCTGCATCTGACCCTCATTCCTTTTTCTAGATGTATAGTATTCCATTGTGTGTCTCTTCTCCCACTGGGCCTGATGTCTTCAAAGTTCACCCATGCCGCAGCCTGCGTCTGACCCTCATTCCTTTTCCTGGATGTATAGTGTTCCATTGTGTGTCTCTTCTACCACTGGGCCTGATGTCTTCAAGGTTCACCCATGCCGCAGCCTGCGTCTGACCTTCATTCCTTTTCCTGGCTTTATGGTATTCCATTGTTTGTCTCTTCTCCCACTTGGCCTGATGACTTCAAAGTTCACCCACGCCGCAGCCTGCGTCTGACCCTCATTCCTTTTCCTGGCTGAATGGTATTCCATTGTGTGTCTCTTCCTTCACTGGGCGTGAGATCTTCCAGGTTCATTCACACTGCAGCCTGCATCTGACCCTCATTCGTTTTAACTGGACATATAGTATTCCATTGTGTGTCTCTTCTCCCACCGGGCCTGATGTGTTCAAGGTTCACCCATGCCGCAGCCTGCATCTGACGCTCATTCCTTTTCCTGGCTGTATAGTATTCCATTGTGTGTCTCTTCTCTTACTGGGCCTGATGTCTTCCAGGTTCACTCACACTGCAGCCTGTGTCTGACCCTCATTCCTTTTTCTGGCTGTTTAGTATTCCATTCTGTGTCTCTTCTCTCACTAGGCCTGAGGTCTTGAAGGTTCATCCACGCTGCAGCCTGCATCTGACCCTCATTCCCTTTCCTGGCTCTGTAGTATTCCATTGAGTGTCTCTTCTCTTACAGGGCCTGATGTCTTCAAGTTTCATTCACACTGCATCCTGCGTCTGACCCTCATTCCTTTTCCTGGCTGTATAGTATTCCATTGTGTGTCTCTTCTCTCACTGGGACTAATGGCTTCAATGTTCACCCATGCCGCAGCCTGTTTCTGAACCTCTTTCCTTTTCCTTGCTCTATGGTATTCCATTGTGTGTCTCTTCCTTCACTGGGCCTGAGATCTTCCAGGTTCATTCACACTGCAGCATGCATCTGATGCTCGTTCATTTTAGCTGGCCATATAGTATTCCATTGTGTGTCTCTTCTCCCACCGGGCCTGATGTGTTCAAGGTTCACCCATGCCGCAGCCTGCATCAGACCCTCATTCCTTTTCCTGGCTGTATAGTATTCCATTGTGTGTCTCTTCTCCCACTGGGCCTGATGGCTTCAACGTTCACCCATGACGCAGCATGCGTCTGACACTCATTCCTTTTCCTCGCTGGATGGTATTCCATTGTGTGTCTCTTCCTTCACTGGGCCTGAGATCTTCCAGGTTCATCCACACTGCAGCCTGTGTCTGACCCTCATACTTTTTCCTGGCTATATGGTATTTCGTTGTGGGTCTCTTCTCCCACTGTGCGTGATGTCTTCACTTTTCACCCATGCCGCAGCCTGCTTCTGAACCTCATTCCTTTTCCTGGCTGTAGAGTATTCCATTAACTGTTTATTCTCTTACTGGGCCTGATGACTTCAAGTTTCATTCACACTGTAGCCTGCGTCTGACCCTGATTCTTTTTCCTGTCTGTATAGTATTCCATTGTGTGTCTCTTCTACCACTGGGCCTGATGTCTTCATGGTTCACCCATGTCGCAGCCTGCGTCTGACCTTCATTCCCTTTCCTGGCTTTATGGTATTCCATTGTTTGTCTGTTCTCCCACTTGGCCTGATGTCTTCAAAGTTCACCCATGCCGCAGCCTGCGTCTGACCCTCATTCCTTTTCCTGGATGTATAGTATTCCATTGTGTGTCTCTTCTACCACTGGGCCTGATATCTTCAAGGTTCATCCATGCCGCAGCCTGCGTGTGACCTTCATTCCTTTTCCTGGCTTTATGGTAGTCCATTGTTTCTCTCTTCTCCCACTTGGCCTGATGACTTCAAAGTTCACCCACGCCGCAGCCTGCGTCTGACCCTCATTCCTTTTCCTGGCTGTATGGTATTCCATTGTGTGTTTCTTCCTTCACTGGGCGTGAGATCTTCCAGGTTCGTTCACACTACAGCTTGCATCTGACCCTCATTCGTTTTAACTGGCCATATAGTATTCCATTGTGTGTCTCTTCTCCCACTGGGCCTGATGTTTTCAAGGTTCACCCATGCCGCAGCCTGCATCTGACCCTCATTCCTTTTCCTGGCTGTATAGTATTCCATTGTGTGTCTCTTCTCTTACTGGGCCTGATGTCTTCCAGGTTCACTCACACTGCAGCCTGTGTCTGACCCTCATTCCTTTTCCTGGCTGTTTAGTATTCCATTGTGTGTCTCTTCTCTCACTAGGCCTGAGGTCTTGAAGGTTCATCCACGCTGCAGCCTGCATCTGACCCTCATTCCCTTTCCTGGCTCTGTAGTATTCCTTTGAGTGTCTCTTCTCTTACAGGGCCTGATGTCTTCAAGTTTCATTCACACTGCATCCTGCGTCTGACCCTCATTCCTTTTCCTGGCTGTATAGTATTCCATTGTGTGTCTCTTCTCTCACTGAGCCAAATGTCTTGAATGTTCACCCATGCCGCAGCCTGCTTCTGAACCCCTTTCCTTTTCCTTGCTCTATGGTATTCCATTGTGTGTCTCTTCCTTCACTGGGCCTGAGATCTTCCAGGTTCATTCACACTGCAGCCTGCATCTGAGCCTCATTCGTTTTTGCTGGCCATATAGTATTCCATTGTGTGTCTCTTCTCCCACTGGGCCTGATGTCTTCAAGGTTCACCCATGCCACAGCCTGCATCTGACCCTCATTCCTTTTCCTGGCTGTATAGTATTCCATTGTGTGTCTCTTTTCTCACTGGGCCTTTTGTCTTCAAGGTTCACCCATGCCGCAGCCTGCTTCTGACCCTCATTCTTTTTCCTGGCTGTGTAGTATTCCATTGCGTGTCTCTTCTCTCACTGGGCCTGATGTATTCAAATTTCCTTCTTTCTGCAGCCTGCATCTAATCCTCTTTCCTTTTCCTGGCTGTATAGTATTCCATTTTTTGTCTCTTCTCTCACTGGGTCTGATGTCTTCAAGGTTCATTAACACTGCAGCCTGTGTCTGACCGTCATTCTTTTTACTGGCTGTATAGCATTCCATTGTGTGTGTCTTCTCTTACTGGGCCTGATGTCTTCCAAGTTCACTAACACTGCAGCCTGTGTCTGACCCCCATTTCTTTTCCTGGCTGTGTAGTATTCCATTGTGTGTCTCTTCTCTCACTAGGCCTGAGGTCTTGAATGTTCCTCCACGCTGCATCCTCCCTCTGACCCTCATTCCTTTTCCTGGCTGTGTAGTACTCCATTGTGTGTCTCTTCTCTCACTGGGCCTGATGTGTTCAACATTCGTTCACACTGCAGCCTGCATCTGACATTCATTTCTTTTCCTTGCTCTATGGTATTCCATTGTGTGTCTCTTCCTTCACTGGGCCTGAGATCTTCCAGGTTCATTCACACTGCAGCCTGCATCTGAGCCTCATTCGTTTTAGCTGGCCATATAGTATTCCATTGTGTGTCTCTTCTCCCACCGGGCCTGATGTGTTCAAGGTTCACCCATGCCGCAGCCTGCATCAGACACTCATTCCTTTTCCTGGCTGTATAGTATTCCATTGTGTGTCTCTTCTCCCACTGGGCCTGATGGCTTCAACGTTCACCCATGCCGCAGCATGCGTCTGACCCTCATTCCTTTTCCTGGCTGTATACTATTCCATAGTGTGTCCCTTGTCTCACTGGGCCTGATGCCTTCAAGGTTCATCCACACTGCAGCTTGTGTCTGACCCTCATTCCATTTCCTGGCTGTATGGTATTTCGTTGTGGGTCTCTTCTCCCACTGTGCGTGATGTCTTCACTTTTCACCCATGCCGCAGCCTGCGTCTGACCCTCATTCCTTTTCCTGGCTGTATAGTATTCCATTGACTGTTTATTCTCTTACTGGGCATGATGACTTCAAGTTTCATTCACACTGTAGCCTGCGTCTGACCCTCATTCCTTTTCCTGTCTGTATAGTATTCCATTGTGTGTCTCTTCTCTTACTGGGCCTGATGACTTCCAGGTTCATTCCCACTGCAGCCTGCATCTGACCCTCATTCCTTTTTCTAGATGTATAGTATTCCATTGTGTGTCTCTTCTCCCACTGGGCCTGATGTCTTCAAAGTTCACCCATGCCGCAGCCTGCGTCTGACCCTCATTCCTTTTCCTGGATGTATAGTATTCCATTGTGTGTCTCTTCTACCACTGGGCCTGATGTCTTCAAGGTTCACCCATGCCGCAGCCTGCGTCTGACCTTCATTCCTTTTCCTGGCTTTATGGTATTCCATTGTTTGTCTCTTCTCCCACTTGGCCTGATGACTTCAAAGTTCACGCATGCCGCAGCCTGCGTCTGACCCTCATTCCTTTTCCTGGCTGAATGGTATTCCATTGTGTGTCTCTTCCTTCACTGGGCGTGAGATCTTCCAGGTTCATTCACACTGCAGCCTGCATCTGACCCTCATTCGTTTTAACTGGACATATAGTATTCCATTGTGTGTCTCTTCTCCCACCGTGCCTGATGTTTTCAAGGTTCACCCATGCCGCAGCCTGCATCTGACCCTCATTCCTTTTCCTGGCTGTATAGTATTCCATTGTGTGTCTCTTCTCTTACTGGGCCTGATGTCTTCCAGGTTCACTCACACTGCAGCCTGTGTCTGACCCTCATTCCTTTTCCTGGCTGTTTAGTATTCCATTGTGTGTCTCTTCTCTCACTAGGCCTGAGGTCTTGAAGGTTCATCCACGCTGCAGCCTGCATCTGACCCTCATTCCCTTTCCTGGCTCTGTAGTATTCCATTGAGTGTCTCTTCTCTTACAGGGCCTGATGTCTTAAAGTTTCATTCACACTGCATCCTGCGTCTGACCCTCATTCCTTTTCCTGGCTGTATAGTATTCCATTGTGTGTCTCTTCTCTCACTGGGCCTAATGTCTTGAATGTTCACCCATGCCGCAGCCTGCTTCTGAACCTCTTTCCTTTTCCTTGCTCTATGGTATTCCATTGTGTGTCTCTTCCTTCACTGGGCCTGAGAACTTCCAGGTTCATTCACACTGCAGCCTGCATCTGACGCTCGTTCATTTTAGCTGGCCATAGAGTATTCCATTGTGTGTCTCTTCTCCCACCGGGCCTGATGTGTTCAAGGTTCACACATGCCGCAGCCTGCATCAGACCCTCATTCCTTTTCCTGGCTGTATAGTATTCCATTGTGTGTCTCTTCTCCCACTGGGCCTGATGGCTTCAACGTTCACCCATGCCGCAGCGTGCGTCTGACCCTCATTCCTTTTCCTCGCTGGATGGTATTCCATTGTGTGTCTCTTCCTTCACTGGGCCTGAGATCTTCCAGGTTCATTCACACTGCAGCCTGCATCTGACGCTCGTTCGTTTTAACTTGCCATATAGCATTCCATTGTGTGTCTCTTCTCCCACCGGGCCTGATGTGTTCAAGGTTCACCCATGCCGCAGCCTGCATCAGACCCTCATTCCTTTTCCTGGCTGTATAGTATTCCATTGTGTGTCTCTTCTCCCACTTGGCCTGATGGCTTCAACGTTCACCCATGCCGCAGCATGCGTCTGACCCTCATTCCTTTTCCTGGCTGTATACTCTTCCATAGTGTGTCTCTTGTCTCACTGGGCCTGATGCCTTCAAGGTTCATCCACACTGCAGCCTGTGTCTGACCCTCATACTTTTTCCTGGCTATATGGTATTTCTTTGTGGGTCTCTTCTCCCACTGTGCGTGATGTCTTCACTTTTCACCCATGCCGCAGCCTGCGTCTGACCCTCATTCCTTTTCCTGGCTGTATAGTATTCCATTAACTGTTTATTCTCTTAATGGGCCTGATGACTTCAAGTTTCATTCACACTGTAGCCTGCGTCTGACCCTGATTCTTTTTCCTGTCTGTATAGTATTCCATTGTATGTCTCTTCTACCACTGGGCCTGATGTCTTCATGGTTCACCCATGTCGCAGCCTGCGTCTGACCTTCATTCCCTTTCCTGGCTTTATGGTATTCCATTGTTTGTCTGTTCTCCCACTTGGCCTGATGTCTTCAAAGTTCACCCATGCCGCAGCCTGCGTCTGACCCTCATTCCTTTTCCTGGATGTATAGTATTCCATTGTGTGTCTCTTCTACCACTGGGTCTGATGTCTTCAAGGTTCATCCATGCCGCAGCCTGCGTCTGATCTTCATTCCTTTTCCTGGCTTTATGGTAGTCCATTGTTTCTCTCTTCTCCCACTTGGCCTGATGACTTCAAAGTTCACCCACGCCGCAGCCTGCGTCTGACCCTCATTCCTTTTCCTGGCTGTATGGTATTCCATTGTGTGTTTCTTCCTTCACTGGGCGTGAGATCTTCCAGGTTCATTCACACTGCAGCCTGCATCTGACCCTCATTCGTTTTAACTGGCCATATAGTATTCCATTGTGTGTCTCTTCTCCCTCTGGGCCTGATGTTTTCAAGGTTCACCCATGCCGCAGCCTGCATCTGACCCTCATTCCTTTTCCTGGCTGTATAGTATTCCATTGTGTGTCTCTTCTCTTACTGGGCCTGATGTCTTCCAGGTTCACTCACACTGCAGCCTGTGTCTGACCCTCATTCCTTTTCCTGGCTGTTTAGTATTCCATTGTGTGTCTCTTCTCTCACTAGGCCTGAGGTCTTGAAGGTTCATCCACGCTGCAGCCTGCATCTGACCCTCATTCCCTTTCCTGGCTCTGTAGTATTCCATTGAGTGTCTCTTCTCTTACAGGGCCTGATGTCTTCAAGTTTCATTCACACTGCATCCTGCGTCTGACCCTCATTCCTTTTCCTGGCTGTATAGTATTCCATTGTGTGTCTCTTCTCTCACTGGGCCTAATGTCTTCAATGTTCACCCATGCCGCAGCCTGCTTCTGAACCTCTGTCCTTTTCCTTGCTCTATGGTATTCCATTGTGTGTCTCTTCCTTCACTGGGCCTGAGAACTTCCAGGTTCATTCACACTGCAGCCTGCATCTGAGCCTCATTCGTTTTTGCTGGCCATATATTATTCCATTGTGTGTCTCTTCTCCCACCGGGCCTGATGTCTTCAAGGATCACCCATGCCGCAGCCTGCATCTGACCCTCATTCCTTTTCCTGGCTGTATAGCATTCCATTGTGTGTCTCTTTTCTCACTGGGCCTTTTGTCTTCAAGGTTCACCCATGCCGCAGGCTGCTTCTGACCCTCATTCTTTTTCCTGGCTGTGTAGTATTCCATTGCGTGTCTCTTCTCTCACTGGGCCCCATGTATTCAAATTTCCTTCACTCTGCAGCCTGCATCTGATCCTCTTTCCTTTTCCTGGCTGTATAGTATTCCATTTTGTTTCTCTTCTCTCACTGGGTCTGATGTCTTCAAGGTTAATTAACACTGCAGCCTGTGTCTGACCGTCATTCTTTTTACTGGCTGTATAGCATTCCAATGCGTGTGTCTTCGCTTACTGGGCCTGATGTCTTCCAGGTTCACTAACACTGCAGCCTGTGTCTGACCCTCATTTCTTTTCCTGGCTGTGTAGTTTTCCACTGTGCGTCTCTTCTCTCCCTGGGCCTGAGATTTTCCAGGTTCATTCACACTGCATCCTGCGTCTGACCCTCATTCCTTTTCCTGGCTGTATAGTATTCCATTGTGTGTCTCTTCTCTCACTGGGCCTAATGTCTTCAATATCCACCCATCCCGCAGCCTGCTTCTCAACCTCTTTCCTTTTCCTTGCTCTATGGTATTCCATTGTGTGTCTCTTCCTTCACTGGGCCTGAGATCTTCCAGGTTCATTCACACTGCAGCCTGCATCTGACGCTCGTTCATTTTAGCTGGCCATATAGTATTCCATTGTGTGTCTCTTCTCCCACCGGGCCTGATGTGTTCAAGGTTCACCCATGCCGCAGCCTGCATCAGACCCTCATTCCTTTTCCTGGCTGTATAGTATTCCATTGTGTGTCTCTTCTCCCACTGGGCCTGATGGCTTCAACGTTCACCCATGCCGCAGCATGCATCTGACCCTCATTCCTTTTCCTCGCTGGATGGTATTCCATTGTGTGTCTCTTCCTTCACTGGGCCTGAGATCTTCCAGGTTCATTCACACTGCAGCCTGCATCTGACGCTCGTTCATTTTAGCTGACCATATAGTATTCCATTGTGTGTCTCTTCTCCCACCGGGCCTGATGTGTTCAAGGTTCACCCATGCCGCAGCCTGCATCAGACCCTCATTCCTTTTCCTGGCTGTATAGTATTCCATTGTGTGTCTCTTCTCCCACTTGGCCTGATGGCTTCAACGTTCACCCATGCCGCAGCATGCGTCTGACCCTCATTCCTTTTCCTCGCTGGATGGTATTCCATTGTGTGTCTCTTCCTTCACTGGGCCTGAGATCTTCCAGGTTCATTCACACTGCAGCCTGCATCTGACGCTCGTTCGTTTTAGCTGGCCATATAGTATTCCATTGTGTGTCTCTTCTCCCACCGGGCCTGATGTGTTCAAGGTTCACCCATGCCGCAGCCTGCATCAGACCCTCATTCCTTTTCCTGGCTGTATAGTATTCCATTGTGTGTCTCTTCTCCCACTTGGCCTGATGTCTTCAACGTTCACCCATGCCGCAGCCTGCGTCTGACCCTCATTTCTTTTCCTGGATTTATAGTATTCCATTGTGTGTCTCTTCTACCACTGGGCCTGATGTCTTCAAGGTTCATCCATGCCGCAGCCTGTGTCTGACCTTCATTCCTTTTCCTGGCTTTATGGTAGTCCATTGTTTCTCTCTTGTCCCACTTGGCCTGATGACTTCAAAGTTCACCCACGCCGCAGCCTGCGTCTGACCCTCATTCCTTTTCCTGGCTGTATGGTATTCCATTGTGTGTTTCTTCCTTCACTGGGCGTGAGATCTTCCAGGTTCATTCACACTGCAGCCTGCATCTGACCCTCATTCGTTTTAACTGGCAATATAGTATTCCATTGTGTGTCTCTTCTCCCACCGGGCCTGATGTTTTCAAGGTTCACCCATGCCGCAGCCTGCATCTGACCCTCATTCCTTTTCCTGGCTGTATAGTATTCCATTGTGTGTCTCTTTTCTCACTGTGCCTTTTGTCTTCAAGGTTCACCCATGCCGCAGCCTGCTTCTGACCCTCATTCTTTTTCCTGGCTGTGTAGTATTCCATTGCGTGTCTCTTCTCTCACTGGGCCTGATGTATTCAAATTTCCTTCACTCTGCAACCCGCATCTGATCTTCTTTCCTTTTCCTGGCTGTAGAGTATTCCATTTTGTGTCTCTTCTCTCACTGGGTGTGATGTCTTCAAGGTTCATTAACACTGCAGCCTGTGTCTGACCGTCATTCTTTTTACTGGCTGTATAGCATTCCATTGTGTGTGTCTTCTCTTACTGGGCCTGATGTCTTCCAAGTTCACTAACACTGCAGCCTGTGTCTGACCCTCATTTCTTTTCCTGGCTGTGTAGTATTCCATTGTGTGTCTCTTCTCTCACTAGGCCTGACGTCTTGAATGTTCCTCCACGCTGCATCCTCCCTCTGACCCTCATTCCTTTTCCTGGCTGTGTAGTACTCCATTGTGTGTCTCTTCTCTCACTGGGCCTGATGTGTTCAACGTTCGTTCACACTGCAGCCTGCATCTGACATTCATTTCTTTTCCTTGCTCTATGGTATTCCATTGTGTGTCTCTTCCTTCACTGGGCCTGAGATCTTCCAGGTTCATTCACACTGCAGCCTGCATCTGAGCCTCATTCGTTTTAGCTGGCCATATAGTATTCCATTGTGTGTCTCTTCTCCCACCGGGCCTGATGTGTTCAAGGTTCACCCATGCCGCAGCCTGCATCAGACCCTCATTCCTTTTCCTGGCTGTATAGTATTCCATTGTGTGTCTCTTCTCCCACTGGGCCTGATGGCTTCAACGTTCACCCATGCCGCAGCATGCGTCTGACCCTCATTCCTTTTCCTGGCTGTATACTATTCCATAGTGTGTCCCTTGTCTCACTGGGCCTGATTCCTTCAAGGTTCATCCACACTGCAGCTTGTGTCTGACCCTCATTCCATTTCCTGGCTGTATGCTATTTCGTTGTGGGTCTCTTCTCCCACTGTGGTTGATGTCTTCACTTTTCACCCATGCCGCAGCCTGCGTCTGACCCTCATTCCTTTTCCTGGCTGTATAGTCTTCCATTGACTGTTTATTCTCTTACTGGGCCTGATGACTTCAAGTTTCATTCACACTGTAGCCTGCGTCTGACCCTCATTCCTTTTCCTGTCTGTATAGTATTCCATTGTGTGTCTCTTCTCTTACTGGGCCTGATGTCTTCCAGGTTCATTCCCACTGCAGCCTGCATCTGACCCTCATTCCTTTTTCTAGATGTATAGTATTCCATTGTGTGTCTCTTCTCCCACTGGGCCTGATGTCTTCAAAGTTCACCCATGCCGCAGCCTGCGTCTGACCCTCATTCCTTTTCCTGGATGTATAGTATTAAATTGTGTGTCTCTTCTACCACTGGGCCTGATGTCTTCAAGGTTCACCCATGCCGCAGCCTGCGTCTGACCTTCATTCCTTTTCCTGGCTTTATGGTATTCCATTGTTTGTCTCTTCTCCCACTTGGCCTGATGACTTCAAAGTTCACCCACGCCGCAGCCTGCGTCTGACCCTCATTCCTTTTCCTGGCTGAATGGTATTCCATTGTGTGTCTCTTCCTTCACTGGGCGTGAGATCTTCCAGGTTCATTCACACTGCAGCCTGCATCTGACCCTCATTCGTTTTAACTGGACATACAGTATTCCATTGTGTGTCTCTTCTCCCACCGGGCCTGATGTTTTCAAGGTTCACCCATGCTGCAGCCTGCATCTGACCCTCATTCCTTTTCCTGGCTGTATAGTATTCCATTGTGTGTCTCTTCTCTTGCTGGGCCTGATGTCTTCCAGGTTCACTCACACTACAGCCTGTGTCTGACCCTCATTCCTTTTCCTGGCTGTTTAGTATTCCATTGTGTGTCTCTTCTCTCACTAGGCCTGAGGTCTTGAAGGTTCATCCATGCTGCAGCCTGCATCTGACCCTCATTCCCTTTCCTGGCTCTGTAGTATTCCATTGAGTGTCTCTTCTCTTACAGGGCCTGATGTCTTCAAGTTTCATTCACACTGCATCCTGCGTCTGACCCTCATTCCTTTTCCTGGCTGTATAGTATTCCATTGTGTGTCTCTTCTCTCACTGGGCCTGATGTGTTCAACGTTCATTCACACTGCAGCCTGCATCTGACATTCATTTCTTTTCCTGGCCATATAGTATTCCATTGTGTGTCTCTACTCTTACTGGGCCTGATGACTTCCAGATTCATTCACACTGCAGCCTGCATCTGACCCTCATTCGTTTTAACTGGCCATATAGTATTCCATTGTGTGTCTCTTCTCCCACCGGGCCTGATGTTTTCAAGGTTCACCCATGCCGCAGCCTGCATCAGACCCTCATTCCTTTTCCTGGCTGTATAGTATTCCATTGTGTGTCTCTTCTCCCACTGGGCCTGATGGCTTCAACGTTCACCCATGCCGCAGCATGCGTCTGACCCTCATTCCTTTTCCTCGCTGGATGGTATTCCATTGTGTGTCTCTTCCTTCACTGGGCCTGAGATCTTCCAGGTTCATTCACACTGCAGCCTGCATCTGACGCTCGTTCGTTTTAGCTGGCCATATAGTATTCCATTGTGTGTCTCTTCTCCCACCAGGCCTGATGTGTTCAAGGTTCACCCATGCCGCAGCCTGCATCAGACCCTCATTCCTTTTCCTGGCTGTATAGTATTCCATTGTGTGTCTCTTCTCCCACTTGGCCTGATGGCTTCAACGTTCACCCATGCCGCAGCATGCGTCTGACCCTCATTCCTTTTCCTGGCTGTATACTATTCCATAGTGTGTCTCTTGTCTCACTGGGCCTGATGCCTTCAAGGTTCATCCACACGGCAGCCTGTGTCTGACCCTCATACTTTTTCCTGGCTATATGGTATTTCGTTGTGGGTCTCTTCTCCCACTGTGCGTGATGTCTTCACTTTTCACCCATGCCGCAGCCTGCGTCTGACCCTCATTCCTTTTCCTGGCTGTATAGTATTCCATTAACTGTTTATTCTCTTACTGGGCCTGATGACTTCAAGTTTCATTCACACTGTAGCCTACGTCTGACCCTCATTCTTTTTCCTGTCTGTATAGTATTCCATTGTGTGTCTCTTCTACCACTGGGCCTGATGTCTTCATGGTTCACCCATGTCGCAGCCTGCGTCTGACCTTCATTCCCTTTCCTGGCTTTATGGTATTCCATTGTTTGTCTGTTCTCCCACTTGGCCTGATGTCTTCAAAGTTCACCCATGCCGCAGCCTGCGTCTGACCCTCATTCCTTTTCCTGGATGTAGAGTATTCCATTGTGTGTCTCTTCTACCACTGGGCCTGATGTCTTCAAGGTTCATCCATGCCGCAGCCTGCGTCTGACCTTCATTCCTTTTCCTGGCTTTATGGTAGTCCATTGTTTCTCTCTTCTCCCACTTGGCCTGATGACTTCAAAGTTCACCCACGCCGCAGCCTGCGTCTGACCCTCATTCCTTTTCCTGGCTGTATGGTATTCCATTGTGTGTTTCTTCCTTCACTGGGCGTGAGATCTTCCAGGTTCATTCACACTGCAGCCTGCATCTGACCCTCATTCGATTTAACTGGCCATATAGTATTCCATTGTGTGTCTCTTCTCCCACCGGGACTGATGTTTTCAAGGTTCACCCATGCCGCAGCCTGCATCTGACCCTCATTCCTTTTCCTGGCTGTATAGTATTCCATTGTGTGTCTCTTTTCTCACTGTGCCTTTTGTCTTCAAGGTTCACCCATGCCGCAGCCTGCTTCTGACCCTCATTCTTTTTCCTGGCTGTGTAGTATTCCATTGCGTGTCTCTTCTCTCACTGGGCCTGATGTATTCAAATTTCCTTCACTCTGCAACCCGCATCTGATCTTCTTTCCTTTTCCTGGCTGTAGAGTATTCCATTTTGTGTCTCTTCTCTCACTGGGTGTGATGTCTTCAAGGTTCATTAACACTGCAGCCTGTGTCTGACCGTCATTCTTTTTACTGGCTGTATAGCATTCCATTGTGTGTGTCTTCTCTTACTGGGCCTGATGTCTTCCAAGTTCACTAACACTGCAGCCTGTGTCTGACCCTCTTTTCTTTTCCTGGCTGTGTAGTATTCCATTGTGTGTCTCTTCTCTCACTAGGCCTGAGGTCTTGAATGTTCCTCCATGCTGCATCCTCCCTCTGACCCGCATTCCTTTTCCTGGCTGTGTAGTACTCCATTGTGTGTCTCTTCTCTCACTGGACCTGATGTGTTCAACGTTCGTTCACACTGCAGCCTGCATCTGACATTCATTTCTTTTCCTTGCTCTATGGTATTCCATTGTGTGTCTCTTCCTTCACTGGGCCTGAGATCTTCCAGGTTCATTCACACTGCAGCCTGCATCTGAGCCTCATTCGTTTTAGCTGGCCATATAGTATTCCATTGTGTGTCTCTTCTCCCACCGGGCCTGATGTGTTCAAGGTTCACCCATGCCGCAGCCTGCATCAGACCCTCATTCCTTTTCCTGGCTGTATAGTATTCCATTGTGTGTCTCTTCTCCCACTGGGCCTGATGGCTTCAACGTTCACCCATGCCGCAGCATGCGTCTGACCCTCATTCCTTTTCCTGGCTGTATACTATTCCATAGTGTGTCCCTTGTCTCACTGGGCCTGATTCCTTCAAGGTTCATCCACACTGCAGCTTGTGTCTGACCCTCATTCCATTTCCTGGCTGTATGGTATTTCGTTGTGGGTCTCTTCTCCCACTGTGCGTGATGTCTTCACTTTTCATCCATGCCGCAGCCTGCGTCTGACCCTCATTCCTTTTCCTGGCTGTATAGTATTCCATTGACTGTTTATTCTCTTACTGGGCCTGATGACTTCAAGTTTCATTCACACTGTAGCCTGCGTCTGACCCTCATTCCTTTTCCTGTCTGTATAGTATTCCATTGTGTGTCTCTTCTCTTACTGGGCCTGATGTCTTCCAGGTTCATTCCCACTGCAGCCTGCATCTGACCCTCATTCCTTTTTCTAGATGTATAGTATTCCATTGTGTGTCTCTTCTCCCACTGGGCCTGATGTCTTCAAAGTTCACCCATGCCGCAGCCTGCGTCTGACCCTCATTCCTTTTCCTGGATGTATAGTGTTCCATTGTGTGTCTCTTCTACCACTGGGCCTGATGTCTTCAAGGTTCACCCATGCCGCAGCCTGCGTCTGACCTTCATTCCTTTTCCTGGCTTTATGGTATTCCATTGTTTGTCTCTTCTCCCACTTGGCCTGATGACTTCAAAGTTCACCCACGCCGCAGCCTGCGTCTGACCCTCATTCCTTTTCCTGGCTGAATGGTATTCCATTGTGTGTCTCTTCCTTCACTGGGCGTGAGATCTTCCAGGTTCATTCACACTGCAGCCTGCATCTGACCCTCATTCGTTTTAACTGGACATATAGTATTCCATTGTGTGTCTCTTCTCCCACCGGGCCTGATGTGTTCAAGGTTCACCCATGCCGCAGCCTGCATCTGACGCTCATTCCTTTTCCTGGCTGTATAGTATTCCATTGTGTGTCTCTTCTCTTACTGGGCCTGATGTCTTCCAGGTTCACTCACACTGCAGCCTGTGTCTGACCCTCATTCCTTTTTCTGGCTGTTTAGTATTCCATTCTGTGTCTCTTCTCTCACTAGGCCTGAGGTCTTGAAGGTTCATCCACGCTGCAGCCTGCATCTGACCCTCATTCCCTTTCCTGGCTCTGTAGTATTCCATTGAGTGTCTCTTCTCTTACAGGGCCTGATGTCTTCAAGTTTCATTCACACTGCATCCTGCGTCTGACCCTCATTCCTTTTCCTGGCTGTATAGTATTCCATTGTGTGTCTCTTCTCTCACTGGGACTAATGTCTTCAATGTTCACCCATGCCGCAGCCTGTTTCTGAACCTCTTTCCTTTTCCTTGCTCTATGGTATTCCATTGTGTGTCTCTTCCTTCACTGGGCCTGAGATCTTCCAGGTTCATTCACACTGCAGCATGCATCTGATGCTCGTTCATTTTAGCTGGCCATATAGTATTCCATTGTGTGTCTCTTCTCCCACCGGGCCTGATGTGTTCAAGGTTCACCCATGCCGCAGCCTGCATCAGACCCTCATTCCTTTTCCTGGCTGTATAGTATTCCATTGTGTGTCTCTTCTCCCACTGGGCCTGATGGCTTCAACGTTCACCCATGACGCAGCATGCGTCTGACACTCATTCCTTTTCCTCGCTGGATGGTATTCCATTGTGTGTCTCTTCCTTCACTGGGCCTGAGATCTTCCAGGTTCATCCACACTGCAGCCTGTGTCTGACCCTCATACTTTTTCCTGGCTATATGGTATTTCGTTGTGGGTCTCTTCTCCCACTGTGCGTGATGTCTTCACTTTTCACCCATGCCGCAGCCTGCTTCTGAACCTCATTCCTTTTCCTGGCTGTAGAGTATTCCATTAACTGTTTATTCTCTTACTGGGCCTGATGACTTCAAGTTTCATTCACACTGTAGCCTGCGTCTGACCCTGATTCTTTTTCCTGTCTGTATAGTATTCCATTGTGTGTCTCTTCTACCACTGGGCCTGATGTCTTCATGGTTCACCCATGTCGCAGCCTGCGTCTGACCTTCATTCCCTTTCCTGGCTTTATGGTATTCCATTGTTTGTCTGTTCTCCCACTTGGCCTGATGTCTTCAAAGTTCACCCATGCCGCAGCCTGCGTCTGACCCTCATTCCTTTTCCTGGATGTATAGTATTCCATTGTGTGTCTCTTCTACCACTGGGCCTGATATCTTCAAGGTTCATCCATGCCGCAGCCTGCGTGTGACCTTCATTCCTTTTCCTGGCTTTATGGTAGTCCATTGTTTCTCTCTTCTCCCACTTGGCCTGATGACTTCAAAGTTCACCCACGCCGCAGCCTGCGTCTGACCCTCATTCCTTTTCCTGGCTGTATGGTATTCCATTGTGTGTTTCTTCCTTCACTGGGCGTGAGATCTTCCAGGTTCGTTCACACTACAGCTTGCATCTGACCCTCATTCGTTTTAACTGGCCATATAGTATTCCATTGTGTGTCTCTTCTCCCACTGGGCCTGATGTTTTCAAGGTTCACCCATGCCGCAGCCTGCATCTGACCCTCATTCCTTTTCCTGGCTGTATAGTATTCCATTGTGTGTCTCTTCTCTTACTGGGCCTGATGTCTTCCAGGTTCACTCACACTGCAGCCTGTGTCTGACCCTCATTCCTTTTCCTGGCTGTTTAGTATTCCATTGTGTGTCTCTTCTCTCACTAGGCCTGAGGTCTTGAAGGTTCATCCACGCTGCAGCCTGCATCTGACCCTCATTCCCTTTCCTGGCTCTGTAGTATTCCATTGAGTGTCTCTTCTCTTACAGGGCCTGATGTCTTCAAGTTTCATTCACACTGCATCCTGCGTCTGACCCTCATTCCTTTTCCTGGCTGTATAGTATTCCATTGTGTGTCTCTTCTCTCACTGAGCCAAATGTCTTGAATGTTCACCCATGCCGCAGCCTGCTTCTGAAACCCTTTCCTTTTCCTTGCTCTATGGTATTCCATTGTGTGTCTCTTCCTTCACTGGGCCTGAGATCTTCCAGGTTCATTCACACTGCAGCCTGCATCTGAGCCTCATTCGTTTTTGCTGGCCATATAGTATTCCATTGTGTGTCTCTTCTCCCACTGGGCCTGATGTCTTCAAGGTTCACCCATGCCACAGCCTGCATCTGACCCTCATTCCTTTTCCTGGCTGTATAGTATTCCATTGTGTGTCTCTTTTCTCACTGGGCCTTTTGTCTTCAAGGTTCACCCATGCCGCAGCCTGCTTCTGACCCTCATTCTTTTTCCTGGCTGTGTAGTATTCCATTGCGTGTCTCTTCTCTCACTGGGCCTGATGTATTCAAATTTCCTTCTTTCTGCAGCCTGCATCTAATCCTCTTTCCTTTTCCTGGCTGTATAGTATTCCATTTTTTGTCTCTTCTCTCACTGGGTCTGATGTCTTCAAGGTTCATTAACACTGCAGCCTGTGTCTGACCGTCATTCTTTTTACTGGCTGTATAGCATTCCATTGTGTGTGTCTTCTCTTACTGGGCCTGATGTCTTCCAAGTTCACTAACACTGCAGCCTGTGTCTGACCCCCATTTCTTTTCCTGGCTGTGTAGTATTCCATTGTGTGTCTCTTCTCTCACTAGGCCTGAGGTCTTGAATGTTCCTCCACGCTGCATCCTCCCTCTGACCCTCATTCCTTTTCCTGGCTGTGTAGTACTCCATTGTGTGTCTCTTCTCTCACTGGGCCTGATGTGTTCAACGTTCGTTCACACTGCAGCCTGCATCTGACATTCATTTCTTTTCCTTGCTCTATGGTATTCCATTGTGTGTCTCTTCCTTCACTGGGCCTGAGATCTTCCAGGTTCATTCACACTGCAGCCTGCATCTGAGCCTCATTCGTTTTAGCTGGCCATATAGTATTCCATTGTGTGTCTCTTCTCCCACCGGGCCTGATGTGTTCAAGGTTCACCCATGCCGCAGCCTGCATCAGACACTCATTCCTTTTCCTGGCTGTATAGTATTCCATTGTGTGTCTCTTCTCCCACTGGGCCTGATGGCTTCAACGTTCACCCATGCCGCAGCATGCGTCTGACCCTCATTCCTTTTCCTGGCTGTATACTATTCCATAGTGTGTCCCTTGTCTCACTGGGCCTGATGCCTTCAAGGTTCATCCACACTGCAGCTTGTGTCTGACCCACATTCCATTTCCTGGCTGTATGGTATTTCGTTGTGGGTCTCTTCTCCCACTGTGCGTGATGTCTTCACTTTTCACCCATGCCGCAGCCTGCGTCTGACCCTCATTCCTTTTCCTGGCTGTATAGTATTCCATTGACTGTTTATTCTCTTACTGGGCATGATGACTTCAAGTTTCATTCACACTGTAGCCTGCGTCTGACCCTCATTCCTTTTCCTGTCTGTATAGTATTCCATTGTGTGTCTCTTCTCTTACTGGGCCTGATGACTTCCAGGTTCATTCCCACTGCAGCCTGCATCTGACCCTCATTCCTTTTTCTAGATGTATAGTATTCCATTGTGTGTCTCTTCTCCCACTGGGCCTGATGTCTTCAAAGTTCACCCATGCCGCAGCCTGCGTCTGACCCTCCTTCCTTTTCCTGGATGTATAGTATTCCATTGTGTGTCTCTTCTACCACTGGGCCTGATGTCTTCAAGGTTCACCCATGCCGCAGCCTGCGTCTGACCTTCATTCCTTTTCCTGGCTTTATGGTATTCCATTGTTTGTCTCTTCTCCCACTTGGCCTGATGACTTCAAAGTTCACGCATGCCGCAGCCTGCGTCTGACCCTCATTCCTTTTCCTGGCTGAATGGTATTCCATTGTGTGTCTCTTCCTTCACTGGGCGTGAGATCTTCCAGGTTCATTCACACTGCAGCCTGCATCTGACCCTCATTCGTTTTAACTGGACATATAGTATTCCATTGTGTGTCTCTTCTCCCACCGTGCCTGATGTTTTCAAGGTTCACCCATGCCGCAGCCTGCATCTGACCCTCATTCCTTTTCCTGGCTGTATAGTATTCCATTGTGTGTCTCTTCTCTTACTGGGCCTGATGTCTTCCAGGTTCACTCACACTGCAGCCTGTGTCTGACCCTCATTCCTTTTCCTGGCTGTTTAGTATTCCATTGTGTGTCTCTTCTCTCACTAGGCCTGAGGTCTTGAAGGTTCATCCACGCTGCAGCCTGCATCTGACCCTCATTCCCTTTCCTGGCTCTGTAGTATTCCATTGAGTGTCTCTTCTCTTACAGGGCCTGATGTCTTAAAGTTTCATTCACACTGCATCCTGCGTCTGACCCTCATTCCTTTTCCTGGCTGTATAGTATTCCATTGTGTGTCTCTTCTCTCACTGGGCCTAATGTCTTGAATGTTCACCCATGCCGCAGCCTGCTTCTGAACCTCTTTCCTTTTCCTTGCTCTATGGTATTCCATTGTGTGTCTCTTCCTTCACTGGGCCTGAGAACTTCCAGGTTCATTCACACTGCAGCCTGCATCTGACGCTCGTTCATTTTAGCTGGCCATAGAGTATTCCATTGTGTGTCTCTTCTCCCACCGGGCCTGATGTGTTCAAGGTTCACACATGCCGCAGCCTGCATCAGACCCTCATTCCTTTTCCTGGCTGTATAGTATTCCATTGTGTGTCTCTTCTCCCACTGGGCCTGATGGCTTCAACGTTCACCCATGCCGCAGCGTGCGTCTGACCCTCATTCCTTTTCCTCGCTGGATGGTATTCCATTGTGTGTCTCTTCCTTCACTGGGCCTGAGATCTTCCAGGTTCATTCACACTGCAGCCTGCATCTGACGCTCGTTCGTTTTAACTTGCCATATAGCATTCCATTGTGTGTCTCTTCTCCCACCGGGCCTGATGTGTTCAAGGTTCACCCATGCCGCAGCCTGCATCAGACCCTCATTCCTTTTCCTGGCTGTATAGTATTCCATTGTGTGTCTCTTCTCCCACTTGGCCTGATGGCTTCAACGTTCACCCATGCCGCAGCATGCGTCTGACCCTCATTCCTTTTCCTGGCTGTATACTCTTCCATAGTGTGTCTCTTGTCTCACTGGGCCTGATGCCTTCAAGGTTCATCCACACTGCAGCCTGTGTCTGACCCTCATACTTTTTCCTGGCTATATGGTATTTCTTTGTGGGTCTCTTCTCCCACTGTGCGTGATGTCTTCACTTTTCACCCATGCCGCAGCCTGCGTCTGACCCTCATTCCTTTTCCTGGCTGTATAGTATTCCATTAACTGTTTATTCTCTTAATGGGCCTGATGACTTCAAGTTTCATTCACACTGTAGCCTGCGTCTGACCCTGATTCTTTTTCCTGTCTGTATAGTATTCCATTGTATGTCTCTTCTACCACTGGGCCTGATGTCTTCATGGTTCACCCATGTCGCAGCCTGCGTCTGACCTTCATTCCCTTTCCTGGCTTTATGGTATTCCATTGTTTGTCTGTTCTCCCACTTGGCCTGATGTCTTCAAAGTTCACCCATGCCGCAGCCTGCGTCTGACCCTCATTCCTTTTCCTGGATGTATAGTATTCCATTGTGTGTCTCTTCTACCACTGGGCCTGATGTCTTCAAGGTTCATCCATGCCGCAGCCTGCGTCTGATCTTCATTCCTTTTCCTGGCTTTATGGTAGTCCATTGTTTCTCTCTTCTCCCACTTGGCCTGATGACTTCAAAGTTCACCCACGCCGCAGCCTGCGTCTGACCCTCATTCCTTTTCCTGGCTGTATGGTATTCCATTGTGTGTTTCTTCCTTCACTGGGCGTGAGATCTTCCAGGTTCATTCACACTGCAGCCTGCATCTGACCCTCATTCGTTTTAACTGGCCATATAGTATTCCATTGTGTGTCTCTTCTCCCTCTGGGCCTGATGTTTTCAAGGTTCACCCATGCCGCAGCCTGCATCTGACCCTCATTCCTTTTCCTGGCTGTATAGTATTCCATTGTGTGTCTCTTCTCTTACTGGGCCTGATGTCTTCCAGGTTCACTCACACTGCAGCCTGTGTCTGACCCTCATTCCTTTTCCTGGCTGTTTAGTATTCCATTGTGTGTCTCTTCTCTCACTAGGCCTGAGGTCTTGAAGGTTCATCCACGCTGCAGCCTGCATCTGACCCTCATTCCCTTTCCTGGCTCTGTAGTATTCCATTGAGTGTCTCTTCTCTTACAGGGCCTGATGTCTTCAAGTTTCATTCACACTGCATCCTGCGTCTGACCCTCATTCCTTTTCCTGGCTGTATAGTATTCCATTGTGTGTCTCTTCTCTCACTGAGCCAAATGTCTTGAATGTTCACCCATGCCGCAGCCTGCTTCTGAACCCCTTTCCTTTTCCTTGCTCTATGGTATTCCATTGTGTGTCTCTTCCTTCACTGGGCCTGAGATCTTCCAGGTTCATTCACACTGCAGCCTGCATCTGAGCCTCATTCGTTTTTGCTGGCCATATAGTATTCCATTGTGTGTCTCTTCTCCCACTGGGTCTGATGTCTTCAATGTTCACCCATGCCACAGCCTGCATCTGACCCTCATTCCTTTTCCTGGCTGTATAGTATTCCATTGTGTGTCTCTTTTCTCACTGGGCCTTTTGTCTTCAAGGTTCACCCATGCCGCAGCCTGCTTCTGACCCTCATTCTTTTTCCTGGCTGTGTAGTATTCCATTGCGTGTCTCTTCTCTCACTGGGCCTGATGTATTCAAATTTCCTTCTTTCTGCAGCCTGCATCTAATCCTCTTTCCTTTTCCTGGCTGTATAGTATTCCATTTTGTGTCTCTTCTCTCACTGGGTCTGATGTCTTCAAGGTTCATTAACACTGCAGCCTGTGTCTGACCGTCATTCTTTTTACTGGCTGTATAGCATTCCATTGTGTGTGTCTTCTCTTACTGGGCCTGATGTCTTCCAAGTTCACTAACACTGCAGCCTGTGTCTGACCCTCATTTCTTTTCCTGGCTGTGTAGTATTCCATTGTGTGTCTCTTCTCTCACTAGGCCTGAGGTCTTGAATGTTCCTCCACGCTGCATCCTCCCTCTGACCCTCATTCCTTTTCCTGGCTGTGTAGTACTCCATTGTGTGTCTCTTCTCTCACTGGGCCTGATGTGTTCAACGTTCATTCACACTGCAGCCTGCATCTGACATTCATTTCTTTTCCTTGCTCTATGGTATTCCATTGTGTGTCTCTTCCTTCACTGGGCCTGAGATCTTCCAGGTTCATTCACACTGCAGCCTGCATCTGAGCCTCATTCGTTTTAGCTGGCCATATAGTATTCCATTGTGTGTCTCTTCTCCCACCGGGCCTGATGTGTTCAAGGTTCACCCATGCCGCAGCCTGCATCAGACACTCATTCCTTTTCCTGGCTGTATAGTATTCCATTGTGTGTCTCTTCTCCCACTGGGCCTGATGGCTTCAACGTTCACCCATGCCGCAGCATGCGTCTGACCCTCATTCCTTTTCCTGGCTGTATACTATTCCATAGTGTGTCCCTTGTCTCACTGGGCCTGATGCCTTCAAGGTTCATCCACACTGCAGCTTGTGTCTGACCCTCATTCCATTTCCTGGCTGTATGGTATTTCGTTGTGGGTCTCTTCTCCCACTGTGCGTGATGTCTTCACTTTTCACCCATGCCGCAGCCTGCGTCTGACCCTCATTCCTTTTCCTGGCTGTATAGTATTCCATTGACTGTTTATTCTCTTACTGGGCATGATGACTTCAAGTTTCATTCACACTGTAGCCTGCGTCTGACCCTCATTCCTTTTCCTGTCTGTATAGTATTCCATTGTGTGTCTCTTCTCTTACTGGGCCTGATGACTTCCAGGTTCATTCCCACTGCAGCCTGCATCTGACCCTCATTCCTTTTTCTAGATGTATAGTATTCCATTGTGTGTCTCTTCTCCCACTGGGCCTGATGTCTTCAAAGTTCACCCATGCCGCAGCATGCGTCTGACCCTCATTCCTTTTCCTGGATGTATAGTATTCCATTGTGTGTCTCTTCTACCACTGGGCCTGATGTCTTCAAGGTTCACCCATGCCGCAGCCTGCGTCTGACCTTCATTCCTTTTCCTGGCTTTATGGTATTCCATTGTTTGTCTCTTCTCCCACTTGGCCTGATGACTTCAAAGTTCACGCATGCCGCAGCCTGCGTCTGACCCTCATTCCTTTTCCTGGCTGAATGGTATTCCATTGTGTGTCTCTTCCTTCACTGGGCGTGAGATCTTCCAGGTTCATTCACACTGCAGCCTGCATCTGACCCTCATTCGTTTTAACTGGACATATAGTATTGCATTGTGTGTCTCTTCTCCCACCGGGCCTGATGTTTTCAAGGTTCACCCATGCCGCAGCCTGCATCTGACCCTCATTGCTTTTCCTGGCTGTATAGTATTCGATTGTGTGTCTCTTCTCTTACTGGGCCTGATGTCTTCCAGGTTCACTCACACTGCAGCCTGTGTCTGACCCTCATTCCTTTTCCTGGCTGTTTAGTATTCCATTGTGTGTCTCTTCTCTCACTAGGCCTGAGGTCTTGAAGGTTCATCCACGCTGCAGCCTGCATCTGACCCTCATTCCCTTTCCTGGCTCTGTAGTATTCCATTGAGTGTCTCTTCTCTTACAGGGCCTGATGTCTTAAAGTTTCATTCACACTGCATCCTGCGTCTGACCCTCATTCCTTTTCCTGGCTGTATAGTATTCCATTGTGTGTCTCTTCTCTCACTGGGCCTAATGTCTTGAATGTTCACCCATGCCGCAGCCTGCTTCTGAACCTCTTTCCTTTTCCTTGCTCTATGGTATTCCATTGTGTGTCTCTTCCTTCACTGGGCCTGAGAACTTCCAGGTTCATTCACACTGCAGCCTGCATCTGACGCTCGTTCATTTTAGCTGGCCATAGAGTATTCCATTGTGTGTCTCTTCTCCCACCGGGCCTGATGTGTTCAAGGTTCACACATGCCGCAGCCTGCATCAGACCCTCATTCCTTTTCCTGGCTGTATAGTATTCCATTGTGTGTCTCTTCTCCCACTGGGCCTGATGGTTTCAACGTTCACCCATGCCGCAGCATGCGTCTGACCCTCATTCCTTTTCCTCGCTGGATGGTATTCCATTGTGTGTCTCTTCCTTCACTGGGCCTGAGATCTTCCAGGTTCATTCACACTGCAGCCTGCATCTGACGCTCGTTCGTTTTAACTTGCCATATAGCATTCCATTGTGTGTCTCTTCTCCCACCGGGCCTGATGTGTTCAAGGTTCACCCATGCCGCAGCCTGCATCAGACCCTCATTCCTTTTCCTGGCTGTATAGTATTCCATTGTGTGTCTCTTCTCCCACTTGGCCTGATGGCTTCAACGTTCACCCATGCCGCAGCATGCGTCTGACCCTCATTCCTTTTCCTGGCTGTATACTCTTCCATAGTGTGTCTCTTGTCTCACTGGGCCTGATGCCTTCAAAGTTCATCCACACTGCAGCCTGTGTCTGACCCTCATACTTTTTCCTGGCTATATGGTATTTCTTTGTGGGTCTCTTCTCCCACTGTGCGTGATGTCTTCACTTTTCACCCATGCCGCAGACTGCGTCTGACCCTCATTCCTTTTCCTGGCTGTATAGTATTCCATTAACTGTTTATTCTCTTAATGGGCCTGATGACTTCAAGTTTCATTCACACTGTAGCCTGCGTCTGACACTGATTCTTTTTCCTGTCTGTATAGTATTCCATTGTGTGTCTCTTCTACCACTGGGCCTGATGTCCTCATTGTTCACCCATGTCGCAGCCTGCGTCTGACCTTCATTCCCTTTCCTGGCTTTATGGTATTCCATTGTTTGTCTGTTCTCACACTTGGCCTGATGTCTTCAAAGTTCACCCATGCCGCAGCCTGCGTCTGACCCTCATTCCTTTTCCTGGATGTAGAGTATTCCATTGTGTGTCTCTTCTACCACTGGGCCTGATGTCTTCAAGGTTCATCCATGCCGCAGCCTGCGTCTGATCTTCATTCCTTTTCCTGGCTTTATGGTAGTCCATTGTTTCTCTCTTCTCCCACTTGGCCTGATGACTTCAAAGTTCACCCACGCCGCAGCCTGCGTCTGACCCTCATTCCTTTTCCTGGCTGTATGGTATTCCATTGTGTGTTTCTTCCTTCACTGGGCGTGAGATCTTCCAGGTTCATTCACACTGCAGCCTGCATCTGACCCTCATTCGTTTTAACTGGCCATGTAGTATTCCATTGTGTGTCTCTTCTCCCACTGGGCCTGATGTTTTCAAGGTTCACCCATGCCGCAGCCTGCATCTGACCCTCATTCCTTTTCCTGGCTGTATAGTATTCCATTGTGTGTCTCTTTTCTCACTGTGCCTTTTGTCTTCAAGGTTCACCCATGCCGCAGCCTGCTTCTGACCCTCATTCTTTTTCCTGGCTGTGTAGTATTCCATTGCGTGTCTCTTCTCTCACTGGGCCTGATGTATTCAAATTTCCTTCACTCTGCAACCCGCATCTGATCTTCTTTCCTTTTCCTGGCTGTAGAGTATTCCATTTTGTGTCTCTTCTCTCACTGGGTGTGATGTCTTCAAGGTTCATTAACACTGCAGCCTGTGTCTGACCGTCATTCTTTTTACTGGCTGTATAGCATTCCATTGTGTGTGTCTTCTCTTACTGGGCCTGATGTCTTCCAAGTTCACTAACACTGCAGCCTGTGTCTGACCCTCATTTCTTTTCCTGGCTGTGTAGTATTCCATTGTGTGTCTCTTCTCTCACTAGGCCTGACGTCTTGAATGTTCCTCCACGCTGCATCCTCCCTCTGACCCTCATTCCTTTTCCTGGCTGTGTAGTACTCAATTGTGTGTCTCTTCTCTCACTGGACCTGATGTGTTCAACGTTCGTTCACACTGCAGCCTGCATCTGACATACATTTCTTTTCCTTGCTCTATGGTATTCCATTGTGTGTCTCTTCCTTCACTGGGCCTGAGATATTCCAGGTTCATTCACACTGCAGCCTGCATCTGAGCCTCATTCGTTTTAGCTGGCAATATAGTATTCCATTGTGTGTCTCTTCTCCCACCGGGCCTGATGTGTTCAAGGTTCACCCATGCCGCAGCCTGCATCAGACCCTCATTCCTTTTCCTGGCTGTATAGTATTCCATTGTGTGTCTCTTCTCCCACTGGGCCTGATGGTTTCAACGTTCACCCATGCCGCAGCATGCGTCTGACCCTCATTCCTTTTCCTGGCTGTGTACTATACCATAGTGTGTCCCTTGTCTCACTGGGCCTGATGCCTTCAAGGTTCATCCACACTGCAGCTTGTGTCTGACCCTCATTCCATTTCCTGGCTGTATGGTATTTCGTTGTGGGTCTCTTCTCCCACTGTGCGTGATGTCTTCACTTTTCACCCATGCCGCAGCCTGTGTCTGACCCTCATTCCTTTTCCTGGCTGTATAGTATTCCATTGACTGTTTATTCTCTTACTGGGCCTGATGACTTCAAGTTTCATTCACACTGTAGCCTGCGTCTGACCCTCATTCCTTTTCCTGTCTGTATAGTATTCCATTGTGTGTCTCTTCTCTTACTGGGCCTGATGTCTTCCAGGTTCATTCCCACTGCAGCCTGCATCTGACCCTCATTCCTTTTTCTAGATGTATAGTATTCCATTGTGTGTCTCTTCTCCCACTGGGCCTGATGTCTTCAAAGTTCACCCATGCCGCAGCCTGCGTCTGACCCTCATTCCTTTTCCTGGATGTATAGTATTCCATTGTGTGTCTCTTCTACCACTAGGCCTGATGTCTTCAAGGTTCACCCATGCCGCAGCCTGCGTCTGACCTTCATTCCTTTTCCTGGCTTTATGGTATTCCGTTGTTTGTCTCTTCTCCCACTTGGCCTGATGACTTCAAAGTTCACCCACGCCGCAGCCTGCGTCTGACCCTCATTCCTTTTCCTGGCTGAATGGTATTCCATTGTGTGTCTCTTCCTTCACTGGGCGTGAGATCTTCCAGGTTCATTCACACTGCAGCCTGCATCTGACCCTCATTCGTTTTAACTGGACATATAGTATTCCATTGTGTGTCTCTTCTCCCACCGGGCCTGATGTTTTCAAGGTTAACCCATGCCGCAGCCTGCATCTGACCCTCATTCCTTTTCCTGGCTGTATAGTATTCCATTGTGTGTCTCTTCTCTTACTGGGCCTGATGTCTTCCAGGTTCACTCACACTGCAGCCTGTGTCTGACCCTCATTCCTTTTCCTGGCTGTTTAGTATTCTATTGTGTGTCTCTTCTCTCATTAGGCCTGAGGTCTTGAAGGTTCATCCATGCTGCAGCCTGCATCTGACCCTCATTCCCTTTCCTGGCTCTGTAGTATTCCATTGAGTGTCTCTTCTCTTACAGGGCCTGATGTCTTCAAGTTTCATTCACACTGCATCCTGCGTCTGACCCTCATTCCTTTTCCTGGCTGTATAGTATTCCATTGTGTGTCTCTTCTCTCACTGGGCCTAATGTCTTCAATGTTCACCCATGCCGCAGCCTGCTTCTGAACCTCTTTCCTTTTCCTTGCTCTATGGTATTCCATTGTGTGTCTCTTCCTTCACTGGGCCTGAGATCTTCCAGGTTCATTCACACTGCAGCCTGCATCTGACGCTCGTTCATTTTAGCTGGCCATATAGTATTCCATTGTGTGTCTCTTCTCCCACCGGGCCTGATGAGTTCAAGGTTCACCCATGCCGCAGCCTGCATCAGACCCTCATTCCTTTTCCTGGCTGTATAGTATTCCATTTTGTGTCTCTTCTCCCACTGGGCCTGATGGCTTCAACGTTCACCCATGCCGCAGCATGCGTCTGACCCTCATTCCTTTTCCTCGCTGGATGGTATTCCATTGTGTGTCTCTTCCTTCACTGGGCCTGAGATCTTCCAGGTTCATTCACACTGCAGCCTGCATCTGACGCTCGTTCGTTTTAGCTGGCCATATAGTATTCCATTGTGTGTCTCTTCTCCCACAGGGCCTGATGTGTTCAAGGTTCACCCATGCCACAGCCTGCATCAGACCCTCATTCCTTTTCCTGGCTGTATAGTATTCCTTTGTGTGTCTCTTCTCCCACTTGGCCTGATGGCTTCAACGTTCACCCATGCCGCAGCATGCGTCTGACCCTCATTCCTTTTCCTGGCTGTATACTATTCCATAGTGTGTCTCTTGTCTCACTGGGCCTGATGCCTTCAAGGTTCATCCACACTGCAGCCTGTGTCTGACCCTCATACTTTTTCCTGGCTATATGGTATTTCGTTGTGGGTCTCTACTCCCACTGTGCGTGATGTCTTCACTTTTCACCCATGCCGCATCCTGCGTCTGACCCTCATTCCTTTTCCTGGCTGTATAGTATTCCATTAACTGTTTATTCTCTTACTGGGCCTGATGACTTCAAGTTTCATTCACACTGTAGCCTGCGTCTGACCCTGATTCTTTTTCCTGTCTGTATAGTATTCCATTGTGTGTCTCTTCTACCACTGGGCCTGATGTCTTCATGGTTCACCCATGTCGCAGCCTGCGTCTGACCTTCATTCCCTTTCCTGGCTTTATGGTATTCCATTGTTTGTCTGTTCTCCCACTTGGCCTGATGTCTTCAAAGTTCACCCATGCCGCAGCCTGCGTCTGACCCTCATTCCTTTTCCAGGATGTATAGTATTCCATTGTGTGTCTCTTCTACCACTGGACCTGATGTCTTCAAGGTTCATCCATGCCGCAGCCTGCGTCTGACCTTCATTCCTTTTCCTGGCTTTATGGTAGTCCATTGTTTCTCTCTTCTCCCACTTGGCCTGATGACTTCAAAGTTCACCCACGCCGCAGCCTGCGTCTGACCCTCATTCCTTTTCCTGGCTGTATGGTATTCCATTGTGTGTTTCTTCCTTCACTGGGCGTGAGATCTTCCAGGTTCATTCACACTACAGCCTGCATCTGACCCTCATTCGTTTTAACTGGCCATATAGTATTCCATTGTGTGTCTCTTCTCCCACTGGGCCTGATGTTTTCAAGGTTCACCCATGCCGCAGCCTGCATCTGACCCTCATTCCTTTTCCTGGCTGTATAGTATTCCATTGTGTGTCTCTTCTCTTACTGGGCCTGATGTCTTCCAGGTTCACTCACACTGCAGCCTGTGTCTGACCCTCATTCCTTTTCCTGGCTGTTTAGTATTCCATTGTGTGTCTCTTCTCTCACTAGGCCTGAGGTCTTGAAGGTTCATCCACGCTGCAGCCTGCATCTGACCCTCATTCCCTTTCCTGGCTCTGTAGTATTCCATTGAGTGTCTCTTCTCTTACAGGGCCTGATGTCTTCAAGTTTCATTCACACTGCATCCTGCGTCTGACCCTCATTCCTTTTCCTGGCTGTATAGTATTCCATTGTGTGTCTCTTCTCTCACTGAGCCAAATGTCTTGAATGTTCACCCATGCCGCAGCCTGCGTCTGAACCCCTTTCCTTTTCCTTGCTCTATGGTATTCCATTGTGTGTCTCTTCCTTCACTGGGCCTGAGATCTTCCAGGTTCATTCACACTGCAGCCTGCATCTGAGCCTCATTCGTTTTTGCTGGCCATATAGTATTCCATTGTGTGTCTCTTCTCCCACTGGGCCTGATGTCTTCAAGGTTCATCCATGCCGCAGCCTGCGTCTGATCTTCATTCCTTTTCCTGGCTTTATGGTAGTCCATTGTTTCTCTCTTCTCCCACTTGGCCTGATGACTTCAAAGTTCACCCACGCCGCAGCCTGCGTCTGACCCTCATTCCTTTTCCTGGCTGTATGGTATTCCATTGTGTGTTTCTTCCTTCACTGGGCGTGAGATCTTCCAGGTTCATTCACACTGCAGCCTGCATCTGACCCTCATTCGTTTTAACTGGCCATATATTATTCCATTGTGTGTCTCTTCTCCCACTGGGCCTGATGTTTTCAAGGTTCACCCATGCCGCAGCCGGCATCTGATCCTCATTCCTTTTCCTGGCTGTATAGTATTCCATTGTGTGTCTCTTTTCTCACTGTGCCTTTTGTCTTCAAGGTTCGCCCATGCCGCAGCCTGCTTCTGACCCTCATTCTTTTTCCTGGCTGTGTAGTATTCCATTGCGTGTCTCTTCTCTCACTGGGCCTGATGTATTCAAATTTCCTTCACTCTGCAACCCGCATCTGATCTTCTTTCCTTTTCCTGGCTGTAGAGTATTCCATTTTGTGTCTCTTCTCTCACTGGGTGTGATGTCTTCAAGGTTCATTAACACTGCAGCCTGTGTCTGACCGTCATTCTTTTTACTGGCTGTATAGCATTCCATTGTGTGTGTCTTCTCTTACTGGGCCTGATGTCTTCCAAGTTCACTAACACTGCAGCCTGTGTCTGACCCTCATTTATTTTCCTGGCTGTGTAGTATTCCATTGTGTGTCTCTTCTCTCACTAGGCCTGAGGTCTTGAATGTTCCTCCACGCTGCATCCTCCCTCTGACCCTCATTCCTTTTCCTGGCTGTGTAGTACTCCATTGTGTGTCTCTTCTCTCACTGGACCTGATGTGTTCAACGTTCGTTCACACTGCAGCCTGCATCTGACATTCATTTCTTTTCCTTGCTCTATGGTATTCCATTGTGTGTCTCTTCCTTCACTGGGCCTGAGATCTTCCAGGTTCATTCACACTGCAGCCTGCATCTGAGCCTCATTCGTTTTAGCTGGCAATATAGTATTCCATTGTGTGTCTCTTCTCCCACCGGGCCTGATGTGTTCAAGGTTCACCCATGCCGCAGCCTGCATCAGACCCTCATTCCTTTTCCTGGCTGTATAGTATTCCATTGTGTGTCTCTTCTCCCACTGGGCCTGATGGTTTCAACGTTCACCCATGCCGCAGCATGCGTCTGACCCTCATTCCTTTTCCTGGCTGTATACTATTCCATAGTGTGTCCCTTGTCTCACTGGGCCTGATGCCTTCAAGGTTCATCCACACTGCAGCTTGTGTCTGACCCTCATTCCATTTCCTGGCTGTATGGTATTTCGTTGTGGGTCTCTTCTCCCACTGTGCGTGATGTCTTCACTTTTCACCCATGCCGCAGCCTGCGTCTGACCCTCATTCCTTTTCCTGGCTATATAGTATTCCATTGACTGTATATTCTCTTACTGGGCCTGATGACTTCAAGTTTCATTCACACTGTAGCCTGCGTCTGACCCTCATTCCTTTTCCTGTCTGTATAGTATTCCATTGTGTGTCTCTTCTCTTACTGGGCCTGATGTCTTCCAGGTTCATTCCCACTGCAGCCTGCATCTGACCCTCATTCCTTTTTCTAGATGTATAGTATTCCATTGTGTGTCTCTTCTCCCACTGGGCCTGATGTCTTCAAAGTTCACCCATGCCGCAGCCTGCGTCTGACCCTCATTCCTTTTCCTGGATGTATAGTATTCCATTGTGTGTCTCTTCTACCACTGGGCCTGATGTCTTCAAGGTTCACCCATGCCGCAGCCTGCGTCTGACCTTCATTCCTTTTCCTGGCTTTATGGTATTCCGTTGTTTGTCTCTTCTCCCACTTGGCCTGATGACTTCAAAGTTCACCCACGCCGCAGCCTGCGTCTGACCCTCATTCCTTTTCCTGGCTGAATGGTATTCCATTGTGTGTCTCTTCCTTCACTGGGCGTGAGATCTTCCAGGTTCATTCACACTGCAGCCTGCATCTGACCCTCATTCGTTTTAACTGGACATTTAGTATTCCATTGTGTGTCTCTTCTCCCACCGGGCCTGATGTTTTCAAGGTTAACCCATGCCGCAGCCTGCATCTGACCCTCATTCCTTTTCCTGGCTGTATAGTATTCCATTGTGTGTCTCTTCTCTTACTGGGCCTGATGTCTTCCAGGTTCACTCACACTGCAGCCTGTGTCTGACCCTCATTCCTTTTCCTGGCTGTTTAGTATTCTATTGTGTGTCTCTTCTCTCACTAGGCCTGAGGTCTTGAAGGTTCATCCACGCTGCAGCCTGCATCTGACCCTCATTCCCTTTCCTGGCTCTGTAGTATTCCATTGAGTGTCTCTTCTCTTACAGGGCCTGATGTCTTCAAGTTTCATTCACACTGCATCCTGCGTCTGACCCTCATTCCTTTTCCTGGCTGTATAGTATTCCATTGTGTGTCTCTTCTCTCACTGGGCCTAATGTCTTCAATGTTCACCCATGCCGCAGCCTGCTTCTGAACCTCTTTCCTTTTCCTTGCTCTATGGTATTCCATTGTGTGTCTCTTCCTTCACTGGGCCTGAGATCTTCCAGGTTCATTCACACTGCAGCCTGCATCTGACGCTCGTTCACTTTAGCTGGCCATATAGTATTCCATTGTGTGTCTCTTCTCCCACCGGGCCTGATGTGTTCAAGGTTCACCCATGCCGCAGCCTGCATCAGACCCTCATTCCTTTTCCTGGCTGTATAGTATTCCATTGTGTGTCTCTTCTCCCACTGGGCCTGATGGCTTCAACGTTCACCCATGCCGCAGCTTGCGTCTGACCCTCATTCCTTTTCCTCGATGGATGGTATTCCATTGTGTGTCTCTTCCTTCACTGGGCCTGAGATCTTCCAGGTTCATTCACACTGCAGCCTGCATCTGACGCTCGTTCGTTTTAGCTGGCCATATAGTATTCCATTGTGTGTCTCTTCTCCCACCGGGCCTGATGTGTTCAAGGTTCACCCATGCCACAGCCTGCATCAGACCCTCATTCCTTTTCCTGGCTGTATAGTATTCCTTTGTGTGTCTCTTCTCCCACTTGGCCTGATGGCTTCAACGTTCACCCATGCCGCAGCATGCGTCTGACCCTCATTCCTTTTCCTGGCTGTATACTATTCCATAGTGTGTCTCTTGTCTCACTGGGCCTGATGCCTTCAAGGTTCATCCACACTGCAGCCTGTGTCTGACCCTCATACTTTTTCCTGGCTATATGGTATTTCGTTGTGGGTCTCTACTCCCACTGTGCGTGATGTCTTCACTTTTCACAAATGCCGCATCCTGCGTCTGACCCTCATTCCTTTTCCTGGCTGTATAGTATTCCATTAACTGTTTATTCTCTTACTGGGCCTGATGACTTCAAGTTTCATTCACACTGTAGCCTGCGTCTGACCCTGATTCTTTTTCCTGTCTGTATAGTATTCCATTGTGTGTCTCTTCTACCACTGGGCCTGATGTCTTCATGGTTCACCCATGTCGCAGCCTGCGTCTGACCTTCATTCCCTTTCCTGGCTTTATGGTATTCCATTGTTTGTCTGTTCTCCCACTTGGCCTGATGTCTTCAAAGTTCACCCATGCCGCAGCCTGCGTCTGACCCTCATTCCTTTTCCTGGATGTATAGTATTCCATTGTGTGTCTCTTCTACCACTGGGCCTGATGTCTTCAAGGTTCATCCATGCCGCAGCCTGCGTCTGACCTTCATTCCTTTTCCTGGCTTTATGGTAGTCCATTGTTTCTCTCTTCTCCCACTTGGCCTGATGACTTCAAAGTTCACTCACGCCGCAGCCTGCGTCTGACCCTCATTCCTTTTCCTGGCTGTATGGTATTCCATTGTGTGTTTCTTCCTTCACTGGGCGTGAGATCTTCCAGGTTCATTCACACTACAGCCTGCATCTGACCCTCATTCGTTTTAACTGGCCATATAGTATTCCATTGTGTGTCTCTTCTCCCACCGGGCCTGATGTTTTCAAGGTTCACCCATGCCGCAGCCTGCATCTGACCCTCATTCCTTTTCCTGGCTGTATAGTATTCCATTGTGTGTCTCTTCTCTTACTGGGCCTGATGTCTTCCAGGTTCACTCACACTGCAGCCTGTGTCTGACCCTCATTCCTTTTCCTGGCTGTTTAGTATTCCATTGTGTGTCTCTTCTCTCACTAGGCCTGAGGTCTTGAAGGTTCATCCACGCTGCAGCCTGCATCTGACCCTCATTCCCTTTCCTGGCTCTGTAGTATTCCATTGAGTGTCTCTTCTCTTACAGGGCCTGATGTCTTCAAGTTTCATTCACACTGCATCCTGCGTCTGACCCTCATTCCTTTTCCTGGCTGTATAGTATTCCATTGTGTGTCTCTTCTCTCACTGAGCCAAATGTCTTGAATGTTCACCCATGCCGCAGCCTGCTTCTGAACCCCTTTCCTTTTCCTTGCTCTATGGTATTCCATTGTGTGTCTCTTCCTTCACTGGGCCTGAGATCTTCCAGGTTCATTCACACTGCAGCCTGCATCTGAGCCTCATTCGTTTTTGCTGGCCATATAGTATTCCATTGTGTGTCTCTTCTCCCACTGGGCCTGATGTCTTCAAGGTTCACCCATGCCACAGCCTGCATCTGACCCTCATTCCTTTTCCTGGCTATATAGTATTCCATTGTGTGTCTCTTTTCTCACTGGGCCTTTTGTCTTCAAGGTTCACCCATGCCGCAGCCTGCTTCTGACCCTCATTCTTTTTCCTGGCTGTGTAGTATTCCATTGCGTGTCTCTTCTCTCACTGGGCCTGATGTATTCAAATTTCCTTCTTTCTGCAGCCTGCATCTAATACTCTTTCCTTTTCCTGGCTGTATAGTATTCCATTTTTTGTCTCTTCTCTCACTGGGCCTGATGTCTTCCAGGTTCACTCACACTGCAGCCTGTGTCTGACCCTCATTCCTTTTCCTGGCTGTTTAGTATTCTATTGTGTGTCTCTTCTCTCACTAGGCCTGAGGTCTTGAAGGTTCATCCACGCTGCAGCCTGCATCTGACCCTCATTCCCTTTCCTGGCTCTGTAGTATTCCATTGAGTGTCTCTTCTCTTACAGGGCCTGATGTCTTCAAGTTTCATTCACACTGCATCCTGCGTCTGACCCTCATTCCTTTTCCTGGCTGTATAGTATTCCATTGTGTGTCTCTTCTCTCACTGGGCCTAATGTCTTCAATGTTCACCCATGCCGCAGCCTGCTTCTGAACCTCTTTCCTTTTCCTTGCTCTATGGTATTCCATTGTGTGTCTCTTCCTTCACTGGGCCTGAGATCTTCCAGGTTCATTCACACTGCAGCCTGCATCTGACGCTCGTTCATTTTAGCTGGCCATATAGTATTCCATTGTGTGTCTCTTCTCCCACCGGGCCTGATGTGTTCAAGGTTCACCCATGCCGCAGCCTGCATCAGACCCTCATTCCTTTTCCTGGCTGTATAGTATTCCATTGTGTGTCTCTTCTCCCACTGGGCCTGATGGCTTCAACGTTCACCCATGCCGCAGCATGCGTCTGACCCTCATTCCTTTTCCTCGATGGATGGTATTCCATTGTGTGTCTCTTCCTTCACTGGGCCTGAGATCTTCCAGGTTCATTCACACTGCAGCCTGCATCTGACGCTCGTTCGTTTTAGCTGGCCATATAGTATTCCATTGTGTGTCTCTTCTCCCACCGGGCCTGATGTGTTCAACGTTCACCCATGCCACAGCCTGCATCAGACCCTCATTCCTTTTCCTGGCTGTATAGTATTCCTTTGTGTGTCTCTTCTCCCACTTGGCCTGATGGCTTCAACGTTCACCCATGCCGCAGCATGCGTCTGACCCTCATTCCTTTTCCTGGCTGTATACTATTACATAGTGTGTCTCTTGTCTCACTGGGCCTGATGCCTTCAAGGTTCATCCACACTGCAGCCTGTGTCTGACCCTCATACTTTTTCCTGGCTATATGGTATTTCGTTGTGGGTCTCTACTCCCACTGTGCGTGATGTCTTCACTTTTCACCCATGCCGCATCCTGCGTCTGACCCTCATTCCTTTTCCTGGCTGTATAGTATTCCATTAACTGTTTATTCTCTTACTGGGCCTGATGACTTCAAGTTTCATTCACACTGTAGCCTGCGTCTGACCCTGATTCTTTTTCCTGTCTGTATAGTATTCCATTGTGTGTCTCTTCTACCACTGGGCCTGATGTCTTCATGGTTCACCCATGTCGCAGCCTGCGTCTGACCTTCATTCCCTTTCCTGGCTTTATGGTATTCCATTGTTTGTCTGTTCTCCCACTTGGCCTGATGTCTTCAAAGTTCACCCATGCCGCAGCCTGCGTCTGACCCTCATTCCTTTTCCTGGATGTATAGTATTCCATTGTGTGTCTCTTCTACCACTGGGCCTGATGTCTTCAAGGTTCATCCATGCCGCAGCCTGCGTCTGACCTTCATTCCTTTTCCTGGCTTTATGGTAGTCCATTGTTTCTCTCTTCTCCCACTTGGCCTGATGACTTCAAAGTTCACCCACGCCGCAGCCTGCGTCTGACCCTCATTCCTTTTCCTGGCTGTATGGTATTCCATTGTGTGTTTCTTCCTTCACTGGGCGTGAGATCTTCCAGGTTCATTCACACTACAGCCTGCATCTGACCCTCATTCGTTTTAACTGGCCATATAGTATTCCATTGTGTGTCTCTTCTCCCACCGGGCCTGATGTTTTCAAGGTTCACCCATGCCGCAGCCTGCATCTGACCCTCATTCCTTTTCCTGGCTGTATAGTATTCCATTGTGTGTCTCTTCTCTCACTGAGCCAAATGTCTTGAATGTTCACCCATGCCGCAGCCTGCTTCTGAACCCCTTTCCTTTTCCTTGCTCTATGGTATTCCATTGTGTGTCTCTTCCTTCACTGGGCCTGAGATCTTCCAGGTTCATTCACACTGCAGCCTGCATCTGAGCCTCATTCGTTTTTGCTGGCCATATAGTATTCCATTGTGTGTCTCTTCTCCCACTGGGCCTGATGTCTTCAAGGTTCACCCATGCCACAGCCTGCATCTGACCCTCATTCCTTTTCCTGGCTGTATAGTATTCCATTGTGTGTCTCTTTTCTCACTGGGCCTTTTGTCTTCAAGGTTCACCCATGCCGCAGCCTGCTTCTGACCCTCATTCTTTTTCCTGGCTGTGTAGTATTCCATTGCGTGTCTCTTCTCTCACTGGGCCTGATGTATTCAAATTTCCTTCTTTCTGCAGCCTGCATCTAATACTCTTTCCTTTTCCTGGCTGTATAGTATTCCATTTTTTGTCTCTTCTCTCACTGGGTCTGATGTCTTCAAGGTTCATTAACACTGCAGCCTGTGTCTGACCGTCATTCTTTTTACTGGCTGTATAGCATTCCATTGTGTGTGTCTTCTCTTACTGGGCCTGATGTCTTCCAAGTTCACTAACACTGCAGCCTGTGTCTGACCCTCATTTCTTTTCCTGGCTGTGTAGTATTCCATTGTGTGTCTCTTCTCTCACTAGGCCTGAGGTCTTGAATGTTCCTCCACGCTGCATCCTCCCTCTGACCCTTATTCCTTTTCCTGGCTGTGTAGTACTCCATTGTGTGTCTCTTCTCTCACTGGGCCTGATGTGTTCAACGTTCGTTCACACTGCAGCCTGCATCTGACATTCATTTCTTTTCCTTGCTCTATGGTATTCCATTGTGTGTCTCTTCCTTCACTGGGCCTGAGATCTTCCAGGTTCATTCACACTGCAGCCTGCATCTGAGCCTCATTCGTTTTAGCTGGCCATATAGTATTCCATTGCGTGTCTCTTCTCCCACCGGGCCTGATGTGTTCAAGGTTCACCCATGCCGCAGCCTGCATCAGACACTCATTCCTTTTCCTGGCTGTATAGTATTCCTTTGTGTGTCTCTTCTCCCACTTGGCCTGATGGCTTCAACGTTCACCCATGCCGCAGCATGCGTCTGACCCTCATTCCTTTTCCTGGCTGTATACTATTCCATAGTGTGTCCCTTGTCTCACTGGGCCTGATGCCTTCAAGGTTCATCCACACTGCAGCTTGTGTCTGACCCTCATTCCATTTCCTGGCTGTATGGTATTTCGTTGTGGGTCTCTTCCCCAACTGTGCGTGATGTCTTCACTTTTCACCCATGCCGCAGCCTGCGTCTGACCCTCATTCCTTTTCCTGGCTGTATAGTATTCCATTGACTGTTTATTCTCTTACTGGGCCTGATGACTTCAAGTTTCATTCACACTGTAGCCTGCGTCTGACCCTCATTCCTTTTCCTGTCTGTATAGTATTCCATTGTGTGTCTCTTCTCTTACTGGGCCTGATGACTTCCAGGTTCATTCCCACTGCAGCCTGCATCTGACCCTCATTCCTTTTTCTAGATGTATAGTATTCCATTGTGTGTCTCTTCTCCCACTGGGCCTGATGTCTTCAAGGTTCACCCATGCCGCAGCCTGCGTCTGACCTTCATTCCTTTTCCTGGCTTTATGGTATTCCATTGTTTGTCTCTTCTCCCACTTGGCCTGATGACTTCAAAGTTCACGCATGCCGCAGCCTGCGTCTGACCCTCATTCCTTTTCCTGGCTGAATGGTATTCCATTGTGTGTCTCTTCCTTCACTGGGCGTGAGATCTTCCAGGTTCATTCACACTGCAGCCTGCATCTGACCCTCATTCGTTTTAACTGGACATATAGTATTCCATTGTGTGTCTCTTCTCCCACCGGGCCTGATGTTTTCAAGGTTCACCCATGCCGCAGCCTGCATCTGACCCTCATTCCTTTTCCTGGCTGTATAGTATTCCATTGTGTGTCTCTTCTCTTACTGGTCCTGATGTCTTCCAGGTTCACTCACACTGCAGCCTGTGTCTGACCCTCATTCCTTTTCCTGGCTGTTTAGTATTCCATTGTGTGTCTCTTCTCTCACTAGGCCTGAGGTCTTGAAGGTTCATCCACGCTGCAGCCTGCATCTGACCCTCATTCCCTTTCCTGGCTCTGTAGTATTCCATTGAGTGTCTCTTCTCTTACAGGGCCTGATGTCTTAGAGTTTCATTCACACTGCATCCTGCGTCTGACCCTCATTCCTTTTCCTGGCTGTATAGTATTCCATTGTGTGTCTCTTCTCTCACTGGGCCTAATGTCTTGAATGTTCACCCATGCCGCAGCCTGCTTCTGAACCTCTTTCCTTTTCCTTGCTCTATGGTATTCCATTGTGTGTCTCTTCCTTCACTGGGCCTGAGAACTTCCAGGTTCATTCACACTGCAGCCTGCATCTGACGCTCGTTCATTTTAGCTGGCCATATAGTATTCCATTGTGTGTCTCTTCTCCCACCGGGCCTGATGTGTTCAAGGTTCACACATGCCGCAGCCTGCATCAGACCCTCATTCCTTTTCCTGGCTGTATAGTATTCCATTGTGTGTCTCTTCTCCCACTGGGCCTGATGGCTTCAACGTTCACCCATGCCGCAGCATGCGTCTGACCCTCATTCCTTTTCCTCGCTGGATGGTATTCCATTGTGTGTCTCTTCCTTCACTGGGCCTGAGATCTTCCAGGTTCATTCACACTGCAGCCTGCATCTGACCCTCGTTCGTTTTAACTTGCCATATAGCATTCCATTGTGTGTCTCTTCTCCCACCGGGCCTGATGTGTTCAAGGTTCACCCATGCCGCAGCCTGCATCAGACCCTCATTCCTTTTCCTGGCTGTATAGTATTCCATTGTGTGTCTCTTCTCCCACTTGGCCTGATGGCTTCAACGTTCACCCATGCCGCAGCATGCGTCTGACCCTCATTCCTTTTCCTGGCTGTATACTCTTCCATAGTGTGTCTCTTGTCTCACTGGGCCTGATGCCTTCAAGGTTCATCCACACTGCAGCCTGTGTCTGACCCTCATACTTTTTCCTGGCTATATGGTATTTCGTTGTGGGTCTCTTCTCCCACTGTGCGTGATGTCTTCACTTTTCACCCATGCCGCATCCTGCGTCTGACCCTCATTCCTTTTCCTGGCTGTATAGTATTCCATTAACTGTTTATTCTCTTACTGGGCCTGATGACTTCAAGTTTCATTCACACTGTAGCCTGCGTCTAACCCTGATTCTTTTTCCTGTCTGAATAGTATTCCATTGTGTGTCTCTTCTACCACTGGGCCTGATGTCTTCATGGTTCACCCATGTCGCAGCCTGCGTCTGACCTTCATTCCCTTTCCTGGCTTTATGGTATTCCATTGTTTGTCTGTTCTCCCACTTGGCCTGATGTCTTCAAAGTTCACCCATGCCGCAGCCTGCGTCTGACCCTCATTCCTTTTCCTGGATGTATAGTATTCCATTGTGTGTCTCTTCTACCACTGGGCCTGATGTCTTCAAGGTTCATCCATGCCGCAGCCTGCGTCTGACCTTCATTCCTTTTCCTGGCTTTATGGTAGTCCATTGTTTCTCTCTTCTCCCACTTGGCCTGATGACTTCAAAGTTCACCCACGCCGCAGCCTGCGTCTGACCCTCATTCCTTTTCCTGGCTGTATGGTATTCCTTTGTGTGTTTCTTCCTTCACTGGGCGTGAGATCTTCCAGGTTCATTCACACTACAGCTTGCATTTGACCCTCATTCGTTTTAACTGGCCATATAGTATTCCATTGTGTGTCTCTTCTCCCACTGGGCCTGATGTTTTCAAGGTTCACCCATGCCGCAGCCTGCATCTGACCCTCATTCCTTTTCCTGGCTGTATAGTATTCCATTGTGTGTCTCTTCTCTTACTGGGCCTGATGTCTTCCAGGTTCACTCACACTGCAGCCTGTGTCTGACCCTCATTCCTTTTCCTGGCTGTTTAGTATTCCATTGTGTGTCTCTTCTCTCACTAGGCCTGAGGTCTTGAAGGTTCATCCACGCTGCAGCCTGCATCTGACCCTCATTCCCTTTCCTGGCTCTGTAGTATTCCATTGAGTGTCTCTTCTCTTACAGGGCCTGATGTCTTCAAGTTTCATTCACACTGCATCCTGCGTCTGACCCTCATTCCTTTTCCTGGCTGTATAGTATTCCATTGTGTGTCTCTTCTCTCACTGAGCCAAATGTCTTGAATGTTCACCCATGCCGCAGCCTGCTTCTGAACCCCTTTCCTTTTCCTTGCTCTATGGTATTCCATTGTGTGTCTCTTCCTTCACTGGGCCTGAGATCTTCCAGGTTCATTCACACTGCAGCCTGCATCTGAGCCTCATTCGTTTTTGCTGGCCATATAGTATTCCATTGTGTGTCTCTTCTCCCACTGGGCCTGATGTCTTCAAGGTTCACCCATGCCACAGCCTGCATCTGACCCTCATTCCTTTTCCTGGCTGTATAGTATTCCATTGTGTGTCTCTTTTCTCACTGGGCCTTTTGTCTTCAAGGTTCACCCATGCCGCAGCCTGCTTCTGACCCTCATTCTTTTTCCTGGCTGTGTAGTATTCCATTGCGTGTCTCTTCTCTCACTGGGCCTGATGTATTCAAATTTCCTTCTTTCTGCAGCCTGCATCTAATACTCTTTCCTTTTCCTGGCTGTATAGTATTCCATTTTTTGTCTCTTCTCTCACTGGGTCTGATGTCTTCAAGGTTCATTAACACTGCAGCCTGTGTCTGACCGTCATTCTTTTTACTGGCTGTATAGCATTCCATTGTGTGTGTCTTCTCTTACTGGGCCTGATGTCTTCCAAGTTCACTAACACTGCAGCCTGTGTCTGACCCTCATTTCTTTTCCTGGCTGTGTAGTATTCCATTGTGTGTCTCTTCTCTCACTAGGCCTGAGGTCTTGAATGTTCCTCCACGCTGCATCCTCCCTCTGACCCTCATTCCTTTTCCTGGCTGTGTAGTACTCCATTGTGTGTCTCTTCTCTCACTGGGCCTGATGTGTTCAACGTTCGTTCACACTGCAGCCTGCATCTGACATTCATTTCTTTTCCTTGCTCTATGGTATTCCATTGTGTGTCTCTTCCTTCACTGGGCCTGAGATCTTCCAGGTTCATTCACACTGCAGCCTGCATCTGAGCCTCATTCGTTTTAGCTGGCCATATAGTATTCCATTGTGTGTCTCTTCTCCCACCGGGCCTGATGTGTTCAAGGTTCACCCATGCCGCAGCCTGCATCAGACACTCATTCCTTTTCCTGGCTGTATAGTATTCCATTGTGTGTCTCTTCTCCCACTGGGCCTGATGGCTTCAACGTTCACCCATGCCGCAGCATGCGTCTGACCCTCATTCCTTTTCCTGGCTGTATACTATTCCATAGTGTGTCCCTTGTCTCACTGGGCCTGATGCCTTCAAGGTTCATCCACACTGCAGCTTGTGTCTGACCCTCATTCCATTTCCTGGCTGTATGGTATTTCGTTGTGGGTCTCTTCTCCCACTGTGCGTGATGTCTTCACTTTTCACCCATGCCGCAGCCTGCGTCTGACCCTCATTCCTTTTCCTGGCTGTATAGTATTCCATTGACTGTTTATTCTCTTACTGGGCCTGATGACTTCAAGTTTCATTCACACTGTAGCCTGCGTCTGACCCTCATTCCTTTTCCTGTCTGTATAGTATTCCATTGTGTGTCTCTTCTCTTACTGGGCCTGATGACTTCCAGGTTCATTCCCACTGCAGCCTGCATCTGACCCTCATTCCTTTTTCTAGATGTATAGTATTCCATTGTGTGTCTCTTCTCCCACTGGGCCTGATGTCTTCAAAGTTCACCCATGCCGCAGCCTGCGTCTGACCCTCATTCCTTTTCCTGGATGTATAGTATTCCATTGTGTGTCTCTTCTACCACTGGGCCTGATGTCTTCAGGGTTCACCCATGCCGCAGCCTGCGTCTGACCTTCATTCCTTTTCCTGGCTTTATGGTATTCCATTGTTTGTCTCTTCTCCCACTTGGCCTGATGACTTCAAAGTTCACGCATGCCGCAGCCTGCGTCTGACCCTCATTCCTTTTCCTGGCTGAATGGTATTCCATTGTGTGTCTCTTCCTTCACTGGGCGTGAGATCTTCCAGGTTCATTCACACTGCAGCCTGCATCTGACCCTCATTCGTTTTAACTGGACATATAGTATTCCATTGTGTGTCTCTTCTCCCACCGGGCCTGATGTTTTCAAGGTTCACCCATGCCGCAGCCTGCATCTGACCCTCATTCCTTTTCCTGGCTGTATAGTATTCCATTGTGTGTCTCTTCTCTTACTGGGCCTGATGTCTTCCAGGTTCACTCACACTGCAGCCTGTGTCTGACCCTCATTCCTTTTCCTGGCTGTTTAGTATTCCATTGTGTGTCTCTTCTCTCACTAGGCCTGAGGTCTTGAAGGTTCATCCACGCTGCACCCTGCATCTGACCCTCATTCCCTTTCTTGGCTCTGTAGTATTCCATTGAGTGTCTCTTCTCTTACAGGGCCTGATGTCTTCAAGTTTCATTCACACTGCATCCTGCGTCTGACCCTCATTCCTTTTCCTGGCTGTATAGTATTCCATTGTGTGTCTCTTGTCTCACTGGGCCTAATGTCTTCAATGTTCACCCATGCCGCAGCCTGCTTCTGAACCTCTTTCCTTTTCCTTGCTCTATGGTATTCCATTGTGTGTCTCTTCCTTCACTGGGCCTGAGAACTTCCAGGTTCATTCACACTGCAGCCTGCATCTGACGCTCGTTCATTTTAGCTGGCCATATAGTATTCCATTGTGTGTCTCTTCTCCCACCGGGCCGGATGTGTTCAAGGTTCACACATGCCGCAGCCTGCATCAGACCCTCATTCCTTTTCCTGGCTGTATAGTATTCCATTGTGTGTCTCTTCTCCCACTGGGCCTGATGGCTTCAACGTTCACCCATGCCGCAGCATGCGTCTGACCCTCATTCCTTTTCCTCGCTGGATGGTATTCCATTCTGTGTCTCTTCCTTCACTGGGCCTGAGATCTTCCAGGTTCATTCACACTGCAGCCTGCATCTGACGCTCGTTCGTTTTAACTGGCCATATACTATTCCATTGTGTGTCTCTTCTCCCAGCGGGCCTGATGTGTTCAAGGTTCACCCATGCCGCAGCCTGCATCAGACCCTCATTCCTTTTCCTGGCTGTATAGTATTCCATTGTGTGTCTCTTCTCCCACTTGGCCTGATGGCTTCAACGTTCACCCATGCCGCAGCATGCGTCTGACCCTCATTCCTTTTCCTGGCTGTATACTCTTCCATAGTGTGTCTCTTGTCTCACTGGGCCTGATGCCTTCAAGGTTCATCCACACTGCAGCCTGTGTCTGACCCTCATACTTTTTCCTGGCTATATGGTATTTCGTTGTGGGTCTCTTCTCCCACTGTGCGTGATGTCTTCACTTTTCACCCATGCCGCAGCCTGCGTCTGACCCTCATTCCTTTTCCTGGCTGTATAGTATTCCATTAACTGTTTATTCTCTTACTGGGCCTGATGACTTCAAGTTTCATTCACACTGTAGCCTGCGTCTGACCCTGATTCTTTTTCCTTTCTGTATAGTATTCCATTGTGTGTCTCTTCTACCACTGGGCCTGATGTCTTCATGGTTCACCCATGTCGCAGCCTGCGTCTGACCTTCATTCCCTTTCCTGGCTTTATGGTATTCCATTGTTTGTCTGTTCTCCCACTTGGCCTGATGTCTTCAAAGTTCACCCATGCCGCAGCCTGCGTCTGACCCTCATTCCTTTTCCTGGATGTATAGTATTCCATTGTGTGTCTCTTCTACCACTGGGCCTGATGTCTTCAAGGTTCATCCATGCCGCAGCCTGCGTCTGGCCTTCATTCCTTTTCCTGGCTTTATGGTAGTCCATTGTTTCTCTCTTCTCCCACTTGGCCTGATGACTTCAAAGTTCACCCACGCCGCAGCCTGCGTCTGACCCTCATTCCTTTTCCTGGCTGTATGGTATTCCATTGTGTGTTTCTTCCTTCACTGGGCGTGAGATCTTCCAGGTTCATTCACACTGCAGCCTGCATCTGACCCTCATTCGTTTTAACTGGCCATATGGTATTCCATTGTGTGTCTCTTCTCCCACCGGGCCTGATGTTTTCAATGTTCACCCATGCCGCAGCCTGCATCTGACCCTCATTCCTTTTCCTGGCTGTATAGTATTCCATTGTGTGTCTCTTTTCTCACTGTGCCTTTTGTCTTCAAGGTTCACCCATGCCGCAGCCTGCTTCTGACCCTCATTCTTTTTCCTGGCTGTGTAGTATTCCATTGCGTGTCTCTTCTCTCACTGGGCCTGATGTATTCAAATTTCCTTCACTCTGCAACCCGCATCTTATCTTCTTTCCTTTTCCTGGCTGTAGAGTATTCCATTTTGTGTCTCTTCTCTCACTGGGTGTGATGTCTTCAAGGTTCATTAACACTGCAGCCTGTGTCTGACCGTCATTCTTTTTACTGGCTGTATAGCATTCCATTGTGTGTGTCTTCTCTTACTGGGCCTGATGTCTTCCAAGTTCACTAACACTGCAGCCTGTGTCTGACCCTCATTTCTTTTCCTGGCTGTGTAGTATTCCATTGTGTGTCTCTTCTCTCACTAGGCCTGAGGTCTTGAATGTTCCTCCACGCTGCATCCTCCCTCTGACCCACATTCCTTTTCCTGGCTGTGTAGTACTCCATTGTGTGTCTCTTCTCTCACTGGACCTGATGTGTTCAACGTTCGTTCACACTGCAGCCTGCATCTGACATTCATTTCTTTTCCTTCCTCTGTGGTATTCCATTGTGTGTCTCTTCCTTCACTGGGCCTGAGATCTTCCAGGTTCATTCACACTGCAGCCTGCATCTGAGCCTCATTCGTTTTAGCTGGCAATATAGTATTCCATTGTGTGTCTCTTCTCCCACCGGGCCTGATGTGTTCAAGGTTCACCCACGCCGCAGCCTGCATCAGACCCTCATTCCTTTTCCTGGCTGTATAGTATTCCATTGTGTGTCTCTTCTCCCACTGGGCCTGATGGCTTCAACGTTCACCCATGCCGCAGCATGCGTCTGACCCTCATTCCTTTTCCTCGCTGGATGGTATTCCATTGTGTGTCTCTTCCTTCACTGGGCCTGAGATCTTCCAGGTTCATTCACACTGCAGCCTGCATCTGACGCTCGTTCGTTTTAGCTGGCCATATAGTATTCCATTGTGTGTCTCTTCTCCCACCGGGCCTGATGTGTTCAAGGTTCACCCATGCCGCAGCCTGCATCAGACCCTCATTCCTTTTCCTGGCTGTATAGTATTCCATTGTGTGTCTCTTCTCCCACTTGGCCTGATGGCTTCAACGTTCACCCATGCCGCAGCATGCGTCTGACCCTCATTCCTTTTCCTGGCTGTATACTCTTCCATAGTGTGTCTCTTGTCTCACTGGGCCTGATGCCTTCAAGGTTCATCCACACTGCAGCCTGTGTCTGACCCTCATACTTTTTCCTGGCTATATGGTATTTCGTTGTGGGTCTCTACTCCCACTGTGCGTGATGTCTTCACTTTTCACCCATGCCGCAGCCTGCGTCTGACCCTCATTCCTTTTCCTGGCTGTATAGTATTCCATTGACTGTTTATTCTCTTACTGGGCCTGATGACTTCAAGTTTCATTCACACTGTAGCCTGCGTCTGACCCTGATTCTTTTTCCTGTCTGTATAGTATTCCATTGTGTGTCTCTTCTACCACTGGGCCTGATGTCTTCATGGTTCACCCATGTCGCAGCCTGCGTCTGACCTTCATTCCCTTTCCTGGCTTTATGGTATTCCATTGTGTGTCTGTTCTCCCACTGGGCCTGATGTCTTCAAAGTTCACCCATGCCGCAGCCTGCGTCTGACCCTCATTCCTTTTCCTGGATGTATAGTATTCCATTGTGTGTCTCTTCTACCACTGGGCCTGATGTCTTCAAGGTTCATCCATGCTGCAGCCTGCGTCTGACCTTCATTCCTTTTCCTGGCTTTATGGTAGTCCATTGTTTCTCTCTTCTCCCACTTGGCCTGATGACTTCAAAGTTCACCCACGCCGCAGCCTGCGTCTGACCCTCATTCCTTTTCCTGGCTGTATGGTATTCCATTGTGTGTTTCTTCCTTCACTGGGTGTGAGATCTTCCAGGTTCATTCACACTACAGCTTGCATCTGACCCTCATTCGTTTTAACTGGCCATATAGTATTCCATTGTGTGTCTCTTCTCCCACTGGGCCTGATGTTTTCAAGGTTCACCCATGCCGCAGCCTGCATCTGACCCTCATTCCTTTTCCTGGCTGTATAGTATTCCATTGTGTGTCTCTTCTCTTACTGGGCCTGATGTCTTCCAGGTTCACTCACACTGCAGCCTGTGTCTGACCCTCATTCCTTTTCCTGGCTGTTTAGTATTCCATTGTGTGTCTCTTCTCTCACTAGGCCTGAGGTCTTGAAGGTTCATCCACGCTGCAGCCTGCATCTGACCCTCATTCCCTTTCCTGGCTCTGTAGTATTCCATGGAGTGTCTCTTCTCTTACAGGGCCTGATGTCTTCAAGTTTCATTCACACTGCATCCTGCGTCTGACCCTCATTCCTTTTCCTGGCTGTATAGTATTCCATTGTGTGTCTCTTCTCTCACTGAGCCAAATGTCTTGAATGTTCACCCATGCCGCAGCCTGCTTCTGAAACCCTTTCCTTTTCCTTGCTCTATGGTATTCCATTGTGTGTCTCTTCCTTCACTGGGCCTGAGATCTTCCAGGTTCATTCACACTGCAGCCTGCATCTGAGCCTCATTCGTTTTTGCTGGCCATATAGTATTCCATTGTGTGTCTCTTCTCCCACTGGGCCTGATGTCTTCAAGGTTCACCCATGCCACAGCCTGCATCTGACCCTCATTCCTTTTCCTGGCTGTATAGTATTCCATTGTGTGTCTCTTTTCTCACTGGGCCTTTTGTCTTCAAGGTTCACCCATGCCGCAGCCTGCTTCTGACCCTCATTCTTTTTCCTGGCTGTGTAGTATTCCATTGCGTGTCTCTTCTCTCACTGGGCCTGATGTATTCAAATTTCCTTCTTTCTGCAGCCTGCATCTAATACTCTTTCCTTTTCCTGGCTGTATAGTATTCCATTTTTTGTCTCTTCTCTCACTGGGTCTGATGTCTTCAAGGTTCATTAACACTGCAGCCTGTGTCTGACCGTCATTCTTTTTACTGGCTGTATTGCATTCCATTGTGTGTGTCTTCTCTTACTGGGCCTGATGTCTTCCAAGTTCACTAACACTGCAGCCTGTGTCTGACCCTCATTTCTTTTCCTGGCTGTGTAGTATTCCATGGTGTGTCTCTTCTCTCACTAGGCCTGAGGTCTTGAATGTTCCTCCACGCTGCATCCTCCCTCTGACCCTCATTCCTTTTCCTGGCTGTGTAGTACTCCATTGTGTGTCTCTTCTCTCACTGGGCCTGATGTGTTCAACGTTCGTTCACACTGCAGCCTGCATCTGACATTCATTTCTTTTCCTTGCTCTATGGTATTCCATTGTGTGTCTCTTCCTTCACTGGGCCTGAGATCTTCCAGGTTCATTCACACTGCAGCCTGCATCTGAGCCTCATTCGTTTTAGCTGGCCATATAGTATTCCATTGTGTGTCTCTTCTCCCACCGGGCCTGATGTGTTCAAGGTTCACCCACGCCGCAGCCTGCATCAGACCCTCATTCCTTTTCCTGGCTGTATAGTATTCCATTGTGTGTCTCTTCTCCCACTGGGCCTGATGGCTTCAACGTTCACCCATGCCGCAGCATGCGTCTGACCCTCATTCCTTTTCCTGGCTGTATACTATTCCATAGTGTGTCCCTTGTCTCACTGGGCCTGATGCCTTCAAGGTTCATCCACACTGCAGCTTGTGTCTGACCCTCATTCCATTTCCTGGCTGTATGGTATTTCGTTGTGGGTCTCTTCTCCCACTGTGCGTGATGTCTTCACTTTTCACCCATGCCGCAGCCTGCGTCTGACCCTCATTCCTTTTCCTGGCTGTATAGTATTCCATTGACTGTTTATTCTCTTACTGGGCCTGATGACTTCAAGTTTCATTCACACTGTAGCCTGCGTCTGACCCTCATTCCTTTTCCTGTCTGTATAGTATTCCATTGTGTGTCTCTTCTCTTACTGGGCCTGATGTCTTCCAGGTTCATTCCCACTGCAGCCTGCATCTGACCCTCATTCCTTTTTCTAGATGTATAGTATTCCATTGTGTGTCTCTTCTCCCACTGGGCCTGATGTCTTCAAGGTTCACCCATGCCGCAGCCTGCGTCTGACCTTCATTCCTTTTCCTGGCTTTATGGTAGTCCATTGTTTCTCTCTTCTCCCACTTGGCCTGATGACTTCAAAGTTCACCCATGCCGCAGCCTGCGTCTGACCCTCATTCCTTTTCCTGGATGTATAGTATTCCATTGTGTGTCTCTTCTACCACTAGGCCTGATGTCTTCAAGGTTCACCCATGCCGCAGCCTGCGTCTGACCTTCATTCCTTTTCCTGGCTTTATGGTATTCCATTGTTTGTCTCTTCTCCCACTTGGCCTGATGACTTCAAAGTTCACCCACGCCGCAGCCTGCGTCTGACCCTCATTCCTTTTCCTGGCTGAATGGTATTCCATTGTGTGTCTCTTCCTTCACTGGGCGTGAGATCTTCCAGGTTCATTCACACTGCAGCCTGCATCTGACCCTCATTCGTTTTAACTGGACATATAGTATTCCATTGTGTGTCTCTTCTCCCACCGGGCCTGATGTTTTCAAGGTTAACCCATGCCGCAGCCTGCATCTGACCCTCATTCCTTTTCCTGGCTGTATAGTATTCCATTGTGTGTCTCTTCTCTTACTGGGCCTGATGTCTTCCAGGTTCACTCACACTGCAGCCTGTGTCTGACCCTCATTCCTTTTCCTGGCTGTTTAGTATTCTATTGTGTGTCTCTTCTCTCACTAGGCCTGAGGTCTTGAAGGTTCATCCACGCTGCAGCCTGCATCTGACCCTCATTCCCTTTCCTGGCTCTGTAGTATTCCATTGAGTGTCTCTTCTCTTACAGGGCCTGATGTCTTCAAGTTTCATTCACACTGCATCCTGCGTCTGACCCTCATTCCTTTTCCTGGCTGTATAGTATTCCATTGTGTGTCTCTTCTCTCACTGGGCCTAATGTCTTCAATGTTCACCCATGCCGCAGCCTGCTTCTGAACCTCTTTCCTTTTCCTTGCTCTATGGTATTCCATTGTGTGTCTCTTCCTTCACTGGGCCTGAGATCTTCCAGGTTCATTCACACTGCAGCCTGCATCTGACGCTCGTTCATTTTAGCTGGCCATATAGTATTCCATTGTGTGTCTCTTCTCCCACCGGGCCTGATGTGTTCAAGGTTCACCCATGCCGCAGCCTGCATCAGACCCTCATTCCTTTTCCTGGCTGTATAGTATTCCATTGTGTGTCTCTTCTCCCACTGGGCCTGATGGCTTCAACGTTCACCCATGCCGCAGCATGCGTCTGACCCTCATTCCTTTTCCTCGATGGATGGTATTCCATTGTGTGTCTCTTCCTTCACTGGGCCTGAGATCTTCCAGGTTCATTCACACTGCAGCCTGCATCTGACGCTCGTTCGTTTTAGCTGGCCATATAGTATTCCATTGTGTGTCTCTTCTCCCACCGGGCCTGATGTGTTCAAGGTTCACCCATGCCGCAGCCTGCATCAGACCCTCATTCCTTTTCCTGGCTGTATAGTATTCCATTGTGTGTCTCTTCTCACACTTGGCCTGATGGCTTCAACGTTCACCCATGCCGCAGCATGCGTCTGACCCTCATTCCTTTTCCTGGCTGTATACTATTCCATAGTGTGTCTCTTGTCTCACTGGGCCTGATGCCTTCAAGGTTCATCCACACTGCAGCCTGTGTCTGACCCTCATACTTTTTCCTGGCTATATGGTATTTCGTTGTGGGTCTCTACTCCCACTGTGCGTGATGTCTTCACTTTTCACCCATGCCGCATCCTGCGTCTGACCCTCATTCCTTTTCCTGGCTGTATAGTATTCCATTAACTGTTTATTCTCTTACTGGGCCTGATGACTTCAAGTTTCATTCACACTGTAGCCTGCGTCTGACCCTGATTCTTTTTCCTGTCTGTATAGTATTCCATTGTGTGTCTCTTCTACCACTGGGCCTGATGTCTTCATGGTTCACCCATGTCGCAGCCTGCGTCTGACCTTCATTCCCTTTCCTGGCTTTATGGTATTCCATTGTTTGTCTGTTCTCCCACTTGGCCTGATGTCTTCAAAGTTCACCCATGCCGCAGCCTGCGTCTGAGCCTCATTCCTTTTCCTGGATGTATAGTATTCCATTGTGTGTCTCTTCTACCACTGGGCCTGATGTCTTCAAGGTTCATCCATGCCGCAGCCTGCGTCTGACCCTCATTCCTTTTCCTTGCTCTATGGTATTCCATTGTGTGTCTCTTCCTTCACTGGGCCTGAGATCTTCCAGGTTCATTCACACTGCAGCCTGCATCTGACCCTCATTCGTTTTAACTGGACATATAGTATTCCATTGTGTGTCTCTTCTCCCACCGGGCCTGATGTTTTCAAGGTTCACCCATGCCGCAGCCTGCATCTGACCCTCATTCCTTTTCCTGGCTGTATAGTATTCCATTGTGTGTCTCTTCTCTTACTGGGCCTGAGGTCTTCCAGGTTCACTCACACTGCAGCCTGTGTCTGACCCTCATTCCTTTTCCTGGCTGTTTAGTATTCCATTGTGTGTCTCTTCTCTCACTAGGCCTGAGGTCTTGAAGGTTCATCCACGCTGCAGCCTGCATCTGACCCTCATTCCCTTTCCTGGCTCTGTAGTATTCCATTGAGTGTCTCTTCTCTTACAGGGCCTGATGTCTTCAAGTTTCATTCACACTGCATCCTGCGTCTGACCCTCATTCCTTTTCCTGGCTGTATAGTATTCCATTGTGTGTCTCTTCTCTCACTGGGCCTAATGTCTTCAATGTTCACCCATGCCGCAGCCTGCTTCTGAACCTCTTTCCTTTTCCTTGCTCTATGGTATTCCATTGTGTGTCTCTTCCTTCACTGGGCCTGAGATCTTCCAGGTTCATTCACACTGCAGCCTGCATCTGACGCTCGTTCATTTTAGCTGGCCATATAGTATTCCATTGTGTGTCTCTTCTCCCACCGGGCCTGATGTGTTCAAGGTTCACCCATGCCGCAGCCTGCATCAGACCCTCATTCCTTTTCCTCGCTGTATAGTATTCCATTGTGTGTCTCTTCTCCCACTGGGCCTGATGGCTTCAACGTTCACCCATGCCGCAGCATGCGTCTGACCCTCATTCCTTTTCCTCGCTGGATGGTATTCCATTGTGTGTCTCTTCCTTCACTGGGCCTGAGATCTTCCTGGTTCATTCACACTGCAGCCTGCATCTGACGCTCGTTCGTTTTAACTGGCCATATACTATTCCATTGTGTGTCTCTTCTCTCACCGGGCCTGATGTGTTCAATGTTCACCCATGCCGCAGCCTGCATCAGACCCTCATTCCTTTTCCTGGCTGTATAGTATTCCATTGTGTGTCTCTTCTCCCACTTGGCCTGATGGCTTCAACGTTCACCCATGCCGCAGCATGCGTCTGACCCTCATTCCTTTTCCTGGCTGTATACTATTCCATAGTGTGTCTCTTGTCTCACTGGGCCTGATGCCTTCAAGGTTCATCCACACTGCAGCCTGTGTCTGACCCTCATACATTTTCCTGGCTATATGGTATTTCGTTGTGGGTCTCTTCTCCCACTGTGCGTGATGTCTTCACTTTTCACCCATGCCGCAGCCTGCGTCTGACCCTCATTCCTTTTCCTGGCTGTATAGTATTCCATTAACTGTTTATTCTCTTACTGGGCCTGATGACTTCAAGTTTCATTCACACTGTAGCCTGCGTCTGACCCTCATTCTTTTTCCTGTCTGTATAGTATTCCATTGTGTGTCTCTTCTACCACTGGGCCTGATGTCTTCATGGTTCACCCATGTCGCAGCCTGCGTCTGACCTTCATTCCCTTTCCTGGCTTTATGGTATTCCATTGTTTGTCTGTTCTCCCACTTGGCCTGATGTCTTCAAATTTCACCCATGCCGCAGCCTGCGTCTGACCCTCATTCCTTTTCCTGGATGTATAGTATTCCATTGTGTGTCTCTTCTACCACTGGGCCTGATGTCTTCAAGGTTCATCCATGCCGCAGCCTGCGTCTGACCTTCATTCCTTTTCCTGGCTTTATGGTAGTCCATTGTTTCTCTCTTCTCCCACTTGGCCTGATGACTTCAAAGTTCACCCACGCCGCAGCCTGCGTCTGACCCTCATTCCTTTTCCTGGCTGTATGGTATTCCATTGTGTGTTTCTTCCTTCACTGGGCGTGAGATCTTCCAGGTTCATTCACACTGCAGCCTGCATCTGACCCTCATTCGTTTTAACTGGCCATATAGTATTCCATTGTGTGTCTCTTCTCCCACCGGGCCTGATGTTTTCAAGGTTCACCCATGCCGCAGCCTGCATCTGACCCTCATTCCTTTTCCTGGCTGTATAGTATTCCATTGTGTGTCTCTTTTCTCACTGTGCCTTTTGTCTTCAAGGTTCACCCATGCCGCAGCCTGTATCTGACCCTCATTCCTTTTCCTGGCTGTATAGTATTCCATTGTGTGTCTCTTCTCTTACTGGGCCTGATGTCTTCCAGGTTCACTCACACTGCAGCCTGTGTCTGACCCTCATTCCTTTTCCTGGATGTTTAGTATTCCATTGTGTGTCTCTTCTCTCACTAGGCCTGAGGTCTTGAAGGTTCATCCACGCTGCAGCCTGCATCTGACCCTCATTCCCTTTCCTGGCTCTGTGGTATTCCATTGAGTGTCTCTTCTCTTACAGGGCCTGATGTCTTCAAGTTTCATTCACACTGCATCCTGCGTCTGACCCTCATTCATTTTCCTGGCTGTATAGTATTCCATTGTGTGTCTCTTCTCTCACCGGGCCTAATGTCTTCAATGTTCACCCATGCCGCAGCCTGCTTCTGAAACCCTTTCCTTTTCCTTGCTCTATGGTATTCCATTGTGTGTCTCTTCCTTCACTGGGCCTGAGATCTTCCAGATTCATTCACACTGCAGCCTGCATCTGAGCCTCATTCGTTTTACCTGGCCATATAGTATTCCATTGTGTGTCTCTTCTCCCACCGGGCCTGATGTCTTCAAGGTTCACCCATGCCACAGCCTGCATCTGACCCTCATTCCTTTTCCTGGCTGTATAGTATTCCATTTTGTGTCTCTTTTCTCAATGAGCCTTTTGTCTTCAAGGTTCACCCATTCCGCAGCCTGCTTCTGACCCTCATTCTCCTTCCTGGCTGTGTAGTATTCCATTGCGTGTCTCTTCTCTCACTGGGCCTGATGTATTCAAATTTCCTTCACTCTGCAGCCTGCATCTGATCCTCTTTCCTTTTCCTGGCTGTATAGTATTCCATTTTTTGTCTCTTGTCTCACTGGGTCTGATGTCCTCAAGGTTCATTAACACTGCAGCACGTGTCTGACCGTCATTCTTTTTACTGGCTGTATAGCATTCCATTGTGTGTGTCTTCTCTTACTGGGCCTGATGTCTTCCAAGTTCACTAACACTGCAGGCTGTGTCTGACCCTCATTTCTTTTCCTGGCTGTGTAGTATTCCATTGTGTGTCTCTTCTCTCACTAGACCTGAGGTCTTGAATGTTCGTCCACGCTGCATCCTCCCTCTGACCCTCATTCCTTTTCCTGGCTGTGTAGTATTCCATTGTGTGTCTCTTCTCTCACTGGGCCTGATGTGTTTAACGTTCATTCACACTGCAGCCAGCATCTGACATTCATTTCTTTTCCTTGCTCTATGGTATTCCATTGTGTGTCTCTTCCTTCACTGGGCCTGAGATCTTCCAGGTTCATTCACACTGCAGCCTGCATCTGAGCCTCATTCGTTTTAGCTGGCCATATAGTATTCCATTGTGTGTCTCTTCTCCCACCGGGCCTGATGTGTTCAAAGTTCACCCATGCCGCAGCATGCGTCTGACACTCATTCCTTTTCCTGGCTGTATACTATTCCATAGTGTGTCCCTTGTCTCACTGGGCCTGATGCCTTCAAGGTTCATCCACACTGCAGCGTGTGTCTGACCCTCATTCCATTTCCTGGCTGTATGGTATTTCGTTGTGGGTCTCTTCTCCCACTGTGCGTGATGTCTTCACTTTTCACCCATACCGCAGCATGCGTCTGACCCTCATTCCTTTTCCTGGCTGTATAGGATTCCATTGACTGTTTATTCTCTTACTGGGCCTGATGACTTCAAGTTTCATTCACACTGTAGCCTGCGTCTGACCCTCATTCCTTTTCCTGTCTGTATAGTATTCCATTGTGTGTCTCTTCTCTTACTGGGCCTGATGTCTTCCAGGTTCATTCCCACTGCAGCCTGCATCTGACCCTCATTCCTTTTCCTGGCTGTATGGTATTCCATTGTGTGTCTCTTCCTTCACTGGGCCTGAGATCTTCCAGGTTCATTCACACTGCAGCCTGCATCTGACGCTCGTTCGATTTAGCTGGCCATATAGTATTCCATTGTGTGTCTCTTCTCCCACCGGGCCTGATGTGTTCAAGGTTCACCCATGCCGCAGCCTGCATCATACCCTCATTCCTTTTCCTGGCTGTATAGTATTCCATTGTGTGTCTCTTCTCCCACTTGGCCTGATGGCTTCAACATTCACCCATGCCGCAGCATGCGTCTGACCCTCATTCCTTTTCCTGGCTGTATACTATTCCACAGTGTGTCTCTTGTCTCACTGGGCCTGATGCCTTCAAGGTTCATCCACACTGCAGCCTGTGTCTGACCCTCATACTTTTTCCTGGCTATATGGGATTTCGTTGTGGGTCTCTTCTCCCACTGTGCGTGATGTCTTCACTTTTCACCCATGCCGCAGCCTGCGTCTGACCCTCATTCCTTTTCCTGGCTGTATAGTATTCCATTAACTGTTTATTCTCTTACTGGGCCTGATGACTTCAAGTTTCATTCACACTGTAGCCTGCGTCTGACCCTCATTCTTTTTCCTGTCTGTATAGTATTCCATTGTGTGTCTCTTCTCCCACTGGGCCTGATGTCTTCATGGTTCACCCATGTCGCAGCCTGCGTCTGACCCTCATTCCTTTTCCTGGATGTATAGTATTCCATTGTGTGTCTCTTCTACCACTGGGCCTGATGTCTTCAAGGTTCACCCATGCCGCAGCCTGCGTCTGACCTTCATTCCTTTTCCTGGCTTTATGGTATTCCATTGTTTGTCTCTTCTCCCACTTGGCCTGATGACTTCAAAGTTCCCCCATGCCGCAGCCTGCATCTGACCCTCATTCCTTTTCCTGGCTGAATGGTATTCCATTCTGTGTCTCTTCCTTCACTGGGCGTGAGAGCTTCCAGGTTCATTCACACTGCAGGCTGGATCTGACCCTCATTCGTTTTAACTTCCCATATAGTATTCCATTGTGTGTCTCTTCTCCCACCGGGCCTGATGTTTTCAAGGTTCACCCATGCCGCAGCCTGTATCTGACCCTCATTCCTTTTCCTGGCTGTATAGTATTCCATTGTGTGTCTCTTCTCTTACTGGGCCTGATGTCTTCCAGGTTTACTCACACTGCAGCCTGTGTCTGACCCTCATTCCTTTTCCTGGCTGTTTAGTATTCCATTGTGTGTCTCTTCTCTCACTAGGCCTGAGGTCTTGAAGATTCATCCACGCTGCAGCCTGCATCTGACCCTCATTCCCTTTCCTGGCTCTGTAGTATTCCATTGAGTGTCTCTTCTCTTACAGGGCCTGATGTCTTCAAGTTTCATTCACACTGCATCCTGCGTCTGACCCTCATTCCTTTTCCTGGCTGTATAGTATTCCATTGTGTGTCTCTTCTCTCACTGAGCCTAATGTCTTCAATGTTCACCCATGCCGCAGCCTGCTTCTGAACTTCTTTCCTTTTCCTTGCTCTATGGTATTCCATTGTGTGTCTCTTCCTTCACTGGGCCTGAGATCTTCCAGGTTCATTCACACTGCAGCCTGCATCTGAGCCTCATTCGTTTTTGCTGGACATATAGTATTCCATTGTGTGTCTCTTCTCCCACCGGGCCTGATGTCTTCAGGGTTCACCCATGCCACAGCCTGCATCTGACCCTCATTCCTTTTCCTGGCTGTATAGTATTCCATTGTGTGTCTCTTTTCTCACTGCGCCTTTTGTCTTCTAGGTTCACCCATACCGCAGCCTGCTTCTGACCCTCATTCTTTTTCCTGGCCGTGTAGTATTCCATTGCGTGTCTCTTCTCTCACTGGGACTGATGTATTCAAATTTCCTTCACTCTGCAGCCTGCATCTGATCCTCTTTCCTTTTCCTGGCTCTATAGTATTCCATTTTGTGTCTCTTCTCTCACTGGGTCTGATGTTCTTCAAGGTTCATTAACACTGCAGCCTGTGTCTGACCGTCATTCTTTTTACTGGCTGTATAGCATTCCATTTTGTGTGTCTTCTCTTACTGGGCCTGATGTCTTCCAGGTTCACTAACACTGCAGCCTGTGTCTGACCCTCATTTCTTTTCCTGGCTGTGTAGTATTCCATTGTGTGTCTCTTCTCTCACTAGGCCTGAGGTCTTGAATGTTCGTCCACGCTGCATCCTGCGTCTGACCCTCATTCCTTTTCCTGGCTGTATAGTATTCCATTATGTGTCTCTTCTCTTGCTGGGCCTGATGTCTTCATGGTTCACCCGTGCCGCAGCCTGCGTCTGACCCTCATTCCTCTTCCTGACTGCGTAGCATTCCATTGTGTGTCTCTTCTCTCACTGGGCCTGATGAATTCAAGGTTCATTCACGCTGCAGCCTGCATCTGACCCTCATTCCTTATCCTGGATGTATATTGTTCCATTTTGTGTCTCTTCTCTCACTGGGCCGGATGTCTTCAAGGTTCATTAACACTGTAGCTTGGGTCTGACCCTCATTCTTTTACATGGCCGTATAGTATTCCATTGTGTGTTTCTTCTCTTACTGGGCCTGGTGTCTTCCAGGTTCACTCACGCTGCAGCCTGTGTCTGACCCTCATTCCTTTTATTGGCTGGGTAGTATTCCATTGTGTGTCTCTTCTCTCACTAGGCATGAGGTCTTGAAGTTTCATCCATGCGGCAGCCTGCATCTGACCCTCATTCCTTTTCCTGGCTGTATAGAAATCCATTGTGTGTCTCTTCTCGCAATGGGCCTGATGTCTTCAACGTTCATTCACACTGCAGTCTGTATCTGACTCTCATACCTTTTCCTTGCCATAGAGTATTCCATTGTGTGTCTCTTCTCTCACTGGGACTGATGTCTTCCAGGTTCATTCACACTGCATCCTGCATCTGACACTCATTCCTTTACCTGGCTGTATGGTATTACACTGTGTGTCTCTTCTCTCACTGGGCCTGAGATCTTCCAGGTTCATTCACACTGCAGCCTGCATCTGACCCTCATTCCTTTTCCTGGCTGTATAGTATTCCACTGTGTGTTTCTTCTCCCACTGGGCCTGATATCTTCACCGTTCACCCATGCTGCAGCCTGGGTGTAACCCTCATTCCTTTTCCTGGCTGTATAGTATTGCATTGTGTGTCTGTTCTACCACTGGGCCTGATGTCTTCCAGGTTCATTCACACAGCAGCCTGCGTCTGACCCTCATTCCTTTTCCTCCCTGTATAGTATTCCATTCTGTGTCTCTTCTCTCACTGGGCCTCATGTCTTCCAGGTTCATTCACACTGCAGCCTGCGTCTGACACTCATTCCTTTTCCAGGCTGTATAGTATTCCACTGTGTGTCTCTTCTCCCACTGGGCCTGATATCTTCACCATTCACCCATGCCGCAGCCTGGGTGTAACCCTCATTCCTTTTCCTGGCTGTATAGTATTGCATTGTGTGTCTGTTCTACCACTGGGCCTGATGTCTTCAAGTTTCATTCACACAACAGCCTGCGTCTGACCCTCATTCCTTTTCCTGCGTGTATAGTATTCCATTCTGTGTCTCTTCTCTCACTGGGTCTGATGTCTTCAATGTTCACCCATGCCGCAGCCTGCTTCTGACCCTCATTCCTTTTCCTGGCTGTATGGTATTCCATTGTGTGTCTCTTCCTTCACTGGGCCTGAAATCTTCCAGGTTTATTCACACTGCAGCCTACATCTGACCCTCATTCGTTTTTGCTGGCCATATAGTATTCCACTATGTGTCTCCTCTCCCACCGGGCCTGATGTCTTCAAAGTTCACCCGTGCCGCAGCCTATATCTGACCCACATTCCTTTTCCTGGCTGTATAGTATTCCATTGTTTGTCTTTTCTCTCACTGGACCTGGTGTCTTCAAGGTTCATCCACACTGCAGCCTGTGTCTGACCCTCGTTCCTTTTCCTGGCTGTATAGTATTCCAATGTTTGTCTCTTCTCCCACTGGGCCTGATTTCTTCAAGGTTCACACATGCCGCTTCCTGCGTCTGACCCTCATTCCTTTTCCTGGCTCTATGGTTTTCCATTGTGTGTCTCTTCTCCCACTGGGCCTGATGTCTTCAAGGATCACCCATGCCGCAGGCTGCGTCTGACCCTCATTCCTTTTCCTGGCTGTATAATATTCCATTGTGTGTCTCTTCTCCCACTGGTCCTGATGTCTTCAAGGTTCACCCATGCCGCAGCCTGCGTCTGAACCTCATTCCTTTTCCTGGCTATATGGTATTCCATTGTGTGTCTCTTCTCCCACTGGGCCTGATGTCTTCAAGTTTCATTCACACAACAGCCTGCGTCTGACCCTCATTCCTTTTCCTGCGTGTATAGTATTCCATTCTGTGTCTCTTCTCTCACTGGGCCTGATGTCTTCAATGTTCACCCATGCCGCAGCCTGCTTCTGACCCTCATTCCTTTTCCTGGCTGTATGGTATTCCATTGTGTGTCTCTTCCTTCACTGGGCCTTAAATCTTCCAGGTTCATTCACACTGCAGCCTACATCTGACCCTCATTCGTTTTTGCTGGCCATATAGTATTCCACTCTGTGTCTCCTCTCCCACCGGGCCTGATGTCTTCAAAGTTCACCCATGCCGCAGCCTATATCTGACCCACATTCCTATTCCTGGTTGTATAGTATTCCATTGTTTGTCTTTTTTCTCACTGGACCTGGTGTCTTCAAGGTTCATCCAAACTGCAGCCTGTGTCTGACCCTCGTTCCTTTTCCTGGCTGTATAGTATTCCAATGTTTGTCTCTTTTCCCACTGGGCCTGATTTCTTCAAGGTTCACACATGCCGCTTCCTGCGTCTGACCCTCATTCCTTTTCCTGGCTCTATGGTATTCCATTGTGTGTCTCTTCTCCCACTGGGCCTGATGTCTTCAAGGATCACCCATGCCGCAGGCTGCGTCTGACCCTCATTCCTTTTCCTGGCTGTATAATATTCCATTGTGTGTCTCTTCTCCCACTGGGCCTGATGTCTTCAAGGTTCACCCATGCCGCAGCCTGCGTCTGAACCTCATTCTTTTTCCTGGCTATATGGTATTCCATTGTGTGTCTCTTCTCCCACTGGGCCTGATGTCTTCCTGGTTCACCCATGCCGCAACCGGTTTCTCACCCTCATTCCTTTTCCTGGCTGTATAGTATTCCATTGAGTGTGTCTTCCCTTACTGGCCCTGATGTCTTCAAGGTTCATTCACACTGCAGCCTGCGTCTGACACTCATTCCTTTTCCTGCCTGTAGAGTATTATATTGTGTGTCTCTTCTCTCACTCTGCCTGATGTCTTCAATGTTCACCCATGCCGCAGCCTCCTTCTGACCCTCATTCATTTTCCTGGCTGTATGGTGTTCCATTGTGTGTGTCTTCCTTCAGTGGGCCTGAAATCTTCCTGGTTCATTCACACTGCAGCCTACATTTGACACTCATTCGTTTTTGCTGGCCATATAGTATTCCATTGTGTGTCTCCTCTCCCACTGGGCCTGACGTCAAGGTTCACCCATGCCGCAGCCTGCATCTCACCCGCATTGCTTTTCCTTGCTGTATAGTATTCCATTGTGTGTCACTTCTCTCACTGGGCATGGTGTCTTCAATGTTCATCCACACTGCAGCCTATGTCTGACCCTCATTACTTTTCCTGGCTGTATAGTATTCCATTGTGTGTCTCTTTTCTCACTGGGCCTTTTGTCTTCAAGGTTCACCCATGCCGCAGCCTGCTTCTGACCCTCATTCTTTTTCCTGGCTGTGTAGTATTCCATTGCGTGTGTCTTCTCTCACTGGGCCTGAGGTATTCAAATTTCCTTCACTCTGCAGCCTGCATCTGATCCTCTTTCCTTTTCCTGGCTGTATAGTATTCCATTTTGTGTCTCTTCTCTCACTGGGTCTGATGTCTTCAAGGTCCATTAACACTGCAGCCTGTGTCTGACCGTCATTCTTTTTACTGGCTGTATAGCATTCCATTGTGTGTGTCTTCTCTTACTGGGCCTGATGTCTTCCAGGTTCACTAACACTGCAGCCTGTGTCTGACCCTCATTTCTTTTCCTGGCTGTGTAGTATTCCATTGTGTGTCTCTTCTCACACTGGGCCTGATGTGTTCAACGTTCATTCACACTACAGCCTGCATCTGACATTCATTTCTTTTCCTGGCCATATAGTATTCCATTGTGTGTCTCTTCTCTTACTGGGCCTGATGTCTTCCAGGTTCATTCACACTGCAGCCTGCATCTGACCCTCATTCCTTTTCCTGGCTGTATAGTATTCCACTTTGTGTCTCTTCTCTCACTGTGCCTGAGATCTTCCTGTTTCATTCACACTGCAGCCTGCATCTGACCCTCATTCCTTTTCCTGGCTATATGGTATTTCGTTGTGTGTCTCTTCTCCCACTGTGCGTGATGTCTTCACTTTTCACCCATGCCGCAGCCTGCGTCTGAACCTCATTCCTTTTCCTGGCTGTATAGTATTCCATTGAGTGTGTATTCTCTTACTGGGCCTGATGTCTTCAAGTTTCATTCACGCTGTAGCCTGCGTCTGACCCTCATTCCTTTTCCTGGCTGTATAGTATTCCATAGTGTGTCTCTTGTCTCACTGGGCCTGATGCCTTCAAGGTTCATCCACACTGCAGCCTGTGTCTCACCCTCATTCCTTTTCCTGGCTATATGGTATTTCGTTGTGGATCTCTTCTCCTACTGCGCGTGATGTCTTCACTTTTCACCCATGCCGCAGCCTGCGTCTGACCCTCATTCCTTTTCCTGGCGGTATAGTATTCCATTGACTGTTTATTCTCTTACTGGGCCTGATGACTTCAAGTTTCATTCACACTGTAGCCTGCGTCTGACCCTCATTCCTTTTCCTGTCTATATAGTATTCCATTGTGTGTCTCTTCTCTTACTGGGCCTGATGTCTTCCAGGTTCATTTCCACTGCAGCCTGCATCTGAACCTCATTCCTTTTCCTGGATGTATAGTATTCCATTGTGTGTCTCTTCTCCCACTGGGCCTGATGTCTTCAAAGTTCACCCATGCCGCAGCCTGCGTCTGACTTTCATTCCTTTTCCTGGCTTTATGGTATACCACTGTTTGTCTCTTCTCCCTCTGGGCCTGATGTCTTCAAAATTCACCCATGCCACAGTCTGCGTCTGACCATCATTCCTTTTCCTGGCTGTATAGTATTCCTCTCTGTGTCTCTTCTCTCACTGGGCCTGAGACCTTCCAGGTTCATTCACACTGCAGCCTGCATCTGACCCTGATTCCTTTTCTTGGCTGTGTAGTATTCCATTGTGTGCCTATTCTATCACTGGGCCTGATGTCTTCAAGGTTCATTCACACTGCAGCCTGCATCTGACCCTCATTCCTTTTCCTGGCTGTATAGTATTCCACTGTGCGTCTCTTCTCTCACTGGGCCTGATGCCTTCAAAGTTCACCTATGCCGCAGCCTGCGTCTGACCCTCATTCCTTTTCCTGGCTGTATAGTATTCCATTGTGTGTCTCTTCTCTCGCTGGGCCTGATGACTTCATGGTTCACCCATGCCGCAGCCTGCGTCTGACCCTCATTCCTCTTCCTGACTGCGTAGTATTCCGTTGTGTGTCTCTTCTCTCACTGGGCCTGATGAATTCAAGGTTCATTCACGCTGCAGCCTGCATCTGACCCTCATTCCTTATCCTGGCTGTATATTGTTCCATTTTGTGTCTCTTCTCTCACTGGGCCGGATGTCTTCAAGGTTCATTCGCACTGTAGCTTGGGTCTGACCCTCATTGTTTTACCTGGCCGTTTAGTATTCCATTGTGTGTTTCTTCTCTTACTGGGAATGGTTTCTTCCAGGTTCACTCACGCTGCAGCCTGTGTCTGACCCTCATTCCTTTTATTGGCTGGGTAGTATTCCATTGTGTGTCTCTTCTCTCACTAGGCATGAGGTCTTGAAGTTTCATCCATGCGGCAGCCTGCATCTGACCCTCATTCCTTTTCCTAGCTGTATAGAAATCCATTGTGTGTCTCTTCTCGCAATGGCCTGATGTCTTCAACGTTCATTCACACTGCAGTCTGTATCTGACTCTCATACCTTTTCCTGGCCATAGAGTATTCCATTGTGTGTCTCTTCTCTCACTGGGACTGATGTCTTCCAGGTTCATACACACTGCATCCTGCATCTGACACTCATTCCTTTACCTGGCTGTATGGTATTACACTGTGTGTCTCTTCTCTCACTGGGCCTGAGATCTTCCAGGTTCATTCACACTGCAGCCTGCATCTGACCCTCATTCCTTTTCCTGGCTGTATAGTATTCCACTGTGTGTTTCTTCTCCCACTGAGCCTGATATCTTGACCGTTCTCCCATGCTGCAGCCTGGGTGTAACCCTCATTCCTTTTCCTGGCTGTATAGTATTCCATTGTGTGTCTCTTCTACCACTGGGCCTGATGTCTTCCAGGTTCATTCACACAACAGCCTGCGTCTGACCCTCATTCCTTCTCCTCCCTGTATAGTATTCCATTCTGTGTCTCTTCTCTCACTGGGCCTCATGTCTTCCAGGTTCATTCACACTGCAGCCTGCGTCTGACACTCATTCCTTTTCCAGGCTGTATAGTATTCCACTGTGTGTCTCTTCTCCCACTGGGTCTGATATCTTCACCGTTCACACATGCCGCAGCCTGGGTGTAACCCTCATTCCTTTTCCTGGCTGTATAGTATTGCATTGTGTGTCTCTTCTACCACTGGGCCTGATGTCTTCAAGTTTCATTCACACAACAGCCTGCGTCTGACCCTCATTCCGTTTCCTGCGTGTATAGTATTCCATTCTGTGTCTCTTCTCTCACTGGGCCTGATGTCTTCAATGTTCACCCATGCCGCAGCCTGCTTCTGACCCTCATTCCTTTTCCTGGCTGTATGGTATTCCATTGTGTGTCTCTTCCTTCACTGGGCCTGAAATCTTCCAGGTTCATTCACAGTGCAGCCTACATCTGTCCCTCATTCCTTTTTACTGGCCATATAGTATTCCACTCTGTGTCTCCTCTCCCACCGGGCCTGATGTCTTCAAAGTTCACCCATGCCGCAGCCTATATCTGACCCACATTCCTTTTCCTGGCTGTATAGTATTCCATTGTTTGTCTTTTCTCTCACTGGACCTGGTGTCTTCAAGGTTCATCCACACTGCAGCCTGTGTCTGACCCTCGTTCCTTTTCCTGGCTGTATAGTATTCCAATGTTTGTCTCTTCTCCCACTGGGCCTGATTTGTTCAAGGTTCACACATGCCGCATCCTGCGTCTGACCCTCATTCCTTTTCCTGGCTCTATGGTATTCCATTGTGTGTCTCTTCTCCCACTGGGCCTGATGTCTTCAAGGATCACCCATGCCGCAGGCTGCGTCTGACCCTTATTCCTTTTCCTGGCTGTATAATATTCCATTGTGTGTCTCTTCTCCCACTGGGCCTGATGTCTTCAAGGTTCACCCATGCCGCAGCCTGCGTAAGAACCTCATTCCTTTTCCTGGCTGTATGGTATTCCATTGTGTGTCTCTTCTCCCACTGGGCCTGATGTCTTCCCGGTTCACTCATGCCGCAACCTGTGTCTCACCCTCATTCCTTTTCCTGGCTGTATAGTATTCCATTGAGTGTGTCTTCCCTTACTGGGCCTGATGTCTTCAAGGTTCATTCACACTGCCGCCTACGTCTGACACTCATTCCTTTTCCTGCCTGTAGAGTATTATACTGTGTGTCTCTTCTCTCACTGTGCCTGATGTCTTCAATGTTAACCCATGCCGCAGCCTCCTTCTGACCCTGATTCATTTTCCTGGCTGTATGGTATTCCATTGTGTGTGTCTCCCTTCAGTGGGCCTGAAATCTGACTGGTTCATTCACACTGCAGCCTACATTTGACCCTCATTCGTTTCTGCTGGGTATATAGTATTCCATTGTGTGTCTCCTCTCCCACTGGGCCTGACGTCTTCAATGTTCACCCATGCCGCAGCCTGCATCTCACTCGCATTGCTTTTCCTTGCTGTATAGTATTCCATTGTGTGTCTCTTCTCTCACTGGGCATGGTGTCTTCAATGTTCATCCACACTGCAGCCTATGTCTGACCCTCATTACTTTTCCTGGCTGTATAGTATTCCATTGTGTGTCTCTTTTCCCACTGGGCCTTTTGTCTTCAAGGTTCACCCATGCCGCAGCCTGCTTCTGACCCTCATTCTTTTTCCTGGCTGTGTAGTATTCCATTGCGTGTCTCTTCTCTCACTGGGCCTGATGTATTCAAATTTCCTTCACTCTGCAGCCTGCATCTGATCCTCTTTCCTTTTCCTGGCTGTATAGTATTCCATTTTGTGTCTCTTCTCTCACTGGGTCTGATGTCTTAAAGGTTCATTAACACTGCAGCCTGTGTCTGACCGTCATTCTTTCTACTGGCTGTATAGCATTCCATTGTGTGTGTCTTCTCTTACTGGGCCTGATGTCTTCCAGGTTCACTAACACTGCAGCCTGTGTCTGACCCTCATTTCTTTTCCTGGCTGTGTGGTATTCCATTGTGTGTCTCTTCTCTCACTAGGCCTGAGGTCTTGAATGTTCGTCCACGCTGCATCCTCCCTCTGACCCTCATTCCTTTTCCTGGCTGTGTAGTATTCCATTGTGTGTCTCTTCTCACACTGGGCCTGATGTGTTCAACTTTCATTCACACTGCAGCCTGCATCTGACCTTCATTTCTTTTCCTGGCCGTATAGTATTCCATTGTGTGTCTCTTCTCTTACTGGGCCTGATGTCTTCCAGTTTCATTCACACTGCAGCCTGCATCTGACCCTCATTCCTTTTCCTGGCCGTATAGTATTCCACTGTGTGTCTCTTTTCTCACTGTGCCTGAGATCTTCCTGTTTCATTCACACTGCAGCCAGCATCTGAACCTCATTCCTTTTCCTGGCTGTATAGTATTCCACTTTGTGTCTCTTCTCTCACTGTGCCTGAGATCTTCCTGTTTCATTCACACTGCAGCCTGCATCTGACCCTCATTCCTTTTCCTGGCTATATGGTATTTCGTTGTGTGTCTCTTCTCCCACTGTGCGTGATGTCTTCACTTTTCTCCCATGCCGCAGCCTGCGTCTGACCCTCATTCCTTTTTCTGGCTGTATAGTATTCCATTGACTGTTTATTCTCTTACTGGGCCTGATGACTTCAAGTTTCATTCACACTGTAGCCTGCGTCTGACCCTCATTCCTTTTCCAGTCTGTATAGTATTCCATTGTGTGTCTCTTCTCTTACTGGGCCTGATGTCTTCCAGGTTCATTCCCACTGCAGCCTGCATCTGACCCTCATTCCTTTTTCTGGATGTATAGTATTCCATTGTGTGTCTCTTCTCCCACTGGGCCTGATGTCTTCAAAGTTCACCCATGCCGCAGCCTGCGTCTGACACTCATTCCTTTTCCTGGATGTATAGTATACCATTGTGTGTCTCTTCTACCACTGGGCCTGATGCCTTCAATGTTCACCCATGCCGCAGCCTACGTCTGACCTTCATTCCTTTTCCTGATTTTATGGTATTCCATTGTTTGTCTCTTCTCCCACTTGACCTGATGACTTCAAAGTTCACCCATGCCGCAGCCTGCGTCTGACCCTCATTCCTTTTCCTGGCTGTATGGTATTCCATTGTGTGTCTCTTCCTTCACTGGGTGTGAGATCTTCCAGGTTCATTCACACTGCAGCCTGCATCTGACCCTCATTCGTTTTAACTGGCCATATAGTATTCCATTGTCTGTCTCTTCTCCCACCGGGCCTGATGTCTTCAAGGTTAATCCATGCCGCAGCCTGCATCTGACCCTCATTCCTTTTCCTGGATGTATAGTGTTCCACTATGCGTCTCTTCTCTCACTGGGCCTGAGATTTTCCAGGTTCATTCACACTGCAGCCTGAATCTGACCCTCATTCCTTTTCCTGGCTCTACAGTATTCCATTGTGTGTCTCTCCTCCCATTGGGCCTGATGTCTTCAAAGTTCACCCATGCCGCAGCGTGCATCTGACCCTCATTCCTTTTCCCGGCTGTATAGTATTCCATTGTGTGTCTCTTCTACCACTGGGCCTGATGCCTTTAAGGTTCACCCATGAGACAGCCTGCATCTGACCCTCATTCCATTTCCTGGCTGTATGGTATTTCATTGTGTGTCTCTTCTCCCAGTGGGCCTGATGTCTTCACGGGTCACCCATGCCGCAGCCTGGGTCTCTCCCTCATTCCTTTTCCTGGCTGTAGAGTATTCCATTAAGTGTCTGTTCTCTTACTGGGCCTGATGTCTTCAAGTTTCATTCACACTGCAGCCTACATCTGACCCTCATTCCTTTTCCTGGCTGTATAGTATTCCATTGCGTGTCTCTTTTCTCACTGGGCCTGATGTCTCCTATGTTCACCCATGCCACAGCCTGCTTCTGACCCTCATTCCTTTTCCTCGCTGTATGGTATTCCATTGTGTGTCTCTTCCTTCACTTGGCCTGAGATCTTCCAGGTTCATTCACACTGCAGCTTGCATCTGACGCTCGTTCGTTTTAGCTGGCCATATAGTATTCCATTGTCTGTCTCTTCTACCACCGGGCCTGATGTGTTCAAGGTTCACCCATGCCGCAGCCTGCATCAGACCCTCATTCCTTTTCATGGCTGTATAGTATTCCATTGTGTGTCTCTTCTCCCACTGGGCCTGATGTCTTCAATGTTCACCCATGCCGCAGCCTGCGTCTGACACTCATTCCTTTTCCTGGATGTATAGTATTCCATTGTGTGTCTCTTCTACCACTGGGCCTGATGTTTTCAAGGTTCACCCATGCCGCAGCCTGCGTCTGACCTTCATTCCTTTTCCTGGCTTTATGGTATTCCATTGTTTGTCTCTTCTCCCACTTGGCCTGATGACTTCAAAGTTCACCCATGCCGCAGCCTTCTTCTGACCCTCATTCCTTTTCCTGGCTTTATGGTATTCCATTATGTGTCTCTTCCTTCACTGGGCCTGAGATCTTGCAGGTTCATTCACACTGCAGCCTGCATCTGACCCTCATTCGTTTTAACTGGCCATATAGTATTCCATTGTGTGTCTCTTCTCCCACCGGGCCTGATGTTTTCAAGGTTCACCCATGCTGCAGCGTGTATCTGACCCTCATTCCTTTTCCTGGCTGTATAGTATTCCATTGTGTGTCTCTTCTCTTACTGGGACTGATGTCTTCCATGTTCACTCACACTGCAGCCTGTGTCTGACCCTCATTCCTTTTCCTGGCTGTTTAGTATTCCATTGTGTGTCTCTTCTCCCAGTGGGCCTGATGTCTTCACGGGTCACCCATGCCGCAGCCTGGGTCTGTCCCTCATTCCTTTTCCTGGCTGTAGAGTATTCCATTAAGTGTCTGTTCTCTTACTGGGCCTGATGTCTTCAAGTTTCATTCACACTGCAGCCTACATCTGACCCTTATTCCTTTTCCTGGCTGTATAGTATTCCATTGCGTGTCTCTTTTCTCACTGGGCCTAATGTCTTCAATGTTCACCCATGCCGCAGCCTGCTTCTTAACCTCTTTCCTTTTCCTGGCTGTATGGTATTCCATTGTGTGTCTCTTCCTTCACTGGGCGTGAGATCTTCCAGGTTCATTCACACTGCAGCCTGCATCTGACCCTCATTCGTTTTAACTGGTCATATAGTATTCCATTGTCTGTCTCTTCTCCCACCGGGCCTGATGTCTTCAAGGTTAATCCATGCCGCAGCCTGCATCTGACCCTCATTCCTTTTCCTGGATGTATAGTGTTCCACTATGCGTCTCTTCTCTCACTGGGCCTGAGATTTTCCAGGTTCATTCCCACTGCAGCCTGAATCTGACCATCATTCCTTTTCCTGGCTCTACAGTATTCCATTGTGTGTCTCTCCTCCCATTGGGCCTGATGTCTTCAAAGTTCACCCATGCCGCAGCGTGCATCTGACCCTCATTCCTTTTCCCGGCTGTATAGTATTCCATTGTGTGTCTCTTCTACCACTGGGCCTGATGCCTTTAAGGTTCACCCATGAGACAGCCTGCATCTGACCCTCATTCCATTTCCTGGCTGTATGGTATTTCATTGTGTGTCTCTTCTCCCAGTGGGCCTGATGTCTTCACGGGTCACCCATGCCGCAGCCTGGGTCTCTCCCTCATTCCTTTTCCTGGCTGTAGAGTATTCCATTAAGTGTCTGTTCTCTTACTGGGCCTGATGTCTTCAAGTTTCATTCACAATGCAGCCTACATCTGACCCTCATTCCTTTTCCTGGCTGTATAGTATTCCATTGCGTGTCTCTTTTCTCACTGGGCCTGATGTCTCCTATGTTCACCCATGCCACAGCCTGCTTCTGACCCTCATTCTTTTTCCTCGCTGTATGGTATTCCATTGTGTGTCTCTTCCTTCACTGGGCCTGAGATCTTCCAGGTTCATTCACACTGCAGCTTGCATCTGACGCTCGTTCGTTTTAGCTGGCCATATAGTATTCCATTCTGTGTCTCTTCTCCCACCGGGCCTGATGTGTTCAAGGTTCACCCATGCCTCAGCCTGCATCAGACCCTCATTCCTTTTCCTGGCTGTATAGTATTCCATTGTGTGTCTCTTCTCACACTGGGCCTGATGCCTTCAACGTTCACCCATGTCGCTGCATGCGTCTGACCCTCATTCCTTTTCCTGGCTGTATACTATTCCATAGTGTGTCTCTTGTCTCATTGGGCCATATGCCTTCAAGGTACATCCACACTGCAGCCTGTGTCTGACCCTCATACTTTTTCCTGGCTATATGGTATTTCGTTTTGGGTCTCTTCTCCCACTGTGCGCGATGTCTTCACTTTTCACCCATGCCGCAGCCTGCGTCTGACCCTCATTCCTTTTCCTGGCTGTATAGTATTCCATTGACTGTTTATTCTCTTACTGGGCCTGATGACTTCAAGTTTCATTCACACTGTAGCCTGCGTCTGACCCTCATTCCTTTTCCTGTCTGTATAGTATTCCATTGTGTGTCTCTTCTCTTACTGGGCCTGATGTCTTCCAGGTTCATTCCCACTGCAGCCTGCATCTGACCCTCATTCCTTTTTCTGGATGTTTAGTATTCCATTGTGTGTCTCTTCTCCCACTGGGCCTGATGTCTTCAAAGTTCACCCATGCCGCAGCCTGCGTCTGACCCTCATTCCTTTTCCTGGATGTATAGTGTTCCATTGTGTGTCTCTTCTACCACTGGGCCTGATGTCTTCAAGGTTCACCCATGCCGCAGCCTGCGTCTGACCTTCATTCCTTTTCCTGGCTTTATGGTATTCCATTGTTTGTCTCTTCTCCCACTTGGCCTGATGACTTCAATGTTCACCCAGGCCGCAGCCTGCGTCTGACCCTCATTCCTTTTCCTGGCTGTATGGTATTCCATTGTGTGTCTCTTCCTTCACTGGGCGTGAGATCTTCCAGGTTCATTCACACTGCAGCCTGCATCTGACCCTCATTCGTATTAACTGGCCATATAGTATTCCATTGTGTGTCTCTTCTCCCACAGGGTCTGATGTGTTCAAGGTTCACCCGTGCTGCAGCCTACATCTGACCCTCATTCCTTTTCCTGGCTGTATAGTATTCCATTGTGTGTCTCTTCTCTTACTGGGCCTGATGTCTTCCAGGTTCACTCACACTGCAGCCTGTGTCTGACCCTCATTTCTTCTCCTGGCTGTGTAGTATTCCATTGTGTGTCTCTTCTCTCACTAGGCCTGAGGTCTTGAATGTTCGTCCATGCTGCATCCTGTCTCTGACCCTCATTCCTTTTCCTGGCTGTGTAGTATTCCATTGTGTGTCTCTTCTCTCACTGGGCCTGATGTGTTCAACGTTCATTCACACTGCAGCCTGCATCTGACATTCATTTCTTTTCCTGGCCATATAGTATTCCATTGTGTGTCTCTTCTCTTACTGGGCCTGATGTCTTCCATGTTCATTCACACTGCAGCCTGCATCTGACCCTCATTCCTTTTCCTGGCTGTATAGTATTCCACTGTGTGTCTCTTTTCTCACTGTGCCTGAGATCTTCCTGTTTCATTCACACTGCAGCCTGCATCTGACCCTCATTCCTTTTCCTGGCTGTATAGTATTCCACTTTGTGTCTCTACTCTCACTGTGCCTGAGATCTTCCTGTTTCATTCACACTGCAGCCTGCATCTGACCCTCATTCCTTTTACTGGCTATATGGTATTCCATTGTGTGTCTCTTCTCCCGCTGGGCCTGATGTCTTCAAAGTTCACCCATGCCGCAGCCTGCGTCTGACCCTCATTCCTTTTCCTGGATGTATAGTGTTCCATTGTGTGTCTCTTCTACCACTGGGCCTGATGTCTTCAAGGTTCACCCATGCCGCAGCCTGCGTCTGACCTTCATTCCTTTTCCTGGCTTTATGGTATTCCATTGTTTGTCTCTTCTCCCACTTGGCCTGATGACTTCAAAGTTCACCCATGCCACAGCCTTCTTCTGACCCTCATTCCTTTTCCTGGCTGTATGGTATTCCATTTTGTGTCTCTTCCTTCACTGGGCCTGAGATCTTGCAGGTTCATTCACACTGCAGCCTGCATCTGACGCTCGTTCGTTTCAGCTGCCCATATAGTATTCCATTGTCTGTCTCTTCTCCCACCGGGCCTGATGTCTTCAAGGTTAATCCATGCCGCAGCATGCATCTGACCCTCATTCCTTTTCCTGGATGTATAGTGTTCCACTGTGCGTCTCTTCTCTCACTGGGCCTGAGATTTTCCAGGTTCATTCACACTGCAGCCTGAATCTGACCCTCATTCCTTTTCCTGGCTCTACAGTATTCCATTGTGTGTCTCTCCTCCCATTGGGCCTGATGTCTTCAAAGTTCACCCATGCCGCAGCCTGCGTCTGACCCTCATTCCTTTTCCCGGCTGTATAGTATTCCATTGTGGGTCTCTTCTACCACTGGGCCTGATGCCTGTAAGGTTCACCCATGAGACAGCCTGCATCTGACCCTCATTCCATTTCCTGGCTGTATGGTATTTCATTGTGTGTCTCTTCTCCCAGTGGGCCTGATGTCTTCACGGGTCACACATGCCGCAGCCTGGGTCTCTCCCTCATTCCTTTTCCTGGCTGTAGAGTATTCCATTAAGTGTCTGTTCTCTTACTGGGCCTGATGTCTTCAAGTTTCATTCACACTGCAGCCTACATCTGACCCTCATTCCTTTTCCTGGCTGTATAGTGTTCCATTGCGTGTCTCTTTTCTCACTGGGCCTGATGTCTCCTATGTTCACCCATGCCACAGCCTGCTTCTGACCCTCATTCCTTTTCCTCGCTGTATGGTATTCCATTGTGTGTCTCTTCCTTCACTGGGCCTGAGATCTTCCAGGTTCATTCACACTGCAGCTTGCATCTGACGCTCGTTCGTTTTAGCTGGCCATATAGTATTCCATTGTGTGTCTCTTCTCCCACCGGGCCTGATGTGTTCAAGGTTCACCCATGCCTCAGCCTGCATCAGACCCTCATTCCTTTTCCTGGCTGTATAGTATTCCATTGTGTGTCTCTTCTCACACTGGGCCTGATGCCTTCAAGGTTCACCCATGTCGCAGCATGCGTCTGACCCTCATTCCTTTTCCTGGCTGTATACTATTCCATAGTGTGTCTCTTGTCTCATTGGGCCTGATGCCTTCAAGGTACATCCACACTGCAGCCTGTGTCTGACCCTCATACTTTTTCCTGGCTATATGGTATTTCGTTTTGGGTCTCTTCTCCCACTGTGCGCGATGTCGTCACTTTTCACCCATGCCGCAGCCTGCGTCTGACCCTCATTCCTTTTCCTGGCTGTATAGTATTCCATTGACTGTTTATTCTCTTACTGGGCCTGATGACTTCAAGTTTCATTCACACTGTAGCCTGCGTCTGACCCTCATTCCTTTTCCTGTCTGTATAGTATTCCATTGTGTGTCTCTTCTCTTACTGGGCCTGATGTCTTCCAGGTTCATTCCCACTGCAGCCTGCATCTGACCCTCATTCCTTTTTCTGGATGTATAGTATTCCATTGTGTGTCTCTTCTCCCACTGGGCCTGATGTCTTCAAAGTTCACCCATGCCGCAGCCTGCGTCTGACCCTCATTCCTTTTCCTGGATGTATAGTATTCCATTGTGTGTCTCTTCTCTTACTCGGCCTGATGTCTTCCAGGTTCACTCACACTGCAGCCTGCTTCTGACCCTCATTCCTTTTCCTCGCTGTATGGTATTCCATTGTGTGTCTCTTCCTTCTCTGGGCCTGAGATCTTCCAGGTTCATTCACACTGCAGCCTGCATCTGAGCCTCATTCGTTTTTGCTGGCCATATAGTATTCCATTGTGTGTCTCTTCTCCCACCGGGCCTGATGTCTTCAAGGTTAACCCATGCCGCACCCTGCATCTGACCCTCATTCCTTTTCCTGGCTGTATAGTATTCCATTGTGTGTCTCTTTTCTCACTGGGCCTTTTGTCTTCAAGGTTCACCCATGCCACAGCCTGCTTCTGAACCTCATTCTTTTTCCTGGCTGTATAGTATTCCATTGCGTGTCTCTTCTCTCACTGGGCCTGATGTATTCAAATTTCCTTCACTCTGCAGCCTGCATCTGATCCTCTTTCCTTTTCCTGGCTCTATAGTATTCCATTTTGTGTCTCTTCTCTCACTGGGTCTGATGTCTTCAAGGTTCATTAACACTGCAGCCTGTGTCTGACCGTCATTCTTTTTACTGGCTGTATTGCATTCCTTTGTGTGTGTCTTCTCTTACTGGGCATGATGTCTTCCATGTTCACTAACACTGCAGCCTGTGTGTAACCCTCATTTCTTCTCCTGGCTGTGTAGTATTCCATTGTGTGTCTCTTCTCTCACTAGGCCTGAGGTCTTGAATGTTCGTCCACGCTGCATCCTGCCTCTGACCCTCATTCCTTTTCCTGGCTGTGTAGTATTCCATTGTGTGTCTCTTCTCTCACTGGGCCTAATGTGTTCAACGTTCATTCACACTGCAGCCTGCATCTCACATTCATTTCTTTTCCTGGCCATATAGTATTCCATTGTGTGTCTCTTCTCTTACTGGGCCTGATGTCTTCCAGGTTCATTCACACTGCAGCCTGCATCTGACCCTCATTCCTTTTCCTGGCTGTATAGTATTCCACTGTGTGTCTCTTTTCTCACTGTGCCTGAGATCTTCCTGTTTGATTCACACTGCAGCCTGCATCTGACCCTCATTCCTTTTCCTGGCTGTATAGTATTCCACTTTGTGTCTCTTCTCTCACTGTGCCTGAGATCTTCCTGTTTCATTCACACTGCAGCCTGAATCTGACCCTCATTCCTTTTCCTGGCTATATGGTATTCCATAGAGTGTGTATTCTCTTACTGGGCCTGATGTCTTCAAGTTTCATTCACACTGTAGCCTGCGTCTGACCCTCATTCCTTTTCCTGGCTGTATAGTATTCCATTGACTGTTTATTCTCTTACTGGGCCTGATGACTTCAAGTTTCATTCACACTGTAGCCTGCGTCTGACCCTCATTCCTTTTCCTGTCTGTATAGTATTCCATTGTGTGTCTCTTCTCTTACTGGGCCTGATGTCTTCCAGGTTCATTCCCACTGCAGCCTGCATCTGACCCTCATTCCTTTTTCTGGATGTATAGTATTCCATTGTGTGTCTCTTCTCCCACTGGGCCTGATGTCTTCAAAGTTCACCCATGCCGCAGCCTGCATCTGACCCTCATTCCTTTTCCTGGATGTATAGTATTCCATTGTGTGTCTCTTCTCTTACTCGGCCTGATGTCTTCCAGTTTCACTCACACTGCAGCCTGCTTCTGACCCTCATTCCTTTTCCTCGCTGTATGGTATTCCATTGTGTGTCTCTTCCTTCTCTGGGCCTGAGATCTTCCAGGTTCATTCACACTGCAGCCTGCATCTGAGCCTCATTCGTTTTTGCTGGCCATATAGTATTCCATTGTGTGTCTCTTCTCCCACCGGGCCTGATGTCTTCAAGGTTCACCCATGCCGCAGCCTGCGTCTGACCTTCATTCCTTTTCCTGGCTTTATGGTATTCCATTGTTTGTCTCTTCTCCCACTGGGCCTGATGTCTTCAAATTTCACCCATGCCGCAGCCTGCGTCTCACCCTCATTCCTTTTCCTGGCTGTATAGTATTCCAGTCTGTGTCTGTTCTCTCACTGGGCCTGAGATCTTCCTGGTTCATTCACACTGCAGCCTGCATCTGACCCTCATTCGTTTTAACTGGCCATATAGTATTCCATTGTGTGTCTCTTGTCTCACTGGGCCTGATGCCTTCAAGGTTCATCCACATTGCAGCCTGAGTCTGACCCTCATTCCTTTTCCTGGCTATATGGTATTTCGTTGTGTGTCTCTTCTCCCACTGTGCGTGATGTCTTCACTTTTCACCCATGCCGCAGCCTGCGTCTGACCCTCATTCCTTTTCCTGGCTGTATAGTATTCCATTGAGTGTGTATTCTCTTACTGGGCCTGATGTCTTCAATTTTCATTCACACTGTAGCCTGCGTCTGACCCTCATTCCTTTTCCTGGCTGTATACTATTCCATAGTGTGTCTCTTGTCTCACTGGGCCTGATGCCTTCAAGGTTCATCCACACTGCAGCCTGAGTCTGACCCTCATTCCTTTTCCTGGCTATATGGTATTTCGTTGTGTGTCTCTTCTCCCACTGTGCGTGATGTCTTCACTTTTCACCCATGCCGCAGCCTGCGTCTGACCCTCATTCCTTTTCCTGGCTGTATAGTATTCCATTGACTGTTTATTCTCTTACTGGGCCTGATGACTTCAAGTTTCATTCACACTGTATCCTGCGTCTGACCCTCATTCCTTTTCCTGGATGTATAGTATTCCATTGTGTGTCTCTTCTCCCACTTGGCCTGATGACTTCAAAGTTCACCCATACCACAGCCTGCGTCTGAACCTCATTCCATTTCCTGGCTGTATGGTATTCCATTGTGTGTCTCTTCCTTCACTGGGTGTGAGATCTTCCAGGTTCATTCACACTGCAGCCTGCATCTGACCCTCATTCGTTTTAACTGGCCATATAGTATTCCATTGTGTGTCTCTTCTCCCACCGGTCCTGATGTTTTCAAGGTTCACCCATGCCGCAGCCTGCATCTGACCGTCTTTCCTTTTCCTGGCTGTATAGTATTCCATTGTGTGTCTCTTCTCTTACTGGGCCTGATGTCTTCCAGGTTCACTCACACTGCAGCCTGTGTCTGACCCTCATTCCTTTTCCTGGCTGTTTAGTATTCCATTGTGTGTCTCTTCTCTCACTAGGCCTGAGGTCTTGAAGGTTCATCCACGCTGCAGCCTGCATCTGACCCTCATTCCCTTTCCTGGCTCTGTAGTATTCCATTGAGTGTCTCTTCTCTTACAGTGCCTGATGTCTTCAAGTTTCATTCACACTGCATCCTGCGTCTGACCCTCATTCCTTTTCCTGCCTGCATAGTATTCCATTGTGTGTCTCTTCTCTCACTGGGCCTAATGTCTTCGGTGTTCACCCATGCCGCAGCCTGCTTCTGAACCTCTTTCCTTTTCCTTGCTCTATGGTATTCCATTGTGTGTCTCTTCCTTCACTGGGCCTGAGATCTTCCAGGTTCATTCACACTGCAGCCTGCATCTGACATTCATTTCTTTTCCTGGCCATATAGCATTCCATTGTGTGTCTCTTCTCTCACTGGGCCTCATGTCTTCCAGGTTCATTCACACTGCAGCCTGCATCTGACCCTCATTCCTTTTCCTGGCTGTATACTATTCCATAGTGTGTCTCTTGTCTCACTGGGCCTGATGCCTTCAAGGTTCATCCACACTGCAGCCTGAGTCTGACCCTCATTCCTTTTCCTGGCTATATGGTATTTCGTTGTGTGTCTCTTCTCCCACTGTGCATGATGTCTTCACTTTTCACCCATGCCGCAGCCTGCGTCTGACCCTCATTCCTTTTCCTGACTCTATAGTATTCCATTGACTGTTTATTCTCTTACTGGGCCTGATGACTTCAAGTTTCATTCACACTGTAACGTGCGTCTGACCCTCATTCCTTTTCCTGTGTGTATAGTATTCCATTGTGTGTCTCTTCTCTTACTGGGCCTGAAGTCTTCCAGGTTCATTCACACTGCAGCCTGCATCTGACCCTCATTCCTTTTCCTGGATGTATAGTATTCCATTGTGTGTCTCTTCTCCCACTGGGCCTGATGTCTTCAATGTTCACCCATGCCGCAGCCTGCGTCTGACCCTCATTCCTTTTCCTGGATGTATAGTATTCCATTGTGTGTCTCTTCTACCACTGGGCCTGATGTCTTCAAGGTTCACCCATGCCACAGCCTGCGTCTGACCTTCATTCCTTTTCCTGGCTTTATGGTATTCCATTGTTTGTCTCTTCTCCCACTGGGCCTGATGTCTTCAAAGTTCACCCATGCCGCAGCCTGCGTCTCAACCTCATTCCTTTTCCTGGCTGTATAGTATTCCAGTCTGTGTCTCTTCTCTCACTGGGCCTGAGATCTTCCTGGTTCATTCACACTGCAGCCTGCATCTGACCCTGATTCCTTTTCTTGGCTGTGTAGTATTCCATTGTGTGCCTCTTCTCTCACTGGGCCTGATGTCTTCATGGTTCATTCACACTGCAGCCTGCATCTGACCCTCATTCCTTTTCCTGGCTGTATAGTATTCCACTGTGCATCTCTTCTCTCCCTGGGCCTGAGATTTTCCATGTTCATTCACACTGCAGCATGAATCTGACCCTCATTCCATTTCCTGGCTGTATAGTATTCAATTGTGTGTCTCTTCTCCCACTTGGCCCGATGTATTCAAGGTTTACCAATGCCGCAGCCGGCGTCTGACCCTCCTTCCTTTTCCTGGCTGTATGGTATTCCATTGTGTGTCTCTTCCTTCACTGGGCGTGAGATCTTCCAGTTTCATTCACACTGCATCTTGCATCTGACTCTCATTCGTTTTAGCTGGCCATATAGTATTCCATTGTGTGTCTCTTCTCCCACCGGGCCTGATGTTTTCAAGTTCACCCATGCCGCAGCCTTCATCTGACCCTCATTGCTTTTCCTGGCTGTTTAGTATTCCACTGTGTGTCTCTTCTCTTTCTGGTCCTGATCTCTTCCAGGTTCACTCACTTTGGAGCCTGTGTCTGACCCTCATTCCTTTTCCTTGCTGTGTAGTATTGCATTGTTTGTCTCTTCTCCCACTAGGCCTGAGGTCTTGAATGTTCATCCACGCTGCAGCCTGCATCTGACCCTCATTCCCTTTCCTGGCTCTGTAGTATTCCATTGAGTGTCTCTTCTCTTACATGGCCTGATGTCTTCAAGTTTCATTCACACTGCATCCTGCGTCTGACCCTCATTCCTTTTCCTGGCTGTATAGTATTCCATTGTGTGACCCTTCTCTCAATAGGCCTAATGTCTTCAATGTTCACCCATGCCGCAGCCTGCTTCTGAACCTCTTTCCTTTTCCTTGCTCTATGGTATTCCATTGTGTGTCTTCCTTCACTGTGCCTGAGATCTTCCAGGTTCATCCACACTGCAGCCTGAATCTGAGCCTCATTCGTTTTTGCTGGCCATATACTATTCCATTGTGTGTCTCTTCTCCCACCGGGCCTGATGTCTTCAAGGTTCACCCATGCTGCAGCCTGCATCAGACCCTCATTCCTTTTCCTGGCTGTATAGTATTCCATTGTGTGTCTCTTTTCTCACTGGGCCTTTTGTCTTCAAGGTTCACCCATGCCGCAGCCTGCTTCTGAACCTCATTCTTTTTCCTGGCTGTGTAGTATTCCATTGCGTGTCTCTTCTCTCACTGGGCCTCATGTATTCGAATTTCCTTCACTCTGCAGCCTGCATCTGATCCTCTTTCCTTTTCCTGGCTCTATAGTATTCCATTTTGTGTCTCTTCTCTCACTGGGTCTGATGTCTTCAAGGTTCATTAACAATGCAGCCTGTGTCTGACCGTCATTCTTTTTACTGGCTGTATAGCATTCCATTGTGTGTGTCTTCTCTTACTGGGCATGATGTCTTCCAGGTTCACTAACACTGCAGCCTGTGTCTGACCCTCATTTCTTTTCCTGGCTGTGTAGTATTCCATTGTGTGTCTCTTCTCTCACTAGGCCTGAGGTCTTGAATGTTCGTTCACGCTGCATCCTGCCTCTGACCCTCATTCCTTTTCCTGGCTGTGTAGTATTCCATTGTGTGTCTCTTCTCTCACTGGGCCTGATGTGTTCAACGTTCATTCACACTGCAGCCTGCATCTGACATTCATTTCTTTTCCTGGCCATATAGTATTCCATTGTGTGTCTCTTCTCTTACTGGGCCTGATGTCTTCCAGGTTCATTCACACTGCAGCCTGCATCTGACCCTCATTCCTTTTCCTGGCTGTATAGTATTCCACTGTGTGTCTTTTTTCTCCCTCTGCCTGAGATCTTCCTGTTTCATTCACACTGCAGCCTGCATCTGACCCTCATTCCTTTTCCTGGCTGTATAGTATTCCACTTTGTGTCTCTTCTCTCACTGTGCCTGAGATCTTCCTGTTTCATTCACACTGCAGCCTGCATCTGACCCTCATTCCTTTTCCTGGCTATATGGTATTTCGTTGTGTGTCTCTTCTCCCACTGTGCGTGATGTCTTCATTTTCACCCATGCTGCAGCCTGCGTCTGAACCTCATTCCTTTTCCTGGCTGTATAGTATTCCATTGAGTGTGTATTCTCTTACTGGGCCTGATGTCTTCAAGTTTCATTCACACTGTAGCCTGCGTCTGACCCTCATTCCTTTTCCTGGCTGTATACTATTCCATAGTGTGTCTCTTGTCTCACTGGGCCTGATGCCTTCAAGGTTCATCCACACTGCAGCCTGAGTCTGACCCTCATTCCTTTTCCTGGCTATATGGTATTTCGTTGTGTGTCTCTTCTCCCACTGTGCGTGATGTCTTCACTTTTCACCCATGCCGCAGCCTGCGTCTGACCCTCATTCCTTTTCCTGGCTGTATAGTATTCCATTGACTGTTTATTCTCTTACTGGGCCTGATGACTTCAAGTTTCATTCACACTGTAGCCTGCGTCTGACCCTCATTCCTTTTCCTGTCTGTATAGTATTCCATTGTGTGTCTCTTCTGTTACTGGGCCTGATGTCTTCCAGGTTCATTTCCACTGCAGCCTGCATCAGACCCTCATTCCTTTTCCTGGATGTATAGTATTCCATTGTGTGTCTCTTCTACCACTGGGCCTGATGTCTTCAAGGTTCACCCATGCCGCAGCCCTCGTCTGACCTTCATTCCTTTTCCTGGCTTTATGGTATTCCATTGTTTGTCTCTTCTCCCACTTGGCCTGATGACTTCAAAGTTCACCCATGCCGCAGCCTGCGTCTGACCCTCATTCCTTTTCCTGGCTGTATGGTATTCCATTGTGTGTCTCTTCCTTCACTGGGCGTGAGATCTTCCAGGTTCATTCACACTGCAGCCTGCATCTGACCCTCATTCGTTTTAACTTGGTATATAGTATTCCATTGTGTGTCTCTTCTCCCACCGGGCCTGCTGTTTTCAAGGTTCACCCGTGCCGCTGCCTGCATCTGACCCTCATTCCTTTTCCTGGCTGTATAGTATTCCATTGTGTGTCTCTTCCCTTACTGGGCCTGATGTCTTCCATGTTCACTCACACTGCAGCCTGTGTCTGACCCTCATTCCTTTTCCTGGCTGTTTAGTATTCCATTTTGTGTCTCTTCTCTCACTAGGCCTGAGGTCTTGAAGGTTCATCCACGCTGCAGCCTGCATCTGACCCTCATTCCCTTTCCTGGCTCTGTAGTATTCCATTGAGTGTCTCTTCTCTTACAGGGCCTGATGTCCTCAAGTTTCATTCACACTGCATCCTGCGTCTGACCCTCATTCGTTTTCCTGGCTGTATAGTATTCCATTGTGTGTCTCTTCTCTCACTGGGCCTAATGTCTTCAGTGTTCACCCATGCCGCAGCCTGCTTCTGAACCTCTTTCCTTTTCCTTGCTCTATGGTATTCCATTGTGTGTCTCTTCCTTCACTGGGCCTGAGATCTTCCAGGTTCATTCACACTGCAGCCTGCATCTGAGCCTCATTTGTTTTTGCTGGCCATATAGTATTCCATTGTGTGTCTCTTCTCCCACCGGGCCTGATGTCTTCAAGGTTCACCCATGCCGCAGGCTGCATCTGACCCTCATTCCTTTTCCTGGCTGTATAGTATTCCATTGTGTGTCTCTTTTCTCACTGGGCCTTTTGTCTTCAAGGTTCATCCATGCCGCAGCCTGCTTCTGACCCTCATTCTTTTTCCTGGCTGTGTAGTATTCCATTGCGTGTCTCTTCTCTCACTGGGCCTCATGTATTCAAATTTCCTTCACTCTGCAGCCTGCATCTGATCCTCTTTCCTTTTCGTGGCTCTATAGTATTCCATTTTGCGTCTCTTCTCTCACTGGGTTTGATGTCTTCAAGGTTCATTAACACTGCAGCCTGTGTCTGACCGTCATTCTTTTTACTGGCTGTATAGCATTCCATTGTGTGTGTCTTCTCTTACTGGGCATGATGTCTTCCAGGTTCACTAACACTGCAGCCTGTGTCTGACCCTCATTTCTTCTCCTGGCTGTGTAGTATTCCATTGTGTGTCTCCTCTCTCACTAGGCCTGAGGTCTTGAATGTTCGTCCACGCTGCATCCTGCCTATGACCCTCATTCCTTTTCCTGGCTGTGTAGTATTCCATTGTTTGTCTCTTCTCTCACTGGGCCTGATGTGTTCAACGTTCATTCACACTGCAGCCTGCATCTGACATTCATTTCTTTTCCTGGCCATATAGTATTCCATTGTGTGTCTCTTCTCTTACTGGGCCTGATGTCTTCCAGGTTCATTCACACTGCAGCCTGCATCTGACCCTCATTCCTTTTCCTGGCTGTATAGTATGCCACTGTGTGTCTCTTTTCTCACTGTGCCTGAGATCTTCCTGTTTCATTCACACTGCAGCCTGCATCTGACCCTCATTCCTTTTCCTAGCTGTATAGTATTCCACTTTGTGTCTCTTCTCTCACTGTGCCTGAGATCTTCCTGTTTCATTCACACTGCAGCCTGCATCTGACCCTCATTCCTTTTCCTGGCTATATGGTATTCCATTGAGTGTGTATTCTCTTACTGGGCCTGATGTCTTCAAGTTTCATTCACACTGTAGACTGCGTCTGACCCTCATTGCTTTTCCTGGCTGTATACTATTCCATAGTGTGTCTCTTGTCTCACTGGGCCTGATGCCTTCAAGGTTCATCCACACGGCAGCCTGAGTCTGACACTCATTCCTTTTCCTGGCTATATGGTATTTCGTTGTGTGTCTCTTCTCCCACTGTGCGTGATGTCTTAACTTTTCACCCATGCCGCAGCCTGCGTCTGACCCTCATTCCTTTTCCTGGATGTATAGTATTCCATTGTGTGTCTCTTCTACCACTGGGCCTTGTGTCTTCAAGGTTTACCCATGCCACAGCCTGCGTCTGACCTTCATTCCTTTTCCTGGCTTTATGCTATTCCATTGTTTGTCTCTTCTCCCACTGGGCCTGATGTGTTCAAAGTTCACCCATGCCGCAGCCTGCGTCTGAGCCTCATTCCTTTTCCTGGCTGTATAGTATTCCTCTCTGTGTCTCTTCTCTCACTGGGCCTGAGATCTTCCGGGTTCATTCACACTGCAGCCTGCATCTGACCCGGCTTCCTTTTCTTGGCTGTGTAGTATTCGATTGTGTGCCTCTTCTCTCACTGGGTCTGATGTCTTCAAGGTTCATTCACACTGCAGCCTGCATCTGACCCTCATTCCTTTTCCTGGTTGTATAGTATTCCACTGTGCGTCTCTTCTCTCACTGGGCCTGATGCCTTCAAAGTTCACCTATGCCGCAGCCTGCGTCTGACCCTCATTTCTTTTCCTGGCTGTATAGTATTCCTTTAAGTTTCTGTTCTATTACTGGGCCTGATGTCTTCAAGTTTCATTCACACTGCAGCCTACATCTGACCCTCATTCCTTTTACTGGCTGTATAGTATTCCATTGCGTGTCTCTTTTCTTACTGGGCCTGATGTCTCCTATGTTCACCCAGGCCACAGCCTGCTTCTGACCCTCATTCCTTTTCCTGGCTGTATAGTATTCCATTGTGTGTCTCTTTTCTAACTGGGCCTTTTGTCTTCAAGGTTCACCCATGCCGCAGCCTGCTTCTGAACCTCATTCTTTTTCCTGGCTGTGTAGTATTCCATTGCGTGTCTCTTCTCTCACTGGGCCTGATGTATTCAAATTTCCTTCACTCTGCAGCCTGCATCTGATCCTCTTTCCTTTTCCTGGCTCTATAGTATTCCATTTTTTCTCTCTTCTCTCACTGGGTCTGATGTCTTCAAGGTTCATTAACAATGCAGCCTGTGTCTGACCGTCATTCTTTTTACTGGCTGTATAGCATTCCATTGTGTGTGTCTTCTCTTACTGGGCATGATGTCTTCCAGATTCACTAACACTTCAGCCTGTGTCTGACCCTCATTTCTTTTCCTGGCTGTGTAGTATTCCATTGTGTGTCTCTTCTCTCACTAGGCCTGAGGTCTTGAATGTTCGTCCACGCTGCATCCTGCCTCTGACCCTCATTCCTTTTCCTGGCTGTGTAGTATTCCATTGTGTGTCTGTTCTCTCACTGGCCCTGATGTGTTCAACGTTCATTCACACTGCAGCCTGCATCTGACATTCATTTCTTTTCTTGGCCATATAGTATTCCATTGTGTGTCTCTTCTCTTACTTTGCCTGATGTCTTCCAGGTTCATTCACACTGCAGCCTGCATCTGACCCTCATTCCTTTTCCTGGCTGTATAGTATTCCACTGTGTGTCTCTTTTCTCACTGTGCCTGAGATCTTCCTGTTTCATTCACACTGCAGCCTGCATCTGACCCTCATTCCTTTTCCTGGCTGTATAGTATTCCATAGTGTGTCTCTTGTCTCACTGGGCCTGATGCCTTCAAGGTTCATTCACACTGCAGCCTGTGACTTACCCTCATTCCTTTTCCTGGTTATATGGTATTTCGTTGTGTGTCTCTTCTCCCACTGTGCGTGATGTCTCCACTTTTCACCCATGCCGCAGCCAGCGTCTGAACCTCATTCCTTTTCCTGGCTGTATAGTATTCCATTGAGTGTGTATTCTCTTAGTGGGCCTGATGTCTTCAATTTTCATTCACACTGTAGCCTGCGTCTGACCCTCATTCCTTTTCCTGGCTGTATACTATTCCATAGTGTGTCTCTTGTCTCACTGGGCCTGATGCCTTCAAGGTTCATCCACACTGCAGCCTGAGTCTGACCCTCATTCCTTTTCCTGGCTATATGGTATTTCGTTGTGTGTCTATTCTCCCACTGTGCGTGATGTCTTCACTTTTCACCCATGCCGCAGCCTGCGTCTGACCCTCATTCCTTTTCCTGGCTGTATAGTATTCCATTGAGTGCGTATTCTCTTACTGGGCCTGATGTCTTCAATTTTCATTCACACTGTAGCCTGCGTCTGACCCTCATTCCTTTTCCTGGCTGTATAATATTCCATAGTGTGTCTCTTGACTCACTGGGCCTGATGCCTTCAAGGTTCATCCACACTGCAGCCTGAGTCTGACCCTCATTCCTTTTCCTGGCTATATGGTATTTCGTTGTGTGTCTCTTCTTCCACTGTGCGTGATGTCTTCACTTTTCACCCATGCCGCAGCCTGCGTCTGACCCTCATTCCTTTTCCTGGCTGTATAGTATTCCATTGACTGTTTATTCTCTTACTGGGCCTGATGACTTCAAGTTTCATTCACACTTTAGCCTGCGTCTGACCCTCATTCCTTTTCCTGGATGTATAGTATTCCATTGTGTGTCTCTCCTACCACTGGGCCTGATGTCTTCAGGCTTCACCCATGCCGCAGCCTGCCTCTGACCTTCATTCCTTTTCCTGGCTTTATGGTATTCCATTGTTTGTCTCTTCTCCAAATGGGCCTGATGTCTTCAAATTTCACCCATGCCGCAGCCTGCATCTGACCCTCATTCCTTTTCCCGGATGTATAGTATTCCATTGTGTGTCTCTTCTACCACTGGGCCTGATGTCTTCAAGGTTCACCCATGCCGCAGCCCTCGTCTGACCTTCATTCCTTTTCCTGGCTTTATGGTATTCCACTGTTTGTCTCTTCTCCCACTTGGCCTGATGACTTCAAAGTTCACCCATGCCACAGCCTGCGTCTGAACCTCATTCCTTTTCCTGGCTGTATGGTATTCCATTGTGTGTCTCTTCCTTCACTGGGCGTGAGATCTTCCAGGTTCATTCACACTGCAGCCTGCATCTGACCCTCATTCGTTTTAACTGGCCATATAGTATTCCATTGTGTGTCTCTTCTCCCACCGGGCCTGATGTTTTCAAGGTTCACCCATGCCGCAGCCTGCATCTGACCCTCATTCCTTTTCCTGGCTGTATAGTATTCCATTGTGTGTCTCTTCTCTTACTGGGCCTGATGTCTTCCAGGTTCACTCACACTGCAGCCTGTGTCTGACCCTCATTCCTTTTCCTGGCTGTTTAGTATTCCATTGTGTGTCTCTTCTCTCACTAGGCCTGAGGTCTTGAAGGTTCATCCACGCTGCAGCCTGCATCTGACCCTCATTCCTTTTCCTGGCTATATGGTATTTCGTTGTGTGTCTCTTCTCCCACTGTGCGTGATGTCTTCATTTTCACCCATGCTGCAGCCTGCGTCTGAACCTCATTCCTTTTCCTGGCTGTATAGTATTCCATTGAGTGTGTATTCTCTTACTGGGCCTGATGTCTTCAAGTTTCATTCACACTGTAGCCTGCGTCTGACCCTCATTCCTTTTCCTGGCTGTATACTATTCCATAGTGTGTCTCTTGTCTCACTGGGCCTGATGCCTTCAAGGTTCATCCACACTGCAGCCTGAGTCTGACCCTCATTCCTTTTCCTGGCTATATGGTATTTCGTTGTGTGTCTCTTCTCCCACTGTGCGTGATGTCTTCACTTTTCACCCATGCCGCAGCCTGCGTCTGACCCTCATTCCTTTTCCTGGCTGTATAGTATTCCATTGACTGTTTATTCTCTTACTGGGCCTGATGACTTCAAGTTTCATTCACACTGTAGCCTGCGTCTGACCCTCATTCCTTTTCCTGTCTGTATAGTATTCCATTGTGTGTCTCTTCTGTTACTGGGCCTGATGTCTTCCAGGTTCATTTCCACTGCAGCCTGCATCAGACCCTCATTCCTTTTCCTGGATGTATAGTATTCCATTGTGTGTCTCTTCTACCACTGGGCCTGATGTCTTCAAGGTTCACCCATGCCGCAGCCCTCGTCTGACCTTCATTCCTTTTCCTGGCTTTATGGTATTCCATTGTTTGTCTCTTCTCCCACTTGGCCTGATGACTTCAAAGTTCACCCATGCCGCAGCCTGCGTCTGACCCTCATTCCTTTTCCTGGCTGTATGGTATTCCATTGTGTGTCTCTTCCTTCACTGGGCGTGAGATCTTCCAGGTTCATTCACACTGCAGCCTGCATCTGACCCTCATTCGTTTTAACTTGGTATATGGTATTCCATTGTGTGTCTCTTCTCCCACCGGGCCTGCTGTTTTCAAGGTTCACCCGTGCCGCTGCCTGCATCTGACCCTCATTCCTTTTCCTGGCTGTATAGTATTCCATTGTGTGTCTCTTCCCTTACTGGGCCTGATGTCTTCCATGTTCACTCACACTGCAGCCTGTGTCTGACCCTCATTCCTTTTCCTGGCTGTTTAGTATTCCATTTTGTGTCTCTTCTCTCACTAGGCCTGAGGTCTTGAAGGTTCATCCACGCTGCAGCCTGCATCTGACCCTCATTCCCTTTCCTGGCTCTGTAGTATTCCATTGAGTGTCTCTTCTCTTACAGGGCCTGATGTCCTCAAGTTTCATTCACACTGCATCCTGCGTCTGACCCTCATTCGTTTTCCTGGCTGTATAGTATTCCATTGTGTGTCTCTTCTCTCACTGGGCCTAATGTCTTCAGTGTTCACCCATGCCGCAGCCTGCTTCTGAACCTCTTTCCTTTTCCTTGCTCTATGGTATTCCATTGTGTGTCTCTTCCTTCACTGGGCCTGAGATCTTCCAGGTTCATTCACACTGCAGCCTGCATCTGAGCCTCATTTGTTTTTGCTGGCCATATAGTATTCCATTGTGTGTCTCTTCTCCCACCGGGCCTGATGTCTTCAAGGTTCACCCATGCCGCAGGCTGCATCTGACCCTCATTCCTTTTCCTGGCTGTATAGTATTCCATTGTGTGTCTCTTTTCTCACTGGGCCTTTTGTCTTCAAGGTTCATCCATGCCGCAGCCTGCTTCTGACCCTCATTCTTTTTCCTGGCTGTGTAGTATTCCATTGCGTGTCTCTTCTCTCACTGGGCCTCATGTATTCAAATTTCCTTCACTCTGCAGCCTGCATCTGATCCTCTTTCCTTTTCGTGGCTCTATAGTATTCCATTTTGCGTCTCTTCTCTCACTGGGTTTGATGTCTTCAAGGTTCATTAACACTGCAGCCTGTGTCTGACCGTCATTCTTTTTACTGGCTGTATAGCATTCCATTGTGTGTGTCTTCTCTTACTGGGCATGATGTCTTCCAGGTTCACTAACACTGCAGCCTGTGTCTGACCCTCATTTCTTCTCCTGGCTGTGTAGTATTCCATTGTGTGTCTCCTCTCTCACTAGGCCTGAGGTGTTGAATGTTCGTCCACGCTGCATCCTGCCTATGACCCTCATTCCTTTTCCTGGCTGTGTAGTATTCCATTGTTTGTCTCTTCTCTCACTGGGCCTGATGTGTTCAACGTTCATTCACACTGCAGCCTGCATCTGACATTCATTTCTTTTCCTGGCCATATAGTATTCCATTGTGTGTCTCTTCTCTTACTGGGCCTGATGTCTTCCAGGTTCATTCACACTGCAGCCTGCATCTGACCCTCATTCCTTTTCCTGGCTGTATAGTATGCCACTGTGTGTCTCTTTTCTCACTGTGCCTGAGATCTTCCTGTTTCATTCACACTGCAGCCTGCATCTGACCCTCATTCCTTTTCCTAGCTGTATAGTATTCCACTTTGTGTCTCTTCTCTCACTGTGCCTGAGATCTTCCTGTTTCATTCACACTGCAGCCTGCATCTGACCCTCATTCCTTTTCCTGGCTATATGGTATTCCATTGAGTGTGTATTCTCTTACTGGGCCTGATGTCTTCAAGTTTCATTCACACTGTAGACTGCGTCTGACCCTCATTGCTTTTCCTGGCTGTATACTATTCCATAGTGTGTCTCTTGTCTCACTGGGCCTGATGCCTTCAAGGTTCATCCACACGGCAGCCTGAGTCTGACACTCATTCCTTTTCCTGGCTATATGGTATTTCGTTGTGTGTCTCTTCTCCCACTGTGCGTGATGTCTTAACTTTTCACCCATGCCGCAGCCTGCGTCTGACCCTCATTCCTTTTCCTGGATGTATAGTATTCCATTGTGTGTCTCTTCTACCACTGGGCCTTGTGTCTTCAAGGTTCACCCATGCCACAGCCTGCGTCTGACCTTCATTCCTTTTCCTGGCTTTATGCTATTCCATTGTTTGTCTCTTCTCCCACTGGGCCTGATGTGTTCAAAGTTCACCCATGCCGCAGCCTGCGTCTGAGCCTCATTCCTTTTCCTGGCTGTATAGTATTCCTCTCTGTGTCTCTTCTCTCACTGGGCCTGAGATCTTCCGGGTTCATTCACACTGCAGCCTGCATCTGACCCGGCTTCCTTTTCCTGGCTGTGTAGTATTCGATTGTGTGCCTCTTCTCTCACTGGGTCTGATGTCTTCAAGGTTCATTCACACTGCAGCCTGCATCTGACCCTCATTCCTTTTCCTGGTTGTATAGTATTCCACTGTGCGTCTCTTCTCTCACTGGGCCTGATGCCTTCAAAGTTCACCTATGCCGCAGCCTGCGTCTGACCCTCATTTCTTTTCCTGGCTGTATAGTATTCCTTTAAGTTTCTGTTCTATTACTGGGCCTGATGTCTTCAAGTTTCATTCACACTGCAGCCTACATCTGACCCTCATTCCTTTTACTGGCTGTATAGTATTCCATTGCGTGTCTCTTTTCTTACTGGGCCTGATGTCTCCTATGTTCACCCAGGCCACAGCCTGCTTCTGACCCTCATTCCTTTTCCTGGCTGTATAGTATTCCATTGTGTGTCTCTTTTCTCACTGGGCCTTTTGTCTTCAAGGTTCACCCATGCCGCAGCCTGCTTCTGAACCTCATTCTTTTTCCTGGCTGTGTAGTATTCCATTGCGTGTCTCTTCTCTCACTGGGCCTGATGTATTCAAATTTCCTTCACTCTGCAGCCTGCATCTGATCCTCTTTCCTTTTCCTGGCTCTATAGTATTCCATTTTTTCTCTCTTCTCTCACTGGGTCTGATGTCTTCAAGGTTCATTAACAATGCAGCCTGTGTCTGACCGTCATTCTTTTTACTGGCTGTATAGCATTCCATTGTGTGTGTCTTCTCTTACTGGGCATGATGTCTTCCAGATTCACTAACACTTCAGCCTGTGTCTGACCCTCATTTCTTTTCCTGGCTGTGTAGTATTCCATTGTGTGTCTCTTCTCTCACTAGGCCTGAGGTCTTGAATGTTCGTCCACGCTGCATCCTGCCTCTGACCCTCATTCCTTTTCCTGGCTGTGTAGTATTCCATTGTGTGTCTGTTCTCTCACTGGCCCTGATGTGTTCAACGTTCATTCACACTGCAGCCTGCATCTGACATTCATTTCTTTTCTTGGCCATATAGTATTCCATTGTGTGTCTCTTCTCTTACTTTGCCTGATGTCTTCCAGGTTCATTCACACTGCAGCCTGCATCTGACCCTCATTCCTTTTCCTGGCTGTATAGTATTCCACTGTGTGTCTCTTTTCTCACTGTGCCTGAGATCTTCCTGTTTCATTCACACTGCAGCCTGCATCTGACCCTCATTCCTTTTCCTGGCTGTATAGTATTCCATAGTGTGTCTCTTGTCTCACTGGGCCTGATGCCTTCAAGGTTCATCCACACTGCAGCCTGAGTCTGACCCTCATTCCTTTTCCTGGCTATATGGTATTTCGTTGTGTGTCTCTTCTTCCACTGTGCGTGATGTCTTCACTTTTCACCCATGCCGCAGCCTGCGTCTGACCCTCATTCCTTTTCCTGGCTGTATAGTATTCCATTGACTGTTTATTCTCTTACTGGGCCTGATGACTTCAAGTTTCATTCACACTTTAGCCTGCGTCTGACCCTCATTCCTTTTCCTGGATGTATAGTATTCCATTGTGTGTCTCTCCTACCACTGGGCCTGATGTCTTCAGGCTTCACCCATGCCGCAGCCTGCGTCTGACCTTCATTCCTTTTCCTGGCTTTATGGTATTCCATTGTTTGTCTCTTCTCCAAATGGGCCTGATGTCTTCAAATTTCACCCATGCCGCAGCCTGCATCTGACCCTCATTCCTTTTCCCGGATGTATAGTATTCCATTGTGTGTCTCTTCTACCACTGGGCCTGATGTCTTCAAGGTTCACCCATGCCGCAGCCCTCGTCTGACCTTCATTCCTTTTCCTGGCTTTATGGTATTCCACTGTTTGTCTCTTCTCCCACTTGGCCTGATGACTTCAAAGTTCACCCATGCCACAGCCTGCGTCTGAACCTCATTCCTTTTCCTGGCTGTATGGTATTCCATTGTGTGTCTCTTCCTTCACTGGGCGTGAGATCTTCCAGGTTCATTCACACTGCAGCCTGCATCTGACCCTCATTCGTTTTAACTGGCCATATAGTATTCCATTGTGTGTCTCTTCTCCCACCGGGCCTGATGTTTTCAAGGTTCACCCATGCCGCAGCCTGCATCTGACCCTCATTCCTTTTCCTGGCTGTATAGTATTCCATTGTGTGTCTCTTCTCTTACTGGGCCTGATGTCTTCCAGGTTCACTCACACTGCAGCCTGTGTCTGACCCTCATTCCTTTTCCTGGCTGTTTAGTATTCCATTGTGTGTCTCTTCTCTCACTAGGCCTGAGGTCTTGAAGGTTCATCCACGCTGCAGCCTGCATCTGACCCTCATTCCTTTTCCTGGCTATATGGTATTTCGTTGTGTGTCTCTTCTCCCACTGTGCGTGATGTCTTCATTTTCACCCATGCTGCAGCCTGCGTCTGAACCTCATTCCTTTTCCTGGCTGTATAGTATTCCATTGAGTGTGTATTCTCTTACTGGGCCTGATGTCTTCAAGTTTCATTCACACTGTAGCCTGCGTCTGACCCTCATTCCTTTTCCTGGCTGTATACTATTCCATAGTGTGTCTCTTGTCTCACTGGGCCTGATGCCTTCAAGGTTCATCCACACTGCAGCCTGAGTCTGACCCTCATTCCTTTTCCTGGCTATATGGTATTTCGTTGTGTGTCTCTTCTCCCACTGTGCGTGATGTCTTCACTTTTCACCCATGCCGCAGCCTGCGTCTGACCCTCATTCCTTTTCCTGGCTGTATAGTATTCCATTGACTGTTTATTCTCTTACTGGGCCTGATGACTTCAAGTTTCATTCACACTGTAGCCTGCGTCTGACCCTCATTCCTTTTCCTGTCTGTATAGTATTCCATTGTGTGTCTCTTCTGTTACTGGGCCTGATGTCTTCCAGGTTCATTTCCACTGCAGCCTGCATCAGACCCTCATTCCTTTTCCTGGATGTATAGTATTCCATTGTGTGTCTCTTCTACCACTGGGCCTGATGTCTTCAAGGTTCACCCATGCCGCAGCCCTCGTCTGACCTTCATTCCTTTTCCTGGCTTTATGGTATTCCATTGTTTGTCTCTTCTCCCACTTGGCCTGATGACTTCAAAGTTCACCCATGCCGCAGCCTGCGTCTGACCCTCATTCCTTTTCCTGGCTGTATGGTATTCCATTGTGTGTCTCTTCCTTCACTGGGCGTGAGATCTTCCAGGTTCATTCACACTGCAGCCTGCATCTGACCCTCATTCGTTTTAACTTGGTATATAGTATTCCATTGTGTGTCTCTTCTCCCACCGGGCCTGCTGTTTTCAAGGTTCACCCGTGCCACTGCCTGCATCTGACCCTCATTCCTTTTCCTGGCTGTATAGTATTCCATTGTGTGTCTCTTCCCTTACTGGGCCTGATGTCTTCCATGTTCACTCACACTGCAGCCTGTGTCTGACCCTCATTCCTTTTCCTGGCTGTTTAGTATTCCATTTTGTGTCTCTTCTCTCACTAGGCCTGAGGTCTTGAAGGTTCATCCACGCTGCAGCCTGCATCTGACCCTCATTCCCTTTCCTGGCTCTGTAGTATTCCATTGAGTGTCTCTTCTCTTACAGGGCCTGATGTCCTCAATTTTCATTCACACTGCATCCTGCGTCTGACCCTCATTCGTTTTCCTGGCTGTATAGTATTCCATTGTGTGTCTCTTCTCTCACTGGGCCTAATGTCTTCAGTGTTCACCCATGCCGCAGCCTGCTTCTGAACCTCTTTCCTTTTCCTTGCTCTATGGTATTCCATTGTGTGTCTCTTCCTTCACTGGGCCTGAGATCTTCCAGGTTCATTCACACTGCAGCCTGCATCTGAGCCTCATTTGTTTTTGCTGGCCATATAGTATTCCATTGTGTGTCTCTTCTCCCACCGGGCCTGATGTCTTCAAGGTTCACCCATGCCGCAGGCTGCATCTGACCCTCATTCCTTTTCCTGGCTGTATAGTATTCCATTGTGTGTCTCTTTTCTCACTGGGCCTTTTGTCTTCAAGGTTCATCCATGCCGCAGCCTGCTTCTGACCCTCATTCTTTTTCCTGGCTGTGTAGTATTCCATTGCGTGTCTCTTCTCTCACTGGGCCTCATGTATTCAAATTTCCTTCACTCTGCAGCCTGCATCTGATCCTCTTTCCTTTTCGTGGCTCTATAGTATTCCATTTTGCGTCTCTTCTCTCACTGGGTTTGATGTCTTCAAGGTTCATTAACACTGCAGCCTGTGTCTGACCGTCATTCTTTTTACTGGCTGTATAGCATTCCATTGTGTGTGTCTTCTCTTACTGGGCATGATGTCTTCCAGGTTCACTAACACTGCAGCCTGTGTCTGACCCTCATTTCTTCTCCTGGCTGTGTAGTATTCCATTGTGTGTCTCCTCTCTCACTAGGCCTGAGGTCTTGAATGTTCGTCCACGCTGCATCCTGCCTATGACCCTCATTCCTTTTCCTGGCTGTGTAGTATTCCATTGTTTGTCTCTTCTCTCACTGGGCCTGATGTGTTCAACGTTCATTCACACTGCAGCCTGCATCTGACATTCATTTCTTTTCCTGGCCATATAGTATTCCATTGTGTGTCTCTTCTCTTACTGGGCCTGATGTCTTCCAGGTTCATTCACACTGCAGCCTGCATCTGACCCTCATTCCTTTTCCTGGCTGTATAGTATGCCACTGTGTGTCTCTTTTCTCACTGTGCCTGAGATCTTCCTGTTTCATTCACACTGCAGCCTGCATCTGACCCTCATTCCTTTTCCTAGCTGTATAGTATTCCACTTTGTGTCTCTTCTCTCACTGTGCCTGAGATCTTCCTGTTTCATTCACACTGCAGCCTGCATCTGACCCTCATTCCTTTTCCTGGCTATATGGTATTTCGTTGTGTGTCTCTTCTCCCACTGTGCGTGATGTCTTCAATTTTCACACATGCCGCAGCCTGCGTCTGAACCTCATTCCTTTTCTTGGCTGTTTAGTATTGCATTGTGTGTCTCTTCTCTCACTAGGCCTGAGGTCTTGAAGGTTCATCCACGCTGCAGCCTGCATCTGACCCTCATTCCCTTTCCTTGCTCTGTAGTATTCCATTGAGTGTCTCTTCTCTTACAGGGCCTGATGTCCTCAAGTTTCATTCACACTGCATCCTGCGTCTGACCCTCATTCCTTTTCCTGGCTGTATAGTATTCCATTGTGTGTCTCTTCTCTCCCTGGGACTAATGTCTTCAATGTTCACCCATGCCGCAGGCTGCTTCTGAACCTCTTCCCTTTTCCTTGCTCTATGGTATTCCATTGTGTGTCTCTTCCTTCACTGGGCCTGAGATCTTCCAGTTTCATTCACACTGCAGCCTGCATCTGAGCCTCATTCGTTTTTGCTGTCCATATAGTATTCCATTGTGTGTCTCTTCTCCCACCGGGCCTGATGTCTTCAAGGTTCACCCATGCTGCAGCCTGCATCAGACCCTCATTCCTTTTCCTGGCTGTATAGTATTCCATTGTGTGTCTCTTTTCTCACTGGGCCTTTTGTCTTCAAGGTTCACCCATGCCGCAGCCTGCTTCTGAACCTCATTCTTTTTCCTGGCTGTGTAGTATTCCATTGCGTGTCTCTTCTCTCACTGGGCCTCATGTATTCGAATTTCCTTCACTCTGCAGCCTGCATCTCATCCTCTTTCTTTTTCCTGGCTCTATAGTATTCCATTTTGTGTCTCTTCTCTCACTGGGTCTGATGTCTTCAAGGTTCATTAACAATGCAGCCTGTGTCTGACCGTCATTCTTTTTACTGGCTGTATAGCATTCCATTGTGTGTGTCTTCTCTTACTGGGCATGATGTCTTCCAGGTTCACTAACACTGCAGCCTGTGTCTGACCCTCATTTCTTTTCCTGGCTGTGTAGTATTCCATTGTGTGTCTCTTCTCTCACTAGGCCTGAGGTCTTGAATGTTCGTCCACGCTGCATTCTGCCTCTGACCCTCATTCCTTTTCCTGGCTGTGTAGTATTCCATTGTGTGTCTCTTCTCTCACTGGGCCTGATGTGTTCAACGTTCATTCACACTGCAGCCTGCATCTGACATTCATTTCTTTTCCTGGCCATATAGTATTCCATTGTGTGTCTCTTCTCTTACTGGGCCTGATGTCTTCCAGGTTCATTCACACTGCAGCCTGCATCTGACCCTCATTCCTTTTCCTGGCTGTATAGTATTCCACTGTGTGTCTCTTTTCTCACTCTGCCTGAGATCTTCCTGTTTCATTCACACTGCAGCCTGCATCTGACCCTCATTCCTTTTCCTGGCTGTATAGTATTCCACTTTGTGTCTCTTCTCTCACTGTGCCTGAGATCTTCCTGTTTCATTCACACTGCAGCCTGCATCTGACCCTTATTCCTTTTCCTGGCTATATGGTATTTCGTTGTGTGTCTCTTCTCCCACTGTGCGTGATGTCTTCACTTTTCACCCATGCCGCAGCCTGCGTCTGACCCTCATTCCTTTTCCTGGCTGTATAGTATTCCATTGAGTGTGTATTCTCTTACTGGGCCTGATGTCTTCAAGTTTCATTCACACTGTAGCCTGCGTCTGACCCTCATTCCTTTTCCTGGCTGTATACTATTCCATAGGGTGTCTCTTGTCTCACTGGGCCTGATGCCTTCAAGGTTCATCCACACTGCAGCCTGAGTCTGACCCTCATTCCTTTTCCTGGCTATATGGTATTTCGTTGTGTGTCTCTTCTCCCACTGTGCGTGATGTCTTCACTTTTCACCCATGCCGCAGCCTGCGTCTGACCCTCATTTCTTTTCCTGGCTGTATAGTATTCCATTGACTGTTTATTCTCTTACTGGGCCTGATGACTTCAAGTTTCATTCACACTGTAGCCTGCGTCTGACCCTCATTCCTTTTCCTGTCTGTATAGTATTCCATTGTGTGTCTCTTCTCTTACTGGGCCTGATGTCTTCCAGGTTCATTCCCACTGCAGCCTGCATCTGACCCGCATTCCTTTTTCTGGATGTATAGTATTCCATTGTATGTCTCTTCTCCCACTGGGCCTGATGTCTTCAAAGTTCACCCATGCCGCAGCCTGCGTCTGACCCTCATTCCTTTTCCTGGATGTATAGTATTCCATTGTGTGTCTCTTCTACCACTGGGCCTGATGTCTTCAAGGTTCACCCATGCCGCAGCCTGCGTCTGACCTTCATTCCTTTTCCTGGCTTTATGGTATTCCATTGTTTGTCTCTTCTCCCACTTGGCCTGATGACTTCAAAGTTCACCCATGCTGCAGCCTGCGTCTGACCCTCATTCCTTTTCCTGGCTGTATGGTATTCCATTGTGTGTCTCTTCCTTCACTGGGCGTGAGATCTTCCAGGTTCATTCACACTGCAGCCTGCATCTGACCCTCATTCGTTTTAACTTGGTATATAGTATTCCATTGTGTGTCTCTTCTCCCACCGGGCCTGCTGTTTTCAAGGTTCACCCGTGCCGCTGCCTGCATCTGACCCTCATTCCTTTTCCTGGCTGTATAGTATTCCATTGTGTGTCTCTTCCCTTACTGGGCCTGATGTCTTCCATGTTCACTCACACTGCAGCCTGTGTCTGACCCTCATTCCTTTTCCTGGCTGTTTAGTATTCCATTTTGTGTCTCTTCTCTCACTAGGCCTGAGGTCTTGAAGGTTCATCCACGCTGCAGCCTGCATCTGACCCTCATTCCCTTTCCTGGCTCTGTAGTATTCCATTGAGTGTCTCTTCTCTTACAGGGCCTGATGTCCTCAAGTTTCATTCACACTGCATCCTGCGTCTGACCCTCATTCCTTTTCCTGGCTGTATAGTATTCCATTGTGTGTCTCTTCTCTCACTGGGCCTAATGTCTTCAGTGTTCACCCATGCCGCAGCCTGCTTCTGAACCTCTTTCCTTTTCCTTGCTCTATGGTATTCCATTGTGTGTCTCTTCCTTCACTGGGCCTGAGATCTTCCAGGTTCATTCACACTGCAGCCTGCATCTGAGCCTCATTCGTTTTTGCTGGCCATATAGTATTCCATTGTGTGTCTCTTCTCCCATCGGGCCTGATGTCTTCAAGGTTCACCCATGCCGCAGGCTGCATCTGACCCTCATTCCTTTTCCTGGCTGTATAGTATTCCATTGTGTGTCTCGTTTCTCACTGGGCCTTTTGTCTTCAAGGTTCACCCATGCCGCAGCCTGCTTCTGACCCTCATTCTTTTTCCTGGCTGTGTAGTATTCCATTGCGTGTCTCTTCTCTCACTGGGCCTCATGTATTCAAATTTCCTTCACTCTGCAGCCTGCATCTGATCCTCTTTCCTTTTCGTGGCTCTATAGTATTCCATTTTGTGTCTCTTCTCTCACTGGGTTTGATGTCTTCAAGGTTCATTAACACTACAGCCTGTGTCTGACCGTCATTCTTTTTACTGGCTGTATAGCATTCCATTGTGTGTGTCTTCTCTTACTGGGCATGATGTCTTCCAGGTTCACTAACACTGCAGCCTGTGTCTGAACCTCATTTCTTCTCCTGGCTGTGTAGTATTCCATTGTGTGTCTCCTCTCTCACTAGGCCTGAGGTCTTGAATGTTCGTCCATGCTGCATCCTGCCTATGACCCTCATTCCTTTTCCTGGCTGTGTAGTATTCCATTGTTTGTCTCTTCTCTCACTGGGCCTGATGTGTTCAACGTTCATTCACACTGCAGCCTGCATCTGACATTCATTTCTTTTCCTGGCCATATAGTATTCCATTGTGTGTCTCTTCTCTTACTGGGCCTGATGTCTTCCAGGTTCATTCACACTGCAGCCTGCATCTGACCCTCATTCCTTTTCCTGGCTGTATAGTATGCCACTGTGTGTCTCTTTTCTCACTGTGCCTGAGATCTTCCTGTTTCATTCACACTGCAGCCTGCATCTGACCCTCATTCCTTTTCCTAGCTGTATAGTATTCCACTTTGTGTCTCTTCTCTCACTGTGCCTGAGATCTTCCTGTTTCATTCACACTGCAGCCTGCATCTGACCCTCATTCCTTTTCCTGGCTATATGGTATTTCGTTGTGTGTCTCTTCTCCCACTGTGCGTGATGTCTTCAATTTTGACACATGCCGCAGCCTGCGTCTGACCCTCATTCCTTTTCCTGGCTGTTTAGTATTGCATTGTGTGTCTCTTCTCTCACTAGGCCTGAGGTCTTGAAGGTTCATCCACGCTGCAGCCTGCATCTGACCCTCATTCCCTTTCCTGGCTCTGTAGTATTCCATTGAGTGTCTCTTCTCTTACAGGGCCTGATGTCCTCAAGTTTCATTCACACTGCATCCTGCGTCTGACCCTCATTCCTTTTCCTGGCTGTATAGTATTCCATTGTGTGTCTCTTCTCTCACTGGGACTAATGTCTTCAATGTTCACCCATGCCGCAGCCTGCTTCTGAACCTCTTTCCTTTTCCTTGCTCTATGGTATTCCATTGTGTGTCTCTTCCTTCACTGGGCCTGAGATCTTCCAGGTTCATTCACACTGCAGCCTGAATCTGAGCCTCATTCGTTTTTGCTGTCCATATAGTATTCCATTGTGTGTCTCTTCTCCCACCGGGCCTGATGTCTTCAAGGTTCACCCATGCTGCAGCCTGCATCAGACCCTCATTCCTTTTCCTGGCTGTATAGTACTCCATTGTGTGTCTCTTTTCTCACTGGGCCTTTTGTCTTCAAGGTTCACCCATGCCGCAGCCTGCTTCTGAACCTCATTCTTTTTCCTGGCTGTGTAGTATTCCATTGCGTGTCTCTTCTCTCACTGGGCCTCATGTATTCGAATTTCCTTCACTCTGCAGCCTGCATCTGATCCTCTTTCCTTTTCCTGGCTCTATAGTATTCCATTTTGTGTCTCTTCTCTCACTGGGTCTGATGTCTTCAAGGTTCATTAACAATGCAGCCTGTGTCTGACCGTCATTCTTTTTACTGGCTGTATAGCATTCCATTGTGTGTGTCTTCTCTTACTGGGCATGATGTCTTCCAGGTTCACTAACACTGCAGCCTGTGTCTGACCCTCATTTCTTTTCCTGGCTGTGTAGTATTCCATTGTGTGTCTCTTCTCTCACTAGGCCTGAGGTCTTGAATGTTCGTCCACGCTGCATTCTGCCTCTGACCCTCATTCCTTTTCCTGGCTGTGTAGGTATTCCATTGTGTGTCTCTTCTCTCACTGGGCCTGATGTGTTCAACGTTCATTCACACTGCAGCCTGCATCTGACATTCATTTCTTTTCCTGGCCATATAGTATTCCATTGTGTGTCTCTTCTCTTACTGGGCCTGATGTCTTCCAGGTTCATTCACACTGCAGCCTGCATCTGACCCTCATTCCTTTTCCTGGCTGTATAGTATTCCACTGTGTGTCTCTTTTCTCACTCTGCCTGAGATCTTCCTGTTTCATTCACACTGCAGCCTGCATCTGACCCTCATTCCTTTTCCTGGCTGTATAGTATTCCACTTTGTGTCTCTTCTCTCACTGTGCCTGAGATCTTACTGTTTCATTCACACTGCAGCCTGCATCTGACCCTTATTCCTTTTCCTGGCTATATGGTATTTCGTTGTGTGTCTCTTCTCCCACTGTGCGTGATGTCTTCACTTTTCACCCATGCCGCAGCCTGCGTCTGAACCTCATTCCTTTTCCTGGCTGTATAGTATTCCATTGAGTGTGTATTCTCTTACTGGGCCTGATGTCTTCAAGTTTCATTCACACTGTAGCCTGCGTCTGACCCTCATTCCTTTTCCTGGCTGTATACTATTCCATAGGGTGTCTCTTGTCTCACTGGGCCTGATGCCTTCAAGGTTCATCCACACTGCAGCCTGAGTCTGACCCTCATTCCTTTTCCTGGCTATATGGTATTTCGTTGTGTGTCTCTTCTCCCACTGTGCGTGATGTCTTCACTTTTCACCCATGCCGCAGCCTGCGTCTGACCCTCATTTCTTTTCCTGGCTGTATAGTATTCCATTGACTGTTTATTCTCTTACTGGGCCTGATGACTTCAAGTTTCATTCACACTGTAGCCTGCGTCTGACCCTCATTCCTTTTCCTGGCTGTATAGTATTCCATTGTGTGTCTCTTCTCTTACTGGGCCTGATGTCTTCCAGGTTCATTCCCACTGCAGCCTGCATCTGACCCGCATTCCTTTTTCTGGATGTATAGTATTCCATTGTATGTCTCTTCTCCCACTGGGCCTGATGTCTTCAAAGTTCACCCATGCCGCAGCCTGCGTCTGACCCTCATTCCTTTTCCTGGATGTATAGTATTCCATTGTGTGTCTCTTCTACCACTGGGCCTGATGTCTTCAAGGTTCACCCATGCCGCAGCCTGCGTCTGACCTTCATTCCTTTTCCTGGCTTTATGGTATTCCATTGTTTGTCTCTTCTCCCACTTGGCCTGATGACTTCAAAGTTCACCCATGCTGCAGCCTGCGTCTGACCCTCATTCCTTTTCCTGGCTGTATGGTATTCCATTGTGTGTCTCTTCCTTCACTGGGCGTGAGATCTTCCAGGTTCATTCACACTGCAGCCTGCATCTGACCCTCATTCGTTTTAACTTGGTATATAGTATTCCATTGTGTGTCTCTTCTCCCACCGGGCCTGCTGTTTTCAAGGTTCACCCGTGCCGCTGCCTGCATCTGACCCTCATTCCTTTTCCTGGCTGTATAGTATTCCATTGTGTGTCTCTTCCCTTACTGGGCCTGATGTCTTCCATGTTCACTCACACTGCAGCCTGTGTCTGACCCTCATTCCTTTTCCTGGCTGTTTAGTATTCCATTTTGTGTCTCTTCTCTCACTAGGCCTGAGGTCTTGAAGGTTCATCCACGCTGCAGCCTGCATCTGACCCTCATTCCCTTTCCTGGCTCTGTAGTATTCCATTGAGTGTCTCTTCTCTTACAGGGCCTGATGTCCTCAAGTTTCATTCACACTGCATCCTGCGTCTGACCCTCATTCCTTTTCCTGGCTGTATAGTATTCCATTGTGTGTCTCTTCTCTCACTGGGCCTAATGTCTTCAGTGTTCACCCATGCCGCAGCCTGCTTCTGAACCTCTTTCCTTTTCCTTGCTCTATGGTATTCCATTGTGTGTCTCTTCCTTCACTGGGCCTGAGATCTTCCAGGTTCATTCACACTGCAGCCTGCATCTGAGCCTCATTCGTTTTTGCTGGCCATATAGTATTCCATTGTGTGTCTCTTCTCCCATCGGGCCTGATGTCTTCAAGGTTCACCCATGCCGCAGGCTGCATCTGACCCTCATTCCTTTTCCTGGCTGTATAGTATTCCATTGTGTGTCTCTTTTCTCACTGGGCCTTTTGTCTTCAAGGTTCACCCATGCCGCAGCCTGCTTCTGACCCTCATTCTTTTTCCTGGCTGTGTAGTATTCCATTGCGTGTCTCTTCTCTCACTGGGCCTCATGTATTCAAATTTCCTTCACTCTGCAGCCTGCATCTGATCCTCTTTCCTTTTCGTGGCTCTATAGTATTCCATTTTGTGTCTCTTCTCTCACTGGGTTTGATGTCTTCAAGGTTCATTAACACTACAGCCTGTGTCTGACCGTCATTCTTTTTACTGGCTGTATAGCATTCCATTGTGTGTGTCTTCTCTTACTGGGCATGATGTCTTCCAGGTTCACTAACACTGCAGCCTGTGTCTGACCCTCATTTCTTCTCCTGGCTGTGTAGTATTCCATTGTGTGTCTCCTCTCTCACTAGGCCTGAGGTCTTGAATGTTCGTCCACGCTGCATCCTGCCTATGACCCTCATTCCTTTTCCTGGCTGTGTAGTATTCCATTGTTTGTCTCTTCTCTCACTGGGCCTGATGTGTTCAACGTTCATTCACACTGCAGCCTGCATCTGACATTCATTTCTTTTCCTGGCCATATAGTATTCCATTGTGTGTCTCTTCTCTTACTGGGCCTGATGTCTTCCAGGTTCATTCACACTGCAGCCTGCATCTGACCCTCATTCCTTTTCCTGGCTGTATAGTATGCCACTGTGTGTCTCTTTTCTCACTGTGCCTGAGATCTTCCTGTTTCATTCACACTGCAGCCTGCATCTGACCCTCATTCCTTTTCCTAGCTGTATAGTATTCCACTTTGTGTCTCTTCTCTCACTGTGCCTGAGATCTTCCTGTTTCATTCACACTGCAGCCTGCATCTGACCCTCATTCCTTTTCCTGGCTATATGGTATTTCGTTGTGTGTCTCTTCTCCCACTGTGCGTGATGTCTTCAATTTTGACACATGCCGCAGCCTGCGTCTGACCCTCATTCCTTTTCCTGGCTGTTTATTATTGCATTGTGTGTCTCTTCTCTCACTAGGCCCGAGGTCTTGAAGGTTCATCCACGCTGCAGCCTGCATCTGACCCTCATTCCCTTTCCTGGCTCTGTAGTATTCCATTGAGTGTCTCTTCTCTTACAGGGCCTGATGTCCTCAAGTTTCATTCACACTGCATCCTGCGTCTTACCCTCATTCCTTTTCCTGACTGTATAGTATTCCATTGTGTGTCTCTTCTCTCACTGGGCCTAATGTCTTCAATGTTCACCCATGCCGCAGCCTGCTTCTGAACCTCTTTCCTTTTCCTTGCTCTATGGTATTCCATTGTGTGTCTCTTCCTTCACTGGGCCTGAGATCTTCCAGGTTCATTCACACTGCAGCCTGAATCTGAGCCTCATTCGTTTTTGCTGTCCATATAGTATTCCATTGTGTGTCTCTTCTCCCACCGGGCCTGATGTCTTCAAGGTTCACCCATGCTGCAGCCTGCATCAGACCCTCATTCCTTTTCCTGGCTGTATAGTACTCCATTGTGTGTCTCTTTTCTCACTGGGCCTTTTGTCTTCAAGGTTCACCCATGCCGCAGCCTGCTTCTGAACCTCATTCTTTTTCCTGGCTGTGTAGTATTCCATTGCGTGTCTCTTCTCTCACTGGGCCTCATGTATTCGAATTTCCTTCACTCTGCAGCCTGCATCTGATCCTCTTTCCTTTTCCTGGCTCTATAGTATTCCATTTTGTGTCTCTTCTCTCACTGGGTCTGATGTCTTCAAGGTTCATTAACAATGCAGCCTGTGTCTGACCGTCATTCTTTTTACTGGCTGTATAGCATTCCATTGTGTGTGTCTTCTCTTACTGGGCATGATGTCTTCCAGGTTCACTAACACTGCAGCCTGTGTCTGACCCTCATTTCTTTTCCTGGCTGTGTAGTATTCCATTGTGTGTCTCTTCTCTCACTAGGCCTGAGGTCTTGAATGTTCGTCCACGCTGCATTCTGCCTCTGACCCTCATTCCTTTTCCTGGCTGTGTAGGTATTCCATTGTGTGTCTCTTCTCTCACTGGGCCTGATGTGTTCAACGTTCATTCACACTGCAGCCTGCATCTGACATTCATTTCTTTTCCTGGCCATATAGTATTCCATTGTGTGTCTCTTCTCTTACTGGGCCTGATGTCTTCCAGGTTCATTCACACTGCAGCCTGCATCTGACCCTCATTCCTTTTCCTGGCTGTATAGTATTCCACTGTGTGTCTCTTTTCTCACTCTGCCTGAGATCTTCCTGTTTCATTCACACTGCAGCCTGCATCTGACCCTCATTCCTTTTCCTGGCTGTATAGTATTCCACTTTGTGTCTCTTCTCTCACTGTGCCTGAGATCTTCCTGTTTCATTCACACTGCAGCCTGCATCTGACCCTTATTCCTTTTCCTGGCTATATGGTATTTCGTTGTGTGTCTCTTCTCCCACTGTGCGTGATGTCTTCACTTTTCACCCATGCCGCAGCCTGCGTCTGAACCTCATTCCTTTTCCTGGCTGTATAGTATTCCATTGAGTGTGTATTCTCTTACTGGGCCTGATGTCTTCAAGTTTCATTCACACTGTAGCCTGCGTCTGACCCTCATTCCTTTTCCTGGCTGTATACTATTCCATTGTGTGTCTCTTCTACCACTGGGCCTGATGTCTTCCAGGTTCATTCCCACTGCAGCCTGCATCTGACCCGCATTCCTTTTTCTGGATGTATAGTATTCCATTGTATGTCTCTTCTCCCACTGGGCCTGATGTCTTCAAAGTTCACCCATGCCGCAGCCTGCGTCTGACCCTCATTCCTTTTCCTGGATGTACAGTATTCCATTGTGTGTCTCTTCTACCACTGGGCCTGATGTCTTCAAGCTTCACCCATGCCGCAGCCTGCGTCTGACCTTCATTCCTTTTCCTGGCTTTATGGTATTCCATTGTTTGTCTCTTCTCCAAATGGGCCTGATGTCTTCAAATTTCACCCATGCCGCAGCCTGCGTCTGACCCTCATTCCTTTTCCTGGATGTATAGTATTTCATTGTGTGTCTCTTCTACCACTGGGCCTGATGTCTTCAAGGTTCACCCATGCCGCAGCCCTCGTCTGACCTTCATTCCTTTTCCTGGCTTTATGGTATTCCATTATTTGTCTCTTCTCCCACTTGGCCTGATGACTTCAAAGTTCACCCATGCCACAGCCTGCGTCTGAACCTCATTCCTTTTCCTGGCTGTATGGTATTCCATTGTGTGTCTCTTCCTTCACTGGGCGTGAGATCTTCCAGGTTCATTCACACTGCAGCCTGCATCTGACCCTCATTCGTTTTAACTGGCCATATAGTATTCCATTGTGTGTCTCTTCTCCCATCGGGTCTGATATTTTCAAGGTTCACCCATGCCGCAGCCTGCATCTGACCCTCATTCCTTTTCCTGGCTGTATAGTATTCCATTGTGTGTCTCTTCTCTTACTGGGCCTGATGTCTTCCAGGTTCACTCACACTGCAGCCTGTGTCTGACCCCCATTCCTTTTCCTGGCTGTTTAGTATTCCATTGTGTGTCTCTTCTCTCACTAGGCCTGAGGTCTTGAAGGTTCATCCACGCTGCAGCCTGCATCTGACCCTCATTCCCTTTCCTGGCTCTGTAGTATTCCATTGAGTGTCTCTTCTCTTACAGGGCCTGATGTCTTCAAGTTTCATTCACACTGCATCCTGCGTCTGTCCCTCATTCCTTTTCCTGCCTGCATAGTATTCCATTGTGTGTCTCTTCTCTCACTGGGCCTAATGTCTTCAGTGTTCACCCATGCCGCAGCCTGCTTCTGAACCTCTTTCCTTTTCCTTGCTCTATGGTATTCCATTGTGTGTCTCTTCCTTCACTGGGCCTGAGATCTTCCAGGTTCATTAACACTGCAGCCTGAATCTGACATTCATTTCTTTTCCTGGCCATATAGTATTCCATTGTGTGTCTCTTCTCTTACTGGGCCTGATGTCTTCCAGGTTCATTCACACTGCAGCCTGCGTCTGACCCTCATTCCTTTTCCTGGCTGTATAGTATTCCACTGTGTGTCTCTTTTCTCACTGTGCCTGAGATCTTCCTGTTTGATTCACACTGCAGCCTGCATCTGACCCTCATTCCTTTTCCTAGCTGTATAGTATTCCACTTTGTGTCTCTTCTCTCACTGTGCCTGAGATCTTCCTGTTTCATTCACACTGCAGCCTGCATCTGACCCTCATTCCTTTTCCTGGCTATATGGTATTTCGTTGTGTGTCTCTTCTCCCACTGTGCGTGATGTCTTCAATTTTCACACATGCCGCAGCCTGCGTCTGACCCTCATTCCTTTTCCTGGCTGTTTAGTATTGCATTGTGTGTCTCTTCTCTCACTAGGCCTGAGGTCTTGAAGGTTCATCCACGCTGCAGCCTGCATCTGACCCTCATTCCCTTTCCTGGCTCTGTAGTATTCCATTGAGTATCTCTTCTCTTACAGGGCCTGATGTCCTCAAGTTTCATTCACACTGCATCCTGCGTCTGACCCTCATTCCTTTTCCTGGCTGTATAGTATTCCATTGTGTGTCTCTTCTCTCACTGGGACTAATGTCTTCAATGTTCACCCATGCCGCAGCCTGCTTCTGAACCTCTTTCCTTTTCCTTGCTCTATGGTATTCCATTGTGTGTCTCTTCCTTCACTGGGCCTGAGATCTTCCAGGTTCATTCACACTGCAGCCTGAATCTGAGCCTCATTCGTTTTTGCTGTCCATATAGTATTCCATTGTGTGTCTCTTCTCCCACCGGGCCTGATGTCTTCAAGGTTCACCCATGCTGCAGCCTGCATCAGACCCTCATTCCTTTTCCTGGCTGTATAGTACTCCATTGTGTGTCTCTTTTCTCACTGGGCCTTTTGTCTTCAAGGTTCACCCATGCCGCAGCCTGCTTCTGAACCTCATTCTTTTTCCTGGCTGTGTAGTATTCCATTGCGTGTCTCTTCTCTCACTGGGCCTCATGTATTCGAATTTCCTTCACTCTGCAGCCTGCATCTGATCCTCTTTCCTTTTCCTGGCTCTATAGTATTCCATTTTGTGTCTCTTCTCTCACTGGGTCTGATGTCTTCAAGGTTCATTAACAATGCAGCCTGTGTCTGACCGTCATTCTTTTTACTGGCTGTATAGCATTCCATTGTGTGTGTCTTCTCTTACTGGGCATGATGTCTTCCAGGTTCACTAACACTGCAGCCTGTGTCTGACCCTCATTTCTTTTCCTGGCTGTGTAGTATTCCATTGTGTGTCTCTTCTCTCACTAGGCCTGAGGTCTTGAATGTTCGTCCACGCTGCATCCTGCCTCTGACCCTCATTCCTTTTCCTGGCTGTGTAGGTATTCCATTGTGTGTCTCTTCTCTCACTGGGCCTGATGTGTTCAACGTTCATTCACACTGCAGCCTGCATCTGACATTCATTTCTTTTCCTGGCCATATAGTATTCCATTGTGTGTCTCTTCTCTTACTGGGCCTGATGTCTTCCAGGTTCATTCACACTGCAGCCTGCATCTGACCCTCATTCCTTTTCCTGGCTGTATAGTATTCCACTGTGTGTCTCTTTTCTCACTCTGCCTGAGATCTTCCTGTTTCATTCACACTGCAGCCTGCATCTGACACTCATTCCTTTTCCTGGCTGTATAGTATTCCACTTTGTGTCTCTTCTCTCACTGTGCCTGAGATCTTCCTGTTTCATTCACACTGCAGCCTGCATCTGACCCTCATTCCTTTTCCTGGGTATATGGTATTTCGTTGTATGTCTCTTCTCCCACTGTGCGTGATGTCTTCACTTTTCACCCATGCCGCAGCCTGCGTCTGACCCTCATTCCTTTCCCTGGCTGTTTAGTATTCCATTGTGTGTCTCTTCTCTCACTAGGCCTGAGGTCTTGAAGGTTCATCCACGCTGCAGCCTGCATCTGACCCTCATTCCCTTTCCTGGCTCTGTAGTATTCCATTGAGTGTCTCTTCTCTTACAGGGCCTGATGTCCTCAAGTTTCATTCACACTGCATCCTGCGTCTGACCCTCATTCCTTTTCCTGGCTGTATAGTATTCCATTGTGTGTCTCTTCTCTCACTGGGACTAATGTCTTCAATGTTCACCCATGCCGCAGCCTGCTTCTGAACCTCTTTCCTTTTCCTTGCTCTATGGTATTCCATTGTGTGTCTCTTCCTTCACTGGGCCTGAGATCTTCCAGGTTCATTCACACTGCAGCCTGCATCTGAGCCTCATTCGTTTTTGCTGTCCATATAGTATTCCATTGTGTGTCTCTTCTCCCACCGGGCCTGATGTCTTCAAGGTTCACCCATGCCGCAGCCTGCATCTGACCCTCATTCCTTTTCCTGGCTGTATAGTATTCCATTGTGTGTCTCTTTTCTCACTGCGCATTTTGTCTTCAAGGTTCACCCATGCCGCAGCCTGCTTCTGACCCTCATTCCTTTTCCTGGCTGTGTAGTATTCCATTGCGTGTCTCTTCTCTCACTGGACCTCATGTATTCAAATTTCCTTCACTCTGCAGCCTGCATCTGATCCTCTTTCCTTTTCCTGGCTCTATAGTTTTCCATTTTGTGTCTCTTCTCTCACTGGGTCTGATGTCTTCAAGGTTCATTAACACTGCAGCCTGTGTCTGACCGTCATTCTTTTTACTGGCTGTATAGCTTTCCATTGTGTGTGTCTTCTCTTACTGGGCCTGATGTCTTCCAGGTTCACTAACACTGCAGCCTGTGTCTGACCCTCATTTCTTCTCCTGGCTGTGTAGTATTCCATTGTGTGTCTCTTCTCTCACAAGGCCTGAGGTCCTGAATGTTCGTCCACGCTGCATCCTGCCCCTGACCCTCATTCCTTTTCCTGGCTGTGTAGTATTCCATTGTGTGTCTCTTCTCTCACTGGGCCTGATGTGTTCAACGTTCATTCACACTGCAGCCTGCATCTGACATTCATTTCTTTTCCTGGCCATATAGTATTCCATTGTGTGTCTCTTCTCTTACTGGGCCTGATGTCTTCCAGGTTCATTCACACTGCAGCCTGCATCTGACCCTCATTCCTTTTCCTGGCTGTATAGTATTCCACTGTGTGTCTCTTTTCTCACTGTGCCTGAGATCTTCCTGTTTCATTCACACTGCAGCCTGCATCTGACCCTCATTCCTTTTCCTGGCTGTATAGTATTCCACTTTGTGTCTCTTCTCTCACTGTGCCTGAGATCTTCCTGTTTCATTCACACTGCAGCCTGCATCTGACCCTCATTCCTTTTCCTGGCTATATGGTATTCCATAGAGTGTGTATTCTCTTACTGGGCCTGATGTCTTCAAGTTTCATTCACACTGTAGCCTGCGTCTGACCCTCATTCCCTTTCCTGGCTGTATACTATTCCATAGTGTGTCTCTTGTCTCACTGGGCCTGATGCCTTCAAGCTTCATCCACACTGCAGCCTGAGTCTGACCCTCTTTCCTTTTCCTGGCTATATGGTATTTCTTTGTGTGTCTCTTCTCCCACTGTGCGTGATGTCTTCACTTTTCACCCATGCCGTAGCCTGCGTCTGACCCTCATTCCTTTTCCTGACTCTATAGTATTCCATTGACTGTTTATTCTCTTACTGGGCCTGATGACTTCAAGTTTCATTCACACTGTAACGTGCGTCTGACCCTCATTCCTTTTCCTGTGTGTATAGTATTCCATTGTGTGTCTCTTCTCTTACTGGGCCTGAAGTCTTCCAGGTTCATTCACACTGCAGCCTGCATCTGACCCTCATTCCTTTTCCTGGATGTATAGTATTCCATTGTGTGTCTCTTCTCCCACTGGGCCTGATGTCTTCAATGTTCACCCATGCCGCAGCCTGCGTCTGACCCTCATTCCTTTTCCTGGATGTATAGTATTCCATTGTGTGTCTCTTCTACCACTGGGCCTGATGTCTTCAAGGTTCACTCATGCCGCAGCCTGCGTCTGACCTTCATTCCTTTACCTGGCTTTATGGTATTCCATTGTTTGTCTCTTCTCCCACTGGGCCTGATGTCTTCAAAGTTCACCCATGGCGCAGCCTGCGTCTCACCCTCATTCCTTTTCCTGGCTGTATAGTATTCCAGTCTGTGTCTCTTCTCTCACTGGGCCTGAGATCTTCCTGGTTCATTCACACTGCAGCCTGCATCTGACTCTGATTCCTTTTCTTGGCTGTGTAGTATTCCATTGTGTGCCTCTTCTCTCACTGGGCCTGATGTCTTCATTGTTCATTCACACTGCAGCCTGCATCTGACCCTCATTCCTTTTCCTGGCTGTATAGTATTCCATTGACTGTTTATTCTCTTACTGGGCCTGATGACTTCAAGTTTCGTTCACACTGTAGCCTGCGTCTGACCCTCATTCCTTTTCCTGGATGTATAGTATTCCATTGTGTGTCTCTTCTACCACTGGGCCTGATGTCTTCAAGCTTCACCCATGCCGCAGCCTGCGTCTGACCTTCATTCCTTTTCCTGGCTTTATGGTATTCCATTGTTTGTCTCTTCTCCAAATGGGCCTGATGTCTTCAAATTTCACCCATGCCGCAGCCTGCGTCTGACCCTCATTCCTTTTCCTGGATGTATAGTATTTCATTGTGTGTCTCTTCTACCACTGGGCCTGATGTCTTCAAGGTTCACCCATGCCGCAGCCCTCGTCTGACCTTCATTCCTTTTCCTGGCTTTATGGTATTCCATTGTTTGTCTCTTCTCCCACTTGGCCTGATGACTTCAAAGTTCACCCATGCCACAGCCTGCGTCTGAACCTCATTCCTTTTCCTGGCTGTATGGTATTCCATTGTGTGTCTCTTCCTTCACTGGGCGTGAGATCTTCCAGGTTCATTCACACTGCAGCCTGCATCTGACCCTCATTCGTTTTAACTGGCCATATAGTATTCCATTGTGTGTCTCTTCTCCCACCGGGTGTGATGTTTTCAAGGTTCACCCATGCCGCAGCCTGCATCTGACCCTCATTCCTTTTCCTGGCTGTAGAGTATTCCATTGTGTGTCTCTTCTCTTACTGGGCCTGATGTCTTCCAGGTTCACTCACACTGCAGCCTGTGTCTGACCCTCATTCCTTTTCCTGGCTGTTTAGTATTCCCTTGTGTGTCTCTTCTGTCACTAGGCCTGAGGTCTTGAAGGTTCATCCACGCTGCAGCCTGCATCTGACCCTCATTCCCTTTCCTGGCTCTGTAGTATTCCATTGAGTGTCTCTTCTCTTACAGGGCCTGATGTCCTCAAGTTTCATTCACACTGCATCCTGCGTCTGACCCTCATTCCTTTTCCTGCCTGCATAGTATTCCATTGTGTGTCTCTTCTCTCACTGGGCCTAATGTCTTCAGTGTTCACCCATGCCGCAGCCTGCTTCTGAACCTCTTTCCTTTTCCTTGCTCTATGGTATTCCATTGTGTGTCTCTTCCTTCACTGGGCCTGAGATCTTCCAGGTTCATTCACACTGCAGCCTGCATCTGACATTCATTTCTTTTCCTGGCCATATAGTATTCCATTGTGTGTCTCTTCTCTTACTGGGCCTGATGTCTTCCAGGTTCATTCACACTGCAGCCTGCATCTGACCCTCATTCCTTTTCCTGGCTGTATAGTATTCCACTGTGTGTCTCTTTTCTCACTGTGCCTGAGATCTTCCTGTTTGATTCACACTGCAGCCTGCATCTGACCCTCATTCCTTTTCCTAGCTGTATAGTATTCCACTTTGTGTCTCTTCTCTCACTGTGCCTGAGATCTTCCTGTTTCATTCACACTGCAGCCTGCATCTGACCCTCGTTCCTTTTCCTGGCTATATGGTATTTCGTTGTGTGTCTCTTCTCCCACTGTGCGTGATGTCTTCAATTTTCACACATGCCGCAGCCTGCGTCTGACCCTCATTCCTTTTCCTGGCTGTTTAGTATTGCATTGTGTGTCTCTTCTCTCACCAGGCCTGAGGTCTTGAAGGTTCATCCACGCTGCAGCCTGCATCTGACCCTCATTCCCTTTCCTGGCTCTGTAGTATTCCATTGAGTGTCTCTTCTCTTACAGGGCCTGATGTCCTCAAGTTTCATTCACACTGCAATCTGCGTCTGACCCTCATTCCTTTTTCTGGCTGTATAGTATTCCATTGTGTGTCTCTTCTCTCACTGGGACTAATGTCTTCAATGTTCACCCATGCCGCAGCCTGCTTCTGAACCTCTTTCCTATTCCTTGCTCTATGGTATTCCATTGTGTGTCTCTTCCTTCACTGGGCCTGAGATCTTCCAGGTTTATTCACACTGCAGCCTGCATCTGAGCCTCATTCGTTTTTGCTGTCCATATAGTATTCCATTGTGTGTCTCTTCCCCCACCGGGCCTGATGTCTTCAAGGTTCACCCATGCTGCAGCCTGCATCAGACCCTCAATCCTTTTCCTGGCTGTATAGTATTCCATTGTGTGTCTCTTTTCTCACTGGGCCTTTTGTCTTCAAGGTTCACCAATGCCGCAGCCTGCTTCTGAACCTCATTCTTTTTCCTGGCTGTGTAGTATTCCATTGCGTGTCTCTTCTCTCACTGGGCCTCATGTATTCGAATTTCCTTCACTCTGCAGCCTGCATCTGATCCTCTTTCCTTTTCCTGGCTCTATAGTATTCCATTTTTTGTCTCTTCTCTCACTGGGTCTGATGTCTTCAAGGTTCATTAACAATGCAGCCTGTGTCTGACCATCATTCTTTTTACTGGCTGTATAGCATTCCATTGTGTGTGTCTTCTCTTACTGGGCATGATGTCTTCCAGGTTCACTAACACTGCAGCCTGTGTCTGACCCTCATTTCTTTTCCTGGCTGTGTAGTATTCCATTGTGTGTCTCTTCTCTCACTAGGCCTGAGGTCTTGAATGTTCGTCCACGCTGCATCCTGCCTCTGACCCTCATTCCTTTTCCTGGCTGTGTAGTATTCCATTGTGTGTCTCTTCTCTCACTGGGCCTGATGTGTTCAACGTTCATTCACACTGCAGCCTGCATCTGACATTCATTTCTTTTCCTGGCCATATAGTATTCCATTGTGTGTCTCTTCTCTTACTGGGCCTGATGTCTTCCAGGTTCATTCACACTGCAGCCTGCATCTGACCCTCATTCTTTTTCCTGGCTGTATAGTATTCCATTGTGTGTCTCTTCTCTTACTGGGCCTGATGTCTTCCAGGTTCATTCACACTGCAGCCTGCATCTGACCCTCATTCCTTTTCCTGGCTGTATAGTATTCCACTGTGTGTCTCTTTTCTCACTCTGCCTGAGATCTTCCTGTTTCATTCACACTGCAGCCTGCATCTGACCCTCATTCCTTTTCCTGGCTGTATAGTATTCCACTTTGTGTCTCTTCTCTCACTGTGCCTGAGATCTTCCTGTTTCATTCACACTGCAGCCTGCATCTGAACCTCATTCCTTTTCCTGGCTATATGATATTCCATTGAGTGTGTATTCTGTTACTGGGCCTGATGTCTTCAAGTTTCATTCACACTGTAGCCTGCGTCTGACCCTCATTCCTTTTCCTGGCTGTATACTATTCCATAGTGTGTCTCTTGTCTCACTGGGCCTGATGCCTTCAAGGTTCATCCACACTGCAGCCTGAGTCTGACCATCATTCCTTTTCCTGGCTATATGGTATTTCGTTGTGTGTCTCTTCTCCCACTGTGCGTGATGTCTTCACTTTTCACCCATGCCGCAGCCTGCGTCTGACCCTCATTTCTTTTCCTGGCTGTATAGTATTCCATTGACGGTTTATTCTCTTACTGGGCCTGATGACTTCAAGTTTCATTCACACTGTAGCCTGCGTCTGACCCTCATTCCTTTTCCTGTCTGTATAGTATTCCATTGTGTGTCTCTTCTCTTACTGGGCCTGATGTCTTCCAGGTTCATTCCCACTGCAGCCTGCATCTGACCCGCATTCCTTTTTCTGGATGTATAGTATTCCATTGTATGTTTCTTCTCCCACTGGGCCTGATGTCTTCAAAGTTCACCCATGCCGCAGCCTGCGTCTGACCCTCATTCCTTTTCCTGGATGTATAGTATTCCGTTGTGTGTCTCTTCTACCACTGGGCCTGATGTCTTCAAGGTTCACCCATGCCGCAGCCTGCGTCTGACCTTCATTCCTTTTCCTGGCTTTATGGTATTCCATTGTTTGTCTCTTCTCCCACTTGGCCTGATGACTTCAAAGTTCACCCATGCTGCAGCCTGCGTCTGACCCTCATTCCTTTTCCTGGCTGTATGGTATTCCATTGTGTATCTCTTCCGTCACTGGGCGTGAGATCTTCCAGGGTCATTCACACTGCAGCCTGCATCTGACCCTCATTCGTTTTAACTTGCTATATAGTATTCCATTGTGTGTCTCTTCTAACACCGGGCCTGCTGTTTTCAAGGTTCACCCGTGCCGCTGCCTGCATCTGACCCTCATTCCTTTTCCTGGCTGTATAGTATTCCATTGTATGTCTCTTCTCCCACTGGGCCTGATGTCTTCAAAGTTCACCCATGCCGCAGCCTGCGTCTGACCCTCATTCCTTTTCCTGGATGTATAGTATTCCATTTTGTGTCTCTTCTCTCACTGGGTATGATGTCTTCAAGGTTCATTAACACTGCAGCCTGTGTCTGACCGTCATTCTTTTTGCTGGCTGTATAGCATTCCATTGTGTGTGTCTTCTCTTACTGGGCCTGATGTCTTCCAGGTTCACTAACACTGCAGCCTGTGTCTGACCCTCATTTCTTCTCCTGGCTGTGTAGTATTCCATTGTGTGTCTCTTCTCTCACAAGGCCTGAGGTCTTGAATGTTCGTCCACGCTGCATCCTGCCCCTGACCCTCATTCCTTTTCCTGGCTGTGTAGTATTCCATTGTGTGTCTCTTCTCTCACTGGGCCTGATGTGTTCAACGTTCATTCACACTGCAGCCTGCATCTGACATTCATTTCTTTTCCTGGCCATATAGTATTCCATTGTGTGTCTCTTCTCTTACTGGGCCTGATGTCTTCCAGGTTCATTCACACTGCAGCCTGCATCTGACCCTCATTCCTTTTCCTGGCTGTATAGTGTGCCACTGTGTGTCTCTTTTCTCACTGTGCCTGAGATCTTCCTGTTTCATTCACACTGCAGCCTGCATCTGACCCTCATTCCTTTTCCTAGCTGTATAGTATTCCACTTTGTGTCTCTTCTCTCACTGTGCCTGAGATCTTCCTGTTTCATTCACACTGCAGCCTGCATCTGACCCTCATTCCTTTTCCTGGCTATATGGTATTCCATTGAGTGTGTATTCTCTTACTGGGCCTGATGTCTTCAAGTTTCATTCACACTGTAGCCTGCGTCTGACCCTCATTCCTTTTCCTGGCTGTATACTATTCCATAGTGTGTCTCTTGTCTCACTGGGCCTGATGCCTTCAAGGTTCATCCACACGGCAGCCTGAGTCTGACACTCATTCCTTTTCCTGGCTATATGGTATTTCGTTGTGTGTCTCTTCTCCCACTGTGCGTGATGTCTTAACTTTTCACCCATGCCGCAGCCTGCGTCTGACCCTCATTCCTTTTCCTGGATGTATAGTATTCCATTCTGTGTCTCTTCTACCACTGGGCGTTATGTCTTCAAGGTTCACCCATGCCGCAGCCTGCGTCTGACCTTCATTCCTTTTCCTGGCTTTATGCTATTCCATTGTTTGTCTCTTCTCACACTGGGCCTGATGTCTTCAAAGTTCACCCATGCCGCAGCCTGCGTCTGAGCCTCATTCCTTTTCCTGGCTGTATAGTATTCCTCTCTGTGTCTCTTCTCTCACTGGGCCTGAGATCTTCCAGGTTCATTCACACTGCAGCCTGCATCTGACCCGGCTTCCTTTTCTTGGCTGTGTAGTATTCGATTGTGTGTCTCTTCTCTTACTGGGTCTGATGTCTTCAAGTTTCATTCACACTGCAGCCTGCATCTGACCCTCATTCCTTTTCCTGGTTGTATAGTATTCCACTGTGCGTCTCTTCTCTCACTGGGCCTGATGCCTTCAAAGTTCACCTATGCCGCAGCCTGCGTCTGACCCTCATTCCTTTTCCTGGCTGTATAGTATTCCATTAAGTGTCTGTTCTATTACTGGGCCTGATGTCTTCAAGTTTCATTCACACTGCAGCCTACATCTGACCCTCATTCCTTTTACTGGCTGTATAGTATTCCATTGCGTGTCTCTTTTCTTACTGGGCCTGATGTCTCCTATGTTCACCCATGCCACAGCCTGCTTCTGACCCTAATTAATTTTCCTGGCTGTATGGTATTCCATTGTGTGTCTCTTCCTTCACAGGGCCTGAGATCTTCCAGTTTCATTAACACTGCAGCCTGCATCTGAGCCTCATTCGTTTTTGCTGTCCATATAGTATTCCATTGTGTGTCTCTTCTCCCACCGGTCCTGATGTCTTCAAGGTTCACCCATGCCGCAGCCTGCATCTGACCCTCATTCCTTTTCCTGGCTGTATAGTATTCCATTGTGTGTCTCTTTTCTCACTGGGCCTTTTGTCTTCAAGGTTCACCCATGCCGCAGCCTGCTTCTGACCCTCATTCTTTTTCCTGGCTGTGTAGTATTCCATTGCGTGTCTCTTCTCTCACTGGGCCTCATGTATTCAAATTTCCTTCACTCTGCAGCCTGCATCTGATCCTCTTTCCTTTTCCTGGCTCTATAGTATTCCATTTTGTGTCTCTTCTCTCACTGGGTATGATGTCTTCAAGGTTCATTAACACTGCAGCCTGTGTCTGACCGTCATTCTTTTTACTGGCTGTATAGCATTCCATTGTGTGTGTCTTCTCTTACTGGGCCTGATGTCTTCCAGGTTCACTAACACAGCAGCCTGTGTCTGACCCTCATTTCTTCTCCTGGCTGTGTAGTATTCCATTGTGTGTCTCTTCTCTCACAAGGCCTGAGGTCTTGAATGTTCGTCCACGCTGCATCCTGCCCCTGACCCTCATTCCTTTTCCTGGCTGTGTAGTATTCCATTGTGTGTCTCTTCTCTCACTGGGCCTGATGTGTTCAACGTTCATTCACACTGCAGCCTGCATCTGACATTCATTTCTTTTCCTGGCCATATAGTATTCCATTGTGTGTCTCTTCTCTTACTGGGCCTGATGTCTTCCAGGTACATTCACACTGCAGCCTGCATCTGACCCTCATTCCTTTTCCTGGCTGTATAGTATTCCACTGTGTGTCTCTTTTCTCACTGTGCCTGAGATCTTCCTGTTTCATTCACACTGCAGCCTGCATCTGACCATCATTCCTTTTCCTGGCTGTATAGTATTCCACTTTGTGTCTCTTCTCTCACTGTGCCTGAGATCTTCCTGTTTCATTCACACTGCAGCCTGCATCTGACCCTCATTCCTTTTCCTGGCTATATGGTATTTCGTTGTGTGTCTCTTCTCCCACTGTGCGTGATGTCTTCATTTTCACCCATGCTGCAGCCTGCGTCTGAACCTCATTCCTTTTCCTGGCTGTATAGTATTCCATTGAGTGTGTATTCTCTTACTGGGCCTGATGTCTTCAAGATTCATTCACACTGTAGCCTGCGTCTGACCCTCATTCCTTTTCCTGGCTGTATACTATTCCATAGTGTGTCTCTTGTCTCACTGGGCCTGATGCCTTCAAGGTTCATCCACACTGCAGCCTGAGTCTGACCCTCATTCCTTTTCCTGGCTATATGGTATTTCGTTGTGTGTCTCTTCTCCCACTGTGCGTGATGTCTTCACTTTTCACCCATGCCGCAGCCTGCGTCTGACCCTCATTCCTTTTCCTGGCTGTATAGTATTCCATTGACTGTTTATTCTCTTACTGGGCCTGATGACTTCTAGTTTCATTCACACTGTAGCCTGCGTCTGACCCTCATTACTTTTCCTGTCTGTATAGTATTCCATTGTGTGTCTCTTCTGTTACTGGGCCTGTTGTCTTCCAGGTTCATTTCCACTGCAGCCTGCATCAGACCCTCATTCCTTTTCCTGGATGTATAGTATTCCATTGTGTGTCTCTTCTACCACTGGGCCTGATGTCTTCAAGCTTCACCCATGCCGCAGCCTGCGTCTGACCTTCATTCCTTTTCCTGGCTTTATGGTATTCCATTGTTTGTCTCTTCTCCAAATGGGCCTGATGTCTTCAAAGTTCACCCATGCCGCAGCCTGCGTCTGACCCTCATTCCTTTTCTGGATGTATAGTATTCCATTGTGTGTCTCTTCTACCACTGGGCCTGATGCCTTCAAGGTTCACCCATGCCGCAGCCCTCGTCTGACCTTCATTCCTTTTCCTGGCTTTATGGTATTCCATTGTTTGTCTCTTCTCCCACTTGGCCTGATGACTTCAAAGTTCACCCATGCCACAGCCTGCGTCTGAACCTCATTCCTTTTCCTGGCTGTATGGTATTCCATTGTGTGTCTCTTCCTTCACTGGGCGTGAGATCTTCCAGGTTCATTCACACTGCAGCCTGCATCTGACCCTCATTCGTTCTAACTGGCCATATAGTATTCCATTGTGTGTCTCTTCTCCCACCGGGCCTGATGTTTTCAAGGTTCACCCATGCCGCAGCCTGCATCTGACCCTCATTCCTTTTCCTGGCTGTATAGTATTCCATTGTGTGTCTCTTCTCTTACTGGGCCTGATGTCTTCCAGGTTCACTCACACTGCAGCCTGTGTCTGACCCTCATTCCTTTTCCTGGCTGTTTAGTATTCCATTGTGTGTCTCTTCTCTCACTAGGCCTGAGGTCTTGAAGGTTCATCCACGCTGCAGCCTGCATCTGACCCTCATTCCCTTTCCTGGCTCTGTAGTATTCCATTGAGTGTCTCTTCTCTTACAGGGCCTGATGTCTTCAAGTTTCATTCACACTGCATCCTGCGTCTGACCCTCATTCCTTTTCCTGGCTGCATAGTATTCCATTGTGTGTCTCTTCTCTCACTAGGCCTAATGTCTTCGGTGTTCACCCATGCCGCAACCTGCTTCTGAACCTCTTTCCTTTTCCTTGCTCTATGGTATTCCATTGTTTGTCTCTTCCTTCACTGGGCCTGAGATCTTCCAGGTTCATTCACACTGCAGCCTGCATCTGAGCCTCATTCGTTTTTGCTGTCCATATAGTATTCCATTGTGTCTGTCTTCTCCCACCGGGCCTGATGTCTACAAGGTTCACCCATGCCGCAGCCTGCATCTGACCCTCATTCCTTTTCCTGGCTGTATAGTATTCCATTGTGTGTCTCTTTTCTCACTGGGCCTTTTGTCTTCAAGGTTCACCCATGCCACAGCCTGCTTCTGAACCTCATTCTTTTTCCTGGCTGTGTAGTATTCCATTGCGTGTCTCTTCTCTCACTGGGCCCCATGTATTTAAATTTCCTTCACTCTGCAGCCTGCATCTGATCCTCTTTCCTTTTCCTTGCTCTATAGTATTCCATTTTGTGTCTCTTCTCTCACTGGGTCTGATTTCTTCAAGGTTCATTAACAATGCAGCCTGTGTCTGACCGTCATTCTTTTTACTGGCTGTATAGCATTCCATTGTGTGTGTCTTCTCTTACTGGGCATGATGTCTTCCAGGTTCACTAACACTGCAGCCTGTGTCTGACCCTCATTTCTTTTCCTGGCTGTGTAGTATTCCATTGTGTGTCTCTTCTCCCACTAGGCCTGAGGTCTTGAATGTTCGTCCACGCTGCATCGTGCCTCTGACCCTCATTCCTTTTCCTGGCTGTGTAGTATTCCATTGTGTGTCTCTTCTCTCACTGGGCCTGATGTGTTCAACGTTCATTCACACTGCAGCCTGCATCTGACATTCATTTCTTTTCCTGGCCATATAGTATTCCATTGTGTGTCTCTTCTCTTACTGGGCCTGATGTCTTCCAGGTTCATTCACACTGCAGCCTGCATCTGACCCTCATTCCTTTTCCTGGCTGTATAGTATTCCACTGTGTGTCTCTTTTCTCACTCTGCCTGAGATCTTCCTGTTTCATTCACAATGCAGCCTGCATCTGACCCTCATTCCTTTTCCTGGCTGTATAGTATTCCACTTTGTGTCTCTTCTCTCACTGTGCCTGAGATCTTCCTGTTTCATTCACACTGCAGCCTGCATCTGACCCTCAATCCTTTTCCTGGCTATATGGTATTCCATTGAGTGTGTATTCTGTTACTGGGCCTGATGTCTTCAAGTTTCATTCAAACTGTAGCCTGCGTCTGACCCTCATTCCTTTTCCTGGCTGTATACTATTCCATAGTGTGTCTCTTGTCTCACTGGGCCTGATGTCTTCAAGGTTCATCCACAGTGCAGCCTGAGTCTGATACTCATTCCTTTTCCTGGCTGTATTGTATTTCGTTGTGTGTCTCTTCTCCCACTGTGCGTGATGTCTTAACTTTTCACCCATGCCGCAGCCTGCGTCTGAGTCTCATTCCTTTTCCTGGATGTATAGTATTCCATTCTGTGTCTCTTCTACCACTGGGCCTTATGTCTTCAAGGTTCACCCATGCCGCACCCTGCGTCTGACCTTCATTCCTTTTCCTGGCTTTATGCTATTCCATTGTTTGTCTCTTCTCCCACTGGGCCTGATGTCTTCAAAGTTCACCCATGCCGCAGCCTGCGTCTGACCCTCATTCCTTTTCCTGGCTGTATAGTATTCCTCTCTGTGTCTCTTCTCTCACTGGGCCTGAGATCTTCCAGGTTCATTCACACTGCAGCCTGCATCTGACCCGGCTTCCTTTTCTTGGCTGTGTAGTATTCGATTGTGTGCCTCTTCTCTCACTGGGTCTGATGTCTTCAAAGTTCATTCACACTGCAGCCTGCCTCTGACCCTCATTCCTTTTCCTGGCTGTATAGTATTCCACTGTGCGTCTCTTCTCTCACTGGGCCTGATGCCTTCAAAGTTCCCCTATGCCGCAGCCTGCGTCTGACCCTCATTCCTTTTCCTGGCTGTATAGTATTCCATTAAGTGTCTGTTCTATTACTGGGCCTGATGTCTTCAAGTTTCATTCACACTGCAGCCTACATCTGACCCTCATTCCTTTTCCTGGCTGTATAGTATTCCATTGCGTGTCTCTTTTCTTACTGGGCCTGATGTGTCCTATGTTCACCCATGCCACAGCCTGCTTCTGACCCTCATTAATTTTCCTGGCTGTATGGTATTCCATTGTGTGTCTCTTCCTTCACTGGGCCTGAGATCTTCCAGGTTCATTCACACTGCAGCTTGCATCTGACGCTCGTTCGTTTTAGCTGGCCATATAGTATTCCATTCTGTGTCTCTTCTCCCACCGGGCCTGATGTGTTCAAGGTTCACCCATGCCGCAGCCTGCATCAGACCCTCATTCCTTTTCCTGGCTGTATAGTATTCCATTGTGTGTCTCTTCTCCCACCGGGCCTGATGGCTTCAACGTTCACCCATGCCACAGCATGCGTCTGGCCCTCATTCCTTTTCCTGGCTGTATACTATTCCATAGTGTGTCTCTTGTCTCACTGGGCCTGATGCCTTCAAGGTTCATCCACACTGCAGCCTGTGTCTGACCCTCATACTTTTTCCTGGCTATATGGTATTTCGTTGTGGGTCTCTTCTCTCACTGTGCGTGGTGTCTTCACTTTTCACCCATGCTGCAGCCTGCGTCGGACCCTCATTCCTTTTCCTGGCTGTATAGTATTCCATTGACTGTTTATTCTCTTACTGGGCCTGATGACTTCAAGCTTCATTCACACTGTAGCCTGCGTCTGACCCTCATTCCTTTTCCTGTCTGTAGAGTATTCCATTGTGTGTCTCTTCTCTTACTGGGCCTGATGTCTTCCAGGTTCATTCCCACTGCAGCCTGAATCTGACCCTCATTCCTTTTTCTGGATGTATAGTATTCCATTGTGTGTCTCTTCTCCCACTGGGCCTGATGTCTTCAATGTTCACCCATGCCGCAGCCTGCGTCTGACCCTCATTCCTTTTCCTGGATGTATAGTATTCCATTGTGTGTCTCTTCTACCACTGGGCCTGATGTCTTCAAGGTTCACCCATGCCGCAGCCTGTGTCTGACCTTCATTCCTTTTCCTGGCTTTATGGTATTCCATTGTTTTTCTCTTCACCCACTTGGCCTGATGACTTCAAAGTTCACCCATGCCGCAGCCTTCTTCTGACCCTCATTCCTTTTCCTGGCTGTATGGTATTCCATTGTGTGTCTCTTCCTTCACTGGGCCTGAGATCTTGCAGGTTCATTCACACTGCAGCCTGCATCTGACGCTCGTTCGTTTTAGCTGGCCATATAGTATTCCATTGGGTGTCTCTTCTCCCACTGGGCCTGATGTCTTCAAGGTTAATCCATGCCGCAGCCTGCATCTGACCCTCATTCCTTTTCCTGGATGTATAGTGTTCCACTGTGCGTCTCTTCTCTCACTGGGCCTGAGATTTTTCAGGTTCATTCACACTGCAGCCTGAATCTGACCCTCATTCCTTTTCCTGGCTCTACAGTATTCCATTGTGTGTCTCTCCTCCCATTGGGCATGATGTCTTCAAAGTTCACCCATGCCGCAGCCTGCGTCTGACCCTCATTCCTTTTCCCGGCTGTATAGTATTCCATTGTGTGTCTCTTCTACCACTGGGCCTGATGCCTTTAAGGTTCACCCATGACACAGCCTGCATCTGACCCTCATTCCATTTCCTGGCTCTATGGTATTTCATTGTGTGTCTCTTCTCCCAGTGGGCCTGATGTCTTCACGGGTCACCCATGCCGCAGCCTGGGTCTGTCTCTCATTCCTTTTCCTGGCTGTATAGTATTCCATTAAGTGGCTGTTCTCTTACTGGGCCTGATGTCTTCAAGTTTCATTCACACTGCAGCCTACATCTGACCCTCATTCCTTTTCCTGGCTATATAGTATTCCATTGCGTGTCTCTTTTCTCACTGGGCCTGATGTCTCCTATGTTCACCCATGCCGCAGCCTGCCTCTGATCATCATTACTTTTCCTCGCAGTATGGTATTCCATTGTGTGTCTCTTCCTTCACTGGGCCTGAGATCTTCCAGGTTCATTCACACTGCAGCCTGCATCTGACGCTCGTTCGTTTTAGCTGGCCATATAGTATTCCATTGTTTGTCTCTTCTCCCACCGGGCCTGATGTGTTCAAGGTTCACCCATGCCGCAGCCTGCAGCAGACCCTCATTCCTTTTCCTGGCTGTATACTATTCCATTGTGTGTCTCTTCTCCCACTGGGCCTGATGGCTTCAACGTTCACCCATGCCGCAGCATGCGTCTGACCCTCATTCCTTTTCCTGGCTGTATACTATTCCATAGTGTGTCTCTTGTCTCACTGGGCCTGATGCCTTCAAGGTTCATCCACACTGCAGCCTGTGTCTGACCCTCATACTTTTTCCTGGCTATATGGTATTTCGTTGTGGGTCTCTTCTCCCACTGTGCCTGATGTCTTCACTTTTCACCCATGCCGCAGCCTGTGTCTGACCCTCATTTCTTTTCCTGGCTGTATAGTATTCCATTGACTGTTTATTCTCTTACTGGGCCTGATGACTTCAAGTTTCATTCACACTGTAGCCTGCGTCTGACCCTCATTCCTTTTCCTGTCTGTATAGTATTCCATTGTGTGTCTCTTCTCTTACTGGGCCTGATGTCTTCCAGGTTCATTCCCACTGCAGCCTGCATCTGACCCTCATTCCTTTTTCTGGATGTATAGTATTCCATTGTGTGTCTCTTCTCCCACCGGGCCTGATGTCTTCAAAGTTCACCCATGCTGCAGCCTGCGTCTGACCCTCATTCCTTTTCCTGGATGTATAGTATTCCATTGTGTGTCTCTTCTACCACTGGGCCTGATGTCTTCAAGGTTCACCCATGCCGCAGCCTGCGTCTGACCTTCATTCCTTTTCCTGGCTTTATGGTATTGCATTGTTTCTCTCTTCTCCCACTTGGCCTGATGACTTCAAAGTTCACCCATTCCGCAGCCTGCATCTGAACCTCATTAATTTTCCTGGCTGTATGGTATTCCATTGTGTGTCTCTTCCTTCACTGGGCGTGAGATCTTCCAGGTTCATTCACATTGCAGCCTGCATCTGACCCTCATTCGTTTTAACTGGACATATAGTATTCCATTGTGTGTCTCTTCTCCCACCGGGCCTGATGTTTTCAAGGTTCACCCATCCCGCAGCCTGCATCTGACCCTCATTCCTTTTCCTGGCTGTATGGTATTCCATTGTGTGTCTCTTCCTTCACTGGGCGTGAGATCTTCCAGGTTCATTCACACTGCAGCCTGCATCTGACCCTCATTCGTTTTAACTGGACATATAGTATTCCATTGTGTGTCTCTTCTCCCACCGGGCCTGATGTTTTCAAGGTTCACCCATGCCGCAGCCTGCATCTGACCCTCATTCCTTTTCCTGGCTGTATAGCATTCCATTGTGTGTCTCTTCTCTTACCGGGCCTGATGTCTTCCAGGTTCACTCACACTGCAGCCTGTGTCTGACCCTCATTCCTTTTCCTGGCTGTATAGTATTCCATTGTGTGTCTCTTTTCTCACTGGGCCTTTTGTCTTCAAGGTTCACCCATGCCGCAGCCTGCTTCTGACCCTCATTCTTTTTCCTGGCCTTGTAGTATTCCATTGCGTGTCTCTTCTCTCACTGGGCCTCATGTATTCAAATTTCCTTCACTCTGCAGCCTGCATCTGATCCTCATTCCTTTTCCTGGCTGTATAGTATTCCATTTTGTGTCTCTTCTCTCACTGTGTCTGATGACTTCAAGGTTCATTAACACTGCAGCTTGTGTCTGACCGTCATTCTTTTTACTGGCTGTATAGCATTCCGTTGTGTGTGTCTTCTCTTACTGGGCCTTATGTCTTCTAGGTTAACTAACACTGCAGCCTGTGTCTGACCCTCATTTCTTTTCCTGGCTGTGTAGTATTCCATTGTGTGTCTCTTCTCTCACTAGGCCTGAGGTCTTAAATGTTCGTCCACGCTGCATCCTGCCTCTGACCCTCATTCCTTTTCCTGGCTGTGTAGTATTCCATTGTGTGTCTCTTCTCTCACTGGGCCTGATGTGTTCAACGTTCATTCACACTGCAGCCTGCATCTGATATTCATTTCTTTTCCTGGCCATATAGTATTCCATTGTGTGTCTCTTCTCTTACTGGGCCTGATGTCTTCCACGTTCATTCACACTGCAGCCTGCATCTGACCCTCATTCCTTTTCCTGGCTGTATAGTATTCCACTTTGTGACTCTTCTCTCACTGTGCCTGAGATCTTCCTGTTTCATTCACACTGCAGCCTGCATCTGACCCTCATTCCTTTTCCTGGCTATATGGTATTTCGTTGTGTGTCTCTTCTCAAACTGTGCGTGATGTCTTCACTTTTCACCCATGCCGCAGCCTGCGCCTGACCCTCTTTCCTTTTCCTGGATGTATAGTATTCCATTGAGTGTGTATTCTCTTACTGGGCCTGATGTCTTCATGTTTCATTCACACTGTAGCCTGCGTCTGACCCTCATTCCTTTTCCTGGCTGTATAGTATTCCATAGTGTGTCTCTTGTCTCACTGGGCCTGATGCCTTCAAAGTTAATCCACACTGCAGCCTGTGTCTGACCCTCATTCCTTTTCCTGGTTATATGGTATTTCGTTGTGTGTCTCTTCTCCCACTGTGCGTGATGTCTTCACATTTCACCCATGCCGCAGCCTGCATCTGACCCTCATTCCTTTTCCTGGCTGTATAGTATTCCATTGACTGTTTATTCTCTTACTGGGCCTGATGTCTTCAAGTTTCATTCACACTGTACCCTGCGTCTGACCCTCATTCCTTTTCTGTCTGTATAGTATTCCATTGTGTGTCTCTTCTCTTACTGGGCCTGATGTCTTCCAGGTTCACTCACACTGCAGCCTGTGTCTGACCCTCATTCCTTTTCCTGGCTTTTTAGTACGCCATTGTGTGTCTCTTTCCTCACTAAGCCTGAGGTCTTGAAGGTTCGTCCACGCTGCAGCCTGCATCTGACCCTCGTTCCCTTTCCTGGCTCTGTAGTGTTCCATTGAGTGTCTCTTCTCTTACAGGGCCTGATGTCTTCAATGTTCACCCATGCCGCAGCCTGCATCTGAAACTCTTTCCTTTTCCTTGCTCTATGGTATTCCATTTTGTGTCTCTTCCTTCACTGGGCCTGAGATCTTCCAGGTTCATTCACACTGCAGCCTGCATCTGAGCTTCATTCGATTTTGCTGGCCATATAGATTTCCATTGTGTGTCTCTTCTCTCACAAGGCCTGAGGTCTTGAATGTTCGTCCACGCTGCATCCTGCCCCAGACCCTCATTCCTTTTCCTGGCTGTGTAGTATTCCATTGTGTGTCTCTTCTACCACTGGGCCTGATGTCTTCAAGCTTCACCCATGCCGCAGCCTGCGTCTGACCTTCATTCCTTTTCCTGGCTTTATGGTATTCCATTGTTTGTCTCTTCTCCAAATGGGCCTGATGTCTTCAAAGTTCACCCATGCCGCAGCCTGCGTCTGACCCTCATTCCTTTTCTGGATGTATAGTATTCCATTGTGTGTCTCTTCTACCACTGGGCCTGATGTCTTCAAGGTTCACCCATGCCGCAGCCCTCGTCTGACCTTCATTCCTTTTCCTGGCTTTATGGTATTCCATTGTTTGTCTCTTCTCCCACTTGGCCTGATGACTTCAAACTTCACCCATGCCACAGCCTGCGTCTGAACCTCATTCCTTTTCCTGGCTGTATGGTATTCCATTGTGTGTCTCTTCCTTCACTGGGCGTGAGATCTTCCAGGTTCATTCACACTGCAGCCTGCATCTGACCCTCATTCGTTCTAACTGGCCATATAGTATTCCATTGTGTGTCTCTTCTCCCACCGGGCCTGATGTTTTCAAGGTTCACCCATGCCGCAGCCTGCATCTGACCCTCATTCCTTTTCCTGGCTGTATAGTATTCCATTGTGTGTCTCTTCTCTTACTGGGCCTGATGTCTTCCAGGTTCACTCACACTGCAGCCTGTGTCTGACCCTCATTCCTTTTCCTGGCTGTTTAGTATTCCATTGTGTGTCTCTTCTCTCACTAGGCCTGAGGTCTTGAAGGTTCATCCACGCTGCAGCCTGCATCTGACCCTCATTCCCTTTCCTCGCTCTGTAGTATTCCATTGAGTGTCTCTTCTCTTACAGGGCCTGATGTCTTCAAGTTTCATTCACACTGCATCCTGCGTCTGACCCTCATTCCTTTTCCTGGCTGCATAGTATTCCATTGTGTGTCTCTTCTCTCACTAGGCCTAATGTCTTCGGTGTTCACCCATGCCGCAGCCTGCTTCTGAACCTCTTTCCTTTTCCTTGCTCTATGGTATTCCATTGTGTGTCTCTTCCTTCACTGGGCCTGAGATCTTCCAGGTTCATTCACACTGCAGCCTGCATCTGAGCCTCATTCGTTTTTGCTGTCCATATAGTATTCCATTGTGTGTGTCTTCTCCCACCGTGCCTGATGTCTACAAGGTTCACCCATGCCGCAGCCTGCATCTGACCCTCATTCCTTTTCCTGGCTGTATAGTATTCCATTGTGTGTCTCTTTTCTCACTGGGCCTTTTGTCTTCAAGGTTCACCCATGCCGCAGCCTGCTTCTGAACCTCATTCTTTTTCCTGGCTGTGTAGTATTCCATTGTGTTTCTCTTCTCTCACTGGGCCCCATGTATTCAAATTTCCTTCACTCTGCAGCCTGCATCTGATCCTCTTTCCTTTTCCTGGCTCTATAGTATTCCATTTTGTGTCTCTTCTCTCACTGGGTCTGATTTCTTCAAGGTTCATTAACAATGCAGCCTGTGTCTGACCGTCATTCTTTTTACTGGCTGTATAGCATTCCATTGTGTGTGTCTTCTCTTACTGGGCATGATGTCTTCCAGGTTCACTAACACTGCAGCCTGTGTCTGACCCTCATTTCTTTTCCTGGCTGTGTAGTATTCCATTGTGTGTCTCTTCTCCCACTAGGCCTGAGGTCTTGAATGTTCGTCCACGCTGCATCCTGCCTCTGACCCTCATTCCTTTTCCTGGCTGTGTAGTATTCCATTGTGTGTCTCTTCTCTTACTGGGCCTGATGTCTTCCAGGTTCATTCACACTGCAGCCTGCATCTGACCCTCATTCCTTTTCCTGGCTGTATAGTATTCCATTGTGTGTCTCTTCTCTTACTGGGCCTGATGTCTTCCAGGTTCATTCACACTGCAGCCTGCATCTGACCCTCATTCCTTTTCCTGGCTGTATAGTATTCCACTGTGTGTCTCTTTTCTCACTCTGCCTGAGATCTTCCTGTTTCATTCACACTGCAGCCTGCATCTGACCCTCATTCCTTTTCCTGGCTGTATAGTATTCCACTTTGTGTCTCTTCTCTCACTGTGCCTGAGATCTTCCTGTTTCATTCACACTGCAGCCTGCATCTGACCCTCATTCCTTTTCCTGGCTATATGATATTCCATTGAGTGTGTATCCTGTTACTGGGCCTGATGTCTTCAAGTTTCATTCACACTGTAGCCTGCGTCTGACCCTCATTCCTTTTCCTGGCTGTATACTATTCCATAGTGTGTCTCTTGTCTCACTGGGCCTGATGCCTTCAAGGTTCATCCACACTGCAGCCTGAGTCTGACCATCATTCCTTTTCCTGGCTATATGGTATTTCGTTGTGTGTCTCTTCTCCCACTGTGCGTGATGTCTTCACTTTTCACCCATGCCGCAGCCTGCGTCTGACCCTCATTTCTTTTCCTGGCTGTATAGTATTCCATTGACTGTTTATTCTCTTACTGGGCCTGATGACTTCAAGTTTCATTCACACTGTAGCCTGCGTCTGACCCTCATTCCTTTTCCTGTCTGTATAGTATTCCATTGTGTGTCTCTTCTCTTACTGGGCCTGATGTCTTCCAGGTTCATTCCCACTGCAGCCTGCATCTGACCCGCATTCCTTTTTCTGGATGTATAGTATTCCATTGTATGTCTCTTCTCCCACTGGGCCTGATGTCTTCAAAGTTCACCCATGCCGCAGCCTGCGTCTGACCCTCATTCCTTTTCCTGGATGTATAGTATTCCGTTGTGTGTCTCTTCTACCACTGGGCCTGATGTCTTCAAGGTTCACCCATGCCGCAGCCTGCGTCTGACCTTCATTCCTTTTCCTGGCTTTATGGTATTCCATTGTTTGTCTCTTCTCCCACTTGGCCTGATGACTTCAAAGTTCACCCATGCTGCAGCCTGCGTCTGACCCTCATTCCTTTTCCTGGCTGTATGGTATTCCATTGTGTATCTCTTCCTTCACTGGGCGTGAGATCTTCCAGGGTCATTCACACTGCAGCCTGCATCTGACCCTCATTCGTTTTAACTTGCTATATAGTATTCCATTGTGTGTCTCTTCTAACACCGGGCCTGCTGTTTTCAAGGTTCACCCGTGCCGCTGCCTGCATCTGACCCTCATTCCTTTTCCTGGCTGTATAGTATTCCATTGTATGTCTCTTCTCCCACTGGGCCTGATGTCTTCAAAGTTCACCCATGCCGCAGCCTGCGTCTGACCCTCATTCCTTTTCCTGGATGTATAGTATTCCATTTTGTGTCTCTTCTCTCACTGGGTATGATGTCTTCAAGGTTCATTAACACTGCAGCCTGTGTCTGACCGTCATTCTTTTTGCTGGCTGTATAGCATTCCATTGTGTGTGTCTTCTCTTACTGGGCCTGATGTCTTCCAGGTTCACTAACACTGCAGCCTGTGTCTGACACTCATTTCTTCTCCTGGCTGTGTAGTATTCCATTGTGTGTCTCTTCTCTCACAAGGCCTGAGGTCTTGAATGTTCGTCCACGCTGCATCCTGCCCCTGACCCTCATTCCTTTTCCTGGCTGTGTAGTATTCCATTGTGTGTCTCTTCTCTCACTGGGCCTGATGTGTTCAACGTTCATTCACACTGCAGCCTGTATCTGACATTCATATCTTTTCCTGGCCATATAGTATTCCATTGTGTGTCTCTTCTCTTACTGGGCCTGATGTCTTCCAGGTTCATTCACACTGCAGCCTGCATCTGACCCTCATTCCTTTTCCTGGCTGTATAGTATGCCACTGTGTGTCTCTTTTCTCACTGTGCCTGAGATCTTCCTGTTTCATTCACACTGCAGCCTGCATCTGACCCTCATTCCTTTTCCTAGCTGTATAGTATTCCACTTTGTGTCTCTTCTCTCACTGTGCCTGAGATCTTCCTGTTTCATTCACACTGCAGCCTGCATCTGACCCTCATTCCTTTTCCTGGCTATATGGTATTCCATTGAGTGTGTATTCTCTTACTGGGCCTGATGTCTTCAAGTTTCATTCACACTGTAGCCTGCGTCTGACCCTCATTCCTTTTCCTGGCTGTATACTATTCCATAGTGTGTCTCTTGTCTCACTGGGCCTGATGCCTTCAAGGTTCATCCACACGGCAGCCTGAGTCTGACACTCATTCCTTTTCCTGGCTATATGGTATTTCGTTGTGTGTCTCTTCTCCCACTGTGCGTGATGTCTTAACTTTTCACCCATGCCGCAGCCTGCGTCTGACCCTCATTCCTTTTCCTGGATGTATAGTATTCCATTCTGTGTCTCTTCTACCACTGGGCGTTATGTCTTCAAGGTTCACCCATGCCGCAGCCTGCGTCTGACCTTCATTCCTTTTCCTGGCTTTATGCTATTCCATTGTTTGTCTCTTCTCACACTGGGCCTGATGTCTTCAAAGTTCACCCATGCCGCAGCCTGCGTCTGAGCCTCATTCCTTTTCCTGGCTGTATAGTATTCCTCTCTGTGTCTCTTCTCTCACTGGGCCTGAGATCTTCCAGGTTCATTCACACTGCAGCCTGCATCTGACCCGGCTTCCTTTTCTTGGCTGTGTAGTATTCGATTGTGTGTCTCTTCTCTTACTGGGTCTGATGTCTTCAAGGTTCATTCACACTGCAGCCTGCATCTGACCCTCATTCCTTTTCCTGGTTGTATAGTATTCCACTGTGCGTCTCTTCTCTCACTGGGCCTGATGCCTTCAAAGTTCACCTATGCCGCAGCCTGCGTCTGACCCTCATTCCTTTTCCTGGCTGTATAGTATTCCATTAAGTTTCTGTTCTATTACTGGGCCTGATGTCTTCAAGTTTCATTCACACTGCAGCCTACATCTGACCCTCATTCCTTTTACTGGCTGTATAGTATTCCATTGCGTGTCTCTTTTCTTACTGGGCCTGATGTCTCCTATGTTCACCCATGCCACAGCCTGCTTCTGACCCTAATTAATTTTCCTGGCTGTATGGTATTCCATTGTGTGTCTCTTCCTTCACAGGGACTGAGATCTTCCAGTTTCATTAACACTGCAGCCTGCATCTGAGCCTCATTCGTTTTTGCTGTCCATATAGTATTCCATTGTGTGTCTCTTCTCCCACCGGTCCTGATGTCTTCAAGGTTCACCCATGCCGCAGCCTGCATCTGACCCTCATTCCTTTTCCTGGCTGTATAGTATTCCATTGTGTGTCTCTTTTCTCACTGGGCCTTTTGTCTTCAAGGTTCACCCATGCCGCAGCCTGCTTCTGACCCTCATTCTTTTTCCTGGCTGTGTAGTATTCCATTGCGTGTCTCTTCTCTCACTGGGCCTCATGTATTCAAATTTCCTTCACTCTGCAGCCTGCATCTGATCCTCTTTCCTTTTCCTGGCTCTATAGTATTCCATTTTGTGTCTCTTCTCTCACTGGGTATGATGTCTTCAAGGTTCATTAACACTGCAGCCTGTGTCTGACCGTCATTCTTTTTACTGGCTGTATAGCATTCCATTGTGTGTGTCTTCTCTTACTGGGCCTGATGTCTTCCAGGTTCACTAACACAGCAGCCTGTGTCTGACCCTCATTTCTTCTCCTGGCTGTGTAGTATTCCATTGTGTGTCTCTTCTCTCACAAGGCCTGAGGTCTTGAATGTTCGTCCACGCTGCATCCTGCCCCTGACCCTCATTCCTTTTCCTGGCTGTGTAGTATTCCATTGTGTGTCTCTTCTCTCACTGGGCCTGATGTGTTCAACGTTCATTCACACTGCAGCCTGCATCTGACATTCATTTCTTTTCCTGGCCATATAGTATTCCATTGTGTGTCTCTTCTCTTACTGGGCCTGATGTCTTCCAGGTACATTCACACTGCAGCCTGCATCTGACCCTCATTCCTTTTCCTGGCTGTATAGTATTCCACTGTGTGTCTCTTTTCTCACTGTGCCTGAGATCTTCCTGTTTCATTCACACTGCAGCCTGCATCTGACCATCATTCCTTTTCCTGGCTGTATAGTATTCCACTTTGTGTCTCTTCTCTCACTGTGCCTGAGATCTTCCTGTTTCATTCACACTGCAGCCTGCATCTGACCCTCATTCCTTTTCCTGGCTATATGGTATTTCGTTGTGTGTCTCTTCTCCCACTGTGCGTGATGTCTTCATTTTCACCCATGCTGCAGCCTGCGTCTGAACCTCATTCCTTTTCCTGGCTGTATAGTATTCCATTGAGTGTGTATTCTCTTACTGGGCCTGATGTCTTCAAGATTCATTCACACTGTAGCCTGCGTCTGACCCTCATTCCTTTTCCTGGCTGTATACTATTCCATAGTGTGTCTCTTGTCTCACTGGGCCTGATGCCTTCAAGGTTCATCCACACTGCAGCCTGAGTCTGACCCTCATTCCTTTTCCTGGCTATATGGTATTTCGTTGTGTGTCTCTTCTCCCACTGTGCGTGATGTCTTCACTTTTCACCCATGCCGCAGCCTGCGTCTGACCCTCATTCCTTTTCCTGGCTGTATAGTATTCCATTGACTGTTTATTCTCTTACTGGGCCTGATGACTTCTAGTTTCATTCACACTGTAGCCTGCGTCTGACCCTCATTACTTTTCCTGTCTGTATAGTATTCCATTGTGTGTCTCTTCTGTTACTGGGCCTGTTGTCTTCCAGGTTCATTTCCACTGCAGCCTGCATCAGACCCTCATTCCTTTTCCTGGATGTATAGTATTCCATTGTGTGTCTCTTCTACCACTGGGCCTGATGTCTTCAAGCTTCACCCATGCCGCAGCCTGCGTCTGACCTTCATTCCTTTTCCTGGCTTTATGGTATTCCATTGTTTGTCTCTTCTCCAAATGGGCCTGATGTCTTCAAAGTTCACCCATGCCGCAGCCTGCGTCTGACCCTCATTCCTTTTCTGGATGTATAGTATTCCATTGTGTGTCTCTTCTACCACTGGGCCTGATGTCTTCAAGGTTCACCCATGCCGCAGCCCTCGTCTGACCTTCATTCCTTTTCCTGGCTTTATGGTATTCCATTGTTTGTCTCTTCTCCCACTTGGCCTGATGACTTCAAAGTTCACCCATGCCACAGCCTGCGTCTGAACCTCATTCCTTTTCCTGGCTGTATGGTATTCCATTGTGTGTCTCTTCCTTCACTGGGCGTGAGATCTTCCAGGTTCATTCACACTGCAGCCTGCATCTGACCCTCATTCGTTCTAACTGGCCATATAGTATTCCATTGTGTGTCTCTTCTCCCACCGGGCCTGATGTTTTCAAGGTTCACCCATGCCGCAGCCTGCATATGACCCTCATTCCTTTTCCTGGCTGTATAGTATTCCATTGTGTGTCTCTTCTCTTACTGGGCCTGATGTCTTCCAGGTTCACTCACACTGCAGCCTGTGTCTGACCCTCATTCCTTTTCCTGGCTGTTTAGTATTCCATTGTGTGTCTCTTCTCTCACTAGGCCTGAGGTCTTGAAGGTTCATCCACGCTGCAGCCTGCATCTGACCCTCATTCCCTTTCCTGGCTCTGTAGTATTCCATTGAGTGTCTCTTCTCTTACAGGGCCTGATGTCTTCAAGTTTCATTCACACTGCATCCTGCGTCTGACCCTCATTCCTTTTCCTGGCTGCATAGTATTCCATTGTGTGTCTCTTCTCTCACTAGGCCTAATGTCTTCGGTGTTCACCCATGCCGCAACCTGCTTCTGAACCTCTTTCCTTTTCCTTGCTCTATGGTATTCCATTGTGTGTCTCTTCCTTCACTGGGCCTGAGATCTTCCAGGTTCATTCACACTGCAGCCTGCATCTGAGCCTCATTCGTTTTTGCTGTCCATATAGTATTCCATTGTGTCTGTCTTCTCCCACCGGGCCTGATGTCTACAAGGTTCACCCATGCCGCAGCCTGCATCTGACCCTCATTCCTTTTCCTGGCTGTATAGTATTCCATTGTGTGTCTCTTTTCTCACTGGGCCTTTTGTCTTCAAGGTTCACCCATGCCACAGCCTGCTTCTGAACCTCATTCTTTTTCCTGGCTGTGTAGTATTCCATTGCGTGTCTCTTCTCTCACTGGGCCCCATGTATTCAAATTTCCTTCACTCTGCAGCCTGCATCTGATCCTCTTTCCTTTTCCTGGCTCTATAGTATTCCATTTTGTGTCACTTCTCTCACTGGGTCTGATTTCTTCAAGGTTCATTAACAATGCAGCCTGTGTCTGACCGTCATTCTTTTTACTGGCTGTATAGCATTCCATTGTGTGTGTCTTCTCTTACTGGGCATGATGTCTTCCAGGTTCACTAACACTGCAGCCTGTGTCTGACCCTCATTTCTTTTCCTGGCTGTGTAGTATTCCATTGTGTGTCTCTTCTCCCACTAGGCCTGAGGTCTTGAATGTTCGTCCACGCTGCATCCTGCCTCTGACCCTCATTCCTTTTCCTGGCTGTGTAGTATTCCATTGTGTGTCTCTTCTCTCACTGGGCCTGATGTGTTCAACGTTCATTCACACTGCAGCCTGCATCTGACATTCATTTCTTTTCCTGGCCATATAGTATTCCATTGTGTGTCTCTTCTCTTACTGGGCCTGATGTCTTCCAGGTTCATTCACACTGCAGCCTGCATCTGACCCTCATTCCTTTTCCTGGCTGTATAGTATTCCACTGTGTGTCTCTTTTCTCACTCTGCCTGAGATCTTCCTGTTTCATTCACACTGCAGCCTGCATCTGACCCTCATTCCTTTTCCTGGCTGTATAGTATTCCACTTTGTGTCTCTTCTCTCACTGTGCCTGAGATCTTCCTGTTTCATTCACACTGCAGCCTGCATCTGACCCTCATTCCTTTTCCTGGCTATATGGTATTTCGTTGTGTGTCTCTTCTCCCACTGTGCGTGATGTCTTCAATTTTCACACATGCCGCAGCCTGCGTCTGACCCTCATTCCTTTTCCTGGCTGTTTAGTATTGCATTGTGTGTCTCTTCTCTCACTAGGCCTGAGGTCTTGAAGGTTCATCCACGCTGCAGCCTGCATCTGACCCTCATTCCCTTTTCTGGCTCTGTAGTATTCCATTGAGTGTCTCTTCTCTTACAGGGCCTGATGTCCTCAAGTTTCATTCACACTGCATCCTGCGTCTGACCCTCATTCCTTTTCCTGGCTGTATAGTATTCCATTGTGTGTCTCTTCTCTCACTGGGACTAATGTCTTCAATGTTCACCCATGCCGCAGCCTGCTTCTGAACCTCTTTCCTTTTCCTTGCTCTATGGTATTCCATTGTGTGTCTCTTCCTTCACTGGGCCTGAGATCTTCCAGGTTCATTCACACTGCAGCCTGCATCTGAGCCTCATTCGTTTTTGCTGTCCATATAGTATTCCATTGTGTGTCCCTTCTCTCACTGGGCCTGATGTGTTCAACGTTCATTCACACTGCAGCCTGCATCTGACATTCATTTCTTTTCCTGGCCATATAGTATTCCATTGTGTGTCTCTTCTCTTACTGGGCCTGATGTCTTCCAGGTTCATTCACACTGCAGCCTGCATCTGACCCTCATTCCTTTTCCTGGCTGTATAGTATTCCACTGTGTGTCTCTTTTCTCACTCTGCCTGAGATCTTCCTGTTTCATTCACACTGCAGCCTGCATCTGACCCTCATTCCTTTTCCTGGATGTATAGTATTCCATTGTGTGTCTCTTCTCCCACTGGGCCTGATGTCTTCAATGTTCACCCATGCCGCAGGCTGCGTCTGACCCTCATTCCTTTTCCTGGATGTATAGTATTCCATTGTGTGTCTCTTCTACCACTGGGCCTGATGTCTTCAAGGTTCACCCATGCCACAGCCTGCGTCTGACCTTCATTCCTTTCCTGGCTTTATGGTATTCCATTGTTTGTCTCTTCTCCCACTGGGCCTGATGTCTTCAAAGTTCACCCATGCCGCAGCCTGCGTCTCACCCTCATTCCTTTTCCTGGCTGTATAGTATTCCAGTCTGCGTCTCTTCTCTCACTGGGCCTGAGATCTTCCTGGTTCATTCACACTGCAGCCTGCATCTGACCCTGATTCCTTTTCTTGGCTGTGTAGTATTCCATTGTGTGCCTCTTCTCTCACTGGGCCTGATGTCTTCATGGTTCATTCACACTGCAGCCTGCATCTGACCCTCATTCCTTTTCCTGGCTGTATAGTATTCCACTGTGCGTCTCTTCTCTCCCTGGGCCTGAGATTTTCCATGTTCATTCACACTGCAGCATGAATCTGACCCTCATTCCTTTTCCTGGCTGTATAGTATTCAATTGTCTGTCTCTTCTCCCACTTGGCCCGATGTATTCAAGGTTTACCCATGCCGCAGCCGGCGTCTGACCCTCCTTCCTTTTCCTGGCTGTATGGTATTCCATTGTGTGTCTCTTCCTTCACTGGGCGTGAGATCTTCCAGTTTCATTCACACTGCATCCTGCATCTGACTCTCATTCGTTTTAGCTGGCCATATAGTATTCCATTGTGTGTCTCTTCTCCCACTTGGCCTGATGACTTCAAAGTTCACCCATGCCACAGCCTGCGTCTGAACCTCATTCCTTTTCCTGGCTGTATGGTATTCCATTGTGTGTCTCTTCCTTCACTGGGCGTGAGATCTTCCAGGTTCATTCACACTGCAGCCTGCATCTGGCCCTCAGTCGTTTTAACTGGACATATAGTATTCCATTGTGTGTCTCTTCTCCCACCGGGCCTGGTGTTTTCAACGTTCACCCATGCCGCAGCCTGCATCTGACCCTCATTCCTTTTCCTGGCTGTATAGTATTCCATTGTGTGTCTCTTCTCTTACTGGGCCTGATGTCTTCCAGGTTCACTCACACTGCAGCCTGTGTCTGACCCTCATTCCTTTTCCTGGTTGTTTAGTATTCCATTGTGTGTCTCTTCTCTCACTAGGCCTGAGGTCTTGAAGGTTCATCCACGCTGCAGCCTGCATCAGACCCTCATTCCCTTTCCTGGCTCTGTAGTATTCCATTGAGTGTCTCTTCTCTTACAGGGCCTGATGTCTTCAAGTTTCATTCACACTGCATCCTGCGTCTGACCCTCATTCCTTTTCCTGGCTGTATAGTATTCCATTGTGTGTCTCTTCTCTCACTGGGCCTAATGTCTTCAATGTTCACCCATGCCGCAGCCTGCTTCTGAAACTCTTTCCTTTTCCTTGCTCTAAGGTATTCCATTGTGTGTCTCTTCCTTCACTGGGCTTGAGATCTTCCAGGTTCATTCACACTTCAGCCTGCATCTGAGCCTCATTCGTTTTTGCTGGCCATATAGTATTCCATTGTGTGTCTCTTCTCCCACCGAGCCTGATGTCTTCAAGGTTCACCCATGCCGCAGCTTGCATCTGACCCTCATTCCTTTTCCTGGCTGTATAGTATTCCATTGTGTGTCTCTTTTCTCACTGGGCCTTTTGTCTTCAAGGTTCAGCCATGCCGCAGCCTGCTTCTGACCCTCATTCTTTTTCCTGGCCGTGTAGTATTCCATTGCGTGTCTCTTCTCTCACTGGGCCTCATGTATTCAAATTTCCTTCACTCTGCAGCCTGCATCTGATCCTCTTTCCTTTTCCTGGCTCTATAGTATTCCATTTTGTGTCTCTTCTCTCACTGGGTCTGATGTCTTCAATGTTCATTAACACTGCAGCCTGTGTCTGACCGTCATTCTTTTTACTGGCTGTATAGCATTCCATTGTGTGTGTCTTCTCTTACTGGGCCTGATGTCTTCCATGTTCACTAACACTGCAGCCTGTGTCTGACCCTCATTTCTTTTCCTGGCTGTGTAGTATTCCATTGTGTGTCTCTTCTCTCACTAGGCCTGAGGTCTTGAATGTTCGTCCACGCTGCATCCTCCCTCTGACCCTCATTCCTTTTCCTTGCTGTGTAGTATTCCATTGTGTGTCTCTTCTCTCACTGGGCCTGATGTGTTCAACGTTCATTCACACTGCAGCCTGCATCTGACATTCATTTCTTTTCCTGGCCATATAGGATTCCATTGTGTGTCTCTTGTCTTACTGGGCCTGATGTCTTCCAGGTTCATTCACACTGCAGCCTGCATCTGACCCTCATTCCTTTTCCTGGCTGTATAGTATGCCACTGTGTTTCTCTTTTCTCACTGTGCCTGAGATCTTCCTGTTTCATTCACACTGCAGCCTGCATCTGACCCTCATTCCTTTTCCTGGCTGTATAGTATTCCACTTTGTGTCTCTTCTCTCACTGTGCCTGAGATCTTCCTGTTTCATTCACACTGCAGCCTGCATCTGACCCTCATTCCTTTTCCTGGCTATATGGTATTTCGTTGTGTGTCTCTTCTCCCACTGTGCGTGATGTCTTCACTTTTCACCCATGCCGCAGCCTGCGTCTGAACCTCATTTCTTTTCCTGGCTGTATAGTATTCCATTGAGTGTGTATTCTCTTACTGGGCCTGATGTCTTCAAGTTTCATTCACACTGTAGCCTGCGTCTGACCCTCTTTCCTTTTCCTGGCTGTATACTATTCCATAGTGTGTCTCTTGTCTCACTGGGCCTGATGCCTTCAAGGTTCATCCACACTGCAGCCTGAGTCTGAACCTCATTCCTTTTCCTGGCCATATAGTATTCCATTGTGTGTCTCTTCTCCCACCGAGCCTGATGTCTTCAAGGTTCACCCATGCCGCAGCCTGCATCTGACCCTCATTCCTTTTCCTGGCTGTATAGTATTCCATTGTGTGTCTCTTTTCTCACTGGGCCTTTTGTCTTCAAGGTTCAGCCATGCCGCAGCCTGCTTCTGACCCTCATTCTTTTTCCTGGCCGTGTAGTATTCCATTGCGTGTCTCTTCTCTCACTGGGCCTCATGTATTCAAATTTCCTTCACTCTGCAGCCTGCATCTGATCCTCTTTCCTTTTCCTGGCTCTATAGTATTCCATTTTGTGTCTCTTCTCTCACTGGGTCTGATGTCTTCAATGTTCATTAACACTGCAGCCTGTGTCTGACCGTCATTCTTTTTACTGGCTGTATAGCATTCCATTGTGTGTGTCTTCTCTTACTGGGCCTGATGTCTTCCAGGTTCACTAACACTGCAGCCTGTGTCTGACCCTCATTTCTTTTCCTGGCTGTGTAGTATTCCATTGTGTGTCTCTTCTCTCACTAGGCCTGAGGTCTTGAATGTTCGTCCACGCTGCATCCTCCCTCTGACCCTCATTCCTTTTCCTTGCTGTGTAGTATTCCATTGTGTGTCTCTTCTCTCACTGGGCCTGATGTGTTCAACGTTCATTCACACTGCAGCCTGCATCTGACATTCATTTCTTTTCCTGGCCATATAGGATTCCATTGTGTGTCTCTTGTCTTACTGGGCCTGATGTCTTCCAGGTTCATTCACACTGCAGCCTGCATCTGACCCTCATTCCTTTTCCTGGCTGTATAGTATGCCACTGTGTTTCTCTTTTCTCACTGTGCCTGAGATCTTCCTGTTTCATTCACACTGCAGCCTGCATCTGACCCTCATTCCTTTTCCTGGCTGTATAGTATTCCACTTTGTGTCTCTTCTCTCACTGTGCCTGAGATCTTCCTGTTTCATTCACACTGCAGCCTGCATCTGACCCTCATTCCTTTTCCTGGCTATATGGTATTTCGTTGTGTGTCTCTTCTCCCACTGTGCGTGATGTCTTCACTTTTCACCCATGCCGCAGCCTGCGTCTGAACCTCATTTCTTTTCCTGGCTGTATAGTATTCCATTGAGTGTGTATTCTCTTACTGGGCCTGATGTCTTCAAGTTTCATTCACACTGTAGCCTGCGTCTGACCCTCTTTCCTTTTCCTGGCTGTATACTATTCCATAGTGTGTCTCTTGTCTCACTGGGCCTGATGCCTTCAAGGTTCATCCACACTGCAGCCTGAGTCTGAACCTCATTCCTTTTCCTGGCTATATGGTATTTCGTTGTGTGTCTCTTCTCCCACTGTACGTGATGTCTTCACTTTTCACCCATGCCGCAGCCTGCGTCTGACCCTCATTCCTTTTCCTGGCTGTATAGTATTCCATTGACTGTTTATTCTCTTACTGGGCCTGATGACTTCAAGTTTCATTCACACTGTAGCCTGCGTCTGACCCTGATTCCTTTTCCTGTCTGTATAGTATTCCATTGTGTGTCTCTTCTCTTACTGGGCCTGATGACTTCCAGGTTCATTCCCACTGCAGCCTGCATCTGACCCTCATTCCTTTTTCTGGATGTATAGTATTCCATTGTGTGCCTCTTCTCCCACGGGGCCTGATGTCTTCAATGTTCACCCATGCCGCAGCCTGCGTCTGACCCTCATTCCTTTTCCTGGATGTATAGTATTCCATTGTGTGTCTCTTCTACCGCTGGGCCTGATGTTTTCAAAGTTCACCCATGCCGCAGCCCTCGTCTGACCTTCATTCCTTTTCCTGGCTTTATGGTATTCCATTGTTTGTCTCTTCTCCCACTTGGCCTGATGACTTCAAAGTTCACCCATGCCGCAGCCTGCGTCTGACCTTCATTCCTTTCCCTGGCTGTATGGTATTCCATTGTGTGTCTCTTCCTTCACTGGACGTGAGATCTTCCAGGTTCATTCACACTGCATCCTGCATTTGACGCTCATTCGTTTTAGCTGGCCATATAGTATTCCATTGTGTGTCTCTTCTCCCACCGGGCCTGATGTTTTCAAGGTTCACCCATGCCGCAGCCTGCATCTGACCCTCATTCCTTTTCCTGGCTGTATAGTATTCCATTGTGTGTCTCTTCTCTTACTGGGCCTGATGTCTTCCAGTTTCACTCACACTGCAGCCTGTGTCTGACCCTCATTCCTTTTCCTGGATGTTTAGTATTCCTTTGTGTCTCTCTTCTCTCACTAGGCCTGAGGTCTTGAAGGTTCATCCACGCTGCAGCCTGCATCTGACCCTCATTCCCTTTCCTGGCTCTGTAGTATTCCATTGAGTGTCTCTTCTCTTACATGGCCTGATGTCTTCAAGTTTCATTCACACTGCATCCTGCGTCTGACCCTCATTCCTTTTCCTGGCTGTATAGTATTCCATTGTGTGACTCTTCTCTCAATAGGCCTAATGTCTTCAATGTTCACCCATGCCGCAGCCTGCTTCTGAACCTCTTTCCTTTTCCTTGCTCTATGGTATTCCATTGTGTGTCTTCCTTCACTGTGCCTGAGATCTTCCAGGTTCATTCACACTGCAGCCTGCATCTGAGCCTCATTCGTTTTTGCTGGCCATATAGTATTCCATTGTGTGTCTCTTCTCCCACCGAGCCTGATGTCTTCAAGGTTCACCCATGCCGCACCCTGCATCTGACCCTCATTCCTTTTCCTGGCTGTATAGTATTCCATTGTGTGTCTCTTTTCTCACTGGGCCTTTTGTCTTCAAGGTTCACCCATGCCGTAGCCTGCTTCTGAACCTCATTCTTTTTCCTGGCTGTGTAGTATTCCATTGCGTGTCTCTTCTCTCACTGGGCCTGATGTATTAAAATTTCCTTCACTCTGCAGCCTGCATCTGATCCTCTTTCCTTTTCCTGGCTCTATAGTATTCCATTTTTCGTCTCTTCTCTCACTGGGTCTGATGTCTTCAAGGTTCATTAACACTGCAGCCTGTGTCTGACCGTCATTCTTTTTACTGGCTGTATAGCATTCCATTGTGTGTGTCTTCTCTTACTGGGCATGATGTCTTCCCGATTCACTAACACTGCAGCCTGTGTCTGACCCTCATTTCTTTTCCTGGCTGGGTAGTATTCCATTGTGTGTCTCTTCTCTCACTAGGCCTGAGGTCTTGAATGTTCGTCCACACTGCATCCTGCCTCTGACCCTCATTCCTTTTCCTGGCTGTATAGTATTCCATTGTGTGTCTGTTCTCTCACTGGCCCTGATGTGTTCAACGTTCATTCACACTGCAGCCTGCATCTGACATTCATTTCTTTTCTTGGCCATATAGTATTCCATTGTGTGTCTCTTCTCTTACTTTGCCTGATGTCTTCCAGGTTCATTCAGACTGCAGCCTGCATCTGACCCTCATTCCTTTTCCTGGCTGTATAGTATTCCACTGTGTGTCTCTTTTCTCACTGTGTCTGAGATCTTCCTGTTTCATTCACACTGCAGCCTGCATCTGACCCTCATTCCTTTTCCTGGCTGTATAGTATTCCATAGTGTGTCTCTTGTCTCACTGGGCCTGATGCCTTCAAGGTTCATCCACACTGCAGCCTGTGTCTTACCCTCATTCCTTTTCCTGGTTATATGGTATTTCGTTGTGTGTCTCTTATCCCACTGTGCGTGATGTCTTCACTTTTCACCCATGCCGCAGCCAGCGTCTGAACCTCATTCCTTTTCCTAGCTGTATAGTATTCCATTGAGTGTGTATTCTCTTACTGGGCCTGATGTCTTCAATTTTCATTCACACTGTAGCCTGCGTCTGACCCTCATTCCTTTTCCTGGCTGTATACTATTCCATAGTGTGTCTCTTGTCTCACTGGGCCTGATGCCTTCATGGTTCATCCACACTGCAGCCTGAGTCTGACCCTCATTCCTTTTCCTGGCTATATGGTATTTTGTTGTGTGTCTCTTCTCCCACTGTGCGTGATGTCTTCACTTTTCACCCATGCCGCAGCCTGCGTCTGACCCTCATTCCTTTTCCTGACTGTATAGTATTCCATTGACTGTTTATTCTCTTACTGGGCCTGATGACTTCAAGTTTCATTCACACTGTAGCCTGCGTCTGACCCTCATTCCTTTTCCTGGATGTATAGTATTCCATTGTGTGTCTCTTCTACCACTGGGCCTGATGTCTTCAAGCTTCACCCATGCCGCAGCCTGCGTCTGACCTTCATTCCTTTTCCTGGCTTTATGGTATTCCATTGTTTGTCTCTTCTCCAAATGGGCCTGATGTCTTCAAAGTTCACCCATGCCGCAGCCTGCGTCTGACCCTCATTCCTTTTCCTGGATGTATAGTATTCCATTGTGTGTCTCTTCTACCACTGGGCCTGAGATCTTCCTGTTTCATTCACACTGCAGCCTGCATCTGACCCTCATTCCCTTTCCTGGCTCTGTAGTATTCCATTGAGTGTCTCTTCTCTTACATGGCCTGATGTCTTCAAGTTTCATTCACACTGCATCCTGCGTCTGACCCTCATTCCTTTTCCTGGCTGCATAGTATTCCATTGTGTGTCTCTTCTCTCACTGGGCCTAATGTCTTCAGTGTTCACCCATGCCGCAGACTGCTTCTGAACCTCTTTCCTTTTCCTTGCTCTATGGTATTCCATTGTGTGTCTCTTCCTTCACTGGGCCTGAGATCTTCCAGGTTCATTCACACTGCAGCCTGCATCTGACATTCATTTCTTTTCCTGGCCATATAGTATTCCATTGTGTGTCTCTTCTCTTACTGGGCCTGATGTCTTCCAGGTTCATTCACACTGCAGCCTGCATCTGACCCTCATTCCTTTTCCTGGCTGTATAGTATGCCACTGTGTGTCTCTTTTCTCACTGTGCCTGAGATCTTCCTGTTTCATTCACACTGCAGCCTGCATCTGACCCACATTCCTTTTCCTGGCTGTATAGTGTTCCACTTTGTGTCTCTTCTCTCACTGTGCCTGAGATCTTCCTGTTTCATTCACACTGAAGCCTGCATCTGACCCTCATTCCTTTTCCTGGCTATATGGTATTCCATTGAGTGTGTATTCTCTTACTGGGCCTGATGTCTTCAAGTTTCATTCACACTGAAGCCTGCGTCTGTCCCTCATTCCTGTTCCTGGCTGTATACTATTCCATAGTGTGTCTCTTGTCTCACTGGGCCTGATGCCTTCAAGGTTCATCCACACTGCAGCCTGTGTCTGACCCTCATACTTTTTCCTGGCTATATGGTATTTCGTTGTGGGTCTCTTCTCCCACTGTGCATGGTGTCTTCACTTTTCACCCATGCTGCAGCCTGCGTCTGACCCTCATTCCTTTTCCTGGCTGTATAGTATTCCATTGACTGTCTATTCTCTTACTGGGCCTGATGACTTCAAGTTTCATTCACACTGTAGCCTGCGTCTGACCCTCATTCCTTTTCCTGTCTGTAGAGTATTCCATTGTGTGTCTCCTCTCTTACTGGGCCTGATGTCTTCCAGGTTCATTCCCACTGCAGCCTGAATCTGACCCTCATTCCTTTTTCTGGATGTATAGTATTCCATTGTGTGTCTCTTCTCCCACTGGGCCTGATGTCTTCAAAGTTCACCCATGCCGCAGCCTGCGTCTGACCCTCATTCCTTTTCCTGGATGTATAGTATTCCATTGTGTGTCTCTTCTACCACTGGGCCTGTTGTCTTCAAGGTTCACCCATGCCGCAGCCTGCGTCTGACCTTCATTCCTTTTCCTGGCTTTATGGTATTCCATTGTTTGTCTCTTCACCCACTTGGCCTGATGACTTCAAAGTTCACCCATGCCGCAGCCTTCCTCTGACCCTCATTCCTTTTCCTGGCTGTATGGTATTCCATTGTGTGTCTCTTCCTTCACTGGGCCTGAGATCTTGCAAGTTCATTCACACTGCAGCCTGCATCTGACGCTCGTTCGTTTTAGCTGGCCATATAGTATTCCATTGTCTGTCTCTTCTCCCACCGGGCCTGATGTCTTCAAGGTTAATCCATGCTGCAGCCTGCATCTGACCCTCATTCCTTTTCCTGGATGTATAGTGTTCCACTGTGCGTCTCTTCTCTCACTGGGCCTGAGATTTTCCAGGTTCATTCACACTGCAGCCTGAATCTGACCCTCATTCCTTTTCCTGGCTCTACAGTATTCCATTGTGTGTCTCTCCTCCCATTGGGCCTGATGTCTTCAAAGTTCACCCATGCCGCAGCCTGCGTCTGACCCTCATTCCTTTTCCCGGCTGTATAGTATTCCATTGTGTGTCTCTTCTACCACTGGGCCTGATGCCTTTAAGGTTCACCCATGACACAGCCTGCATCTGACCCTCATTCCATTTCCTGGCTCTATGGTGTTTCATTGTGTGTCTCTTCTCCCAGTGGGCCTGATGTCTTCACGGGTCACCCATGCCGCAGCCTGGGTCTGTCCCTCATTCCTTTTCCTGGCTGTATAGTATTCCATTAAGTGTCTGTTCTCTTACTGGGCCTGATGTCTTCAATTTCATTCACACTGCAGCCTACATCTGACCCTCATTCCTTTTCCTGGCTATATAGTATTCCATTGCGTGTCTCTTTTCTCACTGGGCCTGATGTCTCCTATGTTCACCCATGCGGCAGCCTGCCTCTGACCCTCATTCCTTTTCCTCACAGTATGGTATTCCATTGTGTGTCTCTTCCTTCACTGGGCCTGAGATCTTCCAGGTTCATTCACACTGCAGCCTGCATCTGACGCTCGTTCGCTTTAGCTGGCCATATAGTATTCCATTGTGTGTCTCTTCTCCCACCGGGCCTGATGTGTTCAAGGTTCACCCATGCCGCAGCCTGCAGCAGACCCTCATTCCTTTTCCTGGCTGTATAGTATTCCATTGTGTGTCTCTTCTCCCACTGGGCCTGATGGCTTCAACGTTCACCCATACCGCAGCATGCGTCTGACCCTCATTCCTTTTCCTGGCTGTATACTATTCCATAGTGTGTCTCTTGTCTCACTGGGCCTGATGCCTTCAAGGTTCATCCACACTGCAGTCTGTGTCTGACCCTCATACTTTTTCCTGGCTATATGGTATTTCGTTGTGGGTCTCTTCTCCCACTGTGCGTGATGTCTTCACTTTTCACCCATGCCGCAGCCTGCGTCTGACCCTCATTCCTTTTCTTGGCTATGTAGTATTCCATTGACTGTTTATTCTCTTACTGGGCCTGATGACTTCAAGTTTCATTCACACTGTAGCCTGCGTCTGACCCTCATTCCTTTTCCTGTCTGTATAGTATTCCATTGTGTGTCTCTTCTCTTACTGGGCCTGATGTCTTCCAGGTTCATTCCCACTGCAGCCGGCATCTGACCCTCATTCCTTTTTCTGGATGTATAGTATTCCATTGTGTGTCTCTTCTCCCACCGGGCCTGATGTCTTCAAAGTTCACCCATGCCGCAGCCTGCGTCTGACCCTCATTCCTTTTCCTGGATGTATAGTATTCCATTGTGTGTTTCTTCCCCACTGGGCCTGATGTCTTCAAGGTTCACCCATGCCGCAGCCTGCGTCTGACCTTCATTCCTTTTCCTGGCTTTATGGTATTCCATTGTTTCTCTCTTCTCCCACTTGGCCTGATGACTTCAAAGTTCACCCATGCCGCAGCCTGCATCTGAACCTCATTCCTTTTCCTGGCTGTATGGTATTCCATTGTGTGTCTCTTCCTTCACTGGGCGTGAGATCTTCCAGGTTCATTCACACTGCAGCCTGCATCTGGCCCTCAGTCGTTTTAACTGGACATATAGTATTCCATTGTGTGTCTCTTCTCCCACCGGGCCTGGTGTTTTCAACGTTCACCCATGCCGCAGCCTGCATCTGACCCGCATTCCTTTTCCTGGCTGTATAGTATTCCATTGTGTGTCTCTTCTCTTACTGGGCCTGATGTCTTCCAGGTTCACTCACACTGCAGCCTGTGTCTGACCCTCATTCCTTTTCCTGGTTGTTTAGTATTCCATTGTGTGTCTCTTCTCTCACTAGGCCTGAGGTCTTGAAGGTTCATCCACGCTGCAGCCTGCATCAGACCCTCATTCCCTTTCCTGGCTCTGTAGTATTCCATTGAGTGTCTCTTCTCTTACAGGGCCTGATGTCTTCAAGTTTCATTCACACTGCATCCTGCGTCTGACCCTCATTCCTTTTCCTGGCTGTATAGTATTCCATTGTGTGTCTCTTCTCTCACTGGGCCTAATGTCTTCAATGTTCACCCATGCCGCAGCCTGCTTCTGAAACTCTTTCCTTTTCCTTGCTCTAAGGTATTCCATTGTGTGTCTCTTCCTTCACTGGGCTTGAGATCTTCCAGGTTCATTCACACTTCAGCCTGCATCTGAGCCTCATTCGTTTTTGCTGGCCATATAGTATTCCATTGTGTGTCTCTTCTCCCACCGAGCCTGATGTCTTCAAGGTTCACCCATGCCGCAGCCTGCATCTGACCCTCATTCCTTTTCCTGGCTGTATAGTATTCCATTGTGTGTCTCTTTTCTCACTGGGCCTTTTGTCTTCAAGGTTCAGCCATGCCGCAGCCTGCTTCTGACCCTCATTCTTTTTCCTGGCCGTGTAGTATTCCATTGCGTGTCTCTTCTCTCACTGGGCCTCATGTATTCAAATTTCCTTCACTCTGCAGCCTGCATCTGATCCTCTTTCCTTTTCCTGGCTCTATAGTATTCCATTTTGTGTCTCTTCTCTCACTGGGTCTGATGTCTTCAATGTTCATTAACACTGCAGCCTGTGTCTGACCGTCATTCTTTTTACTGGCTGTATAGCATTCCATTGTGTGTGTCTTCTCTTACTGGGCCTGATGTCTTCCAGGTTCACTAACACTGCAGCCTGTGTCTGACCCTCATTTCTTTTCCTGGCTGTGTAGTATTCCATTGTGTGTCTCTTCTCTCACTAGGCCTGAGGTCTTGAATGTTCGTCCACGCTGCATCCTCCCTCTGACCCTCATTCCTTTTCCTGGCTGTGTAGTATTCCATTGTGTGTCTCTTCTCTCACTGGGCCTGATGTGTTCAACGTTCATTCACACTGCAGCCTGCATCTGACATTCATTTCTTTTCCTGGCCATATAGGATTCCATTGTGTGTCTCTTGTCTTACTGGGCCTGATGTCTTCCAGGTTCATTCACACTGCAGCCTGCATCTGACCCTCATTCCTTTTCCTGGCTGTATAGTATGCCACTGTGTTTCTCTTTTCTCAGTGTGCCTGAGATCTTCCTGTTTCATTCACACTGCAGCCTGCATCTGACCCTCATTCCTTTTCCTGGCTGTATAGTATTCCACTTTGTGTCTCTTCTCTCACTGTGCCTGAGATCTTCCTGTTTCATTCACACTGCAGCCTGCATCTGACCCTCATTCCTTTTCCTGGCTATATGGTATTTCGTTGTGTGTCTCTTCTCCCACTGTGCGTGATGTCTTCACTTTTCACCCATGCCGCAGCCTGCGTCTGAACCTCATTTCTTTTCCTGGCTGTATAGTATTCCATTGAGTGTGTATTCTCTTACTGGGCCTGATGTCTTCAAGTTTCATTCACACTGTAGCCTGCGTCTGACCCTCTTTCCTTTTCCTGGCTGTATACTATTCCATAGTGTGTCTCTTGTCTCACTGGGCCTGATGCCTTCAAGGTTCATCCACACTGCAGCCTGAGTCTGACCCTCATTCCTTTTCCTGGCTATATGGTATTTCGTTGTGTGTCTCTTCTCCCACTGTACGTGATGTCTTAAATTTTCACCCATGCCGCAGCCTGCGTCTGACCCTCATTCCTTTTCCTGGCTGTATAGTATTCCATTGACTGTTTATTCTCTTACTGGGCCTGATGACTTCAAGTTTCATTCACACTGTAGCCTGCGTCTGACCCTGATTCCTTTTCCTGTCTGTATAGTATTCCATTGTGTGTCTCTTCTCTTACTGGGCCTGATGACTTCCAGGTTCATTCCCACTGCAGCCTGCATCTGACCCTCATTCCTTTTTCTGGATGTATAGTATTCCATTGTGTGCCTCTTCTCCCACGGGGCCTGATGTCTTCAATGTTCACCCATGCCGCAGCCTGCGTCTGACCCTCATTCCTTTTCCTGGATGTATAGTATTCCATTGTGTGTCTCTTCTACCACTGGGCCTGATGTCTTCAAAGTTCACCCATGCCGCAGCCCTCGTCTGACCTTCATTCCTTTTCCTGGCTTTATGGTATTCCATTGTTTGTCTCTTCTCCCACTTGGCCTGATGACTTCAAAGTTCACCCATGCCGCAGCCTGCGTCTGACCTTCATTCCTTTCCCTGGCTGTATGGTATTCCATTGTGTGTCTCTTCCTTCACTGGGCGTGAGATCTTCCAGGTTCATTCACACTGCAGCCTGCATCTGACCCTCATTCGTTTTAACTGGCCATATAGTATTCCATTGTGTGTCTCTTCTCCCACCGGGCCTGATGTTTTCATGGTTCACCCATGCCGCAGCCTGCATCTGACCCTCATTCCTTTTCCTGGCTGTATAGTATTCCATTGTGTGTCTCTTCTCTTACTGGGCCTGATGTCTTCCAGGTTCAATCACACTGCAGCCTGTGTCTGACCCTATTTCCTTTTCCTGGCTGTTTAGTATTCCAATTTGTGTCTCTTCTCTCACTAGGCCTGAGGTCTTGAAGGTTCATCCACGCTGCGGCCTGCATCTGACCCTCATTCCCTTTCCTGGCTCTGTAGTATTCCATTGAGTGTCTCTTCTCTTACAGGGCCTGATGTCTTCAAGTTTCATTCACACTGCATCCTGCGTCTGACCCTCATTCCTTTTCCTGGCTGTATAGTATTCCATTGTGTGTCTCTTCTCTCACTGGGCCTAATGTCTTCAATGTTCACGCATGCCGCAGCCTGCTTCTGAACCTCTTTCCTTTTCCTTGCTCTATGGTATTCCATTTTGTGTCTCTTCCTTCACAGGGCCTGAGATCTTCCAGTTTCATTCACACTGCAGCCTGCATCTGAGCCTCATTCGTTTTTGCTGGCCATATAGTATTCCATTATGTGTCTCTTCTCCCACCGGGCCTGATGTCTTCAAGGTTCACCCATGCCACATCCTGCATCTGACCGTCATTCCTTTTCCTGGCTGTATAGTATTCCATTGTGTGTCTCTTTTCTCACTGGGCCTTTTGTCTTCAAGGTTCACCCATGCCGCAGCCTGCTTCTGACCCTCATTCTTTTTCCTGGCTGTGTAGAATTCCATTGCGTATCTCTTCTCTCACTGGGCGGGATGTATTCAAATTTCCTTCACTCTGCAGCCTGCATCTGATCCTCTTTCCTTTTCCTGGCTCTATAGTATTCCATTTTGTGTCTCTTCTCTCACTGGGTCTGATGTCTTCAAGGCTCATTAACACTGCAGCCTGTGTCTGACCGTCATTCTTTTTACTGGCTGTATAGCATTCCATTGTGTGTGTCTTCTCTTACTGGGCCTGATGTCTTCCAGGTTCACTAACACTGCAGCCTGTGTCTGACCCTCATTTCTTCTCCTGGCTGTGTAGTATTCCATTGTGTGTCTCTTCTCTCACTAGGCCTGAGGTCTTGAATGTTCGTCCACGCTGCATCCTGCCTCTGACCCTCATTCCTTTTCCTGGCTGTGTAGTATTCCATTGTGTGTCTCTTCTCTCACTGGGCCTGATGTGTTCAACGTTCATTCACACTGCAGCCTGCATCTGACATTCATTTCTTTTCCTGGACATATAGTATTCCATTGTGTGTCTCTTCTCTTACTGGGCCTGATGTCTTCCAGGTTCATTCACACTGCAGCCTGCATCTGACCCTCATTCCTTTTCCTGGCTGTAGAGTATTCCACTGTGTGTCTCTTTTCTCACTGTGCCTGAGATCTTCCTGTTTCATTCACACTGCAGCCTGCATCTGACCCTCATTCCTTTTCCTGGCTATATGTTATTTCGTTGTGTGTCTCTTCTCCCACTGTGCGTGATGTCTTCACTTTTCACCCATGCCGCAGCATGCGTCTGACCCTCATTCCTTTTCCTGGCTGTATAGTATTCCATTGACTGTTTATTCTCTTACTGGGCCTGATGACTTCAAGTTTCATTCACACTGTAGCCTGCGTCTGACCCTCATTCCTTTTCCTGTCTGTATAGTATTCCATTGTGTGTCTCTTCTCTTACTGGGCCTGATGTCTTCCAGGTTCATTCACACTGCAGCCTGCATCTGACCCTCATCCCTTTTCCTGGATGTATAGTATTCCATTGTGTGTCTCTTCTACCACTGGGCCTGATGTCTTCAAAGTTCTCCCATGCCGCAGCCTGCGTCTGACCCTCATTCCTTTTCCTGGCTTTATGGTATTCCATTGTTTGTCTCTTCTTCCATTGGGCCTGATGTCTTCACAGTTCACCCATGCCGCAGCCTGCGTCTGACCCTCATTCCTTTTCCTGGCTGTATAGTATTCCTCTCTGTGTCTCTTCTCTCACTGGGCCTGAGATCTTCCAGGTTCATTCACACTGCAGCCTTCATCTGACCCGGATTCCTTTTCTTGGCTGGGTAGTATTCCATTGTGTGACTCTTCTCTTACTGGGCCTGATGTCTTCAAGGTTCATTCACACTACAGCCTGCATCTGACCCTCATTCCTTTTCCTGGCTGTATAGTATTCCACTGTGCGTCTCTTCTCTCACTGGGCCTGATGCCTTCAAAGTTCACCTATGCCGCAGCCTGCGTCTGACCCTCATTCCTTTTCCTGGCTGTATAGTATTCCATTGTTTGTCTCTTCTCTCACTGGGCCTGATGTCTTCAAGGTTCACCCATGCCGCAGCCTTCGTCTGACCCTCATTCCTCTTCCTGACTGCGTAGTATTCCATTGTGTGTCTCTTCTCACACTGGGCCTGATGACTTCAAGGTTCATTCACACTGCAGCCTGCATCTGACCCTCATTCCTTATCCTGACTGTATATTGTTCCATTTTGTGTCTCTTCTCTCACTGGGCCGGATGTCTTCAAGTTTCATTCACACTGTAGCTTGGGTCTGACCCTCATTCTTTTACCTGGCTGTATAGTATTCCATTGTGTGTTTCTTCTCTTACTGGGCCTGGTGTCTTCCAGGTTCACTCACGCTGCAGCCTGTGTCTGACCCTCATTCCTTTTATTGGCTGGGTAGTATTCCATTGTGTGTCTCTTCTCTCACTAGGCATGAGGTCTTGAAATTTCATCCATGCGGCAGCCTGCATCTGACCGTCATTCCTTTTCCTGGCTGTATAGAAATCCATTGTGTGTCTCTTCTCCCAATGGGCCTGATGTCTTCAACGTTCATTCACACTGCAGTCTGTATCTGACTCTTATTCCTTTTCCTGGCCATATAGTATTCCATTGTGTGTCTCTTCTGTCACTGGGACTGATGTCTTCCAGGTTCATTCACACTGCATCCTGCATCTGACACTCATTCCTTTTCCTGGCTGTATGGTATTACACTGTGTGTCTCTTCTCTCACTGGGCCTGAGATCTTCCAGGTTCATTCACACTGCAGCCTGCAACTGACCCTCATTCCTTTTCCTGGCTGTATAGTATTAAACTGTGTGTTTCTTCTCCCACTGTGCCTGATATCTTCACCGTTCACCCATGCTGCAGCCTGGGTGTAACCCTCATTCCTTTTCCTGGCTGTATAGTATTCCATTGTGTGTCTCTTCTACCACTGGGCCTGATGTCTTCCAGGTTCATTCACACAGCAGCCTGCGTCTGACCCTCATTCCTTTTCCTGCCTGTATAGTATTCCATTCTGTGTCTCTTCTCTCACTGGGCCTCATGTCTTCCAGGTTCATTCACACTGTAGCCTGCATCTGACTCTCATTCCTTTTCCTGGCTGTATAGTATTCCACTGTGTGTCTCTTCTCCCACTGGGCCTGATATCTTCACCGTTCACCCATGCCGCAGCCTGGGTGTAACACTCATTCCTTTTCCTGGCTGTATAGTATTGCATTGTGTGTCTGTTCTACCACTGGGCCTGATGTCTTCAAGGTTCATTCACACAACAGCCTGCGTCTGACCCTCATTCCTTTTCCTGCGTGTATAGTATTCCATTATGTGTCTCTTCTCTCACTGGGCCTGATGTCTTCAATGTTCACCCATGCCGCAGCCTGCTTCTGACCCTCATTCCTTTTCCTGACTGTATGGTATTCCATTGTGTGTCTCTTAATTCACTGGGCCTGAAATCTTCCAGGTTCATTCACACTGCAGCCTACATCTGACCCTCATTCGTTTTTGCTGGCCATATAGTATTCCACTCTGTGTCTCCTCTCCCACCGGGCCTGATGTCTTCAAAGTTCACCCATGCCGCAGCCTATATCTGACCCACATTCCTTTTCCTGGCTGTATAGTATTCCATTGTTTGTCTTTTCTCTCACTGGACCTGGTGTCTTCAAGGTTCATCCACACTGCTGCCTGCGTCTGACCCTCGTTCCTTTTCCTGGCTGTATAGTATTCCATTGTTTGTCTCTTCTCCAACTGGGCCTGATTTCTTCAAGGTTCACACATGCCGCATCCTGCGTCTGACCCTCATTCCTTTTCCTGGCTCTATGGTATTCCATTGTGTGTCTCTTCTCCCACTGAGCCTGAGGTCTTCAAGGATCACCCATGCCGCAGGGTGCATCTGACCCTCATTCCTTTTCCTGGCTGTATAATATTCCATTGTGTGTCTCTTCTCCCACTGGGCCTTATGTCTTCAAGGTTCACCCATGCCGCAGCCTGCGTCTGAACCTCATTCCTTTTCCTGGCTATATGGTATTCCATTGTGTGTCTCTTCTCCCACTGGGCCTGATGTCTTCCCGGTTCACCCATTCCGCAACCTGTGTCTCACCCTCATTCCTTTTCCTGGCTGTATAGTATTCCATTGAGTGTGTCTTCCCTTACTGGGCCTGATGTCTTCAAGGTTCATTCACACTGCAGCCTGCGTCTGACACTCATTCCTTTTCCTGCCTGTAGAGTATTATATTGTGTGTCTCTTCTCTCACTGTGCCTGATGTCTTCAATATTCACCCATGCCACAGCCTCCTTCTGACCCTCATTCATTTTCCTGGCTCTATGGTATTCCATTGTGTGTGTCTTCCTTCAGTGGGCCTGAAATCTTCCTGGTTCATTCACACTGCAGCCTACATTAGACCCTCATTCGTTTTTGCTGGCCATATAGTATTCCATTGTGTTTCTCCTCTCCCACTGGGCCTGACGTCTTCAAGGTTCACCCATGCCGCAGCCTGCATCTCACCCGCATTGCTTTTCCTTGCTGTATAGTATTCCATTGTGTGTCTCTTCTCTCACTGGGCATGGTGTCTTCAATGTTCATCCACACTGCAGCCTGTGTCTGACCATCATTACTTTTCCTTGCTGTATAGTATTCCATTGTGTGTCTCTTCTCCCACTGGGCCGGATGTCTTCACGTTTCACCCATGCCGCAGCCTGCGCCGGATCCCCATTCCTTTTCCTGGCTGTATGGTATTCCATTGTGTGTCTCTTCTCCCACTGGGCCTGATGTCTTCAAGGTTAATCCATGCCGCAGCCTGCGTCTGACCCTCATTCCTTTTCCTGGCTATATGGTATTTCATTGTGTGTCTCTTTTCCCTCTGGGCCTGATGTCTTCACGGTTCACACATGCCGCAGCCTGTGTCTAACCCTCATTCCTTTTCTTGGCTGTATAGTATTCCACTGAGTGTCTCTTCTCTTACTGGGCCTGATGTCTTCAAGGTTCATTCACACTGCAACCTGCATCTGACCCTCATTCCTTTTCCTGGCCGTATAGTACTTCATTGAGTGTCTATTCTCTTACTGGGCCTGATGTCTTCAAGGTTCATTCACACTGCAGCCGACATCTGACCCTCATTCCTTTTCCTGGCTGTATAGTATTCCACTGCGTGTCTCTTTTCTCACTGGGCCTGACGTCTCCAATGTTCACCCATGCCGCAGCCTTCTTCTGACCCTCATTCCTTTTCCTGGCTGTATGGTATTCCATTGTGTGTCTCTTCCTTCACTGGGCCTGAGATCCTGCATGTTCATTCACACTGCAGCCTGCATCTGACGCTCGTTCATTTTAGCTGGCCATATAGTATTCCATTGTCTGTCTCTTCTCCCACCGGGCCTGATGTCTTCAAGGTTAATCCATGCCGCAGCCTGCATCTGACCCTCATTCCTTTTCCTGGATGTATAGTGTTCCACTCTGCATCTCTTCCCTCACTGGGCCTGAGATTTTCCAGTTTCATTCACACTGCAGCATGAATCTGACCCTCATTTCTTTTCCTGGGTCTACGGTATTCCATTGTGTGTCTCTCCTCCCATTGGGCCTGATGTCTTCAAAGTTCACCCATGCCGCATCTTGCGTCTGACCCTCATTCCTTTTCCCGGCTGTACGTTATTCCATTGTGTGTCTCTTCTACGACTGGGCCTGATGCCTTTAATGTTCACCCATGACACAGGCTGCATCTGACCTTCATTCCATTTCCTGGGTATATGGTATTTCATTGTGTGTCTCTTCTCCCAGTGGGCCTGATGTCTTCATGGGTCACCCGTGCCGCAGCCTGGGTCTGTCCCTCATTGCTTTTCCTGGCTGTATAGTATTCCATTAAGTGTCTGTTCTCTTACTGGGCCTGATGTCTTCAAGTTTCATTCACACTGCAGCCTACATCTGACCCTCATTCCTTTTCCTGGCTGTATAGTATTCCATTGCGTGTCTCTTTTCTCACTGGGCCTGATGTCTCCTATGTTCACCCATGCCGCAGCCTGCTTCTGACCCTCATTGCTTTTCCTGGCTGTATGGTATTCCATTGTGTGTCTCTTCCTTCACTGGGCCTGAGATCTTCCAGGTTCATTCCCACTGCAGCCTGCATCTGACGCTCGTTCGTTTTAGCTGGCCATATAGTATTCCATTGTGTGTCTCTTCTCCCACCGGGCCTGATGTGTTCAAGGTTCACCCATGCCGCAGCCTGCATCAGACCCTCATTCCTTTTCCTGGCTGTATAGTATTCCATTGTGTGTCTCTTCTCCCACTGGGCCTGATGGCTTCAACGTTCACCCATGCCGCAGCATGCGTCTGACCCTCATTCCTTTTCCTGGGTATATGATATTCTATTGTGTGTCTCTTCTCCCACTGGGCCTGATTTCTTCAAGGTTCACCCATGCCGCAGCCTGCGTCTGACCCTCATTCCTTTTCCTGGCTGTATGGTATTCCATTGTGTGTCTCTTCCTTCACTGGGCGTGAGATCTTCCAGGTTCATTCACACTGCAGCCTGCATCTGACCCTCATTCGTTTTAAGTGGCCATATAGTATTCCATTGTGTGTCTCTTCTCCCACCGGGCCTGATGTTTTCAAGGTTCACCCATGCCGCAGCCTGCATCTGACCCTCATTCCTTTTCCTGGCTGTATAGTATTCCATTGTGTGTCTCTTCTCTCACTGGGACTGATGTCTTCCAGGTTCATTCACACTGCATCCTGCATCTGACACTCATTCCTTTTCCTGGCTGTATGGTATTACACTGTGTGTCTCTTCTCTCACTGGGCCTGAGATCCTCCAGGTTCATTCACACTGCAGCCTGCATCTGACCCTCATTCCTTTTCCTGGCTGTATAGTATTCCACTGTGTGTTTCTTCTCCCACTGGGCCTGATATCTTCACCGTTCACCCATGCTGCAGCCTGGGTGTAACCCTCATTCCTTTTCCTGGCTGTATAGTATTCCATTGTGTGTCTCTTCTACCACTGGGCCTGATGTCTTCCAGGTTCATTCACACAGCAGCCTGAGTCTGACCCTCATTCCTTTTCCTGGCTGTATAGTATTCCATTGAGTGTGTATTCTCTTACTGGGCCTGATGTCTTCAAATTTCATTCACACTGTAGCCTGCGTCTGACCCTCATTCCTTTTCCTGGCTGTATAGTATTCCATAGTGTGTCTCTTGTCTCACTGGGCCTGATGCCTTCAAGGTTCATCCACACTGCAGCCTGTGTCTGACCCTCATTCCTTTTCCTGGCTGTTTACTATTCGATTGTGTGTCTCTTCTCTCACTAGGCCTGAGGTCTTGAAGGTTCATCCACGCTGCAGCCTGCATCTGACCCTCATTCCCTTTCCTGGCTGTGTAGTATTCCATTGTGTGTCTCTTCTCTCACTGGGCCTGATGTCTTCAAGTTTCATTCACTCTGCAGCCTGCCTCTGACTCTCGTTCCTTTTCCTGGCCATATAGTATTCCATTGTGTGTCTCTTCTCTTACTGGGCCTGATGTCTTCCAGGTTCATTCACACTGCAGCCTGCATCTGACCCTCATTCTTTTTCCTGGATGTATAGTATTCCATTGTGTGTCTCTTCTCCAACTGGGCCTGATGTCTTCAAAGTTCACCCATGCCGCAGCCTGCGTCTGACCCTCATTCCTTTTCCTGGATGTATAGTATTCCATTGTGTGTCTCTTCTACGACTGGGCCTGATGTCTTCAAGGTTTACCCATGCCGCAGCCTTCGTCTGACCTTCATTCCTTTTCCTGGCTTTATGGTATTCCATTGTTTGTCTCTTCTCCCACTGGGCCTGATGTCTTCAAAGTTCACCCATGCCGCAGCCTGCGTCTGACCCTCATTCCTTTTCCTGGCTGTATAGTATTCCACTGTGTGTCTCTTCTCTCACTGGGCCTGAGATCTTCGAGGTTCATTCACACTGCAGCCTGCATCTGACCCTGATTCCTTTTCTTGGCTGTGTAGTATTCCATTGTGTTTCTCTTCTCTCACTGGGCCTGATGTCTTCAAGTTTCATTCCCACTGCAGCCTGCATCTGACCCTCATTCCTTTTCCTGGCTCTATAGTATTCCACTGTGCGTCTCTTCTCCCACTGGGCCTGAGATTTTCCATGTTCATTCACACTGCAGCCTGAATCTGACCCTCATTCCTTTTCCTGGCTCTATAGTATTCCACTGTGCGTCTCTTCTCCCACTGGGCCTGAGATTTTCCATGTTCATTCATACTGCAACCTGAATCTGACCCTCATTCCTTTTCCTGGCTGTATGGTATTCCATTGTGTGTCTCTTCCTTCACTGTTGGTGATATCTTCCAGTTTCATTCACACTGCATCCTGCATCTGACCCTCATTCGTTTTAGCTGGCCATTTAGTATTCCATTGTGTGTCTCTTCTCCCACCGGGCCTGATGTTTTCAAGGTTCACCCATGCCGCAGCCTGCATCTGACCCTCATTCCTTTTCCTGGCTGTATAGTATTCCATTGTGTGTCTCTTCTCTCTCTGGTCCTGATGTCTTCCAGGTTCACTCACATTGGAGCCTGTGTCTGACCCTCATTCCTTTTCCTGGCTGTGTAGTATTGCATTGTTTGTCTCTTCTCTCACTAGGCCTGAGGTCTTGAAAGTTAATCCACGCTGCAGCCTTCATCTGACCCTCATTCCCTTTCCTGGCTCTGTAGTATTCCATTGGGTGTCTCTTCTCTTACAGTGCCTGATGTCTTCAAGTTTCATTCACACTGCATCCTGCGTCTGACCCTCGTTCCTTTTCCTGGCTGTATAGTATTCCATTGTGTGTCTCTTCTCTCACTGGGCCTAACGTCTTCAATGTTCACCCATGCCGCAGCCTGCTTCTGAACCTCTTTCCTTTTCCTTTCTCTATGGTATTCCATTGTGTGTCTCTTCCTTCCATGGGCCTGAGATCTTCCAGTTTCATTCACACTGCAGGCTGCATCTGACCCTCATTCGTTTTTGCTTTCCATAGAGTATTCCATTGTGTGTCTCTTCTCCCACCGGGACTGATATCTTCAAAGTTTACCCATGCTGCAGCCTGTATCTGACCCTCTTTCCTTTTCCTGGCTGTATAGTATTCCATTATGTGTCTCTTGTGTCACTGGGCCTGATGCCTTCAAGATTCATCCACACTGCAGCCTGCATCTGACCCTCATTCCTTTTCCTGGCTATATGGTATTCCATTGTGTGTCTCTTCTCCCACTGGGCCTGATGTCTTCAAGGTTTACCCATGCCGCAGCGTACGTCAGACCCTCATTCCTTTTCCTGGCTGTATAGTATTCCATTGTGTGTCTCTTCTCTCACTGGGCCTGTGATCTTCCAGCTTCATTCACACTGCACCCTTCATCTGACCCTCATTCCTTTTCCTGGCTGTATAGTATTCCATTGTGTGTCTCTTATCCCATTGGGCCTGATGTCTTCAAATTTCACACGTGCTGCAGTCTACATCTGACCCTCATTCCTTTTCCTGGCTGTATGGTATTCCATTGTGTGTCTCTTCTCTCACTGTGCATGAGAACTTCCATGTTCGTTCACACTGCAGCCTGCATCTGAGCCTCATTTATTTTTGCTGGCCATATAGTATTCTATTGTGTTTCTCCTCTCCCACTGGGCCTGATGTCTTCAAGGTTCACCCATGCCGCAGCCTGTGTCTGACCCTCATTCCTTTTCCTGGCTGTATAGTATTCCATTGTGTGTCTCTTCTCTCACTGGGCCTGATGTCTTCTAGTTTCACCCATTCCGCAGCCTGTGTCTGACCCTCATTCCTTTTTCTCCCTGTATAGCATTCCATTGTGTGTCTCTTCTCTCACTGGGCCTGATGTCTTCTAGTTTCACCCATGCCGCAGCCTGTGTCTGACCCTCATTCCTTTTCCTGGCCTTATGTTATTCCATTTTGTGTCTCTTCTCTTACTGGGCCTCATGTCTTCCTGGTTAATTCACACTGCAGCCTGCGTCTGACTCTCATTCCTTTTCCTGGCTTTATAGTATTCCATCGTGTGTCCCTTCTCTCACTGGGCCTGGTGTCTTCAAGTTTCAGCCATGCTGCAGCCTGCGTCTGGCACTGATTCCTTTTCCTGGTTGTATAGTATTCCATTGTGTGTCTTCTGTCACTGGGCCTGAGGTCTTTGATGTTCATCCACGCTGCAGCCTGCGTCTGACCCTCATTCCTTTTCCTGGCTGTATTGTATTCCATTGTGTTCCCAGAGCAAATTCTCTTTACCTTTTCATCCACCGATGGGCGCCTCGGTTGCTTCCACGTTTGAACTGTTGTGAGTTATGCCGCTATGAACTTGGGTATAGCAGTATGCTCTGTTTTTCTAGGAAAATTTGGAGATGAAATAAATATTTTCACACTTGCCTTCATGTCCTTTGCAGGGACGTTGGTGGAGCTGGAAGCCATTATCCTCAACAAACAAACACTGGTTGAGAAAACCAAACACTGCATGTTCTCTCGCATAATTGGGAGCTGAACAATGAGAACTCATGGACACTAGGAGGGCAACATCACACACTGGGACCTTCCAGGGGTGGTGGGGTGGGAGGGAGAGCAACAGGAAAAATAACTAATGCATCGTGAGCTTAATACCTAGGCGACAGGTTGGCAGGTGCAGCAGACCACCATGGCATGTGTTTACCTCTGTAGCAAACTTGCCCACCCTTCCCCTGTACCCGAGAGTTTAATTTTTTTTTCTTTTCTTTAAAGATGGAGTCTCACTCTGTTTTCCAGGCTGGAGGGCAGTGGCGCGATCTCAGCTCACTGCAAGCTCCACCTCCCAGGTTCACGCCATTCTCCTTCCTCAGCTTCCTCAGTAGCTGGGACTACAGGTGCCTGCCACCGCACCCGGCTAATTTTTGTGTTTTTAGGAGAGATATGGTTTCACCATGTCAGCCAGGATGGTCTCCATCTCCTGACCACGTGATCCGCCTCCCTCGGCCTCCCAAAGTGCTGGGATAACAGGCGTGAGCCACTGTGCCTGGCACCCCAGAGCTTAAAATAACATTTTTTAAAAAGTTTACATAGTACAAAGAAAAAAAGCGTAATTATTTTCATAGTCATTAACTAGAGAATAAGACAGAGACTAATAGAGACACAAAAGTGTTGTGTGATTGTCACAGCTAAGTGGAAACAGGGCTGGTTTAATTTGCATCTTCACTTTTTCAAGGCTGGGAGTGTGGTGGTCCACGTCTGTGATTTCAGCACTTTGGGAGGCCAAGGCAGGTGGATCACCTGGGGTCAGGATTTAGAGACCAGCATGACCAACTTGGCAAAACCCCATCTCTACTAAAGATACAAAAATTAGCCGGTCGCATTGACTGGTGCCTAGAATCCCAGCTACTCGGGAGGCTGAGGCAGGAGAATGGTGTGAACCCAGGAGGCGGAGCTTGCAGTGAGCTGAGAATTTGCCATTGCACTACCGGCTGGGAGACAGAGTGAGACTCCTTCTCAAAAAATAACATAATATCCGACTCTGAATTCAACAGTCAATTAAAAACATAGTCCGTAATTTCCCTTCTATCAGAATCTGCAGCCTATGCTTTCATTTCTTTCTTGTCGGCTAGTCCTTCCATCAAGGTAGGACATTTCTCCTTTACGAACCATGCCCTGTGTTTTGGGCCCCCGTAAAATATGTCTTTAAAATCGCTTGAACTCTTTTTATTTATTTATTTATTTATTTATTTATTTATTTATTCTGAGACAGAGTCTTGCTCTTGTCACCCTGGCTGGAGTCCAGTGGCACGATCTTGGCTCACTGCAACCTCCGCCTCCCGGGTTCAAGCAGTTCTCTTGCCTCAGCCTTCCGAGTAGCTTGGATTACAGGTGCCACACCGCCACACCTGGATAATTTTTGTATTTTGTTGTAGAGACGGGGGTTTCACCGCGTTGGCCAGGCTGGCCTCGAGCTTCTAACCTCGTGATCCACCCGTCTCGGCCTCCCGAAGTGCTGAGATGACAGGCGTGAGCCACCGCACCCGGCCAGAGAAAATCGTCCGAACTCTATTTAACGTTTGGAAAGAAGTCCCTGGTTGTGTTCCGTCTGTTGGAGGCACCACGATGGAATGGGAGCCATCTGTGCTAAATGCACCCGTCCTCATTTTTCACAACAAATCCGTCTGGCCTCTTGCTGTGCTCGTGAGCTCTCTGCAGAGAAAGCTTGTTCATCCCGGCTCTTTTCTACTCAGCTCGCTTTCAGGTTCCTGCAGACCTGGGATAATCACTTCTGGAGGAGGGTCTTTTCCAAACCTTTGATCTGCCCTGTTTTATTTATGTCAAGTAATTCCTGTGTCTGCAGAACCGGTGGGGAGGGTCAAGCCAGCTGTGTCCTGATCCAACACGTGCAGTCCCCCATTAGTGCACAAGCCTGGGGTCTGCTTTTTCGGGAGGCGCCCCCCAACGAGTCTGAAGCGGGAGTCTAATCCTCAGGCGAAAGAACTTCCCGCTTTTATACACAGGAAAAACTGCACCCCGGGTTCTAATACAGCGATCTGTGTCTTTTCCGAGGCTGTCTTGGCGAGGGTATTACTCAGCCTAATAACCGTGTCAATATTAGGTCAATAATATCCCACACCTGTGATAACTTCAGCCTGCCAGGCAGAAATTTGCCGTGCTGATCAAAAGACATTCTCCCAAGGCAAACATTGGAAATTAATGTTTTAAAAACTGGTTCTGATTCCAGAAGGAAAGGCTGTTTTAGAAAGACAACCGGCGTTCTAGGGGGGGAAGATGGTCCTCATTGAAATGCCCGGATTATGCATGACAAATACGGAATTGGATTTTGCCAGTAAATGAAGAGAGCTGTTTGGAAAAGGCTGGTAAAGAGGAAGGGTTTCTGTACAAAGAGAAGCGACTTACACGTTTAAGAGTTTATGCAGCCAGCAGACACATGAAAGAATGCTCATCATCACTGGCCATCAGAGAAATGCAAATCAAAACCACAATGAGATACCATCTCACACCAGTTAGAATGGCAATCATTAAAAAGTCAGGAAACGACAGGTGCTGGAGAGGATGTGGATAAATAGGAACACTTTTACACTGTTCATGGGACTGTAAACTAGTTCAACCCTTGTGGAAGTCAGTGTGGCGATTCCTCAGGGATCTAGAACTAGAAATACCATTTGACCCAGCCATCCTGTTACTGGGTATATACCCAAAGGACTATAAATCATACTACTATAAAGACACATGCACCCGTACGTTTACTGTGGCTCTATTCACAATAGCAAAGACTTGAAACCAACCCAAATATCCAACAACGATAGACTAGACTAAGAAAATGTGGCACATATACACTATGGAATACTATGCAGCCATAAAAAAGGATGAGTTACTGTCCTTTGTAGGGACATGGATGAAATTGGAAACCATCATTCTCAGTAAACTATCACAAGGACAGAAAACCAAACACTGCATGTTCTCACTCATAGATGGGAATTGAACAATGAGAACACATGGACACAGGAAGGGGAACATCACACTCTGGGGACTGTTGTGGGGTGGGGGGAGGGGTGAGGGATACCATTAGGAGATATACTTAATGCTAAATGGCAACAACTCCAGCTTTGGAACAAAGATGTTCCATGTGTGTTTTTAAAAACTTTTTATTTTACATAAAATTGGCAACTAATAATTGCGTATTTTTAAAGTGCACAAGATGACGTTTTGATATATGTATCACTGTGGAATAATTACATCAGGTTAATTCACGTATCTGTCACTTCAACTGCTTAATCTTTTTTTAGTAAAAACTTGTAAAATCTGTTCTTTTATCAGTTTTGTATTATACATCATCTATTAACTGTTGCCACCATGCTGGGCTAGAATGTTTTCTTCTGTCACTAGAATGCATCCTTTCTGTCAGACTGAAACTTTGTATCATTTCACCAATGTTTCCCACTTTTTTTCTTCTTCTTCCTCCTCCTCCCCCTCCCCCTCCTCCTCCCTCCCCTCCCCTCCCCTTTCCTCCCCTTGCCTCTCCTCCCCTCCCCTCCCCTCTCCTCCCTCCCCTCCCATCTCCTCCCTCCCCTCCACTCCCCTCCCTTCTCCCCCATCTCCTCCCTTCTCCTCCCTCTCCCCTCCCATCTCCTCCCTCCCCTCCCCTCCACTCTCCTCCCTCCCCTCCCATCTCCTCCCTCCCCTCCCCTCCCTTCTCCTCCCCTCCCGTCGCTCTCCTCCCTCCCCTCTCCTCCCCTCCCCTCTCCTCCCCTCCCCTCCCCTCTGCCTTCCCCTCCCCTCCCCTATCCTCCCTCCCCTCCTCTCTCCTCCCTCTCCTCCCCTCATTTATCCTCCCTCCCCTCCCCTCCCCTCCCTTCTCCCCCCTCCTCCATCCCCTCCCCTCTCCCCTCACCCCTCCTCCCTCCCCTCCCCTCTCCCCTCCCCCTCCTCCCTCCCCTCCCCTCTCCCCTCCCCTCTCCCCTCACCTCTCCACCCTCCCCTCCCATCCCCTTCCGTCTCCTCCCTCCCCTCCCCTCCCCTCTGCTCTGTCCCCTCCTCTCTCCTCCAACCCCTCCCCTCCACTCTCCTCCCTCCCCTCCCCTCTCCTCCCTCCCCTCCCGTCCCCTCTCCTCCCCTCCCCTCCATTCCCCTCCCCTCCCTCCCCTCCCCTCCCCTCCATTACCCTCCCCTCCCTCCCATGTCCTCCCCTCCCCTCCCCTCTCCTCCCCTCCCCTCACCTCTGACTTCCCCTCCCCTCCCCTCGCCTCCCTCCCCTCTCCTCCATTCCCCTCCCCTCCCTCCCCTGTCCACCCCTCCCCTCCCCTCTGCCTTCCCCTCCCCTCTACTCCCTCCCCTCTGCCTTCCCCTCCCCTCCCCTCCCCTCCCCTCTCCTCTCCTCCCCTCTCCTCTCCTCCCCTCCCCTCACCTCTGACTTCCCCTCCCCTCCTCTCCCATCTCCTCTCTTCTCCTCTTGCTTTTCTTTTCTTTTTTCCTTTCTTTTTAGACAGAGTCTTACTCTGTCACCCAGGCTGGAGTGCAGTGGCCTGATCTCAGCTCACTGCAACCTCCGCCACCCGGGTTCAACCAATTCTCCTGCCTCAGACTCCCGAGTAGCTGGGATGACAGGCACCTGCCACCACGCGCGGCTAATTCTTCTATTTTTAGTAGAGACAGGGTTTCGCTGTGTTAGCCAGGCTGGTCTCGAACGCCAGACCTCGTGATCCACCTGCCTCGGGTTACACTTTTTTACATTCCACGTAGAGGTGAGAGCACGCGGTATTTGTCTGTCTGAGCCTGGCTTATTTCCCTCAACATCACGTCCCGCAGGTTCATCTTGTTTTTCCATGCTGAAGACTATTCTTTTGCGTGTGTCACACATCTTGTGTCCTGTGTCATAGGAAACGTTTTCTCCCAAACCCATACCCCGACCGGGATGCTCCAAGCCCTCTCACTGTGCTTATAGGCCCCACGGGAAGGCTGTTATTGTCTCCCCTACTTTTAGTCTTAAGCAAATACAACTGTTGTTTTGCTAAATTTGCCTTTTCTTTCTTTCTCTCCTTTCTTTCTCTTTCTTTCTTCCTTTTCTCCTTCTTTCTCCTTCTTTCTCCCTCTCTTCTTTCTTCTTTTCTCTTTCTCTCTCTCTTCTTTGTTCTTTTTTCTTTCTCCCTCTCTTCTTTCTTTCTTCTTTCTCTTTTCTTTCTTTCTCTCTTTCTCTCGTTTCTTTCTTTTTTCTTTCTTTCTTTCTCTCTTTTCTATTTCTCTCTGTCTCTTTTTCTTTTCTTCTTTCTCTTTTCTTTCTTTCTCTCTTTCTCTCGTTTCTTTCTTTTTTCTTTCTTTCTTTCTCTCTTTTCTATTTCTCTCTCTTTTTCTTTTCTTCTTTCTCTTTTCTTTCTTTCTGTTTGTGTTTCTTTCTCTCTTTCTTTCTCTTCTCTCTTCTTTCTTTTTTCTTTCTTTCTCTTTTTTCTCTCTCTCCTTTCTTTGTCTTTCTCTCTTTCCTTCTCCTTTCTTTCTCTTTCTCTTACTTTCTTTATCTCTCTCCTTTTTTCTCTCTGTTTTCTTTCTTCCTCTTTCTCTTTCTTTCTCTCTCTTTCTTTTTTCTTTCTCTTTCTTCTTCCTTTCTTACTCTCTCTTTTCTTTCTTTCTCCCTTCCTTCCTTTCTTTCTCTTTGTTTCTTCTTTCTTTCTTCCTCTCTCCTTCCTTCCTTCCATCTTTCCTTCCTTCTTTCCTTCCTTTCAAGACAGAGTCTGACTGTCACCCAGGCTACAGTGCACTGGCACAATCTCAGTTCACTGCAACCTCTGCCTCCTGGGTTCAAGTGATTCTCCTGCCTCAGCCTCTTTTGTAGCTGGGATTACAGGCACTCGCCACCACACCCAACTAATTTTTTTATATTTTCAGTAGAGACGGGGTTTCACCATGTTGGCCAGGGTGGTCTCAAACTCCTGGTCTCAAGAGATCCACCCGCCTCGGACTCATAAAATGCTTGCATTACATAAACCACCCTGCCGAGTCCTAAATTTGCTTTTTATGGGGGATGCCTTTGCAAAGGTAGCCTGAAGCTACATTAAGGCTGTTGTACATGAGCTGGTCACATGACAGTCTGCATAAAATAGAAGAAGGAAAGGAAAATCGCAATCTTCCAAAGGCTGTGATAACCAAGGGTAGAGTCATATCCCAACACATGTGAGTGGCTGGATTCTCTATCCGTCCCGGAGAGAGGATCAGGGGTCACTGGGAACAAGGTTTATTATGAGACAACTTGAGATGTCTTCCAGCAGGAAAAGGACCAAAACACTCTGGAATAGGATTGCTTGGGGCAGAAAGGTCTTCACCAGACCACATGCTTTGTAAGCACCTGGCTGTACGCAGAACCATGTCCAGGAAACTCTAGGTGAACAGAACACACTGTCCAGCATGCTTGGGAGGGCCTCTTCTTGTGCCAGCTTTAGCCAATTTGAAAAAAATAAAAGATGAGCCGATTATGTAAGGCCTGACATAGTACTGAGGGCTCTCCGAGCATAAATTAACTTCCCCACACATCCTGGCTGTGTGGTAGGTAGGAAGGTGGATGGTAAACGTGTGTGCCAGTTTTCATCTGGACCTCAGAGACCCGTGTCAGCAAAGGCCACACAGTGAGCCTGATGGAGGAAGCGTAGAAACTCTCAGGCATCCGCCAGGCCCAGTCTCATACTTTGGCCGGGAAGTTTTTATTAAAATGTTTAAGGACCGACTTGGTGATCCTGGGAAAAGTTGTTGAAAAATGAAAGTTTGGGCCTCTCAGTTAATGGTTTAATTATGCGTCTCAGGATTTGCAAAGAGCACAGTAACCTTATGTGTGGGGCGGATTCTGACTTCCCTTCCAGCCTTTCATTTCTAGAGAAAATCGGCCAATTTATACTTAGGGGAAAACGAAGGATGAGCTGAAAGAATGGCAGAAATTCCATCCTCCAATCTCTTCCTGGAAATACAGAAAAGAAAGAGGTGTCCTCAAAAAACACCAGCCCACACGTTGACGTCGGCACTTCCTGCGAGATGAGCTGGGCACATTTATTAAGCAGCCGTTTGGCTGGAAAAATGGCCAGTGCAACTCGGTCTGAATTTCTCTCCTGGGTGTCCAAGGATCAAGGTAGGCAGTGAGGTTGGCAGAATTATGAATCTCAATCAAATTTGTTCTATGACCTGATAGAAACACCAGCACACTCTATGAGTCTGTTGTCGAAGTCTAACTTCCAAAACGCAACGCACACTCCCGATCATAAACACAGAGATACAAGTATTCACGAAGCGTCCCCCGGCTCCAGCCCAGGATTTCTCTAGAGGCGCTAATGGAGGCCGCTCACATTTGTGGGATAAAAAGGTTTGCGATGAACAGTCTTGCCTGGGGCGTAGAAGGTGAGGAGCTGTGTGTGGCTTTTGCGTTTTCCTTCATGATGGAATGTGAGTCTTTGATGCTGGCTGGATCCACGTTTTATGAGGCGGAATTTTTAATATTGAAAGTCAGAAAGGGCTAGGTGGTCTTTGGAGTCCCAGTGGGAGAAGTCAAAGTAAAGGAATGTGGTCAAAAAAAAAAAAAACAGCTTGATTTTTCTTACCCAGAGGTTGCTAAATGGGGAGTATAATTTTTTCAAATGAAATCTGAAATCAGACCTATTTGGAGTGTGGTTACCTGGGATCTGCCTCCAACGGGTCCACATCACCAGCTCTCATGTTCGGCGCTGAATTTCCATCACTATTCTGCAAGACGAGCTCACGCCAGGGATACCTCCACCAACACAATGTCTGACTCAAAACTTTGCAGACAAGGAAAGACCCAAAATAAAGTATGAAATCGGGGCCAGGTGCGGTGGCTCACGCCTGTCATCCCAGCACTTTGGGAGGCTGAGGTGGGTGGATCACCTGAAGTCAGGAGTTCAAGAGCAGCCTGACCAACAGGGTGAAACCCCGTCTTTACTAAAATACAATTAGTCGGGCACAGCTGTGGGCACCTGTAGTCCCAGCTAGTCGGGAGGCTGAGGCTGGAGAATTGCCTGAACCTGAGAGGCAGAGGTTGCAGGGAGCAAATATCACGCCGCTGAACTCCAGCCTGGGAGACAGAGTGACTTTTCATCTCAAAAAAAGAGAAAGAAATGGCCAGGCGTGGTGGCTCACACCTGTAATCCCAGCACTTTGGGAGGCCGAGGCGGTGGATCCCCTGAGGTCAGGACATCCAGACCAGCCTGACCAACATGGAGAAACCCCGTCTCTACTAAAAATACAAACAAAATTAATCGGGCATGGTAGTGGGTGCCTGTAATCCCAGCTTCTCGGGAGGCTGAGGCAGGAGAATTGCTTGAACTCGGGAGGCGGAGATTGCAGTGACCTGAGATCGCACCATTGCACTCCAGCTTGGGAATAGAGTGAGACTCCATCTCCAAAAGAAAAAAAAAGGTAACATTCTTTCACCCAGATTTCCTAGTCTTTATTTTAGCTGTAACATCCCCTGTAGGAAAAACACCTGTTTCTATCTTTCTAAAGACATATTCCTGAAACCACACTTGGAGAGTTTTACAGAGCTGGAGCTGCAGAGAGAGGAATAAAAAATCCTGGCTGCGCACAATGGCTCATGCCTGTCATCCCAGCACTTTGGGAGGCCGAGGTGGGCGGATCACCTAAGGTCAGGGGTTCAAGACCAGCCTGACCAACATGGAGAAACCCTGTCTCTACTAAAAATACAAAAGTTAGTCAGACGTGGTGGTGCATGCTTGTAATCCCAGCTACTCCAGAGGTTAAAGCAGGAGCATCGCTCGAACCCGGGAGGCAGAAGTTGCCATCAGCCAACATCGTGCCAATGCACTCCAGCCTGGGCAACAAAAGCAAAACTCCGTCTCCAAAAAAAAAAAAAAAAAAAGAAAGAAAGAAAGAAAAAAGAAAATCAGAGACTCCCTGGCAGATCTCAGGATATGACTTCCCCAGGGTCGCCAGAGCTGACTGCATTAGCACGGTCCTGTGATCACCGGATGAATTGTCTTGGTGGGACAGGTGGCTGGCGTGATCAAACGGTGTGTCCGCCGGTGCTGACAAGTGAGGTGCAGGGTTACCCACATGGCCCGCCTGGGCCTGGTCCACCAGCAGCAGGGAAGGAGGAGCAGAGCCCAGCTTGGTGCATTTGGAGGCGGTTACCAGGGAAACCAGGGGAAAAGCTCAGACGCTCGGGGACGGCCTCTCCACCCAGGCAAGTGGAGCCTCATATTAATCAGCAGCCGGGCAGGAGCTGGCAGCCCCTTACCCAGACGGATACACGCAGAACTGGGGCTCCCGGCGGTGGCTCGTCACGGCTGATATCTGCCCCAGTGGTCGTGTTGAACCGGGACGTCATGTCTGTAGGAAAGGGGGGACGGATGTCTGTCTGGACAAGGTTCAAGGTACATCGCTGTCTGAACGTTCCGAAAAGTCAGCGTTTGTGGCTTGAGCTGGAGGCTTTGAAAGGCGAGGGCGTCGGAAGCTTCATCTCAGGGAGCTGTCGTGTGGTATTACCTTGTAGCAGCACCAACCGGCCCTGTGCAGACTGACTTCTCCGGGGCGGGTTTTCCAGGAGGAAGAGCACAGTGACTCTGTTTCCCCAGCGGCTTCCAAGAACTCCTGGGGACCTCTGTCTGTGAGAAGGTCAACATCTGTGTCTGTTTGATGGGCTTGGTGGGATACTCTGATCCATGCACCTGCCACTGGAGCTCTCTCTGGAAACGTTCTATGGTGACTTAGGGGAGGCAAAGACACAGAGTTGGAGACCAAGGCTGGTTTGTTCTTCAGCCTTTTGACTCTTCATCTGCGGCATCATTGCATCTGTTTGAATATTTTTCAAAAAGTTTATCAAAAACACAGCTGCACTCTGATGAAGATCCCCACACTATTCACAAGGGGAAAGATACAGAATTGACCTATGTGTGTTTCATTTGCTTTTCCCTGATGATTATTGATTGTCTTAGTCTGTTTTCATGCTGCTGATAAAGATACAACCGAGGCTGGGGATGGTGGCTGACGCCTGTCGTCCCAGCACTTTGGGCGGCCGAGGCGGGCGGATCACCTGAGGTCACGAGTTCGAGACCATCCTGGCCAACATGGTGAAACCCGTCTCTACTAAAAATACAAAAATTAGCTGGGCATGGTGGTGAGCGCCCATAGTCCCAGCTACTCGGGAGGCTGAGTCAGGAGAATGGCGCAAACCTGGGAGGCGGAAGTTGTAGTGAGCCGAGATCACACCACTGCACTCCAGCCTGGGCGACAGAGCAAGACTCCGTCTTAAAAAAAAAAAAGAGACATACCAGAGAGTGGGTAATTTATAAAAAAGAAAGAAAAAGAGGTTGAATGGACTCACAGTTCCTTCCCAAAAGCTCACTGCAAAAACACAACGTGGGGATCACTGCAGCAGTACAAATTTTTTGTTTGTTTGTTTTGAGACAAGTTCTTACTCCATCACCCAGGCTGTAGTGCAGTGGCAAAATCTTGGCTCACTGCAACCTCCGCCGCCCGGGTTCAAGCGATTCTCCTGCCTCAGCCTCCCGAGTAGCCGGGACTACTGGTGCCTGCCACCACGCCTGGCTAATTTCTTGTATTTTTAATAGAGATGGGGTTTCGCTATGTTGACCAGGCTGGTCTCGATCTCCTGACCTCATGATCTGCCAGCCTCGGCCTCCCAAAGTGCTGGGATTACAGGCGTGAGCCACCGCGCCCAACCTAAATGTTTTTTGGTTGGATGGATGGTTGGTAAAGTCTAGGCTGTTAGTGCACCTGTGCACTGGGTAGTGTACATTGAACCCCAGAGGTAATTTTTCGTGCCTCAGTCCGCTCCTGTCTTCCCATCTTCTGAGTCTCCCATGTCCACTAGTCTATACTACATGTCCCCGGGTACCCAGAGCATAGCGTCTTCTTATAAATGAAAACATGTGGTATTTTTTTTTCTGTTCCTGAGTTACTCTAGTTGGGAAAGTCATCTCCAGCTCCATCCAAGTTGCTGCAAATGACATTATTTTGTTCTTTTTCATGGCTGAGTAGTATTCCATGGTGTATATACACCACATTTTTTTTTTTTTGAGATAGAGTCCGGCTCTGTTGCCCAGGCTGGAGTGCAGTGGTGCAATCTCGGCTCACTGCAACCTCCGCCTCCCGGGTTCAAACGTTTCTCCTGCCTCAGCCTCCCGAATAGCTGGGATGACAGGAGCCCGCCACCACGCCCAGCTCATTTTTTTTTCTATTTTTTTGTATTTTTAGTAGAGACGGGGTTTCACCATGTTGGCCAGGCTGGTCTTGAACTCCTGACCTCAGGTAATCCGCCCGCCTCGGCCTCTCACAGTGCTGAGATGACAAGTGTGAGCCATCTCACACCCATTTCTTTTCCTTCTTAATGGGCATGTTAAATTGTTCTGCAACACTTCTGACTCTTCTATAGAAGTGTGATGTCCACAAGAAGGAATTTAGGGAGAGCAAGCTTGCTTCTGCACTCTCCGGGAAAGGCAGGTCTGCACGGCTAGGGGGGTCAAGCTCTTGTAGGAAGGAAAGAATGCTCCAAGACGTGCTCTGAACCCAGGAAGAATGCAAGCTTCGTCTTCGAAGCGTTCCGAGGAGGCCAAGCTGCCACGAATCACCCCGAATTATCCGTAAGGGGAGGCGATGGGGAGCTGGTAATCCGTGGGGATGGAAGCTAATTACTTAATCACTCGCATTTGTAAATCGCATTATTGGAAGAGAAATTACTCTGGTGATCGAATTACAGATATTTATCTGCTAATAGCCCTGATTAACTGGCGATGTTAATCTGTCATTTTGAAAGCTAATATTAACAGCATCAATCTCGCCAAAAAAATAAACAATTTACGGGAAATAAAACCGGGTGTAATGGAAAGTACTGTGGGTCGGAGGTGCCAGATCTAGGGTGCTGCTGAGTGGAGTGGCCGGGGTCCCCGTTAGCCCTTTATGAGCTGCAAAATATCCTCTGGCTGGGAATGGTTCAGACAGGGCTGACTCTAACAGGCTCAGAGAAGGTGAGGAAAAACACACAGGGAAAATGCATTTTGAGAAAAATCCCAAAGATTCTAGACAGGGGTCCCCAAGGGAACACCCTGCAAGTGTAGTTACGCAGTTCACGCTCCATAAAATGTATCCCCTGGAATTCCAAGAAAGGAAGGATTGAGTTATCCAGCAGACACCCGGTGGGTGCGTTTTACCTCCACTTTAGGCAAATCGACAATCTCAGAGTGAGACTCAGTCTCAAAGAAAAAAAAAAATTACCAAATAGTGTCAAAAGAATAGCTATGTCTTTTTCAGACAACGATTTGATGCTTCTTTTTGGAAAATTAGCAAGATTTGAGGATGGGGTTTGGATTTGCTCAAGAAAAGTATTATGGCAGGATCTGGACCTTTAGCAACTCCCTCTCTAATAAAAAAAAAAAAATTAGCCAGGCGTTGTGGTGAGTGCCTGGAATTCCAGCTACTAGGGAGGCTGAGGCAGGAGAATCGCTTGAAAGGGAGTCAATTGGCTGTAAATGTAAAGGAATCCTCCACAATCTGAAAACCGTGGGCTGAACGGTGTCTCCCCTGGAAAGCGTGTTGAAATCCAGACTCTGGTGAACGTAACCTGATTTGCAACAGGGTCTTTGATTTGGAAAGTTAACATGATATCCGCAGGGTGGGCCCTGATGCAATAGGACTGGTTTCTTTCTAAGAAGAGGAGATGAGCTGGGCACGGTGGCTCACGCCTGTAATCCCAGCAGTTTGGGAGGCTGAGGCTGGGGGATCACTTGTGGTCGGGAGTTCAAGACCAGTCTGACCAACATACAGAAACCTCGTCTCTACTGAAAATGTAAAGTTAGCCGGACGTGGTGGGGCGTGCCTGTAATCCCAGCTACTCAGGAGGCTGAGGCAGGAGAATCGCTTGAACCCAGAAGGCAGTGTTGTGGTGAGCCGAGATCATGCGATGGCGCTCCAGCCTAAGCGACAACAGTGAAACTCCATTTTAAAAAACAAAAACAAACAAAACAAAGAAACAAACAAACAAAAAAAACAGAAGGGAGGTGAGGACACAGACACACACACAGTGGGACGACCCTGTGAGCACACAGGGAGAAGACGGTGTCTCCAAGCCCAGGAGAGAGGCCTCAGGAGGAACCAGCCCTGCCCATACCCTGATCTCAGATGTCCAGCCTCCAGGACTGTGGGAGAATCAATGTCTGTTGTTTCTAAGCCACCCAGCCTATGGTATTCTGTGATAGCAACCCGAAATGGACTAAGACTTCTCATAAGATGAGGAGATGAGGACACAGACACGCACAGAGGGATGACACTGTGAGGACACAGGGAGAAGACAGGCGTCTCCAAGCCGAGGAGAGAGGCCTCAGGAGGAACAATCCCTGCCCACACCTGGATCTCAGACTTCCAGACTCCAGGACTATGGAATAATCAATGTCTGTTGTTTACAATCCACCCAGTCTATGGTATTCTGTGACAGCAGCCTCAAACGGAGTAAGACATCTCATCAGAAGAGGAGATGAGGACACAGACACACACAGAGGGATGACCCTGTGAGGACCCAGGGAGAAGATGAAGTCTCCAAGCCCAGGAGAGAGGCCTCAGGAGGAACCAGCCCTGCCCATACCTGGATCTCGGACCTCCAGCCTCCAGGACTGTGGGAGAATCAATGTCTGTTGTTTACAATCCACCCGGTCTATGTTATTCTGTGATAGCAGCCTGAGATGGACGAAGACATCCCATAAGAAGAGGAGATGAAGACACAGACACACACAAAGGGGCAACACTGTGAGGACACAGGAAGAAGACGGCATCTCCAAGCCCAGGAGAGGGGCCTCAGCAGGATCCAGCCCTGCCAGCATCTTCGCCGGAGGCTTCTGTTCTCTGAAAGAGTGAGAGGAAACTATTATATCTTTCAAAGCCCCCCAGTGTGTGATAGTTGGTGATGGCCACCCCGGGGAACCAGTGCAACAATCTCCCTGCATTTTGCTTTTTGCATTTTCTCAGCCGACTCTCAGAAACGGAAGCAAGGAGATGCACAAGGAGACACACACCAGCCCATTTTTTTTTTTTTTTTGAGAAGAAGTCTCGCTCTGTCGCTCAGGCTGCAGTGCAGTGGTGCAATCTGGGCTCACTGCAGGCTCTGCCCTCTGGGTTCACGCCATTCTCCTGCCTCAGCCTCCCGAGTAGCTGGGACTACAGGCACCCACCACCACGGCCGGCCCATTTTTTTGTATTTTTAGTAGAGACGGGGTTTCACTGTGTTAGCCAGGAGGGTCTTGATCTCCTGACCCCGTGATCCGCCCACCTCGGCCTCCCAAAGAGCTGGGATGACAGACGTGAGCCGCCACGCCCGGCCCCACCAGCCCATCTTAAACTGCATCCTTTGTCCGCCCTGGCTGGCCAGGAGTCGTGTTTGGAGAGGTTCTTGGCAAAGGCCGTCGTTGCCATGATCTGCCTACCCGCACTCCCACACCCGAGAGAGGAATGAATGGATAATGTCACCCTGTGCACAGAGCACCCGACATTATCTGTTGGGGACAAGAGATGGTGTTTCCTTCCTTCCTCTTTAATTTTTTAATTTTTTAAGTGTCACCGTGTGCACAGAGCACCCAGCATTATCTGTTGGGGAGAAGAGACATTGCTTCCTTCTTCCTCTTTTAAAATTAAAGATACTGGCAGGGCGTGAGGACGGAGTGATATCTATCTGAGTTAGCTTTACAAAAATGTGCATCTTCCAAAACTCTGTTCGTCCTTCTCACAGCCTGTTTCTCCTGTGCTGGATGCTTCCTGCCCTCAAACATCAGATTCCAAGTTCTTCAGTTTTGAAACTCGGACTGGCTGTCCTTGCTTCTCAGACAGCAGACGGCCTGTGGTTGGACCTTGTGATCATGTCAGTTCATACTTAGCAAACTCCCCTTTATTTATATATGTATATATGTAAGTATTCCATTAAGAATACCATATATAGGCTGGGCACGGTGGCTCACGCCTGTCATCCCAGCGCTTTGGGAGGCCCAGGTGGGCAGATCATTTGAGGTCAGTAGTTTGACACCAGTCTGGCCAACATGCTGAAGCCCCTTCTCTACTAAAAATACAAAAATTAGCAAAGTGTGATGGTGGGTGCCTGTAAACCCAGCTACTGGGGAGGCTGAGGCAGGAGAATTGCTTGAACCCAGGAGGCGGAGGTTGCAGTGAGACTCCATCTCAAAAAATAAATACATTAATTAAAAACAATGCAGCACCATGAGACGCCTGCCAATGAGAAAGAAATAGATAATCAGGCACGCTGCATGGAAAACACATTAAAACAGTCAGTCACATTCTCTCTGACTCATGCAGCTCTGACCACCTGTTCTGGATTGAATCGTGTCCCATACTCGTGGGTATAACCTTATTTGGAAATAGGATCTTCAGAGGTATAATCAAGTAAAGACGAATTCATGAGCATGAACCCCCATGCAATAGCTCTGGGCTTCTTATGAAAAGAGGAGTTGTTTATTGCAGCACTATTTACAACAGCAAAGACTTGGAACCAACCCAAATGCCCATCAATGCTAGACTGGATAAAGAAAATGTGGCACATAGACACCATGGAATACTATGCAGCCATGAAAAAGGATGAGTTCATGTCCTTTGTAGGGATGTGGATGAAGCTGGAAACCATCATCCTCAGTAAACTCACACAGGAACAGAAAAGCAAACACCGCATATTCTCACTCGTAAGTGGGAGTTGAACAGTGAGAACACATGGACACAGGGAGGGGAACATCTCACACCGGGGCCTGTCAGGGACTGGGGGGCAAGGGGAGGAAGAGAATTAGGACAAATACCTAATGCATGCAGGGCTTAAAACCTACATGACAGGGTGACAGGTGCAGCAAACCACCCTGGCACATGTATACCTGTGTAACAAACCTGCACGTTCTGCACATGTATCCCAGAACTTAAAGTAAAATAAAAATAAATAAAAAGGAGGTGAAACTTTGAGGAGACATTCTCCAGAGTCTCGTTCTGTCGCCCAGGCTGGAATGCAGTGGCAAGAACTCAGCTCACTGCAACCTCCACCTCCCAGGTTCAAGTGATTCTCCTGCCTCAGCCTCCTCAGTAGCTGGAATTACAGGTGCCCACCACCACGCCTGGCTAATTTTTATATTTTTTAGTAGAGAGCGGGTTGCACCATGTTGACTAGGCTGGTTTTCAAACTCCTGACCGCAGGTGATCCACCCACCTTGGCCTCCCAAAGTGCTGGGATGACAGGCGTGAGCCACTGCACCTGGCCCTGGTTTTCCTTTTTTATAATTAACTTTTATTCATTTATTTATTTTTCTTTAGAGATGGGGTCTCACTGTTTTGCCCAGGCAGGTGTCGAATTCCTGGGTTCAGGTTATCTTCCTGCCTGAGCCTCCCAAAGTACTATATTTCTTGTTTGCACATTCCCTTCCACAAATTTTTCTTTCTTCCTTCTATTCACATCAATTTTCTTGGTAGGTCCATGGGAACCTCTTTCAATTGAAATGTCCAGAACCTTCCATAATATTATTCTTGAGCAAATCTAAACCCCGTATTCAAATATTGCTAATTTTCCAAAAAGAAGCATTATCAAATCATTGTCTGAAAAAGGCACAGTTATTCTTTTGACAGTATTTGGTAATTTTTTTTTTTTTTGAGATGGAGTCTCACTCTGTCAACCAGGCTGCAGTGCAATGGTGCCGTCTCAACTCACTGCAACCTGTGTCTGCCAGGTTGAAGCAGTTCTCGGCCTCAGCCTCCGAAGTAACTGGGACTACAGGAGCCCGCCACCACGCATGGCTAATTTTTGTGTTTTTAGTAGAGACGGGGTTTCACCATGTTGGCCAGACTGGTCTCGAACACCTGACCTCAGGTGGTCCACCCACCTCAGCCTCCCAAATTGTTGGGATGACAGGCGTCAGCCACCGTGCCCGGCCAGGATGGTTTTTTGTTTGTTTGTTTGTTTGTGTGTTTGTTTTCTGGTTTTGTAAACTGGAATGAGAGCAATGTGGATATTCATTGACTTCATCTGTCCAACAATTGGCTAATTGTTCCTTTTAGTCCAAAGCATCCATTCAGAATCAGATGAATGGCACCCCCAAGGCATATTAAATATACAATGTTTTCACCTTAAATAATTTCATTTCAACTCCCTTTACCTTGTGGGTTTTTTTTTTCTTTTCCTGGAGGTTTCAGAAATGGTGAGGTGCTGGCTAGCCTGTTCCACATTAGGTGCTTAAGAGAATTTTTGTTCCCATCACCCAAAAATGTTTTGACATCTCAGGTCTAGACAGAGGAATCTTTGCCGTTCTCCCCTGGTGTTTCGTAGATTTGTTAACTCGTTTTCTCTAATAACCTTGACTTTCTATTCTATCTTGTGAGTTTCTAAGTGGGTCCCATAGCATCCCTGGTGTCTCCTCAGAAAAACTAATTTCACTTGGATTAAGTTGTACGTTTTCATCTATCTTCTCTTTCTAAGTACCTGACAACCCGAAGCACGTTTTTCATCTGTTTCTGTAACCTGCCCAAAGTGGTTACCAACATTTTTTGATCAATGAATTCTAACATTCCACCCTGCGTAAAAAAAAAAAGTGTTATATGTAATAAATATATTCACTTTTATATATAAATATTCCATTAGAAATATTTATATTCTATATTATATAATATTATATATGGAATAGCTATAAATATTCCATTACAAATATTTTGTATTATATATTATATATTGTATATATATGTATTTCCATTAAGAATGTTTTATATTTTATATATATATTATTGTATTATATATTGTATATATATGTATTTCCATTAGGAATATATTTTATATTTTATACATATATATATCATATATTGTATTATATATTGTATATATGTGTATTTACATTAGGAATATTATATATTTTATATATCATATATTGTATTATATATTGTATATATATATGTATTTCCATTAGGAATATTTTATATCTTTTATATATATCATATATTGTATTATATATTGTATATATATGTATTTCCATTAGGAATATTTTATATTTTATATATATCATATATTGTATTATATATTGTATATATATGTATTTCCATTAGGAATATTTTATATTTTATGTATATATCATATATTGTATCATATATTGTTTATATGTGTATTTCTATTAGGAATATTTTATATTTTATATATATATATCATATATTGTATTATATATTGTTTATATATGTATTTCCATTAGGAATATTTTATATTTTATGTATATCTTATATTGTATTATATATTGTATATATATATGTATTTCCATTAGGAATATTTTATAGTTTATATTTATATATCATATATTGTATTATATATTGTATATGTATGTATTTCCATTAGGAATATTTTATATTTTATATATATATCATATATATATATAAATAAACATTTTACATATGACAGGGAGTGAGTCATTTGTCGCCTACCAGACTTTGGTGTGGAATCTTACAGAGAGGTGGTTTTTCTCCTACTGCAGAATTATTGCTGGCAGAGAGGTTGGAGTCCTGGTCATTTATAATGATCCCCTGGGTCCAGTCTCTGATCACATGCAGATGTGGGCCCTGGTGAGCCACAGGCCCTGGCAGGAAAGGCAGTTCTTGCAGGCAGCAAAACAGGGGTTTGTCTGCACCAAAGAAGAGCCATCATTGAGGGCCTGGGCCGAGGAGCAGGCTTGGAGGACACACCCATGAAGAGGAATGCAGGGTGTTTCTTCCAAGCGTGGATGGAAGCAAGCCTGTGTCCACAGCACCTCAAGTTACCCCAAAGGGAACAAAGTCATGTCATTACCTGTGTTCTGGGCATTGTTGCCTGGGACCTCCCTGAGACTATCTGAAATCTTCGCTAAGAAAATGTCATCAAGGAGATGGGGGAAGCCAGCCTTCTTTCCTGTAAGCCTGAGAGGGTTGTTGTCACAGAAGCATGACCTGCAGTTACTCAAAGGAACACAAAACAGGAATTTCCCCCTGCCTATGATGTACGAGAACTTCCCACATCTACAAAACACGAGGATGCTCTCTGTCCTAACTTTTGGGCTAGAAAAAATGTTGCAGAATGTGGCCGGGTGTGGTGGCTCACACCTGTAATCCTAGCACTTTGGGAGGCCAAGGCAAGCGGATCATAAGGTCAGGTGACCGAGACCGTCCTGGCTAACACGGTCTCTAATAAAAATACAAAAAAAAAAAAATTAACTGGGAGTGGTGGCACACAACTGTAGTCCCAGCTACTTGGGAGGCTAAGGCAGGAGAATCACTTGAACCTGGGAGGCAGAGGTTGCAGTGAGCCAAGATTGCGCCACTGCACTCCAGGCTGGGTCACAGAGTGAGACCCTGTCTCAAACAAACAAACAAAATTTTGCAGAATGTTAAATATAAAGAAATTATGAAATCAATCTCCATAGAGGACTCCTTTGAATATCTCATTGGACAGATCTAGAAATTGCAAGAAGTAGCAATAAAATAGGGTCTTTTACAGAAAAAAAAAATCCAGCTGCAAGGACAATGTCACAAATGTAATTCAAAATATATAGACACATTATCTCCTAGAGTGATTGATATGGTTTGGCTGTGTCCGCACACCAAATCTCATCTTGAATTGTAGCTGCCATAATTTCTACGTGTTGTGGGAGGGACCTAGTGAGAGATAATCAAATAATGGGGGCAGTTTCCCCCATACTGTTCCCATGATAGCGAATTACTCTTGGCCAGGTGCAGTGGCTCACGCCTGTAATCCCAGCACTTTGGGAGGGCGAGGCAAGTGGATCACCTGAGGTCAGGAGTTTGAGACCAGCCTGACCAACATGGCCAAACCCCGTCTCTACTAAAAACACAAAAATTAGCTGGGTACGGTGGCGGGCGCCTGTAGTCCCAGCTACTCGGGAGGCTGAGGCATGAGAATCACTTGAACTGGGAGGTGGAGGTTGCATTGAGCCGAGATCACGCACTGCACTCCACCCTGGGTGACAGAGTAAGACTCCGTCTCAAAACAAAGAAATGAAACCTCTTCCCTTTATTAACTACCCAGTCTGCAGCATGCCTTTATCAGCAGCATGAAAACAGACTAGTACAGTAATTAATACCCTTAAATAGTGAAGGAGACATGTCAGTGAGAACTATCAAGAAAACCGGTCCTGTGATTTCTCTCTAGACTGTCCAAAGCAAACCCAGCCATCTCTCCTTACAACCCAAAGTTAGTTTTAGTTGACATCAGAGGCTTCTTTTGTTCGCTACCACATAACAGCACTTTTCAAGTCCAATTTGCCATTCACAAAAATCGAGTAATAGAGCCATAATGCTTTTCTGATCTGCATTCACATATAGAGTCATCCCCAAAACAGGTGTCCTTTCTTCACAGATCTCCGCAGAAAGACTCACAGATTTCTCCACAGGTTTTCGTTTTTGCTCTAAAACTGCATTTTGTACAGACTCTATTAGATGCATGGCACTGAAAAAATATTTTGCTTTACGTGCCGAGCACTCTTTCTGGTGTTGTAGACATTTCAGCCAAATTGCTCTAACATGCGTTACTGGTGACTTTCGATTCTTTCTCACAGCTTCTTTGGTGAACAATTGGGGGTTTGGGGTTGTGCCTGTCTGTGGAGGAAAAGTTAAACATTAAATTTGAACTCGGACGGGCACAGTGGCTCACACGCCTCTCATCCCAGCACTTTGGGAGGCCGACGCGGATGGATCACCTGAGGTCGGGAGTTCGAGACCAGCCTGACGAACATGAAGAAACCCCGTCTCTACTAAAAATACAAAATTAGCCAAGCGTGGTGGTGGCAGGTGCGTGTCATCCCACCTACTCGTGAGGCTGAGACAGGAGAATCACTTGAACCCGAGAGGTGGAGATTGAGCCATTGCACTCCAGCCTGGGAGACAAGAGCAAAACTCCTTCTCAATAAATAAATGAATAAATAGATTCGAACTCAGTTGAACGTGGACACAAACAATGGTCACCAAGTCCCGGAACAGGTTGTGTGAGCCCCCTTGAGGCGTTCATCCAGCGCTATTTCGGATAAATCTCTATTTCAATCTATTCCTATACATCAGTTATTGAAAAACAACAGACAATCACAAAAACAAGTTGACCTTCTTCTGTTCCTTGAGCCCAGTCGAGAGGGGCCCTCATGACGGGGCCTCATGCCAAACAACTAGTTACAAAAAGAGCTAGGGTCCCACACCACGCCGAAGCTTCATGAGACCTCTCCTCATCTGTGCATGGATGACTGGCCGAATCTGGAGCTGTTGCTTCCCAGTCTGGTGGTGAATCCTCCATAGTCTGGTGAGTATAGCTGTCTTTTCCCTTCTCCCTTATCTTTACAAGTTGCTTATTATATCAATCTGCTTATTGTGTCCATCTATTTATTATATCATTTGCTTATTATTCTATCATTTGCTTAATTATTTGCTTATTGTTGTTATTACTATTATTATTATTTTCTTGAGACAGAGTCTTGCTCTCTCGCCCAGGCTGGAGTGCAGTGGTGCAATCTCAGCTCACTGCAAGCCCCGTCTCCCAGATGCACGCCATTTTCCTGCCTCAGCCTCCCGAGTAGCTGGGACTACAGGCACCTGCCACCATACCCCGATAATTTTTTGTATTTTTAGCAGAGACGTGGTTTTACCGTGTTAGCCAGGATTGTCTCGATCTCCTGACCTCATGATCCGCCCTCCTCGGCCCCGCAAATTGCTGGGATTACAGGTGTGAGCCACTGCGCCCGGCCTATTATTTGCTTATTATATCTGCATTGCCATTGACATGGGATAAAGGTTGTTTACCCCTTCAAGGTATTGTGTGTGTCTTTTCTTCTCCCCTCACGCGTTGCTTGCAGAGAACACTGTCTTGTGTGGTGGTTAATGTCATCCACAACCTTAACACTTGCAGTTAGCCTGTGAGTTCTTTGGGGATTAAAATTCTGTCTTGTTCTTGTCTTTGGTTCTTAAAGTTATTTTCTCATCCCTTTGCATTATAGCAAGTAAAACAAAAAATAAAAATGGGTGGCCGGGTACGGTGGCTCACGCCTGTTATCCCAGCACCTTAGGAGGCCGAGGCGGACGGATCACGAGGTCAGGAGATTGAGACCATCCTGGCTAACGTGGTGAAAACCCGTCTCAACGAAAAATACAAAAAATTAGCCGGGCGTAGTGGCGGGCGCCTGTAATCCCAGCTACTTGGGAGGCTGAGGTAGGAGAATGGTGTGAACCCGGGAGGCGGAGCTTGCAGTGAGCCGAGATTGCACCACTGCACTCCAGCCTGGGCGACAGAGCGAGACTCTGTCTCAAAAAAAAAAAAAATGGGTATAAGTTTGATAATTAGGAAACAGATGAATCAATTTATTCAGAAAGTGTTGAAGAGTTTCATAACTAGGAACTCTGTGCACATTGTGTAAAACTAAGAGATACATTCCTTGCCTTCATGGAACCCACGGTCTTTACAGTGTGTTGGACAATACACAGGTAACCACACAGAAGTGCATGTGACTCTAGCTTGTGCTAAAGTGGACACAGGGGTGGATGTCAGTGGCCACCACAAAGATCCATCTTTGGATCTGATATGGTTTGGCTGTGTCCACCCCCAAATCTCACCTTGAATTGTAGCTCCCATAATTCCCACGTGTTGTGGGAGGGACACAGTGGGAGATCATTGAATCACGGGGTTGAGTCTTCTCCGTGTTGTTCTTGTGATAGTGAATAAGTCTCACGAGGTTTGATGCTTTGATAAGGGGAACTGCTTTCTCTTGGCTCTCCTTCTCTTCTCTTGTTTGCCACCAGGGAAGACATATTTTTCCCCTTCTGCCATGATGGTGAGGCTTCCCCAGCCACTTGGAACTGTGAGTCCACTACACGCTTTTCTTTTTTTTTTTTTTCTTTTGAGACAGAGTCTCACTCTGTTGCCTGGGCTGGAGTACAGTGGCGTGATCTCAGCTCACTGCAACCTCCACCTCCCAGGTTCAAGCAATTCTCCTGCCTCAACCTCCCGAGTAGCTGGGATTACAGGTGCCCGCCACTATGCCCAGCTAATTTTTTGTATTTTTAGTAGAGACGTTGTTTCACCACGTTGGCCAGGCAGGTCTCAAACTCATGACTCTGTGATTCGCCCGCCTCAGCCTCCCAAAGTGCTGGGATTACAAGCATGATCCACCATGCCCAGCCATTACACGCCTTTCTTTTGTAAATTTCCCAGTGTTGAGCTTGTTTTTCTCAACAGCATGAAAACGAATTAATACAGCGTCACACCCACATGGGATTGCAAGATAATCTGAAAAAGATCTTTTCCCATTCTTCCCATTGAGTAGATCTCTTCCCAGACTTTCTTCCTCTCTTCCTCTTTGCTCCTGTCCTTCCCTACCTCCACCAAACGGCTGTGAGATCAGGAGGTCTTCAACTTGGAGAACATTGATTTATTCCAACCACAGATGATGGCACCACAGAGTCTTCTGCCCCTGGGAGGATGGCTTTCATGTTTGCTGATTTCTTAGACGTCCACATCACCAAAGCGAACACACCTTTTTTTTTTGTAATATTAACTCTGTCCGTGCAGTTCAGGAGGTCTTCAAGGTCACCTACAGGTCTACAAATGTGCTAGAGAGACTCGCAGAGCTCAGAACACCTGTTAGACTCATGGTTAGGGTTTATTACAACAAAAGAATACAGGCTAAAGTCAGCAAAGACTAAAGGCTTACAAGGTGGAGTCCAGGAGACTCCAGGTATGAGATTCCCAGTGTCCCCTCTTGGTGAAAGCATGCAGATGGTGATTAGTTCTTCTAAGACTCTTCTAGGTTCTTCTAATACACTCCTGGAGTATTCCAATCAGGGAGGCTCCCATGAGTTTGATATCCAGTTTTCATTGAAGGTCAGTCACAGGTATGGCTGATCACAAGTGTGACTAATCTGTCTCCAGCCTCTCCAGAGGTCAACCTGATATAGGAGGGTGCAGGTCCCCCACCATCAATTACATTCTGTTTTTATTTTGTTTTTGTTTGAGATGGAGTTTTGCTCTTGTTGCCCAGGCTGGAGTGCAACAGCACAATCTCGGCTCACTGCAACCTCCGCCTCCCGGGTTCAAGTGATTCTCCTGCCTCAGCTTCCCAAGTAGCTGGATTACAGGTGCCCACCACCATGCCAGGCTAATTTTTGTATTTTTAGTAGAGACAGGGTTTCACCATGTTGGCCAAGCTGGTCTCGAACTCCTGACCTCAGGTGATCCACCCACCTCAGCCTCCCAAAGTGCTGGGATTACAGGCATGAGCCACTGCAACCAACCAATTGCATTGTTAACATGGAATCTCTGGCATGGCCCTAAGGGATTAGGTAAGCAAAGATACTCTTATCCAACAAGGGTTTTAAAGCTACCTCCCAGAAGCCAATCAAGTGCCAAATATTTTACTGGGCAAGACAAATCCTTTGCCACATGACCCTGGAAATTAATACATGTGGTAGTTTCCTTCCACAGCAATGATGCATGACCTTAACTTACTTAACTAACCTTGTAGTATAGCATTTGTGCATTAAAACACTGAAGATTGGGCTGGGCGCAGGTGCTCACGCCTGTATTCCCAGCATTTTGGGAGGCTAAGGCAGGCGGATCACGAGGTCGGGAGATTGAGACCACGGTGAAATCCCATCTCTACTAAAAATACAAAAAATTAGCTGGGCGTGGTGGCGGGCGCCTGTAGTCCCAGCTACTCGGGAGACTGAGGCAGGAGAATGGCGTGAACCCGGGAGGCGGAGCTTGCAGTGAGACGAGATCACACCACTGCACTCCAGCCTGGGTGACAGAGCGAGACTCCATCTCAAAAAAAAAAAAAAAAAAAATTAAAGATTGGATCACAAAGTCAAGAGATCGAGACCATCCTGGTCAACACAGTGAAACCCCGTCTCTATCTAAAATACAAAAATTAGCTGGGCATGGTGGCCCATACCTGTAGTCCCAGCTCCTCAGGAGGCTGAGGCAGGAGAATCGCTTCAACCCGGGAAGTGGAGATTGCAGTGAGCTAAGATCGCACCACTGCGCTCCAGCCTGGGCGACAGAGCGAGGCTCCATCTCAGGAAAAAAAAAAAAAAAAATTAAAGATCTGTCTTGATAACCCCCTGGATGCCCCATGAGTGAGGGAGGGAGGGATCTCCTACCCTAAATAGTATCTGATAGCCAGATGCACCACACCCAACACTGCATAGGTGAGATTGAGATATATCCACAGTTTACTAGTCATAGATGGTTACTGCTGGAGTAAGAGGACACCGTCTGCCATGCAGGACCCTGGGAAGGTTGCATTTGAGAGCAGAGTGAACCAGCAGAAGTTGTAGGAAGTAGACTTTGTAGTCACAAGAGGGTGTGGTGTCCCCTGGTTCCCGTGAGAAGACGTGATTGGCTCCTTGAAGCTATGAGTAGAAGAGAGTTTGTGCAGCTATAACAAAATATCCAACACTGGGCAATTCAGAAGAACAGGCATTTATTTCTTACAGTTCTGGAGGCTGAGAAGTGGCAGATCGAGGTCCCGACAGATTCAGTTTGAGTAATTTTATGGGCTAGGTGGGAGGGAAAATCCATGAGTTTGAAAAGTTCTCATAAGGTATGCCCCCTGCTCAACAGGAATGGCTCCCCACCCGGTGAGTTCTATTTTATCTATTCTATCTATCTGTCTATCTGTCTGTCTGTCTGTCTATCTATCCTCTATCTATCCTCTATCCATGTATCTATCAATCTTTCTTCCCATCATCAATTATCCATCTATCTATCCATCTATCCATTCTCCATATATTCATCTATCATCTATCTATCATCTATCTATCTATCCTCTATCCATGTATCTATCTATCTATCTTTCCATTATCTATCTATTATCCATCTATCTATCCATCATCTATATATTCATTTGTCTATGATCTATCTATCTATCCTCTATCCATGTGTCTATACATCCATCTTTCCATTATCAATCCATTATCCATCTATCTATCTATCCATCTTCTATATATTAATCTATCATCTGTCTACATATATCTATCATCTATCATCTGTCTATCATCAATCTGTCTATCATCTATCTATCTATCATCTGTCTATCTATCTATATACCTATGTATCATCTATCTATGTGTCATCTATTTATCTATCTATCTATCTATCTATCTATCATCTATCATCTAGCTAGCTAGCTAGCTATCATCTATGTATCTTTCTATCATCTATCTAGCTATCATCTATCTATCTGTTATCTATCTAGCTATTATCTGTCTATTTATCTATGTATCTATCATCTGTCTATCTATGTATCTATCATGTATCTATCAATTACCTGTCATCTCTCTCTCTCTCTCTCTCTCTCCCTCTATCTTATCTATTCTAGCTATTCTATTTGATGGGAGAACTCGCCACATGGGGAGCCATTCCTGTTTACTAGGGGGCATATCTTATGAGAACAGAGAAACTCATGGTTAGGATTTGGGGTCTCCTGAGGCTCTAAGACGTAAAAGCATCAGCACTTGAAACTTTCAGTCTTACAATGTAACAGCCCCTTTCCTTGCAGTAATGAGTAGAACAGTGTCATTATCTGTTTGGGCTGCTGTAACAAAACAACAAAGACTGGGTAATTTTAAAAGAACCAAAATGTATTTCTTACAGTTCTGGAGGCTGGGAAGTCCAAGAACCAAGTAGCCAAGCATCAATTGATTCTGTTGTCCGGTGAGGGCTCCTGTCTGCTTCCAAGATGAAAACTTGTCACTGTTTCCCCTGCGGGGAGGAATGCTATGTCCTCACATAGCAGAAGGCAGATGAGCAAGAGAAAGCTAAATGCTGTATGAAGCCCCTTTATAAGGCCCTAATCCCTCCTATGAGGGAGGAGCCATCATGGTCTAATCACTATTTTAATGCCTGCTAATACCATCACTTTGGCCATCAAATTTCAACACTAGCATTTTGAAGGAAATACGTTCAAACCATATCAGACAGAAATTATATGGCCAGCTCTATGGTTCCTCTACTTATACTAACCATTATTTAAATAAGTAAAAGGCATGCTGGCTGGGTGCAGTGGCTCACATCTGTAATCCCAGCACTTTGGGAGGCTGAGGCAGGAGGATTGCTTGAGCCCAGAAGTTTGAGGCCAGCCTGGGCAACATAGCAAGACTCTGTCTCTACAAAATAAAAATTTTTAAACTAATTAGCAAAGTCTGTTGGCATATGTCTGTAGAAAGAGCTTCTTGGAAGGCTTAAGCAGGAGGATGGTTTGAGTCTAGGAGTTTGGGGTAGCAGTGAGTTATGACCACACCACTGCACTCCAGCCTGGGAGAAAAAGCAAGACCCCCAACTCTAAAAAAAAAAAAAAGAGGGTGGTGACCTTATATAGGAGATAGATGGTGGAAGGCATTCCAGAGAAGGCAAGCAGTGAGTATATGTTGCAGGTCCATTCTCAGCCCTGAGACAGGAGGCCCATTAAGTACTTTAGCTGGAATGCATTGTAAAGAAGAGAAAAAAAAGCTGAGAGCTGCTGTGCTGTCCTTATGGGCCTGAGCTGTAGTTTTGTCTTTCTTTCAACAGCAACAGGGAAGGTGTTGCATGGTCTTCAGCAGCTGGGCAATGTTAGCAGGAGTGCCCCCCACTTTCAAGTAGGCCTTCACCTCCAAATGGCCTCCACCTCCAAGTTAGTCTCCAACTTCTAAATTGGCCTCCACCTCCAAGTTAGCCTCCAGTTTCCCAGTTGGACTCTACCTCCTAGTTGGCCTCCACAACCAACTTGGACTCAACTTCCAAACTGGCCTCCACCTCCAAGTTAGCCTCCCACCTCCAAATTGACCTCACCTCCATGTTAGCCTCCACCTTGAAATTAGCCTCCAATCTCCTAACTGGACTCTACCTCCTAGATGGCCTCCAACCTACATGGTGGCCTCCACATACAACTTGGACTCCAACCTCCAAATTGGCCTCCACCTCCAAGTTAGCCTCCCACCTCCAAATTGACCTCACCTCCATGTTAACCTCCACCTTGAAATTAGCTTCCAATCTCCTAACTGGACTCTACCTCCTAGCTGGCCTCCAACCTACATGTTGGCCTCCACATCCAACTTGGACTCCAACCTCCAAATTGGCCTCCACCTCCAAGTTAGCCTCCCACCTCCAAATTGACCTCACCTCCAATTTATCCTCCACCTTGAAATTAGCCTCCAATCTCCTAATTGGACTCTAGCCTCCTAGCTGGTCTCCAACCTACATGTTGGCCTCCACATCTAACTTGGACTGCAACCTCCAAATTGGCCTCCACCTCCAAGTTAGCCTCCAGCTTCAAGTTAGCCTCCAGTCTCCCACCAACTGGACTGTACCTCCTAGTTGGCCTCCAACCTACATGTTGGCCTCCACTTCCAACTTGGACTCCAACCTCCAAACTGGCCTCCACGTTCAAGTTAGCCTCCAACCTCCAAACTGGCCTCCACCTCCAAGTTAGCCACCACCTGCAAGTTAGCTAATTTACCAACTGCGGGATTATCAATCTGCTTATTATATCAATCTGCCTATTATATCTTATTATGCCTCCAAGTTGGCCTCCACCATCAAGTTCACCTTCACTTCCACATTGGCCTCCATCGCCAAGTTAAGTGGCCTCCACTGCCAAGCTGGCCTCTACCTCCAAGCTGGCTCTAACCTCCAAGTTGGCCTTCACCTCCAAGATGACCTCCAACCGTCCAAATTGACCTCCAACCTCCAAGTTGACCTCCACCTTCAAGTTGCTCTGAACATGGTTTGGAGAATATATCAATGGATGTATATGAAAGTAGTGTGACCAGTGGAGAAGTTGGTGTGGCCACTTGGACGTGATTGATGGACAGGGCTCCAATGGTTCATCAACCCGAGGCTCCTTTACTTAGAAACCACACTGACTCAACAGACCAGAGACCACATCTAAAGTCTACAGAAGAGCTGATAGCAGGCTCTGTCTGACATAAACCACTGTATCAATTTCTCCCCATGTCCACCCGGTTCTGATCATGGTGCCTGGGTAAAGGTAGCCTGCCCTGTGTTTGTCTATTGTCTGAACAATTTCCAAATCACTGCCTCATCTGTAGCTCATTCTCCAAGGTCACTAACCTGTGTCCTGACTGTCCACAAGGAAGGAGTGAGATTTCTCTTTCGGTCCTTGCTCCGTCCTCAAATCTTGGGCACCTCGTCATATGAACTTTCCCTTTGATGGTCTTTTTGTTTCTTGCACTTCAAATCTGGAGGCCCAGGAAGTGTGGGCTTTGTCCTAGGCACCGATTGTCACATGCCTTCTCCACGCTTAGTAAGAAGTTTTTGTACAATTAACCAGGTTTCTCTGATTCCTTCATTCTTTGCACCTTGGAAAAACTGCATGAACACAATCTTATCTGTTCCCAATATTAACTGTTCTTTGATTCCCTCAAGCTCCTGCATCATTACCTATCTGGCTTGTGGATTTAGCTCCTTTTCTGATTGCTGTTATTTTTCTTACAGTTGCCTTTTCCATCTGCCCCAAAGACTCAACTCATGAAAGCAAGACGATGAAGGGGGAGACGGATTAGGGCAGAGGCCGGGCAGGGAGGCGGGAGATGTGGGCTTCTTCTAAACAAGGTGTGAGATCTGCTGTAGAAGCCAACTTACCAGGGGTTTAGGCAATACAGCCAAGCCAGCCAAGATCTCCGGGTCTGTCCTGGGAGTGCTCCCAAACCCGAGGTTGGACTTGGGAGGTCTAGAGAGGAACACCACAGGCTCATGTTTCACTAGCCTGTTGGGACCACGGCTAATTCCACAGCCTTTTGCCTCCTTGGGAGGATATCACACCTCTCCTGGAACCCAAACACTTGCGGCCATCCCGTGATCCAGTGCCACCTCCCTAAGAACCTTTATAAGAAGAAGACATGAGGATCTTTGATCCGCTTCCTTCTTTTGCAGCTGAAAATATATTGAATGTCAGTAAAAGGTCTCATCTATTTTTATATATCTATCTCTGTCTCTCTATGTGTCTAGCTATCATCTAGCTATCTATCTATCTATCTACCTATCTCTCTATCTATGTGTCAATCTATGTACTTATCTGTTTGTCTGTCTGTCTGTCTATCTATGTATCTATCTATCTATGTGTGTATCTATGTATCTATCTATCTATGTGTCTATTTATCTATCTGTGTATCGATCTACCTATCTGTCTGTCTGTCTATCTATGTGTCTATCTATCTATCTATCGGCCTATCTATCTATCTGTGTATCTATCTATATATCTATCTATCATCTATCTATTTATCTACCTATTGGTCTATCTATCTATCTGTCAATCTATGTATCTATTTGTCTATCTATCTATCTATCTATCTATCTATCTATCTATCTATTGGTCTATCTATCTATGTATCTATCAATCTATCCTTCTATCTATCTATCCATCTATCCATCTCCATCCATCTACCATATCAATTGATCTATCTATCCATCTATCCTATTGATGTATCAATCTATCCTCCATCTATCTGTCCATCGCTACGCATTTATCCTATCAACTTATCAGTCTATCCTTCTATTTATCTATCTCTCTATGTATCTCCATTCATCTATCCAATTGATCTATCAATGTATTCTTCTATCTATCCATCTATCTATCTACCTACCTACCTGCCTATCTATTTTATCTAATCTATCTATCTGTCCATCTATCTACCCATCTATTATCTTTATATATCTCTATCTATCATCCATCTTTCTATGTCTTTATCTAGCTCTCTATCGAACTCTGTCTATCTCTTTCTCTATCTGTATCTATCCATCCATTCTTCTGTCCACTCATCTGTCCATCCATCTGTCTGTCTATCTATCTATCTCTATCTGTCTCTATCTATCTGTCTATCTATCTATCTATCTATCTATCTATCTATCTATCTATCTATCTATCTATCCATTCTTCTGTCCATTCTTGTGTCTGTCAATCTGTCTATCTATCCGTCTATCTATCTATCATCTATCTGTCCATCCATCCATCCATCTATCCATCCATCCACCCATTCATCCATTCAACTACCCATCTATCAATCCATCCATCCATCCATCCGTCTATCTTATGCATCACAGCCGGACCATGCAGAAGACAGAGGGCTGAGGAACGGCAGCTTCCGGTGAGGTCTGTGGGTGCAGCCATGAACGCCTCCAGTTAATGTGACTGTATTGGGGAGAACTGGCACCATTGAGGGGGAAGTTGTAGCTGTGAAGAGAACAGGACCCAGTGATTGTTGTTGAAGACCATCTGTGCACGATCTGAGGCAGAGCTGGAACACGCAGGTGACGAGTTCCTCACTGAAGGTCAATTTGGACCATCCCAAGAGTCCCCTTGGTAGCACAGAGAGATACTATCTCCCACAGCAGGTACAAAGAAAGTAAAAGATCAGGAACAAAGTGTGCTGGGACTGTCTGATGTCAAACCCCAGCTAACGGGCAGTATCAGGACATGATGGACACCATCTCAAGACATGGGATGGGGTGTCCTGGTATCTGTACCTTTGAGAGCTTTATTTTATTTTATTTTATTTTATATTTTATTTTATTTTATTATTTTATTTAATTTTATTTATTTATTTATTTATTATTTTATTTATTTTATTTTATTTTTTGAGACGGAGTCTCACTCTGTCACCCAGGCTGGAGTGCAGTGGCACAACCTTAGCTCACTGCAACCTCCACCTCCTGGGTGACAGGCCCCACCGAGTAGCTGGGATGACAAGCATGAGCCACCATGCCCAGTCCCAGTTTGGGTTCTGAACCCTTCAACACAGACTCTTTCTGAGAAAAAACAGGCCAGGCACAGTGGCTCACGCGTGTCATCCCAGCACTTTGGGAGGCTGAGGCTGGTGGATTATCTGAGGTCAGGAATTTGAGATCAGCCTGGCCAACATGGAGAAACCCCATCTCTACTAAAAATACAAAAATTAGACAGGCATGGAGACGGGCGCTTGTAATCCCAACTACACGGGAGGCTGAGACAGGAGAATCACTTGAACCCGGGAGGCAGAGTTTGCAGTGAGCCAAGATCACACCACTGCTCTCCAGCCTGGGTGACAGAGCAAAACTCTGCCTAAAAAAATTAAAAAATTAAAAGTAAATAAATAAATATGAAGTTGGCAACTAAAAAAAATCAAACTTGGCCAGGCGCGGTGGCTCACGCCTGTAATCCCAGTACTTTGGGAGGCCGAGGAGGGCAGATCACAAGGTCAGGAGATCGAGACCACGGTGAAACCCCATCCCTACTAAAAATACAAAAAATTAGCCGGGTGTGGTGGCAGGCACCTGTAGTCTCAGCTATTCAGGAGGCTGAGGCAGGATAATGGCCTGAACCCGGGAGGCAGAGCTTGCATTGAGCTGAGACCCCACCACTGCACTCCAGCCTGGGCGACAGAGCGAGACTCTATCTCAAAAAAAAAAAAAAAAGAAAAAATCAAACTTTACTAGTTAGGAGAACTGCTCAAAAAACAGAAAAAAAACCTACAAATCACATTTTCTATTTATAAAAATATGATTATTTACATGAAAATGCTCTGTCTTATCAATAAGAAAGCTTGTTAGTTAAAAGAAAAGAAACTGCATGTCTGTATATGCAGACATGTATGCGGGCATGTGTGTCTGTATGTGTGTACATATGCAGTTGCCTTCCTCCACCAAAAGGCAAACTTTTGTTTTGTTTTTTTTTTGAGACGGAGTCTTGCTCTGTCGCCCAGGCTGGCGTGCAGTGGTGCGATCTTGGCTCACTGCAACCTCCGCCTTCCAGGTTCATGCCATTCTCCTGCCTCAGCCTCCGGAGTAGCTGGGATTACAGGAACCCACCACCTCTGGCTAATTTTTTGTATTTTCAGTAGAGACGTGGTTTCCCCATGTTGGCCAGGCTGGTCTCAAACTACCGACCTCAGGTGATCCGCCCACTTCAGCCCCCCAAAGTGCTGAGATTACAGGTGTGAGCCACCGCACCAGGCCTAAAATTTTTTTTATTGGGATAAAATTCGCATACCGTGAAATTCCCCTTAACTATCTTGCAGAGAACAGCTCAATGGTATTTAACACTTTCTCCATGCTGTGAAACCATCAGTCTATTTCCTTCCAGAACACTCTCTTCAACCCAAGGAGATCCTGCACCCATTATCACTCATACCCATTTCCTCTCCCCACACTAAGTCTCTTGAAATTTGTGACTTTGTGTGTCTTTCCTCCACAACGACCATTCTCTTTAACTTTTAAAAAGCCATTGGCCCTCTCTTCTTTCTTTTTTTTTTTTTCTGAGACAGAGTCTCACTCTGTTGCCCAGGCTGGAGTACAGTGGTGTGATCTCAGCTCGCTGCAACCTCTGTCTCCCAGGTTCAAGCAATTCTCCTGCCTCAGCCTCCGAGTAGCTGGGACTACAGGTGCACACAACCACGCCCAGCTAATGTTTCTCTTTTTAGTAGAGACGGGGTTTCACCATGTTGGCCAGGATGGTCTTGATCTCTTGACCTCATGATCCACCCTCCTCTGCCTCCCAAAGTGCTGGGATTACAGGCGTGAGCCACCGTGCCCCGCCCCCTCGCTTCTTTAATAAGACCCTGATTTCCTTTACAGGATCCTGCCCCAACCCAGGGGATGAACCAGGCAGGTCAATCTGTTCCCCATTTCTGCTGGCCAAGCTTCAGACTTGATAAAGTGTGTGGGAAAAGCAAGGCAAAAGAGGAACAGGGGAAAAACTATCTTTGCCTATGCCCTCCCTTTCTGCTAAGAATGCTGTCTTGAGGATGTGATGTCTGGAGCTTCAGCAGCCACTTTGTGACTATGAGAAAACTCTACTGTGCCCATGCCTTTCCTTCCTACCAGGAAAGCTCTCTTGAGGGTGTGCTGTCCAGAGTTTCAGCAGCCACTTTGTGACTATGAGAAAACTCTGCCATGCCCATGCCCTCACTTCCTGCTAGGGATGCTTTCTTGAGGGTGTAATGTCTGGAGCTTCAGCAGCCACTTTGTGAGTATGAGAAAACTCTGTTGTGCCCATGGCCTCCTTTCCTTCTAGGAATGCTCTCTTGAGGATGTGATGTCCAGAACTTCAACAGCCACTTTGTGAGTATGAGAAAACTCTGTTGTGTGCATGCCGTTCCTTCCTGCTAGCAATGCTGTCTTGAAGGCATGATGTACGGAGCTTCAGTAGCCACTTTGTGATTGTGAGAAAACTCTCCTGTGCCCATGGCCTCCCTTCCTGCTAGGAATGCTCTCTTAAGGGTGTGATGTCCAGAGCTTCAGCAGCCGCTTTGTAAGAATGTGAAAATTGTTTTGTGCCCATGCCTTTGCTTCCTGCTAGGAATGCTCTTTTGAGGGCAGGACATTCAGAGCTCCAGCAGCTGTTTTGTGACTATGAGGCACACTATCAGACTGTGAGGCATTACCATGCAGGAGGATGTCATTACCCGTTCTTTATTTGCATTACTGTTCTTTTATTTGCATTATCTGTTCTTTATTTGAATTACTGTTCTTTTATTTGCATTACCTGTTCTTTATTTGCATTACTGTTCTTTTATTTGCATTACCTGTTCTTTATTTGCACTACTCTCTGTTCTTTATTTGCACAAACGGCCTAGATTTCTCTGCCTGCATCTCTGCAGCAAACACTCTATGGGACTTTGGCAAGAGCAAGAAATATTCTCACTTCACGTCTCCTCAATGCCTCCCAGCCATTTGTGCTGCTGTGATGATAGGTCTGTGGTAAGGAATATTCCTTCTCCCCAGGCTCCAGCAGGTACCTGGAACAGGCATTCCTCGTAGTACTTCTGTTTGGTACTTTTCATCTCTAGGAAAGGAGTGGGAAAATCGCCTGCCTAAGTGTAGCCATACAGAGTAGCTAATGAAGTTCATGCATGAGGGCGTATGGGTCATCACGCCCCTTTTAAGATTTACATTCCTCCAACTTCTTCTAAAGAACAGCATACTGGCTAGGTGCAGCAGTTCACGCCTGTAATCCCAGCACTTTGGGAGGACAAGGCAAGCAGATCACCTGAGGTCAGGAGTTTGAGACCAGCCTGGCCAACATGGTAAAACCCTGTCTGTACTAAAAATAGAAAAATTAGCCCGGTGTGGTGGCACGTACCTGTAGACCCAGCTACTTGGGAGGCTGAGGCAGGAGAATCGCTTGAACCTGGGAGGCAGAGGTTGCAGTGAGCCAACGTCTTGCTGCTGCACCCCAGCCTGGGTGACAGAGAAAGGCTCCATCTCAAAAAAAAAAAAAAAGAAACAAATAAGAAAGAAAGAATGAAAGAAAAGAAAGATAAGAAAGAAAGAAAGAAAGAAAAGAAGAAAGAAAGAAAGAAAGATGAAAGAAAGAAAGAAAGAAAGGAAGAAAGAAAGAAAGAAAGAAAGAAAGAAAGAAAGAAAGAAAGAAAGAAAAGAAAAGAAAGAAAGAAAGAAGGAAAGAAAGAAAGGAAGGAGAAAGAGAAAGAAAGAAAGAGAGATAAAGAAAGAGAAAGAAAGAAGGAAAGAAAGAAGAAAGAAAGAAAAACACCCAGCATATCTCATGCATTCATTTGTTCCAGCACCAGGCACAACGAGGTGCTGTTCAAATCCTAAGAGCCGAGATCATGCCACTGCACCCCAGCCTGGGCGACAGAGAAAGACTCCATCAAAAAAAAAAAAAGAAAGAGAAAGAAAGAAAGAAAGGAAAGAAGGAGAAAGAAAGAAAGAGAGAGAGAAAGAAGAAAGAAAGAAAGAGAGAGAGAGAAAGAAAGAAAGAAAGAAAGAGAGAGAGAGAGAGAAAGAAAGAAAGAAAGAAAGAAAGAAAGAAAGAAAGAAAAGAAACAAGAAAGGAAGAAAAAAAAACCCCAGCATACCTCCTGCATTCATTTGTTCCAGCGCCAGGCACAGTGAGGTGCTGTTCAACTCCTAAGAGCCGAGAACATGCCACTGCATTCCACCTGGGTAACAGAGAAAGACTCCATCTCAAATAAATAAATACATAAATGAATAAAATGAACTACTCTCCTATTGACTTTGACTAGTCTACGTCTTTCTGGGTAGTGCCTTCACTCCTGTCTGACCCTTAGTGAATACCTCTAGGAATCTGTAATCAATATATTTTTAATGAATCACCATCAGCTGTCCATAGTCCCAATGATTCCCATTGAATTTACCTCCAAGGGTGAAGATGCCCCTGTTTTCTGAGGGATCTCTTCCTCCTTGCGCCTTCTGCACCAAATCAAAATGTCCAATCTCAATGCTGGGGCTGGGATCATTGATGATTATCACGTGGGTTTCTCACATAGACTGTGGGTTGCATTTTTCTAAAATACATGGTCCAACAGCGTTTAAGGTCACTGTCATTGCCCCTAAACACACAGAGCGAGGTGTAGAACACAGAATCGAATGCACATATGTGCACACACACACACACGCACTTCTTTTCCTAACTACATGAGAAAAATCATTCGGTGCTTATCAAAAATGACTCTCCGGCCGGACACGGTGGCTCATGCCTGCAGTCCCAGCACTTTGGGAGACTGAGGCAGGCAGATCACCTGAGGTCAGGAGTTCGAGACCAGCCTGGTCAACAGGGTGAAACCCCCGTCTCTACTAATAATACAAAAATTAGCGGCGTGGTGGTGGGCGCCTGTAATCTCAGCTACTTGTGAGGCTGAGGCAGGAGGATCACTTGAACCCAAGTCGCGGAGGTTGCAGTGAGCTGAGATGCTCAGATCTTTTAAGATATCTTTTTGGCAGGGTGCGGTGGCTCACGGCTGTAATCCCAGCACTTTGGGAGGCTGAGGCAGGTGGATCACCTGAGATCAGGAGTTTGAGACCAGCCTGGTCAACATGGCGAAACCCCTTCTCTACTAAAAATACAAAAATTAGCCAGGTGTGGTGGCTTGTGCCTATAATCCCAGCTACTTGGGAAGCTGAGGCAGGAGAATTGCTTGAACCCGGGAGGCCGAGGCTGCAGTGAGCTGAGATCATGCCACTGCAATCCAGCCTGGGAGACACAGCGAGACTCTATCTCAAAAAAAAAAAAAAGGAAAAGAAAAACAAAGGAAGGTGTGATTATGGGAGAGCAGCCTAAACATTGAGGGGAACATCCTAAATCCCAGCAGCAAGGGAAGAAAGGCCAGGTGACAGGGCTTTTTTCTGCACAGAAGTAACTGATGTCTGACTCCATTTCTATGAAACGTGCTCAACAGGCAAATCCACAGAGAGGAAGTGAATTTGTGCCTCTCAGAGTTTGGGGAGGGGGATGTGGAGTGACTGCTTGATGGGAATGGCGGTTTCCTTTTAAAGGGAATGAAGATTTTCTCAAACTACATAGAACTGGTGGTTGTACAGCACGGTGAATGTACTAAATGCCCCGTTCGTATAATTTAAAATAACTAACTTGATGTAATTTTTTTTTTTTTTGAGAGAGAATCTTGCTCTGTCACCCAGGCTGGAGTGCAATGGTGCGATCTTGGCTCACTACAAGCTCCGCCTCCCGGATTCAAGCGATTCTCCTGCCTCAGCTTCCCGAGTAGCTGGGATTACAAGCACCTGCCTCCACACCAGTATTTTTAGCAGAGATGGGGTTTCTCCATGTTGGCCAGGCTGGTCTCGAACTCCTGACCTCAAGTGATCCACCCACCTCGGCCTCCCAAAGTGCTGGGATGACAGGTGTGAGCCACTGTGCCCGGCTATGTGATGTGTGCAAGTTTTTATTTGATAATTGTGAGTATTTCACACAAACGTGGGAGTACGGGGTATGCAACAAGCTTTTTAAAAAACAGAGGTATGTGATGTGAATCTTACCTCTATTTTTAAAAAAGCTTGTCACATGTCTCACACTCACAAGTTTGTGTAAACTAGTCACAATTATCAAATAAAAACTTGTACAGGGATATTCATAGCAGTGGTATTCACAGTAGCCAAAAAGTAGAAACAGCCCTACTGCCCATTTATGAATAAATGGGTAAACACAATGTGGTGCATCCATGCAATGCAATATGATAATGGAATATTATGCAGCCAGGAAAAGGAAGAAGGCTCTAACAAAAGGCTGCAACATGAATGCATTTTTGGAAACAGCCCTACTGCCCATCTATAAAGAAATGGATAAACACAGCATAGCTCATCTATGCAATGCAATATTATAATAGAATATTACACAGCATGGAAAAGGAAGACGTCTCTAACAAAAGGCTGCAACATGAATGAATTTTTGCAACAGCCCTACTGACCTTCTATGAAGGAATGATAAACACGATGTGGTTCATCCATGCAATGGAATATTATGCAGCCTTGAAAAGGAACAAGGCTCTGACAAAAGCTGCAACAGGAATGAATCTTTGGAACAGCCCTACTGCCCATCTATGAAAGAATGGATAAACACAGCATGGTTCATCCATGTGATGCAATATTATAATGGGATATTATGCGGCCTGGAAAAGTAACAAGGCTCTGACAAAAGGCTGCAACATAAATGCATTTTTAGAAACAGCACTACTGCTCATCTATGAAGGAATGATAAACACAATATGGTTCATCCATGCAATGCAATATTATAGTGGAATATTATGCAGGCTGGAAAAGGAACAAGGCTCTGACAAAAGCAGCAACATGAATGAATTTTGGAAATAGCCCTACTGCTCATCTATGAAGGAACGCATAAACACAACATGGTTCATCAACGCAATGGAATATTATGCCACCTGGAAAAGGAATGAGGCTCTGACAAAGGCTGCAACATGAATGAATCTTGGAAACAGCCCAATGCCCATCTGTGAATGAATGGAAAAACACCACGTGGTTCATCCATGCAGTGCAATATTATAATGGAATATTATGCAGTCTGGAAAAGGAACAAGGCTCTGACAAAGGCTACAATGAGAATGAATTTTTGGAAACAGCCCTGCTGCCCATCTATGAAGGAACGACAAACACACCGTCATTTATCCATGCAATGGAATATTATGCAGTCTGGAAAAGGAACAATATTCTGACAAAAGCAGTAACATGAATGAATTTTGGAAACAGTCCTACTGCTCATCTATGAATGAATGATAAACACAATGTGGTTCATCCATGCAATGCAATATTATAATGGAATATTATGCAGCTGGAACAGGAACAAGGCTCTGACAAAGGCTGCAATGTGAATGAATTTTTGGAAATAACCCTAATGCTCATCCATGAAGGAATGATAAACACAGCATCGTTTATCCATGCAATGGAATATTATGCAGTCTGGAAAAGGAATAAGGCTCTGACAAAAGGCTGCAACATGAATGAATTTTGGAAACAGCCCTACTGCCCATCTATGAATGAATGGATAAACACCACATGATTCATCCACGCAATGCAATATTATAATGGACTATTATGCAGCCTGGAACAGGAACAAGGCTCTGACAAAGGTTGCAATGTAAATGAATTGTTGGAAACAGCCCTACTGCCCACCTATGAAGAAATGATAAACACAGCGTTGTTTATCCATGCAATGGAATATTTATGCAGTCTGGAAAAGGAACAATGTTCTGACAAAGGCTGTAACAGGAATGAATTTTGGAAACAGCCCTACTGCCCATCTATGAAAGAATGATAAACACAATGTGGTTCATCCATGCAATGCAATATCATAATGAGATATTATGCAGCCTGGAGAAAGAAGAAGGCTCTGACAAAGGCTGCAATGTGAATGAATTTTTGGAAATAGCCCTAATGCTCATCTATGAAGGAGTGATAAACACAGCATCCTTTATCCATGCAATGGAATATTATGCAGTCTAGAAAAGGAATAAGTCTCTGACAAAACACTGCAATATATATGAATTTTGGAAATGGCCCTACTGCCCATCTATAAAGGAATGGATAAACACAGCATAGTTCATCTATGCAATGCAATATTATAATGGAATATTACACAGCCTGGAACAGGAACAAGGCTCTGACAAAGGCTGCAACGTGAATGAATTTTTGGAAACAGCCCTACTGCCCATCTATGAAGAAATGATAAACACAATGTGATTCCTCCATGCAATGGAATATTATGCACCCTGGAAAAGGAACAAGGCTCTGACAAAAGCTGCAACATGAAAGAATTTTTGGAACAACCCGAACAACCCGACTGCCCATCTATGAATGAATGGATACACATAGCATGGTTCATCCATGCAATGGAATATTATAATGGAATATTATGCAGCCTTGAAAAGAAACGAGGCTCTGACAGAAGACTACAACATGAATGAATTTTGGAAGCAGCCCTACTGCCCATCTAAGAAGCAATGGATAAATAAAGCACAGTTCATCCATGCAGTGGAATATTATGCAGCCAAAAAAAAGAACAAGGCTCTGACAAAGGCTGCAATGTGAATGAATTTTTGGAAACAGCCCTACTGTCCATCTTTGAATGAATGTTAAACACAGTATGGTTTATCCATGCAATAGAATATTATGCAGCCTTGAAAAGGAGCAAGGTTCTGACAAAGGCAGAGACAAGTTGCAATGTGAATGAATTTTTGGAAACAGCCCTACTGCACATCTATGAATGAATAATACACACAATGTGGTTCATCCATGCAATGCCATAATATAATGGAATATTATGCAGCCTTGAAAAGGAAGGAGGCTCTGATAAAGACTGCAACGTGCATGAATTTTTGGAAACAGCCCTACTGCCCATCTATGAAGGAATGATAAACACAGTGTGATTCCTCCATGCAATGGAATATTATGCAGCCTGGAAAAGGAACAAGGCTCTGACAAAGGCGGTAACGTGAATGAATTTTTGGAAATAGCCCTACTGCCCATCTATGAAGGAATGACAAACACACCGTCGTTTATCCATGCAGTGGAATATTATGCAGTCTAGAAAAGGAACAATATTTTGACAAAGGCTGTAACATGAATGAATTTTGGAAACAGCCCTACTGCCCATCTATGAAAGAATGATAAACACCATGTGATTCATCCATGCAATGCAATATTATAATGGAATATTATGCAGCCTGGAAAATGAAGAAGGCTCTGACAAAAGGCTGCAATGTGAATGAATTTTTGGAAACAGCCCTACTGCCCACCTATGAATGAATGATAAACACAGTGTTTTTCATCTGTGCAATGCAATCCTATAATGGAATATTATGCAGCCTGGAAAAGGAATGAGACTATGACAAAGACTGCAATGTCAATGAATTTTGGAAACAGCCATACTGCCCATCTGTGTATGAATGGATAAACATCACGTGATTCATTCGTGCAATGCAATATTGTAATGGAATATTATGCAGCCTTGAAAAGGAACAAGGCTCTGACAAAAGGCTGCAATGTTGATGAATTTTGGAAACAGCTCTACTGTCCATCCATGAAGGAATGGAGAAACACAGCATAGTTCATCCATGCAATGGAATATTATAATGGAATATTACACAGCCTGGAAAAGGAACAAGGCTCTGACAAAGACTGCAACGTGAATGAACCTTGAGGACATCATGCTCAGGGAGAAAAGCCAGGCAAAAACACAAAAGCACACGTAGGGTATGATTCCCTTTCAATGAAACGTGCTGAACAGGTAAACTCCTAGAGAAAGATAGTGGATTTGTGGGTGCCAGGGCCTGGGAAGGAGAAATGGAAGTGACTGTTTAATGCGTACAGGGTGCGTTTTTGGGGGTGATGAGAAATTTCTGGACCTAGAGATTGGTGATGGTTGTACAACATTGTGAATGCACTAAATATCACTGACTCATTGAGTTTAAAACGGCTATAATGCTGAATTTTATATATTTGTATTTTGTCATCATAAAAAAGAGTGTACATTGTGAATTTTCCTTTTTTAACAGGTGAGAGGTTGGGTAAAGAATCTTCCAGAATGGACGGACATGGTGACTCACCCCTGAAACCCCAGCACTTTCGGAAGTCAAGGTGGGCAGATCATCTGATGTCAGAAGTTCGAAACTAGCGTGGCCAACATGGCGAAACCCCGTCTCTGCTAAATATACAAAAAAATTAGCCGGGTGTGGTGGTGCACGCCTTAATCCCAGCTACTTGGGAGGCTAAGGCAGCAGAATCGCTTGAATCTGGGAGGCAGAGGTTGCAGTGAGCTAAGATTGTGCCACTGCACTCCAACCTGGAGGACGGAGCAAAAACTCTGTCTAAAAAAAAAAAAAAAAAAAAAAAAAACTTCCAGAATGCTTGCCTTCTCCACACGCTATGTCACTTTTGCTGGTTGACCTAGAATCCATCCTTTTTTTTTCTTTTTTTTTTTTTCTCGAATGCAATCCAAACATACAAGCTGAAACTGGCCACAATCGCCACTTATAAAGTGTGATTGGTGTAATAGAGTTGAACTTCCATTTTTACTTAGTTATTTTCATCATACCCAGAACGATTTATGTGGTTTCACACTTAGATGTCCAAAGGGTGCCGGCATTAAAGTGGTTTGTGCTGAATGCCGTTGTAATTCGGAAGGGTTGGGGGCGTCCACTGGCGTAATTGATACTCTAACCCGTAATTGGCACTCTAACTTGAAACACATTTTATTTATAATTTTTATTTATTTATTTATTAATAAAATAAAATTTTATTTACACAATGTGTTTCATTCACGTTGCTGTCTTTGTCGGAAACCTGTTCCTTTTCCAGGCTGCATAATATTCCATTATGAGTCCACGGTTTCTGTGAAGGTATCACCCAAAAAGCCATAACCAAACAAAATGAAGTTCAGAGCCATCATCACAGCCCAGAATGCTGGTGTTCACTTTGGCCCCATTGAGTCTAAGATGTTTTGGTGGGGAGCCCTGATATTCATTTCTGTGCTGCTGGAGACCTTGTAGAGAAATCTCAGCTTACCAAAGGCCAGAAGAGAAACGGCGGAAACGATTTGACATTCTCTGGCTGGGATGCCTGGAGAATTACGCAATGATCCCGAATCATGTGGGTAAAGAAGGAGTTTGGGAAACTTTTGCTGTTTTTGTTTGTTGTTTGTTTTTGAGACGGACTTTCAGCCTGTCACCCAGGCTGGAGTGTAATGGTGTGATCTCGGCTCACTGCAAACTCCACCTCTGGGGTTCAAGAAATTCTCCTGCCTTAGCCTCCCGAGTAGCTGGGATTACAGGCACACGCCACCAAGCCCGACTAATTTTTTTTTTTTTTTTGAGATGGAGTCTTGCTCTGTCTCCCAGGCTGGAGTGCAATGTCACGATCTTGGCTCACTGCAACCTCCGCCTCCCGTGTTCAAGCCATTCCCCTGCCTCAGCCTCCGGAGTAGCTGGGACTACAGGCATGCGCTACTGCGCCCAGCTAATTTTTATATTTTTAGTAGAGATGGGGTTTCTCCATGTTGGCCAGGCTAATCTCGAACTCCTGACCTCAGGTGATCTGCCCGTCTCGGCCTCCTGAAGTGCTGTGATTACAGGCGTGAGCCCCTGCACCTGGCCGAGCTAATTTTTTTTTTTCTTTGAGACAGAGTCTTTCTCTGTTGCCCAGGCTGGAGTGCAGTGGCACAATCTCGGCACACTGCAACCTCCGCCTCCAGGGTTCAAGCAATTCTCCTGCCTCAGCCTCCCAAGTAGCTGGGATTACAGGCACCCGCCACCACGCCTGGCTAATGTTTGTATTTTTAGTAGAGACGGGGTTTCACCATGTTGGCCAGGCTGGTCTCGAACTCCCAACCACAGGTGATCCACCCAGCTCAGCCTCCCAAAGTGCTGGAATAACAGGCGTGAGCCACCACGCCCGGCCGAGTCTGGGAAGGCTTTGACAAAAACGTCGCTTTTCCTGGGGGTTGGTGGCACCAAATGACTGTTGACAAATTCTGTCAGGGTGAAATTGAGCCAGTTGTCACCTTCGGTCACCAGCAAATAAGCCAGTGTGACAGTTGTCACATCTTCTGTAGGCCTTAGCTCAAAGCAAATGTGGCTTGGTGTTTTCCTGGCCTGGTACAAACCTGACCATCTCCCTGTAAACTCTGCCCTCCTCCTTGGGCCTGAAGCAGACCCTGTCCCTTGTCAAACCTCATAGCAGGCTGGGCGTGGCTGCTCACGCCTACGATCAAAGCACTTTGAGAGGCTGAGGCAGGAAGATTGCTTGAGACTTGAAGTTCAAGACCAGCCTAGGCAACACAGTGAGGTCCCGTCACTACAAAAAATGAAAAAATAGCTGGGCATGGTGGTAAGTGCCTGTGGTTCCAGCTACTCGGGAGGCTGAGGGAGGAGAATCACTGGAGCCCAGGAGGTTGAGGCTGCAGTGAGCTGTGATAATGCTGCTGTACTCCAGCCTGGACAACAGAACAAGACCCTGTTTTTCTTCCTCAAAACACACACACACACACACACACACACACACACACACAAACTCCTTAGGAATTATGGTTCACATATGATTTTTTTTTTTTTTGAGACAGAGTCTTGCTCTCTTCCCCAGGCTGGAGTGCAGTGGGGTGATCTCAGCTCACTGCAACCTCTGCTTCCCCAATTCAAGTGATTCTCCTGCCTCAGCCTCCCAAGTAGCTAGGACTAGAGGCACCTGATACCACGCCCGGCTAATTTTATGTTTTTAGTTGAGACGGGGTTTCGCCATGTTGGCCAGGTTGGTCTCAAACTCCCGACCTCAAATGATCCACCCACTTCAGCCTCCCAAAGTGCTAGGATTATAGGTGTAAGCCATCCCACCTGGCATTTCTTTTCTAAGTATTTTAACGTTGGTTGGACTCAAGGGCGACTAGTCCATGGAGTCAAGGACGATCTGTAATTTCTTTTGGATTTTTTTACATTTTAATTTTAATTTGTGTAGATTTACGGGTTCCAGTTCCAGTTTTGCTCCACGGATATTGTGCGTGGTGAAGTCTCCGCCTTCAGCATCACCAAAGGTTTTGTTCAGTCCTCAAATCATTGATCCCAGGTACTGTTTAAAACCATTTTTTCAGGATAAATGTTAACTTGTTAAGTAAAGTAAGGCTAAGCAGGGAAAAAAAAGAAAAACACCTTTGGACTCAAAAGAGGCATGATATATTTTATATCATGTTCTGCCTGATGGAGGGAAATAAATATTTCTGTACTTATGCCTTGGAGGACCAGGTGAAGCCCCAGAGTGGACGCCCATCACTGTGTTGGAGGCTGTTTACTGAGGTCCTACTATGTGCAAAGCTCTGAGCGGCACGTTGTGAGGAAGAATGAATGATTTGACCTCTGAAAACTCATGTCCCTACTAGGGTAATCCAACACGGGACAGATACAGAAAGGAGATAACGGCCGGGCATGGTAGCTCACACCTGTAATCCTAGCACTTTGGGAGGCAGAGGCAGGAGGATCATGAGGTCAGGAGTTCGAGAGCAGCCTGGCCAACATGGAGAAACCCCATCTCTACTAAAAGTGCAAAATTAGCTAGGCATGGTGGCGGGTGCCTGTAATACGAGCTACTGTGGAGGCTGAGGCAGGAAAATCACTTGAACCCAGGAGGTGAATGTTACAGTGAGCTGAGATCATGCCACTGCATTCCAGCCTGGGCAACAGAGCAAAACACCATCCCCCAAACGAAAACAGAAACAAACAAACAAACAGAAACACAGGAGGGAGAGCTCAGCCTTATTTCTGCAAGGGTGACTAATGTGAGTCACGAGGGATCAGGTAAATGGGGTTTTGCAGACTGCATAGGAGTTTGCAAGGGAGATTTAGGAGAGTTTGTGGAGAGGGATCAATACTTGCAAATGCTTAGAGGTGTGGTTGTGGGCACCTTTAACGGGAATAGCAGAAAGGGTGTTGTATGAAGACAGAATCAAAGGGAATGTTATTATTTCTCCAAACAAAGCAGGTACCCCCCAAATCAGGGCATTTTTCTTTATCGTTGTTCTTATTTTAATTTGTCCTCCCAGGCTCTGCCGTTAGGACTCTCGGCTCTTGAGCCTTAATTTTTGCCTTCACTTTTATCTTAATAGTTACATATATATTTAAGATGTTAGTTAGGTATTCTTAATACCCCAACGCAATTTTATAGTTGATTTTTTTTCATGGGCGTTAGGTAGAGGTCCCTTTTAACACTCTAATGCAATCTGTCCAACCTTCACCAATATATAAACAGAGACATTAAGAATAACGGACACCCATCGCTTCTCCCACCCCATCCAGCCCTCTGCGACGCTACCCACAACCCAAGGTGACCCTGTGTGGAGTTTGGTATCCTTCATTTTCTGAATTTCCTTTGATACTTCACTTTATTGCATTTCTCTATTTTAATTGTCTCTAACTTTATGAAAAGTGTATATCATGCTCTATGTAATTTTTTGAGACCAGCATTTCCCACTGAAAACGTCATTTCAAAGATTCATCCATACTGGATTTCTGCTGTGTCTTCATTTTGGTGGCTCTGTAATATCCCAGTGGGTGAATATTCCACAACATATGGATGCGTCCTTCTGCCTATGGGCATTAGGTTATTTCCTCGTAGAAACAGGAAATGGAAATAGGAATATTTCTATGGGGTATTTTGCGGCAGGGCTACTGTAAACATTTTTAGACATGTTACCTGATGGGCAAATCAAGACTGCCGTGAGACACCCTTTTCACACCAATATTGAAAGACAGGACTAGCTGGATTTCCTAGGCCAACTCGGAATTCCTAAGTCTAGGTGGGGAAGGTGATAGCACCCACCTTGTAACTCAGCTCACACCCAACCAATCGGGTAGCAAAGAGGGAGCTCACTAAAATACAAATTAGGCTAAAAGCAGGAGGTAAAGAAATAGTCAGATCATCTACTACCTGAGAGCACAGGGGGAGGGACAATTATTGGGATATAAACCCAGGTATTTGAACCGGGAGGGGGCAACCCCTTTTGGGTCCCCTCCCATTGTATGAGAGCTCTGTTTTAAAGCTGTTAAATCTTGCAACTGCACACTCTTCTGGTGCATGTTTGTTCCGGCTCGAGCTGAGCTTTCGCTCGCCGTCCACCACTGCTGAACGCCACCGTTGCAGACCCACCATTGACTTCCACCCCTCTGGATAGGGCAGGGTATCTGCTGTGCTTCTGATCCAGCAAGGCACCCCCTGCTATTCACAATCATTGTTCCTGCGTGGCTAAGTGCCCAGGTTTGTCATAATGGAGCCGAAAACCAGTCCTGGGTTCCAGGGTTCTCTTCCGTGACCCATGGCTTCTAATAGAACTACAACACTCACTGCATGGCCCAAGGTTCCATTCCTTGGAATCCATGAGGCCAAGAACCCCAGCTCAGAGAACAAAAGACTTGCCGCCATCTTGGGAGTGGCCGGCTGCCATCTTGGGAGTGGCCCACCCCCATCTTGGGAGTGGCCTGCCCCCATCTTGGGAGCTCTAAGACCAAAGACCTGCCCGTAACGATATGATTGGCAAAAATGTTAAAAATGGAGCATTCTGACGGTTGCAGATGTTGCCGTAGGTGCCAGAGATTGGCTTTCCTCAACATTGTAGGGCGAAATGTCTGTCTCAACCACCATTTTGGAAAGGGGTTTGGCCTCATCTTAAAGTTGAGAAACACGGGTTCCCCAGCCCAGCAATTGTACTCTGGTTGTGTCCCCAAGATGAACTCCAGCCTTTGGGTATTGTCAGAGGCACTGGAACCGGAACAACTTCAGCTTGAATAGGGGCTGGGTAAAATGAGGCTGAGACGTACTGGGCTGCATCCCCAGATGGATAAGTCATCCTAAGCTACAGGATGAGTTAGGAGGTTTGCACAAGACACAGGTCACAAAAACCTTGCTGATGTAACAGGTTGCAGTAAAGAAGCTGAATGAAACCCACCAAAACCAAGATGGCAATGAGAGTGACCTCTGGTCATCCTCACTGCTACACTCCCACCAGCGCTAAGACAGTTTACAAATACCATGGCAACGTCAGGAAATTACCCTATATGGTCTAAAAAGGGGAGCCATGAATTATCCACCCCTTGTTTAGCATAAATCCTTTCCTGGGGGCTCCAGGCCTCCTCCCTCTCTGGGGGGTCTGGAATGGCATCCCTGGGCTTGTGGCCTCATCACTCCAGTCTCTACCTCCACTCACAGGTTTTTGGGTTAGAATATGAAACATATCTTTTTTGGGATACATAGTTCAATCCACTTCAAATGTATCAAGTTCTCTCTGGAGGCTCTAGGGAGGATCCTTCCTGCCTCTCCCAGCTCCTAGGGGATCCAGAGTCCCTGAGCTTGTGGCTGCATCACTCCAGTCTCTGTCTCCGTCTCCAGGTGGCCTTCTCCTTTGTGTCTGTGTCTCCTCTTCTGTCTCTTGAAAAGACACTTGTCATTGTATTCAGGGCTTACCCTACTCTACTCCAGGATGATCTCATCTCAAGGCCCTTCACTTTATCACATCTACAGAGACCCTATTTCGAAATAAGTTCTCACTCCAGGTTCTGGGCTTTCAGATGTGGAGAGATCTTTCTGGGGGCCACTGTTCAATCCAGTACAATTGTATCCAGTTCCCTCTGGAGGCTCTAGGGGAGGATCCTTCCTGCCTCTCCCAGCTCCTGGGGGATCCGGCATCCCTGGCCTTGTGGTCCCATCACTCCAGTCTCTGCCTCCGTCTCCACGTGACCTTCTCCTATGTGTCTGTGTCTCCTCTTCTGTCTCTTATGGGGACAGCTGTCATTGGATTTAGAGTCCACCCTAATCCAATATGACCTCACCATAACTCGACTAAAACTGCAAAGAGCATATTTCCAAAGAAGGTGATGATCAGAGATTCTGAGTGGATGCGAAGTTTGGAGAGGACACAGTTCCATCCTCTGCAGAGTGTCTTGTGCTGTCTCCAATGTCCTTATCTGCCAGAGACCCTGTGGGCGTTCAGCAAGGTGGTCCTCCTGTGTCACCACCTCCGGGATCTTACCTTTCACCAGGTGTGCCCACCTTGTGGCCGAATGGTGCAATATGAAATGATCTTTGCTCTCCGCTCCCTCATCTCTCTCTCTCTCTGTGTCTCTCTCTCTCTCTCTGTCTCTCTCTCTCTGTTTCTCCAGCATGCTGGTCCTGTCCACACCACCTAATCCAGCCGGGTGGACCCCATTCTCATCCACTCAGCAAGGTAGGAAAGAGCTCACGTGAAAACAGGTGAGGATGTGAAGAGGGGCTTCGGAACATGGAGCCAGGGCAAGAGGGTGGGTAACACTGGGATGGAGCCCACAGCATTCTGTGCTAATCCCTGCAGCGGCCTGGGGGCTTTGTATGCATTTGCTCCTCTCCACCATCCACAGCTTCTCACTCTTCCTCCATGTGGTACACATTTTCCTGCCCAGGAGCTGCTCCCTGAGCTCGGGATGCTCTCCCTCTAGATCCCTGCATGGCTGTCACCTTCCTGTCCACACTTAGCAAGACCCACAGTTGTTTAGTTCAGTCTTTGAGGGCAGCTGTCTCCTGAGCAAGACCACCTCTCTCAAGCCTAGAATGTGAGTCAAGGAAGCAGCCAGGAGCTGAACCAGCAGCACTAAAGCTACATCCGCCTCTTCCCAGGAAACGATGGTTTAGAATCATCCTTGTGCACCTGCCAGGATTGTTAGACTCAAAACATAAACAAAGAAAAATAATAAGTGGGCTGGACACAGTGGCTCACGCCTGAAATCCCAGCACTTTGGGAGGCCAAGGTGGGCGGATCACCTGAGGTCAGGAGTTCGAGACCAGCCTGACCAACATGGAGAAACCCCGTCTCTACCAAAAATACAAAACTTGCCGGGCGTGGTGTTGCACACCTGTAATCCAAGCTACTTGGGAGCCTGAGGCTGGAGAATCGCTGGAACCTGGGAGGAGGAGATTGAGTTGAGCTGAGATCGGGCCACTGCACTCCAGCCTGGGTGACAGAGTGAGACTCCATTTCAAAAAAAAAAAAGAGGAACCGTATTTGCAAACTATGCCTCTCTGAAATGCGTTAATTTTAATATATAAGACACTTAGGGCCGGACACACTGGCTCACGCCTGTAATCCCAGCACTTTGTGGGGCTGAGGTGGGCAGATCACGAGGTTAGGAGATCGAGACCATCCTGGCTAACACGGTGAAACACCGTCTCTACTAAAAATATTTAAAAAATTAGCCTGACGTGGTGGCGGGCAACTGTAGTCCCAGTTACTGGGAAGGCTGAGGCAGGAGAATGTCATGAACCCGGGAGGCGGAGGTTGCAGTGAGCTGAGATCGCACCATTGCACTGCAGCCTGGGTGACAGAATGAGACTCCACCTCAAAACAAAACAAACAAACAAACAAACAAAAATTCACAAAGTGAGTGAGATGGCTTGGCCCCTGTGCGCTGACAGTACCTTGCAGAGGAAGCTTTCATGGGATTTTCAGAACCGGTCAGCTGCTCAGGAAGCTCCTCCTGTAGCAGGAAGATGGGGAGGATATTGAAGTAAGACGTGTTCGCTGGGAATAGGCCATCAATGCACGTACTTCCATTCCAAGTTCCATTCCACGTTACATTCCATGTTCCATTCCGCGTTCCATTCCACATTCCACGCCATTCCATTCCACATTCCATTCCATTCCAATCCCCATTCCATAACACATTCCATTCCATTCCATTCCAAACTCCATTCCATTCCATTCCACATTCCATTCCATTCCATTCCATTCCACATTCCATTCCATTCCATTCCATTCCCTTCCACATTCCGTTCCAGATTCCATTCCATTCCATTTCACATTCCATTCCATGTCATTCCACAATCCATTCAACATTCCTCTCCAATACATTCCATATTTCGTTCCATTCCATTCTTCATTCAATTCCATTCTATTCCATTCCACATTCCATTCCATTCCATTCCACATTACACATTCCATTCCACATTTCATTCCACTTTCCATTCCACGTTCCATTCCACATTCCATTCAATTCCATTCTACGTTGTATCCCACGTTCCATTCCATTCCATTCCACTTTCCATTCCGCATTTCATTGCATTCCATTCCACCTTCCTTTGCATTCCATTATACATTCCATTCCACATTCCTTTCCATTCCTTTCCACATTCCATTCCACATTCCATTTCCTTACATTCCACATTCTATTCCACATTCCGTTCCTTTCCATTTCACATTCCATTCCACGTTCCATTCCTTTCCATTCCACGTTCCATTCCACATTCCATTCCACTCCATAACAAATTCCTTTCCACATTCCATTCCACATTCCATTCCATTCGATTCCACTCCACATTCTATTACATTCCATTCCATATTCTTTCCCATTCCATTTCACATTGCAATCTATTGCATTCCATATTCCATTCCATATTCCATTCCATTCCATTCCACTTTCCATGCCATTCCATTCCACATTCCATTCCATTACATTACATTCCGCATTACCTTCCATTGCATTCCACATTCCATTCCATTCCACATGGCATTCCTTTTCATTCCACATTCCATTTCATTACATATTTCATTCCATTCCATTACACATTTCATTCCATTCCATTCGACATTCCATTCCATTCCACACTCCATTCCATTCCATTCCACATTCCATTGCATTCCATTCCACATGGTATTCCACATTCAATTCCATTCCATTCCATTCCATTTTCATTGCATTCCATACAAAACTCCATGGCATTCAATTCCACATTCCATTCCTTTCCATTCCATTCCACATTCCATTCCACATTCCATTCCATTCCATTCCAATTTCCAATCTATTCCATTCCACATTCCGTTCCTTTCCATTCCACATTCCATTATATTCCATTCCATTCCGTTCCATTCCAAATTGCATTCCACATTCCATTCCATTTCTTTCCACATTCCATTCCATTCCATTCCACTTTCCATCCCATTCCATTCCATTCCATTCCACTCTCCCTTCCGTTCCATTCCACATTCGATTCCATTCCATTCCACATTGCATTCCATTCAACTCCACATTCCATTCCATTAAATTTCACATTCCATTCCATTCCATTCCACATTCCATTCCATTCCAGATTGCATTCCTTTCCATTCCACATTCCATTTCATTCCACATTCCATTCCATTCCACATTCCATTCCATTACATTCCATTTCATACCACATTCGATTCCACATTCAATTACATTGCATTCCACATTCCATTCCATTCAATTCCACTTTCCATTTCATTCTATTCCACATTCCATTCCAGTCCATTCCACATTCCATTCCACTCCATTCCATTCCACATTGCATTCCATTCCATTCCACATTCCAATCCATTCCATTCCACATTCCATTCCATTCCAAACCATTCCTTTCCATTCCATTCCACGTACAATTCCATTCCATTCCACGTTCCATTCCATTGCATTCCAAGTTCCATTCACTTCCATTCCACATTCCATTCCATTCAATTCCACATTGCATACCACATTCCATTCCATTGCATTCTATATTCCATTCCACGTTCCATTCCATTCCATTCCACATTACCTTCCACATTCCATTCCATTCCAGTCCACATTCAATTCCATTCCATTCCGTTTCTCATTCCATTCCATTCCATGCCATTCCACATTCCATTCCTTTTCATTGCATTCCGCATACCATTCCATTCCATTCCACATTCCATTCCATTCCGCATTCCATTCCACATTCCATTCCGTTCCATTCCAGATTCCATTTCTTTCCATTCCACATTCCAATCCATTCCATTCCACATTCCATTTCTTTCCACATTGCAATCCATTCCATTCCACATTCCATTCCATTCCACACTTCATTCAATTCCACTCCGCATTCTATTCCATTCCTCATTCTGTTCCATTCCATACCATTCCATTCTAGGTTCCATTCCATTCCATTCAAAGTTCCATTCCATTCCATTCCACATTCCATTCCATTCCATTACACATTCCATTCCACATTGCATTCCATTCCATTCTACATTCCATTCCACGCACCGTACCATTCCATTCTAAATTCCTTTCCACATTCCATTACATTACATTCCATTCCAGTCCACATTCCTTTCCATTCCATTCCATTCCACATTCAATTCCAAATTCCATACCTTTCCATTCCACATTCCATTCCATTCCGTTTCACATTCCATTCCATTCCATTCCACTTTCCTTTCCATTCCACATTCCATTCCATGCCCTTCTACATTCCATTACATTCCATTCCACATTCCATTGCATTACATTCCATATTTCTTTGCATGCCACATTCCATTCCATTCAATTCCATTACATTCCATTCCAAATTCCATTCCATTCCATTCCATTCCATTCCACATTCCATTCATTTCCATATGGCATTCCATACCGTTCTACCTTCCATTCCATTCCATTCTACATTCCATTCCATTCTGTTGCACATTCCATTCCATTCCTCATCCCAGTGCATTCCATACCATTTCATTCTAATCCATTCCACGTTCCATTCCATTCCATTCTACGTTCCAATCCATTCCATTCCACTTTCCATTCCCTTCCATTCCAAGATCCATTCCATTCCGTTCCACATCCATTTCATTCCATTCCACATTCTATTTCACTTTCTATTGTACATTCCATTCCATGTTCCATTCCATTTCATTCCACATTGCATTCCACATTCCATTCCATTTTATTCCATTCCAGTCCACATTCCATTCCATTCCAATAATTCCTCTTTTCATTCAGTTTCATTGCATTCCACATTCCATTTGATTCCATTCCTCATTCCATTCCGCATTCCGTTCCACATCCCATTCCATTCCATTCCATTCCGCATCCCATTGCATTCCATTCCAAATTCCATTCCATTCCATTCCATTCCATTCCACATTCCATTCGATTCCATTCCACATTGCATTCCATTCCATTCCACATTGCATTGCATACCATTCCACATTCTATTCCATGCCATGCCAAATTTAATTCCACATTCCATTCCATTTAACTTCACATTCCATTAGATTCCATTCCATTCCATTCCATTCCACGTTCCATTCCATTCCATTCCAAGTTCCATTCCATTCCATTCCAAATTCCATTCCTTTCCATTCCACTTTCCATTCCATTCCGTTCCACTTTCCATTACAGATTCCATTCCTTGCCATTCCAGATTCCATTCCATTCCATTCCACATTCCTTTAAATTCCATTCCACATTCCATTCCAATCCACGTTCCATTCCATTCCACTACGCATTCCTTTCCGCATTCCATTCCACATTCCTTTCCGTTCGATTCCATTCCACATTCCATTCCATTCACTTCCATTCCACATTCCCTTCCATTCCATTGCATTCCCTTCCACATTCCATTCCATTCCACATTCCATTCCATTCCATTCCATTCTACATTCCATTCCATTCCATTCCATTCCACATTCCATTCCATTCCACAGTCCATTCCACTCCTTTCCGGAATCCATTCCATTCAATTGCACATTCCGTTCCATTCCTCATTCCATTCCATTCCATACCATTCCATTCCATTCCATTCCACGTTCCATTCCATTCCATTCCAAGATCCAATCCATTCCATTCCACTTTCCATTCCATTTCACGTTCCATTCCACAGTCCATTCCTCGTTCCATTCCATTCCATTCCACTTTCCATTCCACATTCCATTCCATTCCATTCCATTGCAGTCCACATTCCATTCCATTCCATTCCATTCTACATTCCATTCCATTCCATTCCATTGCACATTCCTTTCCACTCCATTCCACATTCCATTCCTCTTTCCACTCCTCATTCCATTCCATTCCATTCCATTCCGCATTCCATTCAATTCCATTCCACATTCCTTTCCATTCCATTCCATTCCATTCCTTTCCACATTCCATTCGATTCCATTCCACATTCCATTTGATTCCATTCCACATTCCATTCGTTTCCATTCCACATTCCATTCGATTCCATTCCACATTCCATTCCATACCATTCCACATTCTATTCCATGCCATTCCACATTGCATTCCACTTTCCATTCGAATTCATTCCACATTCCATGCAATTCCATTCCATTCCATTCCACATTCCATTCCATTCCATTCCACATTCAATTCCACCTTCCATTGCAATCCATTCCACATACTATTCCTCTTTCCATTCCATTCCATTCCACATTCCATTCCATTCCACAGTCCATTCCACTCCTTTCCGGAATCCATTCCATTCAATTGCACATTCCGTTCCATTCCTCATTCCATTCCATTCCATACCATTCCATTCCATTCCATTCCACGTTCCATTCCATTCCATTCCAAGATCCAATCCATTCCATTCCACTTTCCATTCCATTTCACGTTCCATTCCACAGTCCATTCCTCGTTCCATTCCATTCCATTCCACTTTCCATTCCACATTCCATTCCATTCCATTCCATTGCAGTCCACATTCCATTCCATTCCATTCCATTCTACATTCCATTCCATTCCATTCCATTGCACATTCCTTTCCACTCCATTCCACATTCCATTCCTCTTTCCACTCCTCATTCCATTCCATTCCATTCCATTCCGCATTCCATTCAATTCCATTCCACATTCCTTTCCATTCCATTCCATTCCATTCCTTTCCACATTCCATTCGATTCCATTCCACATTCCATTTGATTCCATTCCACATTCCATTCGTTTCCATTCCACATTCCATTCGATTCCATTCCACATTCCATTCCATACCATTCCACATTCTATTCCATGCCATTCCACATTGCATTCCACTTTCCATTCGAATTCATTCCACATTCCATGCAATTCCATTCCATTCCATTCCACATTCCATTCCATTCCATTCCACATTCAATTCCACCTTCCATTGCAATCCATTCCACATACTATTCCTCTTTCCATTCCATTCCATTCCACGTTCCATTACACTCCATTCCACATTCCATTCGATTCCATTCCACATTCCATTCAATTCCATTCCACATTCCACTCGATTCCATTCCACATTCCATTCGATTCCATTCCACATTCCATTCCATACCATTCCACATTCTATTCCATGCCATTCCACATTGCATTCCACTTTCCATTCGAATTCATTCCTCATTCCATGCAATTCCATTCCATTACATTCCACATTCCATTCCATTCCATTCCACATTCAATTCCACCTTCCATTGCAATCCATTCCACATTCTATTCCTCATTCCATTCCATTCCATTGCACGTTCCATTACACTCCATTCCACATTCCATTCCATTCCATTCCACATTCCATTCCAATCCAGATTGGATTCCGTTCCATTCCACCTTCCATTCCATTCTATTCCACTTTCCATTCCATTCCATTCCACATTCCATTCCTCATGCCATTCCCTCCCATAGCATTCCATTGCATTCTATTAAATGATCCATTCCATTTCATTTCACATTCCATTACATTCCTATCCATTTCCGTCCAAATTCCATACAATTCCATTCCATACCACATTCTTTTCCATTTCATTGCACATTCCATTCCATTCCATTCAATGTTCCATTGCATTCCATTCCACGTTCCATTCCATTCCAATCCACTTTCCATTCCATATAATTCCAAGATCCATTCCACGTTCCATTCCAAGTTCCATTCCACATTCCGTTCCATTCCACTTTCCATTCCACATTCCATTCCATTCCTTTCCATTCCACATTCCATTAAATTCTATTCCAGTCCACATTCCATTCCATTCCATTGCATTCCCCATTCCATTCCACGTTCCATTCCATTCCGTTACACACTCCATTTCATTCCTTTCCACATTCCACATTGCATTCCATATTCCATTCTACATTCCATTCCACGGCCCTTTCCGCTTTCCTTTACACGTTCCACTCCATTCCATTCCACGTTCCATTCAACGTTCCATTTCATCAACTCAACATTCCCTTCCATTCCATTCCTTATTCCATTCCGTTCCTAATTCCATTCCATTCCATAACAAATTCGACTCAATTCCATTCCACATTCTTTTCCATTCCATTCCACATTCCATTCCATTCCATTCCACATTCCATTCCATTCCATTCCACATTCCATTTCATTCCATTCCACGTTGCATTCCATTCCATTCCACGTTGCATTCCATTCCCTTCCACATTCCATTCCAAATTCTATTCCATTCCTTTCCACATTCAATTCCACATTCCATTCCACGTTCCATTCCACGTTCCATTAAACGTTCCTTTTCCCGTTCCATTCCACGTTCCATTCCAGTTTCCATTCCATTCCATTCAATATTCCATTCCACATTCCATGTAACGTTCCATTCCACTTTCCATTCCACATTTCATTCCATTCCATTCTACATTCCTCTCCATTTCATTCCATTCCACATTCCACTCCATTCCATTACAGATTCCTTTCAACATTCTACTCCACATTCCACTTCATTCCGTTCCACATTCCATTCCACATTCCATTCTATGCCATTCCACATTGCACTCTTCCATTACATTCCATTCCACATTCCATTCCATTCCATTCCACATTCCATTCAATTCCATTCCACATTCCATTCCACATTCCATTCAATTCCATTCCACGTTCCTTTCCATGTTCCATTCCACGTTCCATTCCACCTTCCATTACATTTCTTTCCACATTCCATTCCACATTCAATTCAACGATCCATTCCATTCCATTCCACATTCCGTTCCACATTCCATTCCATTCCATTCCACTTTCCATTACACATTCCATTCCATTCCATTCCACATTCCATTCAACATTCGATTCCATTACATTCCACATTCCAGTCCATTCCATTCCATTCCAGTCCAAATTGCATTCAATTCCATTCCATTCAATTCCACATTCCATTCCATTCCATTCCATTCCACCGTCCTTTCCATTGCAATCCACATTATATTCCATTCCATTCCACGTTCCATTCCATGTTCCATTCCACCTTCCATTCCACATCTCATTCTAGTTTCCATTCCACTTTAAATTCCATGGTCCATTCAACGTTCCATTTCACATTCCATTCCATGTTCCATTCCACGTTCCATTCCATTCCATTCAACATTCCGTTCCACATTAAATTCCATTTCGTTCCACATTGCATTCCACGTTCCATTCCACGTTCTACTCCATTCCATTCCATGTTCCATTTCACGTTCCATTGCATTCCATTCCACATTGCATTCCATTCCATTCCATTCCATTTCACCTTCCTTTCCACATACCACTCCATTCCATTCCACATTCCACTCCATTCCATTCCACGTTCCATTCCACATTTCTCTCCATTACATTCCACATTCCATTGCTCATTGCATTCCACATTCCATTCCACAGTCCATTCCATTCCATTACACGTTCCATTCCACATTCAAATCCTTTCCATTGCACAATACATTCATCATTCCATTCCATTCTATTCCATTATTCATTCCCCTCCATTCCGTTGCGTATTCCATTCCACATTCCATTCCACATTCCATTCCATTCCATATTCCATTCCACGTTCCATTCCACCCTCCATTCCACTTTCCATTCCAATTTCCAGTCTAATTTAATTTCCACCGTCCATTCCACATTGCATTCCACATTCCATTCTACATTCCAGTTCATTCCATTCCACATTCCATTGCACGTTCCATTCCATCTTCCATTTCAAGTTCCGTTCAACATTCCTTACCACATTGCATTCCATTCCATTCCACATTCCATTCCACTTTCCATTCCATTCTGTTCCACATTCCACTCTATGTTCCATTCCATGTTCTATTCCATTCCATTCCACGTTCCATTTCACGTTCCACTTCATTCCATTCCACATTCCATTCCAAATTCCATTGCATTCCATTCCACATTCCACTCCCTTCCATTGCAATTTCCACTCCATTCCATTCCACATCCCACTCCATTCCATTCCACATTCCATTAAACATTTCTCTCCATTCAATTCCACATTCCATTGCACATTCCATTCCACAATCGATTCCACATTGCATTTCATTCCATTACAAGTTCCATTCCACATTCCATTCCACATTCAATTCCATTCCATTCCGCATTCCATTCCACATTCCATTCCATTCCATTCCATTCCACATTCAACTCCATTCCATTCCATATTCCATTCCTTATTCCATTCCATATTCCATTCCTCATTCCATTCCACATTCCATTCCATATTACATTCCACATTCTATTCCATTCCATTACATATTCAGTTCCATAATCCATTCCACGTTCCATTCCACGTTCAATTCCGCATTCCATTCCAGTTTCCATTTCATTGCATTCCACATTCCATTCCACATTCCATTACACATTCCATTCCATTCCATTCCATTCCATATTCCTTCCCATTCCATTCCACATTCCCTTCCATTCCATTCCTTTCCATTACACATTCCATTACATTCCATTCCCCTTTCCATTCTACGGTCCATTCCACGTTCCATTCCAACTTTCTTTCCAGTTTACATATCACTTACCATTTCAAGTTCCATTCCTCGTCAAATTCCATTGCATTCCTCACTTCATTCCACATTCCCTTCACTGCATTCCACGTTCCATTCCACATTCTGTTCCATTACATTCCACATTCCATTCCATTCCACGTTCCAATCCATTCCATTCCACTTTCCATTCCATTATGTTCCATTCGACATTCCATTCCATTTCATTCCATTCCACATTCTATTGCATTCCATACGAAATTTCATTCCATTCCATACCACATTCCATTCCACATTCCATTCCATTCCATTCCACATTCCATTGTACATTCCATTCCATTTCATTCCACATTCCATTGTACATTACATTCCATTCCATTCCACATTCCATTCTATTGCATTCCATATTCCATTCCATTTCATTTCACATTCCATTCTACTCCATTCCATTCCAGTCCACAATCCATTCCATTCCATTCCACATTCCATTCCATTCCATTCCTTTCCACATTCCATTCCATTCCATTCCATTTCACATTCCGTTACATTCCATTCCGTTCCATTCCATTCCACAATCAATTCCATTCCAATCCGAATTTCATTCCTTTCCATAGCACAATCCGTTCCGCCTTCCATTCCATTCCATTCCATTTTCCATTCTACCTTCCATTCCATACCATTCCACTTTATATTCAATTCCATTCCACATTCCATTCCATTTCACATTCCATTCCATTCCATTCCATTCGAGTCCACATTCCATTCCATTCCATTCCACATTCCATTCCATTCCATAAACATTCCATTCCACATTCCACTTCATTCCATTCCACATTCCATTCTAAATTCTTTTCCATTCCATTCTATTCCATTCCACACTCCATTACATTCCATTTCACATTCCATTCCATTCAATTCCTTTGCAGTCCACATTCCATTCTTTTACCTTCCACATTACATTCCATTACATTCCATATTCCAGTCCACATTCTATTCCATTCCTTTCCATATTCCAGTCCACATACTATTCCCTTCCATTCCATATTCCATTGCATTCCATTCCACATTCCATTTCATTGCATTCCACATTCTATTACAGATACCATTCCACAATCCATTCCAAATTCCCTTCCCTTCTATTCTACATTCCATTCCGCATTCCATTCATTTCCATTTCAATTTTCATTCCATTCCATTCCATTACACACTGAATTGCCTTCCATTCCACATTCCATTCCATTCCATTGCACATTCAATACCACTTTCCATTCCACATTCCATTCCATTCCATTCCACATTCCATTCCATTCCATTCCACATTCCATTCCACATTCCATTCCACATTGCATTTCAAATTCCATTCCATTCTTTTCCACATTCCATTCCGATTTCCATTCAATTCCATTTCACTTTCCATTACATTCGATTGCATTACACATTCAATTGCATTCCATTCCACATTCCATTACATTTCATTCCACATTCCATTTCCTTCCATTCCGCATTCCATTCCATTCCATTCCGCATTCCATTCCATTCCATTCCAATTCATTCCACATTCCATTCAGTTCCATTCCGTTACACATTCCATTTCATTACGTCACATATTCCATTCCTTTCCATTACATTACATTCCACATTCCATTCCATTCCATTCCATTCCATTCCATTCCATTCCCTATTCCATTCCATTCCATTCCATTCCACATTGCATTCCATTCCGTTCCACATTGTGTTCCATTCCATCCCGCATTCCATTCCATTCCATTCCATTCCACATTGCATTCCACGTTCTATTCCGCATTCCATTCCACCTTCCATTGCATTCCATTCCACATTCCATTCCATGTTCATACCATTCCTTTCCACATTGCATTCTACTTTCCATTCCATTCCATTCCTCATTCCATTCCTTATTCCATTCCACTTTCCACTCAATTGCATTCCACATTCCATTCCATTCCATTCCACATTCCATTCCATTCTGTTCCCTATTCCATTCCACTTTCCATTCCACTCCATTCCACATTACTTTCCACCTTCGATTCCATTCCATTCCTTTCCACCTTCCATTCCATTCCATTACACCTTCCTTTGCATTCCATTCACAATGCATTCCATTCCACTCCACGATCCATTCCATGTTGCATTCCACCTTCCATTCCGCGTTTGATTCCACATTCCACTCCACTTTCCATTCCACTTTCCACTCCACTTTCCATTCCATTCCCTTCCACGTTCCATTCCACTTTCCCTTCCACTTTCCATTCCACGTTAAAGTCCACGTACCATTCCGCATTCCATTCCACATTACATTCCATTCCACATTACATTCCACTCCACATTACATTCCACATTTCATTCCACGTTCCATTGCATGTTCCGTTTGAAGTTCCTTTCCACGTTGCATTCCAAGTTCCATTCTACGTTCCATTCAATTACATTCCACATTCCATTCCATTCGATCCCACATTCCACTCCATTCTATTCCACATTGCACTCCATTCAATTTCACATTCCATTCCACGTTTCACTCCATTCCATTCCACACTCCATTGCACTTTGCATTCCACATTCCATTCCACATTGCATTCCATTTCATTCCACATTCCACTCCATTCCATTCCATTCCACATTCCATTCCATCCCATTCCATTCCATTCCATTCCTCCTTCCATTCCACTTTCCATTCCAGATTCCATTGCACTTTCCATTCCTTTCCATTATGCATTCCATTCCACATTTCATTGCATTCCATTACACATTCCAATCCACATTCCATACCATTACATTCCACATTCCATTCCAAATTCCATTCCGTTCCATTCCACATTGCATTCCAATACATTCCATAGTCCATCGCATTACATTCCACATTCAATTTGATTCCATTCCACCTTACATTCCATTGCATTCCACATTGCATTCCATTCCATTCCACGTTCCATTCCACTTTCCATTCCAGTTTCCACTCCACTTTCCATTCCACTTTCCACTGCACGTTCCATTCTATTCCATTCGACGTTCCATTCCACTTTCCATTCCACTTTCCGTTCCACGTTGCATTCCACATTGCATTACACGGTCCATTCCACGTTCCATTCCAAGTTACTTTTCACATTCCATTCCACTTTCCATTCCACGTTGCATTCCACGTTCCATTCCACGTTACATGCCACTTTCCATTCCACGTTACATTCCACTTTCCATTCCACGTTCCGTTCCAAGTTCCATTCCACATTCCATTACATTTCACATTCGATTCAAAATTCCATTCCACATTTCATTCCTCTCCATTCCACGTTCCACTCCATTCAAATCCACATTCCATTCCATTCCATTCCACATTATATTCCACATTTTACTCCATTCCATTCCACGTTGCACTGTACATTCCATTCCACATTCGATTCCACATATCATTCCATTCCATTCCACATTCCACTCCATTCCATTCCATTCCGCATTCCACTCCATTCCATTCAACATTCCCTTCTACATTCCTTTCCATTCCATTCCACATTGCATTACACATTCCATTCCATTCCATTCCATTCTGCAATACATTCCATTCCATTCCACATTCCATTCCATTCCGTTCCATTCCACATTCCATTCCATTCAATTCCATTCCACATTCCATTCCATTTCATTCCATTCCACATTCCATTCCATTCCATTCCAATCCATTACACATTCCATTCCACATACCATTCCATTCCACCTTCCATTCCCCATTGCATTCCATTCCATTCCATGTTCCATTCCATTCCATTCCATTCCGCAATCCATTCCATTCCTTTCCACATTCCATTCCATTCCATTCCTTTGCACATTCCATTCCATTCCATTCCATTCCATTCCACATTCTATTCCATTCCATTCCAATCCATTCCACATTCCATTCCATTCCATTCCATTCCACATTCCATTCCATTCCATTGCAATACATTCCACATTCCATTCCCATTCCATTCCATTCCACTTTCCATTTCCCATTCCATTCCATTCCATTCCAGGTTATATTCCATTCCATTCCATTCCAGGTTACATTCCATTCCATTCCATTCTGCAATCCACGCCATTCCATTCCACATTCCACATTCCATTCCATTCCATTCCATATTCCATTCCATTCCATTCCAAACCATTCCTCATTCAGTTCCATTCCACATTCCGTTCCATATTCCATTCCATTCCCTTTAATATTCCATTCTATTCCATCCCATAAAATTCCACATTCCTTTCCATTCCATTTCAAATTCCATTCCATTCCATTCCACATTCCATTAATTTCCCTTCCACATTCCATACTATTCCATTCCATTCCACATTCCATTCTATTCCACATTCCATTCTACATTCCATTCTATTCCACATTCCATTCCCCATTCCATTCTTTTCCGTTCCACATTCCATTCCAATACATTACACATTCCATTACATTCCATTCCACATTGCATTCCATTTCATTCCACGTTGCATTGCATTCTATTAGACATTCCATTCCAAATTCAATTCCATTCCATTGCACATTCCAATCCACATTTATTTCCATTCCATTCCACATTCCATACCAAATTCCATTCCACTTTCGATTCCAAGTTCCATTCCAGATTCCATTCCACGTTCCATTCCACGTTCCATTCCACCTTCCTTTCCATTCCTTTCCACATTCCATTCCACATTCCATTCAACGTTCCATTCCATTCCATTCCACATTTCATTACTCATTCGAATCCATTTGGTTTCACTTTCCATTCCACATTCAATTCCACATTCCTTTCCATTCCATTTGACATTGCATTCCACATAACATTCCATTGCATTCCACATTCCATTGCATTCCATTCCACATTCCATTCTCTTCCATGCAACATTCCATTCCACATTGCATTCCATTCCATTCCACCTTCCATTCCAAATTCCATTCCATTCCAATCCACATTCCATTCCATTAATTTCCGCATTCCATTCCATTCCATTCCATTCCACATTCCATTCCAATACATTCCACATTCCATTCCATTCCATTCCTCATTGCATTCCATTCCATTACACGTTCCATTCCACGTTCCCTTCCCCTTTCCCCTCCATGTTCCATTCCATTCCATTTCACCCTCCATTCCATGTTCCATTCCACATTCTGTTCAATTCCATTCCACATTCCATTCTATTCCATTGCACGTATCATTCCTCGTTCCATTCCTTTTCATTCCACATTCCATTCCATTCCATTCCACATTCCATTCCATTCCATTACATTATATTCCTTCCCGCATTTTATTCCATTCCATTCAATTCCACTTTCCATTCCATTTCATTCCATTACACTTTCCATTCCATTCCATTCCACATTGCTTTGCATTCCATTCCAAATTCCATAGCGTTACACATTCCATTCCACTCCATTCCATTCCACATTGCTTTGCATTCCATTCCAAATTCCATTGCGTTACACATTCCATTCCACTCCATTCCACATTCCATTGCATTGCATTATACATTCAATTCCATTCGTTTCCATTCCAGTCCATTCCACATTCCTTTCCATTCCATTCCATTCCGCAATCCATTCCATTTGATTCCACATCCCATTCCATTCCATTCCACTTTCCATTCCACATTCCATTCCATTCCATGCCACATTCCATTACATTTCATTCGAAATTCTGTTGAATTCCATTCCAGATTCCATTCCTTTCCATTCCACATTCCATTCGACTCCATTCCACATTCCATTCCGTTCCATTCCACATTCCATTCCGTTAAATTCCACATTCCATACTATTCCGTTCCACATTCCATTCCATTCCATTCCACATTCCATTCCATTCCTTTTCACATTTCATTCCATGCCATTCCACATTCCATTCCACATTCCTTTCTATTCCATTCCACATTCCGTTCCATTCCATTCCATTACACATTAATTTCCATTCCATTCCACATTCCATTCCGGATTACCTTCCATTCCATTCCATTCCATTCCATTCCATTCCCTTCCATTCCATTCCACTTTCCATTCCATTCCATTCCATTCCTTTCCATTTCATTCCATTTTCCATTCCATTCCACATTCCATTCCATTCCATTCCATTGCATGTTCCATTCTATTCCATTACATTCCATTCTACATTCCATTCCAATCCAATCCACGTTCCATTCAATTCCATACCACATTGCATTCCACGTTCCATTCCATTCCATTCCACATTGCATTCTACATTCTATTCCATTCCATTCCACATTCCATTCCATTCCACATTCCATTCGATACCATTCCACATTACATTCTTCATTCCATTCTGCATTCCATTCCTATACATTCCACATTCCATTCAATTCCATTCCACGTTACATTGCTTTCTATTTCACATTCAATTGCATTCCTTTTCATTACAGTCCACATTCCTTTCCATTCCACATTTCATTCCATTCCATTCCACCTTCCATTCCATTTCATTCCGCATTCCTTTCAATATCACATTCCATTCCATTACACATTCCGTTCCATTCAATTCCACACTGCTTTCCATTCCATTCCACATTCCATTCCACTTTACATTCCCTTACATTCCACATTCCATTCCACCTTCCATTCCATTCCATTCCATATTCCATTCCATTTCATTCCATTCCAAATTCCGTTCCATTCCATTCCATTCCAACTTCCTTTCCATTCATTTGCACATTGCATTCCATTTCATTCCGTGTTCCATTCCACTTTCCATTCCACTTTCCATTCTACGTTCCATTCCACTTTCCACTCCATGTACCATGGCATTGCATTCCACATTCCATTCCACTTTCCATTCCACATTCCATTCCAAGTTCCATTCCACATTCCATTCCACATTCCATTCCACATTCCATTCTTTTCCATTCCATATTCCATTCCACCTTCTATTCCACGTTCCATTCCATTCAATTCCACGTTTCATTACATTCCATTGCACATTCCATTGCACATTCCATTCCATTCCTTTCCACATTCCATTCCACTTTACCTTCCATTCCATTCTGCATTCTACTCCCTTGAATTTACATTGCACTCCGTTTCATTCCTCATACCATTTCACATTTCACTCCATTCCATTAGACATTACATTGCACATTCCTTCCCACCTTCCATTCCACATTGCATTCCATTCCATTTCGCATTCCACTCCATTCAATTCCATTCCACATTCTATTCCATTCCATTCCACTTTCCATTCCATTCCATTTCAATTTCCATTCCTTTACTTTCCAATCCTTTCCACGTTCCATTCCACTCCTTTCCACATTACTTTCCAGTCCATTCCATTCCACGTTCCATTCCAGGTTCCATTCCACCTTTCATTCCACATTCCATTCTATTCCATTTTATTCCATTGCACATTCCACTACTTTCCATTCCTCATTCCATTCCCTTTCCTTTCCGCATTCCATTCCACATTCCATTCCAATCCATTCCACCTTCTGCTTCCTTCCATTCCAGTCCACATTCTATTCCATTCCATTCAACATTCCACTCCACATTTCATTCCATTCCGTTCCTCATTCCATTCCATATTCCATTCCGCTTTCCATTCCACGTTCCATTCCACGTTCCATTCCAGAATCCATTCCATTGCATTCCACATTCCATTCCACATTCCATTCCATTCCATTCCGCATTTCATTCCACATTCCATTCTATTCCTTTCCATTCCACATTCCATTCCATTCCATTCCACATTCCCTTCCATTCCATTCTTTTCCATTCCACATTCCATTCCACATTCCATTGCATTCCATTCCACTTTCCTTTCCATTCCATTCCACATTGCATTCCATTCCATTCCACGTTCCACTCCACATTCCATTCAACATTCCATTCTACATTCCGTTCCACCTTCCATTCCATTACATTCCATATTAGATTCCATTCCATTCCATTCCATTCCACTCCATATTAGATTCCATTCCATTCCATTCCATTCCACATTCCATTCCACTTTCCATTCCATTCCATTCCACATTTCATTCCATTCCATTCCATTACGTTCCATTCCACATTCCTTTCCATTCCATTAAACCTTCCTTTCCATTCCATTCCACATTGCATTCCATTTCACTCCACTTTCCATTCGACGTTCCATTCCACGTTTCTTTCCACGCTGCATTGCCCGTTCCATTTCACGTTCCATTCCATTCCCTTCCACATTTCATTCAAAATTCCATTCCATTCCATTCCACTTTCCATTCTACTTTGCCATCCATTATTTTCCACTTTCCATTCCAAGTGCCATTACATTACATTCCACTTTATGTTCCACATTCCATTACATTACATTCCGTATTGCATTCCACCTTCCGTTCCACATTCCATTCCACATTCCTTTCTAATCCATTTCATTCCACATTCCATTCCATTCCATTCCATTCCATTCCTCTCCATTCCACCTTCCATTCCACATTCCATTCCACATTCCTTTCCTTTCCATTCTACTTTCCATTCCACGGTACGTTGCGCGTTCCATTCCACCTTAAATTCCATTTCCTTCCACATTCCATTCCAAATTCCATTCCATTGAATTCCACATTCCATTCCACATTCCATTGCACATTCCATTCCACATTCCACTCCATTCCATTCCACATTCAACTACTTTCCATTCCATTCCATTCCACATTCCATTCCATTCCATTCCATTCCACATTCCATTCCATTCCATGCCACATTCCATTCGACATTCCATTCCACATTCAATTCCGTTCCACTCTACATTCCATTCCTTTCATTTCCACATTCCTTTCAATTCCATTATACATTCCATTCTATTCCATACCGCATTCTATTCCACATTCCATTCCGTTCCACTCTAAATTCCATTCCATTCAATTCCACATTCCATTGCATTCCATTTCACATTCCATTCCATTCCATACCACATTCCATTCCACTTTCCATTCCGTTTCACTCTACATTGTATTCCATTCCATTCCACATTCCATTCCATTCCATTCCATTCCACATTCCGTTCCAAAGCTTTCCACATTCCATTCCATTCCGAATTACATTCCACATTCCATTCTACTTTCCATTCCATTACATTCCACGTTCCATTCCAAGTGCCATTACATTCCAATCCACTTTCCATTCCACATTCCATTACATTACGTTCCGTATTCCAATCCACCCTCCATTCCACATTCCATTACACATTCCCCTCCAATCCATTCTATTCCACATTCCATTCCATTCCATTCCTTTCCATTCCACCTTCCATTCCACATTCCATTCCACATTAAGTTCCTTTCCATTCTACTTTCCATTCCACGGTATTTTCAATGTTCCATTCCACCTTAAAATCCATTTCATTCCACATTCCATTCCAGATTCCATTCCATTGCATTCCACATTCCATTCCACATACCATTCCACATTCCATTCCACATTTCACTCCATTCCATACCACATTCAGCTACATTCCATTACATTCCACACCACATTCCATTCCATTCCATTCCATTCCACATTCCATTCAATTCCTTTCCAGAATCCATTCCATTCCATTACATTTCATTACATTCCATTCCAGAGTCCATTCCATTCCATTCCACATTCCAGTCCACGTTGCATTCCATTCCATTCCATTCCGCATTCCATTCCATTCCATTCCACATTCCCTTCCATTTCATTCCATTCCATTGCACATTGCATTCCACATTCCATTCCTTTCCATACCACATTCCATTCCACGGTACATTCCGCGTTCCATTCCTCGTTAAATTCCATTCCATTCCACATTGCTTTCCACATTGCATTCCATTGCCTTCCACGTTGCTTTCCACATTCCATTCCATTCCAATCCACATTCCATTACATTCCATTCCACATTCCATCACATACAATTCCACTCTACATTCCATTCCATTCCTTTCTTCCCCACATTCCATCCATTCTGTTCCATTGCATGTTCCATTCCATTCCATACTACATTCCATTCCACATTCCATTCCATTCCATTTTACTTTCCATTCCATTCCATTCTACATTCCATCCAATTCCATTCCACATTCCATTCAATTCCATTCCACGTTCCATTCCATTCCATTTCACATTCCTTTCCATTCCATTCCCGTCCAAATTCGATTCCATTCCAGTTTACATTCCATTCCATTCCATTCCACATCACATTGCATTCCATTCAGCTTTTCATTCCACATTCCGTTCCATTCCATTGCACATTGAATTCCACATTCCATTCCACATTCAATTACATTGCATTCCACATTCCATTCCACATTCCATTCTACATTCCATTCCAAATTCCATTCCACTCTATTACACACTGTATTCCGCATTACATTCAATTCCATTTCACATTCCATTCCTTTCCATTCCATTCCACATTGAAGAGTATTCCATTCCACTTTCCATTCCATTAAATTGCACATTTAATTCCACATTCCTTTCCACATTCCATTCCATTCTGTTCCACATTCCATTCCACATTCCATTAAACATTCCATTCCACATTCCATTCCATTCTATTCAGCATTCCATTCCGTGTTCCATTCAATTCCATTTCACATTCCATTCCATTCAATTCCACCTTCCATTCCACATTCCATTCCACATTCCATTCCATTCTATTCCCCTTTCCATTTCGTAATCCATTCAATCCCGTTTCACATTCCATTCCATACTATTCCACCTTCAATTGCATTCCATTCCACATTCCATTCCATTACATTGCAGATCAATTCCACATTCCATTCCATTCCATTCCACATTCCATTCCTTTCTGTTCCACATTCCATTCCGCATTCAATTCAATTGTATTTCACATTCCATTGCATTCCATTCCATTCCACATTGAATTGCATTCCATTCCACATTCCATTCCATTTCATTCCATACTATAGTACATTCCATTCCATTCCACATTCCAATCCATTCCACTTCACCTTCCATTCCACATTACATACCATTCAATTTGACATTCCATTCGACGTTCCATTCCATTCCATTCCACATTCCATTCCACATTGCATTGCATTCCACGTTGCATTCCATTCAATTCCAAATTCCATTCCACATTGCATCCCATTCTTTTCCACATCCATTCCATTCCATTCCATTCTACATTCCATTCCATTCCATTCTACATTCCTTTCCATTCAATTTCACTTTCCATTCAAGTCCATTCCGGATTCCATTGCACATTCCATTCCATTCCATTCCATTGTGCTTTCCATTCTAAATTCCCATCCATTCCATTCCACATTCCATTCCTTTACATTCCATTCCATTCCATTCCATATTCCATTCCAATCCACATTCCATTCCATTCCATTCCATTCCACATTCTATTCCATTCTATTCCATTTCTAAATCCATTCAATTCCATTCCACATTCCATTCCATTCCATTCCACATTCAATTCCAATTTCCCTTCCTTTCCATTCCAGGTTCCATTCCATTCTATTCCATTCCATTCCACAATACATTCAACGTTCCCTTCCCTTCTATTCCACATTCCATTCCATATTCCATTCCATTCCATTCCACATTCCATTTCATTCCACATTCCATTCCATTTCATTCCACATTGCATTCCATTCCATTCCACGTTGCATTCCATTCCATTCCACATTCCATTCCGTTTCATTACATTCCTTTCCTCATTCCACTCCATTCCGTTCCATTCCAATCTACATTGCATTCCATTCCATTCCATTCCATTGCATCTTTCATTGCATTCCATTCCTCATTCCATTTCTTTCCATTCCACATTCCATTGCATTCCATTCCACATTACATTCCATTCCACATTTCATTCCACATTCGATTACATTCCGTTATACATTCCATGCAACATTCCATTCCATTCCATTCCACATTCCATTCCAATTTCCACTCCATTTCATTCCACATTCCATTCAACATTCCATTCCACATTCCATTCCATATTCCCTTCCAATTTCCACTCCATTTCATTCCACATTCCATTCCACATTCCATTCCATTCCATTCCACATACCATTCCATTCCATTCTATTAAACATTCCATTGCATTGCATTCCACATTTTATTCCAATTCATTCCACATTCCATTTCACATTCCATTCCATTCCATTGCATATTCCATTCCACATTCCGTTCCACATTCCATTCCTCTCCCTTTCACTTTGATTTCCACATAGCATTCCATTCCATTCTACATTCCATTCCATTCCTTTCCGCATTCCATTCCATTGCATAAATCATTCCCTTCCAAATTCCATTCCACATTGCATTCGATTTCATTCCACATTCCATTGAATTCCATTCCACGTTACTTTCCACATTCCATACAAAATTCCATTCCATTTCATTCCACTTTCCATTCCACATTCCATTGCACATTCTCTTCCACTTCCCATTCCATTCCATTCCACTTTCCATTCCATTCCATTCCACATTCGATTCCACTTTCCATTCCATTCCATAACACATTCCATTCCATTCCATTCCACTTTCCACATTCCATTTCACTTCCCATTCCACTTTCGTTTCTACATTTCATTCGACGTACCTTTCCACGTTCCATTCCATTCCATTACACGTTCTATTCCACGTTCCATTCCATTCCATTCCACGTTCCATTCCAGTTTCCATTCCGTTCCACTCCACGTTCCACTCCATTCCATTCCACGTTCCTTTCCATGTTCCCTTACATTCCATTCTGTTCCATTCCACATACAATACCATTCATTTCTACTTTCCATTCCACTCCTTTCCAGATTGCATTCCATTGCATTCCATTTCACTTTCCATTCCATTCCATTCCACGTTCCATTCCGTTCCATTCCACATTCCATTCCATTCCAATTCCAATTCCATTCCATTCCATTCCAGTCCACATTCGATTCCATTCCATTTGACATTCCATTGCTTTCCATTCCACGTCACATTCCATTCCATTCAGCTTTTCATTCCACATTCCATTCGGTTACATTGCACATTCAATTCCACATTCCATTCCACATTCAATTGCATTGCATTCCACATTCCATTCCTCATTCCATTCTACATTCTATTCCAAATTCCATTCCACTCTATTACACACTGTATTCCACATTACATTCAATTCCTTTTCACATTCCATTCCTTTCCATTCCATTCCACATTGAATAGTACTCCATTCCACTTTCCATTCCATTCTATTGCACATTTAATTCCACATTCCTTTCCACATTCCATTCCATTCTATTCCACATTCTATTCCACATTCCATTCCACATTCCATTCCATTCTATTCAGCATTCCATTCCGTGTTCCATTCAACTCCATTTCACATTCCATTCCATTCTATTCCACCTTCCATTCCACATTTCATTCCACATTCCATTCCATTCTATTCCCCATTCCATTTCGCAATCCATTCAATCCCGTTTCACATTCCATTTCATACTATTCCACCTTCAATTGCATTCCATTCCACATTCCATTCCATTACATTGCAGATCAATTTCACATTCCATTCCATTCCATTCCACATTCCATTCCGTAGTGTACCACTTTCCATTCCGCATTCAATTCAATTGTATTTCACATTCCATTGCATTCCATTCAATTCTACATTCAATTGCATTCCATTCCACATTCCATTCCATTTCATTCCATACTATATTACATTCCATTCCATTCCACATTCCAATCCATTCCACTTCACCTTCCATTCCACATTACATACCATTCAATTTGACATTGCATTCGACATTCCATTCCATTCCATTCCACATTCCATTCCACATTGCATTCCATTCCACGTTGCATTCCATTCAACTCCAAATTCCATTCCACATTGCATCCCATTCTTTTCCACATCCATTATATTCCATTCCATTCTACATTCCATTCCATTCCATTCTACATTCCTTTCCATTCAATTTCACTTTCCGTTCAAGCCCATTCTGGATTCCATTGCACATTCCATTCCATTCCATTCCATTCCACATTCCATTCTAAATTCCCATCCATTACATTCCACATTCCATTCCTTTCCATTCCATTCCATTCGACATTCCATTCCATTCCATTCCACATTACATTCCTTTACATTCCATTCCATTCCATATTCCATTCCATTCCACATTCCATTCCATTCCATTCCATTCCACATTCAATTCCATTCTATTCCATTTCAAATTCCATTCAATTCCATTCCACATTCCATTCCATTCCATTCCACATTCTATTCTAAATTCCCTTCCATTCCATTCCAGGTTCCATTCCATTCTATTCCATTCCATTCCACAATACATTCAACATTCCCTTCCCTTCTATTCCACATTCCATTCCATTCCATTCTATTCCATTCCATATTCCATTCCATTCCATTCCACTGTCCATTTCATTCCACATTCCATTCCATTTCATTCCACATTGCATTACATTCCATTCCACATTCCATTCCGTTTCATTACATTCCTTTCCTCAATCCATTCCATTCCATTCCAATCTACATTCCATTCCATTCCATTCCATTCCATCTTTCATTGCATTCCATTCCTCATTCCATTCCTTTCCATCACACATTCCATTGCATTCCATTCCACATTCCATTCCACATTCCATTCCATTCCACATTTCATTCCACTTTCGTTTCCATTCCGTTACACATTCCATTCAACATTCCATTCCATTCCATTCCACATTCCATTCCACTTTCCACTCCATTTCATTCTATATTCCATTCCACATTCCATTCCATTCCATTCCACATTCCATTTCATTCCATTCCATTCCACATTCCATTACACTCCATTCCATTCTATTAAACATTCCATTCCTTTGCATTCCACATTTTATTCCAATTCAGTCCACATTCCATTTCACATTCCATTCCATTCCATTCCATTCCATATTCCATTCCTCATTCCATTCCACATTCTATTCCAATCCCTTTCACGTTGATTTCCACATAGCATTCCATTCCATTCTATATTCCATTCCATTCCTTTCCGCATTCTATTCCATTGCATTCCGCATTGAATTCCATTCCATTGCATTCCGCATTGCATTCCATTCCATTGCATAAATCATTCCATTCCAAATTCCATTCCACAATCCATTCGATTTCATTCCACATTCCGTTGAATTCCATTCCACGTTACTTTCCACATTCCATACAAAATTCCATTCCATTTCATGCCCCTTTCCATTCCACATTCTATTGCACATTCTCTTCCACTTCCTATTCCATTCCATTCCACTTTCCATTCCATTCCATGCCACATTCGATTCCAATTTCCATTCCATTCCATAACACATTCCATTCCATTCCATTCCACATTCCACATTCCATTTCACTTCCCATTCCACTTTCTTTTCTACATTTCATTCGACGTACCTTTCCATGTTCTATTCCATTCCATTACACGTTCTATTCCACATTCCATTCCATTCCATTCCACGTTCCATTCCAGTTTCTATTCCGTTCCACTCCACGTTCCATTCCGCTTTCCATTCCATTCCATTCTGTGTTCCTTTCCATGTTCCATTACATTCCATTCTGTTCCATTCCACATACAATTGCATTCATTTCCACTTTCCATTCCACTCCTTTCCAGATTGCATTCCATTGCATTCCATTTCACTTTCCATCCCATTCCATTCCACATTCCATTTCGTTCCATTCCACATTCCATTCCATTCCGATCCCAGTTCCATTCCATTGCATTGCATTCCATTCCATTCCACATTCCAATGCATTCTACTCCACATTCCCTTCCATTCCAATCCATTCCACTTTCCAATCCTTTCCATTCCATGTTCCATTCCGCGTTCCATTCTTCTTTCCATTCCATTCCATTCGACATTCTGTTCCACATTGCATTCCATTTCATTCTACATTCCATTACACATTCCATTGAATTCCATTGCTCCTACCATTCCACATTGCATTCAATTCCATTCCACTTTCCACTCCATTCCAATCTACATTCCGTTCCATTCCATTCCACATTCCATTCCATTCAATTCCATTCCATACCATTCCGCATTCCATTCCATTCCACATTCTATTCCGTTCCATTCCACGCTCCTTTTCCTTCCATTCCAATCTATTCCACATGCCATCCCACATTGTATTCCATCCTATTCCACTTTCCATTACACAATCCATTCCATTCTGTTACACATTACATTCCACATTCCATTCCATTCCATTCCACATTCCATTCCACATTGTGTTCCATTCCATTCCACATTTCATTCCATATTCCATTCCTTTCCATACCACATTCCTTTCCATTCTTTTCCATATTCCATTCCATTCCACATTCCACATTCCATTCCACTTTCCATTCCACGTTCCATTCCATTTCATTCCACTTTGCATTCCACTTTCCATTCCATTGCATTCCTCATTCCATTCAACTTTCCATTCCACATACCATTCCATTACATTCCGTATTCCATTCCACCTTCCATTCCACATTCCATTCCAATTCAATCCTTTCCACATTCTTTTCCATTCCATTCCATTCCATTCCTTTCCATTCCACTTTCCATTCTTCATTCCATTCCACATTCCATTCCTTTCCATTCTACTTTCCATTCTGCGGTCCATTCTGCATTCCATTCCACGTTAAATTCCATTCCATTCCACATTCCATTCTACATTACTTTCCATTCCATACCACATTCCATTCCACATTCCATTCCGTTCCTCTCTACATTCCATTCCATTCCATTCCACATTCCATTCCATTCCATTCCATTCCACATTCCATTCCAAAGCATTCCACATTCCATTCCATTCCATTCCACATTCCATTCCATATTCCCCTCCATTGCATTCCACATTCCATTGTACATTCCATTCCACATTCCATTCCACATACCATTGCATTTCATTCCACATTAAACTCCATTACATTCTCTTCCATATACCATTATATTCATTCCATATTCCATTCCATTCCATTTCAAATTCCATTTCATTCCATTTCATTCCTTTCCACACTCCGTTGAATTCCATTCCACATTCCATTCTATTCCATTCCACATTCCACTGCATTCCATTCCATTCCACATTACACTCCATTCCATTCCACATTCTATTCCATATTCCATTCCATTTTCCATTGCACATTCCATTCCACATTCCTTTCGATTCCATTCCACTTTCCACTCTGTTCCTTTCCATTCCACATTCAATTCCATTCCATTCCACATTCCATTACATATTCCATTCCACATTCCGTTTGACGTTCCTTTCCTTTCCATTCTACATTCCACTCCACATTCCATTCCATTGCATTCCACATTCCATTCCAAATTCCTTTCAATTCCATTCTGCATTGCATTCCACATTCCATTCCATTCCATTCCACATTTCATTCCACTGCATTCCATTCCATTCCAAATCCCATTCCATTCCATTCCACCTTGCAATCCATTCCATTCCACATTCCATTCCATATTCCATTCAAATCCATTCCACATTGCATTCCACTTTCCATTCAATTCCATTCAACTTTTCATTCCATGGCATTCCATTCCATTCCAAATTCCATTCCATTCCAATCCACCATCCATTCCATTCCATTCCACATTACATTCCTTTCCATTCCACGACTGTTTCACGTTTCATTCCACTTTCAATTCCACGTTCCATGGCATTCCATTCCACTTTCCACTCCACGTTCCATTCCACGTTCCATTTCACGTTCTATTCCACGTTGCATTCCATGTTCCATTCCACATTCCATTCCACGTTCCATTCCGCATTCCATTCCACATTCTATTCCAGATTCCTTTCCATTGCATTCCACATTCCATTACGCATTCCACTCCATTCCGTTCCTCATTCCATTCCACATTCCACCCCATTCCATTAAACATTCCATTCCATTCCATTCCATTCCACATTCCATTCCACATTCCAATTCACATTCCATTCCATTACATTCCACGTTTCATTCCCTTCCATTCCATGTTCCATTCCATTCCGTTTCAGTTTCCAATCCACTTTCCATTCCATTCCACTCCATGTTCCATTCCATTCCATTCAACTTTCCATTCCACATTCCATTCCATTGCAATCCACATTCCATTCCATTCCATTCCACGTTCCATTCCACATTCCATTCCATTCCATTCCTCGTTCCATTCCATTGCATTCCACGTTCCATTCCATTCCATTCCACAATCCATTCTATATTCCATTCCATTCCATTCCACATATCATTCCATTCCATTCCCTTACATTCTGCATTCCATTCCATTCCATTCCACGTTCCATTCCGCATTATATTCCACTGCATTCCACTTTCCATTCCATTCCATTCCATTCCACATGCAATTCCTTTCTATTCCACTTTCAATTCCACGTTCCATTCCATTGCTTTCCACATTCGATTCCATTCCATTAAACCTTCCATTCCACATTTCATTACATTCCTTTCCACATTTCATTCCACATCAACATTCCATTCCACGTTCCTTTCCACTTTACATTCCGTTGCATTCTACATTCCAATCCATTCCATTCCACATTCCATTCCACATTCCATTCCACATTCCATTACGTTCAAATCCACATTCCATTGGATTCCATTCCTCATTCCATTCCATTCCATTCCTCAATCCATTCTGCATTCCATTCCATTCCATTCCACATTCCATTCCATTGCATTCCACATTGAATTACACATTCCATTCCACATTCCATTCCATTCCTTTCCACATTCCATTCTATATTTCATTCCATTCCATTCCACATTCCATTCCAGTTTCCATTCCATTGCATTCCACATTCCATTCCATTCCATTCCACATTCCATTGCACATTCCAAACCATTACATTCCACTTTCCATTCCATTCCATTCCAGATTCCATTTCACATTCCAATCTCTTCCATTCCACATTCCATTCCACATTTCATTCCATTCCATTTCACGTTCCATTCCACATTCCATTCCGTTCCTTTCCACATTCCATTCCACTCCATTCCACATTCCATTCCACATTATATTCCACATTCCATTCCACATTCCATTCCATTGTATTCCGCAATTCATTCCACATTCTATTCCTTTCCATTCCACCTTCCAAAACATTCCATTCCACATTCAAATCCATTTCATTCAGCATTGCATTCCACTCCTTTCCATATTCTATTCCACCTTCCATTCCATTCCATTCCACATTCCATTCCATTCCATTCCATATTCCATTCCATTCCACTCCATTCCGCTTTCCATTCCATTCCATTCCACATTCCATTCCACATTCCATTCCATTCCATTCCACATTCCATTCTATATTTCATTCCATTCCATTCCACATTCCATTCCAGTTTCCATTCCATTGCATTCCACATTCCATTCCCTTCCATTCCACATTCCATTGCACATTGCAAACCATTCCATTCCACTTTCCATTCTATTCCATTCCAGATTCCATTTCACATTCCATTATCTTCCATTCCACATTTCATTCCACATTTCATTCCATTCCATTTCACGTTCCATTCCACATTCCATTCCGTTCCTTTCCACAATCCATTCCACTCCATTCCACATTTCATTCCACATTATATTGCATTCCATTCCACATTCCATTCCATTCCATTCCACCGTCCATTCCCTTCCATTCCACGTTCCATTGCATTCCGCTGCACTTTCAATTTCATTCCATTCCACTTTCCATTCCACGTTGCATTCAACATTCCATTCCATTCCATTCCACTTTCCAATCCACATTCCTTTCCATTCCATTCCACATTCCATTCCACATTGCACTCCATTCCATTCCACTCCATTCCATGTTCCATTCCATTCAATTCCAAGTTCCATTCTACCTTACATTCCACATTCCATTCCATTCCTTTCCACGTTTCATTATGTTACATTCCACTTTCCATTCCATTGCATTGCACTTTCCAATGGACATTCCAATCCATTCCAGTCCACGATCCATTCCATTGCATTCCACATTCCATTCCACATCCCATTCCATTCCTTTCCACATTCCATTGAGTTCTATTTCACATTCCATTCCACATTGCATTCCATTTCATTCCAATTTCCATTCCACATTTCATTCCATTGCATTCACCATTCCATTCCATTCCATTCCATTCAACAATAATTCCACATTCCATTCCATTGCATTCACCATTCCATTCCATTCCATTCCATTCAACAATCATTCCACATTCCATTCCATTCTATTCCACATTCCATTCCACGTTCCACACCGTTTCATTTCACGTTCATTCCATTCCAATCCATTCCATTCCATTCCTCATTCCATTGCATTTCATTCCATTGCATTCCACATTCCATTCCACATTCTATTCCACATTCCATTCCATTCCATTCCACATTCCATTCCAATCCATTTCACTTTCCCTTAAATTTCATTCCAGTCTATTCAACATTCCATTCCAATTGCATTTCACGTTCCATTCCAAGTTCCATTCCATTTTCCATTTCACATTCCATTCCTCGTTCCATTCCTCATTTAATTCCATTCCATTTCATATTCCATTCCACATTCAATTCTGTTGAATTCCAAATTGCATTCCACTCCATTGCATTCCACTTTGCATTCCATTCCATTCCATATCCCATTCCTTTGCATTCCACATTCCATTCCATTCCACATTCCATTTCATAACATATCATTCCACATTCCTTTCAATTCCATTCCACTTTCCATTCCTTTGCACATTCCATTGCATTCCATTCCATATTCCATTCCATTCCATTGCATTGCACTATCCATTCCACATCCTATTCTATTCCATGTTGCATTCCACATTCCATTCCACATTCTATTCCATTTCACATTCCATTTCACGTTCCATTCGACGTTCTGTGAAACATTGCATTCCATTCCATTCCACAATCCATTCCACATTCCACTTCTTTCCACGTTCCTTTCCACATTCCATTCCATATTCCATTACATTTTGTTACACATTCCATTCAACTCCACATTCGATTCCATTCCATTCCACATTCCATTCCATTCCATTCCATAGCAGTCCACATTTCATTCCATTCTATACCATTCCAGATTCCATTCCTTACCATTCCACATTCCACTCCCTTTCATTCCACGTTCCATTCACATTCCATTCCACGTTATATTCCCTGTTCCATTCTACATTCCATTCCACGTTCAATTTCCAATCCCTGACATTCCAATTTCCTTTCCACGTTCCTTTCCACGTTCCATTCCATTCCATTCCATGTTCCATTCCACGTTGCATATCACGTTCCTTTCCTCGTTCCATTCCATTAAATTCTACGTTACATTCCACTTTCTATTCCATGTTACATTCCATTGCATTCCACGTTCCATTCCATTCCATTCCACTTCATTCCACGTTCCATTTCACATTCAATTCCATTCCTTTCCACATTGCATTGAATTCTATTTCATGTTCCATTCCACATTGCATTCCATTTCATTCCATTTTCCATTCCACATTTCATTCCATTGCATTCCCCATTCCATTCCATTCCATTCAACATTCATTCCACATTCCATTCCATTCCACATTCCATTCCACATTCCACACCATTACATTTCACGTTCATTCCATTCCAATCCATTCCATTCCATTCCTAATTCCATTCCATTTCATTCCATTCCATTCCACATTCCATTCCACATTCCATTCCATTCCATTTCACATTCCATTAAACATTCCATTCCAATCCATTTCACGTTGCCTTAAATTTCATTCCAGTCCATTCCACATTCCATTCCCATTGCATTTCACTTTCCTTTCCAAGTTCCATTCCATTTTCCATATCACATTCCATTCCACGTTCCATTCCACATTTAATTCCATTCCATTTCATATTCCATTCCACATTCAATTCTGTTGAATTCCACACTGCATTCCACTCCATTCCATTGCAAATTGCATTCCATTCCATTCCATATTCCATTCCATACCTTTCCAAATTCCATTCCATTCCATTATACATTCCATTGCATAACATATCATTCCACATTCCTTTCAATTCCATTCTACTTCCATTCCATTGCACATTCTATTGCATTCCATTCCACATTCCATTCCATTCCATTCCACAATCCATTCCACATTCTATTCTATTCCACGTTCCATTCCACATTCCATTTCACATTCTATTCCATTCCACGTTCCATTCGACGTTTTGTAAAACATTGCGTTCCATTCCATTCCACAATCTATTCCACCTTCCACTTCATTCCACATTCCATTCCACATAACATTCCATATTCCATTCCATTCCATTACACATTCCATTCCAATACACATTCGATTCCATTTGATTCCACATTCCATTCCATTCCATTCCATATCAGTCCACATTCCATTCCATTACACAGCATTCCAGATTCCATTCCTTACCATTCCACATTCCATTCCATTCCATTCCATGTTCCATTCACGATCCATTCCATGTTCCATTCCCTGTTCCATTCTGCTTTCCATTCCACGTACGATTTCACGTTCCAATCCCTGACATTCCAATTTCCATTCCACGTTCCATTCCAAGTTCCATTCCATTCCATTCCACGTTCCATTCCACGTTGCATATCACGTTCCATTCCACGTTCCATTCCATTAAATTCCACGTTACATTCCACTTTATATTCCATGTTACATTCCATTCCATTCCACGTTCCATTGCACGTTCCATTCCACATTCCATTCCATTCCATTCCACACTCCATTTTACATTCCATTCCATTAAATTCCACATTCCATTGCACACTCCATTCCATTCCATTCCACTTTCCTTTCCTTTCCATTCCACATTATATTCCATTACATTCCACATTCCATTTCACATTCCATTCCATTCCATTCCACATTCCATTGCACATTCCATTCCATTCCATTGCACTTTGCATTCCACACAGCATTCCATTCCATTCCACATTCCATTCCATTCCATTCCACATCCTTTCTTCCCTTTCCACGGTCCATTCTATTCCATTCCGCATTGCATTGTCATTTAATTCCATTCCGCAGTCCATTCCGCATTCCATTCCATTAAATTCAACTTACCATTTCACATTCCATTCCATTAAATTCTGCATTCCATTCCGCATTCCATTCCATTCTATACTCCATTCCATTCCACATTCCATTCCATTCCATTCCATTCCAGATTCCATTCCATTCCATTCCATATTTCATTCCACCATCCAATCCATTTTATTCCACGTTCCATTCCAATCCATTCCACATTCCATTCCATTCCACTCCACATTCTATTCCACATTCCATTCCATTCCACATTCCATTGCACATTCCATTCCATTCCATTCCACTTTGCATTCCACACAGCATTCCATTCCTTCACACATTCCATTCCATTCCATTTCATGATACTTTCCATTACATTCTATTCAATTCCACATTGCATTCCATCCCATTCCTTTCCACTTTGCATTCCACACAGCATTCCCTTCCATCCCACATTCCATTCCATTCCATTCCATGATCCTTTCCATTACGTTCCATTCCATTCCACATTACATTCCATTCCACTACACTTTCCATTCCACTTTGCAATTAAATCCATTGCACATTCCATTCCACATTCCATTCCATTCCATTCCATTCCACCTTCCATTCCATTCCATTCCACCTTCCATTCGATTCCACATTCCTTTCCACATTTCATATCATGCCATTCCCCATTCCATTCTGCATTCCATTCCCCGTTGCATTCCATTCATTTTCACATTCCATTCTACATTCCATTCAATTCCATTCCGCATTCCGTTCCATTCCATTCTTCATTCCAATCCATCCCATTCCATTCCATTCCACCTTCCATTGCATTTCATTCAGCATTCCATTCCATTCCAGCATTCCATTCCACATTCCATTCCATTCCATTCAACATTCCATTCCATTCCATTCCATTCCATTCCATATTCCATCCCATTCTATTCCACTTTCCATTCCATTCCACTGTATATTCCATTGCATTCCATTCTACTCCACAATGCATTCCACATTCCATTCCATTCCACGTTCGATTCCACATTCCATTCCACATTCCATTGGATTCCACTTTCCATTCGATTTCACATTCCATTTCATTCCATTTCACTTTCCATTCCATTCCACATTCCATACCACATTGCATTCCATTCCATTCCAAATTCCATTCTGCATTCCATTCCACTCCATTCCGCATTCCATACCATTCCATTCCACCTTCCATTCCATTGCACTCGGCACTCCATTCCATTCCTGCATTCCATTCAATGTTCCATTACACATTCCTTTCCAGGTCCCATTCCACATTCCATTCCATTCCATTCCACGTTCTATTCCACATTCGATCCCATTCCATTCCACATTCCATTCCATTCCATTCTACGTTCCATTCCACTCTATTCTACGTTCCATTCCACATTTCATTCCATTCTATTCCACATTCCATTCAATATTATATTCCACATTGCATTCCATTCTACGTTCCATTCCACATTCCATTGGATTCCACGTTCCATTCCACATTCCATTCAACATTCCATTCCACATTCTATTCCACGTTCTATTCCAATTTCCATTCCAAATTCAATTCCATTCCATTCTGCTTTCCATTCCATTCCATTCCACATTCCTTTCCATTGCATTTCACATTCCATTCCACATTCCTTTCCCTTCCATTCCACAATCCATTACATATTCCATTCCATTCCATTCCACATTCCGTTCCACATTCCTTTCCACCTTCCATTCCACATTCCAGTCCATTCCATTCCCCCTTCCATTCCACTTTCCAATCCATTCCATTGCACATTCCATTCCATTCCATTCGACTTCCGATTACACATTCCATTCCATTATATTCCACATTCCATTACACATTCAATTCTCTTTTATTGCACTTTCCATTCCACATTCCATTCCATTCAATTCCATATTCCATTGCACATTCCATTACATTCCATTTCACATTCCATTCCACATGCCATTCATTTCCATTCCACATTCCTTTCCATTCCACATTCCATTCCACATTCCATTTCCTTCCATTCCACATTCCATTCCACATTCCATTCCATTGTATTCCGCAATTCATTCCACATTCTATTCCATTCCATTCCACCTTCCAACACATTCCATTCCACATTCAAATCCATTTCATTCAGCATTGCATTCCACTCCTTTCCATATTCTATTCCACCTTCCATTCCATTCCATTCCACATTCCATTCCATTCCATTCCATATTCCTTTACATTCCACTCCATTCCACTTTCCATTCCATTCCATTCCACATTCCATTCCAATCCATTCCACGTTCTATTCCACTCCAATCCATTCAACAATCCATTCCACATTCCAATCCATTCCATTCTACATTCCATTGCACATTCCATTCCATTCCTTTCCAAATTCCATTCCATTCAAGTCCATTCCGCATTCCATTCCATTCCATTCCATATTCCATTCCATTCCATTCCATTCCACATTCCATTCCTTTCAATTCCACATTCCATTCCACATGCCATTCCACTCCATTTCACTTTCCATTAAATTCCATTGCGTTCCTTTCCAATTTCTATTCCCATTCCATTCCAAGTTCCTTTCCACGTTCCATTCCACGTTCGATTCCTCATTTCATTCCATTACATATTCCATTTCACATTCCATTCCATTCCATTCCACATTCCATTCCACATACCATTCCATTCCATTCCACATTCCATTCCATTCCATTACCCATACTATTCCACATTTCTTTCCATTCCATTCCGCATTCCATTCCACATACCTTTACGTTCCATTCTGCATTCCATTATACATTCCATTCCATTCCATTCCATATTCCATTTCACTTTCCTTTCCATTGCATTATGCATTCCATTATAAATTCCTTTCCATTCCATTGCCCATTCCATTCCACATTCCATTCCATTCCATTCCACATTCCATTACATTCCATACTGCATTCCAATCCACTTTCCATTCCATTCCATTAAACATTCCATTCCACATTCCTTTACATTCCATTCTGCATTCCATTCCACATTCCATTCCATTCCGCATTCCATTCCACATTAAATTCCATTTCATTCCACATTCCATTCCACATTACTTTCCATTCCATTCCGCATTCCGTTCCACAACCCATTCCATCCCATTCCCCATTCCACTCCACATTCCATTCCATTCCATTACACATTCCAATCCATTACATACCGCATTCCTTTCCACATTCCATTCCATCCCGCATTTCCTTCCACATTCCATTCCATTCCATTCCACATGCCTTTCCACTTTCCAATTCTTTAAATTCCGCATTCCATTCCACATTACATTCCATAAAATTCTGCACTACATTCCACCTTCCATTCCATTCCCTTCCCCGTTGCATTCCATATCCCTTTCCATTCCATTCCACCTACCATTCCACGTTATATATATCATTCCATTCCACATTCTTTCCATTCTATTCCTTTCCATTTCACATTCCATTCCATTCCATTTCACATTCCATTCCACGTTCCAATCCACGTTCCATTCTATTCCATTCCACATTCCATTCCATTCCATTCCACATTCCATTCCATATTCCATACCATTCTTTCCATGTTACATTACATTCCATTCCACAATCCATTCCACATTCCATTCTAATTCATTCCACATTCCACTGCACTCCATTCCACATTCCATTGCCTTCCATTCCATTCTACATCCCAATCAATTCCGTTCAGTATTCAATTCCTTTCCATTCCACATTCCATTCCATTCCATTCCACTTTCCATTCTACATTCCATTCCATTCTATTCCACATTGCACTCCTTTCCATTCCATATTCCACTCCATTCCATTCCATTTAACATTCCATTCCCATCCATTCCACATTCTATTCCATTCCATTTCACATTCCATTCCATTCCATTCCACATTCCATTCCACTTTCCATTCCATTCCATTCCACATTGCATTCCACTCAATTCCACTTTCCATTCCACATTCCATTCCATTCCTTTCCATTTCACATTCCATTCCATTCCATTCCACATTCCATTCAACATTCCATTACATTCCATTCGGCATTCCATTTCACATTCCATTACTTTCTATTTCACATTCCATTCCATTTTATTCCACACAAAATTCCATTCCACCTTCCATTCCATTCCATTCCACATTCCATTAAATTCCATTCCACATTGCATTCCATTCAATTCAATTACATATTCTTTCCACATTCTACTCCTTTCATCTTTCCATTGCACATTCCATTCCACATACATTTCCACGTTCCATTCCACATAACTTTCCACGTTCCATTCCACATTCCATTCCACCTTCCAATCCATTCCATTCCACATTCCATTCCACATTCCAATCCATTCCATTCCACATTCCATTCCACATTGCATTCCACATTCCATTCCACTACATTCCACATTGCATTCCATTCAATACCATTCCATTAAATTCCATATTCCGTTCCATTCCATTCCACATTCCATTCCATTCCATTCCACGTTCCGTTCCATTCCTTTCCACATTACATTACTCATTCCATTCCACATACCATTCTACGTTCCATTCCACTTTCCATTCTACATTCCTTTTCACGTTCCATTCCATTCCATTACACATTCCATTTCACAATACATTCCATATCGTTCCGCATTGCTTTACAATCCATTCCACATTCCATTTCCTTCCATGGAACATTCCATTCCATTCCATTCCACATTACATTCCATTTTCCATTCCACATTCGATTCCATTCCAGTCCATTCCATTCCAAAATCCATTCCATATTCCATTCGATGCCACTCCATTCCATTCCACATTCCATTCCACATTCAATTCCATTCCATTCCACTTTCCGTTCCCCACCATTCCACATTCCAATCAGTTGCATTCCACATTCCATTCCGCATTCCATTCCGTTCCACATTCTCTTCCACATTCCATTCCATTACAATCCATTCCACATTCCATTCCTTTCCACATTCCATTCCATAACTCGTTCCATTCTACATTCCATTCTACATTCCATTCCACGTTCCATTCCACATTCCATTCCACGTTCCATTCCACATTCCATTCCATTCCGTTACACTTTCCATTCCGTTACACTTTCCATTCCACATTCCATTGAATTCTATTCCACATTCCATTATATTCCTTTCCACATTCCATACCACATTCCTTTCCATTCCATTCCACATTCCATTCCACATTCCATTCCATTCAACGTTCCATTCCACAATGCATTCCATTCCATTCCAAACTCCTTTCCATTCCACATTCCATTCCGTTCCATTCCACATTGGATTCCCCTACATTCCATTTCAAATTCCATTCCACATTCCATTCCATTCCACATTCCATTCCACGTTCCATTCCATTCCACATTCCATTCCACATTCCATTCCATTGCATTCCATTCCACATTTCATTCCATTCCATTCTACATTCCATTCCATTCCATTCCATTCCACATTACACTCCACATTCTTTTCCATTCCGTGCCACATTCCATTGCACATTCCATTCCACATACCAGTCCCCATTACATTCCAAATCATTCCACATACCAGTCGAAATTCCATTCAATTCCACTCCACTTTCCATTCCACACTCCATTCCATTTCACTTTCCATTCCACATTCCATTCCACATTCCATTCCAAGTTCCTTTCCACATTTCATTCCACATTTCATTCAGTTTCATTCTACATTCCATTCATTCCAATCCACATTCCACTCCATTCGATTCCATATTCCATTGCATTCCAATCCACATTCCATTCCTTTCCATTCCATATTAAATTCCATTCCATTCTACATTCCGTTCCCTTGCATTCCATTCCACATTCCATTTCATTCCATTCCACATTCCATTCCATTCCACATTCCCTTCCACGTTCCATTCCATTCCATTCCACATTCCATTCGATTCCAATCCGCATTCCATTCCACTTTCTATTCCATTCCATTCCACATTTCATTCCACATTCCATTCCATTCCATTCCATTCCAATCCACATTCCCTTCCAAATTCCATTCAATTCCTCCATTCAACATTCCCTTCCACATTCCATTCCTTTCCTCCATTCCACATTCAATTCCATTCCATTAAACATTCCATTCTTTTCCATTCCACATTTGATTCCACATTCCATTCCATTCCATTACCTTCCATTCCATTGCATTCCACATTCCGTTACACACTCCATACGACTTTCCATTCCACATTCCATTCCATATTCCATTGCATTCCATTCCTTATTCTGTTCCACTCCATTCCACATTCCATTCCAGTCCATTCCACCTTAAATGCCAAATCGACTCCACATTCTAATCCACATTCCATTCCATTGCATTCCACAATCCATTCGACATTCCTTTCCTTTCCATTCCACATTCCATCCCATTGCATTCCACATTCCATTCCACATTCCATTCCATTCCAGATTCCTTTCCATTCCATTTCACATTCCATTCCACTCCACATTCAATTCTATTCTTTTCAACACCACATTTCATTGCATTCCATATTCCCGTGCATTCCGTTCCACATTCCTTTCCATTCCATTCCACATTCAATTCCATTCCATTAAACCTTCCATTCCACATTCCATTCCTCATTCCATTCCATTCCATTCCACATTCCATTCCAATCCATTCCATATTCCATTCCATTCCACATTCCATTCCATATTCCATTCCACATTCCATTAATACCACGTTCCATTCCTCTTTCCAATCCACATTCGTTTCCACGTTCCATTCTACATTCCATTCCACATTCCATTCCATTCCAGATTCTATTCCACATTCCATTCAATTCCTTTCCACATTACATTAAACGTTCCATTCCACAGTCCATTCCATTTGATTCCACCTTCCATTCCACATTCCATTGAATTCCATTACACATTCCATTCCACATTTCATTCCACATTCCATACCGCATTCCTTTCCATTCCATTCCACATTCCATACCACATTCCATTTCTTTCCATTCCACATTGCATTCCGTTCCATTCCACATTCAATTCCATTCCATTCCACGTTCCATTCCACATTCCGTACCACATTCCATTCCTTTCCATTCCATATTCCATTCCATTCCATTCCACATTCCATTCCATTCCATTCCACGTTCCATTCCACATTCCATTTCATTCTATTCCACAATCAATTGCATTCCATTCCATTCCATTCTTCATTCCATTCCATTCCATTCCACATTGCATTCCATTCCACTCCATTCAACATTCCATTCCTTACCACCTTCCGTTCCACATTGCATTCCACATTCCATTCCAAGTTCCATTCCACATTCCATTGCATTGCATGACATTTTCCATTCCACACTGCATTCCATTTCATTCCATGTTGCGTTTCATTCCATTCCACATTCTATTCCATTCCATTCCACATTCCAATCCATTCCATTCCATTCCATTCCTTTCAATTCCATTCCACATTCCATTCATTCCATACCACCTTCCATTCCATTCCATTCCACATTGCATTCCATTCCATTCCATTCCACGTACATTTCCACATTCCATTCAATTCCATTCCACATTCAATTCCAGTTTCCTTTCCATTTCATTTCGCATTCCATTCCATTCCATTTCAAATTCCATTCGTTTCCATTCCTCAGTCCATTGCATTCCATGTCATTTCACATTTCATACCATTGCTTTCCACGTACCATTCCACTATACATTTCACATTGCATTCCATTCCATTCCACATTCCATTCCAAATTCCATTTCATTCCTTTCCACTTTACATTCCATTCCATTCCACATTCCATTCCTTTCCATTCCGTTCCACTGCATTCCAATCCATTTTACATTACATTCTACATTCTATTGCATTCCATTCCACTTTGCATCACACATTCCATTCCACGTTCCATTCCACATTCCTTTCCAATTAATTCCACACACCATTCCACATTCCGTTCAATTCCATTTCACATTCCATTCCACATTCCATTCCATTTCACGTTCCATTCCAAATTCCATTCGACATTCCATTCCATTCCATGTTCCTTTCCACATTCCAATCAATTCCATTCCACATTCCATTCCATTCCACGTTCCTTTCCACATTCCAATCAATTCCATTCCACATTCCATACCATTACATTCAACATTCCCTACCGCGTTCCATTCCATTCCATTCCTCATTCCATTCGAAATTCCATTGTATTCCATTCCGCGTTTCATTTCATTCCATTCCACATCCCATTCCACATTCCATTCCATTCCATTGCACATTCCATTCCATTCCACATTCCATTCCTTTGCACGTTCCATTTCACTTTCCATTCCATTTAAAGCAACATTCCATTAAATTCCATTCCACATTCCATGCCATTCCATTTCACAGTCCATTCCACATTCCGTGCCATTCCATTCCATTCCACATTCCATTACATTGTATTTCACTTTCAATTACATCACATTCCACATTCCATTCCGTTCCATTCCATTACATGTTCTGTTGCATTCCATTCCAAGTTCCATTCCATTCCATTTCATGTTCCATTCCATTCCATTCCACTTTCCAATCCATTCCATTCCACGGTCCATTTCACATTCCATTCCATTCCATTCCATTCCACGTTCCATTCTATTCCATTAGACGTTCCATTGCACATTCCATTGCATTCCAATCCACATTCCATTCCATTCCATTCCATTCCATATTGCATCATATTCCATTGTATTCCTCATTCCATTCCATTGCATTCCATTCCACATTCCATTCCATTCCATTTCATTCCAGATTCCATTCCATTCCATTCCATTGCATTCCACATTCCATTCCATTTCATTCAATTGCTTTCCACATTCCATTCCATTCCATTCCACATTCCATTCCATTCTATTCCAAATTTCATTCCATTCCACATTTCATTCCATTCCATTCCACATTCCGTTCACTTCCATTAAACATTCCATTCTATTTCAATTTTACATTCCATTCCATTTCATATTCCACTCCATTCCTTTCCATTCCATTCCACATTCCATTCCACATTACATTCCATTCCCTTCCACATTCCATTCCATTCCATTCCTGTTTCCATTTCACTTTCCATTCCATTCCATTCCACTTTCCATTCCATTGTATTCCACATTCCATTCCATTCCATTAAAAATTCCATTCTATTTCCATTACACATTCCATTCCACGTTCCGTTCCGTTCCACTACTTTCCTTTCCACATTCCATTCCATTCTACGTGCCATTCCATATTCCATTCCATTCCATTCCACAATTCGTTGCACATTCCAATACATCACTTTGCACATTCCATTCCATTCCATTCCACATTCCATTCCAGTCCATTCCATTCTACATTCCGTTCCACTCCATTCTATTCCATTCAATTCCATTCCATTCCATTGCATTCCACATTCCATTCCATTGCTTTCCACATTCCATTCCACTTTCCATTCCATTCCTTTCCACATTGCTTTGCAGTTTCTATTCCATTCCATTCTACATTCCATTCCATTATATTCCACATTCCTTTCCATTCAATTAAACATCGCATTCCATTCCATTTCAAATTCCATTCCATGACTTTCCTTTCCAATCTATTCCACTTTCCATTCCATATTCTATTCCATTCATTTGCCTTCCATTCCACATTACATTCCACTTTCCATTCCATTCCATTCCGCATTCCATTGCACGTTGCATTTCACTTTCTGTTCCACGTTCCATTCCACATTCCATGTAACGTTCCATTCCATTCCATTCCACATTCCATTTCATTCCATTCCACATTTCATTCCATTCCACATTCCATTCCAAATTCCATTCAATTCCATTCCACATTCCCTTCCATTCCATTCCACATTCCATTCCATTAAATATTCCATTCCAGATTCCATTCCATTCCATTCCACATTGCATTCCATTCCACATTCCATTCGATGCCATTCCACATTCCACTCCACATTCCAATCCATTCCATTCCACATTCCATTCCATTGCTCTTTCCATGCCATTCCATTCCACATTCCATTCAAAATTCCAGACCATTCCATTCCATTCACATTCCATTACATTGCATTCCAATTTCAATTCCATTGCATTCCACATTCCATTCCATTCCATTCCACGTTCCGTTCCATTCTAATTTCCATTCCATTCCATTTCACGTTCCATTGCATTCCATTCCACTCTCCATTCCATTCCTTTCCAAGTTCCATTTCACATTCTATTCCACTTTCCATTCCATTCCATTCCACATTCCATTCCACATTCCCTTACATTTCATTCCACATTCCATTTCTCATTCCATTCCATTCCATTCCATTCCATATGCGATTACATTCCATTCTATTCCACATTCCATTAGTTTGCCTTCCATTCCAAATTCCATTCCTTTCCATGTTACATTCCATTCCATTCCACATTCCATGCCATTCTATTCCACATTCCATTCCATTCCATTCGACTGCATTCCACAATTCATTCCATTCCGTTCCATTCCATTCCATTCCATTCCATTCCAAATTCCATTCCATTCCGTTCCATTACACATTCCACTCTATTACATTCAACATTCAATTCCACGTTCCTTTCTATTCCATTCCACATTCCATTCCATTCGATTCCACATACAATTCCATTCCATTTAACATTCCTTTCTATTTCAATTTCATATTCCATTATATTAAATTCCATTCCCAATTCCACTCCACTACCTTCCACTCCATTCCACATTCCATCCCACTTTACCTTCCATTCCATTTCACATTCCATTCTGTTCCATTACACATTACATTCCACGTTCCATTCCATTCCATTCCTCATTCCAATGCACATTCCGTTCCACATTCTATTCATTTCCATTGCACATTCCTTTCCATTCCACGTTCCATTCCCCATTCCATTCCTCATTCCCTTGCATTCCATTCTACCTTCCTTTACATTCCATATTCCATACCTCTTTCCATTCCGCGTTCCATTCCTTTCCATTTCATTCCTTTCCACATTCCATTCCATTTCATTTCATTTTCCATTCCACGTTCCATTCTACGTTCCATTCCATGCTCCATTCCATATTCCATTCCATTTCCTTTCAAATTCCATTCCACTCCATTCCATTCCATTCCACATTCAATGGCATCCCTTTCCACATTCCATTCCATTGCATTCCATTCCACGTTCCATTCCGTTCCATTCCATGTTCCATTCCATTCCATTCCACTTTTGATTCCTCACTCCATTTCATTCCGTCCTCTTTCCATTCCACTTTCCATTCCACATTCCATTCCATTCCTTTCCATTCCATTCCACATTACATTCCATTCCACATTCCGTTCCACATTCCTTTCCAGATTCCATTCCACATTCCACTCCATTCCATTCCACATTCCATTCCAAATTGTATTCCACTTTCCATTCCATTCCATTCCACATTCCCTACCATTCCACATTACAAATCACATTCCATTCCTCATTGCACTCCATTCCATTACACATTTCTTTCCATTCCACATTCCTTTCCACATTCCAATGCACATTCCATTCCATTCCTTTCCATTTCACTCCTCGTTCCATTCTACATTCCATTCCACATTCCATTCCATTCCTTTAATTCCATTCCATTCCATTCCATTCCGCATTCCATTCCATTCCATTCCGATACGTTCCACATTACATTCCATTCGATTCCACTTTCCATTCCCTTCCATTCCACATACCGTTCCAGATTCCATTCCACTTTCCATTTCACTCCATTCTACGTTCCATTCCATACCACTTTACATTCCACTCCATTCCATGTTCCATTCCGCATTCCACTCCAGGTTTCATTCCACGTTATATTCCAAATTCCATTCCGTTCCATTCCACGTTTCATTCCTCAATCCATTCCACATTCCATTCCATTCCGTTCCAAATTCCCTTCCACATCCCAATCCACAATAAATTCCATTCCATTCCACATTAAAATTCATTACATTCCACATTCCGTTCCATTCTATTCCATTCCATTCCTCATTCCATCACACTTCCATTACATTGCATTCCAAGTTCCATTCCATTCAATTCCACATTCCAATCCACATACCAGTCCATTCATTTCCAAATTTCAATCCATATTCCATTTCTCTCCATTCCACATATCACTCCATTCCATTCCCTTCATTTCCACATTCCATTCCATTCCATTCCACATTCCATTCCATTCAATTCACTTCCATTCCAAATTCCTTTTTATTTCATTCCACATTCCATTCCATTCCATTCCATTTCATTCGACATTCCATACCATTCCATTCCACATTACATTCCACTCCGTTCCATTCCATATTCCATTAAATTCCATTCCACATTCTGTTACATTGCATTCCATATTCCATTCCACATTCCATTCCATTCCACATTCCATTCCATTCCATTGATTCCATTCCATTCCACATTCCATTCCATTCCATTCCACATTCCGTTATATTACATTCCATTTTCCATTCCACATTTCATTCCATTCCACATTCCATTTCATTCCATTGATTCCATTCCATCCCACATTCCATTCCATTCCATTCCACATTCCATTGTATTCCAATTCACATTCTATTAAACACTCCATTCCATTCCATTTGACATTCCATTCCACATCACATTCCATTCAACCCCTCATTCAATTCCACATTCCATTCAATTCAGTTCCACATTGCATTCCATATTCCATTCCACATTCCATTTCACATTCCATTCTGTTCCATTCCACATTCCATTCAATTCCATTCTACGTTCCATTCCACATTCCATTTATTTCCATTCCATTTTCCATTCCACATTCCATTCCATTCAACTTTCAATTCTATTCCTTTCCACATTCCATTCCATTCCATTCTATATTCCAGCCCTTTCCATTTCACACTTCAATCCATTCCATTTCATATTCCATTGTGTTCCTTTCCAATTTCCCTTCCATTCCATTGCATCTTCCATTCCATTCTATTAAACATTCCATTCCACATTGCATTCCTCATTCCATTCCATTCCATTACGCATTCCTTTCCATTCCATTTCATTCCACGTTCAATACCATTCCTTCGACATTCGATTCCACATTCCATTCCACGTTCCATTCCACATTCCATTCCATTCGATTCCACATTCCTTTCCACTTTGCATTCCATTCCATGTACGATTCCACTTTCCATTCCACATTCCGTTCCACATTCCATTCCATTCCATTCTACATTTCTTTCCATTACGTTTCACATTCCATTCCACATTCCACTTCATTCCTTATTCCATTCCATTCCATTCCATTCCACATTGACTTCCATTCCACTCCACTTTCCATTCCACATTGCATTCCATTTCATTCCGTATTCCATTGCATTCCATTCCACATTCTATTCCATTCCATTCCAAATTCCATTCCATTCCATTAAAAGTTTCATTCCACTTTCTATTCCTCATTCCATTCCATTCCATTCCACATTCCTCTCCATTCCATTTAACATTCCATTCCATTCAATTCCATTCCATTCCACATTCCATTCCATTCCTTTCCATTCCATTCAATTCTATTCCATTCCACATTCCATTCCATTCCATTCAACATTCCATTCCATTCCATTCCACATTGCATTCCATTCCATTCCATTCCACGTACAATTCCACATTCCATTCCGTTTCATTCCATATACCATTCCACATTCCTTTAAATTCTATTCCGCATTGCGTTACACTTTCCGTTACATTCAATTTCACATTGCATTCTATTCCATTCCAAATTCCATTCCAGTCCATTCCATTCCATTCCATTCCACAGTTCATTCCATTCCATTTCATTCCACATTTCAAACCATTGCATTTCATGTACTATTCCACTATCCATTCCTCTTTGCATTCCATTGCATTCCACAATCCATTCCACATTCCTTTCCATTCCATTCCACATTCCATTCCATTCCACATTGCATTCCATTCCATTCCACATTCCATTCCATTCCATTCCATTCCACAATTAATTCCATTCCATTCCACGTTGCATTCAATTCCTTTCCACGTTCCATTCCATTCCATTCCACTTTCCATTCCATTCCATTCTATTCCATTCCACGTTCCATTCCAATCCATCCCACATTCCATCCACATTCCATTCCACATTCCTTTCCTTTCCATTAAACATTCCATTCCATTCCACATTATATTGCTTTCCATTCCACAGTCCATTCCATTCCATTCCACATTCCATTGCATACCATTCCATTCCATTCCACAATCCATTCCACTTTCCATTCTTTTCCATTACACATTCCATTCCATTCTTTTTCAAATCCCATTCAATTCCATTCTATTCTATTCCATTCCACATTCGTTTGCATTCCAATCCATATTCCATTCCATGGCATTCCATTCCGTATTCCAGTCCATTCCATTCCATGATACATTCCACTTTCCGTTCCACATTCCTTTCCATTCTATTCCACATTCCATGCCACATGCCATTCCATTCCATTCCAAATTCCATCCCACATTCCATTCCATTCCATTCCACATTTCATTGCATTACAATCCACGTTACATTCCATTCCATTCCTCATTCCATTCCACATTCCTTTCCACATTCAATTCCACATTCCTTTCCGTTCCATTCAACATTCCATTACACATTCTATTACATTCCACTCCACATTCCTATCCACATTCCGTTCCGCATTCAATTCCAGATTCCATTCTAGTGCATTCCACATTCCATTACACATTCCATTCCATTCCATTCTGCATTCCATTCCACATAGCATTCCATTCCATTCCATTCCAAATTTCATTCCACATTCCATTCCATTCAACTTTCCATTTCACATTCCATTCCACATTGTATTCCACTTTCTCTTCTACATCCCATTCCACTCCATTCCACATTCCATTCCACATTCCACTGAATTCCATTCCAAAATCCATTCCATTCCATTCCACATTCTATTCTACATTCCTTTCCAATCCATTCCACCTTCCATTCCACAATCCATTCCATTCCCTTGCACATTCCATTACATTCCATTCCACATTGCATTCCATTCCATTTCTTTCCACATTCCATTCCACATTCTATTGAATTCCACGTTCCATTCCACATTCCACTCAACATTCCATTTCAGGTTACACCCCACATTACATTACTTTCCATTCCACATTCTATTCCACATTCCATTATATTCCATTCCACATTCCATTCCATTCCATTGGACATTCCATTCCATTCCATTCCACATTACATTCCACATTACATTCCATTCCACGTTCCATTCAACATTCCATTACACATTCGATTCCACGTTCCATTCCACATTCCATTCCATTCCATTCCTCATACCATTCCCCATTCCATTCAATTCCATTCCACATTCCATTCCACCTTCCATTCCATTCAATTTCACATTCTATTCCACATTCCATTCAATTCCGTTGCACATTCCATTCCATTCTATTACACATTCCATTCCACATTCCTTTCCATTGCAGTCAATATTCCATTCCACATTCCATTCCATTCCATTCCACATTGCATTTCATTCCATTTCGCATTTCATTTCATTCCATTCCACATTATATTGAATTCCATTCCACATTCCATTCCACTGCATTCCACATTCCGTTCCATTCCATTCCATGTTCCATTCCATTCCACGTTCCATTCCACTTTCCACTCCATGTTTCTTTCCATATTCAATTCCATTCCACTCCACATTCCACTCCACATTCCATTCCATTCCTTTCCACTTTCCATTCCATTTCATTCCACATTCCATTTAGCATTCCATTCCATTCCATTCCACATTGCATTCCACAATCCATACCACGTACCATTACAATCCTCGTTACATTCCTCTCCATTCCTCTTTATATTCCACATTCTTTTCCACGTTGAATTGCGTTCCACATTCCATTCCCAATTCCATTCCACGTTTCATTTCACATTGCATTCCATTCCACTCCACGTTACATTCCACATTCCATTCTATTCTATTCCACATTCCATTCCACATTCCATTACATTCCACGTTCCTTTCCCCATTCCATTCCACCTTCCATTCCACATTCCATTCCACTCCACTCCATGTTCCATTACACATTCCATTCCTTTCCGTTCCACATTCCTTTCCATCTCATTCCACATTCCATTCCACATTCCATTCCATTCCATTCCACATTCCAATCCACATTCCATTCCATTCCATTTCAAATTCCATTGCGTCTCATTCCGCTTTCCATTTGCCTTTCCACTCAATTCCATTCCACGTTACGTTCCACTTTCCATTCCACAATCCATTCCTCATTCCATTCCATTCAACATTCCATTCCACATTCCATTCCACATTCCATTCAATTCCTCATTCCATTCCAATTTCCATTGCATTCCAGTCGACTTTCCATTCCACTTTCCATTCTATTCCATTACACTTTCCATTCCATTCCACTCCACTTTGCATTCCATTCCATTCCACTTTCCATTCCTTTCCATTCAACGTTCCATTCCACATTCCATTCCATTGCATTCCAGATACCATTCCACATTCCATTCAATTCCATTCCCCATTGCATTCCATTCCATTCCACATTGCATACGACATTCCTTTCCATTCCATTCCACATTCCATTCCATTCAATTCCACATTCCATTGCATTCCACATTACATTACAGAATCCATTCTGCATTCCATTCTTTTCCACTATCCATTCCACGTTCCATTCCACATTTCATTCTATTCAACGTTCCATACCACATTCCATTCCACATTCCATTCTGTTCCACGTTCCATTTGACATTCCATTCGATTGAATTCCACGTTCCATTCCACATTCCATTCCATTCAATTCCACATTCCACTCCATTGAATTCCACATTGCATTCCATTCCATTCCATTCCACATTCAATTCCATTCGATTCCACATTCCATTCCGTTCCATTCCACATTGCATTCCATTCCATTCCAGTCCACATTGTATTCCATTGCATTCCATTCCAAATGCCATTCCACCTTTCATTCCATTCCACATTACATTCCACTTATCATTCCATTTTCCATTCCACGTTCCATTCCACATTCCATAGCACATTCCATTCCACGTTCCATTACACATTCCACTCCATTCCATTCCACATTCCATTGCATTCCATTCCACATACCGTACCGCATTCCATTAAACTCTATTCCACATTACATTCCACATTCCATTCAATCCCATTCCTCATTGCATTCCTTTCCATTCCACATTGCATTCCATTCCAATCCACATTCAATTCCATTCCTTTTCACATTCCATTGCATTATATTCCATTCAACATTGCATTCAATTCCAGTCAGCATTCTATTAAGTTCCATTTCATTCAACGTTGCTTGCTATTCCAATCCACTTTCCATTCCATTCGATTCCGCATTCCATACCATTCCACATTCCATTCCACATTCCATTCCATTCCACGTTCAACTTCACATTCCATTCCACGTTCCATACCACATTCCATTTTTTTCAATTCCACATTCCATTCCACGTTCCCGGCCATATTCCTATTCATTCCATTCCACATTCCATTCCACATTCCATTCAATTCTATTCCTTATTCTATTCAATTCCTGTCCAGTTTACATTCCATTCAATTCCAAATTACATTACGTTTTATTCGACATTCCCTTCCACGTTCCATTCCATTGCATTCGGCGTTCCATTCCATTGCATTCCACATTCCATTCCATTCCATTCCACATTCTATTCCATTCCATTCCGTTTCACTTTCTATTCCACATTCCATTGCATTCCATTCCACATTCCATTCTTCTCTAATACGTTGCAATCCATTCCATTCCTTTCTACATTCCACTCCATTACATTCCATTCCGCATTCCATCCCGTTCCGTTCCATATTCCATTCCATTCCATTCCATTCAACATTCCATACCATTCCAATCCACATTACATTCCGTTCCATTTCACACTCCATTCCATTCAATGCCATTCCATTCCATTCCACATTCCATTCCATACCAATCCACATTTCATTCCACATTGCATTCCACATTCCACTCCATTCCATTGCACATTCCATTCCCTTCCATTCCACATTCCATTCCATTCCACATTCCTTTCCATTCCATTCCACATTCCTTTCCATTCCATTCCACTTTCCAGTCTTTTCTATTCCACATTCCATTACTTTCCATTACGCATTCCATTCCATTCCATTCCACATTCAATTCCACATTCCATTACACTTTCCATTCCGCATTCCATTCCACGTTCCGTTCCACTTTCCAATCCACGTTCCATTCCACTTTCCATTCCGTTCCATTCCACGTTCCATTCCACATTCCATTCCTTTCCATTCTACATTCCATTCCACATTCCATTCCATTCCATTCCATATTCCATTACATTCCATTCCACTTTCCATTCCAAATTCCATTTCATTCCATTTCACATTGCATTCCATTCCATTCTACTTTCCATTCCACATTCCATTCCATTACATTCCACATTCCTTTCCAGTTTCCATTTGATTGCATTCCACATTCCTTTCCAAATTCCATTCAATTCTATTTCATATTCCATTCCACATTCCTTTCCATTCCAATCCACATTCAATTTCACATTCCTTTCTGTTCCATTCCACTTCCCATTCCACATTCCGTTCCATTCCATTCCACATTCATTTCCATTCCATTCCTCTTTCCATTCCATTCCTATGCATTCCACTCAATATTCCATTCCATTCCATTCCGTTCCATTTTCCATTCCATTCCATTACACAATCCATTCTACATTCCATTTCATTCCATTCCTCATTCCATTGAATTGCATATCACTTTCCATTCCATTTCTTTTCAAATTCGATTCCATTGCATCTGATTCCAGTCCACCTTCCATTCCATTCTATTCCACATTTCATTCCATTCCATTCCATTCCTTTCCATTCCACTTTCCATGCCATTCCATACCATTCCACGTTGCATTCCAATCCATTCCATTGCATTGCACATTCCATTCCACATTACATTCAATTCCATTTCACATTCGATTCCGCAATCCTTTCCATTCCATTCCATATTTCATTCCACATTCCATTCCACTTCATTCCACATTCCATACAACGTTCCATTGCACCTTCCATTCAATTTCCTTCGACATTCCAGTCCATTCCAATACAAGTTCATTTCCATTGTGTTCCATGTTAAATTCCAATCCATTCCACATTCCATTCTACTTTCCATTCCATTCCACATACCATTCTATTCCATTACACGTTCCATTCGATTGTATTCCATTCCATTCCATTCCACATTCCACTCCACGTTACATTACACATTCCATTCCACTTTCCATTCCACATTCCTTTCTACGTTCCTTTCCACGTTCAATACCACGTTCCGTTCCATTCCATTGCATATTCCATTCCATTCCATTCCACTTTCCATTCCATTGCATTCTATATTCCTTTCCAGATTACATTCAATTCCATTCCACATTTCATTCCATTGCAATTCACATTCCATTCCATTACATTCCACATTCCATTCAATTTCATTCCACATTCCAATCCATACACTTTCCATTCCATTCCATTCCACATTCTGTTCCATTCCATTCCACATTCCATTCCATTCAATTCCACATTCCATTGCATTCTATTTGCCATTCTTTCCACTTTCCATTCCATTCCATTTCCCATTCCATTCCTTTCCAATACATTGCATTCCATTCCATTCCATTCCATTTCACATTCCACTCCTCTACATTCCATTCCACATTCCTTTTCATTCCATTCCACATTCCATTCCACATTTCATTCGCATCCACTCCATTCCATTCGACTTTCCTTTCCATTCGATTTCACATTCGATTCCACATTCCATTGCATTCCATTCTCGCTCCATTCTATATTCCATTCCACATTCCTTTCCAAATTCCATTCCGCATTCCATTGCATTCCATTCCACATGCATTCCATTCCAAATTCCATTCCATTCCATTCGACGATCCATTGCATTGCATTCCACGTTCCATTCCGCATTCCATTCCATTCCACATTCCATTCTATTCCATTCCACCTTCCATTCCACATTTCATTCCATTCTATTCCACATTCCATTCAATTCCATTCCATTCCACATTCCATTCCATTCCATTCAACGTTCTACTGTATTCCATTTCACGTTACATTCCATTCCATTCCACGTTCCATTCTACGTTCCATTCCATTCCATTCCATATCATTCCATCCCTTTCCAGATTCCATTCAATGTTCCATTCCATTCCAGATTACATTCCACATTCCATTCCATTCCATTCCATATTCCATTCAACTTTCCATTACACATTCCATTCCACATTCCATTGCACACTCCATTCCATTCCATTCCACGTTCCAATCCATTCCAGAACATTTTCTATTCCATTCATTCCACATTCCATTCCACATTCCATTCAACTTTCAATCCCACGTTCCATTCCACGTTCCATTCCACTTTTTGTTTCATTCCATTTCACGTTCTATTTAACTTTCCATTCCACGTTCCATTCCACATTTCATTCCTTTCCATTTCATACTCCATTCCACATTCCATTCCATTCCATTCCCTTCCTTTCCACATTCCATTCTATTCCATTCCATGTTCCATTCCATTCCATTACACGTTCCATTCCATGTTCCATTCCATTCCATTACACGTTCCATTCCTTCCCAATTCACGTTCCGTTCCACTTTCCATTCCATTCCATTCCATTCCACTATCCATTCCATTCCATTCCACGTTCCATTCCACATTCCATTCCACATTCCATTCCATTCCATATTCCATTCTACATTCCATTCCATTCCACATTCCAATCCATTGTATTCCACATTCCATTCCATTTAGTTCCACATTCTCTTCTACATTTCATCCCATTTCATTGCACATTCCATTCAATTGCATACCACCGTCCATTCCATTCCAATTCATATTTAATTGCATTCCATTCCATTCTTGTCCACATTCCATTCCATTCCATTCCACATTCCGTTCCATTCCATTCCACATTCCATTCCATTCCATTTCAATCTAAATTCCATTCCTTTCCATTCCATTGCACATTTTATTCCAATCCATTACATTCCTTTACACATTCCATTTGACATTCCATTCCATTCCATTTCACATTCGATTCCACATTCCATCCCGTTCCATTCCACCTTCCATTCCACTTTCTTCTCCACATTCCATTCCACCCCATTCCACATTCCATTCCCTATTTCATTCCACATTCCATTCCATTCCATTCCACATTCCATTTTATTCCTTTCTACGTTCCGTTCCATTCCATTCCACATTCTCTTCCAGTCCATTCCACGTTCCATTCAACATTCCTTTCCATTACATATTCCATTCCATTACATTACACTTTCCATTACACATTCTATTCCATTGCATTCCACATTGTATTTTATTTCACATTCCATTCTGTTCCATTCAACATTCCATTACTTTCCGCATTCCATTCCATTCCATTCCACTTTCCATTACATTCCATACACCTTCCAATCCATTCAATTCCATTCCACTCCATTCCACATTCCATACAATTCCATTCCGTATTCTAATCCAGTTTCCATTCCATTTCATTCCACGTACCATTCCATTTAATTCCAAATTCGATTCCATTCAATTCTACATTTCATTCCACTGCAATCCATTCAAGTCCTCATTCCGTTCATTTCCAATCCATTCCAAACTATATTCCCTTCCATTTCAGTCCACATTCTACTCCATTCCATCCCATTCCGTTCCATATTCCATTTCAGTACATTCCACATTCCATTCCATTCCTTTCCATATTCCATTCCACATTAAATTCCATTCCATATTCAATTCCATTGCATTCCATTCCACTTCATATTCCATTCCATTGTATTCCATTCCACATTCCATTCCATTCCATTCTACCTTCCATTGCATTCCATTTAACATTGCATTCCGTTCCATTTCACATTCCATTCCATTCCACTTTCCATTCCATTCAAATCCATTCCATTCTACATTCCTTTCCTCTCCAGTTTCCATTCCATTCCATTCCGCATTCCAATTCACCCTCGATTCCATTCCGTTCCACATTAGTATCCATATTCCATTCCACATTCAATTTGTTTCCGTTCCATTCCACATTCCATTCCATTCCATTCCACATTCCAATCCATTCCATTCCACATTCCATTCCACATTCCATTCCATTCCTTTCCACATTCCACTCCATTGCATTCCACATTCCATTCCACATTTCATTCCATTCCATTCCATTGCCCCTTCCATTCCATTCCATTCCACGTTCCATCCCATTCCATTCCACATTCCATTCCATTCATAATACATTCCATTCCATTCCATACCTCATTCCATTTCATTACATATTCTCTTCCATTCCACTTTCTATTCCATTCCATTCAACTTTCCATTCAACTTTCCATTCCATTCCATTCCTGGTTCCATTCCACATTCCATTCCTTTCCTTTCCACGTTCCATTCCATTCCATTCCACATTCCATTGCACATACCTTTCCATTCGATTCCTTTCAGCATTCCACTTTCCATTCCTTTCCTATCCGCATTCTATTCCACTTTCCATTCCATTTCACATTCCATTCCATGTTACATTCCATTCCATTCCACATTCGAATTCCACGTTCCATTCCATTCCATTCCACATTCCATTTTAGATTCAATTCCACATTCCATTCCATTCGATTCCATTCCACATTCCATTGCATTCTCTTTCACATTCCATTAAATTCCATTAAACATTCCATTCCATTCCATTCCATTCCACATTCCATTTTATTTCATTCCCCGTTCCATTCCCTTCCATTCCACGTTCTATTCCATTCCATTCCACTTTCCATTCAACATTCCATTCCATTACACATTCCTTTCCATTACATTACTCTTTCCATTCCACATTGCATTCCATTGCATTCCCCATTGTATTCCGTTTCACATTCCATTCTGTTCCATTCCACATTCCATTCCATTCCACATTCCATTCCATTCCATTCCACTTTCCATTCCATTCCATACACCTTCCAATCCATTCCATTCCATTCCACTCCATTCCACATTCCATTCCATTCCTTGTTCTAATCCAGTTTCCATTCCATTTCATTCCATGTTCCATTCCATTTAATTCCACATTCGATTCCATTCAATTCTACATTTCATTCCATTCCATTCCATTCAAGTCCTCATTCCATTCAATTTCATTCCATTCCAAACTATATTCCATTCCATTCCAGTCCGTATTCCACTCCATTCCATCCCATTCCCTTCCACATTCCATTTCAGTACATTCCACATTCCATTCCATTCCTTTCCACTTTCCATTCAACATTAAATTCCATTCCATATTCCATTCCATTCTACATTCCATTCTATTCCATTCTATCTTCGATTCTATTCCATTTAACATTGCATACCATTCCATTTCACATTCCTTGCCATTCCACCTTCCATTCCATTCAAATCCATTATATTCTACATTCCATTCCATTCCACTTTCCATTCCATTCCATTCCACCTTCCAATTACCCCTCAATTCCATTCTGTTCCACATTCCTATCCACATTGCTTTCCACATTCAATTTGTTTCCATTCAATTCCACATTCCATTCCATTCCATTCCTCATTCCAATCCATTCTATTCCACATTCCTTCCCATTCTACATTCCATTGCACATTCCATTCCATTCCTTTCCACATTCCACTCCATTGCATTCCACATTCCATTCCACATTCCATTCCATTCCATTGCACCTTCAATTCCATTCCGTTCCACGCTGCATTCCATTCCACATTCCAATCCATTGGATTGCACCTTCAATTCCATTCCATTCCACGTTGCATTCCATTCCTTTCCACTTTCCATTCAATTCATTACACATTCCATTCCATTCCATACCTCATTCCATTTCATTACATATTCTATTCCATTCCACTTTCCATTCCATTCCATTCAACGTTCCATTCAACGTTCCATTCCATTCCATTCCTGGTTCCATTCCAAATTCCATTCCTTTCCATTCCATTCAATTCCACATTCCATTCCATTCCACATTCCATTGTACATTCCATTCCATTCCATTCCTTTCAACATTCCACATTCCATTCCATTACTTTCCACATTCCATTCCACCTTCCATTCCACTTTCCATTCCACACTCCAATCCACATTCCATTCCACATTCCATTCCATTCCATTCAATTCCGCATTGTATTCCACTCCATTCCACATTCCATTCCACCTTCCATTCCACTTTCCATTCCACACTCCATTCCACATTCCATTCCACATTCCATTCCATTCCATTCCATTCCGCATTGTATTCTATTCCATTCCACCTTCCATTCCACATTCCATTCCACATACCATTCCATGTTCCATTCCATGTTCCCATTGCATTTCATTCCATTCCACATTTCATTCCATTCCACATTTCATTCCATTCCATTCCATTTCACATTCCACTCCATTCCATTTCAATTGCCATTTCACATTCCAGTCCATTGCATTCCTCATTCCATTCCGTGACATTCAACATTCCATTCCACTTTCCATTATATTCTAATCCACATTTCATTCCATTCCATTCCATTCCAGTCCACATTCCATTCCAATCCGTTCCATTGCACATTCCATTCCATTCCATACCAAATTCCATTCGATTCCATTGCACATTCCATTCCGTTTCATTCCACGTTCAATTCCATTACATTCAACGTTCCATTCCATTCCATTCCATGTTTCATTCCACGTTCCATTCCACTTTCCATTCCATGTTCCATTCCATTACACTCCATGTTCCATTCCACGTTCCATTCCACGTACAATTCCATTCAATTCCACGCTCCATTCCATGTTCCATTCCACGTTCCATTCCCCTTTCCATTACATTCCATTCCACGTTACTTTGCAAGTTCCATTTCACATTCCATTCCACATTCCATTCCATATTCCATTCTATTCCATTCCATATTCTATTCCGTTACATTCCACATTTCATTCCATTCCATTCCACATTGCATTCCATTCTATTGCATTCCATATTCAATTCCACACTCCATGCCACATTCCATTCTATTCCATTCCACATTCCATTCCAATCCATTCCACATTCCCTTCCACTTTCCATTCCATACCATTCCACATTCAACTCCATTCCAAAGCATTCCAGTCCACACTGCATTCCAATCCATTCCATTTCACATTCCATTCCATTCCACTCCATTCCATTCCATTCCTTTCCACTCCAAATTCCATTCAATTCCATTCCATTCCATTCCACATTCCATTCAATTCCACATTCCATTCCATTCCATTCCATTCCACATTCCATTCCACATTCCATTCAATTCCATTCCTCATTCCATTGCATTCCATTCCAGATTCAATTCCATTCCGCTTCATTCCACATTCCATTCCACATTCCATTCCACTCCATTCCAAGTTCCATTTTATTTCATTCCACGTTCCATTCCATTCAATTACAATTTCTACTCCATTCCATTCCACGTTCCATTACACGTTCCATTCCATTACACATTTCTTTCCATTCCATTACGCGTTCCATTCCACGTTCCATTCCACATTCCATTCCACTTTCAATTCGATGTTCCATTCAACGTTCCATTACGCATTCCATTACAAATTTGATTCCACATTCCATTCCATTCCATTCCACATTCCATTGAACATTCCATTCCATGTTACATTCCAAACTGCATTCCATTGCATTCCATTCCATTCCATTTCCCATTCCATTTAACATTCCATTCAATTCCATTCCATTCCACATTCCACTGCACATTTCATTCCACTTTCCTTTCGAAATTCCCTTCCATTCCAATCCATTCCACATTCCATTCAATATTCCATTCAATTCCTTTCCGCATTGCTTTTCAAATTCCATTCCATTGCATTCCACATTCCATTCCACATTCCATTCCATTGCTTTCCACATTCCATCAAACATTCCATTCCATTCCATTCCACATTTCATTGCATTCCATTCTACATTCCATTGCATTCCATTCCACGTTCCATTCCATTTTCCATTCCACTTTCAATTCCACGTTTCTTTCCACATTCCATTTCACGTTCCATTCCACGTTGCATACCACATTGCATACCATTCTATTCCACATTCCTTTCCAAATTGCATTCCATTTCATTCCACATTCCATTCCATTCTATTTCAAATTCCATACCATTCCATTCCATTCCATTAGAAATTCCATTCCATTCCATTCCGTTTCATTCCATTCCACATTCCATTGCATTCCAATCCACATTCCATTCCATTCCATTCCATTCCATTCCATATTCCATTCCATTTCATTCCACGTTCCATTCCACGTTCCATTCTAGTTTCCATTTCAATTCATTCAACATTCCATTCCGCCTTCCATTCCTTTCCACATTCCATCCCACATTCCTTTCCATTCCATTACACATTTCATTGCATTTCATTCCACATTATATTCTATTCCATTCCACATTCCATTCCAAGTTCCATTCCACGTTCCATTCCTTTTCATTCCACATTCCACTCCACATTCCATTGCACATCGCATTCCTTTCCATTCAACATTGCATTTCATTCCATTTCACATTCCTTTCCATTCCATTCCGTTCCACATTCCATTCCATTCCATTCCACGTTCCATTCCAAGTTCCATTCCAGGTTCCATTCCACATTCCATTCCACATTCAATTCCACGTTCCATTCCACATTCCATTCCACTTTCCATTCCTCATTCCATTCCACATTCCATTCCACATTCCATTCCATTCCATTCAACATTCCATTACATTCCACTCTATTCCATTCCACATTCCATTTTATTCCATTCCATTCCACATTCCACTCTAATCCATTCCATTCCACATTCCATTCCACTTTCCACTCCAATTCATTCAACATTCCATTCCACCTTCCAGTCCTTTCCACATTCCATCCCACATTCCATTCCATTCCATTACACATTTCATTTCATTGCATTCCACATTATATTCTATTCCATTCCACATTCCATTCCATATTCCTTTCCACGTTCCATTGCACTTTCCATTCCACTTTCCTTTCCACGTTCCATTCCACGTTCCATTCCACGTTCCATTCCATGTTCCATTCCGCGTTCCATTCCTTTCCTTTCTGCATTACATTTCTCATTCCATTCCTTTCCAGCCCACATTCAACTCCATTCCATTCTACATTCCATTAAACATTCTTCTCTATACGATTTCGCATTCCATTCCACATTCCATTCCCATCCATTCATCATTCCACACCACTCCATTCCACTCTACATTGCATTCAATTCCAATCCACATTCCATTCCACATTCCATTCAATTCCATTCCACATTCCATTCGCTTCCATTCCACATTCCATTCCACCTTCCATTCCATTCCTTTCCACGTTGCATCCCACGTTGCTTTCCACTTTGCTTTCCACGTTCCTTTCCACCTTCCATTCCACGTTCAATTCCATGTTCCAATCCACGTTCCATTCCATTCCATTCCACGTTAAATTCCACATTCCATTCTATTCCATTCCACATTCCATTCCTTTCCATTCCACATTCAATTCCATTCCATTAAAAATTCCACTCCATTCTATTCCATTCCATTCCACATTCGATTGAATTCCAATCCACATTGCATTCCATTCCATTCCATTCCATATTCCATTCCATTCCATTCAACATTCCATCCCACATTCCATTCCATCCCATTCCACATTTCATTGCATTCCATTCCACATTGCATTCCATACCTTTCCACTTTCCATTCATTTCCATTCAACATTCCATCCTACATTCCATTCCATTCCATTCCACATTTCATTGCATTCCATTCCACATTGCATTCCATTCCATTCTACATTCCCTTCCACATTCCATTACACATCGCATTCCACGTTCCATTCCAATTTCCTTTCACATACCATTCCAAATTCCATTCCACGTACAATTCCACGTTCCATTCGGTTTCATTCCACATTCCATTCCTTTCCATTCCACATTCTATTCCACATTCCATTCCATTACCTTCCATTTCATATTCCATTCAATTCCAAACCATTCCACATCCCATTCTATTCCATTCCACATTCCAGGCCATTCCATTGCACATTCCATCCAACATTACATTCCATTCCATTCCAGTACACATTCCATTACATTCCATTTCACATTACATTCCATTCCACCCCATTCTTTTCCAATCGATTACATTTTCCCTTACTTTCCATTCCACGTTCTATTCCAATTTCCATTCCACGTTCCATTCCTTTTCATTCCTCATTCCATTCCACATTCCATTGCACATCGCATTCCTTTCCATTCAACATTGCATTTCATTCCATTTCACATTCCTTTCCATTCCATTCCATTCCACATTCCATTCCATTCCATTCCTCGTTCCATTCCAAGTTCCATTCCATGTTCCGTTCCACATTCCATTCCACGTTCAATTCCACGTTCCATTCCACGTTCCATTCCACTTTCCGTTCCTCATTCCATTCCACATTCCATTCCACATTCCACTCCATTCCATTCCACATTCTATTCCATTCCAGTCTATTCCATTCCACATTCTGTTTTATTCCATTCCATTCCACATTCCACTCTAATCCATTCCATTAAACATTCCATTCCACGTTCCATTCCAATTCATTCCACATTCCATTCCAATCCTTTCCACATTCCATTCCACATTCCATTCCACATTCCATTCCACATTGTATTCCACATTCCATTCCGCATTAAATTCCATTCCATTCCACATTCCATTCCACATTCCATTCCTCATTCCATTACATTCCATTCCTCATTCCATTCCACATTCCATTCCACATTCCATTCCACATTCCCTTCCACATTCCATTCCACATTCCCTTCCATGTTCCATTCCATTCCACATTCCATACCATTCAATTCCAAATTGCTTTGCATTCCTTTCCATTCCACATTCCTTTCCATATTCGAATCCCTTCCATTCCACATTCCATTTCATTGCATTCCACATTCCATTCTACGTTCCATTCTAAGTTCCATTATGCGTTCCATTACAGGTTCCATTCCACCTTCAATTCCATTCCATTCCACAGTCTATTCCACATTCCATTACATACGATTCCACATTCCATACAGTTCCATTGCATTCCATTCCACAATCTATTCCATTCCATTTCACATTCCATTCCATTCCTTTCTACAATTCATTCCATTCCATTCCACATTCCATTCCACATTCCATTCCATTCCATTACACATTCAATTCGATTCCACATTCCATTCCACATTCCATTCCATTCCTTTTCACAGTCCATTCCACTCCATTCCACATTCCATTCCATTCCATTCCACAGTCCATTCCATTCAATTCCACATTCCATTCCACATTCCATTCCATTCCATTCCACATTGCATTCCACATTCCATTCCATTACATTCCATTCCACATTGCATTCCACATTTCATTCCATTCCATTTCACATTCCATTCCACAGAGTATTCCCCTCCATTCATCTTTCCATTCCACATTCCACTCCACATTCCATTCCACTTTCCATTCCATTCCATTCCACCTTCCATTCCACGTTTCATTAGACGTTCAATTCCACGTTCCATTCCACGATCCATTCCATTACATTCCATGTTCCATTCCATATTCCATTCCATTCCTTTCCACATTCCATTCCTTTCCATTCCACATTCCATTCCACAATCCATTGCATTCCATTCCGCATTCCATTCTACATTCCATTCCACTCCATTGCACATTTCATTCCACATTCCATTCCATTCCATTCCACATTCCATTCCACATTCCATTGCACGTTCCATTCCTTTTTCCATTCCAGGTTCCTTTCCACGTTCCATTCCTCTCCATTACAGCTTCCATTCCGTTCCATTCCACTTTCCATTTCATTCCGTTCCACATTCCATTCAACATTCTATTTCACATTCCATTCCACATTCGATTGTACATGCCATTCCATTCCATTCCATTCCATTCCACATTCCATTTCATTCCATTCCACATTCCATTCCGTTTCATTACACATTCCATTCCACATTCCATTCCACGTTCCATTTCATGTTCCTTTCCATTTCATGCCACTTCCTATTCCATTCTATTTAGCGTTCCATTCCATTCCATTCCACATTCCATTCCATTCCATTCCACATTCCTTTCCACATTTGATTCCATTCCATAACACTTTCCATTGCACATTCCACTCCATTCCTTTCATTCCACGTTCCATTCCACATTCAATTCCTCATTCCATTCCACATTCCATTCCACATTCCATTCCACATTTTGTGCGTTCCAATTCACATGCCATTCCACGTTCCCTTCCATTCCATGCTATTCCATTCCACATTCCATTCCACATTCCATTCGGCACTGCATTCCATTCCTTTCCAGTTCACATTCCATTCCACTGCTTTCCACATTCCATTCCACATTCCATTCCATTCCATTATGCATTCTATTCCATTCCAATCCACATTTCATTCTGCATTTCCTTCCATTCCATTCCACATTCCTTTCCACAATCTACTCCACATTCATTTCCATTACATTCCATTCTATTCCATTCCACGTTCCATTCCAAATTCCATTGCATTCCTTTCCACGTTCCATTTCACATTCCATTCCATTCCGTTCTACGTTCTTTCCACACTGAATTCCGCATTCCATTCCACATTCCATTCCATTCCATCCCACATTCCATTCCACATTCCAGCCCACTTTCAATTCCACATTCCATTACACGTTTCATTCCACGTTACATTGCACATTGAATTCCATTCCACTTAACGTTCCTTTCCCATTACATTCCATTCCATACCAAGTTCCATTGCAGATTCCATTCCACGTTCCATTCCATTCCATTCCACTTTCCATTCCACGTTCCATTGCACGTTCCTTTCCATTCCATTCCACGTTCCATTCCACTTTCCACTGAATTCCATTCCGAGTTCCATTCCATAATCCATTCAATTTCATTCCACACGCCATTCCACATCCCATTCCAGATTCCATTCCGTAACTTTCCACATTCCATTCCGCTTTCCATTCAACTTTCCATTCCATATTCCATTCAATTTCATTCCATGTTCCATTTGACATTGCTTTCCTTTACATTGCACTTTCCATTCCACATTCCATTCCACATTCCATTGCGTTACATTCCACATTCCATTCCATTCCATTACATTCCACATTCCGTTCCATTCCATTCCACATTCCATTCCATTCCACATTCCATTCCATTCATTTCCAAATTTCATTGCATTACATTCCATTCCATTCCACATACCATTCCATTCAACATTCCATTCCACTTTCCATTCCACTTACCATACCGCGTTCTATTCCATTTTATTCCACATTCCATTCCATTACATTCCACATTGTATTCCATATTCTATTCCATTCCATTCATTTATTGTATTCCATTGCATTCCACTCCACATACCTTTACATTCCACATTCCATTCCACATTCCATTCCACGTTCCATTCCACGTTCCATTCCATTCCATTCCACATTCCATTCCATTCCATTCCACATTCCATTCCACATTCCATTTTATTCCATTCCACATTTCATTCCATTCTATTCCACATTCCATTCCACACTTGATTCCATTCCATTCAACATTCGTTTCCACATTCCATTCCATTGCATTCCATTCCACTTTCCCTTCCACATTCCATTCCACATTCCATAACACACTCTATTCCATTCCATTCCACATCCCATTCCACATTCCACTCCATTTCTTTCCACATTCCTTTCCACAATACATTCCCTTACATTCCATTCCACATTCTGTTCTCCATTCCATTCCATTGCATTTAAAATTCTGTTCCGTGAATTCCACATTCCATTCCACATTCCATTCCATTCCATTCCTTTCCACATTCCATTCCAAATTCCATTCCATTCCATTCCATTCCACTTTGCAATCCATTAAGTTCCAATTTCCATTCAATTTCATTCCACAATCCTTTCCATTCCGTTGCACATTCCTATCCATTCAATTCGACATTCCATTCCACTTTCCATTCTACATTCCATTCCATTCCATTTCGCATTCCAATCCACATTCCATTCCATTCCATTCCGCAATCCATTCCATTCCATTCCACAATCAATTCCAGATTCCATTCCATTCCTTTTAATAGCACATTCCATTCCAAATTCCATTCCATTCCATTCCACATTCCATTCCACATTCCCTTCCATTCCTCTCCACATTCCATTCCACATTCCATTCCATTTCATTCCATATTCCATTCCATTCCTTTCCACATTCCATTCCCTTCCATACCACATTCCATTGCACATTCCATTCTACTTTCTATTCCAGATTCCATTCAACAATCCAATCCGCGTTCCATTCCATTCCATTCAACTTTCCTTTTCATGATCAATTCCACATTCCATTCTATGTTCCATTCTATTCCATTCCATGTTCCATTCCACATTGCATTCCATTAAATTCCATGTTCCATTCCACATTCTATTCCTCCTTCCATTCCACGTGACATTCCACTTTCCAATCCACGTTTCCTTCCAAGTTCCATTCCACGTTCCATTCCATTCCATTAAACTTTCCATTCTACTTTCCACTCCTCATTCCATTCTACATTGCCTTACGTTCCATTCCACATTCCATTCCGCATTCCGTTTCACTTTCCATTCCACAATCTATTACATTCCATTCTATTTTCCATTCCACATTCCATTCCACGTTCCATTCCGTTCTATTCTACATTCCATTCCACATTCATTTACACATTCCATTCCACATTCCTTTCCATTACATTCCATTCCACATTCCATTCCACATTCCATATCTTTCCATTCCATTCCAAGTTACATTCCACATTCCATTCCACATGCCATTCCACGTTCCTTTCCGTTCCATTCCACGTTCCGTTCCACATTCCATTGCACATTCCATTCCACGTTCCTTTCCGTTCCATTCCACGTTCCATTCCACATTCCATTGCACATTCCATTCCACATTCCATTCCACATTCCATTCAACGTTCCTTTCCATGTTCCATTCCATGTCCCGTTCCATTCCATTCCATGTTCCATTACACATTCCATTCCATTCCGTTCCACCATCCATTCCATATTCCATTACCAGGTTCCAATGCACATTCCATTCCACTCCTTTCCACTTTCTATTCCACATTCCATTCCATTCTATTCTACGTTGCATTACACATTCTATTCCATTCCATTCCACAATTCATTCCACATTCCATTCCACGTTCCATTCCACATTCCATTTCATTCCATTCCATGTTACATTCCACATTCCATTCCGTTCCATAACACGTTCCATTCCACATTCCATTCCACATTCCTTTCCACATTCCATTCCGTTCAATTCCACATGCCACTCCACATTGCATTCCACATTCCATTCCTCATTCTATTCCGCATTGCAGTCCACATTTCATTCCATTCCATTACACATTCCATTCCACATTCCATTCCATTCCATTCCACATTCTATTCCACTTTCCCTTCCACATTCTCTTCCATTCCAATCCAGATTCCTTTCCACGTTCCATTCCATTCCATTCCACATTCCAATCCACTTTCGATTCCACATTCCTTTCCACATTCCATTCCATTAAATTCCACATTCCAGTCAACATTCCATTCCATTCCATTAAACATTCTATTCCATATTCAATTCCAAATTCCATTCCATTCCATTCCACATTCCATTCCATTGCATTCCACATTCCTTTCCATTCCATTCCACATTACACTACAAATTCCACTGCATTCCATTCAATAGTCCATTCCACATTCCATTCCTTTACATTCCACATTCCATTCCACATTCCATTTCACTTTCCTTTCTACATACAATTACATTGCTATCCACGTTCCATTTCATTCAATTCCACGTTCCATTTCATTCGATTCCACGTTACAATTCATTGCTGTTCAAATTTCATTCCGAATTCCATTTCACATTCTATTCCATCCCATTCCATTGTATTCCACATTCCATTCCATTCCAATCCGCATACCATTCCATTTCAAATTCAATTCCATTCCATTCCATGTTCCAATCCCTTCCATTCCACCTTCCATTCAATTCCATTGCACATTCCATTCCAATTTTGATTCTATTAAATTCTATTCCACATTCCATTCCACTCCATTCCACATTGCATTCCACATCCCATTCCACATTCCATTCCATTTCATTCCACATTCCATTCCATTCCATTCCATTCCTTTCCATTCCAAATTCCATTCCATTCAATTCTAGGTTCCATTTCATTCCATTCCATTCCACATTGCATTCCACATTCTATTCCACATTCCATTCCATTTCATTCCACTTTCCATTCCATTACATTCCATTCCACATTCCATTCCATTGCATTCTATTCTATTCCATTCCATTCCACATTCCATTCCATTCAATTCTATGTTCCATACCTTTCCACATTCCATTGCATTCCATTCCACATTCCCTTCCATTCCATTCCACATTCCATTCCATTCAATTCTACGTTCCATTCCATTCCACATTCCATTCCATTCCATTCCACATTCCATTCCATTCCATTCCACATAACATTCCATTCAATTCTACGTTCCATTCCATTCAACCTTCCATTCCATTTCATTCCACATTCCATTCCATTCCAGTCCACATTCCATTCCATTCCGCATTCCATTCCGCATTCCATTCCATTCCAGTCTACGATCCATTACATTCCATTCCACATTCCATTAAATTCCACTCCACATTGTATTCCACCTTCCATTCCATTCTATTCTCTTTCACATTCCATTGCATTCCATTCTATTCCACATTCCATTCCTCTCCATTACACATTCCATTCTATTCCATTCCACATTCGATTCCACGTTCCATTCCACATTCCTCTTTATGATCCATTGCATTCCATTCCACATTCCATTCCATTCCACATTCCATTCCATTCCATTCCTTTCCAGATTCCATTCCATTCTATATTCCATTCCACATTCCATTCCACATTCCATTCGTTTCCACATTGAATTCCACATAACTTTCAACACTCCATTCCATTCAATTCCACATGCCATTCCACATTGCATTCCTTTCCATTCCACATTCCATTCCATTCCATTCCACATTCCACGTTCCATTCCACGTTGCATTCCACGTTTATTCCATTCAATTCCACGTTCCATTCCACTTTCCATTCCACCCCATTCCATTCCACATTCCATTCCATTCCATTCCATTTCACTTTCCATTCCACATTGCATTCCAAATTCCATTCCACATTCCATTCATCATTCCATTCCACATTCCATTCCATACTCTATTTCTTTCCATTCCATATTCCATTCCACATTCCATTCCATTCCACTTTCCATTCCATTCTATTCCACATTCCATTGCGCATTCCATTCCATTCCAAATTCCTTTCCATTCCATTCCATTGCATTCCATATTGCATTCAACATTCCATTCCATTCCATTCCACATTCCATTCCATTCCACACTCCATTCCATTCCATTCCAAATTCCATTCACTTCCATTCCATTCAATTACACATTCCATTCCACATTCCATTTCATTCAATTGCACATTCCATTCCACATTCCATTCCCTTCCATTACAAATTTCATTCCATACCATTCCAGTCCATTCCACACCACATTCCATTATATTCCATTCCATTCCACCTTCCATTCCATTCCATATTCCATTCCACATTCCATTTCATTCCACATTCCATTCCATTCAATTCCTCGTTCCATTCCATTCCATTCCACATTCCATTCAATTTCATTCCATTCCACATTCCTTTCCATATTCCATTCCATTCCATTCCACCTTCCACTCCACATTCCATTCCACATACCATTCCTTTCCATTCCACATTCCTTTCCACATTCCATTCCATTCCATTCCTTATTCATTCCACAATCGATTCCACTCCATTCCACATTCCGTACCAATTGCCTTCCATTCCATTCCACATTCCATTCCATTTCTTTCCACATTCCATACCACATTCCATTCCATTCCACATTCCGCTTAATAACATTCCACATTCAATTCCACATGCCATTCCTCTTTGCATTCCATTCCATTCCACCTTCCATTGAACAATCCATTAGGCGTACCATTCCACGTTCCATTCCACGTTCCCTTCCATTCCATTCCTCTTTCCATTCCAAATTGTATTTCATTCCATTCCCCATTCCATTCCATTATATTACACATTCCATTCCATTACATTCCACATTGCATTCCACATTCCATTCCATTCCATTCCATGTTCCATTCCATTGCCTTTGACGTTACCTTCCACATTCTGTTCCACATTCCATTCCACGTTCCATTCCTTTCCATTCCTCGTTCCATTCCATTTAATTCCACGTTCTATTTCATTCCATTCCACGTTCCATTCCACATTCCATTTGACATTCCATTCCACCTTCCCTTCCATTCCATTCCGTTCGATTCCATTCCTCATTCCATTCCATTCCATTCCATTTCTCCTTCCATTCTATTCCACATTCCATTCCATTCCATTATGTTAGAGTCCACTTCCTATTCCATACCATTCCGCATTCCATTCCATTCCATTCCACATTCCATTCCATTCCATTCCACATTCTATTCTATTCAATTCCACATTCCATTCCATTCCATTCCTTTTCATTCACATTCCATGCCATGGCATTCCATTCCACATTGCATTCCTTTCCATTCTACATTCCATTTCATTCCATTCCACACTGCATTCCTTTTGATTCCACATTCCATTCCATTCCATTCCATTCCCTTCCACATTCCTTTCCATATTCTATTACCTTCCATTCCACATTCCTTTCCATTCCATTCCACATTCCTTTCCATTAAATTCCATTCCATTCAACATTCCATTCAACATTCTACTCCCTTGCCTTCCACATTCCATTCCATTCCATTTCACATTCCATTCCACATTGCATTCTCTTCCACTCCACATTCCATTCCATTCCATTCCACATTCCATTCCACGTTCCGTTGCACTTTCCATCCCACGTTCCATTCCATTCCTTTCGGCATTCCATAATATTAATTTCCATTCCTTTCCTGATTCCTTTCCATTCGACTTCACTTTCTATTCCACATTCCATTCCATTCCGTTCCACATTCCATTCCTTGCCATTGCACATTCCATTCCTTTCCTTTCTACATTTCATTCTACATTCCATTTCACATTCCTTTCCATTCCATTCCATGTTACATTCCACGGTCCATTCCACATTCCACTCCACTTTCCATGCAATTCCATTCCACGTTCCATACCACATTCCATTCCTTTCCATTCCAAGTTCCCTTCCACATTCCATTCCTCTTTCCATTCCATGCTCCATTCCACATTCCATTCCATGTTCAATACCAGATTCCATTCCAAGTTATATTCCATGTTGCATTCCATTCCATTCCACGTTCCACTCCACATTGCATTCCACTTTCCATTGCACATTCCATTTCACATTCCATTCCGGTCCATTCCACGTTGTATTCCACAATCCATTCCATATTCCATTCCATTCCATTCTATTCCACATTGTTTTACACGTGCAATTCGATTTCATTCCACATTCCATTGCACATTGCATTCCATTCCAGTCCACATTCTAATTGACTTTGAAGTTCATTCCATTCCGCATTCTATTCCATTCCAGTCCACATTCCATTCCACATTTCAGTCCACCTTTCATTCCATTCCATTCCACGTAACATTCCACCTTCCATTCCAGAATCGATTCCATATTCCACTTCATTCTATTCTACATTCCATTCCATATTGCATTCCATTCCTGTCCACATTCCATTCCACATTCAATTCCATTCCATACCCCATTCCTTTCCGCTCGATCCCACGTTCCATTCCATTCAATTCTACGTTCCATTCCACATCCCATTAAACATTCCATTCCTCGTTCCTGTCCACATTCCACTACACATTCCATTGTAAGTTCCATTCGACTTTCCATTCCATCCCTTTCCAAGTTCCATTCCACATTCCATTCCATTCTGTTTCATTTTACATTCCATTCAATTCCACATTCCATTCCATTCAATTCGACATTCCATTCCGTACCATTCTGCATTCCATTCCATAGCATTCCTTTCCTCATTCGACTCCATTCCATTCCACATTCCATTCCACATTCCATTCCATTCCATTCCATTCCATTCCATTCCATTCCATTCCATTCCATTCCAAATTCCAAACCATTCAATTCCATTCCACAGTCCATTCCACATTCCATTGCAAATTCCATTGCATTCCATTCCACGTTCCATTCCATTCCATTCCATTCCATTCCATTACACATTCCATTCCACATTCCATTCCCTTCTATTCCACATTCCATTCCATTCCTTTCCACATTCCATTCCACGTTCCATTCCACTTTCCATTCTACGTTCCATGCCATTCCAATCCATTCCATTCCATTCCATTCCATTCCATTCCATTCCTTTCCATTACACATAACATTCCACATCCCATTGCCTTTCATTCCATATTCCATTCTATTCCTTTCCATTTTACATTCCACATTCCATTCCACGTTCCATTACATTCCATTCCATTCCATTCCATTCAATTGAACTCCATTCAATTCTATTCCATTCCAGTCCATTGCACTCTGGATACCTTTGCATTCCATTCCAAATTTTATTCGACATTCCATTCCATTCCATTCCACTTTCCATTCCATTCCATTCCACATTCCATTCGACATTCTATTCCATTCCATTCCATATTCCATTCCACATTGTGTTGCTTTCCATTCCACATTCCATTCCACATTCCATTCCATTCCATTCCACATTCCATCCCATTGCATTCCTCATTCCATTCCTTTCCATTCCACATTCCTTTCCACATTGTGTTGCATTCCATTCCACATGCCATTCCACATGCCATTTCACATGGCATTCCAATCCATTCCACGTTCCATTTCATTTTCCATTCCTCAGTCTATTCCGCATTCCATTACACGTTCCATTCCATTTCATTCCACGTTCCATTCTACGCTCTATTAGAAGTTCCATTCCAAGTTCCTTTGCGCGTTCCATTCCATTCCTTTCCACGTTTCATTCCATATTCCATTCCATTCCATTCCACATTCCATTCCATTCCATTCAAAATTCCATTCCATTGCATTCCGCGTTCCATTCTATATTCCATTCCATTCCATTCCACATTCCATTCCATTCAACATTCCATTCCATTGCATTTCACGTTCCCTTCCACGTTCCATTCAATGTTCCATTCCATTCCATTCAACATTCCATTCCATTGCATTTCACGTTCCATTCCACGTTCCATTCTATGTTCCATTCCATGTTCCATTCCACGTTCCATTCCATTCCATTCCACGTTCCATTGCATTCCATTCCACATTCCATTTTACATTCCATTTCACATTCCATTCCACCTTCCTTTCCATTCCATTCCACGTTCCAGTCCACACCTTTCCACATTCCAATCCATTCCATTCCTTTCCACATTCGATTCCATTCCATTCCGCATTCCATTCCATTTCACAATACATTCCATTCCATTACATTCCATTCCACTTTGCGTACTGTTCCATTCCATTCCAGTTTCCATTCCACATTCCATTTGACATTCCATTCCATTCCACATTCGATTCCGTTCCGTTCCATTCCATTCCATTACACATTCCATTACACATTCCATTCCTTTCCGCATCCATTCCACTTTCCCTTCCACGTTCCATTCCACATTCCATTCCATTCCATTGCATTGCATTCCATCCTGGATTCCTTTCCATTCCATTCCATTCCAAATTATATTTGACATTCCATTCCAATCCATTCCACATTCCATTATAATCCATTCCACATTCCAATGTATAGCATTCCAAATTCCATTCCTTTCCATTCCACATTACTTTACACTTTCCATTCTACGTTCCATTCCACATTCCATTCCACGTTCCATTCTACATTACATTCCATTCCATTCCACGTTCCATTACCTTCCGTTCCATTTCCTTTACCTTCCATTCCACATTTTTTCCATTCCATTCAACATTCCATTCCACATTCCATTACTTTCCATTCCTCATTATTTTCCATTCCATTACACATTCCATTCCATTCAATTCCTTATTCCATTTCACATTTCATTACCTTCCATTCTCATTCTTTTCCATTCCATTACACATTCCACTCCATGTTACATTCCACGTTCCGTTTCACGTTGCATTCCATTTCATTCCATTCCACATTCCATTACATTCCATTCCACAATCCATCGCATTACATTTCAGATTCCATTCCACATTACCTTGCATTCCATTCCACATTCCATTCCACATTCCATTCCAATGCATTTCACTTTCCATTTCAAGTTTCATTCCACAGTCCATTCCACATTCCATTCCACGTTGCATTTCATTCCATTCCACGTTCCACTATACTTTCCATTCCTTTCCATTAGACGTTCCATTCCACATTCCATTGCACATTCCATTCCAGGTTCCTTTCCACATTCCATTCCACGTTCCCTTCCACCTTCCATTCCACACTGCATTCCACGTTACATTCCATTCCATTCCACGTTGCATTCCACATTCCATTCCAAATTCTATTCCACAATACATTCCGTACCATTCCATTCCACTCCACGTTGCATTCTATAGTCATTTCCACATTAAATTCCACATTCCTTTCCATTCCATTTCACATTCCATTCCACAATCCTTTCCACTTTCCATTCCACATTGCATTGCATTCCATTCAATTCCATTCTAGATTGTATTCCATATTCCATTCCATACTTTATGCCATTCCATTCCACATTAAATTCCACATTCCATTCCACAGTCCATTCCACTCCATTCCACTTTCCATTCCACATTCCATTCCACATTCCATTTCATTCCATTCCACGTTCCATTGCACTTTCCATTGCATTCCATCCCACGTTCCTTTCCATATTCCATTGCACATTCCAATCCACGTTCCATTCCACATTCCGTTCCACGTTCCATTCCATTCCATTACAGGTTCCATTCCACATTCCATTCCACTCCATTCCACTTTGCTTTCCACTTTCCTTTTCATGTTCCATTCCACGTTCCATTTCGTTGCATTCCACGTTCCATTCCTCTTTGCATTCCATTCCACGTTCCATTTCACATTCCATTCTATATTCCATTCCACATTACACTCCATTATATTCCACGTGCCCCTCCACATTCCATTCCACATTCCTTTCCACATTCCATTCCATATTCCATTCCATTCCATTCCACATTCCATTCCATTCCATTCCATTCCATTCCACATTCCATTCCATTCCATTCCATTCCACATTCCCTTCCGCATTCCATTCCATTCCACTCCACATTCCATTCCTCATTACAGTGCATTCCATTCCACATTCCGTTCAATATTCCAATTCATTCCATTCCACATTCCATTCCATTCCATTACACATTCCTTTCCACATTCCATTCCACGTTCCATTCCATTCCGTTCAACTCTTCATTACACCTTCCCTTCCACGTTCCATTTCAAGTTCCATTCCACTCGCTTACACGTTCTATTCCATGTTCCACTCCACCTTTCATTTCACATTTCAGTAAACTTTCCATTGCACATTCCATTTTATTCCATTCCACGTTCCATTCCACGTTCGATTCCACATTGCATTCCACATTCCGTTCCACATATAATTCCATTCCATTCCACGTTCCATTACACATTCCATTCCATTCCATTCCACATTCCGTACCATTCCATTCTATTCCATTCGTCATTCCATTCCATTCCATACCATATTCTATTCCACATTCCATTCCATTACTTCCACATTCCATTCATCATTCCATTCCATTCCATTCCACATTCCATTCAATTCCACTCCACTTTCCATTCCATATTCCTTTCCACTCCATTCCACATTTCATTCCATATTCAATTCAATGCTGCCTTCCACATTACATTCCATGTTCCATTCCAAGTTCCATTCCACTTTCCTTTCAGTTCCATTCCACGTTCCATTGCACATTCCTTTCCATTCCTGTCCACTTTCTCTTCCAGATTCCATTCCAAGTTCCATTCCACATTCCATTCCATTTCATTCCAAATTCCATTCCATTCCATTCCACAATCCATTCCACATTTCCTTGCATGGCTTTCCACATTCCATTCCACATTACATTCCACATTACATTCCAATCCATTCCACATTCCATTTCACGTTACACTGCAAAGTCCATTGTGCATTCCTTTCCACGTTCCTCTCCACTTTCAATTCCTTTCCATTCCACTTACCTTAACACATTACTTTGCACATTCCAATTCATGATACATTCCACATTCCATTCCGTGTTCCATTCCATGTTCTATTCCAAGTTCCATTCCATTTCATTCCACGTTACATTCAACATTCCATTCCATCCAATGCCACGTTCCATTCCATTCCATTCCACGATGCATTCCACATTCCCTTCCACAATCCATTCTGTTCCATTCCATTCCATTCCACGTTCCATTCCATGTTCCATTCCACATTCCATTCCACATTCCATTGCACATTCCTTTCTGTTCCATTCCACATTCCGTTCCACATTCCTTTCCACTTTCCCTTCCACATTCCATTCAATTCCATTCCATTCCATTACATTCCACATTCCATTCCACTCCATTCCACATTCCATTCCACCTTCCATTCCATTCCACATTACATTCCAGACTCCATTCCATACCATTCCACATTCCATTCCACATTCCGTTCCATTCCATTCCAAGTTCCATTCCACGTTCCATTCCACATTCAATTCCATATTCCATTCCACATTCCAATCCATTCCATTCCATTCCACCTTCCATTCCACAATCTATTGCATTGCATTCCACAGTCCATTGCACGTTCCATTCCATTCCATTCCACTTTCCAATCCACTTTCCATTCCATTCCATTCCACGTTCCATTCCACAATCCATTGTGCTTTACATTCCAATTTCCATTCCATATTCCATTCTTTGATCCAGTCCACGTTCCATTCCACTTTCCATTCCATTCCATTCCACGTTCCATTCCACATTCCATTGTACTTTGCATTCCAAGTTCCATTCCACATTCCACTAAACGTTCCATTCCACTTTCCATTCCATTCCATTCCAAGTTCCATTACACGTTCCTTTCCATTCCATTCCACATTCCATTCCAAATTCCAATGCACATTCCATTCCACGTTGCATTCCACATTCCATTCCACTTTCTATTCCATGTTCCATTCCATTCCATTCCACGTTCCATTCCACATTCCATTCCACTTTCCATTCCACAATCCATTCCACAATCCATTCCATTTCATTCCACATTCCATTCCACATTCCATTCCATTCCATTCCACTTTCCACTCCACATTCCATTCCACTCCATTCCATAGTGCATTCAACTTTCTATTCCATTCCATTCCACATTTCATTCCACATTCCATTCCATTTCATTCCACATTCCATTCCTCATTCCATTCCACATTGCATTCCACATTCCCTTTTTCATTACATTCGATTCCATTCCACAATCCATTCCACATTCCATTCCAATACATTCCACATCCCATACCACATTGCATTCAACGTTCCATTCCTTTCCATACCACATTCCATTCCATTCCATTCCATGTTCCATTCCATTACATTCCACATTCTATTCCTGTTTCCATTACACGTTCCATTCCATTCCATTTCACGTTCCATTCTACTTTCCATTAGACGATCCATTCCATTCCATTCCACATTCCATTTTACATTAGATTAGAGGTTCCTTTGCACGTTCCATTCCACGTTCCATTCCATTCCATTCCACGTTCCATTCCATATTACATTACATTCCTTTCCACATTGCATTCCATTCCATTCAACTTTCCATTCCATTGCATTCCACATTGCATTCCACGTTCCATTCCATGTTCCATTCCATTCCACGTTCCTTTCCATTCCATTCCATGTTCTATTTCATTGCATTCCACGTTCCATTCCACATTCAATTTCAGATTCCATTCCAACATCCATTCCATTCCATTCCATTCCTTTCCATTCCATTCCATTCCACTTTCCATTCCATTCCATTCCACTTTACATCCATTCCATTCCACATTCCATTGCATTCCATTCCATTCCATTCCACATTCCATTCCATACCATTCTGCATTCCTTTACATTCCATTCCACATTCGATTCCATTCCATTCCACCTTCCATTGCATTCCGTTCCATGTTCCATTCCATTCCATTCCACTTTCCAGACTATTCCATTCCATTCCACATTCCATTCCACATTCCATTCGATTCCATTCCACATTCCATTCCGTTCCATTCCACATACCATTCCATTCTATTCCATTTTCCATTCCATTCCATTCCATTTTCCATTCCATTCCATTCCATTACACATTCCATTCCACTTTCCATTCCCTTCCATTCCAAATTCCATTCCATTGCATTCCACATTCCATTCCACGTTCCATTCCACGTTCCATTCCATTCTATTCCATTCCATTCCATTCAATCCTATTCCATTCCATTCCATTCTGAATTCCTTTCCTTTCCATCCCATATTATATTCGACATTCCATTCCATTCCATTCCACATTCCATTCCATTTCATTCCACATTCCTTTCCATTTCATTTTACGTTCCTTTCCTTTCCATTCCAAATTACATTCCACTTTCCTTTCCACGTTTCATTCCACATTCCATTCCACGTTCCATTCTACATTCCATTCCATTCCATTCCACGTTCTATTACATGTTCAAATCCATATTCCTTTCCAAGTTCCATTCCACATTCCATGCCATTCCATTCCACGTTCCATTCCATAACAGTCCATATTCCATTCCATTCCATTCCTTTCCGTTCCATTCCACATTCCATTTCACATTTCATTTCCTTCCATTCCACATTCTTTTCCATTCCATTCCACATCCCATTCCATTCCATTGCATTCCACATTGAATTCCACATTCCATTACCTTCCATTCCACATTCTTTTCATTCCATTCCACACTCCATTCCACGTTTCATTCCATGTTTTTTAACCCGTTCCATTCCATTCCATTCCATTCCATTCCGGATTCCATTCCATTCCATTCCACCTTCCATTCCACATTCCCTTCCATTCTATGCTGCATTCCACATTCAATTCCATTGAATTCCAAATTCCACTCCATTCCATTCCACATCCCATTCCTTTCCATTCCACATTACATTCCACATTCTGTACCACCTTCCATTTAACATTCAATTCCATTCTATTACAAATTCCATTCCATTGCATTCCACTTTTCATACCACATTCCACTCTACATTCCTTTGTATTCCATTACACAATCCATTACATTGCATTCCACGTTTCATTCCACGTTCCATTCCATATTCCATTCCACTTTCCGTTCCACGTTCCATTCCATTCCATTCCACATTCCATTCCATGTTCCATTCGATTACATTTCACATTCCATTCCAGATTCCATTGCCCATGGCATTCCACGTTCCATGCCACATTCCATTTCACGTTCCATTCCACATTCCATTCCATTCCATTCCACATTCCATTCCTTTCCATTCCACATTCTATTCCACATTCCATTCCGTTCCATTCCACATTCTATTCCACATTCCATTCCATTCCGCATTCCATTCCATGTTGCATTCCACATGCTGTTTAACATTCCATTCCATGTTCCATTCGAAATTCCTTTGCACGTTCCATTCCATTCCATTCCACGTTCCATTGCACATTCCATTCCATTCCATTCCGCTTTCTATTCCACATTCCATTCCACATTCCATTCCGTTCCATTCCACATTCCATTACATTCCATCCCATATTCCATTCCACATTCATTACATTCCATTCCATATTCCATTCCACATTCCATTCCATTCCATTCCACATTCCATTCCATTCTATTCCATATTCCATTCCATACCATTGCGCATTCCATCCCATTCCACATTCGATTCCATTGTATTCCACTTTCCATTCCGTTCAATTCAACATTCCATACCATTCCATTCCACATTCCATTCCACATTCCATTCCAAACACCATTCCTTTCCATTCACCTTTCCATTCTATCCCATTCCACATTCCAATCCTTTACACATTCCATTCCACATTCAATTCCTTTCCATTCCACTTTCCATTCCATTCCATTTCACATTCCATTCCACGTTCCATTCCAAGTTCCATTCCAAGTTCCATTCCATTCTGTTCCATTCCATTAGACGCTCCATTCCACATTCCATTCCCTTCTATTCCACATTCCTTTCCATTGCATTCCACATCCCATTCCACGTTCCATTCCACGTTCCATTCCTCGTTCCTTTTCATTCCATTCCATTCCATTCCATTCCTTTCCATTCTGGATTCCTTTCCATTCCATTCCTCTTTATAATCGACATTCCATTCCATTCCGTTCCACATTCCATTCCATTGCCTTCCACATTCCATTCCTTTCCGTTCATCGTTCCATCCCACATTCCATTCCACGTTCCTTTCTACATTCCACTCCATTTCATTCCACGTTCCCTTCCACTTTCCATTACACATTCCATACAACGTTTCATTCCACGTTGCATTCCACTCCATTCCACCTTCCATTCCATTCCATTCCACTTTCCATTCCACGTTCCCTTCCATAACGTTCCACATTCCGTTCATTTCCGTTCTATTCCATTCCATTCCATTCTACATTCCATTCCACATTCCATTACCTTCCATTCCATATTCTTTTCCTTTCCATTCGACATTCCATTCCATTCCTTTTAACATTCGATTGCAGATTCCATTACCTTCCATTCCACATTCTTTTCCATTCAATTCCACATTCCATTCCACGTTCCATTCCACGTTCCGTTTCGCATTCCATTCCATTCCATTCCATTCCATTCCGGATTCCATTCCATTCCATTCCACATTCTATCCCACATTCCATTCCATTCCCTTCCACATTTCATTACACATTATACTCCATTCGATACCACTTTACACTCCATTCCATTCGATACCAATTTACACTCCATTCCATTCCACGTTGCTTTCCATTCCATTCCAGATTACATTCCGTGTTCCATTCCGCAATCCATTCCACATTCCATTCCATTCCATTCCACATTCCGTTCCGTTCCATTCCACATTCTATTCCACATTGCCTTGTATTCCATTCCACATTCCATTCCACATTCCATTCCACATTCCATTACAAACAATTCCCTGTTAAATTCCAAGTCCCATTCCATTCCATTCCACATTCCATTCCACATTCCATTCCACGTTCCATTCCACTTTCCATTCCACGTTCCATTCCATTCCATTCCTTTCCATTTCACGTTCCATTCCACATTCCATTTCACATTCCATTCCACCTTCCATTCCATTCCATTCCATTCCATTCCACATTCCATTGCTTTCCTTTCCACTTTCAATTCCATTCCATTCCACATTCCATTCCACTCTATTCCATATTCCATTCCATACCATTGCGCATTCCGTTCCATTCCATTCCATTCCACATTCGATTCCATTGTATTCCACTTTCCATTCCATTCCATTCCACATTCCATTCCATTCCATTCCATTCCTTTCCACATTCCATACCATTCCATTCCACATTTCTTTCCACATTCCATTCCAAATACCATTCCATTCCATTCAACTTTCCATTCTATTCCATTCCACATTCCAATCCATTACACATTCCATTCCACATTCAATTCCCTTCCATTCCACTTTCCATTACTTTCCATTTCACATTCCATTCCACGTTCCATTCCAAGTTCCATTCCAAGTTCCATTCCGTTCCGTTCCATTCCATTACATGCTCCATTCCACATTCCTTTCCGTTCCATTCCACTTTCCTTTCCATTGAATTCCACATCCCATTCCACGTTCCTTTCCACGTTACATTCCTCGTTCCTTTCCATTCCATTCCATTCCTTTCCATTCTGGATTCCTTTCCATTCCATTCCTCTTTTTAATCGACATTCCATTCCATTCCGTTCCACATTCCATTCCATTGCATTCCACATTCCATTCCTTTCCTTTCCTCGTTCCATTCGGCATTCCATCCCACGTTCCTTTCTTCGTTCCACTCCATTTCATTCCACGTTCCTTTCCACGTTCCATTACACATTCCATTCAACGTTTCATACCACGTTACATTCCACTCCATTTCATGTTCCATTCCATAACATTCCACATTCCATTCATTTTCGTTCTATTCCATTCCATTGTATTCCACATTCCATTCCACATTCCATTACCTTCCATTCCATATTCTTTTCCGTTCCATTCGACATTCCATTCCATTTCATTCCACATTCGATTACACATTCCCTTACCTTCCATTCCAAATTCTTTTCCATTCAATTCCACATTCCATTCCACGTTCCATTCCACGTTGCGTTTCACGTTCCATTCCATTCCATTCCATTCCGGATTCTATTCCATTCCATTCCACATTCTATCCCACATTGCATTCCATTCTATTCCACATTTCATTATGCATTACATTTCATTTGATACATCTTTACATTCCATTCCATTCCACATTCCTTTCTATTCCGTTCCAGATTACTTTCCGCAATCCATTCCACAATGCATTCCACATTCCATTCCATTTCATTCCAAAATCCATTCCATTCCATTTCTCATTCCATTCCACTTTCCATTCCACATTATATTCTATTCCATTCCACATTCCATTCCATTCCATTCCACGTTCCATTCCACGTTCCATTCCAGATTCCATTCCACACTCCATTCCACGATCCATTCCATTCCTTTCCACATTCCATTCCACTTTCCATTAAATTACATTCCACGTTGCGTTCTACATTCCATTGCCTATGCTATTCCACGTCCCATGCCACATTGCATTTCACGTTCCATTCCACGTTCCATTCCAAGTTCCATTAGATTCCATTCCACGTTCCATTCCACATTCCATTCCATTCCATTCCACGTTGCATTCCACATTCCATTCCACATTCCATTCTGTTCCATTCCGCTTTCTATTCCACATTCCATTCCTTTCCATTCCACTCTTCACTTCACTTTCAAATCCATTCCTTTCCACATTCCATTCCATTCCATTCCACATTCCATTCCATACAATTCCTCATTCCATTCCACATTCCATTCCACGCTGCATTCCGCATTCCATTACACCTTCAATTCCACATTCCATTCCAAATTTCATTCCACATTCCATTCCATTTCGTTTCACTTTCCATTGCACATTCCATTCCATTGCAGTGTCTATTCCACATTCCTTTCCACATTCCATTTCAATTTCCATTCTGTTCCATTCCACATTCCATTACATTCCATTCCACATTCCATTCCATTGCATTCCACTTTCCATTCCACATTGCCTTGCATTCCATTCCACATTCCATTCCACCTTCCATTCCACATTCAATTCCAATCCATTCCACTTTCCATTTCACTTTTCATTCCACATTCCATTCCACATTCCATTCCAAGTTACATTGCATTCCACTCCATATTCCACTCCACTTTCCATTCGTTTCCATTCCACGTTGCATTTCACATTCCATTTTACATTCCATTCAACGTTGCCTTCCATGTTCCATTCCACATTCCATTGCATTCCATTCCACGTTCCATTCCATCGCATTCCACGTTCCATTCCATTCCTTTCCACGATCCATTCCACTTTCCCTTCCGTTCCATTCCATTGCATTCCACGTTCCATTCCACATTACAATCCACTTTCCATTCCACTTTCCATTTCACATTCCTTTCCGTTCCATTCCACATTCCATTCCACACTCTTTTCCACATTTCATTCCACATTCCATTCCATTGCATTCCATTCCACATTCCATTCCACATTCCATTCCGGATTCCATTCTATTCCATTCCACTTTGCATTCCATTGTAGTCGTCATTCCATTCGACATTCCCTTCCATTCCATTTAAACATTCCATTCCATTCCATTCGACATTCCATTCCACCATCCATTCCAGTCCTCATTCCTTTCCACACTCCATTCCATTCCATTCCACATTCCATTCCATTCCTTTCCACGTTGCATTCCACGTTCCATTCCACATTCAATTCCACATTCCATTCCACATTGCATTCAATTCAATTGCATTCCATTCCACTTTCCATTCGACTTTCCATTCCATTGCATTCCACGTTCCATTCCACATTCCTTTCCATTCCATTCCAAGTTCCATTCCACGTTCCATTGCACATTCCATTCCACGTTCAATTCCACGTTCCATTCCACTTTCCATTCCCTTCCATTCCACGTTCCATTCCACATTCCATTGTATATTACATTCCTTGATCCATTCCGCATTCCATTCCACGTTCCATTCCACATTCCATTGTATATTACATTCCTTGATCCATTCCACATTCCCTTCCATTCCACTATCCATCCCACATTCCATTCCAGTATATTCCACATTCCATTCCATATTCTATTCCACTTTCCATTCCATTCCATTCCACTTTCCATTCCAATTTCCCTTAGATGTTCCATTCCACATTGCATTCCACTTTCCCTTCCATTCCATTCCACCTTCCAATCCATCTTCCCTTCCATTCCATTCCACATTCCATTCCATTTCATTCCAGTTTCAATTCCATGTTCCATTCCACGTTCTGTTCCACGTTCTATTCCACATTCCATTCCATTACATGGCATGTTAAATTCCACATTCCGTTCCTCATTCCATTCCAAGTTGCATTGCACGTTCCACTCCACGTTCCATTCTATTCCATTCCACGATACATTCCTCGTTCCATTCCACATTCCCTTCCATTCCATTCCACCTTCCATTAGACATTCCATTCTATTCCACTACACGTTCAATTCCATTCTATTCCAGGTTCCATTCCACATTCCTTTCCACGTTAAATTCCACATTCCATTCCACTTTCAATTCCACTTTCCATTCCATTCCATTCCACATTCTATTCCATTCCATTCCACATTCCATTCCACATTCTATTCAATTCTATTCCATTCCACATTCCATTCCACGTTCGGTTTCATTCCATTCCACATTCCGTTTCATTCCATTCCACATTCCATTCCACGTTCCATTCCATTCTATTCCTCGCTCCATTCAACCTTCCATTCCTTTTTCCATTCCACGTTCCATTACACCATCCATTCCATTGCATTCCACGTTCAATTCCACGTTTCACTCCACATTTCATTCTACATTCCATTAATCATTCCATTACACATTCCATTCCATTCCATTCCTCTTTGCATTCCATTGCAGTCCACATTCCATTCCACATTCCTTTCCATTCCATTTAAACATTCCATTCTATTTCATTCCACTTTCCATTCCACCTTCCATTCCATTCCACTTTACATTCCACATTCCATTCCACACTCCATTCCATATCATTCCACAAACCATTCCACATTCCATTCCATTCCATTGCAAGCTCCATCCCATTTTCCATTCCACTTTCAATTCCACATTCTATTCCGCATTCCATTCCATTGCATTCCACCTTCCATTCCACATCCCATTCCACATTCCATTTCATTCCATTCAACATTCTATTACACATTGCTTGGCACATTCCATTCAATGTTCCTTTCCACATTCCATTCCACGTTTCATTCCACGTTCCATTCCGTGTTCCATTCCAGTCCATTCCTTGATCCATTCCACATTCTTTTCCATTCCATTCTACGTTCCATTCCACATTCCATTCCACATTGCATTCCACATTCCATTTCACATTCCATTCCATAATACATTCCATTGCATTCCACATTCCATTCCACATTCCATTCCCTTCCATTCCACATTCCATTCCACATTCCATTCCACATTGCATTCCACATCCCATACCGCATTTCATTCCACACTCCATTCCATTCCATTCCACATTCCATTCCGCATTTCATTCCACATTGCATTCCACATATTCTTTCACATTCCATGCCATTCCATTCCACATTCCATTCCACATTCCATTCCATTTCTTTCCACATCCCATAACACATTCCATTCCACATTCCTTTCCATTCCATTCCACTTTCCATACCACATTCCGTTACACTCCATTAAACATTCCATTCCATTATATTCCACATTCCAATCCACGTTCCGTTCCAAGTTCCATTCCATTCCATTCTATCTTCCATTTTACTTTCCATTAGACGTTCCATTCCATTCCATTCCACTTACCATTCTACATTCTATTGGAGGTTCCATTCCACGTTCCATTCCATTCCATTCCACTTTGCATTACATATTCCCTTCCATTCCATTCCACATTCCATTCCATTCCATTCAACATTCCATTCCATTCCATTACAACTTCCATTCCACTTTCCATTCCACGTTCCATTCCACTTTCCATTCCGCGTTCCATTCCACGTTCCATTCCATTCCATTCCATGTTCCACTCCATTCCATTCCATGTTCCATTTCATTCCATTGCATGTACCATTCCACATTCCGTTTCACCTTCAATTCCACTTTCCATTCCATTCCATGCCACATTCCATTCCCTACCATTCCGCATTCCTTTCCTTTCCATTCTATTCCACATTCGATTCCAAACCATTCCACATTGCATTTCAATACTTTCCACAATCGATTCCATTCCATTCCATTTCACATTCCATTCCACATTCCATTCCATTCCATTCCAGATTCCATTCCATTCCATTTCATTCCAATCCATTACAAATTCGATTCCACTTTCCATTCCTTTCCACGTTCCATTCCACATTCCATTCCACGTTCCATTCCACCTTCCATTCCACGATTCCATTCCACGTTCCATTCCATTTCATTACATGTTCCATTACATTCCATTCTATTCCATTCCGTTCCATTCCATTCTGTTTTCCTTTCCATTAAATTCCAAATTTAATTTGACATTCCATTCCATTCCATTCCACATTACATTCCATTCCATTCTACTTTCCTTTCCATTCCATTCCACATTCCATTCCTTTCCATTTCAAATTACATTCCACTTTCCATTCCATTTTTTATTCCACATTCCATTCCACGTTCCATTCTACGTTCAATTCCATTCCATTCCACGTTCCATTCCACATTCCTCTCCACGTTCCATTCTACTTTCCATTCCATTCCATTCCACGTTCTTTTCCACGTTACATTCCACATTCCATTCCACATTCCATTCAATTCCATTCCACATACTATTCCATTCCTTTCCACCTTCAATTCCATTCCAATCCACATTTCATTCTATTCCATTCCACATTCCGTTTGATTCCATTCCACATTCCAGATTCCATTCCACGATTCATTCATCTTTCCTTTCCAGTATGCATTCTATTCCATTTCATATTGCATTCCACATTCCGTTCCATTTATTCCAAGTGCCATTCCATTCCTCATACCATTCCACATTCCATTCCGTTCCATTCCACATTCCATTCCATTGCATTCCACATTCCTTCTATTCCATTCCACATTCGATTCCATTCCATTCCCCATTCCATGCCATTCCATTCCCCATTGCATTCCATTCCATTCCGAATTCCATTCCACATTTCATTTCCCATTCAATTTGATGTGCCATTCCAATTTAAATTCGATTTTCCATTCCACGTTCCATTCCACATTACATTACTTTCCATTCCACATTCCATTCCCTTCCATTCCACATTCCATTCCATTCCACATTCCATTTAATTTCGTTCCTCATTCTATTCCATATTCCTTTGCATGCCATTCCACATTCCATTCCAATTTCCTTTCCATTCCATCCCACATTCCTATCCATTCCATTCCACAATCCTTTCCATTCCACATTCCATTCTATTCCATTCCACATTCCATTCCACACTCCATTCTTTTCCATTCCACTCCACATTCCATTCCATTCCACATTCCACTGCACATTCCATTACATTCCACATTGCCTTCCATTCCAATCCGTTCCACATTCCATTCCATTCCATTCCATTCCATTCCACATTCTGTTCCATTCAATTTCATTCCAGATTTCATTCCATTAAATTCCATTCCACATTCCATTCCATGCCACATTCCATTCCATTCCATTCCTCATTCCATTCCATTCCATTTCAAATTCCATTCCATTACACATTCCGTTCCACATTCCATTCCACTCCACATTCCATTCCACATTTCATTCCGTTCCATTCCTTTCTATTCCACATTCCATTCAATCCCATTCCATTCCACATACCATTCCATTCCATCTCACATTCCATTCCATTACATTCCACGTTCCATTACATTCCATTTCGTATTACTTTCCATTCCATTTCATATTCCTTTCCATTCCATTCCAAATTCCATTTCATTCCGTTCCATATTCCATTCTATTCCATTCCAAGTTCTTTTCCATTCCATTCCAGATTCCATTCCACATTCTATTCCATTCCATACCACATTCCATTCCACATTCCATTCCATTCCATTCCACATTCCATTCCATTCCATTCCAAATTCCATTCCATTCCACATTCCATTCCATTCCATTCCACATTCCATTTCCTTCCATTTCACATTCCATTCCATTCCATTCCAATTTCCATTCAATTCCATTACACATTCCATTCAATTGTTTTCCACATTCCATTCCATTCCACAGTGAATTCCATTCCATTCCACATTCCATTCAATTCCATTGGACATTGTATTCCAATCAACATTGCATTCCACATTTCATTCCATTCCACATTCCATTCCACATTCCATTCCATTCCAATGAAGATTCCTTTCCCTTCCACTCCATTACACATTGCATTCCATTCCACATTCCATTCCATTGCATTCCATTCGTTTTCTCTCCATTCCACATTCCATTCCATTCTATTCCATTCCAGATTCAATTCCATTCCTTTCTATTCCACATTCTATTCCATTAAACATTCCATTCCATTCCACATTCCATACCCTTCCTTTCCATTCCACCTTCCTATCCATTCCTTTCTACCTTTCATTCCATTCCATTCCAAGTTCCATTCCACTTTCCATTCCATACCACACCACATTTCATTGCATTCCATTCGACCGTCCATTCCACATTCCATTCCATTCCATTCCACATTACATTCCACTTTCCTTTGCATTCCATACCATATTCCATTACACATTCCATTCCAATCCATTCCAGTCCTCTCTCCATTCCATTCCATTCCTTTCCACATTCCGTCCATTCCATTCCATTCCTTTCCACATTCCATCCATTCCATTCCATTCCACATTACGCTCCATTGCAAATTCCATTCAATTCCATTCTACATTCCATTCCACTTTCCATTCCATTCCTTTCCAAATTCCTTTCCATTGCAATTCATTCCATTCCATTCCACATTCGATTCAATTATATTGCATTCCACATTCCATTCTATTGCAATCCGCATTCCATTCCATTCCATTTCACATTCCATTCCATTCCATTACACACTCCATTCCACGTTCCTTTCAATTACATTCCGCTTTCCATTGAATGTTCCATTCCGCGTTCTATTCCATGTTCCCTTCTGCGTTTCACTGCACATTCCATTCCATGCCGTTCCACACTCCTTTCTACATTCCATTCCATTCCATTCCACATTCCATTCCACATTCCGTTCCATTCCATTCCCTTCCATATTCCATTCCACATTCCATTCCGTTTCATTCTACATTCCATTCCATTCCACATTGCATTCCACTCCATTTCACATTCCATTCCGTTCCACATTCCATTCCATTAGATTCCATTCCATTCCACATTCCATTACATTCCATTGCACATTCCATTCCATTAAATTGCACATTCCCTTGCATTCCATTTCACCTTCCATGCCATTCCATTACACATTCCATTCCATTCCATTCCAAATTCCATTCCTTTCCATTCCACATTCCATTCCATTCCATTCCAAATTCCTTTCCATTCCATTCCACATTCCATTCCATTCCACCTTCCATTCAGTTCCATTCCAAATTCCATTCCACGTTCCATTCCACATTCCATTGCACGTTCCATTCCATTCCATTCCACATTCCCTTCCACTTTCTATTTCATTCAATTTCACATTCCATTTCATATTCAATTCCATTCGATTCCAGTCCACATTCCATTCGATTCCATTCCACATTCCATTCTATACCATTCCACATTTCGTTCCATTCTGCATTCCCTTCCATTCAACTTTCAATTACTTTCCATACCATTCCATTCAATTCCTTTCCATGTTCCATTGTATTCCATTCCATCTTCCATTTCCTTCCATTGCAAGTTCCATTGCATTCAATTCCACATTCCTTTCCATTCCATTCCACTTACCATTCTACATTCAATTCCATTCATTCCACATTCCATTCAACTTTCCATTCCACATTCCATTCCACATTCCATTGCATTTCATTCCATCTCCCATTCCGTTCCATTCCGCATTCCATTCTATTCCATTCCACAATCCATTCCATTCCATTCCACATTGTATTCCATTTCATTTCACATTCCATTCCATTCCATTCCACGTTCTTTCCATTCCATTCCACGTTCCATTCCACGTTCAGTTCCATTCCATACCATGTTCCATTCTATTCCATTCCACTTTCCATTCTGTTCCTTTCCATTCCATTCCACGTTCCATTCCATTAAATTCCACCGTATATTTCATTCCATTCCACGTTCCATTCCATTCCATTCCATTCTACATTCCATTCCATTCCACATTCCATTCCATTGCATTTGACATTCCATTCCGTTGCATTCCACGTTCCATTCCATTCCATTCCCCATTGAATTCCTTTCAATTCCACGTTCCATTATATTCCATTCCTTTCCACGTTCCTTTCTATTCCATTCCACATTCCATTCAATTGATTTCCACATACTATTCCATTCCATTCCTCATTCCTTTCCATTCCAATCCATATTTCATTAAATTGCATTCCTCATTCCATTGCATTCCATTCCACGTTCCATTCCACATTCCATTCCACGTTCCATTCCATTCATTTCCACGTTGCATTCCACGTTCCATTCCATTCAATTCCACATTCCATTCCACATTCCATTGCATTCCATTCCACATTCAATTCCTCATTCCAATCAACATTCCATTCTATTACATTCCTACTTCCATTGCATTCCATTCCACATTCCATTGTATTCCGTTCTTCTTTCCATTGCATTCCACTCCATATTCCATTCCCTTCCTGTCCCCATTCCATTCTATTCCATTCCCCAATCCATTCCATTCCATTCCACACTCCATTCCACATTTCATTCCCGGTTCAATTCGACGTTCCATTCCACTTTCCATTCCAAATTCCATTTCGTTCCATTATGTTCTATTCCACATTCCTTTCCACATTCCATTCCACATTACATTGCATTCCATTCCAGATTGCATTCAACATTCCATTCCACATTCCATTCCACATTCCATTTCATTCCATTCCACATTCCATCCCATTCCTTTCCACATTCCAATCCACATTCCCTTCCAATCCACATTCCATTCCATTGAGTTCAATTCCTCATTCCATTCCATTCCATTCCACATTCCCTTCCTCTCCATTCCAAATTCCATTCCATTCCATTCCACTTTCCACTCTACATTGCATTCCATTTAATTCCACATTGCATTCCACAGTCCATTACATTCCGTTAAACATTCAATTCTACATTCCATTTAACGTTCCATTCCATTCCATTCCACGCTCCATTCCACCTTCCATTCCATGTTCCATTCCACGTGCCATTCCACAATACATTCCACGTTCCATTCCACGTTCCATTCCACGATCCATTCCATTGCATTAAACGTTCCATTCCTGTTTCCATTCCACATTTCATTCCATTACATTGTATTCCACTCCACATTCCATTCCATTCCACGATCCATTCCTGTTTCCATTCCACATTCCATTCAATTCCATTCCATTCCACTTCACATTACATTCCATTCCATTCCACATTCCATTCCATTCCATTCCACATGCCATTCCACATTCCATTCAACATTCCATTCCATTTCATTCCACATTCCATACCACATTCCATTCCATTCAATTAAACATTCCATTCCATATTCCATTCCATTCCATTCCACATTCTGTTCCACATTCCATTCCTTTCCATTAAACATTGCAATCCATTCCATTCCACTTTCGTTTCCCTTGCGTTCCACTTTCCATTCCGCATTCCATTCCATTTAATTCCACACTCCATTACACATTCCATTGCATTCCATTCCACATTCCACTCCATTCCAACTTCCATTCCTCATTCCATTACCCGTTCCATTCGACGTTCCATTCCACTTTCCATTCCATTCCATTCTAAGTTCCATTCCATTCCATTCCACATTCCATTACATTCCATGACATTCCACCCCATTCCAATCCATTCCACATTCCATTCGATTCCATTCCGCATTCCATTCCATTCCATTCCATTCCACATTCCATACAATTCCATTCCGTTCCACATGCCATGCTTTTCCACTCCAAATTCCATACCTTCCCATTCCACATTCCATCCCATTCCATTCCATTCCTCATTCCATTCCATTCCTTTCCACTTTCCATTCCACAATCCTTTCTTTGGAATGCAATGGAATGGAATGTGCAATGGAATGTGGAATGCAATGGAATGTGGAATCGAATGTTGAATGGAATGGAATGTGGAATGGAAAGTGGAGTGGAAACTGCAATGGAACGTAGAATGGAACGTGGCGTGGAATGGAATGGACTGTGGAATGGAATTGAAGTGAATGTGCAATGGACTGGAAGAGAATGTTGTATGAAATGGGATGTAATGGATTGTGGAATCGAATGGAATGGAATGTGGAATGTAATGGAATGGAATGTGGAATGGAATGGAATGGAATGTGGAATGGAATGCGTAATGGAATGTGGAATGAATTGGAACGGAATGTCGAATGGATTGCGGAAAGTAATGGAATGGAGTGGAATGGAATGGAATGTGGAATGGAATGAAATGGAATGTGGAATGGAATGGAATGCAACGGAATGGAATGTGGAATGGAATGGAATGGAATTTGGAAGGGAATGGAATGAATGTGGAGTGGAATGGAATGGATTGGAAAATGGAATGGAATGTGGAATGGAATGGAATGAAATGTGGAATAGAATGTGGAATGGAATAGAATGGAATGTGAAATGGAACATGGAATGTAATGTAATCGAATGTGGAATGGAATGTCAAATGGAACTTAATGGGATGTGGAGTGGAATGTGGAATGGAATGTAATGGAATGTGGAAAAGAATGGAATGGTATATGATGTGGAATGGAATTGAATGAAATATGGAATGGAATGTGAAAAGGAACGGAATGTGAAGTGTAAATTAATGGAATCGAGTGTGGAATGGACTGGAATGAGGATTGTAATGGAATGGAATGTGGAATGGAATGAAATGTGAAATGGAATGGAAAGATAAGTGGAATAGATGGAATGGAATGGAATGTGGAATAGAAAGTGGAATTCAACGTGGAGCACAACGGAATGGAACGGAACGTGGAATGGAATGGAATGGAATGCGGAATGGAATGGAATGGAAAGTGGAATGGAATGGAAGGGAATGTGGTATGGATTGTAATGGAATGGAAGGTGGAATGGAATGGAATGGAATGTGGAATGGAATGGAATTAAATGGAATGTGGCAATGGAATGTGGAATGGAATGTAGTATGGAATGCAATGGAATGGGATGAAATGTGGAATGGGATTTAATGGAACGGAATGTGGAAAGAAATGTGGAATGGAGTGGAATAGAATTTGGAATGGAATGGAATGGAATGGAATTTGCAATGATATGTGGAATGGAATGCAATGGAATGTGGAAAGGAATGGAATGGAATAGAACATGGAATGGAGTGGAATGGAATGGAATTGAATGTGGAACGAAATGTGGAATGGAAAGGAATGGAATTTAAAGTGCTGTGGAATGGAATGGAGTGGAAAGTTTAATTGAATGGAATATGGGTTGTAATGAAATGGAATGTGGAAAGGAATGGAATGGAATTTGGAATGGAATGGAATGTGGAACGGAATGGAATCTAATGTGGAATGGAATGGAATGGAATGTTGAATGCAGTGGAATGGAAAGTTGGAATGAATGTGCAGTTGAAAGTGGAATGGAATGGAAGGGATCGTGGAATGGAAACGAAGCAAATGTGGAATGGAATGTAATGGAATATGAAATGGAATGGAAGGGAACGCGGAATGGAATGGAATTGAAGGGAATGTGGAATGGAATGGGGAATGGAATGGAATGTGGAATGGAAAGGAATGGAATGTGGAATGGAATGGAATGGTATGGAATGTGGAAAGGAATCGTACGGAATGGAACAGAATGGAATTTGAAATGGAATGGAATGGAATGGAATATGGAAAGGAATGGAATGGAAAGTGGAATGGAATGGAATATAATTGAATGTGGGATGGAAACTAATGATATGTGGAATGGAATGGAATGGTATGGAATGTGGAATGGAATGGAATGGAATGTGAAACGGAGTGGAATGGAATGAGTAATGGAATGGAATGGAATGTGGAATGGAATGGAATTGAATATGGAATGGAATGGGATGTAATGGAATGCGGAATGGTATGGAATGTAATGTGGAATGGAATGGAATGGAATGGAATTGGATGGAATCGAATGCAGAATGGTAAGGAATGTAATGTGGAATGGAATGGAATGGAATGGAATTGGATGGAATGGAATGCAGAATGGTATGGAATGGAATGTGGAATGGAATGGAATGGAATGGACTGGAATGCAGAATTGAATTGAATCAGAAGTCGAATGGAATGGAATGGAATGTGGAATGGAAAGGAATGGAATGGAATGGAAGGTGGAATGGAATGCGGAATGCAATGAGGAATGGCACGTGAAATGGTATGGAATGGAATGTGGAATGGAACGCGGAATGGAACGGAATGGAAGGTGGAATCTAATAGAGAATGGATCGTGGAATGGAACGTGGAAAGGAACGTGGAATGGAATGTGCAATGGAATGTGGAATGGAACGTGGAATGGAATTAAATGGAAAGTGGAATGCAACGTGGAATGGAGTGGAATGGAATGAGGAATGGATCGTGGATTGGAAAGTGGAATGGAACGGCGAAGGGAACATGGAATGGAATGGAATGGAATGTGGAACGGAATGTGGAATGGAATGCATAATAGAATGTGGAAGGCAATGTGGAATGGAATGTGAAATGGAGTGGAATGGAATGTGGAACGGAATGCCGAATTGAATGGAGTAGAAAGTGGAATGGAAAGTGTAATGGTATGGAATGGAATGTGGAAAGGAATGCAATGGAATGTAGAACGGAAAGTGGAATGGAATGGAAAGGAATGTGGAATGGAATGTGGAATGGAATGTGGAATGCAATTTGAAATGGAATGGAATGTGGAATGGAATGTGGACTGGAATATGTAATAGAATGTGGAATTATATGTGAAATTGAGCGGAAAGGAAAGTGGAATGGAAAGGAATGGGATGTGAAATGGAATATGGCATGGTATGGAATGGGATGTGGTATAGAATGCGGAATGGAATGGAATGGAAGCCGCAACGGAATGGAATGGAATGGAATGGAATGGAATGTGGAATGGAACGTGGAATGGAATGTGGAATGGAGTGGAATGTAATATGGACTGGATGCAAATGGAACATGGAATGGAATGGGGATTGGAAGGGAATGGATTGGAATGGAATGGAATGGAATGGAGTGTGGAATGGAATGGAAGGGAATGTGAAATGGAATGTGGAATGGAATGTGGAATTGAATGGAATGGTATGGAACGTGGAATGGAACGTGGAATGGAGCATTGAATGGAATGTGGAATGGAATGGAAAGGAATATGGAATGTAACGTGGAAAGGAATGGAATGCAACATGGAATGGAACGTGGAATGGACCCTCTAATGGAACATAGAATGTAACGTGGAATGGAATGGCATGTAACGTCTAATGTAAACGAGAATGGAAGGTGGAATGGAGTGGAAAGGAACGTGGAATGGAATGGAAAGGAATGTAGAATGTAACGTGGAATGGAACGTAGAATGCAATGTGGAATGGAATTTAGAATGGAATGTGGAATGGAAAGCGGAATATAATGTGAAATGAAAAGGAATGGAATGTGGAATGAAATGCAATGGAATGGAATGTGGAATGGAATGGAAAGCAATGGAAAGTGGAAGGGAATATGGAATGGAATCGGATTGAATGGAATGAGGAATTGAATGATGATTGGAATGGAATGGAATGGAATGGAATGTGGAATGGAATTTGGAATGGAATGTGGAATGGAATGTGCAATGGAATGTGGAATGGAACCTGGAATGGAATGTAATGGAATGTGTAGTGGAATGGAATGGAATGTGGAAAGGAAGGTGGAATGGAATGGAATGGAATGTGGAATGGAATGTGGAATGGATCGTGGAATAGAATGGAATGGAATGTGCAATGGAATATGGAATGGAAGTTGGAATGGAACGTGGAATGGTATGTGGCATGGAATGTGCAATTGAACATGCAATGGAACGCGGAAGTGAATGGAATGGAACGTGGCATGGATTGTGGAATGTAATGTCAAATGGAATGTGGAATGGAACGTGGAATGGAATGGAATGGAAAGTGGAATGAAATGTGGACTAGAATGTGGAATGAACTGGAATGGAATGTGGATTGGAACGTGGAATGGAAAGGAATGGAATGTGGAATGGAACTGGAATGGAATGGAATCTGGAATATAACGTGGAAAGGAACATGGAATGGAATGTGCAATGGAACATGGAATGGAATGTACAGTGGAATGCGGAAGGGAATGTGGAAAGGAATGGAATGGAAAGTGGAATGGAAAGTGGAATGGAATGGAATGGAACGTGGAATGGAGTGTCGAATGGAAAATGGAATGGAACGTGGAATGGAATGGAATGGAATGTGGATTGGAACGTGGCATGGAATGGAATGGAATGTGGACTGGAGTGGAATAGAATGTGGAATGGAATGTGAAATTTAATGCAATGCAATGTAGAATGGAA